>NW_025421577.1:0-1231908 GCF_011764305.1 Mustela putorius furo
AGAACAGTCCATTTATTAAATGTTTGTAAAACTGGACAGCTACATACAAAGGAAAGAAACCTGATCACTATCTTACACCATATACAAAAATCAACTCAAAATGTATTTAAAAAAAACTTGAATGTAAAGTCTAAAACCATAAAACTCTTAGAATAAAACATAGACAGTAGTGTCCTCTTCGTGTAGCTTTTCTTTTTTTTACGATTTTATTTATTTATTTATTTGACAGAGAGAAATCACAAGTAGATGGAGAGGCAGGCAGAGAGAGACAGAGGGAAGCAGGCTCCCCGCTGAGCAGAGAGCCCGATGCGGGACTCAATCCCAGCACCCTGAGATCATGACCCGAGCCAAAGGCAGTGGCCTAACCCACTGAGCCACCTAGGCGCCCCCTCTTCGTGTAGTTTTTTTTTGGAGCTGACTCCAAAGGCAAGGGCAAAATAAACAAAAGTGACCACATTAAACTGAAACGTTTCTGTGCAGCAAAGGAAAACATCAACAAAAAGAAAAACAGCCTCATGATATGGAAGAAGATAGCTGCAAATCATATATCTGATAAGGAATTAGTATAAAAAATAAATTTTTTAAACATTTATACAACTCAATAAGAACAAGAACAACAACAAACAAAATCTGATTTTTTTTAAAGATTGTATTTATTTATTTGGCAGAGAGAGATCACAAGTAGGCAGAGAGACAGGCAGAGAGAAAGAGGAGGAAGCAGGCTTCCTGCTGAGCAGAGAGCCCGACAAGGGACTCGATCCCAGGACCCTGAGATCATGACCTGAGCCGAAGGCAGCGACTTAACCCACTGAGCCACCCAGGCACCCCCAAAATCTGATTTAAAATGAGCAGAGGACCTAAATAGATATCTTTCCTAAGAAATACAGGAGGCCAAGAGATGCTTGATAAGATGCTCAACATCGCTCATCAAGGAAGAAAAACAAAAACTATAATGAGGTGTCCCTTCACCTCTCAGAATGACTAGTATCAAAAATACAAGAAATAACATGCTGGTGAGGATGTGGAGAAAGGAAAACCTGCTGCATTGTTGGTGGGAATGTAAACTGGTGCAGACACTATGAGATATGGTGTAGGGGTTCCTCAAAAACTGAAAAATAAACAGCCATATGATCCAGGAATTGCACTGTGGGGTGTCTATTTGAAGAAAATAAAAATACTCTTTAGAAAAGCTAGTATACTACATAGATACTGTTCTGTTCATGGCAGCCTTGTTCACAACAGCCAGGATATGGAAACAACCCAAGCTTTCCCAACAAATGAGTGGATAAAGTAGGTTATACCTATAATATATATATATATATATATATATATATATATATATATATATACCTATAATATATATATATATATATAAAATTGAGCATTCTCATAAAAACAAAGTCGTCCATTCTCCAAGAATATATAGCAATCCTAAATGCACATGCTCCTAGAAAAAATCTTCAAATATATGAGATGAAAGCTAATCAATATGGAAAAAAAACACATAAATACCACAGTAGAGGAATTTAATACTCTTCACTTAATAAATGATAGAATAAGTGAGCAGAAAATCAGGTGAAGTATCTTGACTTCAAAAAGCCAGATGTGGGGTGCCTGGGTGGCTCAGGGGGTTAAACCTCTGCCTTCGGCTCAGGTCGTGGTCCCAGGGTCCTGGGATCGAGCCCCACATCGAGCTCTCTGCTCAGTGGGGAGCCTGCTTCCTCCCCCCTCTCTCTCTCTGCCTGCCTCTCCAACTACTTGTGATCTCTGCCTGTTAAATAAAAAAATAAAATCTTTTAAAAAAAGCCAGATGTTTTTGTGATTTCAAAAACTCAACTAGAGATTATAGTGTACCATTAATATGTTGTTTTGGCTATTTCTCAAGCATTATCTGAAGAGCAAGTGTGGTTAAGTCAGGGTCTAGAGCTGTGTGCCATTTATAAGGATTTATCTCTTGCAAGGAACACCAGGAAGAAGCTAGTGGGAATGAAAGGATGGCTCATACAGAGACAGTGGCATAGTACATTTGTATTGACCTAATTGTGGAGGTTCTTGTATCAAGACTCCCAATACAATTCATTATGTCAGCACATACATAAAATTGGGACTTAACCATTCCTTTTCTTGAACCCTATTAATGTTATGAGACCTCTCATAAGCAAGTTTTCTTACCAGTGTAAAAATTTTGTTTCTGATTTTTGTTTCTAAACTACAGTGAAAACTTCTTCAATCCAATTTCACACTAAAAAATAAGAAATTATAATAAATATATAAGAAATTGTTAAATGTCTCCAATAAAATAATGTTTGCACATTGAAGTGGGAAAAACAAGGGAGAGAGGAAAGAAGATAACAGGGAATAGATATTAACATGTCTTCTTTTAAAAAAATCTAAACATGCTGGTATGTTAAGCAAAACTCAAAGTTAGAAATACATAAAAATTCGCACACATGCCATTCTGCAGCAGAGGCTGAGCACATGATAAACATGGCAGCAATCACAATACTAAAAAAATGAGAGTCTGGTTATCAAGAGCTGATGGAACTTCTGGAACCACAGAGCTCCTGACCCGTTAGCGGCTGAACCGAAGTGGGGAATCAGCATCAAATAGCAGTTTCCTGGAACCATAACTAAAATAATAATTAGGGGCGCCTGGGTGGCTCAGTGGGTTAAGCCGCTGCCTTCGGCTCAGGTCATGATCTCAGGGTCCTGGGATCGAGTCCCACATTGGGCTCTCTGCTCAGCAGGGAGCCTGCTTCCCTTCCTCTCTATGCCTGCCTCTCCATCTACTTGTGATTTCTCTCTGTCAAATAAATAAATAAAATCTTTAAAAAAAAAAAAAATAAATAAATAAATAAATAAATAAAATAATAATTACATAACTTTAAACTTATGCACCACAGGAGAGAACCATTTACTTGAGTTTATTAAGAAATTAAAATTCCGGTATAACTCCAGAATAAAAGTCCCTCCCTTAGGACTGACTATGGGAAGATAGTTGTACTTTACATAATTTGCCTTTTAGCACATTATTAGAAATGTAGTGAAAATATCAGAGGGATTTATCAAATTTTTCATCCCTCCCAAGTAATTATTAATTATAAGTGACAGCATCAATATTTTAAAAGAACTAAAGGAGAAAACACTAGATGAAATATGTGCTTTGATTTAAAAAATCATAGAAATATTAAGGATGAAAAACATGTCTAACTATTGGAGGAACACAGCAAGTCCCATCATACGGATCAATAATCAGACTATTTAAAGAGGATGGACACATTATGATAGGAACATTCATGAACAGCTGTAGCTCTAGAGGAACAAGAACAGAAGATGAGGATTCTGAGACATGGTCTCAGAACTTAATGGGACTAAGATTTGCTGAAAATATGAGACCTGGAGGAGGTGCAGTGACATATGGAAGTGAGATCTAACTTGCTAGAAAAATTAGTTGGAGAGGTCAAGAAGACTAGCACTGGTGTTCAAAGAGGCATGTGTAATGAATACAGACTCTTCTACTCTGCCTGGAGCCCTCTCCAGGGAGCTAGCTTGGCCATAGCTGTAGAAGGAGACTATATAAGGAACACCTGTGGAAGCAGGAAGTTTCACTCAATGACTGAAATGTGTGAGACCTGAGGAGGGGCATTTAGGATGGACTTTAGGGATATCTAGTCTAACTCCCAATTCCATGGGTGAGTTTACCAAGGCCTGGGAAGGAGAGAAATAAGGCAGTTGATAAGTAGCTTGGCTGTGCTATAATCTAGCTTTTCAAGTTTAGTGATAAGATCTTAAATTTCTTGAGGATAACTACCTTCCATTCTGAGAGATTTCAATTTCAAATTCAGGATTGCTTGCTCTCAGGTGATAGGTTTCCAGATGCTTAGTTTCCTGGAGACCTATATTGCTAATAAATGGACTACTACATAATTAGGCATTCAGTCAGTCCTCGTTTATTTGGCATATATCCTCATATCTCCTTTTAATGTTTCTAGGCCCCATCAAGTCTTATAATCCTAATCTAGGATAAATTTTAAAAACACACATATACATTCAGGAAGCTTCTTTCAGAAGTTTCATAAATGTCTATGGTCTTCATTATAAAACTATATACCACAAAGTGTACAGCTTCAGAAGTCAATGGCATTTCCTTTCTCAATCCCTCTTTGTTAAGTCATGCCCTTAGGTACAATTATATCACCAAACCCAGAGCTATAAAAAGTAAATTTATAATTTTTTCACACTGAAACCTATCTATAATTACCTTTTTTTTTCTTTTGCCATGATGATACTCTTCAAAAATATGAAGTCCCTTGAGCTGATTGTTTCCAGAAGGCACTTTTTCTACTCCTAAATATGAATGCCAAGAACAGGTAAATCGCCCTCCTTAAGGGCCTTTATATTTTTATAATTATTTCACACTCTGCAATAATCAGTAATAACAAAGAAAAGTTATTTCAGTTACCCTGAAATGTGCTACTAGAGTGACATATGGATGCTTGATTGACTAGGGTATGAGCACAATGTAATTTTCTGATTAATCAAAATGTATAGTCATATTTTCCAGCCAGTCAATAGAACAGGTCATAGACACTTTAAGTTTAATGAAAATTTTAAAAATTAGAAATATCCAATTAGAAAATTAGAATACCCAATGCATGGAAACCAGTAAGGTTAAACAAGTAATTATGCTTCCATGTTAAGATCAATCCTCATGGGAGTGAAGACATTGGTGCTGGAAGCCCCAAGCATCCATCTCTCAAATGGACAACAATTGTACTAGCAGAAACCATCTGAAGAAAACACTTTGCAACTCTGTAGTTTCTTTGTTAACTTGAAATGTCCAGGGGATAGTTTGCTTGGGAAATTTTGGTTAACTTGATTTATTTAAGGCATGAAGGTAATGGCAGCTACCCAGCCCCATATCAGGCAGTTGTAAAGAATATGACCCATGTTTCTGAGGAAGCTTATGGGACCAGGGTTGCCAATGATAACCTTGTCATCGAAATAGTAGGGACTTAGATTCTCATTAGGAGTTATTGCTCTGATTGATGAGATGGGGACAGGGAGGCTGGCCCCCAATACTCCAATTTCTACAATTAATGTGACTTCCGGGAGATTTGAAAGAGTCACATCTGTTGTTTTTGATATTAAAACAATTATAAGGGGGAATTTAGAAGGCCACACACTAAACCAAAGAAAGATGCAGCTCAGAAAAAACACCTCAGCACAGAGGTACCTTATAACATAAAAAAGCACCAAACCTTGGTTAAAGGGGGGAATCTTATTTCCAGTTTCCACATGATAAGATTCAAAATTCCAATTTTCAATTAAAAAAATACCAAGGCATACAAACAAACAGGAAATTATAGCTTATTCAGAGAAGCAAAATGAACCCGAGGAAGCCCAGGTGTCAGGCTTATTGAACAAAGACTTTAGGATAGCTTCCTTAAAGATGCTCAAAAAGATAAATGAAGACATAGACAAAGAGGAAAATAATATGTGGGGAAAAAAAAGATAAATTTATTTTTAAAAAGAACCAAAAAAGGGGCACCTGGGCTGCTCAGTGTGTTAAAGCCTCTGTCTTCAGCTCAGGTCATGATCCCAGGGTCCTGGGATTGAGCCTCACATTGGGCTGTCTGCTCCATGGAGAGCCTGCTTCCTCCTCTTTCTCTTCCTGCCTCCCTGCCTCCTTTTGATCTCTTTCTCTGTCAAATAAAATCTTCAAAAAAAAAAAAAAGAACCAAAAAATGTCTAAAGTTGAAAATTATAATAACTGAAATGAAAAATACATCAAAAGGATTCAAAAACAGATTTGTGCACGCGGAAGAAAGAGTTGGTAGGCTTAAATAATTGAAATTATCAAGTCTGCAGAACAGAAAGAAAAAAAAGAATGAAAAAAAATTTAACAGGGTCTAAGGGACCTCTAAAACACTATTAAGTGGACAAACATAGGCATTGTGGGAATGCCATCAGGAGAAGAGGGATAGAAAGGAGCAGAGTGGTGCCTGGGTGGCTCAGTTGGTTAAGTGCTGCCTTCAGCTTGGGTCATGTTCTTGAGGTCCTGGGATCAAGCCCCTTGCTGGGCTCCCCGCTCAGCAGAGAGTTTGCTTCTCTCTCTTCCTCTGCCTTCCCCCCATGCTTGCACTCTTTCTCTCTGTTTTATCACTCAAATAAATAAATAAATAAATAAATAAATAAATTTTAAAGGGAAGAAGCAGAAACTAATTTGAAGAAATAATGTGGGAGTCAAGATGGCGGAGAAGTAGCAAGCTGAGACTGCTTCAGCTAGCCGGAGATCAGCTAGATAGCTTATCTAAAGATTGCAAACACCTGAAAATCCATTGGCAGATCGAAGAGAAGAAGAACAGCAATTCTGGAAACAGAAAAACAACCACTTTCTGAAAGGTAGGACCGGCGGAGAAGTGAATCCAAAGCGACGGGAAGATAGACCCCGGGGGGAGGGACCGGCTCCCGGCAAGCAGCGGAGCAACCGTGCACAAAATCAGGACTTTTAAAAGTCTGTTCCGCTGAGGGACATCGCTCCAGAGGCTAAACCGGGGCGAAGCCCACGCGGGGTCAACGTGGCCTCAGGTCCCGCAGGGTCACAGAAGGTTCGGGGGTGTCTGAGTGTCGCAGAGCTTGCGGGTATTGGAACGGGAAAGCTGGCTACAGAGACAGAGCTGACAGTAAGCTCACAGCTCGGTGTTACCTTGAATCGGTCACAGGCTCGGTGAGCTCGGAGTGCGGCCGGAGGTCAGGCAGACGGGAATAACTGGGCGCTGTACTCGGAAGGGCGCACTGAGGAATGGGGCCCTGGGCTCTCGGCTCCTCCGGGCCGGGGACCAGGAGGCCGCCATTTGTATTCCCGTCCTCCGGAACTCTACGGAAAGCGCTCAGGGAACAAAAGCTCCTGAAAGCAAACCCGAGCGGATTACTCACCCCGGCCCCTGTTAAGGGCGGTGCAATTCCGCCTGGGGCAAAGACACTTGAGAATCACTACAACAGGCCCCTCCCCCAGAAGATCAACAAGAACTCCAGCCGAGACCAAGTTCACCTACCAAGGAGTGCGGTTTCAATACCAAGGAGAGCAGCAGAATTCCAGAGGAGGAGAAAGCCAAGCACGGAACTCATGGCTTTTTCCCTGTGATTTTTTTTAGTCTTGCAGTTAATTTGATTTTTTTCTTTTTCATTTTTTGGTTTATTTTCTCGCCTTCTGGTAAATTTTTTTTTTAATTTTTTATTTTTTATAAACATATATTTTTATCCCCAGGGGTACAGGTCTGTGAATCACCAGGTTTACACACTTCACAGCACTCACCAAAGCACATACCCTCCCCAATGTCCATAATCCCACCCCCTTCTCCCAAACCCCCTCCCCCCGGCAACCCTCAGTTTGTTTTGTGAGATTAAGAGTCACTTATGGTTTGTCTCCCTCCCAATCCCATCTTGTTTCATTTCTTCTTCTTCTACCCACTTAAGCCTCCATGTTGCATCACCACTTCCTCATATCAGGGAGATCATATGATAGTTGTCTTTCTCTGCTTGACTTATTTCGCTAAGCATGATACGCTCTAGTTCCATCCATGTTGTTGCAAATGGCAAGATTTCATTTCTTTTGATGGCTGCATAGTATTCCATTGTGTATATATACCACATCTTCTTGATCCATTCATCTCTTGATGGACATCTAGGTTCTTTCCATAGTTTGGCTATTGTGGACATTGCTGCTATAAACATTCGGGAGCATGTGCCCCTTTGGATCACTACATTTGTATCTTTAGGGTAAATACCCAATAGTGCAATTGCTGGGTCATAGGGCAGTTCTATTTTCAACATTTTGAGGAACCTCCATGCTGTTTTCCAGAGTGGCTGCACCAGCTTGCATTCCCACCAACAGTGTAGGAGGGTTCCCCTTTCTCCGCATCCTCGCCAGCATCTGTCATTTCCTGACTTGTTGATTTTAGCCATTCTGACTGGTGTGAGGTGATATCTCATTGTGGTTTTGATTTGTATTTCCCTGATGCCGAGTGATATGGAGCACTTTTTCATGTGTCTGTTCGCCATCTGGATGTCTTCTTTGCAGAAATGTCTGTTCATGTCTTCTGCCCATTTCTTGATTGGATTATTTGTTCTTTGGGTGTTGAGTTTGCTAAGTTCTTTATAGATTCTGGACACTAGTCCTTTATCTGATATGTCGTTTGCAAATATCTTCTCCCATTCTGTCAGTTGTCTTTTGATTTTGTTAACTGTTTCCTTTGCTGAGCAAAAGCTTTTGATCTTGATGAAATCCCAGTAGTTCATTTTTTCCCTTGCTTCCCTTGCCTTTTGCGTTGTTCCTAGGAAGATATTGCTGCGGCAGAGGTCGAAGAGGTTGCTGCCCGTGTTCTCCTGAAGGATTTTGATGGATTCCTTTCGCACATTGAGGTCCTTCATCCATTTTGAGTCTATTTTTGTGTGTGGTGTAAGGGAACGGTCCAATTTCATTTTTCTGCATGTGGCTGTCCAATTTTCCCAGCACCATTTATTGAAAAGGCTGTCTTTTTTCCATTGGACATTCTTTCCTGCTTTGTCGAAGATTAGTTGACCATAGATTTGAGGGTCTATTTCTGGGCTCTCTATTCTGTTCCATTGATCTATGTGTCTGTTTTTGTGCCAGTACCATGTTGTCTTGATGATGACAGCTTTGTAATAGAGCTTGAAGTCCGGAATTGTGATGCCACCAACGTTGGCTTTCTTTTTCAATATCCCTTTGGCTATTCGAGGTCTTTTCTGGTTCCATATAAATTTTAGAATTATTTGTTCCATTTCTTTGAAAAAGATGGATGGTACTTTGATAGGAATTGCATTAAATGTGTAGATTGCTTTAGGTAGCATAGACATTTTCACAATATTTATTCTTCCAATCCAGGAGCATGGAACATTTTTCCATTTCTTTGTGTCTTCCTCAATTTCTTTCATGAGTACTTTATAGTTTTCTGAGTATAGATTCTGTGTCTCTTTGGTTAGGTTTATTCCTAGGTATCTTATGGTTTTGGATGCAATTGTAAATGGGATTGACTCCTTAATATCTCTTTCTTCTGTCTTGCTGTTGGTGAGAAATGCAACTGATTTCTGTGCATTGATTTTATATCCTGACACTTTACTGAATTCCTGTATAAGTTCTAGCAGTTTTGGAGTGGAGTCTTTTGGGTTTTCCACATATAGTATCATATCATCTGCGAAGAGTGATAATTTGACTTCTTCTTTGCTGATTTGGATGCCTTTTATTTCCTTTTGTTGTCTGATTGCTGAGCCTAGGACCTCTACTACTATGTTGAATAGCAGTGGTGATAATGGACATCCCTGCCGTGTTCCTGACCTTAGCGGAAAAGCTTTCAGTTTTTCTCCATTGAGAATGATATTTGCGGTGGGTTTTTCATAGATGGCTTTGATGATATTGAGGTATGTGCCCTCTATCCCTACACTTTGAAGAGTTTTGATCAGGAAGGGATGCTGTACTTTGTCAAATGCTTTTTCAGCATCTATTGAGAGTATCATATGGTTCTTGTTCTTACTTTTATTGATGTGTTGTATCACATTGACTGATTTGCGGATGTTGAACCAACCTTGCAGCCCTGGAATAAATCCCACTTGGTCGTGGTGAATAATCTTTTTAATGTACTGTTGAATCCTATTGGCTAGTATTTTGTTGAGTATTTTCGCATCTGTGTTCATCAAGGATATCGGTCTATAGCTCTCTTTTTTGGTGGGATCCTTGTCTGGTTTTGGGATCAAGGTGATGCTGGCCTCATAAAATGAGTTTGGAAGTTTTCCTTCCATTTCTATTTTTTGGAACAGTTTCAGGAGAATAGGAATTAGTTCTTCTTTAAATGTTTGGTAGAATTCCCCCGGGAAGCCGTCTGGCCCTGGGCTTTTGTTTGTTTGGAGATTTTTAATGACTGTTTCAATCTCCTTACTGGTTATGGGTCTGTTCAGGCTTTCTATTTCTTCCTGCTTCAGTTGTGGTAGTTTATATGTTTCTAGGAATGCATCCATTTCTTCCAGATTGTCAAATTTATTGCCGTAGAGTTGCTCATAGTATGTTCTTATAATAGTTTGTATTTCTTTGGTGTTAGTTGTGATCTCTCCTCTTTCATTCATGATTTTATTTATTTGGGTCCTTTCTCTTTTCTTTTTGATAAGTCTGGCCAGGGGTTTATCAATTTTATTAATTCTTTCAAAGAACCAGCTCCTACTTTCGTTGATTTGTTCTATTGTTTTTTTTGGTTTCTATTTCATTGATTTCTGCTCTGATCTTTATGATTTCTCTTCTCCTGCTAGGCTTTGGGTTTCTTTCTTGTTCTTTCTCCAGCTCCTTTAGGTGGAGGGTTAGGTTGTGTACCTGAGACCTTTCTTGTTTCTTGAGAAAGGCTTGTACCGCTATATATTTTCCTCTCAGGACTGCCTTTGTTGTGTCCCACAGGTTTTGAACCGTTGTATTTTCATTACCATTTGTTTCCATGATTTTTTTCAATTCTTCTTTAATTTCCCGGTTGACCCATTCATTCTTTAGAAGGATACTGTTTAGTCTCCATGTATTTGGGTTCTTTCCAAACTTCCTTTTGTGGTTGAGTTCTAGCTTTAGAGCATTTGGTCTGAAAATATGCAGGGAATGATCCCAATCTTTTGATACCGGTTGAGTCCTGATTTAGGACCGAGGATGTGATCTATTCTGGAGAATGTTCCATGTGCACTAGAGAAGAATGTGTATTCTGTTGCTTTGGGATGAAATATTCTGAATATATCTGTGATGTCCATCTGGTCCAGTGTGTCATTTAAGGCCTTTATTTCCTTGCTGATCTTTTGCTTGGATGACCTGTCCATTTCAGTGAGGGGAGTGTTAAAGTCCCCTACTATCATTGTATTATTGTTGATGTGTTTCTTTGATTTTGTTATTAATTGGTTTATATAGTTGGCTGCTCCCACATTGGGGGCATAGATATTTAAAATTGTTAAATCTTCTTGTTGGACAGACCCTTTGAGTATGATATAGTGTCCTTCCTCATCTCTTATTATAGTGTTTGGCTTAAAATCTAATTGATCTGATATAAGGATTGCCACTCCTGCTTTCTTCTGATGTCCATTAGCATGGTAAATTCTTTTCCACCCCCTCACTTTAAATCTGGAGGTGTCTTCGGGCTTAAAATGTGTTTCTTGGAGGCAACATATAGATGGGTTTTGTTTTTTTATCCATTCTGATACCCTGTGTCTTTTGACAGGGGCATTTAGCCCATTCACATTCAGGGTAACTATTGAGAGATATGAATTTAGTGCCATTGTATTGCCTGTAAGGTGACTGTTACTGTATATGGTCTCTGTTCCTTTCTGATCTACCACTTGTAGGCTCTCTCTTTGCTTAGAGGACCCTTTTCAATATTTCCTGTAGAGCTGGTTTGGTATTTGCAAATTCTTTCAGTTGTTCTTTGTCCTGGAAGCTTTTAATCTCTCCTTCTATTTTCAATGATAGCCTAGCTGGATATAGTATTCTTGGCTGCATGTTTTTCTCGTTTAGTGCTCTGAAAATATCATGCCAGCTCTTTCTGGCCTGCCAGGTCTCTGTGGATAAGTCAGCTTCCAATCTAATATTTTTACCATTGTATGTTACAGACTTCTTTTCCCGGGCTGCTTTCAGGATTTTCTCTTTGTCATTGAGACTTGTAAATTCTACTATTAGGTGACGGGGTGTGGGCCTATTCTTATTGATTTTGAGGGGCATTCTCTGAACCTCCTGAATTTTGATGCTCCTTCCCTTTGCCATATTGGGGAAATTCTCCCCAATAATTCTCTCCAGTATACCTTCTGCTCCCCTCTCACTTTCTTCTTCTTCTGGAATCCCAATTATTCTAATGTTGTTTCGTCTTATGGTGTCACTTATCTCTCGAATTCTCCCCTCGTGGTCCAGTAGCTGTTTGTCCCTCTTTTGCTCAGCTTCTTTATTCTCTGTCATTTGGTCTTCTATATCACTAATTCTTTCTTCTGCCTCATTTATCCTAGCAGTGAGAGCCTCCATTTTTGATTGCACCTTATTAATAGCTTTTTTGATTTCACCTTGGTTAGATTTTAGTTCTTTTATTTCTCCAGAAAGGGCTTTTATATCTCTCGAGAGGGTTTCTCTAATATCTTCCATGCCTTTTTCGAGCCCGGCTAGAACCTTGAGAATTGTCATTCTGAACTCTAGATCTGACATATTACCAATGTCTGTATTGATTAGGTCCCTAGCCTTCGGTACTGCCTCTTGTTCTTTTTTTTGTGTTGAATTTTTACGTCTTGTCATTTTGTCCAGATAAGAGTATATGAAAGAGCAAGTAAAATGCTAAAAGGGTGGCAACAACCCCAGGAAAATATGCTTTAACCAAATTAGAAGAGATCCCAAATCGTGAGGGGGTATAAAGGGGATAAAAAGAGGTTCAAAAAGGAAGAAAGAAAACTGAAAAAAAAAGAAAAGAAAAGAATTAAAAAAAGAAAACAAATAAGAAAAATATAAAAAAAGAATATATATATATATATATATATATATATATATATATAGGATAAACTAGTTAAGAAATGTTAAAAAAGAAAAAGGTAAAAGTTAAAAAAAAAATTACCAGAAGGTGAGAAAATAAACCAAAAAATGAAAAAGAAAAAAATCAAATTAACTGCAAGACTAAAAAAAATCACAGGGAAAAAGCCATGAGTTCCGTGCTTTGCTTTCTCCTCCTCTGGAATTCTGCTGCTCTCCTTGGTATTGAAACCGCACTCCTTGGTAGGTGAACTTGGTCTCGGCTGGAGTTCTTGTTGATCTTCTGGGGGAGGGGCCTGTTGTAGTGATTCTCAAGTGTCTTTGCCCCAGGCGGAATTGCACCACCCTTAACAGGGGCCGGGGTGAGTAATCCGCTCGGGTTTGCTTTCAGGAGCTTTTGTTCCCTGAGCGCTTTCCGTAGAGTTCCGGAGGACGGGAATACAAATGGCGGCCTCCTGGTCCCCGGCCCGGAGGAGCCGAGAGCCCAGGGCCCCATTCCTCAGTGCGCCCTTCCGAGTACAGCGCCCAGTTATTCCCGTCTGCCTGACCTCCGGCCGCACTCCGAGCTCACCGAGCCTGTGACCGATTCAAGGTAACACCGAGCTGTGAGCTTACTGTCAGCTCTGTCTCTGTAGCCAGCTTTCCCGTTCCAATACCCGCAAGCTCTGCGACACTCAGACACCCCCGATCCTTCTGTGACCCTGCGGGACCTGAGGCCACGCTGACCCCGCGTGGTCTTCGCCCCGGTTTAGCCTCTGGAGCGATATCCCTCAGTGGAACAGACTTTTAAAAGTCCTGATTTTGGGACGCCTGGGTGGCTCAGTTGGTTGGACGACTGCCTTCGGCTCAGGTCATGTTCCCAGAGTCCTGGGATCGAGTCCCGCATCGGGCTGCCAGCTCCACGGGGAGTCTGCTTCTCTCTCTGACCTTCTCCTCACTCATGCTCTCTCAAACTGTCTCTCTCTCAAATAAATAAATAAAATCTTTAAAAAAAAAAAAAAAAAAAGTCCTGATTTTGTGCGCGGTTGCTCCGCCGCTTGCCGGGAGCCCGCCCCTCCCCCCGGGGTCTATCTTCCCGTCGCTTTGGATTCACTTCTCCGCCGGTCCTACCTTTCAGAAAGTGGTTGTTTTTCTGTTTCCAGAATTGCTGTTCTTCTTCTCTTCATTCTGCCCCTGGTAAATTTTTTTTTAACTTTTACCTTTTTCTTTTTTAACATTTCTTAACTAGTTTATCCAATATATATATATATATATATATATATATATATATATATATATTCTTTTTTTATATTTTTCTTATTTTTCTTATTTAACTGTTTTATATTTTTCTTATTTCTTTTTATATTTTTCTTATTTTTCTTATTTAACTGTTACCTTTTTCTTTTTTAACGATTTTTTACTAGTTTATCTATATATATATATATTTTTACATTTTTCTTAGGTGTTTTCTTTTTTTAAAAATTCTTTTCTTTTCTTTTTCTTTTCTTTTTTTTTTTTTTTTCTTTCTTCCTTTTTGAACCTCTTTTTATCCCCTTTCTCCCCACTCACGATTTTGGATCTCTTCTAATTTGGTTAAAGCATATTTTCCTGGGGTTGTTGCCACCCTTTTAGTATTTTACTTGCCCCTTCATTTACTCTTATCTGGACAAAATGACAAGACGTAAAAATTCAACACAAAAAAAAGAACAAGAGGCAGTACCGAAGGCTAGGGACCTAATCAATACAGACATCGGTAATATGTCAGATCTAGAGTTCAGAATGACAATTCTCAAGGTTCTAGCCGGGCTCGAAAAAGGCATGGAAGATATTAGAGAAACCCTCTCGAGAGATATAAAAGCCCTTTCTGGAGAAATAAAAGAACTAAAATCTAACCAAGGTGAAATCAAAAAAGCTATTAATGAGGTGCAATCAAAAATGGAGGCTCTCACTGCTAGGATAAATGAGGCAGAAGAAAGAATTAGTGATATAGAAGACCAAATGACAGAGAATAAAGAAGCTGAGCAAAAGAGGGACAAACAGCTACTGGACCACGAGGGGAGAATTCGAGAGATAAGTGACACCATAAGACGAAACAACATTAGAATAATTGGGATTCCAGAAGAAGAAGAAAGTGAGAGGGGAGCAGAAGGTATACTGGAGAGAATTATTGGGGAGAATTTCCCCAATATGGCAAAGGGAAGGAGCATCAAAATTCAGGAGGTTCAGAGAATGCCCCTCAAAATCAATAAGAATAGGCCCACACCCCGTCACCTAATAGTAGAATTTACAAGTCTCAACGACAAAGAGAAAATCCTGAAAGCAGCCCGGGAAAAGAAGTCTGTAACATACAATGGTAAAAATATTAGATTGGAAGCTGACTTATCCACAGAGACCTGGCAGGCCAGAAAGAGCTGGCATGATATTTTCAGAGCACTAAACGAGAAAAACATGCAGCCAAGAATACTATGTCCAGCTAGGCTATCATTGAAAATAGAAGGAGAGATTAAAAGCTTCCAGGACAAAGAACAACTGAAAGAATTTGCAAATACCAAACCAGCTCTACAGGAAATATTGAAAAGGGTCCTCTAAGCAAAGAGAGAGCCTACAAGTGGTAGATCAGAAAGGAACAGAGACCATATACAGTAACAGTCACCTTACAGGCAATACAATGGCACTAAATTCATATCTCTCAATAGTTACCCTGAATGTGAATGGGCTAAATGCCCCTGTCAAAAGACACAGGGTATCAGAATGGATAAAAAAACAAAACCCATCTATATGTTGCCTCCAAGAAACACATTTTAAGCCCGAAGACACCTCCAGATTTAAAGTGAGGGGGTGGAAAAGAATTTACCATGCAAATGGACATCAGAAGAAAGCAGGAGTGGCAATCCTTATATCAGATCAATTAGATTTTAAGCCAAACACTATAATAAGAGATGAGGAAGGACACTATATCATACTCAAAGGGTCTGTCCAACAAGAAGATTTAACAATTTTAAATATCTATGCCCCCAATGTGGGAGCAGCCAACTATATAAACCAATTAATAACAAAATCAAAGAAACACATCAACAATAATACAATAATAGTAGGGGACTTTAACACTCCCCTCACTGAAATGGACAGGTCATCCAAGCAAAAGATCAGCAAGGAAATAAAGGCCTTAAATGACACACTGGACCAGATGGACATCACAGATATATTCAGAATATTTCATCCCAAAGCAACAGAATACACATTCTTCTCTAGTGCACATGGAACATTCTCCAGAATAGATCACATCCTCGGTCCTAAATCAGGACTCAACCGGTATCAAAAGATTGGGATCATTCCCTGCATATTTTCAGACCAAATGCTCTAAAGCTAGAACTCAACCACAAAAGGAAGTTTGGAAAGAACCCAAATACATGGAGACTAAACAGTATCCTTCTAAAGAATGAATGGGTCAACCGGGAAATTAAAGAAGAATTGAAAAAAATCATGGAAACAAATGGTAATGAAAATACAACGGTTCAAAATCTGTGGGACACAACAAAGGCAGTCCTGAGAGGAAAATATATAGCGGTACAAGCCTTTCTCAAGAAACAAGAAAGGTCTCAGGTACACAACCTAACCCTCCACCTAAAGGAGCTGGAGAAAGAACAAGAAAGAAACCCAAAGCCTAGCAGGAGAAGAGAAATCATAAAGATCAGAGCAGAAATCAATGAAATAGAAACCAAAAAAAACAATAGAACAAATCAACGAAAGTAGGAGCTGGTTCTTTGAAAGAATTAATAAAATTGATAAACCCCTGGCTAGACTTATCAAAAAGAAAAGAGAAAGGACCCAAATAAATAAAATCATGAATGAAAGAGGAGAGATCACAACTAACACCAAAGAAATACAAACTATTATAAGAACATACTATGAGCAACTCTACGGCAATAAATTTGACAATCTGGAAGAAATGGATGCATTCCTAGAAACATATAAACTACCACAACTGAAGCAGGAAGAAATAGAAAGCCTGAACAGACCCATAACCAGTAAGGAGATTGAAACAGTCATTAAAAATCTCCAAACAAACAAAAGCCCAGGGCCAGACGGCTTCCCGGGGGAATTCTACCAAACATTTAAAGAAGAACTAATTCCTATTCTCCTGAAACTGTTCCAAAAAATAGAAATGGAAGGAAAACTTCCAAACTCATTTTATGAGGCCAGCATCACCTTGATCCCAAAACCAGACAAGGATCCCACCAAAAAAGAGAGCTATAGACCGATATCCTTGATGAAAACAGATGCGAAAATACTCAACAAAATACTAGCCAATAGGATTCAACAGTACATTAGAAAGATTATTCACCACGACCAAGTAGGATTTATTCCAGGGCTGCAAGGTTGGTTCAACATCCGCAAATCAGTCAATGTGATACAACACATCAATAAAAGAAAGAACAAGAACCATATGATACTCTCAATAGATGCTGAAAAAGCATTTGACAAAGTACAACATCCCTTCCTGATCAAAACTCTTCAAAGTGTAGGGATAGAGGGCACATACCTCAATATCATCAAAGCCATCTATGAAAAACCCACCGCAAATATCATTCTCAATGGAGAAAAACTGAAAGCTTTTCCACTAAGGTCAGGAACACGGCAGGGATGTCCATTATCACCACTGCTATTCAACATCGTACTAGAGGTCCTAGGCTCAGCAATCAGACAACAAAAGGAAATTAAAGGCATCCAAATCGGCAAAGAAGAAGTCAAATTATCACTCTTCGCAGATGATATGATACTATATGTGGAAAACCCAAAAGACTCCACTCCAAAACTCCTAGAACTTATACAGGAATTCAGTAAAGTGTCAGGATATAAAATCAATGCACAGAAATCAGTTGCATTTCTCTACACCAACAGCAAGACAGAAGAAAGAGATATTAAGGAGTCAATCCCATTTACAATTGCATCCAAAACCATAAGATACCTAGGAATAAACCTAACCAAAGAGACACAGAATCTATACTCAGAAAACTATAAAGTACTCATGAAAGAAATTGAGGAAGACACAAAGAAATGGAAAAATGTTCCATGCTCCTGGATTGGAAGAATAAATATTGTGAAAATGTCTATGCTACCTAAAGCAATCTACACATTTAATGCAATTCCTATCAAAGTACCATCCATCTTTTTCAAAGAAATGGAACAAATAATTCTAAAATTTATATGGAACCAGAAAAGACCTCGAATAGCCAAAGGGATATTGAAAAAGAAAGCCAACGTTGGTGGCATCACAATTCCGGACTTCAAGCTCTATTACAAAGCTGTCATCATCAAGACAGCATGGTACTGGCACAAAAACAGACACATAGATCAATGGAACAGAATAGAGAGCCCAGAAATAGACCTTCAAATCTATGGTCATCTAATCTTCGACAAAGCAGGAAAGAATGTCCAATGGAAAAAAGACAGCCTTTTCAATAAATGGTGCTGGGAAAATTGGACAGCCACATGCAAAAAAATGAAATTGGACCATTTCCTTACACCACACACAAAAATAGACTCAAAATGGATGAAGGACCTCAATGTACGAAAGGAATCCATCAAAATCCTTGAGGAGAACACGGGCAGCAACCTCTTCGACCTCTGCCGCAGCAACATCTTCCTAGGAACAACGCAAAAGGCAAGGGAAGCAAGGGAAAAAATGAACTACTGGGATTTCATCAAGATCAAAAGCTTTTGCACAGCAAAGGAAACAGTTAACAAAATCAAAAGACAACTGACAGAATGGGAGAAGATATTTGCAAATGACATATCAGATAAAGGACTAGTGTCCAGAATCTATAAAGAACTTAGCAAACTCAACACCCAAAGAACAAATAATCCAATCAAGAAATGGGCAGAAGACATGAACAGACATTTCTGCAAAGAAGACATCCAGATGGCCAACAGACACATGAAAAAGTGCTCCATATCACTCGGCATCAGGGAAATACAAATCAAAACCACAATGAGATATCACCTCACACCAGTCAGAATGGCTAAAATCAACAAGTCAGGAAATGACAGATGCTGGCGAGGATGCGGAGAAAGGGGAACCCTCCTACACTGTTGGTGGGAATGCAAGCTGGTGCAGCCACTCTGGAAAACAGCATGGAGGTTCCTCAAAATGTTGAAAATAGAACTGCCCTATGACCCAGCAATTGCACTATTGGGTATTTACCCTAAAGATACAAATGTAGTGATCCAAAAGGGCACATGCACCCGAATGTTTATAGCAGCAATGTCCACAATAGCCAAACTATGGAAAGAACCTAGATGTCCATCAAGAGATGAATGGATCAAGAAAATGTGGTATATATACACAATGGAATACTATGCAGCCATCAAAAGAAATGAAATCTTGCCATTTGCAACAACATGGATGGAACTAGAGCGTATCATGCTTAGCGAAATAAGTCAAGCAGAGAAAGACAACTATCATATGATCTCCCTGATATGAGGAAGTGGTGATGCAACATGGAGGCTTAAGTGGGTAGAAGAAGAAGAAATGAAACAAGATGGGATTGGGAGGGAGACAAACCATAAGTGACTCTTAATCTCACAAAACAAACTGAGGGTTGCCGGGGGGAGGGGGTTTGGGAGAAGGGGGTGGGATTATGGACATTGGGGAGGGTATGTGATTTGGTGTGTGCTGTGAAGTGTGTAAACCTGGTGATTCACAGACCTGTACCCCTGGGGATAAAAATATATGTTTATAAAAAATAAAAAATTAAAAAAAAAAGAAAAAGAAATAATGTGAAAAGACTTCCAAAATTTAAAGGATTGAAATTATAATAAATTAGTCTACACATTCAAGAAGTTCAACAACTCTAAGTTGAGTAAAATAGATACTCGTCCAACTACACATTGTAAACAACATGTTTACAAAGAAAGATAAAGCCAAAGAAATGATCTTAAAAGCAACAAGGAAGAGGTGACTCATCACACACAGGAGATCCCCAACAAGATTATCAGTCAATTTCTCATTTGTGGAGCACAAGAAATAACACGGAGGACATGGGGAGACAGAGAGAAGAGAGTTGGGGTAAATTGGAAGGGGAGATGAGCCATGAGAGACTATGGACTCTGGAAAACAACCTGAGAGTTTTGAAGGGGTGGGGGGTGGGAGGTTGGGGGAACCAGGTGGTGGGTATTAAGGAGGGCATGTATTGCATGGAGCACTGGGTGTGGTGCATAAACAATGAATTCTGTTACACTGAAATTAAATTAAATTAATAAATAAATGAGCACTAGTGTAAAAAAAAAAGAAAGAAAATCTTGGAGACCAGAATTAGGTGGTTTGCTCTACCCAATATGCTTAAAGGAAGAAAAAACAAAGACAAACAAATC
This sequence comes from Mustela putorius furo, assembly GCF_011764305.1. Taxonomy (NCBI): domain Eukaryota; kingdom Metazoa; phylum Chordata; class Mammalia; order Carnivora; family Mustelidae; genus Mustela; species Mustela putorius. Next base: position 19,895 of record NW_025421577.1, read on the forward strand.
TGTCAACAGAAAACTTTATATCCAGCAAAATTGTCTTTCAAAAATTATGAAGAAATGGCATTCTCAGATTTTAAAACACTAAGGGAGTTCATTACCACTACACCTTCCCTGCAATACATGCTAAAAATAGCCCCTTAAGTTGAAAAGAAAGGAAAATAGTAACAGGGAGCCATATTAAAAAAAAAGGGTAAAGGTAAGACATGAGCATTGGAAAAGCGATTATTATTATAATGTTGGATTATAATATAGGCCAACTTTCTATTTTCTTCAGCATAAAAAAGACAAATGTACATAAAATAATCACTGATTTATATTATGCAGCACACAATGTATAAAGATGTAATCTATGACAATAGTAACAGAAAATGAGGGTGTAGCTGTATAGGGGAGGAGTTTTCTATGCTATGGAAGGAAGTTGGAATCAATTCAAATTATATTATTAAAACTTTTAGCATGTTAAATGTAACAATCATAGTAACTACCAAGAAATTATGTATACAGCATACATATAAAGAATTGAGAAGAGAATCAAAGTATTTCACCACACACACACACACACACACACACACACAATTAACTAAAATGAAGACAGTAATGGAGAAAAATGAGGAATAAAAAGACTACAAGCATGTGGGAAACATTTGTTTGTCAGAAAATGGCAGAGATAATTCCCTCATTATGAGTGATTAAGTGTAAATAGATTACACTCTTCAATCAAAAAATAAGAAACTGGCAGAAAGGATAAAAACATATGATCCAACCATATGCTGTCTACCAGAGACTCACATTATTTCTAAGACAAAAATAGGTTGAAAGTAAAAGGATGGAAAAATATAGTCCACACAAATATTGACCAAAATAGAGGTTCAGTGGACCTACTAATTTCAAAGAAAATGGATTTCCATTCTTAAAAATTTAAAAGAGGCAAAGGAGTAAATTATACATTTATAAAAGGTAGAATAGTTCAAGGAAAATAAAAGTTATAAATATTTATGCACCTGATAACAAAACCTCAGATATGAAAAACTCAAAAATGAAGCAAAAAATAATAATAATTAATAATAACATGAAACGGAGGAATATCAGAAGTTTTACAATAATGGTTTCAATAATGGATTGATCAGTCAGACATAAGAAAAATTAAGAAATTAAAGTACATAAGCAGCACAATAAATCAACTAAATTAAAAAAAGATATACAGAATAGTCTACCCAACAGCAGCAGAAGAGAGGTTCCCTTTTAAGTGTACATGGGACATTCCATGGGACAGATCACATGTTAAACCATAAAACAAGTCTCAATAGATTTTAAAAGGCAGTTATCATACAAAGTATCTCCTCCAACCACAACAGGATGAAGGTTGAAATACATAACAGAAGGAGAACAAGAAAAGCTATCAATATGTGGAAATTCAGGAACATACTCCTAGAGAAGCAATCACAAGGATAATTAGAAAACATTTATAGATCAATGAAAATGAAAACACAACTTACCAAAGTTAAGAGCTGTGACAGAGGAAGTGCTCAGAAGGAAATCAATAGGTGTAAATGTCTGTTTTAAAAAATAAATAAGGTCTCCAATCAATAACACAACTTCACAACATAAGGAATTAGATACGGGAAAGCAAGCTAAACTCAGAGCTAGCAGGTGGAGGGGGAGGAGCAAGATGGTAGAGGAGTAGGGGACCCAAATTTGTTTTGCTCCCAAGAACTCAGCTAGATAGTTATCAAATCATTCTGAACACCTAGAAAGTCAATAGGAGATTGAAGAGAAGAAGAGCAGCAACTCTAGGAACAGAAAAGTGACCACTCACTGGAAGGTAGGACATGCCAAGAAGGGACTCTAAGGCTATATATGAGAGGAGAGACCATGGTGTGGGGAGGGAGTCTCTGTCAGATGGCTACCGGCAAGTGGTGGAGTAGTGGAGTATGAAATCAGAAATTTTAGAAGTCTGCTCTGCTGAGGGACATCACTCAAATGACTAAGCAGGGGGTGGAATTCTCGTGAGGGCAGTGTGGTCTCAGGACCCATGGCGGTCACAGAAGACCAGGGATATATGAGTGTAGCAGAGCTCCCAGGTTTGGAGCAGGGAAGATGGCAGCAGAGATGGAGCCGAGCATTGGGCTCTCAGCTGGGGTTGCCAGAAAACCATGATCCTGGCACAGTCGGGCAACTGCTCTTTGAGCAGGAACCCCACAAGTGGCAGATCCAGAAAAAACTCTTCCTTCTTTCTCTGGGATGAGCAGTGCAGGTGTGGTGCAAAGGAATCTGCTTGGTTTGGAGACTCCAAACAAGGCCATGCACCAGAGAAAGAAGCACTCGGTCACAGGCCGGGTGAGCTCAGAGTGCGGCCAGAGACCAGGGAGATGGGGGGGATTGATGGCTTTTCTCTGACAGTGCACTGAGGAGTGGGTCCCCAAGCTCTCAGCTCTTCCAGCCAGAGACTAGGTGGCCACCATTTTCATTCCCGTCCTCCAAAGTGGTACAGAAAGCACTCAGGAAACAAAAGCTCCTGAGAGTGAACCGGAGCAGATTACTTAGCCCAGCCCCTGGCAAGAGTGGTGCAATTCCACCTTAGGCAAAGACATTTGAGAATCACAGCAACAGTTCCCTACCCCAGAGGATCAGCAAGAACATCCAGCCAAGACCAAGTTCTCCGACCAAAATGAGAGCTGCAGAAATTCAGACCAAGGGGAAGATAACACATAGAATTCATGTCTTTTTCCCCATGATTCTTTAGTCTTTCAAAGTTAATTTTTTTTAATTTTCTTATTTTTTCTTTTTCTTTCAAAAAAATTTTTCCTCTTTCTTATTTTAACCAAATCTTATCAATAATACCATTTAAAAAAATCTTTATTATTTTTCGTTTTTGCAGTCATATTCTATCCCTTCATTGTATTTAACCTCATTTTTTGTGTATATATATATATAAAATATATTATATATATTTTGTATCTATATATAATAAAAATAAATATTAAAAATATAAAATATTTTAATAAATATATTTAATAAATTTTAAAAATATTAAAAATAAATATTAAAAATAAATAAATTATATATATATGTTTTCTTTTTGGGGGGATAAGGTTTCTTTATATATATATATATATATATATATATATATATATATATATCCTTATATATCCTAACTCTAGTGTATCACTTTGTTCTAGTACTATGCATGATCACTTTCTCTCCCTTTTTAAAATTTTTTTCTTTATTTTTTCAACCAACTTCTTATCAATTCATTTTTTATAATCTTTTTAAATTTTACATTTACAGTCATATTCCATCCCTTCATTGTATTTACCCTTTGTGGTGTGTGTGTGTGTGTGTGTGTGTGTGTGTGTGTGTATTTTTCTTTCTTTAAAATTTTGGAAGGCAGTTACATCTAACAGACCAAAATACACCCAAAATCTAGTGTGTGGCTTTGTTCTATTCACCACCCTGATCATATTCCCCCCCACCCAATTTTCCAACAGTTGCAGGTCTCTTCTGATTCATTTAGTTTATATTTTTCCTGGATTGTTTTTACCCTTTTAGAATTTCATTTTCTCATTCATCTATGCTTCTCTGGACAAATAACAAAACAGAAAAACTCACCTTAAAAAAAAAAAGAACAAGAGACAATACCAACTGCCAGGGACCTAATTGATACAGACATTAGTAAGATGTTGGAGCTAGAGTTCACAATGACGACTATAAATATACTAGCTGGGCTTGAAAAAAACATAGAAGATACTAGAGAATCCCTTTCTGGAGAAATTAAAAAACTTTAATCAAGACAAGTTGAAATTTAAAAAGCTATTAATGAGGTACCATAAAATATGGAGGCTTTTACTGCTAGGATAAATGAGGCAGAAGAAAGAATTAGTGATATAGAAGAACAAATGATGGAAAATAAAGAAACTGAGCAAAAGAGAGACAAACAACTACTGGATCATGAGGGGAGAATTCAAGAGATAAATGATGCCATAAGATGAAATAAAAGTACAATTGGGACCCCAGAAGAAGAAAAAAGAGAGAGGGGGGCAGAAGGCATATTGTAGCAAATTATAGTGGAGAACTTCCCTATTTGAGGGAAGGAATCAGGCAACAAAATACAAGAGGCACAGAGAACCCCCCTCAAAATCAATAAAAATAGATCAATACCCTCTCATCTAATAGAAAAACTTACAAGTCTCAAAGACAAAAAAAAAAAAATCTTGAAAGCAGCTAAGTACATGAGGTCTGTAACCAAAATGGTAGAAATATTAGATTGGCAGCAGACCTATTCACAGAGAACTGGCAGGCCTATAAAGACTGGCATGATATATTCAGAGCACTACATGAGAAAAATATGCAGCCAAGAATACTATACTCAGTTAGGATTTCATTGAAAACAGGAGAAGAGAGAAAGAGCTTCCAGGACAAATAAAAACTAAAAGAATTTGCAAACATCAAACCAGTCCTACAGGAAATATTCAAAGGGATCCTCCAAACAAAAAGAGAGCCTAAAAGAAACATAGACCAGAAAGGAACAGAGACCATACGCAGTAACAGTCACTTTACAGGCAATGGCACTAAATTCACATCGTTCAATAGTTACCCTGAATGTAAATGGCTAAATGCCTAATCAAAAGACACAGGGTATCAGAATGGATAAAAAACAAGATCCATCAATATGCTGTCTGCAAGAAACTCATTTTTTACCCAAAGACACTTCCAGATTTAAAGTGAAGAGGTCAAAAACCATTTTCCATGCCAGTGGACATCAAAAGAAAGTTGGGGTGGCAATCTTTCATGTCAGAAAAATTAGATTTTAAACCAAAGACTATAAGAGATGAGGAAGGACACTATATAATGCTTAAAGGGTCTGTCCAAGAAGAAGTTCTAACAATTCTAAATATCTATGTCCCCAACATGGGATCAGCCAATTATATAGGCCAATTAACAACAAATAAATACATTCACAGATAATCAAATAATCAAAGAAACATTCACAATAATACAATACTAGTAGGGGATGTTAAAATCCCCCACACTGCAATGGACAGATCATCTACACAAAAGATCAACAAGGAAATAAAGGCTTTAAATGACACACTGGACCATATGGACATCACAGATATATTCAGAACACTCCATCCCAAAGCAATAGAATGCACATTCTCCTCTAGTGCACATGGAACATTCTCCAGAATAGATTACATCCTGGGTCACAAATTAGGTCTTAACCAGTACCAAAACATTGGGATCATTCCCTGCATAATTTCAGACCACAGCTTTGAAACTTGAACTCAATCACAAGAGGGAAATTAGAAAGAACTCAAATACATGGAGGCTAAAGAGCATCCTACTAAAGAATGAATGGGTCAACCAGTAAATTAAAAAAGTATTAGGGGCACCTGGGTGGCTCAGTGTGTTATGCCTCTGCTTTGGCTTAGGTCATGATACCAGGGTCTTGGGATCAAGTCCCATATCGGGCTCTCTGCTTGGCAGGGAGACTGCTTCCCACCCCACCCCCTGCTTCTCTGCCTACCTGTGCTCTATCTCTCTCTGTCAAATAAATAAATAAAATCGTTAAAAAAAATAAAGAAATATTTTTTAAAATTGTGGAAACAAATGAAAATGGAAACACAACTGTTCAAAATCTGTGGGACACAACAAAGGTGGTCCTAAGAGGAAAGTATATAGCAATACAAGGCTGTCTCAAGAAATAGGAAAAGGTCTCAAATACACAACCTAACCCTACACCTGAAAGAGCTGGAGAAAGAACAGCAAAGAAAGCCTAAATCCAGCAGGAAAAGAGACATAATAAAGATCAGAGCAGAAACCAATGAAATAGAAACCAAAAGAATAGTAGAAGAAATCAATGAAACTAGGAGCTGGTTCTTTGGAATAATTAATAAGATTGATAAACCCCTGGCCAGACCTATCAAAAAGAAGAGAGAAAGGACCCAAATTAATAAAGTCATGAAGGAAAGAGGAAAGATCGCAACCAATACCGAAGAAATACAAACAATTATAAGAACATAGTATAAGCAACTACATGTCAGCAAATTAGACATCTGGAAGAAATGGATACATTTAGAGACATATAAACTACCCAGACTGATCCAGGAAGAAATAGAAAACATGAACAGACCTATAACCAATAAGTAGATTGAAGCAGTAATCAAATATCTCCCAACAAACAAGAGATGGGAGAAGGGCCAGACGGCTTCCCAGGGGAATTCTACCAAACATGTAAAGAAGAATTAATGTCTATTCTCCTGAAACTGTTCCAAAAAAAAAAAAAAAAAAAAAAAAAAAAAGAAATGGAAGGAGAACGTCCAAACTCATTTTATGAGGCCAGAATTACCTTGATCCTAAAACCAGACAAAGACCCCATCAAAAAAGAAAATTACAGACCAATATCCCTAATGGACATGGATGCAGAAATTCTCACCAAAATACTAGCCAGTAGGTTCCAACAGTACATTAAAAGGATTATTCACCACAACCAAGTGGTATTTATTCCTGGGCTGCAAGGCTGGTTCAACATCCACAAATCAATCAGTGTGAAACAATACATTAATAAAAGAAAGAACAAGAACCACATGATACTCTCAATAGATGCAGAAAAAGCATTTGACAAAGTACTGCATCCTTTCTTGATCAAAGCTCTTCACTTTGTAGGGACAGAAGGTACATACCTCAGTATCATAAAGGCATCTATGAAAAACCCACAGCAAATATCATCCTCAATAGAGAAAAACTGAGAACTTTTCCCCTAAGGTCAGGAACATGGCAGGGATGTCTACTATCACCACTACTATTCAACATAGTAGTAGAAGTCCTAGCCTCAGCAATAAGACAACAAAAAGAAATAAAAGACATCTGAATCTGCAAAGAGGTTAACCTCTCACTCTTCACAGATATGATACTTTATGTGGAAAACCCAAAATACTCCATCCCAAAACTATTAGAACTCATACAGGAATTCAGCAAGGTGTCAGGATATAAAATCAATGCAGAGAAATCAGTTGCATTTCTAAACAACAAGACAGAAGAAAGAGAAATTAAGGAGTTTATCTCATTTACAATTATACCCAAAACCATAAGAATACCTAGGAATAAATCTTACCAAAGAGGCAAAGAATATGTACCCATAAAAGTACAAAATACTCATGAAAGCAATTGAGGATGAGGCAAAGAAATAGAAAACGTTCCATGCTCATGCATTGGAAGAACAAATATTATGAAAAAGTCTATGGTACCTAGAGAAATCTACACATTTAATGCAGTCCCTACCAAAATACCATCAACCTTTTTCAAAGAAATGGGAACAAATAATCCTAGAATTTATAGGAAACCAGAAAAGACCCCAAGTAGCCAGAGGAATATTGAAAAAGAAAAGCAAATCTAGTGGCATCACAATTCTGCACTTCAAGCTCTATTGCAAAGCTGTAATCCTCAAGACAGTATGGTACTGGCACAAAAACAGACACACCGATCAATGCAACAGAATAGAGAGCCCAGGAATGGACCTTCAACTCTAAGGTCAACTAATCTTTGACAAATCAGGAAAGAATCTCCAATGGAAAAAAGACAGTGTCTTCAACAAATGATATTGGGAAAATTGGACAGCCACATGCAGAAGAATGAAACTGGACCATTTCCTTATACTACCCACAAAAATAGACTCAAAATGTATGAAATACCTCAAAGTGAGAAGGAATCCATCAAAATCCTTGAGGAGAACACAGACAGCAACCTCTCTGACCTCAGCCACAGCAATTTCTTCCTAGAAACATAGCCAAATGCAAGGGAAGCAAGGGCACAAATGAACTATTGGGACTTCATCAGGATCAAAAGCTTTTGCAACAGCAAAGTAAACAGTAAACAAAATCAAAAAATAACTGACAGAATGGGAGAAGATATTTGCAAATGGTGTATTGGGTAAAGGGCTTGTATCCAAAATCTATAGAGAACTTAACAAACTCAACACTTACAGAACAAGTAATCCAATTAAGAAATGGGAAGAAGACATGAACAGACATTTCAGCAAAGAAGACATCCAGATTGCCAACAGAAACATGAAAAAGTGCTCAACATCACTCAGCTTTAGGGAACCACACCACACACTTGCTAAAATTAACAAGTCAGGAAATGTCAGGTGTCGGCGAGGACACAGAGAAAGGGAAACCCTCCTACACGATTGGTGGGAATGCAAGGTGGTGCAGCCATTCTGGAAAACAGCATGGAATTTCCTCAAAAAAATTGAAAATAGAGCTACCTTATGACCCAGAAATTGCACTACTTCATCTTACTCTAAAGATATAAATGTAGTGATCCGAAGGGGCAAATGCACCCGAGTTTATAGCAGCAATGTCCACAATAGCCAAACTATGGAAAGAGCCTAGATGTCCATCAACAGATGAATGGGTAAAGAACATGTTATATATATAGAGAGAGATAGATAGATATAGATATGGATGATATAGATATAGATAGATAGATACACACACAGATATTATACAGCCATCAAAAATGAAATATTACTATTTGCAATGATGTGGATGGAACTAGAGGGTATTATGCTAAGCAAAATAAGTCAATGAGAGAGTAACAATTATCATATGCTCTCACTGATTTGAGGAATTTGAGAAATAAGACAGAGAATCATAGGGGAAGGTAGGGAAAAATGAAACAAAATGAAACCAGAGAGGGAGACAAACCTTACAAGACTCTTGGTCTCAGGAAACAAACTAAGGGTTCCTGGAGTGAAGGGGGGGTGGGAGTAATGGGTGGCTGGGGGATGGACATTGGGGAGGGTATGTGCTATGGTGAGTGCCGTGAATTACATAAGACTGATGAATCACAGACCTGTACCCTGAAACAAATAATACATTATATGTTAATTTTTGTAAAATTCTAGCAGATGGAAATAAATAATGAAGTTTAGAGCAGACATAAGTAAAATAGAGAAATAAAATAATAAGAAAAATAATCAATGAAACCAAAAATTGGTTCTTAGAAAACACTAACAAGTTTGACAAACCCTTAGGAGATTGACAGAGTATAAAGAAGAAGGAGGAGGAGGAGGAGGAGGAGGAGGAGGAGGAGGAGGAGGAGGAGGAGGAGAAGGAGGAGAAGGAGAAGGAGAAGAAGAAGAAGAAGAAGAAGAAGAAGAAGAAGAAGAAGAAGAAGAAGAAGAAGAAGAAGAAGAAGAAGAAGAAGAAGAAGAAGAAGAAGAAGAAGAAGAAGAAGAAGAAGGAAGAAGAAGGAGAAGAACAAGAACAACAACAAGAAGAAGAACAAGAAGAAGAAGAAGGAGGAGGAGGAGGAGGAGGAAAAAGAAGAAGAAGAAGGAGAAGAAGAAGAAGAAGAATAAGGAGGAGGAGGAGGAGGAGGAGGAGGAGGAGGAGGGAGGAGGAGGAGGAGGAGGAGGAGGAGGAGGAAGAGGAGGAGGAGGAAATTAAAAAAAAAAAAAAGAAGAAGAAACACAAATGAAATCCATCACAATGACAGTCATGGGGTACCTGGGTGGCCCAGTCTATTTAATGTCTGCCTTTGGCTTGGGTCATGATCTCGGGGTCCTGGGATCCAGCCCTGCATCAGGCTCCTTGCTCAGTGGGGAGTCACCCTGCTTGTGTGCTCCCTTTCTCTGTTAAAAACACAAATAAATTATATAACTAACTAAATAAATACTTTCCTTCCCAGTTGGAATGATGGTAAGCTTTGGCAGTAGAGCGCTCTGGAGTGCTCTAAAGAGACATTGCAAGAAGAAGGGGTTTCCCCTCCCAGTTATTGTATGCTCTTTCACCAGCCTAACTCTAACAGTGCCTACAGTCATGCCCCATCTCCCTGGTTATGTGTGCCTACAAGCTTCAGCTCACCGGGACTCCAGAATTATTGCTGCTTTCCTCATGGTTTGAGGCCAGCTCTAGCTGGGATGATCCCACAAACCCCTCTGCCATCTAGGGGTCTGGAACTACACCTTTATTTTTTGTATTTTTTTTTCAGTGTTCCAAGATTCATTGTTTATGCACCACACCCAGTGCTCCATGCAATACATGTCCTCCTTAATACCCACTACCAGGTTCACCCAAACACCCACCCCTCTCCCTCTAACACCCTCAGCTTCTTTCTCAGAGTCTACAGTCTTTCATGGCTTTTCTCTCCCTTCAATTTCCCCCAACTCACTTCTCAATCTCCCAATGTCCTCTGTGTTATTTCTTATGCTCCACAAATATGCAAAACCATATGATAACTGACTCTCTCTGCTTGACTTATTTCACTTAGCATAATCTCCTCCAGTCCCATCCATGTTGCTAAAAGTTGGGTATTCATCTTTTCTGATGGAGGCATAATACTCCATTGTATATATGTATCACATCGTCCTTATCCATTCATCTGTTGAAGGGCAGCTTGGCTCTTTCCACAGTTTGGCGACTGTGGCCATTGCTTCTATGAACATTGGGGTACAGAAGGTCCCTCTTTTCACTCTGTCTGTATCTTTGGGGTAAATATGCAATAGTGCAATTGCAGGGTCACAGGGAAGCTCTATTTTTAATATCTTAAGGAATCGCTGCACTGTTTTACAAATTGGTTGCACCAACTGGCATTCCCAGCAACAGTGTTAGAAGGTTCCCCTTTCTCCACATCCTATCCAACACGTTATTTCCTGTTTTGTTAATTTTGGCCATTTTAACTGCTGTAAGGTGCTCTCTTGGTGGTTTTTTTTTTTTTTTTTTTAAAGATTTTATTTATTTTTTTCGACAGAGAGAGATCACAAGTAAGCAGAGAGGCAGGCAGAGAGAGAGAGGGGAGGAAGCAGGATCCCTGCCAAGGAGAGAGCCAGATGTGGGGCTTGATCCCAGGACACTGGGATCATGACCTGAGCCGAAGGCAGAGGCTTTAACCCTCTGAGCCACCAGGAGCCCCTCTCGGTGTGGTTTTGATTTGAATCTTCCTGATGCCTAATGATGATGAACATTTTTTCATGTGTCTGTTAGCCATTTGTATGTCTTCTTTGGAGAACGGCATCTTATTCAACAAAGCCCAGATTCCCCTTCCAAGTTTGTACTTCCTTGGGTCCTCTCCCGTAAGCCCTAAAGTACCATTTAAGGTTCTTCTTCCACCTCTAGAATTACTCTCCTATACCAGCTTAATACTTCTGTATAGTTTCCCAAGTTTAAAAACTATGGTTTCTTTCTCCTGATAGCACTCAACTTGATAGCAAGAGTAGTTCCAGAAGATGGACCCATACAGAGGGGATCAGTGAGTTAGCTTTCTCGTGCCTTCAGGCTCAGTGCAGTGCTGAGCTCCTACCTCATGGAAGACAAGGTACTAGTAATCCATGGCATGCAGGGCATAAAATTTAACCAAGCCACACTAATTATCTGTGTTGAATGATGAAAAAGCACCAAGTGACACATACACTTTGGGAGCCCAAGTGGCTGCTGCCCTTGACTAGTACAGCAGTGTTGATGACTGCAGTGTGGGATGAATAATTTTTAGTGTAATTAAATTTTTATAGAGAGAAAAGAACACGCTCAGGTCTTTTAAGTCTCAGATGACAGCCTGAGAACCAGAGGGGTTTCCACATAACCCTTAAAAAATACCTATTTTTTGCAGCCACAGGATTGACATTGCTGCAAATTAAACACAATTCTCGTGTTCTGAGTAACACAACAGTGGAATTCACAGTTTCACACGTAGTCCTCCCAGGGAGTAGTAAGGGCAGACATCACCCTGTTCCTTATCAGATGGGGAAAATACTCAGCCTTTTACCATTAAGTATGATGTTATCTGCAAGTCTTTTTGTAGATCTTGTTTATCAGCTTGAAGATATTACCCTGTATTCCTACTTGTTGACAGACCTGCTGTTGATTATTGTGAAATGGTTGTTCTGCATCATTTCATATAATCATCTAGTTTTTTCTTAGACTGTTAACACAGTAGATTACATTGATCCATCTTTGTAAGCACAAAGGAGAACAGCTAAGCCAGAAGAAGAGGGAAGGAAAAATTAATAGAAATAAGAGCGGAAATCAATGAGGGAGAAAACACACATATAGTTTTAACACTGCAAAAGTTAATTCTGAGAAAGACCAGAACATGAATAAATACAGTGGTATTTGCTCAATTTTTCTTGTACTCCATAAACCTTCTACCAAGGGACATAGTCAGTCTGGATCTGAAAGAAGAGACACCCCCCCATCATACATGGGGCTCACAAAAGTACATACTGCCCCTTGCCTCATACTGTTTTCCATCCCACAATGTATTATTTTAGAATCAATTAATTATGGAAAATTAAGTTGCAACTCATTCATTCTGGGTTTATAAATACAAATTAGAATGTCTCAGCCACCCAAAGTAATTAGTTGTGGAGCTAGAAATATAATCCATTCCTCAAACATTCATCAGCAGGCATCACAACATTGAAGACATTCTCTTAGCTCACAACCTCTTTCCAGGGCACTCTTCCTGGTTCTAGTTTCAGCAGCTATGGCATATTTTTTTTATCTCTAATAACTGTGTCACTTAACATAAATCCTCCAACAATAACAACAACAACAACAAGGTAAATAAAAACATAAATTTAGTATATCAACAAAGGTTTTAAGTACAAAGCTATTTACTGTATTTTCCAAACCTGAACTATAATGCTGTTCAAATTAGTATGGTTTCTAGAATGAAAACTTACCTTTCTGAAGCCACTTAACTGATAGAACAAGAAAAAAAATGACTTTTAATTCAATAAGAGCTGTCAACAAATGGAATGTTGTTAGTCCAATGTATAACTCAAAGCATGTGTTTTGCAACTTATTTCCGCCAGTCAGCATGGTGCAGGAAGTTGACATTCAGTGTTCTGAAAACACAAACATGAAAACTTTGCCTTTGTAATAACTGTCACATTTGTCGCATTTGTCACAAAGAGTTACAGACACACATATACGCACAAACACACTTACTTACACAAGTACACTCACATATGCATGAACGTGCATGCAAATACATACAAGTACAAATAAGGAACATACACATGCATAAACACATACACACATAAGCACACAGACACACCCACTTACACACCTACACCCCCATTTATATACATGCATGCATTTACACATATACACACCAACTTACACACAGATACCCATGCATGCATATACATACCTACACACAAACACGCATACCTACAGTCATACATACACATACCCAACCACACTATAGAGTGTGTGTACGAGATCCAAAAAGCCATTTTTAAAAGTGGGTTTAGAAAATATGAAAGCATCATAATAAATCTAATAAATGCTGCATAAAACCAAATAAAATGTGAACCATGCTTATTCGGGCAACAGAACCTTTAGCAAAAGAAATGTCCTTGAAAATTTTGTGCTTATTATTAACCATGGGTACAAATGTACCCTATTATATTTAGCTCAAATATTCTCATTTGTAAATCTGCTCCATTTCACCCCAGCCTCTTTTCCTATTCCTTCTCTGCCCTAATTTTCTCTTCTCCTCCCATCATGTGATGCTCCAACCCTGACTTGAAAGTAACATAAATTTAATGCTGAAAGTAACCAGCATCCTATAGGCTGATTGGAATTGCTGGGCTATTAGTAGGAATAAAAATGGCTCAATAATTTCTAGTATTCCAGTCTTGTTAATGTCACCCCAGGTGTAGGGAGAGATAAATATTCAATATCTTCATTGTAATAATATGGAAACAATCTACTGTGTTTTGATTCATCATTGGAAACAAGCAGACAATTCCATTAGAGGCAAGCTTGAGAAACATTAGGAAAATGTTTTTGAATACTTCCTCCTGTTCCTTTTTGAGGGAGCAGGCTCTGTTTAAGGAGATAGGCTGCTGCCCCAGAGCCCCATCTTAATTGACTTCAGCAAAGACCATCCCTGGCTTGTCATGGTTCCCTCCACTCTGTAAAAGAAGCAGACCCCAGGGCGAGGAGACACAGAGAGCACTAGGCTGGGCCACTGCATGCCACCACTGGACAACCAGAGATTGGGAAAAATGGCTAATTGCTCTAATAATCAACAATCCTTAGTCCCTTGTGTTCCAGACATACCTCACTGTGAACTGAGATGCGACAAGGAAATGCACAATATTAGCTTCCTTAAGAGGGATGTCCTTGGGCCTGGACACAAATGCACTGTCTTATGTCATTCTGCATCAACCCACAGCACTCAGAGCAGACCCCTGAGCAATTAAAAGACACGAGTAATCTTATTTTTAATTTGAAAATTCTAAAATTCTACCCGTGTAGTATGACTAATAAATTGGAAAAAGAAACAAACATATTCTTTTTTTCCCCAATACTGCAATGTTCTAGAATAATTTTTAAAAGAAAAATTCCTCCCTCTTTGGAATCTTAAATAGACGGTACACTCCTATAACCACTCTTTATCATGTAAGTTGACAAGACATTTATCAGCTTGAGTTGAAATAACAGCCTGCTCTAAATTCAGACTTGAACACAGGTGAAAAGCTCGACTTTGGGGCCATTCATGTTGGAGATTGAATTCAAGTAGAGCAGAAGTGGCAGATGTGTGGTGGGGGGAAGATAGAAGTGAGCAACAAGTCCTAGCAATGCAGAGGAAGAAGAGGCTCCCACTTGTCTTGCCCTGTCCCCTCTATCCTCCTCCAACACACCTAGACCAACTGAATGCCACCATTTTGCACCCAGATGACTCATCCATCCCACAACTTCCTCCTTGGTCAATGCTTGGTGCCACTGCTATCACATTCACCCAAGTCACGGGTACCCTCTTCTTTATGTGACCTTTTCATATTCTTAGCAATCCTACATGCAAGTCAGTTTTATTGATAATTCAGGATGAACATGGAACTTGGTGGCTGCCCAACAATTTCTAGGGATGATTCATATTCTCAGTTAATTTTTTGTGTATGTATTCTATAAACATTCTACCTACTGGGACAAAAAAAAAAAAAAAAAAAACAGGAATAATCCCCAAGCCGTTTGTTGGCTATCTGATGGTCTCCACTGAGGAATGTACATAGGCACAGTCATCTGCTTTGTGAGGGTCATGGGACTTGATCCCTCATCTAGGCAGACACATATCACCCCAATTTCAGAGAGGCTGTAACACTATTTAGAGACCTTTCCTTCTGACAGCATAAATTGGTAGTCAGATAGAAAGAAGTGGTGATGAACATGGTCATTTTTTTTTTAAGGATTGAATAAAATGGCTTATGACAACAGCCATTTGGGACACAAAGAAAAAGTTCAGATGACTGTCATCATCTTACAAATGAAATGTCAACATCTCATCAATCGATTAAATAAAAAACACAGATTTGAAGCAGTTTCCATGCAGTTGTGAGAATACAGTCATTCTCTAAAATGTGATAGAGAGAAGATGGCTTCTTCTCCATCTAGGATATGCACCACAAGCCTTCCTGGCAGCCCTTTCCAGGGATCTGTGGGCAGCTCTCCCACTGCCCCACAGCCCTAAAGCCAGAGAAATCACATCTAGAGTAAGAATGAATTTTTATTTTCAAGATTTCCTTATTAATTCGGGGTCTCTTCTGATTCCATACAAATTTTAGGATTATTTGCTCCAGCCCTTTGAAAAACACCAGTGGAATTTTTATCGAAATGATATTAAAAGTATAGATTGCTCTAGGCAGTATAGACATTTTAACCATGTTTATTCTTCTGATCCAAGAGCATGGAATGGTCTTCCATCTTTTTGTGACTTCTTCAATTTCTTTCATGAGTAAAACTGGTGGCATCACGTTACCTGATTTCAAGCTTTACTACAAAGCTGTAATCACCAAGACAGCATGATACTGGCATAAAAACAGACACATAGACCAGTGGGACAGAGTAGAGAGCCCAGATATGGACCCTCAACTCTATGGTCAAATAATCTTCAACAAAGATGTTGATGTGGATGTTCCTCAAGAAATTAAAAATAGAGCTTCCCTATGACCCTGCAATTGCACTCCTGTGTACTTACCCCAAAGATACAGATGTAGTGAAAAGAAGGGCCATATGTACCCCAATGTTTATAGCAGCAATGTCCATGGTCGCCAAACTGTGGAAAGAACCAAGATGCCCTTCAACAGACGAAAGGATAAGGAGGATGTAGTCCATATACACTATGGAGTATTGTGCCTCCATCAGAAAGGATGAATACCCAAGTTTTATATCAACATGGATGGGACTGGAGGAGATTATGCTGAGTAAAATAAGTCAAGCAGAAAGAGTCAAGTATCATATGGTTTCACTTATTTGTGGAGCATAACAAATAATGTGGGGGACATAAGGAGATGGAGAGGAGATGGGAGTTGAGGGAAATTGGGGGGGGTGAACCATGAGAGACTATGGACTCTGAAAAACAACCTTAGGGTTTTGAAGGGGCGGGGAGTGGGAAGTTGGGGGAGCCAGGTGGTGGGTATTAAGGAGGGCACGTATTGCATGGAGCACTGGGTGTGGTGCAAAAACAATGAATTCTTTTATGCTGAAAAGAAATTTAAAATAAATAAATAAATAAATAAATAAATAAATAAATAAATAAATAAAATAGGGCTACCTGAAAAAAAAAGAATGAATTTTGATCAATTTTACCATTTCCTTACTCCATTCAGCCACTTCTTTGTTGAGCCCTTCCAAAGGCTGAACCATATGTATGGAGGACTATGGCATTAGCACAAACAACCAAATTATCATTTATTCAAGGTGACAAAGATTTTCCTCCAATACATTGGTTTAAGCAAAATTATTTCCACAAAGAACATTCATCCACTGTTTCATTCTTTGGAAGTACTCTGTACTAATGAAATCGCCTCTAGCTTCACTGAGATAACATTTAGTTCTGGACATCATATAGTTGTCACTCAGCACCTGGGGCAAACCATGCACTGGAGAAGACAGGAGAAGAAGAAAAGATTTGTAGGGTATGGACAGAATGAAACCGAAGTAGCACTATTGTCACATTCATGATCCTGCATTTTTCTAGCAACCTTTTTTCTAATAACTTGAAGCTTTTCATGAATATTTGCTGCAGAAACACCATGAGATACGGTTTATGAATGGAGAAGACATCAGGATCATTCTAACCCCAAGATTCCACCTGAGCTTTGGCTCCTGATCCCCTGACAGATAACTGTATGAGAAGGAAAGGGGTAGCAGCCATGCACTGAGCACCTCAGAAGCCCACATGTTTCCTCCAGGATCACCTCAGTTAACCTCTCCCCTGTGAGGCAGCTTCTGGGAGCATTTTATGGAGGTTCCCATGAGTCAACAAAATGACCCAAAGCATTCTGCCTTGAGGATATTGGAAGACTAATGAGCTCCAAGTGAATGCCTATTTCCTTCTCCATTCATGCCTACCCCTCAAATGAAATATAAGAGGGGTTCCTGGATTTTTCAGTTGGTTCAACGTTTGACTCTTGGTTTCATGTAGGGTCATAATCTCAGGCTCATGGGATTGAGCCCCACATCAGGCTCCTTGCTCAGCCTAGTGTCTGCTTAAGATTCTCACTCTCCTTCTGCCTCTGCTCCTCCTACCACTCATGCTTGTGCTCTCTCTCTCTTTCTCTCTCTCTCTCAAATCAATAAATAAACAAAACCAGGAAGGAAGGCAGAGAGGGAGGGAGGGACACCAAACTGCCATTTGGGGAAGGCGGAAGGCAGACAGGCCAAAATGACAATGCTCTTGGCATTATAGAACAGTGACTTATAAGGCAAAGAATTCTGAAGTAGATGCCAATTCCAGAAGAATTAGAGGGACCTGAGAGAACACCCACACTGACCAGCCTAAGGTGATCTGGACACGTTTGTGCCATGGGTCAATGTGGAAAAATGGTATCACAATGTTGAAACATGGTATTTTGGTACCAAAGGCACGGACTAGTGACTCCTTTCCACCCCTCAACAGCTCTGCATGTCCATAAGCCCCTCACACAACAGTTGCATAAAGAACTTGCAAAATTTCCTCAATAAACTGAGAAATCTGGAATTGATGAGATGATTTACTATCAAGCAGAAATAGGATTTCATGATGAAAAATGAAATATTTTTAAAAATTACACTTTTGTCTTCTTTGGTAGATTTTTCAGATTGCCACTATGAAACCTTAAAATGGCTTTAGACATTATTTTCAAAACAGGAATGTTTTTAAAGCATTGTTGAAATAGAATTGATTTTTTCCAGCTGCCAAAGGAAAGTATATGATCTTCTCCTTATCCCTTTGTTTTTCTGTTTTCACCTTGAAAACTGGAACCCCCTCCTCTTGAAGACTAAAGCATTGTACTGACCAAAGCAGAAATCATTAAAAAAAACACCTCATCCTTTTTAATATTATAAGCTTATGGCTATTATAACCTTTTTTTTTTTTTTTTTTTTGGCTTGTCAGAAAGCTTTCCTGTGTTATTCCACGTCCTCAGATGTGGGAACAGGATATTGTATCAAACAGCCCCACAAGGAGACAGGACATTCATTACCAAGATAGGAAAAACCCTGGCCTAATTATCAATTAATCCCAGTCCATCTTTGTTCTAGAAAAGCAGGAGGCTGTAAAGGTCAGAGAGCATGGGTATTCACAACATCGTGTCCCTATTAAGTAACTAGTGACCTATTTCAACTGTTGAGTCCAAAGAAATATTTTCTGGTTTCTAGCAAATGCCTGGGGTGGAGAGACAATTTTTCTCATATTAATTTTATTTTTATGGCCCTCAGAAAATTCTATCATATTAGGCAAATATTATGGTATTTTGAATTCCTCTGCAAGGTCTTTCTATGACACCTGCTTCCTGTGAGGTTCAGCAGCTCATTACTGACTGGTGAGCAAGATTCTTTGTAAAGTGGATGACACTCCCAGGCTGACATGAGCTTACTGGTCCTCATCATTTCCATTATTTGGCAGATCCTCTAAAATAGTTTTCCTTTTGTTTTTCCAATATTCACACCATAGTTAAAGAAAGGATAATCAGTGCCAAAGTTTTCATTTGTTTTAGTTAAGACCAAAATCGGGAACAAATCTAACATTTGAATAATATTTTGTTCTTCCTTTCCTTTTTTTAGTATAAATACTATATTTATTAAATATCTTTACAGTTTATTTAAATGTATTTACAGAACTATTCCTGCATAAGTTATATTTCAGACATCCAATTCAGGTCATTGCCTCTTGAGTAAGACAAATAATGATAGTCTCAACAGAAAAAAGTAGCTCATTAGTATGCACAAATTAAAATTTGTTTCAGTATTTAGCCATCTTTGCCACAAACTACCTGCTAACAGTTAAAATTTTGACATGGACACTGTCATTTTTTAGTTGAGAAATTCAATTTTGCAAAGAATTTTTTTAAATGAATAGAATCCAAATGCTTTTCTGCTTCATAGTTTCAATTTTATAAGCAGATTTGGGGGATTTTTTTGATCTTGTGAAATTTGTTAACTGCAAAAATGTGATAGTTTCTAGGGAAATTGGATGCTATAGCTTCTAACAAAGATAGCTGGTATAAGGTGACAAGGAACCATGAACTTATTCAAAAGTACAAACATTTACAGTTCTAGCCAATCTTGTTTACAATCTCCAAAATGATCAAAACTGACTCCGTGAATTCCCACAATTCTGCCTTGTTACTCGATGTGGTAGGTTGGTGGTACTAAAGGTGGTCCTGAAGGCGACTGTTCTATCTGGAACAAATGCAGCTGCTAGAAGAGGACACTCTCCTATCATGCAAAGCTTGAAATCTGGTTTCTACTCTAGACACAGCCCACCCCCCCAGACATGCATACCTGGAATGGATTCTTTTGTGATTTAGTACCTATCAACCATGTCAAGCCAGTACAGTAATTCAGGACAAATAACTTGTCTCCCCTACCCCCATTTCTTCTTTCAGTTTTTAAGAGCCCAATGGACTCTACTGCATTATCCAATCAGTGAATTTTTTTTGTGCGCAGGCAGCTTAAGTTCACAGGAAGAAATAAGGTTCTGATATGTTTAGAGTGCACATTTTAAAACAGAATAAAATAAAAATTTCAAGCATGTGATAAAAATATTGATTTTTATAATACAGTATTGCTTTATAAATATAGATGGAAAAGCTATAAACTTTACTGGTCTTTGGTGCATCCAGAGAGGGATAATTTGCCATTTGTAAATTAGAAATCCAAATTCTTTTTGTTATAAAAGTCCATTACATGAGGCAAATGTGTGTGTTTTATTCTGCTTGATTTAAAATGCAATTAACACACATCAAGTTCAGAATCAGACCCACCAAGTGGTATATCGCAGTCACACCCCACAGAGACTTAGGTTCTGTGACCTGGAAAATTCCAGTATGGGTCCAGCATAGCCTCTAACTACTGGGAGTGGAAGGAGTGTTACTTGTTAAGCAGCACTCCAACTGACCACCCCCCCATCACTCCCTGGCAGTCATAAAATTAATTGTGTCACACACAAAGGACAGGGCAAAAAGAAAAGCGAGAAAATATTCTGTGTCACTAATCTATAGTCCAGGTCCAAAGTCAGCTCCATTGTGAAACTCAAATTCTTTTCCAACTATTTTTGTATCACTGACACCAACATTGTCGATTTCTAATGGTCATTTCTCAAAAAAGACGAAGTTGATTAAATGAGTCATGTAAAACATCACCAATCTAGCTTTATAAAGATTGTGTTTGATGGGTTAAATGAGAGCAGAGAAAAGCCAGTGACTTGACCAGCACTGCTCTTACAAGGAATTAAATGTAGGCATTGGAAAATTAATGCAAAATATATCCAGATCATAAGGCTACATACCTCTGACCAGAAATAATTAAAAACCCAAACAAAAGAACTGAAATTGTCAGCCCAAATATAAATGTATTCCTTCTAACAAAACCCTTCTGGATGCAACTTTCTTTACTTTTTAAATACACAGAGACTGCAAACAGTTTGTGCAAAATAAATACCCCGCCACTTGCCACTCACGCTTCCATGTTTTATAGGAGCACGATGGGTACTCTTTATTTAAACAGAATGTAACTCCACCCAGCCCTCCCTGCCCAGTCCCCTATCTCTTCTACCAAAGAATTCTGTTTTGTCAAGTTAGGGTAGTTAAGGCATTCTGACATGTAATTAAAGGTGATTCAAAATAGATATCTAACATTATGCCAATTTAGGAATAGTAGATAAATTACTGAACGGCTTACAAATGAATAACTCATTCTTATTATAAATGAAATGCCTGTTACAAGCATGATGCATTGAAATATAGTAATGACATGTACATGGTACATGTTAAACAATTTTAAATAAAACAAAAGCTTGACAGTTACTCAAATATACAGTACAAATTCACAAAACAAAAATCTTTTAAAACAAGTTGAGGTAACCTCAAACATAAGTTTTAATGCAATAAACCAATGAATAAGTATCTCCTTTAGAGAAAGACACTTTCCGTATTCTCCTCCAGTAGATCCTCATCAGGTTTAATTGCATTCTCATCTATACACCAATGTTACCTAACTTATATATAAAACATGGCTTTAATTTAAGGATTTCTAAGTATATATACTTTTCTACCACCAAGTTAATGAAGGAAAAAAACTGACCCAAAAATATATATATCTTTACAGCAGTTGACTTGTACATAAACCTTAAAAATAAGTTTGAGCTTGCAGATAAAGGGAAAACTGAATGCAGGGTAGTTTTATAAGGAAACTATACACTGCAAGATGGCTATTCGGAAACTGTAAACATTAAGCTTGATTCGGACCCCTAAATTTCTGTGTAGGGCAAATGCAAATGTCAGATCATCACCAGGAGTTTTCCTCGTGGGCTCTTGTGCTGCTGCCACTGTCCACAGTACTCTTTTCACACGGACTCCCTGAATTTGGTGCCTGCTCTACGGAAAGCAAGGCTAGTAATGAAAGGTCTGAGAGGGAGACTATGAGTAGCATGAACATCAAAACCCAACCAGATTCAAAGTTACAGCTGTCCACTCTCAACCTATTAGGCCTGTGGGCCTAGAGCTCCCACATAGGGATCTCCTATCAGAAATCTGGGAGGAATTTCAGCCATAACATTAAAATTCCTAGGATTTGAGGAGTTTTATAATCTTGGGTAATATTTCCATTGAAAAAATCTGGTAGGGAGGCTCCCCAAGGCCTCCTGCAGAGGAGGCAGCCTTGGGGCCACAAGCCTATAATTTGGACTTATCAATAAACTGCCGGAACTTTCCTCATAGGAGTACAATTAAGCATCTTTTAAAAACCAGAAAAATATTTGCATCCATAGAACTAAACTAAATTTTTCTTCCAATTTTTAACGAAAAAGCTCCTGGGATGATGATTTCATAATCCAGAGCAATGTTTTAGAGCAGAATTATAAGCCCCTGAAAAATAGGAGTTTATAATGAAAACATAAAGCCACACCAATCATCATAACAAAGACTATATAGTACATGTGTAACATTTCTTTTGATGATAATGTATGTTTCTAGTAGATGTACCATAACATACATTTTTGTGTTAGACTTTTAAAATCCCCTTTACACACTGTAATTTTGAATTCACTCATTTTCAATACTTACACCATTTTTAAAACATAATAGCCATTCTGGCATTGAAAACCTTCATTCCATCATAGAAAGGACAGTAAGAAGTGAAGGTCAATCTTCAAATCTTGATTCTCTTCAAAGTTGCTGGCAGATACGAGCTAGTGAATGACAGTAGTGGTTCTCCACAAAGATCTCAACCAGGTCTCAAAAAGACAGGCAAAGGCTTACATCATTGGCCATCAAGATCAGTGGCAAAGAAACAGTCCTGCCAGCAGGATCAGCACACATGGCAGGGGAGAATTTGGGAAGATGAAAGGAAAGGCCAGAGTTGACACCTAGGCGAGTCAGTCTGTATACTCAGCCACTACTGAAAGAAGGACGGTGATGTCATCAGGCTTTCCACCTCTCACATTCAATCTGTTGTCACATACAAACTGTGCAAAAGGTGACATATAATTTGGGTCATAGGCCAGCTCATGGGCTTGCTCAGCAATGCTTCTTGCCGTCTACTGTATACTTTCATAATTTGAATTCTTTCTTTTTTTTTTTTAGCTCCTGAAGAATCATATAATCAGGCATGTTGTCAAAAAGTCCATCTGTTGCCGTCAGAATAATGTCTCCTAACTGGACATCAAAAGATGTGCTATCAGCAGCATCCGAGCTGTCACTCAGGACGACTCCTTTGGCTTCAGGTGGTGCAATTGAGAGCTGGAATGGAGTGTTGAAGTAATGCTGCTGCTCATCTGATCGGTGCACAACCTCACCACCCCTCACAACCAGAAAGCCTGAATCACCCAGGTTTGCTGTGTGTAAGCGGTGACTAGTTCTGTCCAGCACCACGATGCAGGCAGTACTGCTACCAAGCAAAGGTACTTTATTTTGCAGCAACTCACAGTAGCTTGTGGTGAGGATTCCGATGGGATTACTTGGGACGAACCGTCCGTATTAAGTCCCTGAGAACTGGGATGGATCAACTCCATAGTGTCTCCACCCTCCTTCACCATCTGCAACCCCGAGCACGTCTGCCGAGCGGTGCCGGGCCACGAAGCACGCGTCGTCCCCGTAGCACGCGCCATTCTTGAGAAGGCCCTTGCGGAAGTCTTTGCTGAAGCCGCAGCCGGCCGTCACCAGCTCGTAGTCACCGCCACCGCCGCCACCGGCCCTGGGGTCGGTCTGCGAGAGGCCGCCGAGCACGGCGCGGGCCACCAGCCGCCCATACGAGAGAGGACCTAGAACATCGCCGCCGCCGCTGCCGCCCCCCCCCCCCCAGGAGGCGGGGGGCCCGGGGAGCAGGAGGACGCGGAGGCCGGGAGCCGGCTCGCTCCTCAGCAGCAGCAGCAGCGCCGCCGCCGGGGCGCTCCTCTGGGCGGCGCAGAGTCGCCGCCGCCGCCCTTGCCCAACGCGCGGGGCCTCGCACACGCTCCACCGCGCGCACCGGAGCCAGAGCGAGGTCAGAGCCCGCGGCTCCTCCACCTCAGCCCAGGTGGGGTCCCGGCTGCAGCCACCGCTGCCGCCGCCATCTTCGGCTCCACTAGCGTGTTCCGGGACTTCCTTTCTTTTTTTAATTCAAATGATATTTATACAAATATTCTCCCATGGAAGGTGATTGTTTCTGCCCATAATCTGGATCATTTACACATTTCAAAACGAATAAATGGAATCTTAGCTTTAAGAAAAGTCTTGGGTTTAAATCCAAACACTGATGACCACCTAATGGTAGCGACATAAGCCACAGAAACTCTCTGAGTTGTGTTTATTCTTCCACAGAATAATATGATACTGCCTATTATAAAGCTCTATGAGGGCAGGTAACTTGGGCCATTTTGTTCACTACCATATGACTGGTGTCAAGAATTGTGCCTGATGTATGGTAGGCACTAAATCAATAATAGTTGAATGTATAGAACAAACAGCAACCATAATAATATGACCACCTTTGTATGATTTATTATACTAGGCTAGTTGGTCAGCAATAGTATTTAACTCTCCATTATTCAGAAAAATTTTTTACCCGGAAGAGAGTGAAGTAAATTGTGCTTCCGCCACTGGAGAATTTGGAGGGAATGACTTCCAGGGAACCAAGACCCTGGGATCACATAGCCCACATGAAAATCTATCCCGAGGAAGTAAGTACTGTTCACATCATCTTTTCCAGTTGTCAAATAACCGAGAGCCACTCCTCAGGGAATGATCCCCAAGCCCATTCTAGTAAAGCGGTCAGGACACAGGGCTTGAAGCAATGTCCAAATCACCCAACGTGTGGCCAAAACCATAACTGAAATGTCTTCCCAATTTCAGGGTAGAATTACTTATAAAGATGGAAAGAAGAGAGCACAGAGACATCCTCAGGAGAAACAAACAAACAAAAAAGAATGAAGCCATGAGGTGGGTCTCGCTGGGTCTAGGAGTTTATAGGTAGAAACATGGCGCCCCTTGAATGAGTTTTGTCCAGCATCTTACCGCTTCTTGAAACTTCTGTCAGTTCTCTAGCTCATACAGAGAGTAGTGGTTCAGAATGTGCAGTGGACTCAGGAATCAACAGAAATCATGGCCCCAACCCCTCACCAAAGAACAAGGCAGCAGGTACCAGCACCTTGAAAAGTCTAAAATGCCTTCCTGAAATGCAGCAGGATGACAGCTTGGAATCAGCTTTTGATGGTGCATATTCTTCTATACATGTTGTTTTGCGGGCATTCTATTTGTAAAACATTGGGATAAGGATCAATGAAAAGATATGATGAGTAGACCAAATCAATAGACCAAGAACCCCAGTTCTGTCACCGGCCTGAACCCCTGAACTAGGAAATTTCTAGTAGAAAGTTCTGCCTAGATATCAATGTTGCCTGTTAAAACAAATGCATTTGAGGAAGACTCATCACCCAGATGAATCAGAAAGTGCCAGAAGTGACCAATAGTTCCCTCAGCCTCATTATAATGTTAAAATCCGCTCCTGAATAGTCATCCCTGACCCTAACAAAAGGGGCCTGCTTTCCCTTGTTTGGGGCTTTGGAAATGATTCCCAGGATCTCTCTGTTAGTACAAATAAAGGCAACCTGGTGAGGCATGAAGACTCTGCCTGTATCTCACTGGAGAGCAGATTCACCCTCACCCTTGTTCCCAGAACAAAGCCTGGGGAGCTGCACTGAGTGTTACAGGATGATGGTAAGTCTCCTGGCTCCCAGGAGAAGTTCTGCCTACAGGTGACACATTGCCAAGCACTTCTCTTACTCCAAAACTTGGAGCAGCTCTGGCCTGGTTGATTTTTAGGAGGTCTTTTTACTCTATATACCTCTGAGGGACCCAGACTCTCTGCACAAGTGAGATAAAAGGGAAAAACAAAAACAAAAACAGGAGCCTCTGTCTCCTGAAAAACTGCTATTCCTGGTGCCTGCCTTTATCCCCCAAAGATGAGAGAACCCAGTCACTGGGGCACCTTGCAAAGTAAAGTGCTTTCGGGGATGCCTGGCTGGCTCAGTCCATTTTTTTTTATTATTATTATTATTATTTCTTTTTTATTTCTTTTCTTTTTTGTGTGATTCAAAATTTTTTTAAAATTTCTTTTCAGCATAATAGTATTCATTGTTTTTGCACCACACCAGGTTCTCCATGCAATACATGCCCTCCTTAATACCCACCACCTGGTTCCCCCAAGCTCCCACCTCCCGCCCTTTCAAAACCCTCGGGCTGTTTTTCAGAGTCCATAGTCTTTCATGGTTCACCTCCCCTTCCAATTTCCCTCAACTCCTTTCTCCTCTCCATTTCCCCATGTCCTCCATGTTATTTGTTATGCTCCACAAAGAAGTGAAACCCTATGATAACTGACTCTCTCTGCTTGGCTTATTTCACTCAGCATAATCTCTTCCAGTCCTGTCCATGTTGCTACAAAAGTAGCAACAAAAGTTGGGTATTCATCCTTTCTGATGGAGGCATAATACTCCACAGTGGCTCAGTCCATTATGTGACTGCTTTCAACTCATGTCATGATCCCAGTGTCCTGGGATCAAATCTCACATTGAGCCTCCTTGCTCAACAGGGAGCCTGCTTCCCCCTCTGCCTCTGCCTGCCGCTCTGTCTGCCTGCACTCTCTCTCTCTTTCTCTCTCTCTGACAAGTAAATAAATAAAATATTTTTAAAAAGAGAAGTAAAGTGCCTTCTATTTTTATAGAAATATTTGAAAGACATTTACCCTTCTAAGTTCCCTTCTGCTCTCTCCCCACATTCTCTTCCATGCTCGGGTGTCCACCCCCAGGTGCACATGTTCCAGAAACAGAAGTGAGGGGAGCCAACCCCCCTGTGTCCACAGTGCTGCAGGTCGGACCCAGATTATGCCTTCGTGCATGAAGAAACTGATCACCCAGCCATGTTCACATGAATCCTGATGAAAGCCAGGATTCCCTTCAAACCTGAAAAATGTTTTTCTAAGTTTTTTTTTTATTATTTTTTAAGTTACTTTTATTGTTTTAGTAATCTCTACACCTAACATGGGGGGTTCAAATCCACACCCCGGGGTCAATAGTTGCATGCTTTTCTGATTGAACCAGCCAGGCGTCCCTAGTGTTTCCTCTTATCAGGCACCTCGTTTTATCGCTGTGTGCATGGCCCACTTTTGCAAGGAAAGACAATTCTTTCTTGATTACCATATAGTAAATCTTTGTACTTCTTCTGTCAATGGGGTTTAACTCATACCAACCTTCCAAGGCAAATACTATTATTTCTGTTTTAAATATGCAGAGGCTAAGACTTGGGAGATTAAGGGAGTTGTCTCTGGATACTCCAGTGATAAAGAAGAGAACCAGGTCTTTCCAGTTCTGAAAACCCTCAATCTTTCACTACACAGGCAGCACAGGCATTAATCTACTAAATGATCTAGAACAAACACAACTAAGCCAGGACCGAAAAGGGCTTATAAATGGACTAAATAAATATCTCATCTATATTGAAGAGTCATAATTGGTAGAAAAAGGGTTTTTAAAGTCACAGGAATAGAACTTCCAAAAATAACAAACTCATAAAGCCAGGTGAGAATTTTAAGGAAAGTTTTCCTAGCCAATGTACATTGTTATTTGAAGTTTTTTTTTTTTAAGATTTTATTTATTTGACAGAGAGAGAGATCACAAATAGGCAGAGAGACAGACAGAGAGAGAGATGAGGAGAAGCAGGCTCCCTGCTGAGCAGAGAGCCCCATTCGGGACTCGATCCCAGGCCCCTGGGACCATGACCTGAGCCGAAGGCAGAGGCTTAACCCACTGAGCCACCCAGGCGCCCCTGAAGTTTTTTTTTTTTTTTTTCTTTTTCTGAAGAAATCTCATTCGGTCTTTTAATTAGTGGCAAACAAGATAAAAGATCATCATAAAGACATCATACATCCTGTCCCTTCAAACTTTAAATCCAGAAGTGTTTTTATTTTCTACTGTAATAAGCAAAGTGAATAATATTGACATTCTTAATTACACCGAAGGAAGTGAAGGCAAGTCCATTAATTAGCTCTAGAGCTTTATCTACTTTAGAGTTGATGAAATAACTCATAAAATAATCTAACGCATCTTTAAAGAACTTTAGAAATACATGTCTGGCACTGGCAGAAAGACACTCACTAAAGGGCCAGTACAGAGCAGCTTTGCTCTGGACCTCCGGGTGCAGCTGGAGTTGAAGATCCTGATCTGTTACCAGTAAGAGCACTCCATGCAGTAATCTAAGAAAGTGCAGAGCAAACAGTTCTAGGGACAAGCAAAAAGGAAAGAAAACACCATGTCTTGGCAAATCTTATGATATTTACCAAGGGAGATCTTTCATTTTATTGGTATTCCATAACCACCTGGTCCATTAAGTCTCCACTGCATCTATTAACTCCAGAGGAGGCAAAATCCCATCTGGGACAGAAAAAACAATGAAAGCAAGACATATTTTCTGTCCTTAGAAACCCCTCTCCCCTGGAGAGGCCACTTGTCAATGTACTTTCCAATGTAACAAGAGGTGGTTGCTTGCTAAGGAGGGTCAAGAACTTCTCATTTAAGGAGATTCTATGTTAGAAATGATAACCCATGGATCCCAGCTGTGTCCAAGGCTCCAGATCACTCAGACCAATTGTTCATGGTATAAACTGTTATCAGTGAATCCTTCAATAGCCACCAGCACCAACAGACACAAATAGAAATGCTCACCATGAGACACATTAGAATTTTCACTGCAGCCTGTTTTGGAATAGGCAAAAATTGGAAACTATGAAATGCCCATCAGAAGCATAAAGGAAAATAAACTGTGAATGCAAAGTGAGCAACAAGGCAGCAGTTAGCATGCATGAAGAAACCGCAGACATAACATTGTGTGAAAAAAGTCCATGACAAACGAGGACATGCTTCACAATGCCACTTTTAAAGGACAAGAATGGAAAAGCAAGCTATACACTGCTCAAGGACAAAAGGACAATCATAGGAGGAGCCAAGAACTTGCACAGATACTGTTCCAAAGAAGACTTACAGATGGCAAAAAGCACACAGAAAGAGGTTCCACATCATTATTATTCATTAGGGAAATACAAATCAAAACCACAATGAGATACCACTACACACCTACTAGGATGGCTATAATCAAAACAATGGAAAGTCACAACTGTTGGCAAAGATGCCAAGAAATCAACACCATCACCCACTGCTAGTGGGAATGTGAAAATGTTCAGTCGGTGTGGAAAACAGTTTGGTGGTTCGTCAAAAATTTGCATGTAGAATTACTGCAGTTCTATTCCTAAGGCACATACCCTAAATGGCTGAACACAGGCATGTAAATAAAAGCTTTCATATGGAGATAATGGCAACGCTATTTACAATAATCAAAAGGCAGGAACAGCTCCCCAAAAGAGGTTGGAAGTACTATTCTTAATATCAGTCAAAAGCAAACACCTGTGAGATTTGGAATTCTGGTTTACTCCCAGTATTCTGGGGTCAGCAAACTGTACTCTCCTGCATACACAACAAAAATCTGTGCATATGATGCTTATCCCCTCAGCACATAGTGAAATTAGGACATCAGATGAATTTGTAATTTTCCTATTTCAAACATCTAAATCTCACAACCTAAGAGAGTCTGACAACATATTTTAGGCTTCCAGTTATACTGATCTCATAAAAGGGATGCTTTTCCATTTTCCCAGGTATCTTCTCCAACCTCGTCCTCCACTGGCCTGATGCTGATGCATCATGTGCATACATTAGCTTCTTAGGGGGTCCCCAGTACATGCAAACTGCTAGAGAGAGCATCTGCTTCTCGATCCTTCCTAAATCTCCACCACTGACACCTTTACTTCAACCCCAATGGTTAAACCACATAAAGTGTATGACACCTAAAGGGCATGTGGGCAATCTCTACCTTACATGTCACTCACGGTCCTCCTTTCTTCAAATCAGAGGTCTGTTTTGTCACTTTAAAAAACGTAATAGTGAATCCAAGAAGGACTGATGGGATTTTGTTGAGCACAATAAGACAGTGTCTAGAACCCAAGAGCCCTGCTGACTCTCCCCTGCTGCTTGGCTGTGCCTCTGCTCGCTCTCAGAGCTGAACTCAGGCAACGTGTCCCCACATCTCCCCTGCAGTTCTTCTGTTCCATGCTACTGTCACAGCGGGGGTGTGGGGTTCAGCTTCCTGAAGTACCCTGTTCTGATAAAGACAGAAAGGACACTGATGAGTCCTAAGGGCAACATGTCTATTTAGCACAGAGCAGGAAACACTTGCCTTCGTAAGAAGAAGCCCACTTATTACATGGGAATCCCTTTCAAATATATGCAGGAGTTGAGGGTTTTAAGGGCGTCTTCCATTTCCCTATCTCTGAAATGATGATGAAGGCGTGAGGTACTTATAGTCTCTTTAGTGTCTCCCAGGCAGTGGTCTGAGCTAGGAACTCATTGAGGGTGATAGATTCACACAGCACTTTCTTGGCACCCACAAAAGTAAAATCATTTATTTTTTTATATAGCTTTCCTCTACTTGACATGATCCAAATATTCCTGACTTCCTACAGAGATCTCCCAACTCTGAACATGCTAGTTTTATCAATAAATGTGTTTATAATAGCATTGTAACTCCACAGAACTCATTAATATTATTAATAACTTAACCTTTTCACCTCACAGGCTCAGTACAAAACTCTTCACATGTGGATTATTAAAATACATAATGACAATGATAATGAGAAGCGTATTCCTCATTCCCAAATTACTACCTGCTCCAAGGACCAGCTTTTGAAGACTTCTGAGGAATGTAACACTTTTTTTTAAAAGATTTTATTTATTTATTTGACAGAGAGAGATCACAAGTAGACAGAGAGGCAGGCAGAGAGAAGGAGGGAAGCAGGCTCCCTGCTGAACAGAGAGCCTGATGCGGGACTCGATCCCAGGACCCTGAGATCATGACCTGAGCCGAAGGCAGCAGCTTAACCCACTGAGCCATCCAGGTGCCCCAGAATGTAACACTTCTTATATTTGATAACAATTTCAAAGGCATCAGCTAAAATTATGAGTCATATGTAATCAAGTTTGATCAACTCCCTGAAACACATGAGAGAGACTATGTGGAGACCCTCATCAGATACTTGAAGGTATGTGACCAATGGGAAAATCAGTCGTTTTGATTTGCGCAACAGAATGTGCATTTGGGTTCCCTCAACAGGGGAGATGGGGGGAAAGTCATTGGAATGAAGTGTTTTTTTTTTTTTTTAATATCCTGATTGAATGGAGAAAGACAACTATCAAATGATCTCCCTGATATGAGGAAGTGGAGATGCAATGTGGGGGGTTTGAGGGGTAGGAAAAGAATAAATGAAACAAGATAGGATCGGGAGGGAGACAAACCATAAGAGACTCTTAATGTCACAAAACAAACTGAGGGGGGCAGGGAGTAAGGGGTTGGGAAAGGGTGGTGGATTATGGACACTGGGGAAGGTATGTGCTATGGTGAGTGCTGTGAAGTGTGTAAACCTAGCGATTCACGGACCTGTACCCCTGGGGATAAATATACATTATATGTTTATTTAAAAAATTAAAAAATTTAAAAAATAATAATAAATTTTTTAACTCTTAAAATTTTTAAAAAAAATTTCCTGATTGAAGAAAATCTGTTTTGCTTTTCTTTATAACTTAAACTGGCTATAGTATTTCAAGCATAATGCATACCCTTACTATTGAACAAAAGATGGTTATACTAAAACAAACCGACAAACGACCTTCAAATGCTCTTTGCTGGAAAAGAGGGAAAGTTCAGATGACACACTCAAACCATCCATTAGGAGACCCAGCCTGAATAGTATCCTATCACCCCATAATGGCTATGAACAGACAGACCCCTTTGCCATTCTGCCCAACACAAGGTCAATGGACAGGGTTCTGAGACAGCCCTCCCTGATTGCCCTTGGCAGACTGAGGCAGTTTTTCTATTCTATGAGTGATTGCAGCATTACCCGGATAAAAGGGTAGTCTAAGTCCAAACTCTTGGGTGAAAGTCTTGAATAATTTGCAGCTCCTGCCATGAGCTCACACCCAATCTATCATATGCCATTAACACAGCTGTCTGTCTGTGGATCCTGGCAACAGGTAGCAAGAACACACTGAGTGCAGGGAGAAACCTAGCCCCCATCCCCACACAAAATCCTCAACAAGATGGACAGGGCATTTAGATTCTGTCACAAAGACTCCAAAGTAAGCACAGCAGCTCTGCTGTTAGCAACTTAGTGCTGACCCAACCAAGCCTCCACTCTTTTTTCCCCACACTCCTCCCTTTCTTTTATAACCTCTCTCTCACCTTTCTTCTACCAAATGCTTGAGTAAAATTATCCCCCTCTTTGTTCCATTGCAAATAACCCCACTTGGAAATGAGCTGAAGACAAGAAACCACCCAAACAATAGAAGGATGGAAAAGGGCAAGACCTGTATTCAAGCCAGTGAGGAACAATGGCCAACACTCATTCAGAATTATCTATGAAGTGTTTCCTGCCAAATAACCTGGACATCTAGCTCACGGAGTAAGAGTTCCTGTGTTTGAGCTAGTGGGGTCACAACCACTAATCAACTCCCATTATGTGTGAAAGATTACCACATATTCTCTTTCATCACAGTTCTGTTTCATTTAAGAGTAGCCTTCCCACAAAACTTGCAAAGGGATTCTGCCACTGAATTGTACACCTGAAATGGATTAATTGTATGACGTGTGAATTATATCTCAAAAAAAAAAAGAAAAAAAGTAAGAGAGAGAGAGACTCAGATTGCTGTCTGCCACCTATCTCCAGGTGACAGGAAGTGGATTTTTAGAGGGAGGTGATCAAGGCTTTCCCCAGTGTGCAGGAAAGAAAATATAGCCACATGACTGTTTCTCCCCATCATTCATTTTATCAGTGAAAGGCATGACAGCACTTCCTTAGTGAGGTGCTGAGCCCTGCGGAGGTCTGTAACCAAGAGAAGGAGGAGGGAATAAGATAGAATGACCAGATGTTTAAAGCACTGTCAAAAGGAAAAAAAGTCATCTAAAGTGATCATTATGACAGGACACATCTCCCAGGAAAATGCCTATCACAAAGAGCTTGCATGGGGGCAGAAAAGGAGTTCTGGCTTGAAGCCACAATGAAAGGTCTGTAGCAGTAATTCTCAGACAGAAGGGAGATAGAATTAAAGGTGAGCCCAACACCCAACACTGAGGTAAGAATGTGCCGGGTAGTACAGGGGTGGGCAAGTGCCTGCATCAGCAAGAAATGGGGGATTCGCTGGTGATAGAGGCTGAGCGGTTGGTTGGGTAGGATGTGAGGGTTCTCAAATGTCACGCTCAGGACAGCAACTGCCTCTGGCATCACGGACAAACACCTTGGAGGCTGGCAGCTTGAGTAGTGCATCACCACATCTGATATCTTGCCCGTATAAACAGCACCCAAGCAACGGGTCTCGGAGGAAAAAATAATGTGATTAGATATGTGCTTTAGAAGGACAACCCCCTGAACAAAGCATAGCATGGTGGAGCACAGAAAACTGTAGCAGCATTAACAGTTCGGGGGCCCCCAGGGAAGTTTTGATACCTCCATAGAGTGGAAATGTCAAGGCAGTCATTAAAAATCATGATCTTCAAAAAAATGTAATGTGACTTGGGAAAAGAACATGTACACAATATTAAAAGAAAAAAGCAGAATACTGAGCTCTATTAGATGTTTCCAATTTTATTTTTTTAATTACTCAGGATAAACATAATAAAGAGGTTAGTAATAAATACACCATATAGAGTTCCACTTCCAGGATGACTGTGAGAAGCTCCAAGGACCCACTCCCCAGTGAAGCCAGCAAAGCTGGTGGAAAAAGGATTTTAAAAGTAAAGATATCTAGAAATTGTCCTCAGGGCGGTAGCAAATGAAGAAACTTTGATTCAAGAAAACTTTTTAAAATGGTGTATGAATATTATGGCATTTGAGCCACAAACTATTCTTTCCCTCATTACCAGAATCGCCAGATGGGCTTAGCAGAAGGTCTTCTGCAGATGGGCATAGCCAAGAAGATAGGGTCCCTTCTCCCTCTGCTCTCAATCAAGGCTTAGGGTATCTCATCAAGAGGGATAGGCAACCCACATTCCTCATTTCCTTCAACCCCAAGTTAAAAGGGTTATATTCCTGCTAAGTGTAGCCAAGAGGCCATGACCTCCCTTCTCTGACACAGCCTCTCCCCACAAAATGGTGGCTCCAGTGAAAGCATGGCAGACTGGGAATCCTGGGGCCCTAGCCACCCTCACTACAGCTCACCTGGGGACCAGCTTCCATGCTTCTGAGAGGCAAGCTGAAATGACCAGAGTCTACTGTCTCACCTGGTGCCCAGTGTGGTTCAGAGAGTTTGTCTAGGGTGAGCAGAAGTCCATAAGAAAAGCGAGCTCCAGAATTCTCCACAAAGGGTGTGGGCAATTCAAGTGAAAGGAGCTCAAGACAGTAGTCTCTCTTAGTTCATATTGACAAGCTGAGCCATTGACCAGCTCGTTCACCAAAGACCCAGGAAAAGAGGCCACTGAGAGCCCTCCTAGGGTTCAAACAGATGCTAAAGACTAGCCTAAAAATCTACCTCTGCCCAAATGTAATTGGATCAGACAGTTGAAGAGGTGATGCCCAGCACACTGGGGAAAAAAGTAGAGAAATCACAAGGTAACTAACGGGACCATGGGTATGGTGGGTATGGGTATGATTGGGCAGATGAGTAACACGAAAATGCAGCAGACAGCTTAACAGTGATGATGGAGAGACAAAACTACACCATCCCAGGGTGACTGTCTACATGTCCAGCTGCACCATCTGAGGAAACCTGCTGCTTCACACTGTGGAAGAAAAAGACTTCAGAACAGCCAACCAAGTCACACAACAAATAAGACAAGTTAATAACAACAAGCCTGGAAACATGGAGGGGACTCAGTACCCACAGTTGCTACAATATATTATCCAAAATGTCCAGTTTTTGACAGTAACAACAAATATAAGTGCGAAGAAATAGGGATAGGAACACATATTTGGGCAAAAAAAAAAAAAAAAAAAAAAAAAAACAGGCAACAGAAATTGCCTTTGAGTAGGGTAACGCCAGATTTAATACACAAAATTTTCAAAATAGCCATGAAAAAATACATTCAAAAATCGGATGTAAATCATACTTAAAGAAGGAAATCACAGTATGAAGACCTCAACTCACCAATAGAGAATGCCAATCCAGAGGCAAAAATTATTTAGAAAAAAAATGAAAATTCTGGTGTTGAAAGTACCATAAATAAAATTATAAATTCATTGGTTGGGCTCAGCAGTAGATTTGAACTGGTAGAAGAAATAATCAGAAATCTTGAGGATAGATAGATAGATAATAGAGATTCTATAATCTGAGAAATAGATCAGAAATTGAATGCAGAAAAATGAGCAGCACCTCAGAGAAACTTGGGACACCATTAAGTATGCCAACATGGCCTGAGCTAAAACCAGAGTCAGACTCTCAACTGAAGGTGTCACCCAGGCAGCCCATCCACCTGTGATTTCTGTCCACAGTCTCTGTAAGGCTCATCCCATGCTTCAGTGCTGCAGCTTCACTCCATTTTTCCATGGAAGCTTTCGGTTTGAGGTGCCCCAATTGGCACCTCCATGAGTCCTTGTGTTTAGGCTCTGCAGGTCTCACTGGGTGTTGTTGTTACTGCCTTTATTACACAGATGGTTGCCTCATGAAATAGTTTCAGGTATTATTCTTGCAGTCTCTTCTAAGTGTTGACATAAATCTCAAGTATTGTTGCATATGTTCCAATGTTTCCATTGGAAACAGAGAGTATAATCTTAAGAGCATAAGAGAAAATCAGGCAGACACACAAACATCAGTAATTTTTTTTGCTCTGAGTCTGCCTCCCAAGACATGTGGTCCTTTTTAGGGATTCCAACACAAGCTTGTAGACCAGATTCAAGAGATTGGAAAACCTGATGAATTTTGTGTGCAATTGTAGGTGATTGTGTGCGGATAAGTGAAGTTCACTTTTATGTGCTACATTCTGTGACTTTCATCTGATCTCAAAAAGTTTCATAACCTGGAAAGACCAAGAATTGTAGCTCTATAATGAACTCTATAATAAACCCTTCTATTTATAAACACATCAAGTTATTTAGAAAGAGAGAATGGTTGAATTTCTTATTTAAAAGAGTCTTAGAGGGGTGCCCCAGTGGCTCAGTGATATAAGCCTCTGCCTTCGTCTCAGGTCATGATCCCAGGGTTCTGGGCTCGAGCCCCATGTCAGATTCTCTGCTCAGCAGGGAACCTGCTTCCCTCTCTCTCTCTTTGCCTGCCTCTCTGCCTACTTCTGCCTACTTGTGATTTCTCTCTCTCTGTCAAATAAATAAATAAATAAATAATCTTTTAAAAATAAAAATAAAAAAGTTAAGAGTCTTAGAAAACAGTTTGACTATCTTTGTAGTTTTATGGAAGGAATCCAATTTTCTTTGCTGGGTGTTCCAATACTAAGCATAAAGCTTTTTCCACAGACACTTTAAGGACCTGAGAGCACTCAGGTAATAAAAAATTTTCTACCTTGAGAGCAACAGAAGGCTGTAGGTGTAGTCTTAGTTCCTTGGTGGTAACTAAGACCAAATCTTCAGAAGCACAACTCCATGATCTATAGTCACATGAATACTTTAACATCTTCCCCATATAGTTCAGAACTGGTACTTTGCAGGGAGTAAATGATTGTCATTGTGTTTTATGACATTTCCTCTCTTAATTTGCTCATTATGAATTTGATTTTTGGTCTTTATAGATGTCTTATTTCTCTCTTTTCTCTGATCATTTGTCCTGAATGTAGGCCATTCTATTTTTCTCTTTGTACATCTGCCACCTGTGATTCTTCCTTTTCTCATTTCCAAGTCTCATTTCCCTAATCAGTGTGTCTCCTGCCTTGATCATGAGATCTGTTATTCTCAAGAGACTTTAGGCATCTTCTCTTTTGTTCTGTCCGAAGGCTGGAAGAGGCTCTTGGTTGTTGTTTTTGTGTTGGTGTGTGTGTGTGTGTGTGTGTGTGTGTGTGTGTTTCTAAACTGTACAGTCATAGAATGAGAATCTAGAAAGAGGTCTGTGAAACTCTGTGCTTGTTTTCTTTTTTTAAGGATTACCTTTTCTCGTGTTTCTTTGAGGTTTTTTTTTCCCCCAATTTAGAACTATCCGAAGGAGAGTCCATCCTGCCCAACATGCTTCCTAAGTCTGCAGGAGTTCAGTAAGTGATTGTTGACTGGCTCACTGATTCT
This sequence comes from Mustela putorius furo, assembly GCF_011764305.1. Lineage (NCBI taxonomy): Eukaryota > Metazoa > Chordata > Mammalia > Carnivora > Mustelidae > Mustela > Mustela putorius. The sequence goes on from NW_025421577.1 coordinate 57,175, forward strand.
TTAAGAGCAACCTTAGTAACAGAAAATTAATCTTGACATCTAACCTAGAATTGTTTCTACTTCAATTCTTTTCCCTCTAATTACTTTGAGTACTTTCCTTCTCAACAATCTAGTACATGGAGCTTTATTCCCCACTATCTCATTCTCCTTTATTTCTGTTCAGTTAAATATTCAAGTGCCTCATAAGCCCATCATGTGATTTATGTGCTTTGCTTTTTATTTTTATTCTGTTCTCTGTTCTGAAGACTTGTCTTTACAAACCATAAATCTCTGGTTCCCTGAGGATCAGCTGACATACTGACATGGTATTAGGGATTGAAATCTCAAGGAAGCAGAAGAGAGGGAAAGCAGGGAAGGAGAGAGTTCATGTAGGGAAGGGAGCACTGATCATCACACCAACCCGCGGCAGCAAGTGCAGCCAGTGCTCAATCATAGAGGGTCATTTCAGAGATGCTAGTCATACCACCAGTTCTTGGGACAGTACGGGGCTGCAGGCGGGAAAAGAAGGATTTATCTCTTTTTTCTCACTCTCCAATTTTCCAGTAAGAGCACCCAGTGGTTACTGCAGCTGAAAGAGCTCAGAGCTCCCATGGCTCTGGATCCAGCCCTGCTTGTACTCAGTGAAGTGATCTCTCTTACACAGCTGGCACCACAGTGCAGAGCCTCCCCACCTCTGCTGATTGATTATGGTGACAACATCCGCAACCTGGACCATCACTCTGGGGACTGCAGAAGCCATGACAAGTCAATTTCCTCAGCAAGCAGAACCAGTGCCCATTAACTGGGTCCCATGTAATACCCTTTATAGAGAAAAATAGCTTATTATATCCTGGCATGCTGCTCCTATCATCTTCCATGAGGAGCCAAACACATTCTTCAGTATCAATAGTGTGTGTGTTTTTTTAACCTCACCCACACACCTCTCTCCAGAGAGAACCCTCTTCCCTCTCATAGCTCTGGCTCCATCCCTACCTCTCAAAATCATCTTCTTTGAAGTCCATGGTATTCACCTACACTTTCCTTTCTCCTTTAATCTGTGCTGGCTTTCTGAGATTAAATGCTGAAAGGTTTTGTGGTGTTTCTTAACTATCTTCTCCACACTCCCCCTGCCCTGTGCCCTGCTCTGCCCCTGAGGGATCAGACCTTGACTGCCTGCCAAACATGCCATAAATCAGCCTATAACTGTTGGACACTTGGGGCCACTTACCATATTTCACTCATAAATAATGCTTAAAATTTGGATCTCTCTATGGTTGTTTCCTTAGGTATGTTCCTAACAAAGAAAGTACTATGCAACTGGAAGGTTTAACTGATACTGAAATTTCTCTCAAAGAGTACTAAAGTGTGTGTTTATTGACATTCTTAAAAATATGAATGACCTTGCCCAAGTTATTTAATAAAATAGAAAGATAATATATATTATAGTGATATATAACAAATGCTATATAATGCAAAAATATAAGGGATCTTATTCATTCATTCATTGCCTGACCTTTATTTTTCAGAGTTTTCTGTAATAAACATAACTACAAGGAGACCTATTTTGTAAATGACATTTAGACACATAGCAAGCAACCTATATGTGTAAAATTTAATATCATATGTACACTTCACAAAAACACTAAATGTTTGCATCATAGACAAGAAAAACAGTGAATTTCACATTACTTAATGGGATTCAGAGCATTATGAACTCTCTGTGCATTGGGAGAGATAAGTTTTATGACCTGATTTTCTTTTGTGGTGCTTAAGAAAAGTCCATAAAGATTCTCCTTCCTGAAAATTTACTCTTTTGGGGTGATGAAGCTACCTTCTGTGTAATTTCAGAATTCTCTTGATAAACTATGTTTACTGCATGAATCATCCAACAGATGTGCTAATACTTAGAAGCTGGAAATGAATATGGATCCTATGGATTTAAATTCTTAAGTTTTTAAATATGGGATTTTTAGTTTATATTTACCTTCCAGCACAGAGGTATATACCAGATGTTTACCATAGTTCCATTCTATTTTGCTTTCTCTAATCTCTACCAATATTTTAACACAAAATTACATCCAAGTAATTTGGAAATATTTTAATCATATTAGACCTATGTGTTAAGAAAAATATAAGTCATGGGGCGCCTGGGTGGCTCAGTGGGGTAAGCTGCTGTCTTCGGCTCAGGTCATGACCTCAGGGTCCTGGGATCAAGCCCCGCATCGGGCTCTCTGCTCAGCAGGGAGCCTGCTTCCTCCTCTCTCTCTGCTCTCTCTCTGCCTGCCTCTCTGCCTGTTTGTGATCTCTGTAAAATAAATAAAATCTTTAAAAAAAATAAAAGAAAAGAAAAAGAAAAATATAAGTCATAAAAAACAAAAGTGTTGGAGCACCCGGGTGGCTCAGTCATTATGCATCTGCCTTCAGGTCATGATCAAAGAGTCCATGGATGGAGCCCTGCGTGGAGCTCCCTGCTCAGCAGGAAGCCTGCTTCCCCCCTCCCTCTTCCCTCCTTGTGTTCCCTCTCTCTCTTTCTCTCTCTCTCTGTCAAATAAGTAAATAAAATCTTAAGCAACAACCAAAAAAAGTGTTCCCTAAGATATTTGTCATGAATGCATAAGCGTAAATATGACAAATCTGAAGGCTTTGTTATCAAACAGGTAATAATACAATCAGATAAGTTCTTGGACAATTCCTGGAAGACATTCAATCATAAATTATTTTTTAAATTTACTAGTGAGGGGGAAGGGAGTCAAGATGGTGGAGAAGTAGCAGGCTGAGACTACATCAGCTAGCCGGAGACCAGCTAGATAGCTTATCAAAAGATTGCAAACACCTGAAAATCCATCGGCAGATCGAAGAGAAGAAGAACAGCAATTCTGGAAACAGAAAAACAACCACTTTCTGAAAGGTAGGACCGGCGGAGAAGTGCGACGGGAAGATAGACCCCAGGGGGAGGGGCCGGCTCCCAGCAAGCAGCGGAGCAACGGCGCACAAAATCAGGACTTTTAAAAGTCTGTTCTGCTGAGGGACATCGCTCCAGAGGCTAAACCGGGGCGAAGCCCACGCGGGGTCAGCGTGGCCTCAGGTCCCGCAGGGTCATAGAAGGATCGGGGGTGTCTGAGTGTTGCAGAGCTTGCGGGTATTGGAACGGGAAAGCCGGCTACAGAGACAGAGCTGACAGTAAGCTCAAAGCTTGGTGTTACCTTGAACCGGTCGCAGGCTCGGTGAGCTCGGAGTGCGGCCGGAGGTCAGGCAGACGGGAGTAACTGGGCGCTGTTCTCTGAGGGCGCACTGAGGAGTGAGGCCCTGGGCTCTCGGCTCCTCCGGGCCGGGGACCAGGAGGCCGCCATTTGTATTCCCGTCCTCCGGAACTCTATGGAAAGCGCTCAGGGAACAAAAGCTCCTGAAAGCAAACCCAAGCGGATTACTCACCCCGGCCCCTGGTAAGGGCGGTGCAATACTGCCTGGGGCAAAGACACTTGAGAATCACTACAACAGGCACCTCCCCCAGAAGATCAACAGGAAATCCAGCCGAGACCAAGTTCACATACCAAGGATTGTGGTTTCAATACCAAGGAGAGCAGCAAAATTCCAGAGGAAGAGAAAGCAAAGCATGGAACTCATGGCTTTTTCCCTGTGATTTTTTTAGTCTTGCAGTTAATTTAATTTTTTTCTTTTTCATTTTTTTTTCTAGTCTTCTGGTAAAGTTTTTTTGTAACTTTTAGCCTTTTCTTTTTTAACGTTTTTTAACTAGTTTATCTAATATATATATTTTTTATATATTTTTCTTTATTAATTTTCTTTTCTTTTAATTCTTTTCTTTTATTTTTTTTTCTTCCTTTTTGAACCTCTTTTTATACCCTTTCTCCCCGCTCACCATTTAGGATCTCTCTGATTTGGTTAAAGCATATTTTCCTGGGGTTGTTGCCACACTTTTAGTATTTTACTTGCTCCTTCATATACTCTTATCTGGACAAAATGACAAGATGGAAAATTTACCACAAAAAAAAGAACAAGAGGCAGTAACTGAAGGCTAGGGACCTAATCAATACAGACATTGGTAATATGTCAGATCTAGAGTTCAGAATGACAATTCTCAAGGTTCTAGCCAGGCTCAAAAAAGGCATGGAAGATATTAGAGAAACCCTCTCGGGAGATATAAATGCCCTTTCTGGAGAAATAAAAGAACTAAAATCTAACCAAGTTGAAAAAAAAAAAAAAAAAAAAAGCTATTAATGAGGTGTAATAAAAAATGGAGGCTCTCACTGCTAGGATAAATGAAGCAAAGAAAGAATTAGTGATATAGAAGACCAAATGTCAGAGAATAAAGAAGCTGAGCAAAAGAGGGACAAACAGCTACTGGACCACGAGGGGAGAATTCAAGAGATAAGTGACACCATAAGACAAAACAACATTAGAATAATTGGGATTCCAGAAGAAGAAGAAAGAGAGAGAGGAGCAGAAGGTATACTGGAGAGAATTATTGGGGTGAATTTCCCCAATATGGCAAAGGGAACGAGCATCAAAATTCAGGAGGTTCAGAGAACACCCCTCAAAATAAATAAGAATAGGCCCACAACCTGTCACCTAATAGTAAAATTAACAAGTCTCAGTGACAAAGAGAAAATCCTGAAAGCAGCCCGGGAAAAGAAGTCTGTAACATACAATGGTAAAAATATTAGATTGGCAGCGGACTTATCCAGAGACCTGGCAGGCCAGAAAGAGCTGGCATGGTATTTTCAGAGCACTAAATGAGAAAACCATGCAGCCAAGAATACTATATCCAGCTAGGCTATCATTGAAAATAGAAGGACAGATTAAAAGCTTCCAGGACAAACAAAAACTGAAAGAATTTGCAAACACCAAACCAGCTATACAGGAAATATTGAAAGGGTCCTCTAAGCAAAGAGAGAGCCTACACGTGGTAGATCAGAAAGGAACAGAGAACAAATACAGTAACAGTCACCTTACAGGCAATACAATGGCACTAAATTCATATCTCTCAATAGTTACCCTGAATGTTAATGGGCTAAATGCCCCTGTCAAAAGACACAGGGTATCAGAATGGATAAAAAAACAAAACCCATCTATATGTTGCCTCCAAGAAACTCATTTTAAGCCCGAAGACACCTCCAGATTTAAAGTGAGGGGGTGGAAAAGGATTTACCATGCTAATGGACATCAGAAGAAAGCAGGAGTGGCAATCCTTATATCACATCAATTATATTTTAAGCCAAAGACTATAATAAGAGAGGAGGAAGGACACTATATCATACTCAAAGGGTCTGTCCAACAAGAAGATTTAACAATTTTAAATATCTATGCCCCCAACGTGGGAGCAGCCAACTATATAAACCAATTAATAACAAAATCAAAGAAACACATCAACAATAATACAATAATAGTAGGGGACTTTAACACTCCCCTCACTGAAATGGACAGATCATCCAAGCAAATCAGCAAGGAAATAAAAGCCTTAAACGACACACTGGACCAGATGGACATCACAGATATATTCAGAACATTTCATCCCAAAGCAACAGAATACACATTCTTCTCTAGTGCACATGGAACATTCTCCAGAATAGATCACATCTTCGGTCCTAAATCAGGACTCAACCAGTATCAAAAGATTGGGATCATTCCCTGCATATTTTCAGACCACAATGCTCTAAAGCTAAAACTCAACCACAAAAGGAAGTTTGAAAAGAACCCAAATACATGGAGACTAAACAGCATCCTTCTAAAGAATGAATGGGTCAACCGGGAAATTAAAGAAGAATTGAAAAAAATCATGGAAACAAATGACAATGAAAATACAATGGTTCAAAATCTGTGGGACACAACAAAGGCAGTCCTGAGAGGAAAATATATAGCGGTACAAGCCTTTCTCAAGAAACAAGAAAGGTCTCAGGCACTCAACCTAACCCTCCACCTAAAGGAGCTGGAGAAAGAACAAGAAAGAAACCCTAAGCCAAGCAGGAGAAGAGAAATCATAATGATCAGAGCAGAAATCAATGAAAAAGAAACCAAAAAGACAATAGAGCAAATCAACGAAACTAGGTGCTGGTTCTTTGAAAGAATTAATAAAATTGATAAACCCCTGGCCCGACTTATCAAAAAGAAATGAGAAAGGACCCAAATAAATAAAATCATGAATGAAAGAGGAGAGATCACAACTAACACCAAAGAAATACAAACTATTAGAAGAACATACTATGAGCAACTCTACGCCAACAAATTTGACAATCTGGAAGAAATGGATGCATTCCTAGAAACATATAAACTACCACAACTGAACCAGGAAGAAGTAGAAAGCCTGAACAGACCCAAAACCAGTAAGGAGATTGAAACAGTCATTAAAAATCTCCAAACAAACAAAAGCCCAGGGCCAGACGGCTTCCCGGGGGAATTCTACAAACATTTAAAGAACTAATTCCTATTCTCCTGAAACTGTTCCAAAAAATAGAAATGGAAGGAAAACTTCCAAAATCATTTTATGAGGCCAGCATCACCTTGATCCCAAAACTAGACAAGGATCCCATAAAAAAAGGGAGCTATAGACTAATATCCTTGATGAACACAGATGCAAAAATTCTCACCAAAATACTAGCCAATAGGATTCAACAGTACATTAAAAGGATTATTCACCACGACCAAGTGGGATTTATTCCAGGGCTGCAAGGTTGGTTCAACATCCGCATCAGTCAATGTGATACAACACATCAATAAAAGTAAGAACAAGAACCATATGATACTCTCCATAGATGCTAAAAAAGCATTTGACAAAGTACAACATCCCTTCCTGATCAAAACTCTTCAAAGTGTAGGGATAGAGGACACATACCTCAATATCATCAAAGCCATTTATAAAAAACCCACCGCAAATATCATTCTCAATGGAGAAAAACTGAAAGCTTTTCCTCTAAGATCAGGAACACAGCAGGGATGTCCATTATCACCACTGCTATTCAACATAGTACTAGAGGTCCTAGCCTCAGCAATCAGACAACAAAAGGAAATTAAAGGCATCCAAATCGGCAAAGAAGTCAAATTATCACTCTTCGCAGATGATATGATACTATATGTGGAAAACCCAAAAGACTCCACTCCAAAACTGCTAGAACTTATAAAGGAATTCAGTAAAGTGTCAGGATATAAAATCAATGCACAGAAATCAGTTGCATTTCTCTACACCAACAGCAAGACAGAAGAAAGAGAAATTAAGGAGTCAATCCCATTTACAATTGCACCCAGAACCATAAGATACCTAGGAATAAACCTAACCAAAGAGGCACAGAATCTATACTCAGAAAACTATAAAGTACTCATGAAAGAAATTGAGGAAGACACAAAGAAATTGAAAAATGGTCCATGCTCCTGGATTGGAAGAATAAATATTGTGAAAATGTGTATGCTACATAAAGCAATCTACACATTTAATGCAATTCCTATCAAAGTACCATCCATCTTTTTCAAAGAAATGGAACAAATAATTCTAAAATTTATATGGAACCAGAAAAGACCTCGAATAGCCAAAGGGATATTGAAAAAGAAAGCCAACGTTGGCAGCATCACAATTCCAGACTTCAAGCTCTATTACAAAGCTGTCATCATCAAGACAGCATGGTACTGGCACAAAAACAGACACATAGATCAATGGAACAGAATAGAGAGCCCAGAAATAGACCCTCAACTCTACAGTCAACTAATTTTCGACAAAGCAGGAAAGAATGTCCAATGGAAAAAAGACAGCCTCTTCAATAAATGGTGCTGGGAAAATTGGACAGCCACATGAAGAAAAATGAAACTGGACCATTTCCTTACACCACACACAAAAATAGACTCAAAATGGATGAAGGACCTCAATGTGCGAAAGGAATCCATCAAAATCCTTGAGGAGAACACAGGCAGCAACCTCTTTGACCTCAGCCGCAGCAACATCTACCTAGGAACAACGCCAAAGGCAAGGGAAGCAAGGGCAAAATGAACTATTGGGATTTCATCAAGATCAAAAGCTTTTGCACAGCAAAGGAAACAGTTAACAAAGTCAAAAGACAACTGACAGAATGGGAGAAGATATTTGCAAATGACATATCAGATAAAGGACTAGTGTCCAGAATCTATAAAGAACTTAGCAAACTCAACACCCAAAGAACAAATAATCCAATCAATAAATGGGCAAAGGACATGAACAGACATTTCTGCAAAGAAGACATCCAGATGGCCAACAGACACATGAAAAAGTGCTCCATATCACTCGGCATCGGGGAAATTCAAATCAAAACCACAATGAGATATCACCTCACACCAGTCAGAATGGCTAAAATCAACAAGTCAGGAAATGACAGATGCTGGTGAGGATGCGGAGAAAGGGGAACCCTCTTACACTGTTGGTGGGAATGCAAGCTGGTGCAGCCACTCTGGAAAACAGCATGGAGGTTCCTCAAAATGTTGAAAATAGAACTGCCCAATGACCCAGCAATTGCACTACTGGGTATTTACCCTAAAGATACAAACGTAGTGATCCGAAGGTGCACATGCACCCGAATGTTTATAGCAGTAATGTCCACAGTAGCCAAACTATGGAAAAAACCTAGATGTCCATCAAGAGATGAATGGATGAAGAAGATGTGGTATATTTACACAATGGAATACTATGCAGCCATCAAAAGAAATGAAATCTTGCCATTTGCAACAACATGGATGGAACTAGAGCGTATCATGCTTAGCGAAATAAGTCAAGCAGAGAAAGACAACTATCATATGATCTCCCTGATATGAGGAAGTGGTGATGCAACATGGGAGCTTAAGTGGGTAGGAGAAGAATAAATGAAACAAGATGGAATTGGGAGGGAGACAAACCATAAGTGACTCTTAATCTCACAAAAGAGGGCGCCTGGGTGGCTCAGTGGGTTAAGCTGCTGCCTTCGGCTCAGGTCATGATCTCAGGGTCCTGGTATCGAGGCCCGCATCGGGCTCTCTGCTCAGCAGGGAGCCTGCTTCCTCCTCTCTCTCTGCCTGCCTCTCTGCCTGCTTGTGATCTCTCTCTGTCAAATAAATAAATAAAAAATCTTTAAAAAAAAAATCTCACAAAAGAAGCTGAGGTTTGCTGGGGGAGGGGTTTTGGGAGAAGGGGGTGGGATTATGGACATTGGGGAGGGTATGTGCTTTGGTGAGTGCTGTGAAGTGTGTAAACCTGGTGATTCACAGACCTGTACCCCTTGGGATAAAAATATATGTTTATAAAAAATAAAAAATTAAAAAAAAATTTACTAGTGAGGGACACCTGGGTCACTCAGTCAGTTAAGCATCTGCCTTCAGCTCAGGTTATGATCAGTGTCCTGGGATAGAGCCCCACATTGGGCTCCCTGCTTGTGCTTTCTCTCTCTCTCTCATTCATTTTCTCTTTCACAAATAAATAAAAATCTTTTTTAAAATAATTATTAGCAACTCCCCACTTTACCCAAAACTTTAATGTTTAATAGTAAATTGTTCATCCTTTCTTCTTTCCTCTTAAGCCACCATATTATCTTCGACTAACTTTCTTCCAAATTTTCTGAGTGAATGTAAAAAGTAAAAGCTTTTGTCAGAGGTAAGACTTATTTTTTTAATAATTTATTTAATAACAGAAAACAAAGGATTTGTAGTAACTTATTCTGGCAGCAAATTAAGTCTTGTTACCAGGCTCTCTCTTTTCTAATAATAAGAATATATTAATGTTCCTACAAAATGGATTAAGTAAATTTGCATCAAAACAATGCTAAAATCTGGTTTTAAAGTGGTGGAGTAATAGAAAAAAATTCTCAATAGTCTGTATTTTTTTTAATTTTTATTTTTTAAAACAGGCACATAGACCAGTGGAACAGAGTAGAGAGCTCAGATATGGACCCTCAACTCTATAGTCAAATAATCTTTGATAAAGCAGGAAAAAAGATACAGTGGAAAAAAGACAGTCTCTTCAATAAATGGTGCTGAGAAAAATAGACAGCTATGTGTAGAAGAATGAAACTCGACCATTCTCTTACACCACACACAAGGATAAACTCGAAATGGACAAAAGACCCAACATGAGGCAGGAATCCATTGGATTCCTAGAGGAGAACATAGGGAGTAACCTCCTCAACATTGGCCACAGAAACTCTTTCCAGATTTGCTCCAAAGGCAAAGGAAACAAAAGTGAAAATGAATTTTGGGGACTTCATCAAGATCAAAAGATTCTCCACAGCAAAGGAAAGAGTCAACAAAACAAAGAGGCACCCCATAGAATGGAAGAAGATATTTGCAAATGATACTACAGACAAAGGGCTGATATCAAGGATCCATAATGAACTTCTCAAACTCAACACACACAAAATAGATAATCGTGTCAAAAAATGGACAGAAGACATGAAGAGACACTTCTCCAATGAAGACATACAAATGGCTATCAGATAAATGAAAAAATGTTCATCATCACTGGCCATCAGAGACATTCAAGTCAAAACCACATCAAGAGATCACCTTACACAGTTAGATTGGCCAGAATTAACAAGACAGTTAACAACATGTGTTGAAGAGGATGTGGAGAAAGGGGAACCCTCTTACACTGTTGGTGGGAATGCAAGTTGGTGCAGCCACTTTGGAAAACAGTGTGGATGTTCCTCAAAAAATTAAAACTAGAGCTACCCTATAACCCTGCAATTGCACTATTGGGTATTTACCCCAAAGATGAAGATGTAGTGAACAGAAGGGCCATCTGTACCCCAATGTTCATAGCAGCATTGGTCACAGTCACCAAACAGTATAAAGAACAAAGATGCCCTTCAACAGACAAATGGATAAGGAAGATGTGGTCCATATATACAATGGAGTATTATGCCTCCATTAGAAATGATGAATACCCAACTTTTGTATCAACATCGACAGGACTGGAGGAGATTATGCTGAGGGAAATAAGTCAAGCAGAGAGAGTCAATTACCATATGGTTTCACTCCACAAATATGTGGAGCATAAGGAATAACACAGAGGACATGGGGAGATGGAGAGAGAAAGGAGTTTGGGGGAAATTGGAGGGGGAGATGAACCACGAGAGACTGTGGACTCTGAAAAACAATCTGAGGACTTTGGAGGGGTGGTGGGTATTACGAAGTGCACATATTGCATGGAGCACTGGGCGTGGTGCATAAACAATGAATTCTGGAACACTTAAAAGAAATTTAAAGAAAGAAAAAAAGAAAGAATAAAAAGTCTGCATTTTCAAATGTAAAAATTTTAATCTAAGTAATAGTTGTTTATAAAAAATAATTCTGTAAGGCATAGAGGCTTGTTGCAAATAATGAATTTTCAGATTAATAATATATCTGAATATCTTCTAATATCTAAAGTAATAATATTCTACATTAAAAGCTTCCTTGGGGACGCCTGGGTGGCTCAGTTGGTTAAGCAGCTGCCTTCGGCTCAGGTCATGATCCCGGCGTCCTGGGATCGAGTCCCACATCGGGCTCCTTGCTCAGCGGGGAGCCTGCTTCTCCCTCTGCCTCTGCCTGCCATTCTGTCTGCCATTCTGTCTGCCTGTGCTCGCTCTCCCCACCCCCGATAAATAAATAAAATCTTAAAAAAAACAAAAAAAAAAGCTTCCTTGGGCTAAAATATTTCCTGGACCTACCTGATGTGCTCTTCGAGTTTTACGAGAGAAATCATAGGTTCTTGAGCTATCATTAAGGAAATGATAACAAAGAAAATGTTTGAGTTTTCTCTTTTTCCTGGATCTTTTGATTACTGAATTTGCCATAATAAGTTAGCAGCATTGTTGGGTATATGTTTGTACATGCTAATGTTATTGAGACAGGCTTAGTTTCAATTGTGGTAACTTTTTTCTCTGATGAATAAAAAGGAGGAAATTTTAAATAAATAAATACATAAAGTGATAGAGTAAGATGATACTGCCTCTTCTCCCACAAATGCATTCCATATAAGAGAGAATAGGACATAAAAGATATATACTAGATGAAATAAGTAAGATAGATAAAAACAAATAGTAGACAAATAGGAAGACAAATATGAGTTCACTATATGTGGGATCCCCAAAAAATTAACAAATGAATGAAAGCAGAATCAATCCTATAAATACAGAGAACAAACCGATGGTTGCCACATGGAAGGGGGTAGGAGGATGAGCAAAATGGGTGAAGGTTTCCAGTTATGGAATGAATACATCATGAGAATGAAAAGTAAAGCATCAGTAATATAATCAATGATATTGTAATAGCGTCATATGGTGACAAGTGGTAGCTACACTTGCAATAAGCATAATACAGTGTAAGCATAACATAACATTATATGTTGAATCTCTATGTTGTGCATTTGACACTAATGTACTGTTGTGTCTCAACTATACTACAATTTTTAGAAAGGGAATAAGAAGCAGAAATATATATCTATCTTCAAAAAATAGAACCATCTCAACTGAAGCACAAAACATGAGGATTAGCTACCACACATGGTGAAAATCAAACAAGAGAATGAAAAGAACATTCACCATCTGTAACCCAATGTTCATAGCAGCCATGGCCATGGTCGCCAAACTGTGGAAAGAACCAAGATGCCCTTCAATGGACGAATGGATAAGGAAGATATGGTCCATATACACTATGGAGTATTATGCCTCCATCAGAAAGGATGAATAACCAACTTTTGTAGCAACATGGACGGGACTGGGAGAGATTATGCTGAGTGAAATAAGCCAAGCAGAGAGAGTCAATTATCATATGGTTTCACTTATTTGTGGAGCATAACAAATAGCATGAAGGACATGGGGAGTTAGAGAGGAGAAGGGAGTTGAGGGAAATTGGAAGGGGAGGTGAACCATGAGAGACTATGGACTCTGAAAAACAATCTGAGGGTTTTGAAGGGGCAGGGGGTGGGAGGTTGGGGGAACCAGGTGGTAGGTATTAGAGAGGGCATGGATTGCAAGGAGCACTGGGTGTGGTGCAAAAATAATGAATACTGCTATGCTGAAAATAAATAAAAGAGAAAAAAAAGACAAAAAAAAAGAAAGAAAGAAAGAAAAGAAAAGAACATTCACCTCAGAGACATAGAGTTAGAAAGCTATTGTTCAATTCTTAAAAGACGAAACCTGAACAAACTCCATATCAGTGACTTTCTTGACCACATCAGAAATGGTATTTTCATGGTAAGCAAACAACTCAAAAACTGGAAAAGACAAATGCCTGAAGTAGAAACAGGACTCACTTAGTCTTCTCTGAGACATATAATGCAGAGCTCCATATAATCCAGAGGAAAGGCCTCAAAATCATAAGTCTCAGATGTTAGTAGGTACACACTGGAAACGAAGGAACAAAGTGGGGAAAGTAAAAGATACTCTACCCATGTGGAAGGACAAAGAATATTTGTGAAGACTGGGACTACTGCCAAGGACTGAGGACTAAAGCAGCAAGAGATGCAAAAAGACCACCTCTCCAGGAAGTATAACACAGGAAGGACCCACAGTCAAGCACAGAGACAAAAACAAGGTCATTCAAGGCATTTTTCTTGGTGTGAATAAGAACAACAACCATCAATTTCAAGCTGAAGTGAGAAGACACTGAATGGTAAGTCAAGGCCATACAAATAGCTCTGGTAATGGTAAATATGTAGGCCAATATAAAAGTTAGCAGTATTGTATTTTTAGTTTACAATTTCAGTTTATAATTGTTCATTTTAATTCCTACATATTTAAAAGACAAATGCATAAAACAATGATTATAAATATATCTAAATCAGTGTACAATGTATAAAAATGTAATTTTAGACAACAACAACATAAAGGAGAAGACAGCACAGGATCAGAGATTTTTTAATCTGTTGAAACTAAACTGGCATCAATTCAAATTAGAGCATTTCATGTCTATAGTGTTAATTGTAATTCCAGTGGTAACCACTAAAAATTACCTAAAAATGTATAGAAGTTGAAATGAGAAGGAAATCAATATGATACACTACAAAAAGAAAAATCAATTAAATCCCCCAAAAACAGCCATCATAGAAAATGAGGTATAGAAAAGGAAAAAGACATAGAGAAAGTAAATAACAAAATGACAGGAGTTAAGTCCTTTATTAATATAAATATAAATAGATTAAATTCATTAATCAAATTTAAGGATTGGCTCAGTGTATTTTTTAATTATTAAATATGCACTTCTTACAATAGATTCACTTGATATTAAAAGATACAAATATATTGAAAGTGAAAGTATGGAAAATATACTTCATGCAAATAGTCACCATAAGCAGGAATTAATGAAATACAGGATGGAAAACAGAAAGGACTAATGAAACCAGAACTTGACTTTTGAAAGGATCAACAAAATTGACAAACCTTTTAGCTAGACTAAGAAAAAGAGATAAACATCAAGTAACTGAAATAGGAAATTAAAATGGGGTCATTACATCTGAACTTACAAAAATAAAATATGATTATAAGAGAATAATGTGAACAACTGTACACTAACACACTGGATAACTTAGATGAAATAGAAAAATTGCTAGAAACACACACTACCAAGACTGACTAAAGAAGAAATAGAAAATCAGAATAAATATGTAACAAGCAGAGATTGATCAGTAATCAAGTGCTGATCCATTCTGCAATGTCAATGAACACTGAAATCAAGCTAAGTGAAAGAAATGAGTCACAAAAGTTACATTTTGTGTACTTCCATTTATGCAAAATATCCAGAATAAGTAAAGACAGACACAGAAAACATAATTATGGTCTTTAAGCGCTGAGGAGCAGGGAGATAGGAGAATGCTTAATAGGTATGAGATTGCTTTTTTGAGTGATAGAAATATTTTTGAACTAGACAGAGATATTAGTTGTACAACACTGTGAATGGACTATATTCCTCTGAATTTTTTGCTTTAAAATCACTTTACATTTTATGATTTAATTTTTATCCATTAAAAACACATAAGCAAAACTCATAAATCTCAAGAAAAGGTGTAAAAACATAGTTTTAGGTAGAGATTTAAGTATTCCTCACTCACTAATTGATAGAAAAAAAAAGTCAGAAAATCAAATATGTTATGGGTGAACTGAACAGCACTTAGAACCAGCTTGAGCAATGGATGCTCACAGAACATTCCCTCTAAGAATAGAACACAAGTTATCTCAAATGCACATGAAAGACCATATTCTGGACTACAAATCATAACAAGTCTGAAGTAATAAAATTTAAATCACAAAAGTACATTCTCAGCTGATAATATAATTAATAATAATAGAACAGTAGCTGATATATAGGAAGAAAGTTTCTGCCAACCCTCTTAGGGTCTCCAGGTAGGTCTAAAAATTAAACTATCAAGGACAGATTAAGAGAAGAGCATGCAAATTTATTTAATAAAAAGTTTTGCATGGCACAGAATATTTCATAAGGAAATTAAGACCCAAAGAAGAGTTAGGGCTCAGTATCTTTGCTTAGATGAGAAAGCAACCCAAGTGAAAAAGATGTGAGATATGTATCTAGATGTATAGATATATATAAAATCAATATTACTCAGCCATAAAGAAGAATGGAATCTTGCCATTTGCAACAACATGGATAGATATAGAGGTATAATGCTAAGGGAAATAAGTCAGTTAGAGAAAGACAAAAATACATATGATTTCATTCATTCATTATTTAAGAAACAAAATAAATGAATAAAGAAAAAATGAAACAAACAAACAAAAAGACTCAAATACAGAAAAACAAACTGGTGGTTGTCAGAGAGGAAGTTCATGGGGAATGAGTAATATAAAGGGAATTAAGAGCACACTTATCCTCGGGCACCTGGGTGGTTCAGTGGGTCTGCATCTGGCTCTCTGCTCAGCAGGGAGCCTGCTTCCCCCCTCTCTCTGCCTACTTGTGATCTCTGTCTGCCAAATAAATAAATAAATAATCTTTAAAAATAAAAAAGGCACACTTACCCTGATGGGCACTAAGAAATGTATAGAATTATTGAATCATATTGTACACTTGAAATGGATATAAACTACATGTTAATTATACTTCAATTTAAATAATAGACATAAAAATGAAAACAAATATAATAACAAAAGCAAAATTGCAAAATTCGCTTTCAGACAGAGACACCAGAGAAAAATAATTCCTGTGATTCTCTGCAACTATTGACCAGAAAACCATGCATATGCCACGTTGGATCCCTTCTTCCTGACTGCCCCCCAGCTGCCCTGGCTCTGCCCTAAATCAGCTGGGCTCAAGGGCACAGTAGCCACAGTGAGCACCACTCATTGCTATCAGGCAGCACACATGCCGCCACACACCCTCAAGCACAGTCAAATCTGAAACCACGCAGTGATTAAATCTGGAGGGGCAGGCAATCATCCTCTGAGATGACTCGCAAGCATCGGACAAGCAGATCAACCAGTGACAGTATGTCTGATAACAGCTGTCCTCCTGTGATTTCATAAATATTTTTAAATACTAACATAATAAAAATAATAAGAAAAAATTAAAAATTAACTCTCAGAACTATTGTCAAATGACCAATGGGATCTTCTGTGACAGAACCCCAGGTCTGGGCCCGTGTTGTGTTGATGATATTTCTTGTCACCACTCTCCCCATTGAAGAACAGTGGCCATCGACACCCAACAAATACACTCGTTGTACAGCCTGAAGAAGACACACCAGACAAAAGAAAAGGCTGTCCTAAGACTGTCTTTGTGAGCCCCTAATCGGTGCATTTTCGTTCGCTCCGGTGACAGGACAGATGACTTTATAGAACCAGATAACATGGGTAATGATCACTCACTGTCATATTTTACCAAAACTAAGGTTGTGCCTGATGCACAAAATAGACACAGCCAACTACCTTTAGCACACAATGTCGCGTCTGGTGACACAAGGTAACTCCTGCTCAGTGCTGCTGTTAGAGCATGGCTCCCATGAGGATGTTGAGGATGGCTTCTCCAAACTTCGGGTCCTCTGGAATCATGCCATGTCTCCACTCCTGGTGTCTTCCAGCTCCAAATACAAAACAGGTTGGCTGGTCCCCCCAGGAACCAGTCCCTAAACTTCCATGGAGCTTTAGACTCTATTGGATTCCCTAAAAGCGACAGGTCCAGTACCATCCTCTGTCAGCCTTCTAGGTGGAAGCCATTCTTTGGAACATAAACATTATGAAAAGAGAGGTCTCTGTGGAGTAGATGTCACACATCGCAGGACACTTTGTCCACATTCGGGGCAGACATGAAGGGCTCAGGAGCAGGCAGCTATTGCGCTCACTGGATTTTCACTCAGAACAAGTTAGTTGAGAGTGTGAGACAGCAACGAGGAGCGAGGAAAACTTAGATATATAAAATTTTTTTCTTCACATAAAGAAACAGATTCCATGAGTGGCCCCTTGGAAAAGAGGTTCCAGGAAGATCAGGTCACTTGGTCATCTAACTGGTTACAGTCTGACATATAGGCAAAAAACACACTTTGGTTGTGTTGAAGAGTTTACTCCAGTGACTTGGGGATGGCTTGTTCAGACAGTAGCAGTGCGCACAACCATCTGTGTGATGTTCAGAGCCCAATGCACGTGAGGGCACATGGCATAGCCTCGCACCTCTACTGTTGGCCAGGCACAGTGTCAGTTTCTCTGACTCATCTGCTCTGTGCCATGGGCTGCCGTCCACTGTGAAATGGGAGCATGCCAACATCCTCCCTCTCTGGGATTTCAGAACAACTGAAAAACAAATCAACAGAAGAATGTTCAAGTATAATTGGATTATTTTCAAATACTGGAAGATATTTTAAATGATCTCTCCCTGTAACTTTAAACATGGACATGATGGTCACAGAGCAGGGACTCTGGGATCAGGCAGGACTTTATGGTCAGGACATACGTACAAACTGGGTGTGTGGGTAAAATGAAGTTAGTAGGCTGATGAGGTGGCCTTGGTCTTTACCTAGAGATTAGAGAACACCAGTTAGTGTCTAGAATAAAACAACTCTAAGTAAATATTTGTAAGTCTTACTGTGGAGAATATTCTCTTAATTACAGTGCCTTCTAGCTAGCTATCTCTGGTCTGAAATGGGCTAATTAAAACAAATTTTTTTTAAAAAAACCTGTAAAATAAGGCAAAATCTATAAAAATAAGGTTCTCAAGTTTGCTTTTACAAGGTAAGGAGAACCCCAAGTATTATGTCCCATTTTGCAGAATCATTGAAACTTTCCAAAAAGGAGCTACACAGACGTAGATGGCATCCCAGTTTCATAGTGGCCACACCTCCCAAGTAGAATTTCCACCTTGTCGGTGGCCGAACACAACTTTGCTGGGGAGCAACATATTTTCTGTGATTTTTCGAAATCCTCCCACCTCCTTCTTCCCTTCCCACAACAGTCTCCAGGATAACCCCTGCTCAATCTCCCTAGATCTCTCCACTGCTGATTGCCTTCTTCATTCACTGCATCCTCTCAAAACCCTGCACACACCCCAGGCAAAATTCAGCCCCCAGAGAATGTAGAGAAAGCTCTGTTCATTACACACATGCCTGCTTCCTAGAGCAGCTGACCTCATGTCTGTAAAGTGGGAATTGATTAAATAAATATGATATACCCAGACCACAGAATATCTTGTATGCATCGGTAAAATAGCTGAATTATGTTAATCCATAAAACAGGCATGTGGTGTTAAGTACCGAAAGTAGGCTGCAAGTAGTCCGATACAGTGTGTACATATGTGTTTGGAAAGCAAGGTAAATGTGACATACAGTTCATCGCCATGGGGGGGGGTGCTGAAAATGAACGTGCATTTACTGATTATGTATTATCTATCATTTATTATTATTTCTTTTTATTAATTATTTTTATTAACATATAATGCATTATTTGCCCTAGCGGTACAGCTCTGTGAATCGTCAGGCTTTCACATTATCTCTGTTTGAGTTTTGTACAAGTGTACTTTCTAGTCACAAATAGTAGAAAATGAACAAATTGATTTTATAAGAAAGATAACGTGCTGTAATTTGGTAATACAAAGAAGGGATATATCAAAACTAAAAATTAGATTATGAGATTATTTTCTCCAAAAATGAATTCTTCTTTTTTGGACAATTTAGTCATCATAATTTATCTTTTAAATGGTGCTTTATGTGCCTGCCTGTTTATGTGGGCCCAGATATAAACTCCTCGCTTGGGATCCTGGAACAAAAATAATAACACAACAACACAAAATCAGAATATTAGAAGATACTCAGTAAGCTATTACCTGTCAGTGAACATACCCCACCTACAAGAAAAACCCACTTAAGCGTAAGTTGTATAAAATTGCATTTGTATTGCTTTTATTTATATTTTTTTAATTTTTCATTTCTTTTCAGTGTAACAGTATTCATTGTTTTTGCACCGCACCCAGTGTTCCATGCAATCCGTGCCCTCTCTAATAGATTCGCCTGCATTCCGGCTTGTTTGGAGGTCAGATCTCTCTTTCCAGAACGGGCCGCTCTCTTTCCTAGGCCAGGAGGCCCTTCAGCCTCCTCCAGGCAAGGACCCTGTCTTCCAGCACTTAGTACCCGCACAGAAGGGCCGGTGGGAGGCTTCGCTCTGGGCTTCCGCGCTCCCTACACTGTTACACTGTTCAGTGATCTTTTTGCATCTTTTGAGGTTTGGGCTCCCTCTTCCGGACAACCTGTTTCACATCGCCAGTTTGTTTCCCTAAAAGCAGAGCACGTAGATGATGGAGTGTTCTGGGCAAAATGAAATCAAAACATAATTTCTGACAGTTTGGGATAATCTTAATTCTAAAACCCGAGGTAAGTTGTTTGCTGAGTTCCCACAGGAGTCAAAGAAGGGTTTGTGGGCTTTAGCAACAAGAGCATCTGAAATTACAGGACACCCCTTCGGCCCAGACCTGAGAACCATCAGCTCCAGGCTCTGCAGCTAAGCATCCCGCTCTGAGTAACACCGAGAGGGGGCAATGGGGCCCTCAGGCAGTGTATCCAACGCAGCTGCTCCTGAGGGATGTGAGGTCTGGTGATGTAAACAGGCTGGTGAGATCCAAATTCAGAGCACTTGGGACTGTCTGGAGCCCTTACACACATACCCAGTTATTCTACAACCACACAGGGGCTTCTCAGTAAGCCCAAACGAAGGCAGGCATCTTTTCTGAAATGCCAGGGTAATGGGCTTTGGAGAGTTGTTTGGGGGGTAGGGGCACCCTGGGTATTGCCGTTAGAGCTCTGGTCCCCAGGCAGGAGGGCTTGATTCCCTTTCAGAGTCTGCCACCAAGAGGGTGCTAGGCCCTGGTGGATCTGCGCTTCACATGTAACCTAAGAGAACCGGTCAAGAGAAGTACCTTTGGCTGCCATTGGCTCCTGCTGTTCACAGGCTGCTCAGGCAGATGACTGAGATAAAACACACTCCTCTGTCTAAAATGCTGGGCTGTATCAAACATCTGTCCCTTTTCCACATGGCTCCCAGGGACTGGGTTCATCAGGAGGAACGAGCTGAAGCAACATAGGCAAACACAGGACATCTCCTGCATAATTAAAATTGTTCACCACCAAACTCTTAGATTAAAAGTTTGGCTTATTATATGATCTCCCTGATATGAGGAAGTGGTGGTGCAACATGGGGGCTTAAGCGGGTAGGAGAAGAATAAATGAAACAAGATGGGATTGGGAGGGAGACAAACCATAAGTGACTTAATCTCACAAAACACACTGAGGGTTGCTGGGGGGAGGGGGGTTGAGAGAAGGGGGGTGGGGTTTGGGGATGGTATGTGCTTTGGTGCATGCTGTGAAGTGTGTGAACCGGGCGATTCACAGACCTGTACACCTGGGGATAAAAATATATTATTTGTTTATAAAAAATAAAAAAAAATTATTTTTTTTAAAAAGAGGTTAAAAAATAAAAAAAAAATAAAAGTTTGGCTTAAATATTATTTGGGAAAAGCAAGTCTTGTTAACAGGGTAAGGAGGAGGCTGGTACTAAACTTCGGCTCTTCTGATTTTGGCAGATGTTGCAGACATCAGAAGTCCAGTGGGGATGTGGTAATGCCAACACGACACTGTCATTAACAGCCTCCTTATAAGCAGTCTTATTGTTCTTGTCAATGGGTGATGGCACTCCCGTAGGTGTCAAGTGAATCTCATTACAGTTCTGACTTGCATTTCCCTAATAACTAGTGATGCCCAGCAACTTTTCAACTTTTCACGTACCTGTTGGTGATTCATTGATAATTTTTGGGGAAAATGTCTATTCAGGTCCTTTGCCAATTTTTTAGTTTGATTACTTGGTATTTTTTACTGTGCATTGTATGAGTTCTTTATATATTTTGGATATTAATCCCTTATCAGATATATAATATGCCCATTTTTCCCATTCCATAGGTTTTCTTTTCATTTTGTTGTCTGTTTTGATGCCAATATCATATTCTTTTGATTGATAAAGCTTTGTAATATAGCTTGAAATCAGAAAGTATAATGCCTCCCACTCTTTTCTCAGGATTGCTGTTTATTCAGGGTCAGTTCATGGTTCCATATATATTTTAAGATTTGTTTTTTTGTTTTTTTACTTCTGTAAGAAATGCTATTGGAGTCTTGATAGTGATTATGTTGAATCCATAGATGGATTTTGGTAGTACTGATGTTTTAACAATATTAATTCCTCCAATCTATGAACACAGAATAACTTTCCCTTTATTTGTATCCTCTCTCTCTCTTTTTTTTTTTCACCAACATCTTATAGTTTGAAGGGTAGAGAAATTTCACCTCCTTAACTAAACTTATTCCTGAGTATTTCATTGGTTTGGATGCTATTATAAAGGAGATCTTTTTAAAAATTTCTTTTTCAGATAATTTGTTGTTAGTGTATAGAAATGTTACTAATTTTTTATGTTCTGTATCCTACAACTTTACTGAATTTATTCATTATATTTAGTAATATTTTGGTAGAGTCTTCAGGATTTTCTGTACATAAAATCATGTCATCTGCAAATAGAATTTTACTCTTCCTTTCCATAATTGGCTATATTTTCTTTCTTTTTCTTTTCTGATTGCTCTGGCTATGTCTTCTAGTACTATGTTTAATAGGAGTGGTGTGCATGGGAACCCTTGTCTTGTTCCTAATCTTAGAGGAAAAGCCTTAAAATTTTGGTGTCAGGTGTACTCTTAACTATGGGCTTGTCAAATATGGCCTTCATTATGTCAAGGTATATGCCCTCTATACCCAAATTATTGAGAGTTTTTATCATGAATGACTGTTTAATTTTGTCAAATAAATATTTTTTGTGTTGGAAATATCTTGTGATTTTTTTCCTTTCTTTCTATTCATGTGGTATAGGATATTGATCGATTTGTGTGTGTTGAATCATCCTTGCATTCCAGGTTTAAATCCCACTTGGTCATGGTGAATGATCCTTTCACATGCTGCTGAATTTGGTTTGCTAGTATTTCAGGCAGGACTTTTGTATCTGTATTCATGAGGGATGTTGATGTATGGTTTGTTTTCTGGTGATATCCTTTTCTGGCTTTGTTATCAAAGTAATTCTTGTCTCAGAAAATGAGTGTGAGAGTTTTCCCTACCCTTAATTATTTTTTTGAGAATATGAGAAAGATTAATATTAAATCTTGTTTAAATATTTGGTAAAATTCACCAGTGAGGCCATTTGGTCCTGAGTTTTTCTTTTTGGAGAGATTATTGATTACCAATTCAATCTCCTTTCTATCAATTGTTCAGTCAGATTTTCTATTGCTTCCTGATTCATCTTGGTAGGTTGTATGTTTCTAAGAATTTTTCTATTCCTAGATTTTCCACTGTGTTGATGTACAGTTCTTCCTAGCAGACTCTTATAGACCCTTTGTATTTCTGTGATATCTATTGCATGTCAGTTTCTCATTTACAATTTTATTGATTTGATTCCTCTTTTTTTTCCCTAGGTTATTTTAGATAAAGGTTTATCAATTTTGGTAATCTTTTCAAAGAACTAACTCTCTTGGTTCTCCGATTCATTGGTCATTCAGAAAACTCTTCCATTTCCATGCACTTGTGAATTTTAGTTTTCCTCTTGTAATGGACTTCTAGTGTAATGCCACTGTGGTCACAAAGGTTAATTGCTAGATCTTAATTTTCTTGGATTTGTTAAAACTTGTTTCATGATCGAACCTAAGGTCTATCCTAGGAAATGTTTCATGTGTACTTGAGAAGAATGTGTATTGTACTGTTCTCAGAGTATTTTGTACATCTGTTGGGTCTGTTTATTCTACAGTGTTGTTCAAATCTGCTGTTTCTTTATTGATTCTGTCTGGATGATGTATCCATTGTTGAGTGGAGTATTAAAGTCCCCAACTATTATTGTATTGCTGTTTATTTTTCCTTTTTAGTTCTGTTATGGTTTGCTTTATATATTTAGATGCTCCAATTTGGGGTACATAAATATTTACAATTGTCACATCTTCTTGATGTGTTGATCCTTTTATCATTATATAGTAGCCTTCTGTACCTCTTTATTATTTTATTTTAAAGTCTATTTTGTCTTATATAAGTAGAGCTACCTATACTTTCTTTTTTTCTTATTTTTTTTGGTTGTTGCCATTTGCTAGAAATACATTTTTTCCATCCCTTCACTCTCAGTCCGTGTGTGTTTTTATTTATTTTTTCTTTTTTTAGAGAGAGAGAGAGAGAGAGCATAAGTAGGCAGAAAGCAGGCTCCCCGCTGAGCAGAGAGCCCGATGTCGCGCTCGATCCCAGGACCCTGAGACCATGACCTGAGCCGAAGGCAGAGTTTTAACTTACTGAGCCACCCAGGCACCCCCCTGTGTGTGCCTTTAAAACTAAAATGAGTCTCTTTTAGGCGGCATGTCCTTAGATCTTTCTTTTAAACGTCAGCTGTTCTATGTATTTGAATGGAGAATTATTTGTTTATATTTAAGATAATTAATAGGTAAGGACTTATTATTGCTATTTTATTAATTTATTTTCTGGTTGTTTTGTAGATCCATTGTTCTTTGTTTCTTAACCTACTATCTTTTTGTGTTCTGTTTTGTTTTGTTTTGATGTCTTTAGGTATCACTGCACTTGACATCTTTATCATGGTGTGTGTGTGTGTGTGTATAATTACTACAGGTAATTATTTTGTGCTTACCCTGAGTCTTACATAAGGTATCCTGAAATTATGCACCCTATTTTAAACTAATAACAACTTCTCATTCTGGGAAGCATTTATTTTCATGTCCTTTGTTCTCTTCAAAATGTTGCAAGTTAAGGAGTGAATATCAGATATATTGATTACATCAGAATACTTGTTCTTGGAGTAGGGAAGCCAGAGAAGTAGTACTCACTCAACAACCTGTCAGTTACAACTTACTTCTCTTGAGGGCGGCACAACATTACCCCTTCACATATATTAGCTCATTAGGCCCATCCAACCAGATGATATTGCCATTCTTTTATGAGAAGAAATATTTAAGCTTACACATACGAATAAATGATTTATTATTCAGGATTTATCAGACTGAAATGTCACTGAAACATGGGTCATCTACTCCTAATTCAGTAGATAAATGGTGTCTGGAATAGTGTGTTATGACACTCTGAAAACATTTGTTAAATATATTAAAATTAATAAAATGGACAATTGCTGCTTAACATTAAAAACTAAATAAAGTTTCAATAAAATAAAATAAAATAATAAACTAATAATGACTAAATTTTAATAGAATCCCTAAGCTTTACACTTCTACTTCTCTTTCCCCTCAAATTTTAGATTATTGATGCTACAATTTATGTATCTCTTATGTTGTATAGCTAATAACAGATTATTGTTGTTATGGCTTTTTTTTTGCTATTTTTTTTTTAAGTTTTAAACTGGAGTTATAAGTGAATTATACAACATCATTTTCATGTTGTAGATTTTAACTTTGACTACATGTTTACCATTACCAAGGAGTTCTACACTATCTCCTGATGTTTTTAAGAAGTTAATTAACATCATTTTCTTCCACTCAAAGAACTCCCTTAGCATTTCTTGTAAGACAGGTCTCACGGTGTTGAATTCCCTCACTTTGGTTTGTTTGAGAAAGTTTTTATCCCTTTTCATTTCTGAAGGACTACTTCACTGAGTGTAGAGTTTTTGACTGACAGGTTTTTTGTTTCCACATTTTGAATATGTCATCCCTTTCTCTCCTAGTTTGAAAAGTTTCTGTTGGAAATATTCATCTATCATATCCTGGGGATTTCCTTAAATGTAATTTCTCTCCTTTTTCCTTTTCCTTCAAAATTCCTTATATTTGGCTTTTGAAAATCTAGTTCTAATGTGTTTCTGGGTAGCCATATTCAGGTTCAGCCTATTTGGGCCTCATGGATTTTGATGTCTGTTTCTCTCCCAAGACTTGGGAAGTTCAATTGCTTTAAATATATTTTCTATCCTGTTATCCTTCTCTTATCTTTCTAGAGTTTCCATAATGCAGATATTGTTGGGGTTTTGTTTTGTTTTGTTTGTTTTTATCGTGTCTTATAAATCCCATAGGCTTTCTTCACTCTTTTTCATTCTTTTCATTCTTTTTCCCTGTCTGGATACTTTCAAATGTCTTCTCTTCCAGGACATGGTTTCAGTCTGCTTTTGAAGCTCTCTGTTGAATTCTTCAGCTCAGTTATTGTATTTTTCAACTTTAGAATTTCTGGGATTTTTTAATGGTTTCTATTTCTTTGTTGAACTTTTTGTTTTGTTCATGTATTATTTCCTTCATTTCATTTAGTTGTCTCTCTGTGTTCTTGTAGTTCACTAAACTTACTCTGAACTTTTTGTCTGACAGATCATAGATCTCTATTTCTGTGGGGTCAGTTATTAGAGCTTTATTAGTTCCACTGGTGGTGTCCTGTTTCCCTGTTTTTTTGTGATCCTTGATTCCTTATGTTGGCATCTGGGCATTTGAGAAAGTGGGCTCCTCTTCCAGAATTTACAGGTTTGCTTCTGCAGAGATAGTCCTTTACTTTTGCAGCTCAGTTTGGGTGTTTGGACATGTCTGCTGGTAATATTCTTGAACAGGTGGGGCCTGCTATTAAGGTCTATTTTGGGGCAAGCTCAGTTTGGGTGTGATTGTGCCATTGATTTATAATAGCTGGATTGGACTGCTGGCTTGCTTGCCTGCCCACCTATGGCTATAGGATGGCCTCCAAAGTTGTCTGCATTTGTAGATCAGGACTGGGTACTGTATTTAGCAATAGGTGGAGCTATAACTTAACTTCCTGGGTCTGGCAAGGTAGCAGGATAAAACAGGACCTACACTACTTGTTGTTTAGGGACCTGAATCAGGCAGGAGTGTGCCCTGAGTTCCCTGGTCAGATGAGGCCACGAGTTTTGCTCTGCTGAAAGAGAAAGCCACAGGCTGTGCTCTCTGTTAAGTGTCACTGTAAGCAGGGCTGATGGCTGGGCTATACAGCTTCTCATATATACTCTGGTTAGGTTCCCTAGGCAGGCAAGCTGAAGGCTATATTCAGCAATGAGTTGGTCTACAGATTAGTTTTTCTGCACATGTGCAGCAAGAGAAGCAACTCCAAGGCTGCTAAGGTTCTTTGCTTGTGGTCTTAGCTCAAGCTGAACTGTGCCCCACTTTCCCTGGTCAAAAAGGGCCATAGAGTTTGCTCTGAGGGTGATCAACTCTGCCCTTCCACCTCTTGGCTCCAGACTGGCTGAGTTACACAGCTTTCAGGTATTTCAACAGCTTTCAGCTCTCATATTTACCAGGGACTGGGAGCCATGCCCCAGACCAGATGGCTCTATGACTCAGGTCCCCTACCTGGGCATGGGCAGACTAGGTTCCAGACCAGCAAACTGCTCATTCAAGGACCTGAATCAGGCAGACCTGCACCCCTGGTCACACTGCACTACTGACTGGTTCTGCAGGGCAGCAAAGCTACTGATTGGAACTACTATTTAGGCTCTGCAGGCATGAACTCAGTCTGCCAATACCTGAGTGCAAGTTGTTGGAAGCCCCTCTCCCTTCTCTGTCACAGAGTCCCAGTTTTGACCTGAAGATTCCCCTGCCATTCCTGTGAGACCAGACCAGAAAAGAGGCCCTCACAAAGTGCCTGCAACACTGAGGGGCCGGATTCCACCCCTGGGCTCTCTTTTCCCACTGGAGATGTAGGCTCAGAAGAAATCCCTGTGCTTGGTGCCATGCCAGCCTGGGGGAGGGGCAATACAATCAGTATGTATCTCTTTCCCTTACCCCTCTAAAAGTCTGTCTTGTTCTCTGTGGTTCAGGGGATGCTTCAGCCTCACTCCTATGTTCTAGAATTCTGTCAGTGGCATCTCGTTCATGAATAGTTGTGAGTCATTCTTTTGAGAGGAAGTGAAGTCAGAAATTACCTATGTCACCATCCTGGTGACATCACTCTTCTGCATGAATTCCTTTTCTTCTTATTTATTTATTTATTTATTTATTTATGACAGAGATAGAGGGAGAGGGAGATAGAAAACGACCAGAGGGAGAGAGAACCTTAAGCAGACTGCACTCTGAGCGTGGAACCCAACATGGGGGTCAATCTCATGACCCTCAGATTACAACTGAAGCAGAAACCAAGAGTCAGATCCTTAACCACCTGAGCCACTCAGGTACCCCTGGTTATGAATTCTTAATGGAAATTGGTTTTCTTCCTATTTAACACCAACTTGAAGATATATATGTTCCATTCTGTCTCCTTCTGTGCAGTAAATTTAATTATTGTTCACATTTGTTTCCTTTTTCATATGGAGGTAATATTTTAGACTCCCCACATCTGTGCTTGCATTGGTTCAACAGAGCCATTGGGAAGAAGTCCATGTTTACTACTTGCATATATCTCAGAGATCTCACCTTCTCTCATCTTAGGTCTCTGCACTTCCACAACCTGAGGAATATAATCTTTTAAATGTCACATTTTTTATAAAGATTTATTTATTTATTTATTTATTTGAGAGAGAGAGAGCATGAGCAGAGAGAGGGACAGAGGGCAGAGGGAGATGGAGAGAGACTCTCCAGCAGACTCCCCACTGTGCTAGGAGCCTGACTTTGGGCTCAATCCCATGACTGCAATCATGACCCAAGCCAAAACCAAAAGTCACTCAACCAAATGAGCCATGCAGGCACCCCTAATATGTTACATTTTTTTCAGTAATAGAGTTATTTTTATGTTAATAAGATTATTCAGACTATGAGTCTGGCTTTAACATATTTATTTAGACATATTAAAGATTTTTTTTCTATATGGTATTCCTATTATCTACAGTTTCAATAATGTAATATCTGCTCTGATTCTATTCTTATTTTCATCTTGTAATTTTCATCACAAAGTTTTGTTTTGTGGTATGTTTTGTAGAAATTGACTGTTAAAACAGATTCCTTATTATTTTATCTATGACAATTCTTTCAGTTTTGCTTTTAAATTAAATTATTGTGCAAAGAAGCTTCATTCATTTTTGCCAATCTGGTGAGCAGATTTGGGGTTTGTTGTTTGGAACCATGCATGTTGTGTGAATTATACTGATATATACATGTAATTGTAGGTTTGTGGTTTGGAATGCTGTTGAGAAAAATTAGGCTGGAATATCTATGTTTGTACTATGTAGGATAAAATAGTTTTCCATTTCTTAACTTCTAAAGCTATTTTCTTTAAGAGAGGTATTGAATTTATGAAGAATCTCACATTGAATAGCTCACCATTTTGGAGAACCACCAGGCTTTGTCTCTGTCTTCCTCAAATATTCACCCCATAAACTTCAAAGTCTAGTACACCAGACATGTGCAAATTCTCTAAGTGGTGAAAGTGACTTCAAAGCTTATTAATATTCCTATACTCATTCTTTATAATGTCAGAATTTCAATTAATTTACTGCTAGTTTACACATAAATTTAGGAGTTAATTTTATTTTATCCAAATTTTTAATGTGTTCTCCATTTGGAGAATGTTTCTGAACACATAAATTCTGTCATAATGTGGGGAATAGAATCCAAAATCATATTTTTTATTTTAAAACATGTTCATCAAAAAAATGTCCATTTGTATGTACTTTTCAATTTCTTGGCATATAATTTTCTACATTATCCTGTTACTAGTTTTGAATCTGTACTGATCATAAAATTTTATCTCTGTGTGTTATTAATATTGTTTGTTCTTTTTCTACTTTTCCTAGTCTTATAAAACACACTCTTACTCAATTTTATTGGCAAACACTCTTTGATATTTTTGTTTCGTTTTATCCTTTAAAATTGCTTATTCAAATTATATCAGGGCCTACCATTTATATGCTTTGGTTAGCTCTGTTCTTTTTAACTCCTTATCTTCAAGTGTTTATCTTATTTAAGTTAACACATTTTGTTCTTAAATATAAGACCTTATGTATACATTTGACTCCTGATTCAGATGGAGATCGCATGAGATTTGTACTGAAATCTTTCAGGATTTGTACTGAGATCTCTCGAAATTTGGAATAAGTCCTCATCTCATGGTATTTGGAAGGAGTTCTCATGGTATTTGGGTAAAAATCTCACGAGAACTGCCTGAGTTCTCATGAGATTTGGACTAAGATCTCATACTTCCAGTGGCAGGAACCAACACTGCCACTCCTTCCAGTGGCTGGCACTGCAACTGTCTACTGCCTCCAGTGGCAGTAATCATCACTGCAAAGCATTCTGGCATCCCTCACACTGCAGCTGACCACTGCCTCCAGTGGAAAGAAAGACATAGTTTCTTCTTCCAGGAAAAAAAGACATAGTTTCTTCTTCTTCCTGAAGCTCACCACTGCTTCCAGTGCTAGGTAACTAGACTGCCACTCCTTCCAATGCCTCAAAGTGCAACTCAACCTTGTCTCCAGTAGCAACAAGCTGCTCAGCCGAGCCATTCATGGTCTCAAACTGCATCTCAACACTGCCTCTAGTGACTGTATGCAGCACTGCAAAGCCTTCAGACATCCCTCACACTGCTGCTGACCACTGTCTCCAGTGGTGGGAATGGACACTGCCTCTCCTAGGGTCTTGCCCTGCAGCCCACCACTGCCATCAGTGGTTAAAAAAAAAAAAAAAAAAAAAAAAAAAAAAAAAAAAAAAAAACTTCACTACCAGGCCTTGCAGCACCTTAAACTGCAGCTCACTACTGCTTCTAATGATAGGAAACTGCATTGCCACTCTTTTAGGGTCTCACACTGTAGCTCAACAATGCCTCAAGGCGACACACTGCATGTCAACATTGACTCTAGTGGCCATAAGAAGCACTGCAAAATCTTCAGGTGTCCCTCCCACTACAGCTGACCTCTGCCTCCAGTAGCAGGAACCAACACTACCACTTCTTCCAGTGTCTCCCACTGGAGCTCACCACTGCCTCTAATTGCAGGAAACTGCACTGCCACTCCTTGCAGCATCTCACCCTGCAGCTTAGCCACTGCCTCCAGTGGAGACAATGTGTACAGCAATGCCAGGCACGGACTCGCACTGCATATCAACACTGCATCTTTGGCCATAAATGATACTGCAAAGCATCCTGGCATCCCTAGCAACAGGCAGCTGACCTCTGCCTCCAGTAGCAAAAATCAGCACAACTTCCTTTTCCAGCATCTCACTGTGCAGCCCACCACTGCTTCCAGTGCTAGGTAACTAGATTGCCACTCCTTGCAGCATCTTGAATTGCAGTTCACTGTTGTCTCCAGTGGCAGGAACTGACATGGCAACTTCTTCCAGGAATTCTCACTGCAGTTCACCACTGCCTCGAGTGGTAGGAACCTGAGTGGCCACTCTTGCAGGGTTTTGCCTCCAGTAGCAACAAGTTGCAAAGCCATGCTACCTATGGTCTCCCACTCTTTCTCACCACTGCCTCTAATGACAGTAAAGAGCACGGCAAAGCCTTCTGGTATGCCCCAAACGGCAACTGACCACTAGCTTCAGTGGTGGGACACTTCACTGGCACTCCTTTTAGTGCCTTGAACTGCAGCTCAGCATTGCCTCCAGTGGAGACAAGGTGCATAGCCATGCCATCCATGGCCTTGCACTGCCACTAGTGGCTGTAAGCAGCACTGCAAAGCCATCAGGCATCCCTCACACTGCAACTGACCATCCCCTCCAGTGATGGGACTGTCACTGCACTTCTACCAAGGTTTCACGCTGCACCTCCACACTGCCTCTAGTGGCCACATTTTGCAAAGCCACACCATTAACTGTCTCACACTGCAGATCATCACCACCTCTCATGGCATTAATGAACACTGCAAAACCTTCTGGCATCACTCACACTCTAGCTGACCACTGCCTACAGTGGTGGGAAATGACTTTCCCATTTCTTCCAGGGTCTCACAATGCAGCTCACAACTGCCCGAAGTGGTTGCAAGTTGACTGGCACATCTCCCAGCTGCTCTCACAATACAGCTAAGCATTGCTTCCAGTGACAGAATTCTTCACTGCCATGCCACCAAACAACTCTCATTATTCAGCTTCCCACCACTGGAGGCAGTGCTGAGCTCCAGTGCAACAGATGCTGAAAGACAGGGCACTTCAGTTTGCCACCAAGGGAGGGTGTGATAAGCTGCAGTGGGCGAGACACTGGAAGATGTGCTGCTGGAACTTCCTGACAATGGATGCAGTGGGCAGGCACAGTGCAAGGCATGGGAAGTTGAAGCAGTGTGGATTCCCTCCACTGGAGGCAGTGCTGAGTTGCAGTCTGAGGGATGGTGGAAGATGTGCCAGTGTGGCTTGAGACCAGTGGAGGTGTTGTGAGCTGCATTGCCAGACACTGGAAGGCCTAGCAGTGCAAGATCACACCACTGGAAGGAATGGTGAGCTGTGGTGCTAGAGGCACTAGAAGACATAGCAATGCTGCTTGCCACCACTGGAGGAAGCGGCAAGCTGCCATGGGAAAAGTGCTGGAAGAGGAGTCAGTGAAGCCTGTCAGCACTGAGGGCAGTGGTGAGGTGCTGGGTGACAGACCCCGAAAGGTGAGGCACTGAAGCTTCTTTCTACAGGATGGTATGGTAAGCTGTATAGTCTCTGTTTTCCCAGGCTCAAGAGTAGAGGTAACAACCCCTGGAGCCAAGCCCCCACTCATCATTGTGCCCTGTGTCCCCAGGTTTGGTGGTAATAGGCTGTCAGGATGGTGCAGCAGGTGTCTCCCAGTGGGGGCTCTGGAGCCAGGGGGAACCAAACGTGACACATGGTGTCTTTTGAACCAAGGAGTTGAGTGTTTGTTTGGAAGAGTCTATTTGCTTCTCCAAAAAGGACAAGGGCATTGGCCGACTTTTGAAGTGAATGACCACTAAAGAAACAAGCCTGTATCTCTCCTTCTCCCAGGACTTGGAGCAGGTGTGCAGGCTTCAGGTGGGATGTGCCTGCCTATCCCCACCTGACAACCCTTCTTCACGCTGGCTCCACGAGACCTGAAGTTTGGAAATCAGCATCTGAGTCTGTTATGCAGCTTGTCCCAGGACATCAGTGTTCAAAGACTATAGCAGGCCCATTGGGTGCAAGGTCACATCCATGCCAGGATGAGAGGTAAAACTTCTCTTTCACCCCAAACATCCTGGGCTTTTCTCTTGTTTCCAGTGGAGCCACAAAGTCACACTGAAGCAGCTGTCAGTAATGTAGAGTGGGTGCCAGAGTTCCTGAGTTTCCCTGCAGGGTGCTCATGGCAGGGGATCCCATTTAATCTGTTAATTTCTGGCTTTTGAAGGTATTTAGAAAAGCTCTTTCCTAGGCAATCCTTGGATTAAAAGGGGAAGATGAGATGGGCTCAGTGTGTGTTTTGAACATAGAATTTTTCCTTCATCTAATAGTGTTTATTCTGTTGGGCCTAGGCTGTGGTAGAATGGCCAGCATCTAGAGTTAGGTGGCTGTTTGTGGTCAGATAGAGACATGGATGATGGCTTCTCCTTTGTCCAAGATTATGTATCCAAATGGATTTGTCTTTTCATCCAGAGTTTCAATGAGGGCAGAGGGAAATTTCAAAAGGATTACAAGGAACCTTGGATGATTGAGAAGGGAAACTTGACTTTCCAGTTTCACTCAGTGGACCATCTAGATAGTTGGACATGCCATATTTTCTCTGCAGTTTCATTGGTGGTGAAGTTATAAGGAGAGTCTTTGGGAATTCTCCTGGGTAGAGGCATTCTGGTGGCTTCATGGGGCTTGGCGTCAGGAACCCTGGGGTGAAATTCTGTAGCTGCTTGCCTGATCCTGGGTGAGTCATGTTATCCCACAGGTTTTCCATTTACTCCTTAGGAAATGGGTATCAGGGAATGTTCTGTTTAAAGTGGAACCCTCCTGTACTGTCGGTGGGCATGCGGGCTGTTGCAGCCACTCTGAAAAAGAGTATGGTGGTTCCTCCAAAAGCTAAAAACTGAAGAACCCTAGGATCCAGCCACTGCACTCCTATGTATTTCCCCAAAATGCACAAAAATGCACATTCAATGGGGTACAAGCACCATGATGTTTATAGAAACATTATCAACAATAGTGAAACTATAGAGGTAGTCCCAATGTCCATTCACTGATGAATGGAAAAAGAAGATGTGGGACACACACACACACACACACACACACACACACACATACATGTTAGGTCCATTTTTTTTAAAGATTTTATGTATTTATTTGAGAGAGAGAGAGAGAGAGATCAAGTAGGCAGGCAAACAGAGAGAGAGGAAGCAGGCTCCCCACTGAGCAGACAGCCTGATGTGGGGCTTGATCCAAGAACCCTGAGATCATGACCTGAACCGAAGTCAGAGGCTTAACCCACTAAGCCACCCAGGTTCCCCCATGTTAGGTCCATTATTAAATGAAACGAGACAGAGACAAAGTGAAAGTTATGTAGAGCTTTATTTTATGATAAGTATTAGAAGTTAGACTGACTGGCCAGGGGAACAATACTGAGACATGGTGAAAGTTATGCAAAGTTCTATTTTATGTTAAGCATTAGAAGTCAGACTGACCAGCCAGGGCTGTCTCTGAAGAGAGCAACTACCCCCAGCTTACAGGCTCAAGAATTGACTGACTGACCGGTCAGGGCCACCTCCGAAGAGGGTGACCCTTCCCCATCTTACAGACTACCTTTTATAGAGCAAAAGTCTGGCCACACATAGGTGGCCAATGAGATTGTAGTCATGTCAGGTCAGGTCACATGCAGGTGGCCAATTGAATTACAATTTACCCTATAGTAGCTGTTTGAACTAACCTATTACTCTGGTCAGAATTGGTGCTCAAGATTGGTGCCCTAATGGTGGGGTTTACATTCTTTGGTGGTTAGGGAAAAAGTATGTGTGTTTTACTGATTTGATGTCTCCACCTGGCCTGACTCATCCTTGTATTCTGGGCTCTGTTATCAGGAACTAGCTGACCATATTCTGCTGGTTTCCCAGACTTGTCTTTAAGTAAGTTTCTCTGGGGGTGGGGGCAGCAGAGTCAGTTTAAGTTTCACTGAACAAACAACAAAATGGCTTTTAATCAAGATGGAGTCGCTCTGGCTAAATAGGTCTTTACAATACATATAGATAGATAGATAGATAGATAGATAGAGATAGAGATTATAGTTAGATATAAATCTATCTATCTTTTGATCTATCAACACAATGGAATAGGACCCAGCTTCAGAATGAATGAAACCTTACCATCTGAAAGGAAGTGGATGGATCTAGAGTGGATTTAGCTAAGCAAAATCAGTAAGAAAAGACAAATATCCTTGACTTGACTCCTATGGAATTTCAAAAAGAAAACAGGTGAACATATTGAGGGGAGAACGATAGGCAAATAAGGAAACAGACTCAACCTTAGAGCACAAACCAAAGGTTGTTGAGGGCAGGGATGTGGAGGAAAGGGTTAAATGGGCGATGGCTATTAGGGAGAACACTTGTGATGAGCTCTGGGTGTTCTATGCAGGTGGGGAATCACAAAATCCTACCCTTGAAGCAAGGAATTAACACTGCATGGAAATAAATTGGAATTGAAGTCAATGAAGAAAAGAAGACCACGTTCTGCTTCATGAGGAGTGAGGTAAAAATGGAGTGATTTTCACTGTCTTATTATGTAGATGATTATTTTCAAACACACTGCGGTAGGATACACTAGTTTCCGGTTGCAGAAAGCTGCAATGAAAGATTCAGATACCAGAGCATATCTGTGTTCCATTGATATGTTCCTTCCAGTTTGCCTAGGTACAAAGGTGAGTGGACATAAATATGGCAGAAGAGGAAAAGAGGTGTTAAGCATTCAGGAAGGAGTATTTTCCCTTTCTTATGAAATACTTGGGCCAGTGTAATTTTGGAAGAAGGAGGGGGGATCCTATAGCCTTGTGGCAGACAGGGGAGTTCCAGGTCTGCGTAGAATTCAGGGGTCCTCGAGGAGACCAGAGTGCATTCTGCAGGAGGATATGGCCAGGTTGGCTCCAGTGGTGGCTGTGTGTCTCACATGTGACAGTTGTGACAGGTCAGGGCTGTGAGGAGGTTCCTGGCTGAGGACAGGTGAGGCCCAGTGGAGAGTAGGCAGAGCGCCTTTTGTGCCACCAGCCTCAGCCAACACACACAATCTCCTAGTCTGTCCCTGTCATTCCAGTTCAGGCTTCTCCACGTTGCCAGGCTGAGACATTGGTTTGGGCTTCGTTCTTTGAGTGAGTGTGAAGTTTCAAAAGTTTGATGGTTGGAATGATGGGTCTTCAGAACATATGTTCCTTTTTATCTTCTTGTTCTTCTTTCAATCACTGAAGTGAATCAGACCTGTTAATGGAAGGACAGTCTATGTGTTTTTCTTTCCTGATTTCATTAAACAATGGGAAAACAGCCTTCTGCAATAGTCAAAGAATCCTTTGTGAGGGTTTATGTTTTTCTCTCCTGTGAATCACTTTCTGATACTAGAAATTATGTTTGAGGGGCACCTGGGTGGCTCAGTCATTCAGCCTCTGCCTTCACCTCAGGTCATGGTCCCAGGGTCCTGGGATCAAGCCATGCATTGGGCTCCCTGCTCAGCAGGAATCCTACTTCTCCCTCTCTCACTTCCCCTGCTTGTGTTCCCTCCATTGATGTGTCTTTCTCTGCCAAATAAATAAATAAAAATCTTTTTAAAAAGAATTGTTTTTTAAAGTAAAGCACAGCCTCAGAGCTGTAATGGGGTACAGTGCCCTTTATGAGGGGGAGAAATGGAGGAGGAGTGTAGGTTGTTAGGAGCACGGGGAGTGGCTCATTGTGCTCCCAATGGAACGAAAGCCTCTGTTAGCCTTCCCTGGTGGGAACTGAGAGACAGTGTGTGTGTGTGTGTGTGTGTGTGTGTGTGTGTGTGTGTGTGTGGCTGCTTACTTGGTGGCACATCCTGGGCTCTGAAACCTGACCCTGTGAGTCCCTTGTGACTTTAATTGGGGAATTTATGAAGAAAACAGAATGAATCCTAGAGGGCACCTGCATCCTTTGCACTCAGACAACTCCATGGAGCAAGGAATCCATCACCCATGAGGCATGTCAGGATCCCTGAGGGTGTGGGCCTTGCTTCCTGGCAAGAGGTTGCGTCTTCATCCTTATCTGAATCAAAGCCATGTTTTCTGGTTAAGGAGATCCAGATCCAGATCCATGTCATTATTATTCTTGTTATTTTAAGAAAGTAATATAGACATTGACCTCGAGATCCAAATATCAAAAGGAAAAACACAAGGTCATATATATATATATATATATATATATATATATATATATATATATATATATGCTGAACTTGTGGTGCCTCTCATTAGTATGGGTAATGTAGGATTGCCCTTATGAGAAAGAACAAGGAATTCTATTTGGATAGAAGTGTGCTGTGCACACGGAGTGCTTTATTCTATCCTTTTCTTTACTTCTTTGAAGGGAAAATGGAGTGATGACTGAAGCTTGGTTTCTGATTTGAAGGAATGGAAGACAAGAGATTTGAAAGAGCAGTGTTCATGCTGACATGGTTTTCCATGCCAAGTGAGTGAGGTGTTTGAAACCTGGAGTTGGAAGCATTGTTGTTCAGGGAGGATGTGGTCTGAGTTTCCCGCACACAGAGTCACCCGGCTGGTCTGCCTCATTGGACCAGTTCCCACCTTTTGAAGAGCAGCTTTAATGTGGCTTGAAACCCTAGGGGATGAGAGGAATTATCTGGAAGGAACACCTGGGTGGGCCAGTGTAGACAAACCCAGGAAATTTCAGAGCTAATGATGAACATGTTTCTGAGACTGGAGTTGGCTTCTCTGTGAGAAGCATCGAGCAGGGGTGGAAAGCAGTCTCTGGGTCTTAGGAGTCACTGTGTCAGCAGGTGTGAGCCTGGCAGTGGAGTCAGATCATATCTGGGAGACTGTGAGGCTGTGGCAGTGGGCCATCGTTCTTGATGCACAAGCCAGCTTGCTCCAGGGACAGGGCTTTGCTCCCCAGCCAGCCCTCCTGCTGCAGATGGGATAGGAAATTTGTTTCCTGTTGGATTGGAAATTTGTTTCCTGTTGGATTTGTTGCCTGTGGGCTTGGTGGGAAGCAGCCCATAGGCATCCTTCTGGATTCTTGTCCAGTGTGCCCCTTGCTTCCTCAGATAAGGCACCACAGGTGTCCTCTGCCTGGTGTCTATGAATTCAGCCAGCAGAAGCACTTCTTCCAGAGACACACCCCTGAGAAATCCTCCACTTTCCTGTGTTGTGTGGAAGAGACCACTTTTCATTTGGAACTGAAATCTCAGCTCCTGCCATTAGGTTTCAAGGCCACATGACACCGGTCTCACTGAAGCTCTCATTCCACATGGGACCCCATGTGCCAGACTGAGACTGAACCAAGGAGGTCTATTGCTGCTGCTGCTGCTGCTGCTGCTGCTTCATGTTCCTTCCTGAAAACTGTGCAGCAATGCCTGGTTTGTGATGACATCCCAGGAAAAAGGGACAGGTACACCATTCTGCCCCAACACAGAAGGATGCCAGATGTCAATCACAGGTGGCTGGTGCAGGGAGGAGAGATGTCTGTTTCCCAGGACCTTG
Organism: Mustela putorius furo; assembly: GCF_011764305.1. NCBI lineage: Eukaryota > Metazoa > Chordata > Mammalia > Carnivora > Mustelidae > Mustela > Mustela putorius. Next base: position 95,097 of record NW_025421577.1, read on the forward strand.
GTCAGAAGAAGATTTGGACCCTGGGATGCTCTCTGCTCAGCTTTCTCAGATGAGTACATCAGGAAAGGAAAGGAAGTGTGTGTGCTCACCTGGAATGGAGGGAGGTGTCTGTTTTCAGGTTTCATGTACAAATGGATTCCTCTTATGGCTCATTTTCATAATGGTATTCAGGGTGCTGTAAGGCGACCCATTGTCCTGGGCATCCTGGCTGTGCAAGAGCTCTGGTCAACTTTTCCACCAGGGCTCTGGACTAGGAAATCAGAGGGAGTCTGTGGTGAAACAATCTGAGTAGGCCTCCATTTCCCCCTTGCTGAGATTGGCTGGTGACTGTGATAACTGCTCTGGAAATATAAAGCAGGAGACAGGGCTGGGGTGCTGAAGGGGAGGTGACAGTGGTGCTTGCTATTCCTATAGGGTCCAGGTGGGACTTTGCTAGGATGGTGATGTTTGAGTCAAGTTAAAAAGAAGGTGTGTGATCTCATATCAAAAACCTTCTAAAAGGAAGGGACAGCAAATGGAAAGCCCTTGGGGCAGGAACATATCAAGTATGTCCAGGAGCAGCAACAAGGCCCTGTGGCCATAGGATATGGCTTAAGACATGACCTCAGGGAGGTGACAATAGGGTGGCAGAAAGCCATTGCAGGGCCAGACCCTATGGGATCCCATTTCACTGGGCCATCCTGGCAACAGTATTGAGAACAGATGACAGAGCACTGAGGATGGGCAAGGGAGGTCAATGATGAAGCTTTCCCAGAGCAGAGTTGAGGGAGGAGTGGTGACTGAGTGTCTGTCTCTGACTTTTCAGGTGGCTAGGGTGCCCAAGGATGGGCCTGGCCTCAGTGGGGGCAGAAATGTATCAAGGCTTGTATACAGCTCTGAAAGACACCATTTAACCAGGGTGGTAGAGGAAATTGTGGCGAAGGACTCAGGACTCAGGATCAGGATTGATTTGGGCTGAACGCTCATGAGAATTGGCTGGCATTGGGCAGCCCTGGGGACCACCCGGTTCGCTGTGGCCAAAGGCCCTTTCTTGCTCAGGGAGGGTGGCAGCCACCCAGAAAATGCACTGAATTGATGCAGCACAATGGGGACCCCGGCGCAGGGGAGCGTTCCTGGAGCAGAGTTGAGGCAGGGGTTCTGGCTGGGAGTCCGCCACCAACTTTTCAGGTGGCTGGGGCGCCCAGGGATGGGGCTGGCCTCTGTGGGGGAATGAATGGATCTCTTGCTTTAAGGCTTGTTCCCATCTCTTTTCTTTTTGATAAGTCTGGCCAGGAGTTTATCAATCTTATTAATTCTTATTAATTCTTTCAAAGAACCAGCTCCTAGTTTTGTTGATCTGTTCTACTGTTCGTTTGGTTTCTATTTCATTGATTTCTGCTCAATCTTTCTCTTCTCCTGCTGGGTTTAGGCTTTCTTTGCTGTTCTTTCTCCAGCTCCTTTAGGTGTAGGGTTAGGTTGTGTACCTGAGATCTTTCTTGTTTCTTGAGAAAGCCTTGTATGTACTTTCCTCTTAGGACTGCCTTTGCTGTGTCCCAAAGATTTTGAACAGCTGTGTTTTCTTTATCATTTGTTTCCATGATTTTTTTCATCTATTTATTTTCAGCATAACAGTATCATTATTTTTTCACCACACCCAGTGCTCCATGCAATCCGTGCCCTCTATAATACCCACCACCTAGTACCCCGACCTCCCACCCCCCCACCACTTCAAACCCCTCAGATTGTTTTTCAGAGTTCATAGTCTCTCTTGATTCACCTATCCTTCCAATTTACCTCAACCCCTTCTCTCTAACTCCCCATGTCCTCCATGCTTTTTGTTATGCTCCACAAATAAGTGAAACCATATGATAATTGACTCTCTCTGCTTGACTTATTTCACTCAGCATAATCTCTTCCAGTCCCGTCCATGATGCTACAAAAGTTGGGTATTCGTCCTTTCTGATGGAGGCATAATACTCCATAGTGTATATGGAACACATCTTCCTTATCCATTCATCTGTTGAAGGGGGGCATCCTGGTTCTTTCCACAGTTTGGCGACCGTGGCCATTGCTGCTATAAACATTGGGGTACAGATGGCCCTTCTTTTCACTACATCTGTATCTTTGGGGTAAATACCCAGGAGTGCAATGGCAGGGTCATAGGGAAGTTCTATTTTTAATTTCTTGAGGAATCTCCACACTGTTCTCCAAAGAGGCTGCACCAACTTGCATTCCCACCAACAGTGTAAGAGGGTTCCCCTTTATCCACATCCTCTCCAACACATGTTGTTTCCTGTCTTGCTAATTTTGGCCATTCTAACTGGTGTAAGGTGTTTCCATGAATTTTTAAATTCTTCTTTAATTTCATGGCTGACCCATTCATTCTTTAGTAGGATGCTCTTTAGTCTCCATGTATTTGAGTACTTTCCAACTTTCCTCTGTGGTTGAGTTCTAGTTTCAAAGCATTGTGGTCTGAAAATATGCAGGGAATGATCCTAATCTTTTGGTACCAGTTGAGACCTGATTTGTGACCCAGGATATGATCTATTCTGGAAAGTGTATCCTGTGCACTAGAGAAGAATGTGTATTCTGTTGTTTTGGAATGGAATGTTCAAAATATATCTGCGATGTCCATCTGTTCCAGTGTGTCATTTAAAACCCTTATTTGGGGCGCCTGGGTGGTTTAGTGTGTTAAAGCCTCTGCCTTTAGCTCAGATCATGATCTCAGGGTCCTGGGATCAAGCCCCACATCCAGATCTCTGCTCAGCAGGGAGCCTAGTTCCCCCTCTGTCTCTCTGCCTGTCTCTCTGCCTACTTGTGATTTCTGTCTGTCAAATAAATAAATAAAATCTTTTAAAAAATCCTTTATTTCCTTGTTGATCTTTTGCTTAGATGATCTATTTCAGTGAGGGGGATGATAAAATCTCCTACTATTATTGTATTATTGTCAATGTGTTTCCTTGATGTTGTTATTAATTGGTTTATATAATTGGCTTCTCCCATTTTAGGCTCATAGATATTTACAATTGTTAGATCTTCTTGCTGGATAGAACCATTAAATATGATATAGTGTTCTTCATCATCTCTTATTATAGTCTTTGGGTTAAAGTCTAATTTATCTGATAGAAGGGTTGTCACCCCCAGCTTTATTTTGATGTCCATTAGCATGGTAAATTTTTTCAACCCCCCTCCCCACTACTTTAAATCTGGAAGTGTCTTTAGGTCTAAAATGACTTTCCTGTGGATAACGTATTGATGTGTCTTGTTGTGTTTTTTTTTTTTTTATTCATTCTGATACCCTGTGTCTTTTGATTGTGGCATTTAGCCTATTTATATTCAGGGTAACCATTGAAAGATATTAATTTAGTGCCATTGTATTGCCTGTAAGGTGACTCTTACTGTATATTGTCTGTGTTCCTTTCTGGTCTGTTACTTTTAGGCTCTCTCTTTGTTTTTTGTTGTTGTTGTTGTTGTTGTTGTTGTTGTTGTTTTTTATTTTGTTTTTGTTTTAAATACTTTATTCATTTATTTGACAGACAGAGATCACAAGTAGGCAGAGAGACAGAGGGGGGAAGCAGGCTCCCTGCTGACCAGAGAGCCTGATGTGGGGCTTGATCCCAGGACCCTGAGATCATGACCTGAGCCAAAGGCAGAGGCCCAATGCACTGAGCCACTTGGGCACCCCAAAAGAAAAATCTTTTTATTGTTTATTTTAATTCCAATTGAGTTGACATATAGTGCTATATGAGTTTCAGGTGTGCAATAGCATGAGTCAGTAATTCTCTGTATCACTCTGCTCATCCAGAAAAGTGTGCTCTCAGTCCCCTTCATCTGTTTCACTCATCCCTCCAGCCACCTACCCTTTTGTGATCATCGGTTTGTTCTCTGTTGTTAAGAATCTGTATTTTGGGGGGAGACAAGATGGCGGGGAAGTAGGAGGAGGCTCCATTTCAACCTGTACCCTAAAGTGAGCTGATTACCTACCAAAGAACTCCTATTACCCATGAAATCATCCTGAGATCAGAATTACACATGTCTGGATCTCTATGGGGGCAGAAGATACCAGTGGGCAGGTAAAGTGGAGTGGGAACATTGGACTGACATCAGAAGATAAACAAAAGGGGGAGAGAGCCACCAGAGGCGACCCATTGGAAAGTAATACCCCAATATGAGAGTGCCCTGCACCTGGGGGCCAGCATTAACTTGGACTCTGGTTGAAAGCACTCAAAATGAGCAAAGGATCATGGGGGGAAATTGTGGGAATCAGGGTGGTTAGGGACAGGGGCTTAAGTCCCCGGACCCTGGACAGCCACCCCTGGTGCTGAGCCAGAGAGAGTGCAGCGGAGAAACCAGGTCTTGGTCCCTGAGCCGCCAGTGCGCCTGAGAACGTGTGGGGTCCAGCTCCCATGAGGGGCTGGGAGCCTTGCCAGCTGGCAGAAGCACAGCCTTTTTGCACTCTCCACATGAGCACTGTGCTATGCTATCAGAGCCTGAGACACATGCACCCAATACCCTCCCCTGAGAGAGGTGCGTGAAGGCGCCAGCCCAGCACTCTCAGACCAGGAAAGACCAGGCACTCCCAGCCCAGGCCAGTGGGAAAATCTCAGTGTGTGATCACTGCTTGGAAACTCTCAGGTGGTCCGGAGCTGCCCAGACAGCCACCACTGTCCTGGTTTTGGATACAAGCAGGAGTTCCTGTGTCCCCAGGGACCACGACTGGGAACGTGCTCTGCCAGTGGCTGAGGGGGAACTTATGTGCTTTGTAGCACCCACGGGGGAACAGACTGAGGTTTCTCTCTGAGAGGGAGGTCGGGGTGCAGTCTCCATTCCTCTAAACCTCCAAAAGCCATCAAAAGCTGTCAGGTGAGAGAAAACAAATGAAAAAGCATAAAAACCTCCAGAGAACAAAAGCCTGAAAAACTGGTTTCCTCAGAGCCCACCACCTTGAGGGGGGCGGGAGGACTTAACTCAGGGAACACTGCCTGAAAACCCATGTGGCAGGCCCCTTCCCAGAAAACCAACCAGGAAAAAAAAAAGGAAAAAAAAATTACAACAAGAGAACAACCACCACTACTTCATAGATACAACTTTTATTTTTAATTCATTCCCACTATTCTGGTTCATTTTTTTAAAATTTTATATAGATAATTTTTTAACCAATTTACCATCACAGTGAGATATCTAGTACATCAAATTCCATAATAACATTTTAACCTGAAGTTTTTGATACATATATCAGTGTTTTTCTTTTGCTTTCCTATTTTTTAACTTTTTAAATTTTAGTTTAGTTTATTTTTTTATTTTTATTTTTAAATATTCATATAGAGTTAAACTTCAAGGTAATCCCCTTTCCCCAATCAATGCTACCCCTATAGGTAAACCAATTTTTAATCCCCCTTTATCTTAGGAAAGCTGAGTCCTTTAACAAAGATATCAAGATACATCCAAGAAGAATCAAAATAAACTTCCTTGCCCACACTGAGAATTTATAACCCGTCTCCCATTTTTTTCTTCCCCCAGTGTTTCTGTGTATTTTTGTTTGTCCTGATAGTATACAAATCTTATACTTGGGGTTCTTTTTGATGAGTTTCTTTCTTTTTCTTTTTTTTTTTTTTTTTTTTTGCTTTTATATATATATTTTTTCTCCTGTCATATACTTTTATCAGTCTTTTTGTTTTTCTGCTTTTGTATACTTCATAAATCTTACCCCTTGGGGCCCATTTGGGCTAAGCCTTCCTTTTATATTGCCTTTTTTTTCTCCCCTCTTTCTCTTTTCTTTTTTCTCTCATTTGGGTGGGGACTCCTGATTGCTCAGAAGCATTCCAGGGTGCACCTTGACTGCACCACTGTTGATATATCCAGCTACATCCATTCAGCCATCTCTCACCAAAATGATGATGAGGAGGAATGCCCAACAGAAGAAAAACTCAGAGGATGGGCCTTTTGCAACAGAACTAATGGCTATCGGCATAGACAATATGCCTGAAAGGAAATTCAGGCTAACAATTATCCAGGCAATAGCTAGGTTGGAAAAAGCCATGGATGACCAAACGGAATTGATTAGGGCAGAACCGAAAGCCAACAGGGATGATGTTCACAATGCTGTCAATGAGTTCCAATCTAATCTAAATTCTCTAAAAGCTAGGGTAACTGAGACAGAAGATAGAATTAGTGATCTGGAGGACAAACAGATAGAGAAAAAGGATCAGGAAGAAGCCTGGAACAAACAGCTGAGAAGCCACGAAAACAGAATCAGGGAAATAAATGATGCAATGAAACGTTCCAACGTCAGAATTATTGGAATCCCTGAAAGGGAGGAGAAAGAAAGAAGTCTAGAAGAAATAGTGGAACAATTTCTCCATGAAAATTTTCCCAATCTCACAAATGGAACCAGCGTTCATATACTAGAGGCAGAATGGTCCCCCCCCCAAGATTATAGATTCTTGAAAGTCCTCCAGACACCTAATAGTAAGAATGAAGAATTATAATTGTAGGCAGGCCCTCTTGAAGGCAGCTAGGACAAAGAAGCTCCTTATGAACAGAGGAAAGCCCATCGGAATAACATCATACCTGTCCACAGAAACCTGGAAAGCCAGAAAGGGCTGGCAAGATATATTCAGGGCACTAAATAAGAAGAACATGCAGCCAAGAATACTTTATCCAGCAAGACTGACACTCAAAAAGGATAAAGAGATAAAGAGTTTCCAAGACCGGCAAGGCTTAAAAGCGTATGAGACCACCAAGCTGACACTGCAGGAAATATTAAGGGGGGGTTCTATAAAATAGGAAGAATCCTAAGAATATTATTGAACAGAAATATAAAGACAATCTACAGAAAGAAAGACTTCAAAGGTAACACAATGCCAATAAAAACATATCTATCAATAATCACTCTCAATGTGAATGGCCTAAATGCACCCATAAAATGACACAAGGTTGCAGATTGGGTAAAATGACAGGACCCATCCATATGTTGTCTACAAGAGACCCATTTTGAACCTAAGGATACACCCAGACTGAAAGTGAAGGGATGGAGAAGCATCTTTCATGCCAATGGGCCTCAAAAGGCCGGGGTAGTGATTCTCATATCAGATAAATTAGATTTTAAACTAAAGACTGTAGTCAGAGATACAGAAGGACACTACATAATTCTTAAAGGGACTACCTACCAAGATGATCTAACAATTGTAAATATCTATGCCCCAATATGGGAGCAGCCAATTACATAAGAAAACTATTAATCAAGATAAAGAGTCATATTGATGTGAATACATTAATAGTAAGAGATCTTAACATGCCTCTCTCAGTAATAGACAGGTCATCCAAGCAGAAAATCAATAAAGAACAAGAGCATTGAATGACACATTGGACCAGATGGACCTCATAGATATATAGAGAACATTCCACCCTAAAACAACAGAATACTCATTCTTCTAAAGTGCACATGAAACCTTCTCCAGAATAGACCACATGCTGGGTCACAAATCAGGACTCAACAGATACCAAAAGACTGATATTTTTCCCTGCATATTCTCAGATCACAATGCTTTGAAACTGGAGCTCAATCACAAGGAAAAGTTTGGAAGGAACTCAAATACCTGGAAGCTAAAGACCACCTTGCTTAAGAATGCTTGGATCAACCAGGAGATCAAAGAAGAACTGAAACAATTCATGGAAACCAATGAGAATGAAGACACTTCAGTCCCAAACCTATGGGATACAGCAAAGGCAGTCCTAAGGGGGAAATACATAGCCATCCAAGCCTCCCTCAAAAAAATTGAAAAATCCAGAATACACCAGCTGTCTCTACACCTTAAATAAGTGGAGAATCAACAACAAATCAAACCAACTCCACACATAAGAATGGAAATGATCAAGATTAGAGCAGATATCAATGAGGTAGAAACTAGAGATACAGTAGAACGTATCAATAAAACTAGAAGCTGGTTTTTTTTAAAGAATCAATAAAATGGATAAACCATTGGCCACAGCAATCCAAAAGAAAAGAGAGAAAGCCCAAATTCATAAAATTATGAATGAAAAGGGAGAGATCACAACTAATTGAGGAAGTAGAAACAAAAATCAGAAGTTATTATCAACGGTTATGTGCCAATATGTTAAGCAACCTAGATGATATGGATGCATTTCTGGAAAACTATAAACTCCCAAAATTGAACCAAGAAGAAATTGACAACCTGAATAGGCCGATATCTAGTGACAAGATTGAAGCAGTGATCAAAAACCTCCCAAAAAACAAAACAACAACAAAAAAAAAAAAAAAAGAGCCCAGGACCTAATGGATTCCCTAGGGAATTCTACCACACTTTCAAAGAAGAAATAACACCTATTCTCCTGAAGCTGTTTCAAAAAATGGAAGCAGAAGGAAAATTTCCAGACTCTTTTTATGAAGCCAGCATTACCCTGATCCTCAAACGAGGCAAAGACCCCACCAAAAAGGAGAATTTCAGACCAATATCACTGGTGAATATGGATGCTAAGATTCTCAACAATATCCTAGCAAATAAGATCCAACAGCTCATTAAAAAGACTATCCACCATGACCAGGTGCAATTCATCCCTGGGTTACAAGGATGGTTCAACATTCGCAAATCAATCAATGTGATAGAACAAATCAATAAAAGAAGAAAGAAGAACCACATGGTCCTCTCAATTGATGCAGAAAAAGCATTTGACAAAATCCAGCATCCATTCCTGATTAAAACGCTTCAAAGTATAGGGATAGAGGGAACATTCCTGAACTTCATCAAATCTATCTATGAAAGATCCACAGCAAATATCATCCTCAATGGGAAAAAGCTCACAGCCTTCCTGTTGAGATCAGGAACATGACAAGGATGCCCACTCTCACCACTCTTGTTCAACATAGTATTAGAAATCCTAGAAACAGCAATAAACAAAGAGAACAACAAAGAGAAATAAAAGGTATCCAAATTGGCAATGAAGAAGTCAAACTCTCTCTCTTTGCAGATGACATGATTCCTTATATGAGAAACCCAAAAGACTCCACTCCCAAACTACTAGAACTCATACAGCAATTCAGTAATGTGGCAGGATACAAAGTCAATGTACAGAAATCGGTGGCTTTCTTATACACTAACAGTGAAAATACAGAAAGGGAAACTAGAGAATCGATTCCATTTACTATAGCACCAAGAACCATAAGATACCTGGGAATAAACCTAACCAAAGAGGTAAAGAATCTGTACTTGAGGAACTACAGAATACTCCTGAAATAAATTGAAGAAGACACAAAAAGATGGAAGACTATTCCATTCTCTTGGAACAGAAGAATAAACATTGTTAAAATGTCTATACTGCCTAGAGCACTCTATACTTTTAATGCCATTCTGATCAAAATTCCACCGCCATTTTTCAAAGAGCTGGAGAAAATAATCCCAAAGTTTGTATGGAATCAGAAGAGACCGAATTGCTAGGAAATGTTGAAATGTTGAAAAAACAAAAATAAATCTGTTGGCATCACGTTACCTGATTTCAAGCTTTACTACAAAGCTGTGATCACCAAGACAGCATGTTACTGGCATCAAAACAGACACACAGACCAGTGGAACAGAGAGAGAGCCCAGATATGGACCCACAACTCCATGCTCAAATAATCTTCGACAAAGCAGGAAAAAAAATATTCAGTGGAAAAAACACAGTCTCTTCAATAAATGATGCTGGGAAAATTGGACAGCTATATGTAGAAGAATGAAACTCGAACATTCTCTTACACCATACACAAAGATAAACTCAAAATGGATAAAAGACCTCAATTCTAGAGAGGAATCCATCAGAATCCTAGAGGAGAACATAGACAGTAACCTCTTTGATATCAGCCACAGTAACTTCCTTCAAGATATGTCTCCAAAGGCAAAGGAAACAAAAGCAAAAATGAACTTTGGGGACTTCATCTAGATCAAAAGCTTCTGCGCAGTAAAGGAAACAGTCAACAAAACAAAGAGGCAACCCACGGAATGGGAGAAGATATTTGCAAATGACAGTGCAGACAAAAGTTTGATATCCAGGATCTATAAAGAACTTCTCAAACTCAACACATACAAAACAGATAATCATATCAAAAAATGGGCAGAAGATATGAATAGACACTTCTCCAATGAAGATATAAAAATGGCTATCAGACACATGAAAAAAATGTTCATCATCACTAGCCATTAGGGAGATTCAAATTAAAACCGCATTGAGATACCACCTTACATCAGTTAGAATGGCCAAAATTAGCAAGACAGGAAACAACGTGTGTTGGAGAGGATGTGGAGAAAGGGGAACCCTCTTACACTGTTGGTGGGAATGCAAGTTGGTGAAACCACTTTGGAGAACAGTGTGGAGATTCCTTAAGAAATTAAAAATAGAGCTTCCCTATGACCCTGCAAGTGCACTAGTGGGTATTTATTCCAGAGATACAGATGTAGTGAAAAGAAGGGCCATCTGTACCCCAAAGTTTATAGCAGCAAAGGCCACGGTTGCCAAACTGTGGATAGAAACAAGATGCCCTTTAACAGACGAATGGATAAGGAAGATGTGGTTCATATTCTCTATGGAGTATTATGCCTCCATCAGAAAGGATGGATACCCAACTTTTGTAGCAACACGGACGGGACTGGAAGAGATTATGCTGAGTGAAATAGGTCAAGCAGAGAGAGTCAATTATCATATGGTTTCACTTATTTGTGGAGCATAACAAAAAGCATGGAGGACATGGGGAGATGGAGAGGAGAAGGGAGTTGAGGGAAATTGGAAGAGGAGGTGAACCATGAGAGACTATGGGCTCTGAAAGACAATCTGATGGTTTTGAAGGGGCAGGGGGAGGAAGGTTGGGGGAGCTAGGTGGTGGGTATTAAGGAGGGCATATATTGCATGGAGCACTGGGTGTGGTGCAAAAACAATAAATACTGTTATGCTGAAAAGAAATTAAAAAAAAGAATCTGTATTTTGGTTTGTCTCTTTTTTCTCCTTTATGTATGCATGTTTGTTTCTTCAATTCTACACAAGAGTCACATCATATGGTATTGTCTTTATCTGACTGACTGATTTCACTTAGGATAACCTTCTCTAGTTCCAGCCATGTGGCTGCAAATGGCAAGATTTTATTACTTTTTTGCCTGAGTAATATTCACGTGTGTGTGTGTGTGTGTGTGTGTGTGTGTGCATACACATCTCATTTCATTTATCACTTTATCAACAGACACTTGGGTTGTATTTTGATCTTGTAAATAATGCTGCAAGAAACAAAGGGGTGCATGTATCCTTTTGTGTTCTTGTTTTCATGTGCTTTAGGTAAATACCCAGTAGAGTTGTTGCTGGATCCAGGGCAACTCTATGTTTAACGCCTTGAGGACCCTCCATACTGTTTTCCAGAGCGGATGCAGCAGGTTGTTGTTCCACCAACTGTGCATGAGGGTCCCCTTTTACCACACCCTCCCAGCACCTGCTGTTCCTTGTGCTGTTGATGGGAGGCATTCTGACAGTATGTGGCAATATCTCATTATACTTCTGGTTTGCATTTTGCTGAGCTTGGGTGATGGTGAAACAGCTTTTCATGGGATCATTGGCCATCTCTATTTCTTCTTTGGAAAAATATCTGTTCATGTCTTCAGACCAGGTGTTGAGTTGTATCCATTCTATATATTTTGGACACTATCCCTCTATTGCATAGGATATTTGCAAATATCTTCTCCCTTTCAGTAGGGTCTTCCTAGTTCTCCTGTGTGGAAACTTTTATATATATATATATATATATATATATATATATATATATATATAGTCTCAGTAGTTTATTTTTGCTTTTCTTTCCTTTACCTCAGGAGACAGTCTAGAAAAATGCTACTTGGTCCATGTCAAGAAGTTACTGTCTGAGCCCTCTTGTAGGGTTTTTATGGTTCCAGGTCTTTCACTGGGGTCTTGAAACTGTTTTGCATTCATTTGTCTGTATGGTGTAAGGAAGCAGAGTAATTGCATTCTTTTGTGCGTGGCTGTCCAGTTTTACAAAACCATTTGTTGTAAAGACTGTCTTTTTTCCTTTTTTATATTCTTGCCTGCTTTGGGGAAGATTAATTGGGCACACAACTGCCAGTTTATATCTGAGTTTCTGTCCTGTTCCCTTGGTTGCTGTGTGTATTTTTGTGCCAGGACCATCCTGTTAGGATGACTACAGCTTTGTAGTAGAACTTGAAATCTGGAATTGTGACTCCTCCAGCTTTGTTTTACTTTCTTAGTATTGTGTTGGCTGTTCAGAATCTTTGCTGATTCCGTATAGATTTTTAGGAGTGTTTGCTTGAGTTCTTTTTGTTTAATTTAAATTCAATGAGCCAACTTAGAGTGCATCATTAGTTTCAGATATAGTGTTCAATAATAGATCAGGTCTGTGTAACACCCAGTGCTCATTGCATCCCCTGCCCTCCTTAAGGTCCATCACCTAGTTACCACATCCCCTAGCTACCTCCCCTCCAGGAACCCTCAGTTTGTTACTGTAACAAACCCAACAGTTTGTTTCTGTACTGAAGAATCTCTCATGGTTTTTCTCCCTTTCTGATGACTTCCCATTCAGCTTTTCCTCCCTTCCCCTCTGATCATCTGTGGTTTTTCTTCTATTTCACATAGGAGTGAACCCATGAACCAACTGTCTTTCTCTGATAGACTTATTTTGCTCAGCATAACACCCTCCAATTCCATCCAGATGGATGTGATGATAAGTCTTCATCCTCTCTTGACTGAATAGTATTCTGTTGTAGATATGAACCACATCTTCTTTATCCATTCATCTGTCCATGAACATCTGTGCTCTTTCCATACTTTGGCTAGAGAGGATAATGCTGTAATGAACATTGGGGAGCAGGTGCCACTACTTTTCATTCAATCTGTGTCTTTGGGGTAAAGACCTAGTAGTGCAATTTTGGGGTCATAGGGTAGCTCTATGTTTAAGTTCTTGAAGAAACTTGATAACATTTGACAGAGTGGTTGTACGAGCTTGCTTTTCCACCAGCAGTGTAAGAGGGTTCCCCTTTCACCATGTCCTCGCCAACATTTGTTTTTCCCTGACTTGATAATTTTAGCCATGTCATCTGTTGTAAGGTGGTATATCATTGTGGTTTTGATTTGTATTTCCCTGATGCTAAGTGATGTGGAGCACTTTTTCATGGGTCTCTTGATCTCTTGTATGTCCTTTCGGTAGAAAGTTGTGTTCATGTTTATACCTATTTCTTAATCTAGGATAGGGGTGGTCCCAGGAGCATGGAAGGTGTGATCTGCTTAGATGTGGAGACCTTCCCAGATGTCTGAATTGAGGGCTAGAGTTAAGGAGAATATCAGGCTCAGGCTTTGCATTCAGTATGGTATGGAACTATAAATAAGCAGGGATTCGTTCAAGATTTCATTCAGATTTCTTCCCTAAATCCTTTCTGCAGTTCAAAAGGCATGATTTATGACTTTGTTGTAGGATGAGCCCTCTGCTTCGCTTAGGTGTCCCCATTTCCTGGGGATCTGTAGCCAGACCTCTGGGCATAATCCTTTAAAAAGCGAATCTAGGGTTAGGGTTGGGGCCTAGGATCATGGCAGGTTTAGTTTGCCAGCTGTGTGGCAAGACTACTGAAGGGCTGAGTTCAGGGCATGGTCAGGGTGAGTGTCAGGCTCCAGGTTTGAGTCCAGCCGGCACTGAATGTGGGGGTTTCCTTATGTGGGCATGCAGATTTCTCCTGCTCTGAATCATTTCCAGAGTTCCAAATGGCATGGTTTCCTTCTGAGTGGCAGGTGGAATCCTCTGGATTTTCTCAGGTGTCCCTAGTCCCTGGGGCTTTGGCATCAGATCTCTAGGAACAGACCCCTCTGAGCCCAACCTAGGGTCAGGGTTGGAGTCAAGTTTACAGTCATGGTTTAGGGTCACAGGTTAGGGACACAGGTTAAGGTTAGGGGTTTGGGGTAGGGTTAGGGTCAGGGGTTTGGGTAGCAGTAGGTTTAGAGTTGTGCTAGGGTTAATTTGCCTTTTTTTTAAGATTTTATTTGTTGGGGAGGAGTCAAGATGGCAGAGAAGTAGCAGGCTGAGACTACATCAGCTAGCAGGAGATCAGCTAGATAGCTTATCTAAAGATTGCAAACACCTGCAAATCCATCGGCAGATCGAAGAGAAGAAGAACAGCAGTTCTGGAAACAGAAAAACAACCACTTTCTGAAAGGTAGGACTGGCAGAGAAGTGAATCCAAAGCGACGGGGAGAGAGACCCCAGGGGGAGGTGCCGGCTCCCGGCAAGCGGTGGAACAACGGAGCACAAAATCAGGACTTTTAAAAGTCTGTTCTGCTGAGGGAAATCGCTCCAGAGGCTAAACGGGGGTGAAGCCCACGCGGTGTCACAGAAGGATCGGGGGTGTCTGAGTGTCGCAGAGCTTGTGGGTATTGGAACGGGAAAACCAGCTACAGAGACAGAGCCGACAGTAAGCTCTCAGCTCGGGGTTACCTTGAACTGGTCGCAGGCTCAGTGAGCTCGGAGTGCGGCTGGAGGTCAGGCAGACAGGAGTAAGTGGGCGCTGTTCTCTGAGGGCCCACTGAGGAGTGGGGCTCGGGCTCTCGGCTCCTCCTGGCTGGAGACCAGGAGGCCTCCATTTGTATTCCTGTCCTCCAGAACTTACGGAAAGCACTCAGGGAACAAAAGCTCCTGAAAACAAACCTGAGCGGATTACTCACCCCGGCCCCTGTTAAGGGTGGTGCAATTCCGCCTGGGGCAAAGACACTTGAGAATCACTACAACAGGCCCCTCCCCCAGAAGATCAACAAGAACTCCAGCCGAGACCAAGTTCACCCACCAAGGAGTGCAGCTTCAATACTAAGTAGAGCAGCAGAATTCCAGAGGATGAGAAGGCAAAGCATGGAACTCATGGCTTTCTCCCTGTGATTTTTTTAGTCTTGCAGTTAATTGAATTTTTTTTTCATTTTTTTTTCTCTTCTTCTGCTAAAATTTTTTTTAACTTTTACCCATTACTTTTTTAATGTTTTGTAACTAGTTTAACTAATATATATACTTTTTATTTTTTATATTATTCTTTATTATTTTTCTTTTTTAATTCTTTTCTTTTATTTATTTTTATTTTTTTTCTTTCTTTCTTTTTGAACCTCTTTTTATCCCCTTTCTCCACCCTCACGATTTGGGATCTCTTCTGATTTGGTTAAAGCATATTTTCCTGGGGTTTTTGACACCTTTTAGTATTTTACTTGCTCCTTCATATACTCTTATCTGGACAAAATGACAAGACGGAAAAAATCACTACAAAAAAAAGAACAAGAGGCAGTACCGAAGGCTAGGGACCTAACCAATACAGACATTGGTAATATGTCAGATCTAGAGTTCAGAATGACAATTCTCAAGGTTCTAGCCAGGCTCAAAAAAGGCATGGAAGATATTAGAGAAACCCTCTCGGGAGATATAAAAGTCCTTTCTGGAGAAATAAAAGAACTAAAATCTAACCAAGTTGAAATAAAAAAAGCTATTAATGAGGTGCAATCAAAAATGGAGGCTCTCACTGCTAGGATAAATGAGGCAGAAGAAAGAATTAGCAATATAGAAGACCAAATGTCAGAGAATAAAGAAGCTGAGCAAAAGAGGGACAAACAGCTACTGGACCACGAGGGGAGAATTCGAGAGATAAGTGACACCATAAGATAAAACAACATTAGAATAATTGGGATTCCAGAAGAAGAAGAAAGAGACAGGGGAGCAGAAGGTATACTGGAGATAATTATTGGGGACAATTTCCCCAATATGGCAAAGGGAATGAGCATCAAAATTCAGGAGGTTTGGAGAATGCCCCTCAAGATTAATAAGAATAGGCCCACACCCCGTCACCTAATAGTAAAATTTACAAGTCTTAGTGACAAAGAGAAAATCCTGAAAGCAGCCCGGGAAAAGAGGTCTGAAACATACAATGGTAAAAATATTAGATTGGTAGCTGACTTATCCACAGAGACCTGGCAGGCCAGAAAGAGCTGGCATGATATTTTCAGAGCACTAAACGAGAAAAACATGCAGCCAAGAATACTATATCCAGCTAGGCTATCATTGAAAATAGAAGGACAGATTAAAAGCTTCCAGGACAAACAAAACCTGAAAGAATTTGCAAACACCAAACCAGCTCTACAGGAAATATTGAAAGGGTCCTCTAAGCAAAGAGAGAGCCTACACGTGGTAGATCAGAAAGGAACAGAGACCATATACAGAAACAGTCACCTTAAAGGCAATACAATAGCACTAAATTCATATCTCTCAATAGTTACCCTGAATGTTAATGGGCTAAATGCCCCAATCAAAAGACACAGGGTATAAGAATGGATAAAAAAAAAAAACCCATTTATAAGTGGCCTCCAAGAAACTCATTTTAAGCCCGAAGACACCTCCAGACTTAAAGAGAGGGGGTGGAAAAGAATTTACCATGCTAATGGACATCAGAAGAAAGCAGGAGTGGCAATCCTTATATCAGATCAATTAGATTTTAAGCCAAAGGCTATAATAAGAGATGAGGAAGGACACTATATCACTATATCATACTCAAAGGATCTGTCCAACAAGAAGATCTAACAATTTTAAATATCTATGCCCCCAACATGGGAGCAGCCAATTATATAAACCAATTAATAACAAAATCAAAGAAACACATTAACAATAATACTATAATAGTAGGGGACTTTAACACTCCCCTCACTGAAATGGACAGATCATCCAAGCAAAAGATTAGCAAGGAAATAAAGGCCTTAAAGAACACACTGGACCAGATGGACATCACAGATATATTCAGAACATTTCATCCCAAAGCAACAGAATACACATTCTTCTCTAGTGCACATGGAACATTCCCCAGAATAGATCACATCCTCGGTCCTAAAGCAGGACTCAGCCGGTTTCAAAAGATTGGGATCATTCCCTGCATATTCTCAGACCACAATGCTCTGAAGCTAGAACTCAACCACAAGAGGAAGTTTGAAAAGAAGCCAAATACATGGAGACTAAACAGCATCCTTCTAAAGAATGAATGGGTCAACTGGGAAATTAAAGAAGAATTGAAAAAAATCATGGAAACAAATGATAATGAAAATACAATGGTTCAAAATATGTGGGACACAACAAAGGCAGTCCTGAGAAGAAAATATATAGCGGTACAAGCCTTTCTCAAGAAATAAGAAAAGTCTAAGGTATACAACCTAACCCTCCACCTAAAGGAGCTGGAGAAAGAAAAAGAAAGAAACCCTAAGCCCAACAGGAGAAGAGAAATCATAAAGATCAGAGCAGAAATCATTGAAATAGAAACCAAAAAAAAAAAAAAAAAAAAAAAAAAAAACAATAGAGCAAATCAACGAAACTAGGAGCTGGTTCTTTGAAAGAATTAATAAAATTGATAAACCCCTGGCCCGACTTATCAAAAAGAAAAGAAAAGGGGCCCAAATAAACAAAATCATGAATGAAAGAGGAGAGATCACAACTAACACCAAAGAAATACAAACTATTAGAAGAACATACTATGAGCAACTCTATGCCAACAAATTTGACAATCTGGAAGAAATCGATGCATTCCTACAAACATATAAACTACCACAACTGAACCAGGAGGAAATAGAAAGCCTGAACAGACCCATAAACAGTAAGGAGATTGAAACAGTCATTAAAAATCTCCAAACAAACAAAAGCCCAGGGCCAGACGGCTTCCCGGGGGAATTCTACAAACATTTAAAGAAGAACTAATTCCTATTCTCCTGAAACTGTTCCAAAAAATAGAAATGGAAGGAAAAACTTCCAAAATCATTTTATGAGGCCAGCATCACCTTGATCCCAAAACTAGACAAGGATCCCATAAAAAAAGAGTGCTATAGACCAATATCCTTGATGAAGACAGATGCAAAAATTCTCACCAAAATACTATCCAATAGGATTAAACAGTACATTAAAAGGATTATTCACCACGACCAAGTGGGATTTATTCCAGTGCTGCAAGGTTGGTTCAACATCCGCAAATCAGTCAATGTGATACAACACATCAATAAAAGAAAGAACAAGAACCATATGATACTCTCCATAGATGCTGAAAAAGCATTTGACAAAGTACACCATCCCTTCCTGATCAAAACTCTTCAAAGTGTAGGGATAGAGGGCACATAAATCAATATCATCAAAGCCATTTATGAAAAAACCACCGCAAATATCATTCTCAATGGAGAAAAACTGAAAGCTTTTCCTCTTAGGTCAGGAACACGGCAGGGATGTCCATTATCACCACTGCTATTCAACATAGTACTAGAGGTCCTAGCCTCATAAATCAGACTACAAAAGGAAATTAAAGGCATCCAAATCGGCAAAGAAGAAGTCAAATTATCACTCTTCGCAGATGATATGATACTATATGTGGAAAACCCAAAAGACTCCACTCCAAAACTGCTAAAACTTGTACAGGAATTCAGTAAAGTGTCAGGATATAAATTCAATGCACAGAAATCAGTTGCATTTCTCTACACCAGCAACAAGACAGAAGAAAGAGAAATTAAGGAGTCAATCCCATTTACAATTGCACCCCAAACCATAAGATACCTAGGAATAAACCTGACCAAAGAGGCACAGAATCTATACTCAGAAAACTATAAAGTACTCATGAAAGAAATTGAGGAAGACACAAAGAAATGGAAAAATGTTCCATGCGCCTGGATTGGAAGAATAAATATTGTGAAAATGTCTATGCTACCTAAAGCAATCTACACATTTAATGCAATTCCTATCAAAGTGCCATCCATCTTTTTCAAAGAAATGGAAAAAATAATTCTAAAATTTATATGGAACCAGAAAAGACCTCAAATAACCAAAGGGATATTGAAAAAAAAAAAAAAAAGCCAAAGTTGGTGGCATCACAATTCCGGACTTCTAGCTCTATTACAAAGCTGTCATCATCAAGACAGCATGGTACTGGCACAAAAACAGACACATATATCAATGGAACAGAATAGAGAGCCCAGAAATAGACCCTCAACTCTATGGTCAACTAATCTTCCACAAAGCAGGAATGAATGTCCAATGGAAAAAAGACAGCCTCTTTAATAAATGGTGCTGGGGAAATTGGACAGCCACATGCAGAAAAATGAAATTGGACCATTTCCGTACACCACACACGAAAATAGACTCAAAATGGATGAAGGACCTCAATGTGCGAAAGGAATCCATCCAAATCCTTCAGGAGAACACAGGCAGCAACCTCTTCGTCCTCAGCTGCAGCAACATCTTCCTAGGAACATCGCCAAAGGCAAGGGAAGCAAGGGGAAAAATGAACTATTGGGATTTCATCAAGATCAAAGCTTTTGCACAGCAAAGGAAACAGTTAACAAAGTCAAAAGACAACTGACACAATGGGAGAAGATGTTTGCAAACGACATATCAGATAAAGGGTTAGTGTCCAAAATCTATAAAGAACTTAGCAAACTCAACACCCAAAGAACAAATAATCCAATCAATAAATGGGTAGAGGACATGAACAGACATTTCTGTAAAGAAGACATCCAGATGGCCAACAGACACATGAAAAAGTGCTCCATATCACTCGGCATTGGGGAAATTCAAATCAAAACCACAATGAGATATCACCTCACACCAGTCAGAATGGCTAAAATCAACAAGTCTGGAAATGACAGATGCTGGCGAGGATGCGGAGAAAGGGGAACACTCCTACACTGTTGGTGGGAATGCAAGCTGGTGCAGCCACTCTGGAAAACAGCATGGAGGTTCCTCAAAATGTTGAAAATAGAACTGCCCTATGACCCAGCAATTGCACTACTGGGTATTTACCCTAAAGATACAAACGTAGTGATCCGAAGGGGCACGTGCACCTGAATGTTTATAGCAGCAATGTCCACAATAACCAAACTATGGAAAGAACCTAGATGTCATCAACAGATGAATGGATAAAGAAGATGTGGTATATATACCCAATGGAATTCTATGCAGCCATCAAAAGAAATGAAATCTTGCCATTTGCGACAACATGGATGGAACTAGAGGGTATCATGCTTAGAGAAATAAGTCAAGCGGAGAAAGACAACTATCATATGATCTCCCTGATATGAGGAAGTGGTGATGTAACATGGCGGCTTAAGTGGGTAGGAGAAGGATCAATGAAACAAGATGGGATTGGGAGGGAGACAAACCAGACTCTTAATCTCACAAAACAAACTGAGGGTTGCTGGGGGGAGGGGGATTGGGAGAAGGGGGGTGGGGTTATGGACATTAAGGAGGGTATGTGCTTTGGTGAGTGCTGTGAAGTGTGTAAACCTGGCGATTCACAGACCTGTACCCCTGGGGATAAAAATATATGTTTATAAAAAATAAAAAATCTAATAAATAAATAAATAAATAAAATAGAGTCTGGTTAAAAAAAAGATTTTATTTATTTATTTGACAGAGAGAGATCACAAGTAGGTAGAGAGGCAGGCAGAGAGAGAGAGAGGAAGGGAAGCAGGCTCCCCACCGAGCAGAGGGCCTGATGTGGGGCTCAATCCCAGGACCCTGGGATCATGACCTGAGCTGAAGGCAGAGGCCTTAACCCACTGAGCCACCCAGGCACCCCTTTATTTGCCTTTTAATACAAGATGTCCATGCTTAAATAAGACATTTTCTTAGAGCGTTTTATAGTGAGTAAGGTTAGCATGTAACCCAAATAGTTACAGAGAAGAACCAAATGTTCCAAATCAACACTTAAGACAATATTTCTTGACATTTGTGTTTTAGGGTCAAAATAATGAAAAATCAAGTTGCTCTGTCACTCTTCTCCCAGATGGACTCACTGGCCCTGTCTTTCTGGTCTTGGCTGAAAAGCATCTTCTCAGTGGGCTTCCTTAATGGGCCTCTCTGAATAGGATGGCTCTCTTAGCCCTCAGCCTGCATTCCTTCCTACCATTGATCCATTGATTTTATCCCTTGTACTTTGCAAGCTCCCAGGTGGAACTGGAGCTATACATTTGCTTTAAGTAGATAGTCCATAAATATTTATTAATTCAACAAATTTGGCTTTCTTTTTAATCAAAAATATCCATGTTTTATCATTGAATTTTTTTATCATCAGAATATATTTGGAGAAAACTATTGTTCCATGAAAACACATCTGTCAAGGCTGTGGTTTTCTTGTGTCCTGTGTCGTGCTTCCCTGAGCTAGCTGAGCACTTCTGACCCATGTAGGAAGATCAGCTTCAAACCATAGGGTGAGTTCTGGGAAGGCGCTGGGGGGCGTTTGGGGGGCTTGTTCTTCTGGACACCACCATGTCATCTGGGGCCAGATGCGACGTGGGCACCCCCCCCTTTCCCTAGCTGCTTCCATCTTCTTCTGCCCTCTGTCATGTGGGTTTCCCACCAACCGTATCTTTTGCAGACAAACTCTGAAATGGCCCATGGCTTGGGACTCCACTGACACCACAGTCTCGTTATAGCCAGTGTCAGAGGTTTCTGTGGCACTGACATGACCAGGATATGTCCCATGAAGAGTCCCATGAGAGTTGGGGAGTCCAGGAAAGATAAATGGGTGATTGCGGCTCTAGCAAAAGCCACTCTGGGGGATCCTGCTAGAGGCCATCTCCCAGATCATTCTGGCTCTTTCGCTGATTTCCAATATGACCTGGGAAAGTCACTTCATCAGAGCTTTAGGCTCATTATTTCTAAAATGAGGGAATGTTTTTAGATTAATGGATTCATTCAAGACTATGGAATGAATGCCTAGGAAGTTCTGGGCAACCCCCAAGATGGATTCTATCTCAGAAGTTCTGACTCCAATCCTTCCCACTCCTATTGAGTTCTTCTATTGGACACAATGGCTGTTCCATAGAAATTCCCCAGAGCAACACTGGATTAGCAAGGGTCTTCAGGGTGTGCCCCCATGCCATCTGATGTGGCCAAGGGGCCATGAGCAATTCTGAACCCAAACCAAGGCTTTGGCTGTGCTACCTTACTTGCACAAAATTAGCAGTGCCCAGGTCAGGCCTTCACTGCGACAGCTGAGCCAGCTTAGTGAGGACCTTGCCCAGGACACTAGCCCCCATGATGCCATGAGGGCACTTGGAGTCCACAGTTATGTCATGCAAAGCAGCAGGTAATCTACACCTGGGTAGATGATGCAAAGTATAGTTTCACAGCGAACATGATGAAAAACATTTAAATGACAAAATAGTATGTACTCTATATGGTGGCAGTGATGGGAAAAGTGAACAATGGTGTCATAAAGGGGAATGGGAGTTCCAAGAAGCAGGCTGGAGTAGTCGGGAGTAGGGGGTGTCTCATGAAGGAAGGGACCAGGAGGCTTGACACGGGTTCCAACAGTGCAGTATCAGGGTGTGCTCTCTGCCTGACCCATGACCCCCAGGGGTGCTGGGGGCATTCTAGCTCCAGACGATCTACAGAAATATAAATTGGCTTGAGCAGAGCCTCTGTGGTCTGTCTTCTCTGTCCCTGGGTGTGGCTCTTTCTCTGCTCCTGGAGGCTGTTGATTGTTTTTTTGTTTTCCTCTGAGCTACACTACTTTGTATGGATTCAGTGCTGTGAGTTGACACAAATTCTTCCTGCAAAGAAATGGAATAGAAGTCATCCTCATTTCCTTAGTAGACCTGAATAGATTCAACAGTAATAGCCTTTTCCCAGACCCCTGGGCCTTCATCTGTTTGCCAACTCCCAGATTTTAGAAAACATATTCTATTCTTAACAGGTTGAAAGAATTAGTTTGGCTTTTTAAAAATTTAACAAAGTCACACTTTTCATAATGTATACAATAACGTGTAAACATTGAATGAACAAGTTTTGACAGGGTGAAGGAAGAATTGGCTTTATAGTGGGGTTTGCGTCAGTGTTTACTCACTGTTGCTCCCATGTGGCCACTCTCCAGAAAGCATGTGGCTGAACGTGTTCCAACTTAACAGATTCAAGAGAGAATAAGACAGAAGGTTGGTCACTGGATTCCTTAGCTTCTAAAAACCATCCTCTAATTTTTGATCGATATTCTAAATTGAGTATATCTTAACTAGAAATTAGGGTTAGGGTTAGGGTCAAGTTGCATACATTAACTACAAACAGTTTTTTGTATGTCAATCTTAACCTGCCTAAGGTGTTTTTAAAAAAATAAAATGGGAGAGGATATAGTCACCAAAGCACTGAGCACATGCCCTGTCCCAGGACATAGATAACTAAACATACTGATTGTTTCATCTTAGCTGAGGATCAGGAGCTGGTCCTACAGGTACTTGGCATGTAGCATCTGTGGCCATCTGGCCTCTCCTGACACCCACACCCAGCTCAGCCCATCCTCTGCTCTGCTCAAGGGCAGCAAACACACGGGTGCAGGTGGGACTCCCTCCTGTCAGGCATGACTTGCTTCTGACAGGTGGAGAAGTGGGCCAACTAACATGCACATGATGTGTTCTTTTGGTTCCTTGCTCTCTGCCTCCCCTTTCTGTCACCCTGGTCCTAAGCCTTTAGATCCTGGGAGAACTTGGGTTTTCAGATTTCTGTTGACATTTTGAAGTGTAGATCTGAATTGCCTTTGCTCTCTGTGCTTGGATCAGAGATGAAGGCAGGAAAAGTCATCATACTCTGAAAGCAGAGTATGAAATATCCAGTGTGCTCTGCCCCCAGCACCTCAGGTTTGAAAGCAATGGCAAACTACGTACTTCATATTCTACACAGTCAGCTTTAGGGACTCACGGGCGCATGTGACATGAAATTATACTGAAAGAAATCTCGTTACTAAAATTTTTCCTCGTAGAAGACAGTTTAGGGACATAGCCCCTTACCCGCCCTGTCATTTCCGGTCTGGCCAATGACATGTGTAGCCACACAAGGGCACAACTGCGACATCCTCCTGGAGCACTCCTGGTCCCTCTGCCCCCCGTTCTGACCAACCCTGCACACCCCCAGTCCTCCAGGCATTCCCTATAGTGACAGGCTGCGTTCACCCTCCTGGAGCACTCCCAGGCCCCTGCCCCTAGTCTGGCCAACTCCGTAACCCCCAGTCCTCCCAAGCATTCCCTGTAGTGACACAGCTGTGATCACCCTCCTGGAGCATTCCCTGTCATACTGGGAACCTGGTCTGGCCAACCCTGAACACCCCCAATCCTCCTGAGTGTCCCTGTCATGGCACTTGTCACACAAGACTGTCCATTTATTGTCTCTCGGTCTGTCCTTTCTGCTTGAGGTAGATCTCTCTCACAGACGTCTGGCTGGATGACAGGTGGATGAATGGTTTCAGGATCTTTTGTCCTGGAAGAGCAGGTGTCATTCAAAACGCTGATGGGCAGAGTAGTTTTTGTCCCTCTTTGTGCCCCCAGCCTCAGTGGAACATAGTGTCTAGGACAAGGGAATTGGGAGTCCTCCCAGATGCAGTTTGTTCTATGAAGGTGGATTCCTTCTGAGGTCACAATGCGACCACATTGCGTGCTATTCCTGTGGGATGGAAAGCACGCTACTGTATTATATCCTCCACCCTCACAAGTTCACACTTACACCTGTTTCTGAGCATCGCTATCATGTAAACTACAGTGAATTCCTGTTGGGCAGCAGACATATAGATGTGCCATTTAAGGTTTAAATAGAGGAGGATGGAGATGGAGTTCTGGCTAAAAGGATGGAAGCCCTTGCCTCTGGGGGTGAATAAATTACATTTTACCCAGAAGGCGCTATGCTCTATTCAAAGAAGTGACATGATCCTAGGACCTTTGAGACCAGGGAGTGACACAGACTTTTCCATAAGGCCTTCTGTAAAGATTTTCTGTCAGGTTTGCTTTCCATGTGGTGTCTCTGACAATGACTCCACTCTTGCACTGTGGCTTGAAAGCAGCCACAGACCATCCATAACTCATGTTCCAGCCACACTTGATTGAAAGAATACAGGGAGAGGTCCCATTTGGCCCATGGGTGATAGTTTCCCACACTCCAGATCTGCAATATGATGGGTGATGGGGAGAGGGCTCTTCTTTTCCAGTGGCAGAGTGGGAATACACTGGGACATATCCTGCCTGACCCTGGCCCCTCCACTTGAAAGGAAAAAAAGATGATAGTGAGATTGGCCAACAATGAAGGCCTCAGGAATTCTCCTGCCATTCTCTGTAGGCTTCAAGTTTGCCACAAGACGTTTGTCTGTGGTTGAACTCCATGTAGGTATTGTTTGGCTGAGTCAGTCCCCATTGCCTGGTGGGTATATCTTGCAGGTTATATACCACACAGATGGTCATCTTGTTCAGGCCAAGACCATGAGCACATTTAGGGTTCTCCTGAGTTAGCAGAGGATGTAGCATGTGTGTGCTTCAGGACAAGTCTGATTCAAGCCCTCAGCAATATTATAGAGCATCTGGCTTCCTGGGCTCTCTGTGGCACTGGCACATGCCTGGCTGAGGTCACTTCTGTAGTCATGATGGAAAACCCCCCTGGCCTGGGCAGTTCACCCCATCCTTGGCCCTGCAGGCTAAGACCCAAGGTTCCTACCACCTCATTGGCTGGGACCAGGTCACATGCCCATGAATGAACCAATCCCTGGAGCCAGGGAGTAGAGCCATGGAGGTTGGCACATGTTGTTAGGACCTCTGTTGTAATGACTTTTCTAATGGCTGTGGTAGCAAGATCTTATGGGATGCATCTGTTAATAAAATGAATATTAATTTCTGATAGTAAGTGGGCCCAAGGTGCTGGCTTACCACCTAGCACCTCAGTCCCAGAACCTCAGTACTGCTGTACTTCTCTGCAGAGACAATGGCTGAGGAGCAAAGTGGATGGAAACTGGCCCAGAGCGCACAAGGGAAGTGTGTGTGTTTAGGGGATTGGGGATAATAGCTCTGGCCAAGCTGTAGCTCTAACTTACCTAGGTTCGAGAAGGTGCAGGGAATCCATGGTGTTTTACTATCCATCATTTTGCAGATGGAGAATATGGCAAGAGTGTGGCAAGACTTGTTCCAAGTCTTCTGTAGTTGGAATGAAGTTGAGAATACAGAACCCTCCATCTGCTGGGATAGGCATGAGAGGCTGAATGCTCTCAAGAAAGTGTCTGGCTTTCTGTAAGCCTGCACACAGGCCTGATGAGGACAGTTCATGGTTTTGTTCTGAGGAAGGAGTGGTGCCACGTGTGATCCCGGGAAGGGGACAGACCTGGAGTCCGCTGTAGAGCTACTTCATGGGAATGGGGGTGATCTGCAGCATCCGCCCCATGAGATGTCTGTCCTTTATTGAGCTCTGGGTAGGTTTCTGTGACTGTGTCCTAATGGCTGGGATTTCCAAGGAGCGGTATTTTTTGGCTTCACTATAAGAGTTGGTCCACCCAGACTGGGTAAGTCCCATTCTGCTGAGAATTGTGTCTCCAGCATTTGGAGTGTGTATTACAGGCCTAGAAGTCAATGGTAGGGTGGTTACAGTGGTCAGTAGGCTACTGTTATTGATGATTTTTTAAGTGAAATCTATAGGATGATATGTTAGATCTTATGGTTAGGGATCCACATTAGGTGCCCATAAATGATGCTTTTTCTGAATTTCATATTTGGTATCTTTTTAGTACTTCTAATAGCCCTTCTTGTACTTGGTATTCCAAGGAGCAATGCATTACAACGTTGCCTGCATTGTGTTGATGAGGATTTGAGCATGAAAAGGTTGTCAGTGCTTCCACAAATTGTACACTGAAACAGCCAAAAAATAAAATTTTATTTTTGACACTAAGTAGGAAATATCCTGCTGTGATTCTTAGTTTAAACCAGGGGAGGGGTCCTCTTTTGGTACTGGTAATGAGAACCATAGGCCTTCCTAGGGAACATTATCAGATTCTATTGGAAACTTGGTCTTTGTTTTTGTGGAAGAATGAGGAGTCAACCAGTTATTTGTCTCCTGTCTCATTTTCCATGATAGTTCCACAATATTTGGTTTCACACCTCTACCATTGTGAAATCCCAACTTTGGCACCAACTTGCCCTTCTCTGTCAAGGGCAGAGAGCCAAGACAAGAGCCACTTCTGGGTGACTGGGAGACTAGGATCAGAATGCTGTTGGTAGGGAGTTACTGGGATCCTAAATTCCAAACCAGCTCCTGACACCCAGATGAAATACATTTCTTTTATTTTTTTTTAAGATTCTATTTATTTATTTGACAGACAGAGATCACAAATAGGCAGAGAGGCAGGCGGGGGGTGGGGAGAGAAGCAGGCTTCCCACTGAGCAGAGAGCCCGATAAAGGGCTCAATCCCAGGACCCTGAGATCATGACCTGAGCCCAAGGCAGAGGCTTAACACACTGAGCCACCCAGGTGCTCCCAGATGAAATACATTTCTGACTTAGAAACTTCAGATAGAAATTTTGTGTCCATGATGACAACTGAAGAAAATGTGTCATCCCTAAACCTAACCTTAACCCCTAACAACACTGAAACCTAAGCTGACCTTAAAGCCCAAACTAGAACCCTGAATCCCAAACCTGAAGTGGAACCCAAAACCTGGACCTGAGCCCTGGATCCAAGCCCTGAACCATGAACCCAAACCCTAAACCAGACCTCCAAGTCTTGAACTCCAAACCCAAATCTCAGCTTGAAGCCAAACCCCAAAATTGACCTTGAACTTTATCTGTGTCTGAATCCTGAGTCTCAAAACCTAAATTACAAACTTCAATCCCTAAACTCCAACTCTGTTCCCTTGCCCTTCACTCTAAATCCTCACCCTGACACTAAACCCAAAGCCTGATCTAGAAATCTGACTAAAACCTGAACCTGAACCCAAATTCAAACCCTTCACCACACTTTGCTTATGCATTTGCCATTGATGGATATTTGCAGTTTCTACCTTTTGGTTCTTGTGAACATTGTTTGCATTGGGGGCTAGGGTTAGGGTCTTGGATTGGGGTCAGGTCCAGGCTTGAGGCCAAGTTGAGGTCAGAGTGTGGGTCTGCATCAGGGCCATATTCAGTGCCACTGTTTGGGTCAAGGACTGTTGTAATTCCACATTGTTTCCAATTAGTTGTTCCTTAGCTATTTTGGGAGAAGTTGGGAGATATTGGGCTCCAATGCTGCTTGAATTTCCGGAATGAAATGGCTTCAGCTGGACCCGGGGAAGGAGCAAGACCTTCCACTGAAGGGTGAGCTCCCACAGTCCTGCACTGCCTTCCATCGCCTGAAGAGGGCGCCAGACCCCAGCTCTGGCCCTGAGCCCAGGCTGCACAGCCGCACCTGGGACCAGAGCCCCGCCTCTTCAGGACCCACTGTGGAGACTTCTGGAGAATGTGGGGCGGATCCCACCCTGACAGGACATGCTGAGGAGGGTGTGGCTCTGCATCCACACTGACCGGACCGTTGTAGAGGACGCGCCCACACTGACAGCAGTCCAACATCCTAAGGACCAGATGCTGGAGGAGGTGAGGAGAAGCCGCTGGAGTGGACTGTCAAGGGGGTACGTGGTCTCAGGACCCCACAGAGGAAGGGCTCCCTGTGTAGATGCTGGGGCTTCAGTCCTTTTGTGTGCGATGACATGGCTTCCTGCTGTGCTGTACGCAGGGCTGTGGGGTCCCCCCTTTCTGGGCTCCGATGCTCCCCCCTCCGTCTGTGTTTGTGTGCTCTTGGATTTGGTTCCTGGGGCTCCTCAGATGGTCTGCAGTCAGGGAGCGTCCGCCTGCTTCGGGGCTTGTGCTCCCCCCACCTCAGCCCTGCGGGGTCCTTCCCGTGTCCACACCCACTCCAGGATGGCGCCGAGTCTGGAAGTTCGGGAGCCAGAGTGAGGACTGTAGGCGGTTTTGGGGAGAGTAGGTATTTTCCCAGTGTGGGTTCTTCCCTGAGCACAGTGCCTCCCCATCTCCGTGTGCAGCCCTCCCTGTCTGTCGTCATTGTTGCAGGGGTGTCAGAGGACATGTCTGTCACCTCCTTGGTTCAGGGGCCTCCTGGGTATCTTGCTCTCTTGGATGCAGGTGTAAATGAGATTGTTCTCCGTAGTCTCTTTCTGATGGTTCCTTCTGAGCACGTAGAAATGCCACTGATTTGTACATATTGATTTTGTTCCTTGCAAGTTTCTTGAATTTATTAGTTGGATTTGCCTTAAACTCAAACTGCCAGTTATTTGACCAGCAGCATAGGTTTATTTGGGAAGACCAGAGAATGGCAGTCTGGGCTGAGCAAGCTATGGTCCCATCACAGGCAAGTGCGAGAAACAAAGGAGAGGAACATTATTTCATGGAGGAGGAAGAAGTTGGGAGGGGTGCTTAGAAGGAAAGTCCCCTGGAGAAAGGCAGGGTTCGGGGTGATGGAGAATTCTCACCAGCTGAGCTGCAAGCTCCTACAAAAAGTCAGGAGATGAACCTCCAGCTTCCCCTGTGGGGCCTGGAATTGGTGAGTCTCTCCTGTGAGGGATTGCAACGTGGGTCTGTAATGGGTACTTGGCACCAGGCACCCCTTTCCAGCCTTCTAGCGTCCCTTGTCCACTTTACTGGGGCGTCCCTTGTCCACTTTACTGGGGCTTCCCTTCCTGCCTTTGCACAGTTCTAACCAGCTTGTGGTGGAACGTTGTGGAAAACTGGAATTCCAAATCCACTGCTTCTACTGCACCCAAGACATGGGGGCCCCTGATTTAATCCTCCCATGAGTCTCTTGCTAACATGTGGCCTCTCCACGTTGGGTGACCTGGATCTGGGAGGGCTTGGCCTCCATCCCAAAGTCTGATGTCCTCTCTACTTCTGTGCCATCGTGCTAACATGGATGTTTGGAAGAGTTATTTCCTCTGCAGTGATTTCAAAGTGCAGTCAGCTTGTTATAGCAGCACAAATATGTGCTGTCTTCACACTCAGATTCCCCAACTGTCATTTCTTTTTTTTTTTTTAATAAACATATAATATAATTTTTATCCCCAGGGGTACAGGTCTGTGAATCTCCAGGTTTACACTCTTCACAGCATTCACCATAGCACATACCCTCCCCAATGTCCATAACCCCACTCCCTCTCTCAATCACCCTCCCCCCAGCAACCCTGAGTTTGTTTTGTGAGATTGAGTCACTTATGGTTTGTCTCCCTTCCAATCCCATCTTGTTTCATTTATTCTTCTCCTACCCTCTTAACCCCCCACGTTGCATCTCCACTTCCTCATATCAGGGAGATCATATGATAGTTGTCTTTCTTTTATTGACTTATTTTGCTAAGCATGATACCCTCTAGTTCCATCCATGTCATCGCAAATGGCAAGATTTCATTCCTCTTGATGGCTGCATAGTATTCCATTGTGTATATATACCACATCTTCTTGATCCATTCATCTGTTGATGGACACATAGGTTCTTTCCATAGTTTGGCTATTGTAGACATTGTTGCTATAAACATTCGGGTGCACATGCCCCTTCGGATCACTACGTTTTTAAATTTAGGGTAAATGCCCACTAGTGCAATTGCTGGGTCATTGGGCAGTTCTATTTTCAACATTTTGAGGAACCTCCATGCTGTTTTCCAGAGTGGCTGCACCAGCTTGCATTCCCACCAACAGTGTAGGAGAGTTCCCCTTTCTCCGCATCCTCACCAGGATCTGTCATTTCCTGATTTATTAATTTTAGCCATTCTGACTGGTGTGAGGTGGTATCTCATTGTGGTTTTGATTTGTATTTCCCTGATGCCGAGTAATATGAAGCACTTTTTCATGTGTCTGTTGGCCGTCTGGATGTCTTCTTTGCAGAAATGTCTATTCATGTCTTCTGCCCATTTCTTGATTGGATTATTTGTTCTTTGGGTGTTGAGTTTTCTAAGTTCTTTATAGATTTTGGACACTAGCCCTTTATCTGATAATTCATTTGCAAATATCTTCTCCCATTCTGTCAGTTGTCTTTTGGTTTTGTTAACTGTTTCTTTTTGCTGTGCAAAAGCTTTTGATCTTGATGAAATCCCAAAAGTTCATTTTGCCCTTGCTTCCCTTGCCTATGGTGATGTTCCTAGGAACATGTTGCTGCAGCCCAGCCATCATTTCTTTACCATGTTTGCCATTTCACATGGGATGCTTCAGTGTTTTTGACCCCACACCAGGACAATGTCCTGCAGAACCACCACATAACCTGAAATGAGGAGATCATTACAGAAGCCATCCAAGGGTTAGCATTAGGAACTAGGGACATGGCAGGACTGACCTGAAGACCCCATTGACAGCTGTCTGGGTGGCTGAGTTGACAGTGTAGGCGAGGGTGAGTGTCTGACTCTGGCTTTGTGTCCAGGAGTCAGCTCAGTGTGGATGTGTCCTCAGCTGGGCATGCAGATTTCTGCTCCTCTGAATCCTTTCCAGAGTTCCAAATGGCACAGTTTCCTTCTGGGTGGCAGGCTGAGTCCTCTGGGATTGCTCAGGTGCCCCCTATCCCTTGTGCTCTGAGGACAGGCTCCTGGGAATGGACCTATCAGAACCCAACCGTGGCTTAGGGTTGGGGTCTAGGGGCATGGGAGGACCCATCTGAAGGCTCTGTGGAGAGCTTCCTGGACTGCTGAGCTGAGGATGTGGGTCAGGGTGAATGTCTGGCTCTGGATTTTTTGGACGAAGGTCCACTCACTATGGGCATGGCCTCAGGTGCACATGCAGATATTTTCTGCTGTTCATCCTTTCCGGAGTTCTACATGGCATGGTTTCCTTCTGGGTGGCAGGCTGAGTCTTCTGGTATTGCCCCAGTGTCCCCAAATTGTAGGGCTTCTACTGCAAGGCCTCTGGGGTCAGAACCCTGAGATCCAAGCCAAAGGTTATGGTTAGGGCCCACCACATGGCAGGCCTAATCTGCCAGCACTCTATCCCTCTTTTGGGGGGTGCCGGGGGGGAGGGGTGGAGTCGAGGGATTGGTTCAGGGTGAGTGTCAAGCTCCAGGTTTGCATCCAGGGTCCTGCTGAATATGGGGGGTGTCCAGAGGTGGGAATGCAGATTTCAGTTCCTCTGAATCCTTTCTGGAGTTCCAAATGGCATGTTTTTGGGGGGTGGCTGGGTGAGTCCTATGGTGTTCCTCACTGTCCCCAATCTCTGGGTCTTTGGAGCCAGGCTGTTTGGGACAGACCTCTCAGGATAGAATCTAGGCTTAGAGTTTGTGCTTATGGGCATGGCTGCACTGATCTGAAAGCACTGTGGTGAGGATCACAGGTGTCTGAGTTGAGAGCATGGTTCAGGATCAATATCAAAGTCTGGGTTTGTGTCCAGGGGACCCCTGAATGTAGGGGTAGTCTCAGATGTCCAAGCAGATTTCCCCTACTCTGAATCCTTTCCAGTGTTCCAAATAGCCTGGTTTCCTCCTGGGTGGCAAGCTGAGTTCTCTGGGATTCCTCGAGTCTCCCCAAGGGGAGGGCGAGACAAGACCTTGCAAAGGCAAGATACTTTTTATAGTAAAAGAATTCACCAGATGGGGCTGAACAGCAGAAAAGACACAGCTCAGGAGTAAATCAGGGAACAGGAATATCATGTCAAAAACTTCTTTGAGAACACACTACAGAGCAAGGGAAGATAGGAGAGAAAGCTGAGATATAAAGGACAAACCATACAACTTTACAACATCATTCCCTACTCGTTTATTTCCACTGCCATCAGCTCCTTCCCAGTGAAAAATAAGTCACCTGAGCCAGCCTTTTTTCTTCCTGAGCTTGGGGCACTGCAACCCCATCATAGGGGCCAATGGCACCCCTGCACCTGCTGAGCTGAGCCCATTTGTACTCCAAAAGTGAGCAGGTACCAGCCTGGCCCTCTGGTGCCCCGTGGACTGTGGCAGTCCTTCCTTCTGGACCCTGCTTTGCTGCTATTTATTCCCTAACCCTGATCTCAAACTAGGGATTGCTCCTGGAGGAGGATCCCAGGCAGATGAGGCTCAGGAGGGCCTCCCTGCCTGGAATCTCCGTGTGGGGAGTGCACAGCCCTCGCATTTTGCCCAGGGACTTGTAAAATGCAGAGAGACAGATTTCTTTTCTCTCTTTCTCTCTCTCTCTAGCCTCATACCAACCAAGAGTTCTTAGAACTTTCTTCAGTGACTTCTAGGTGTAGCCTGGCCACTGTTTCCACAGAAAGGCCACTTGAGCATGATCAAACACATGTATAAGCAATTACATTAAAAAAAAACAGCATGATGCACACAAACCTTTGACAGCAGCACAGGACGATCAAGGGACCAGAGTCCCTACCTTGGGCAATAGTGGCAGAGGCCAGGTTCTGCCACCCAGGACCCTGGACCTTTGGCAGTTTCCACGATTGCAAATCCATACATGCAGAATCCTGAGGGACAACCTACTAACTGCAAAAGAGCAAAAATTCATCAGCATTCAGAGAGTGGAATTCCATTTGAACTGGAAAAGAAAGAAGCAGGCTTGCTGTGAATCCAGCATGGAGAACAGGCATATATAAAGGCTGCTGTATGAGTCATGGAAACTATTGTTTCTCAAGGGTCATGCTGTCTCTGTAAAATGCTATGAGGACTCTCTCTTGGGGAACTCCTGCTTTCCTAGCAGTGACCCCCCCAGATTCTGCTTTGCTAGTCCCATGGATTCCTGGGGATACCCAGTTGCTAAGCTACACTGTCCTCATGACAACACTTGTTAATGAATGTTTGTGTCTTGCCCCAGTTCAGATGTTGAAGCCCTAACCCTCAAGGAGTGCCATCAGGACGTGTGGGCTTTGAGAGGTGATGAGGTCATGAGATTGGAACCCTTGTGAATGAAATAAAAGCACTTCTGAGAAAAGACCTGAGAGCTTGTTCTGCCAGCTGTCAGCCATGCAAGGCTACAACAGGAATATGGGCATCTGTAGATAATGAAGCAGGCTCTTGCTAGATATCAGATCTCCCAGGACCTTGCTTTTGGTCTTCTCAGCCTCTAGAACTGCAAGGAATAGTAAATGCTTTGCTGTTTCAGCCACCCAGTCTGTGATCATTTGTTGCAGTAGCCTGACCTGAATAAGGCAGAGCCCAAGTCCTGGTTAATCCCTGCTTCTACTCATTTCCCCTCAGAAAGAGCTTCTAATCCAAAACTGACCTCTGCTTTCCATACACCTGCTTCAGACTCCTTCTGTGAGAGCCCAGACTTTGTAAAAGATGCTTCCCTCCTCCCTCATGGCAACCAGCATTCTATGACTCCTGAGGAATGTCCTCCCTAACTGTATTGAGTCAATAAATCTGATTTTGACCCTGGAGTCCCAGGACCGAGTCCCGCATCGGGCTCCCAGCTTCATGGAGAGTCCACTTCTCCCTCTGACCTTCTCCCCTCTCATGCTCTCTCTCTCTCTCAAATAAATAAATAAAAATCTTTTAAAAATCTGATTTTAATAGGCCATAAGTTTGTTCTTGCTGATATTTGGAAGATTAGGCATTAGACCTTCTGAGAAAGTTCTGAATGGCTGCTTCATGAAGGGGTGAACTGTGTCCCCAAAGTCTCTTTTTCCTGCCTTCTAATCACAGATGCTGAGACAAAACCTCCCAAGTGCTGGTTTCTCACAGCACTTAAGGCTTTGGCTTTGAAGTTCCTCACTTGACAGTTCTGCTTTAATCAGTTTGTGACAAAACAGCCAAATGGTGATGGATGGAAAGTGCACTGATAAAGTTAATATCAGGGAACAATTTTTTGAGTGTCAAGCATGGGCATGTGTGTGCACACACCATCCATGTGCTAAGCATTATGGTAAATGTCTGACAAGAACTAAAACATCAAAAAGTCAGGATACCCCATTAGTTGATACTGTTATTATCCCTACATCCTAAACTACGAAAAACAGGGTCAGAGAATAAGAAGTGGTGAAGATAATCAAGATTTGAGGCAGTTTGACTTCACAGCCAGCCTTAATCAATATCAGCATGTACGCCTGTGTCTAGCTTCAGCTCTGTGTAACCTTGCCATAACCTAGGATAAGCCCTTCATCTCTCAGGTTCAGGCTCTTGTTCCAAAGAGGGAAGGGGCACAGGTTGAGTACCTCCAATGGGACTCCAAGAATTCCCATTTCAGTTTGAGTAACTAAATGCAGTCTTTGTTTTACTGAAGGCCAAGCTTGTCCAGTGTGTCCATGCCACCAGCCAGCAGCATTTGTCCACACCATGTAACAACTGAGCAACATTCATAGGAATGGGGAAGAAAAGATGTCCATAGGTGTTGACAGATGTTATGCATGGAGGGACAGGAGCTGGGGCCATCACCTGCTCTGCTGTTTCTAGTGGCCTTCTCTGTTGAGTTAAAATAAATGGCAATTATTTGCAATGACTTGGATGGAGGTAGAGGGTATTATGCCAAGGGAAGTAAGTCAGTCAGAGAAAGACAATTATCATATGATCTCACTCATATGTGGAGCTTAAGAAACAAAACAGAATCATAGGGGAAGAAAGGAAAAAAATAAAACAAGATGAAATCAAAGAGGGAGACAAACCAGAAGAGACTTTTTAAAAAAGATTTTTATTTACTTATTTGACAAACAGGGATCACATGTAGGCAGAGAGGCAGGAAGAGAGAGAGAGGAGGAAGCAGGCTCCCCACTGAGCATAAAGCCCGATATGGGGCTCGATCCCAGGACCCTGAGATCGTGACCTGAGCTGAAGGCAGAGGCTTTAACCCACTGAACCACCCAGGTGCCCCTCAGAAGAGACTCTTAATCATAGGAAACAAACTGAGGGCTCTTGGAAGGGAAGGGGATGGGTGGATGGGGTAACAGGGTGATGGACATTAAGGAGGGCATGTGATACAATGAGCACTGGGTGTTATAAAAGACTGATGAATCACTAACCTGTATGTCTGAAACTAGTATTATATGTTAATTAATTGTATTTAAATTAAAAATTTATTTTAAAATAATTTAAAAATAAAATAAGTAACAATCAAATCATGATCAGAGCTATCTAGCAGGGAGTATCAGATCTAGAAGTCAGTTAAATTTAAGGGGCTTGCCAAAGTTTAGGAGAGTCACATTAGGTCAGTTTCCTGTGGGAAGTCTTCAGGGGCAGTTCCAAAGACAAAAATTATTAATATTTCTCCTTCCTCCATTCCTCCTAGAGCCAAGGATGTTTCCTCCACTCACCCACTGGCCCTATACGTAGGTGTTGCTTTCTCTCTACCAATCACAAAATCAGTGAGTAGCTATAACTTCACCTTTTCCAATATCCCCCCACCCCCAACCTTTTGTTTTTAATGGCCATGGGCAACAGGGACAAAGGCATTTTTAAAAAGTTACAGAGATCTATTATGCTCTACTACCTTGGCCCACATGGGCCACTGCAAAGGGATTCTGTGAACTGTGTACTCAGATGAGTGGTCATTATCTTCAAAAAGGCAGGGACTGTGATAGACACAGGAACTAAAAAAGCAAGAATTAATGGACCATCAGAATAATGGAGTACCAACACTTTTTTGTCCTTGGCTTAAATCCTCAAGGTCCAGTGTCTCAACAGAATTTTCGTTTTGGTCTCATCTGACTCACTTGTCCACCCCTGGGCCAGTTGGCAGTTATACTGAGAACTGGAAATTTTTCTTAGAAGAGGAAAAGAGTATTTGTCAGGGAAACCCAAAAAAATGTCCATATAGGCCTTTTGTCATGGTACTCCATTAGCACCCTCCTGACCATTAAAGAAAAAAAATTTTTGTGACACCCATTAAAGACAGTAAGGAAGATTTTATTCAAGGGATGCTACTACAATGGGATTTTATTTTATAGTATGGGAGAGAAATCTGGCTCAGCTCAGACAATGGATATTTACAGCTAAAGAGCATGGTGGGGGTCACTGAATGTAAAATTAAGATGGAACATCAAGGGTAAGGATGAAGGGATTCTGGATAAACCATCTGGACAGTAATATTGTTGAAGGAAGGCTAGGGTCATAAAATATTGAGAGCAGGGGATAAGGAATTTTTTTAAAGATTTATTAATATATTTTAGAGAGAGGGAGCAGGGGTAGGGGTAGAAGGAGAGGGAAAGAGAATTTTAAGCAGACCCTTCACTGAGCATAGAGACTGATGTGAGGCTTGATCTCAGGACCGTGAGATCATGACCGGAGCAGATACCAAGAGTCAAACATTCAACCAACTGCACCAACCAGGTGCCCTGGGAATAAGGGATTTGATCAGATATTAAGCGTTGTAAGATTCTGAAGCACCTGGGTGGCTCAGTTGGTTAACTCTCTGGCTTTGGCTTAGGTCATGATCTGATCCCAGGATCAAGCCTGGCATTGGGCTTCCTTCTCAGTGGGGAGTCTGGTTCTCTCTCTCCCTCTGCTTCTCCCCCTGCTCATGCTCTGTCAAAATAAATCTTTAAAAAAAAAAAAGAGTGGTAAGATACCAGGGGTGAGAGATAAGGAATTTGATCAGATATCAAGAGTAGTATAGGAGATTGCTGAAAAATTGACTAAACAGGTTTCTTGCTAAAACTGGGCTAAGTGGGCAGAGCCTGAGGTCAAGGCCTGGACAGAAAGAGGACTCAGAGGAACCTGACTCAACTCTGGTCAAGGAGAAAGTCTTCATCATCCATGACTCATTATATTTTCTGCAGTCACACACTTCACTAATTCTTTTATCAGACATTCAGTGAACAAGAAACATGAAAACAGCAGCAATAATAGTAACAAGTGTAAGTGCTCTAGCAGAAACAAAAGCAGTACAGGAATACGCCTCATCAGATTTAGAATATACATGACTCCATGACTGAGTTACTACCACTGCTTGACTTCACTGTTGAGATTAAGATGTAGTGCAGAGGATCAGAGGGAAGGGAGGGAAAACTGAATGGGAGTCATCAGAGAGGGAGACAAACCATGAGCTACCTTTAACTATAGGAAACAAACTGAGGGTTGCTGGGGGGTGGAAGGGAGTGGGAGACATGGAGTAACTGGGTGATGGGCATTAAGGAGGACACGTGATGTGATGAGCACCAGGCGTTATCCACAACTGATGAGTTACTAAAGTCTGTCTGAAACCAATAATATACTACCTAATGGCTAATTGAATTTAAATACCTAAAAAAGACACTTAAAAAAAAAGATGTAGCATAAGTCACAACATCCTTTGAGTGGAAGAATGTGCAGACTTTCCACACCTCTGTTGTCCAAGTCCGATGGCTAGCAGCCACAGGTGGCTAATGACCACTTAAAAGGTGGCCAGTGAAAATGGAGAAATGCTTTAAAAGCAGAATAAACACTGGCTTTCAAAGACATATTGTAACCAAAGGTTAGAGAGTATTGCCACCCTCACATCGCAAACATCACATGACTTCTACAGCTAATGAGAGTGGGACCCAAGATGGAAGAGGTCAACCTGAAAGTCCATGATGTCAGAAAGAACATGGGGAAGAAGGAGTTACAATCCTGGAGTGGATGGGCTGAGGACAGTCAGAATGCCTTTTTTTTTGGGGGGGGGGTGATTCTGTATACAGAGAATTCACTGGAGATGACATCTGTATGCCTCACATTTTCAAGGGAAAATTATGAATATGCATATAGACCCACAGCCATAGTTTAATTATGTTTGAAATGTATTCAGACCTACTCCAGTCAGTAAATTGCATACTTTCACATTTACTTTCTCAATTTTCTCTTTGGCTCCTCCCATTCTTGAAATCCCAACACAAATCCCATCTCTTGCCTAAGGACCATAAACTACCTCACTACCAAAGGCCACAGTTCATTCATTAATTTGATTCATTCAAAAGATCTCACTTTCATGGAGCCTATCTGTTATTTATGGAAAAATCTTTCCTTATCAACATGAAAAGACTTATTATGGATGTTGCTTAGAATTTCAGGTTTTTTTCTTGACAATATCTCAGGTGACCATCTTTGAGGTGGTTCTCCTGAAAATCCCTTTGTGGGGTACCGATTTGACTTTCTGAGTCAGACACTTTCCTAAAGACAGGGGTAACAGGAAAAGTGACAACTGTCTCCCTTGCATTAAGAACAGGGATCACAATGCTTGAAACAGAGATACGCTGCTCAGCTGTCAGAAAGTCCACAAGGCTCC
Source organism: Mustela putorius furo (assembly GCF_011764305.1). Classification (NCBI taxonomy): domain Eukaryota; kingdom Metazoa; phylum Chordata; class Mammalia; order Carnivora; family Mustelidae; genus Mustela; species Mustela putorius. The sequence goes on from NW_025421577.1 coordinate 134,015, forward strand.
AAATGTGTGCGGCCAACTAATGGAACCTGTCGCTCAGAGGTTATCATCCTGAGAACAATGGGAAATCCCTCTCGTTAAGAACTCTCCTTGATGGAAGCTTGACAATGGCCTTGATTCATTTACTATGATGTTTAAGTAATTATACACATTAAGAAAAGTGTACAAGGTACTTACATTTCCATGATACCATCAAGGATATTGTTGTTCTATTAAAATGTTACATCTAGAGCTGTAATTTATAGAGTAGTTAAATCAATCACCATGAGGTACAGGTGAAACTATTGTAACAGCCATAATTCCATAAAAAAGAAAAAAATTTTTGTGGTTTCTGATCTAGGAATCAGCCAGTGAATAATTCTATATCGGTGTCCAGTTACTGGGCTAAACATGTAATTTATTTGTACTTCTGAGGGTAAGCTGAATTGTGATCACTGAGCCAGCTGTGTTCTAGTAACTACTCATTTACCCAACATAACAGATACAAGAAGGTAAAAGGCTTCTAAGGAGACTGGTGATTTATATTTTGAACCACATCTTGGCAGGTATAACTTGCAATTTGTGCTTAGTGATAAGATTTCTGATATTTACTTTCTCCTTCCCTTGGCAAGCCAAGTTAGTTAAAAAGTAACTAGAGTTGAGTCTATTGTTTTTCTTAAATGTTTACAGAGCTATAGAACTCTCCAGCTTTCTTTACTAGACAGGATTAGATTGCATTCGTGATAAAGATCAGAATGATTTATATTGCTAAAATGAGAGCTGTCTGTCAGTTTGGAGAAAGCTCATTTTTATAACCAACAGATTGGCTGGGCTAGAGATTAATGAGTGCTATGGGTGGCGTGATGAAAGTGATACATTCAATGACCTGTGGAATTTGTTCTGTAATTTCCCCACTCCTCTGGTCAGCAGAGCGTCTTCTTCAGTACCCAGCACTGCCCATAACTACATTCAGAAAATCACTTTACAGAACCAGGTTATTTGTTTTGCTTTTTTTTTTTAATTTTAAAACATTTTATATATTTACTTGACACAGAGAGAGAGCTCCCTGCTTGGTGGGGTTGCACAGAGGCTGGAGAAGACAGAATGGGAAGGGGACAAGGAGAACAGTGGGTTTCAGCTTCTTGGAAACAGAGCCCACATCTATTTCTATGTTTATCTCACTGCTATAAACCCAGGTCACAGCACAGTGCCTGCAGCAGAGTCATGGAAGTGCTCCAGAACTGATAACTATTGCTATTTATACTACTAAAATTCCCCCACAAAGGGCCAAGTGCCATAGCTTCTCCCAGTTCCCCACACTGAGAGCAATGAAGAATCCAACTATCGGATTAAAGATGGCGAGAGGCGTTTAACAAGACCCAGATCACAGGAGCCATATTGTATTGCAGGACCAGGGGTCTTACCAGTGACTAGGTATTCACTAGGTATTCACTCCTCTTAAGAGGCTAGCTTCTTGGATCTCCCTCTTCAATCTTCTGAACCTATGTCTGGCATCAGAAACAAAAGTAAACATTACTTATCACCCTTGTTTATTTTTTACTATTATTTGTTACAGAGGAAGAGAGAGATCACAAGCAAGGGGAGCAGCAGGCAGAGGGAAGGCAGGCCCCCCACTAGAGCCTGGTATGGGATCCAATCCCAGGACCCTGGGATCATGACCTGAACCAAAGGTAGATGCTTAACTGAGTAAGCCACCCAGGCATCCCTTATTGTCTTTCTTTAAAATTTAATGCATTCTCTCTCCCTCTCTCTCTGTCCCCACTCTGTCACTCATACACACACAATCACAGAGATACAGACAACAGCAAGGTATTTCCCATTCTAATTTGCTAAGGCACTATGAGCTTAAGCTCAACAGAATCACTTTGCCAGCTGCTGCTCTATTGTGCCCTGACCCCTTCTCTGTCCTCAGGCTCGATCTATGATGCAAGTCTCATGGTGGTAGCTCTTTCTGCCCTCCCTCCACAAGGCTGTCATCAGCACACTCTTCCCTGTGCCTCCTCTCCCAGGCACTGGCTGCCTTTGGCCTAGTGGTCTGCCCTCTCTTAGAGCCTTTCCACTCTCCCTGAGGGGAAGAGAACCCTTACTTCTCCCCAGTGGCTGTCACATGTGCGCTATATATTGTGACAATCGGCCCGATTAAGAGATTGGGAACTAAAAGACCGGCTTCTGGTTATGGATAAAACTAACTCTGGGGCTTGGGACACATGACAGCAGCACATGGTGGTAGAACTGAGATGGTTAGGGAGTTAATCTGCATTTTCACATCTGGTCAGCAGCAGAACAAAGAGGACACCCCAGATCTCCTATCTCCCAGAACAGTACTCTTCAAGTAACTTACAGCACCATCCTTCTCCAGCTTTGGGAGTGGCACTTTTCCAACCCCAAAGTCTTGATTCTAGGCAGCACTCTGGGAGATATTCCCTCCAGAATCACCCCTGGCTGGAAGTAGTGGTTGGCCAAGGCCTCCCAAATATCTTCACTTCAGAGTTGCACTTGTGTCAAACTCAAAACTGTGGCACGTGCAGGACTTTCCTGTTGGCCTCTAGCTCTAATGCCCTATTGGACTTCAGAGGTGCTCTTTTATACCCACTTACCTTATAACATCACCGTGTGACTCCTCTAGAATTCATTCCATGGTTTTTCTCCTGTACTGATTATTATGGACTGAATTGTGTCCCCACAAAAGTCATATGCAGAATTCCTAATCTCCAGTGTGACTGCATCTGGAGATAGGGCCTAGAAGGAGGTAATGAAGGTTTGATGAGGTCACAGGAGTCCTAATTTGCTAGGACTGGTGTCCTCATAAGGGGGAAACACATGAAAGCACTCTCCCTACCTTCCCTCTGGGGGCCCACAGAGATGAGGTCATCTTAGGTCATCTGAGGGCACAGTTGAAAAGATAGCGATCTACAGGCCAACAAGAAAATGCTCACTGGAAACCAACCTTGCTGGCACCTTGATCTGGAACTTCTGGCCTCCAGATCTGTGAGAAAATACATTTCTGTCATTTAAGCCCCCCAGCCTGTGTTTGGTATAGCAGCCTGAGTAGACAAAAATATACTGATAAAGCCTTATTTCAAGCTTTGGAGAAACTTTCTATACACTGTGCTCCATGATTTTGGGTCTAACCCTTCTCTCCAAAGCCATTGCTAATATTTGAGCCAGAGAAGTCATAAATACTAGGAATGTTGGAATTGGATAGGAGATCAATAACCATCTAACTCAGTATCCCCAGCTATGAAGAATTAACACACAGACACAGACACACACACACACACACACTACAAACATGGTATTACACTTAATTACATTGGTGATTTCTTGATACCTGAGCCCAAATGCCAGCCCCCCTTCGGAGTACTAACCTCACTATCTCCCTGTGACCTACCTACCTTCATGCAGACCCAGGACCTTATACCTCAACTCCTGCCAAGCTAATGACAAAAGTTTATGATTTAGTTCCTACCTCTCCCACTTTATTCATGACCTCTTAAAGTCTAGCGACCCCATTCTCCTCTTCTTTCCAAAAAACAAAACAAAACAAAACAGAACTCACTGCTTCCTGGGAACCTTTCAGATGTTTTTTACCTCTACAATCTACTGGAGGATAACAATGTACCAGAACCCTTGAGTGACCGTTAATGCCTATTGGTCACATCGTGTATGCTACATAGGAACCTATTCTGTGTTCTTAACAATCATGGCTTTGACTCGTAGCTGAAGGTGGACTTTAACTAGAGTCTATTGTCCAAATACCTGAAGCAGGAAGTCCCCTGCCCAGTGAATGAGGCATGCAGACTTCCAGAGGTCTTGAGGTCCTCTCTTCAAATATATACACTCACTTTGAACAGTCGTGCTCTCCCCAAGGGAAAAGACGACCATCCAAAATCAGCGTGTGACCTCAGAGATTTGCTGCTAGATTGCAGGCAGTGTTAGCGTCCTCCAGTTCATTGGCCTCTCGATGCTAAAAATCCCCGTTTCTATACACAAGCATCCTCTCAAAATTCTAACCAATTAATGGAGGCAACTGGGTAATTTTCTATAGACATAACAAAAGTCCAAGGCTATGTATTTTGAAACAAACAATTTTGTCCTCTTATTGGGTTTGCTATTTTAGTAGAATTATGTGTAAGAAAGGCAGTTAGAAAGAGCTGTTGATGTACAAATTTAAATTTGAACTTATTCTAATTTTGAACTTTATTCTCTTCCCTCTCCCTGGAGAATTTCTTTCATGTCCTTGTTTTTTAAAAGATTTTATTTATATATTTGAAAGAGAAGACAATGCAAGAAATGTAACAGAAGCAGAAAGAGTGGGAGAGGGAGAAGCAGGCTTCCCACCAAGCAGGAAGCCCGATGTGGGTCTCAATCCCAGGACCATGGGATCATAACCTGAGCCTAAGACATATGCTTAACAACTGAACCACTCAGGCACCCCTTGTTTCATGTTCTTAACAGAACTGAGAGTTTTTATATAGAATATGGATGGTCACCATGATTCTATGGTGCCTTGCTTGACCAAGATATAAAAGTATACAAGCATCAACTTTCAAAGGATTACCTCCAGCAAATTCTTATGTTTACCATAATGTTAATTTTTAAAATTTACTTGTTTAGATGCAGTACAAAAAATGGATGTTTGTCATTTTTGTAGCAAATTATTACTGGTTTTTCATTCATCTTTGAGAGTCCTGGTGAAGATATTTGGTTCCCCTTGAAGTACTGAAAAGAAGATACTAAAAAATATTTGGGGGTGACTGGGTTGTTCAGTCAGTTGAGTGGCTGCCTTTGGCTCAGGTCATGATCCCAGGATCCTGGGATCGAGTCCATCTTCAGTCTCTCTGCTCAGCAGAGAGCCTACTTGTACCTCTCCCTTTGCCTGAAGCTCTGCCTACTTGTACTCTCTCTGTCAAATAAATAAATAAAATACTTTTTTAAAATTGGAAGGGCTCCTCAGTCACTCTTTCCTACCACCTCCATTTGTACATAAGGAAAGGTGGTGCAAACCTGGAGGGAGGAGGCCAGAATGAAAATGAAAGAAATGAAAGAAAGAAAATGAAAATAAAATGAAAGGGGAACTGGCTGAGAGACTAGAACTGAAGCTTCACCAAAGTATAGCCTTCCAGGAAGTAGAAAATGGGATGTTTGCTTCCAGCTTGGAGAGTATGGGAGCTTGGGTAAAAGAAACAAGCAAAATCCCGATTATTATGAGGCTCTGGAGGAATGGGGTGGGGTACCCAGGTGACCAGTATGTTACAAACCCTGATTCTACCCATTTTTGTTAAAAAAAGAAAAAAAAAAAAAAAAACCTGCAGTTCATCCTCTTCATCCCCCTCCCTCCTGCAAAGAGAGTAAAAAACAGTGACTCTCGAGGTACATAAAAATGAGTGAGACAGGGGCGCCTGGGTGGCTCAGTGGGTTAAAGCCTCTGTCTTCCGCTCAGGCCATGATCCCAGAGTCCTGGGATCCAGCCCCACATCGGGCTCTCTGCTCAGTGGGGAGCCTGCTTTCCCCCCCCCTTTGCCTGCCTCTCTGCCTACTTGTGATTTCTCTCTCTGTGTCAAATAAATAAAATCTTTTTTTTTTTTTAAAGATTTTATTTATTTGACAGAGAGAAATCACAAGTAGGCAGAGAGGCAGGCAGAGAGAGAGAGAGGAGGAAGCAGGCTCCCTGCTGAGCAGAGAGCCCGATGCGGGACTTGATCCCAGGACCCCGAGATCACGACCCGAGCCGAAGGCAGCGGCTTAACCACTGAGCCACCCAGGCGCCCCAAATAAATAAAATCTTAAAAAAAAAAAAAAACGAGTGAGACATAAACCAACAATCACAAACGTTTCAGAAAAATCAAGCCACGGAAAAAAAGAACAGCTTTAATATGTTTTATCCTTTCTTTCAAGAGAGAATATGCACCTAAGGGGAAAAAAAGTGCTAGACATTAATATCAATGTAATTAAATTAATCATAGGGATAAGCCAGAATAACTTATCATGAAATGAGAGCAGGTAGTTATGAAAATAATTAACCGAGATCTTGGAAATACAAATAGAAACCGCAGTAAAAAGAAACCTTTCAAAGAGATGGGCTGAATAGCAGAATGAGCACTGCTTAAAACCAAACCAGAGAGATGGAATATCAAGCTAAGGAATTCTCTAAGAAGGCAACCCAAGGAAGAAAAAGATAAAAGAGCTCTGAGTGACAGGTAAGGAATTATAGAAGACAGACCTAAAAGTTCCAGCAGAGGTCTACAGACATCCCATTGGTTTGTCATCTTTCCTGCTTCTCTTCTCAGCCAAAAGTAAAGCGCCTCAGCGTGGCTGGACTTTTTCCCAGTTATTGTTGGCTTCCGGCTCGGAGTCCCAAAGTGCTGGTTTGGGCCCCAGTTTTCCCCCGGGATTCCCCTACCAGCACCTGTGACTTCCTCAGACAGGCTCCTCAGGAAGCCCAGGACCACCAGCAGCTTCAGCGCTACCCAGTCCTAGCACTGCACCTCCTAAGCTAACACTTCATTCCACTCTACCCGTCCAGAGCCCGTCGGAGGCGACGCCCCAGGACTCAATGAGTCCAGCGGCAGGATGCCAATCCAGTGCTGAGAAAGCTCCTGAGCTCCAGCAAGCTGCATGGAGGCGCTGAGCCCCAAGCCCCCGGCATCAAGGTCCCGCCCCTTCACGCAGACCCCGCCCCTTTATCGGCCACGCTCTGTTGGAGCGCGGGGCCTTGTGGGAGTTGTGGTCCCCGTGTGGGCGAGCCTCCTGCGGGAAGTTGGGGCTGGCAGCAAGAAGAACCCGGGAACTCGGGCTCTGGGGCGGTGAATTAGGCAGGACCACGTGAGTCTCCAAAACAAGAGCAAGAGCGGGCGGGGCGCCCTCCCCTAGGCACGCCATCCTTCCAGCCCTCCCGGTCTCTCGCACTCCCTCACTCCCGCGAGCCCCCTCTCAGGTTTAGAACTCAGCCCTCCTGCCCCGCACCTGCACAGCGGAGCCAGGATTCGGCTCCGAGCGCCCAGGAGTAGGGCTGTCCTCCTACCGGTCGCCCTTGACTTCCTACCTCCCAGGCGCTTACCAGCCACGCCTCCAGGGGCCTGAGAACTTCTCCAGGTAGTGCGGTGAACAGTCTAGGACTCACCAGCTTTGGGGTTTTTGTTTTATTTTGTTTTCGGGTTTTTTGTTTGTTTGTTTTTTGTCTCAGATCATTGTTCTTTGGTGTAGAGTTACTTGAAAACCATTGTTTCATCTCTCTTGTCTGTTTCGGGGCGTATTTCAGGCTAGACAATGAATCGAGTCCGTATTACTTTAACTTTGCTGGAAGCAGAAAGTAAGGGTGGCTTTTTTGGGGGTACTATCTTAAACATAACATAAAACCAACAGATCAGGATTCCAAACAATGCACCAGATTTCATACCTAGTGCCTGCTGATGAAATGATCCGTTTAAGTGTTTGCTATATTTTCGGCATTGGGGCTGGTAACATCTAATTTTGTGCGTTATACAGAATTTTACATACACACGGTAGCAATATTTTTTAAACCCCATACTGGGACGATTAGATTGCGATTCTTAGGCTTAATATCTAATAATTCATAGGAAGAGGCCTGCTCAGACACTACTCTAACTACACATTTACTGATTCTGGTAGAAAAATGGAGAAAACAAAAGAGTTAAGACTCCTTCCCTTAAAAATTGATGGTCCATATGGTTTTAAAATTACACTAAGATTTTTTTTTTTTTTTTTTTTTTTTTTTTTTTTTTTTTTTTTTTTTTTTTTTAGAATCCTGTCCTTCACATCAATAATCTTTCACTACAAGTTCCGGTTACTTTTGTATTACTAAAACACATATTGTTAAGGGTGGGTGGGAAGCTGTCTCCCACTGAGTGTGAGCTAATGAGTCTAACAGCTACTCAGGTGATACCAAAAATCCATCGTGGTTCCTCATTCCCAAAGAAGATTCACTCCCTTTGATGGGGAACAATAACGAGGTCATTCTGGAGGTGGAATGCCTGGCGATGGTTCCTCACTGGTCTGTCAAGCTTCAAACAGAGAAGGAACTCCTTACTGTAAGATGCCAGGTTTTACCACTGTCCCAGCTGCTTTTCTTGTAGCCCCTACATAAGTTTTGGATCTTCCTCCTTCAAGGACTTCTCCCTCCAACCTAGTTCTCAAGAGCTAAAGGTTGCTCAGCTCCCTTGCAACTCCCTGGTGCCAGCTTCAGACACGGGTCCTTCAAGCAAAGTCCTTAGTGCCTCTCAGCACCTACTACTCTCCTCTCCTGGTGGTCTCTCCAAAAAGGGTCTTCTCTAGCTCTTCTAGCAGGAGATGGGCACTTCCCATCTGCCCCTGTTGCCGGACCAACCTTACCTATCCTGCAGGGTCAGGTCAGCCTGGCTTTTTATCTGTTGTTATCTTCTGAGTGGTTAGTTTGACATAGATACCGTGCTTTGCTTTTGTCAGGACTTACCCTGAACTATCAAAACCCTTTTCTTGTGCCAGTGAAGCCTAAGAAACATTCCTGATGAGAGAACCAGGAACTCAAACAAATCATATTTATCCTGAATGTTCTGTCCAAAATGAAAAATACATTTCTGAGGAGCCTCAAGATCTCTGAGAAGGGAAGTTTCACCAACTCTGTCATGTAGTGGCATCAACTCCGATTCTGTGTCGATTTTCCTCCTTTCCCAGCTAGTAATTCTCTACCTCAGAAAGCCCACTCTCAAGCCTTTGCTCTCTCAAAGGCAGTTGCTCTTAGAGTCTGCACATGGCACTTGGGGCCTGCTGGTAGTTGGCTACTGCCCTCTGTACCTTGGGTCTAACTGCTGCGGGGCGTCAAGATGAGAACATCTCTTGTTCTAAGACTTAAGATAGTTTGGGGCACATGGTAAGCAATAATCACTTTTTTTGTTGATCCAAGTGTTCAACCTTTCTTAATTATTCTACTACCACAATTTACTTGTTCTAAGATTTGTCCTCCCCCCCAATTGTAATATCACTTAAGGTGGCACTCACCTTGCACTTGATGACATATCCTAGTTTAACTGGCGCATTTCTCTTTCTTAGTCAAACATAAACTATAGAGCACCTTACCCTTGATGAAAGCTAGGATGCAATTAAATACTCCATTATGGTTATGATTCTGCTATTTTAAATCCTCCGGTGGCTCCCTGTGCCCCCACAGTGTAGTATCTCACCTCCTCTGCATAGTATACAAACCATCTCACCCTCAATGTTAACCCCGGGGCTCAGTTTCCATCCCCAGGTGATGCTGCCAGATCAGTTGTCGCTTGTCATGAACTTGCTGTAGTTTCCCAAATGCACTGTGCTGCCTCCTGGCACTTTGAAACTTGACACATTCATCCTCATTCTTCTGCTTTGCCTTTGTGTATCGCCTCCCCTGAAAATCTGTTCCTAAGTGGCTTTTCCCAGCTCCAACCTACCCTTGGCAGTCTTTTATCTCCCTCTGGTAAATATTGTCACACTGCACCACGGACATGCCCGTTGTCCCCCTGAGAAGAGAAAAGGGACAGTGAGGGCCCCCCAGCATTTGCAGCTCTAGTGCAGAGCCCCATGCCTAGCTTGCAGGAAATCACTGATCATGAAGACAAACGGAGATCATCCTCTGACTAAAACCAGCTCTTCTTTGCATACCGCAGGGTCTGGATCAATAAATAGCAGCCGGTTATTATTGCTGTTTTTCTAGGGATTTTTTTCCCCATATATTTCCTAGGTCTTTACTCTTTTTATATCACTTTAATTCAGGCTTCAACCACTTCCTAGTCAGATCAGGTGAAAGCATTTTCCTTCCCGTACCCTGGATGTATTTCCTACCTAGTAATTTTTAATCAGCGTGAATTTGCTTCATCAAATAGTTCCTTCTTCTTCAAATATAAATATATAAATATATCGATCAAGTCACTCACATGTCTTAGGAGCATGTCATAGCTTTAGTAGCAAACTTGAAATCTTGGCCATTGGTTTTGATTTTTGTTTTGGTTTTATTTGGTTTGGTTTTTGTAATTTTAAAAATCCCTCCAGCCCTTGGCGCTGTCTGACCTGATTGCTTTCAGCTGTTTCTGCAACAAAATTGTCCCGCAGCAAAAACTCTCATTGTTTTCAGTGGCGCCCCCTTCTGAACACTTTGTTAATAAAATGCTTTTTTTTTTTTTTTTTTTTTTTTGGCTATGGTAAATGTTTAACAACAATGAGGTATTTCAAAGAGGTGAATCACAGATAAATTTCTCTAAGGGTGGCATCAGGGTTACTCAAAAAGGAACTATACAAAGCTTTTAAAGATATTGATAATCATTATAACTTAACGTGACTTATTGTTACTGTGCTCTTAACTGGTCAAACACTTGTTGGCTTCCAGGAAAGACTAACATAGATCTAGATGTTTCTAGCGGCGTTCTAGCACAGGGTCTCACAAGGCAGGGATTCTAGCCACTGGCTGTGCAAAGCATGAGGCCTGTTAGTGATTCTATTTCTTCCTCTGCAGAATGGGCCCCCAGGTCCTTTCTACCCAAATAAATAATGCGGTGATTCTCTCAGTGAGTTATGCTTTTGGTTTAAACAGCCAACTGTCTCTTAAAAGGACTTTTTATAAAGTCCTTTTTTTAAAAAGTCCTTTTAAAAAAATCTTTTTTTTTAATCCCATATGTTTATTCCGATCCTGAAACTTTGTCATTTGACCTTCTCTGCTGATTAAAATATTCTCTCCAAAATGTCAGTTATTTGCATGTACTTGCACTGTAGACATTCTTTACATATTTTTTTTTAATCCATTCATGATCCTTAGTGAAAATCTCGGGAATCTGAAAGACTACCATTTGCTATTCATCGAATAGTTACTGTCTCCACTATGTGACAGGGCTTCAGAGAACATGAGCTGACAAGAGATTTAGCCTTTTTTCCACTTTCTGCTACCGAGTTCATTTCTTTATTACTCAGCGGAGCCTTCTTTATAGAAACATATTATCCAATCTTTTAAAAATAATAAAGCTGAATTTAAATTCTGTCCCTTCATTCCCCACAACCCTTATAAAGCCAAGAAGTATTGGATGGGAAATAATTTTGTTCCATTTTTTAAGAGCCCATAGATGGCATTTTTTTAACATTGTGTTTTTGAGTTTTCATCACTATTTATGTTACTTCTACTTCACAGATAAACAATTGCTAACGATAATGTGAACTTCCTACAAATGTGCAACCAAAATCCCTAGGTACATATTACTCAAGTTCTTTGTTCCCTTTATTTTATTTTTTTTTAAAGATTTTATTTATTTGAGAGAGAGAGAGCATGAAAGGGGCAAGGGGCAAAGGGAGAAGCCGGCTCCCTGATGAGCAGAGGGCCTGATGTGGGACTTGATCCTGGGACTGCAGGATCATGACCTGATCCAAAGGCAGTTGCTTAACCAACTGAGCCACCCAGGTGCCCTCTTCATTCCCTTTAAACATTATTTCCCTCTTGATATGCATTCTTGTTTTGTATTGTATTGCATTATAAAGTTTTTTTTAACAGACTGCATTTTTTAGAGTAGTTTGGGGATCAAAGTAAAATTCCCTTTTCCCACATACACACAGCCTTCCCCATTATCAACATCCTGTACCACGGTGATAATTTGTCACCTTCACTGACCCTACACTGAAACATCATTATCACCCCAAAGTCCAGAGTTTACATTAGAGTTCACTCTCGGTGGGGCACCTGGGTAGCTCAGTGGGTTAAGGCCTCTGCCTTTGGCTCAGGTCATGCTCTCATGGTCCTGGGATCGAGCCTCAGATCAGACTTTCTGCTTGGCAGGGAGCCTGCTTTCCCCCCAACCCCTGCTTTCTCCGCCTACCTCTCTGCCTGCTTGTGATCTCTGTCTGTCAAATAAATAAATGAAATCTTTAAAAAAAAAAAAAAACTTTTCTCATAGAGTTCACTCTTGGTATAGTACCTTATGCATTTTGACAACTGTGTAGCGATATATATATAAAATATCATACATATCATAAAGAACAGTTTCACTGCCCTAAAAATCCTCTGTGCTCTGTGCTATTCATCCTCCTCCTCTCCTAACTGCTACAAACCGCTGACCGTTATACCATTTGCATAGTTCTGCCTTTTCTAGAAGGTCATATAGTTGGAACCTTGCAACATGAAGCTTTTTCAAATTGACTTCTTTCACATATTACGATGAATTTTAAGTTTGTTCCATGTCTTTTCATTGCTTGATAGCCATTTCTCTTTATCGCTGAATCATATCCCATTGTCTCAATGGACCACAGTTTATCTATCCATTCTTCTCCTGAAGGACATCTTGGTTACTTCCAACTTTTGGCAGTTATGGATAAAGTTGTTATAAACATCTGTATGCAGGTTTTTGTGTACACAAAGTTTTCAGCTCTTTTGGGTGAGTACCAAGGATCACGATTGCTGGATCATATGGTAAGAATATGTTTTGTAAGAAACTGCCCAACTGTCTTCCAAAGTGGTAACATCATTTTGGTGTTCTCACCAGAATGAATGAGAGTTTCTCTTATTCCTCATCATCAAAAGCATTTTATGTTGTCATTATTTTGGATTTTAGCCATTCTAATAGATGCGTAGTGATAATATCATCGTTGTTTCAATTTACAATTCCTTAGTTATACATGCTGTGGATCATCACAGCATCTCTTCATATCCTTATTGACATCTCTATATCTTCTTCAGAGAGGTGTCTGTTCCAGCCCTTTGCCAATTTTTCAATCAGGTTGTTCATTTTCTTATGTTTGAGTTTTAGTATCTCATATATTTTTAATAACAGTCCTCTATCAGATATGTCTTTTGCAAATATTTTTTCTCCCAGTGTGTGGCTTATTTTTTTATTTTCTTGACAATGTCTTTTGTGAAGCAGAAGCCTTCAGTTTTAAGGAAGCCCAGCTTATTGATATTTTCTTTCATGGAGCGTGCCTTTGGTGTATATCTAAAAAAAAATCATTGCCATATCCAAGGTCATTTAGGTTTTCTCCAATGTTGTCATCTGTTTTATAATTGGATTTACATTTAGGTCTATGATCCATTTTGAGTTAATGTTGAAGGGCGTAAGGGCTCTGTCTAGATTATTTTTTTTAAGATTTTATTTATTTATTCATTTGACAGAGAGATCACAAGTAGGCAGAGGCTGGCAGAGAGAGAGGGGGAAGCAGGCTCCCTGCCAAGCAGAGAGCCTGATGCAGGGCTCGATCCCAGGACCTTGAGATCATGACCTGAGCTGAAGGCAGAGGCTTAACCCACTGAGCCACCAAGGTGCCCCTAGATTTTTTTTTTTTTAATATATGTGGATATCCAGTTGTTCCAGCACCATTTGTTGAAAAGAATATTTTTGCTTCTTTGTCAAAGATCAGTTGACCATATGACTATATTTATGTAGGTATATTTATGGGCTATTTATTCTGTTTCATTGGTCTACTTATCTATTTTTTGCCCATCATACTGTCTTGATTGCTGTAGCTTTGTAGTAAGTCTTGAAGTTAATTTTTATCAGTAAGACTTTGCTCTTCTTCAGTATTGTGTTGGTTATTCTGAGTCTTTGACATCTCCACATGAAATATAGAATCAGTTTGTTGATATCCACAAAATAACTTTTTGGAACTTTTATTGGGATTCTGTTGAGTCTATAGATCAAGGTGAGAATAACTGACATTGTGACAATATTGAGTCTTCCTATCCATGAACATGGAACATCTCTTCATTTATTTAGTTGTTTTGATATCTTACCTTTGGGTTTTATAATTTTCCTCATATGGATGTTATAAATGTTTTGTTAGATTTATAACTAAGTATTTCATTTTAGGGGGTGCTAATGTAAATGATATTGTGTTTTCAATTTCAAATTCCATTTTTTCATTGCTAGTATACAGGAGAGTGATTGACTTTTGTATATTAACCTTGTATACTGGAACCTTGCAATAATTGCTTATTATTTCCAGGAATTTTTTGACAGTTTTGTTCCCTACATAAATGATCATGTCACTCACAAAGACAGTTTTATTTCATTCTTCCCAATAAGTATAATTTTTATTTCCTTTTTTTTTGTCTTACTGCATTACCTAAGACCTCCAATATGGTGTTGAGAGGGGACACTCTTGTCTTGTTCCTAATCTAGCAAGAAAACTTATAGTTTCTCACCATTAAGTGTAATGTTAGTTATGGGGGATTTTTTTTTGTATATGTTCTTTATCAAGAATGTGTATTCTGTTGTGGTTGAATGGAAATAGTTGATAAATGTTGACTAGGTCCACTTGACTAATAGTGTTCAACTATGTCCTTACTGGTTTTCAACTGGTTCTGCCCATTTCTTTTTTTTTTTTCTGATTTTATTTATATTTATTTATTTGAGAGAAAGAATGAGAAGGGAGAAGTCAGAGGGAGAAGCAGACTCCCTACTGAGCAGGGAGCCCCATGTGGGACTCCATCCTGGGACTTGATCCTGGGACTCCAGGATCATGCCCTGAGCCGAAGACAGTTGCTTAACCAACTGAACCACCCAGGCACCCAGATCCGCCCATTTCTGACAGAGGGTATTGAATTCTTCAGCTGTAATAATGAATTCATCTATTTCTCCCTGTAGTTCTAGTAGTTTTTGCCTCAGGCATTTTGACATCTGTTGTTAGACACATATATATTAAGAGTTGTTAAGTCTTCTTGGAAAATTGACTGCTTTATTATTATGTAATGCCCCTCTTTATCTCTGAAAACTTTCTTTGCTCTGGAGTCTGCTCTGTCAGAAATTAATATAGCTATTCCTGCTTTCTTTTCATTAGTATTAACATGGTATATATCTCTCCATCCCTTTACTTTTAATTTCTATATGTCTTTATATTTAAATTAAGTTTCTTTTTTTAAGATTTTATTTATTTGAGAGAGAGATGAATGGGGGGAGGAGCTGAGGGAAAAGGAAAAGCAGACCACCCACTGAGCAGGGAGCCTGATGCAGGGCTCAATTCCATTACCCCAAGATCATGACCTGAACTGAAGGCAGATGCTTAACTGACTGAGCTACCTAGGCACCCCTAAAAAAAGTTTCTTATAGATAAAATATAGTTAGATCTTGTATTTTGATCCACTCTAATAATCTCTTTTAGTTGGTGTATTTAGACAATTAACATTTAAAGTGATTATTGATATTTTTGGATTGATACCTACCATAGTTGTTACTATTTTCCATTTAGTGCCTTTGTTCTTTGTTCCTGTTTTTATCTTCCTCTCCCTTTTGTAGTTTTTAAAAAAAATATTTTATTTATTTATTTGTCAGAGAGAGAGCACAAGCAGGGGGAGCAGCAGCAAGCAGAGCAGGCAAAGGGAGAAGCAGGTTCCCTGCTCAGCAAGGAGCCTGATGTGGGTCTTGATCCCAGGACCCTGGGATCATGACCTGAGCCAAAGGCAGATGCTTAACCAACTGAGCCACCCAGGTGCCCCACCTTTTGTAGTGTTATTCTTTTATTTTTTATTTTTACCTTTTGTAGTTTCAATTGAGCATTTTATGGGATTCCATTTTATTTTCTTTTGTAGCATATCAGTTATATTACTTTTAAAAAAACTTTTTTTTAGTGGCTGTCCTAGACTTGTGCAATATAATAATAAAAGCCATTTTCAAATAGTGCAAGTAGTGCAAGTACCTTATAATAACATAAGTAATCCTAATTCTGCCCGTATATCCCTTGTATCATTGCTCATTTCACTTATACAATAAGCATACTATACATATATATGTATATAAACACACATAATTAAGTACATTGTTGCTATTATTATTTTGAACAAATTATTGTTAGATCAACTAAAAGTAAGAAAAATAAAAGCTTTTATTTTACCTTGATGTATTGCTTCCCTGATGGTCTTCCTTTCTTTATGGAGGTCTGAGTTTTTGACCTCTATTTTTTCCTTCTAAAGAACTTCTTTTAACATTTCTTGTAAGGCAGGTCCACTGGCAATTAATTCCCTCAATTTTTGTTAAATTGAGAAAATATTTACTTTTCTTTCACTTTCGGAGGTTAAGTTTTCAGGGTGCAGAATTCTACGTTGGCATTTTTTTCCCCTCTCAACACTAAATATTTCACTTCACTGTCTTCTCGTTTGCCTGGTTCTTGAGCAGAAGTTGGATGTAATTCTTACCTTTATTCCTCTATAGTAAGGTGTTTTTATTCTCTGGCTTATTGTTCCTTTATCATTGCTTTTCTGAAGTTTGAATATATTATGCTTTAGTATAGTTTTGTTTGTCTTGCTTGGTTTTGGTTTTTGTCATTTATCCTGCTTGGTGTTCTCTGAGAGTCCTGGATCTGTGGTTTGGTCTCTGATACTAATTTAGGAAAATTCTCAATCATTATCACTTCAAATATTTCTTTTGTTTCTTTCCCTCTTCTTCTGATATTCCCATTACATGTATGTTAAAACTTTTGTAGCTACATCTCACTTCCAGAATATTTTGTTCTAGTTTCTTTTTTCTATCTTCTTTACCTTTTTTCTTCCATTTTGGAATTTTCTACTGTGTTATCCTGAAGCTCTGAATTTTTCTCCTCATCCATATCCCATATGCTGATGAGCCCATCAGAGGCATTCTTTATTTCTGCTACAGTGATTTTTTTTCCCCTAGCATTTAAAAAATTTTTCTTTTGAGAATTTACTTCTTCCTACTTAAGTTGTCAATCCACTCTTGCCTGATGTCTACTGTATCCATTAGAACCCATACCATATTGATCAGAGTTTTCAGTTCTCTGGTTGACAATTCCAACAACCTTGCCATTGCTGTTTCTTCAAATTGTGTTGCCTTTTTAGTATGCCTTGTAACTTTTTCTTGGTAGCCAGACATGATGTACCAGGTAAAAGGAACTGTGGCACATAGGCCTCTCATACGCCAGCCTTTAGTAATGTGGTGGTGAGTGTTGGGGTGAGGAAGCATTCTGTAGTCCTATTATTTGGTTTCAGTCTTCTGGTGAGTCTGTGTCTCTGGACTGTGAACCTCACAAATGCTTCTCAGTCCACTTTTGCCCCGAGATGAGACAAAATTGCTAGAGTAGGTTGGACTTGAGTCTTTCTTTTCCTCCATGTGGAAGGTGAGAGCCAGCTGAGGTTGGACATTTCCTTCCTCTGGGTTGGTTAGGCTGTGATAAAACACCAGTAGTTTAGACTCTGGTAGAATAGTTCCTCTGAGAGGGAAGCGTTTTTAATAACAGAATGCTCTGAGTATTTCAAAATGATTCGAATTCACTTCTTGCTACTGATAGTCACTGTGAGAACCTGGTTAAACTCATGAGGTAAAATTCCTAAAAATGTGTGGTTCCCCATCCCCCCGCCCCCTGGAGTTTTTATTTCTCAGAAATCCACACTGAGCCTTCAGCAATTGAACAATTACAGTCCAGGTTTTCCTGCCTTCCTACGAATTCTAGTGAAGGTTTCTGTGTGTGACTTTCTGTTCTGGTAGATTGTAATCTTCTATACGGGCCTGTTGATTTCTCCAATGTTTGAAGGCAGTGCTTTGCCCTGTGACCCCACTTCCCTGATGGATCTAAGGAGGGCTGTTGACTTTCCGGTTTGTTGAGCTTTTTACTTGTTGTCAGGGAGGAGTGTGGATGACTTTCAGCCTCCATGCTGGCCATTATAAAGCTTTAAGTATTTGAAAGCAAAATAATGATTTTATTGTTGTATCAGTATACTTTTGTGATCATCATTAAGGTATCATAATTCAGCCACTCTATTATTGAACACGAAGGTGCATCTACTCTTCATTTCTTAGTTATACTTCAGCTGAAATGATTATCTTCATGCACTTGAAATTATTCTTCTTTGGATTATTTTCTTTTTATATCCAAGGTCACATCTATAAACCCCTAATCCCAAAATCGATTAAGAAAATGACTATAATATTCATGACTGATTGGATCTTTTGGTTGGGAAAGGAGGTTAGGGGAGGAGACACATGAGGATTAGTAGTCCTCTTTCAACACTTCCAAGTCTTTGCACTGACTGAAGTGGAAAATGTCTGAGTATCATAAGGAGTTGCCTGTTGAAACAAGTTAAGTGACACCCCATTCTCTCAACTGAATAGTAAGGAGTCCTTGGGGCTCCTGGGCGGCTCAGTCTGTTAAGCCGCTGCCTTCGGATCAGGCCATGATCCCAGGGTCCTGGGATTGAGCTGCAAGTCAGACTCTCTGCTCAGCGGTGAGCCTGTTTCTCTCTCTCCTTCTGCTTGTCTCTCTGCCTAATTGTGTTCTGTCTGTCAAATAAATAAATAAAATCTTTAAAAAAAAAAAAAAGAAGAAGAAGAAGAAGAGGAAGAAGTAAGGAGTCCTGAAACTGAGAAAGTTTGTATGGAAATGCTGGTGATATGCATTTCTAAAATGCAAGTTCTTAATAATCACAAAAGGAAGGTCAATTAAATTCTGTTAATCTATGAGAAATTATATTCTACAATGTGCAACTTAAGCTTCCCCTTCTGTTTCAACTGAATTAAATTTTTCTCCATGCTAATTGTGTCAACTGTAACTTAGTGATAAAAAAGTACACGTTTCAGACACATAAATGTCACCAGAACTCTCAAAAGGCAGCTTTGCCTTATACTATCCTGTTATGTATAATGTTTTGTCTATCATAGAAATAAAATTGGCTTTTCAATTAAAAAAAAAAAAGTACACGTTTCTTCCCCTGAAACTGCTGGAACAGATGTTGGTTTGAGATGGCTCATGCACATGTCCTCTGTACTTGTGTTTGCCTTTGGTGCCCTCTACCTTCCCTCTCGGTGCACTTCCTTGTTCCTCTTCTTTATTTCCTCTCTTCCTAATGCTCCCCAGTTCCCCCAAAGAAAACCTGATTGGATAAAAATAATTGACAATAGCATGAAACTATTTGCCTTTTGAAAGAGATCAAAACAGTGTGACACAAAGGAATGGTTGGTATATAATCTCAGATAGGAAAGGCTCAAATCATTTCAAATATGCTAACCACCACTTAATTGTGTAAAATGGATAAAAAATCAATTATTCCGTTTATGTTTATGTCATAGTCTGTGCATGTATTGGATATTTTTGTATTTCTATATTTTATATTTTGTTTATTGAGCTTTTCAGGATGCAGCTAAGTTACTTGAAAAGAGTTTGATCCTTTTGGGTCTTGCTTTTAAGATTTGTTAGGTGGAAATGGGGCAGCGCTCGATCAGTCCAGGGATAATTATTCTCCTAATTCTTCTCCACTACTGAGGCAAGACTCTTGTGTATACTCTGCCAAATTCCTATGAAACAGAAGGTTTTTCTAGTCCCATTGGTAGGACTAAGCACTATTCATGGCTCTGAGTGAGCACCACTCATTGTCCCCTCTAACTCTCTGACATTGTCCCTCTAATCATCCTTTCTCCAACTCTGGGTCATTTCCAACATGAATGCCTCCATCAGTAAATGTTATGCTGAATAGTCAAGAGGGACATTCCATGGATCTCTGAGAAACCTTCTGTGAAGTCCCTACAGCATTCTGTCCTGTGACTTCTAGCTACATCTCTTCACATTAGGGAGTCATAGGGATTTGTCTGCGTTACTGTTCTCTGCACTGCAACTGGGAAATTCCCTTAAGACAGTAAGCCGGAAAAAAAAAAAAAAAAAAGACAGTAACCCGGGACAATTATAAGAATCATCTTGCTGGGGCGCCTGGGTGGCTTGGTGGATTAAGCCACTGCCTTCGGCTCAGGTCATGATCTCAGGGTCCTGGGATCGAGTCCCGCATCGGGCTCTCTGCTCAGCAGGGAGTCTGCTTCTCTCTCTCTCTCTCTCTCTGCCTGCCTCTCTGTCTACTTGCAATCTCTCTCTGTCAAATAAATAAATAAAATTTAAAAAAAAAAAAGAATCATCTTGCTTATATCCTGGCTCTTAGAAATCACTGACATTTTTTATCTGTTGTGTAATGCCTTAAAAACTCTTGTTTCATATATTTTACTTGGGGTTTTTGTTCTTATTTCAGGTAAAAGGGTAAATCTGCTTCCTGTTACTCTACCTTGGTCATAAGGCAAAGTTGACATATATCCATTTTTTTAAAAATCGTACATGCAGTTATAGAAAACATAGATTGGCTTGTGTCTACCCCTCATATCACTGAGCAACTTTTTTTTTTTTCACTAAAAAAATGTTTAGCTTATTTTTGGTAACTTCTATAAAATATTATATTGCATGATTATATTATATATTTATTCATCCTCCTATTGGTTGCCATTTATGTTGTTTCTAATATTTGCTATTACAAACAATGTTGCAAACAACATTCTTATGCGTGCCTCCTTGTATCACATGTAACGGATACCTTAGGTCAATTTTAGCAAATTTAGCAATTTTAGGCTAAATGCTCTCCAATGTGACCATTATCACTTTACATTCCCACACTGTAGGAAGACCTGTTTCTTTGCAATTTTGACCATATTTGATATCAGCAAGCTTTTAAGGTTTTGCCAATCTGCTAGCTCACTAATACTTTAATTTGTATTTCTCTTATTTTTTTAAGATTTTATTTATTTATTTGACAGAGATCACAAGTAGGCAGAGAGGCAGGCAGAGAGAGAGGAAGGGAACCAGGCTCCCCGCTGAGCAGAGAGCCCGATGTGGGGCTCAATTCCAGGACCCTGGGAACATGACCTGAGCCAAAGGCAGAGGTTTTAACCCACTGAGCCACCCAGGCGCCCCAATATTTCTCTTATTTTTACAAGGTTGAGCACCTTATCATATTTTTATTGGTCATTTTGGTTTCTCCTAGGAATTTTCTACTTAGTTTTTATCTAACCTTATATTATTTTTTAACATACTTTAATTTGTTTAAATGAATGCTGAAAACTTTTGATCCTCGCCTTTTATTTTATATGCATAAATATATATTATATACTATTCTATTTCATAATTAGAAATATAAATATTTTAGGGGCACCTGGGTGGCTCAGTGGGTTAAGCCTCTGCCTTTGGCCCAGGTCATGATCTCAGGTTCCTGGGATCCAGCCCCGCATTGGGCTCTCTGCTCAGCAGGGAGCCTGCTTCCCCCTCTCTCTCTCTCTGCTTGCCTGTCTGCCTGCTTGCAAACTCTCTCTCTCTCTGTGTCAAATAAATAAATAAAATCTTTTTAAAAATTTTTCGAAAAGAAATATATTTTATATTTAAATTTTATTTTATATTTTACTTAGTTATAAAATAGAATATTATATAGTTAATTTCTCTAAGTTTGCCCTTATTGTATAAATTTTTTTTAATTTTTTGTTTTTGTTTTTGTTTTCATTAACATGTAACGTATTATTTGTTTCAGGGGTACAGGTCTGTGAATCATTAGTCTTATATGATTCACATCACTCACCAGAGCACATACCCTACCCAGTATCCATAACCCAGCCACCCTATCTCTCCCCTCCCAGCTCCCCAGAAACCCCTCAGTTAATGGATGAAAGACCTCAGTGTGAGACAGGAATCCATCAAAATCCTTGAAGAGAAAACAGGCAGCAACCTCTTCAACCCCAGCCATAGAAACTTTTTCCTAGAAACGTCCCCATTTTATAATATTTTATTGTTTTCTGGTGCATAATTTGAATTTATATTCAGTTGGACTTTATGTCTGCTTATTTTTTGGCCTTAAGAAAGCCATTCTGGGGCACCAGGGTGGCTCAGTCAGTTAATCAACTGACTCTTGATTTTGTCTCAGGATCAAGAGATCCAGCCCCCGGGGCGCATGGGTGGCTCAGTGGGTTAAGCCGCTGCCTTCGGCTCAGGTCATGATCTCAGGGTCCTGGGATCGAGTCCCGCATCGGGCTGTCTGCTGAGCAGAGAGCCTGCTTCCCTCTCTCTCTCTCTCTGCCTGCCTCTCCATCTACTTGGATTTCTCTCTGTCAAATAAATAAATAAAATCTTAAAAAAAAAAAAAAAAGAGATCCAGCCCCATGTTGGGCTCAACACTCAGTACAGAGTCTGGTTAAGATTCTCTTTCCCTCTCCCCACCCACCCTTCTTTCTCTTTCTCTCAAATAAATAAATAAATAAATAATTTTAAAAGAAAGCCTTCCTGCTACTGAAGTTATTAAGACATTCCCTCCTCCTTAGTAATTTTAGTCTTTCTTAGTAATTTTAAAATTAAATGCTTTACACCTAGATATTTAATCTGTTTGAAACTTACTTTTGTGTATAAGGTGAGGTAGGGATATAATTTGCATTGCTCATCTCAATCCAAATATTCCAATACTATTTTTGGACTATCCATCTTCTCACCACTTTTATTTTTAAAGATTTATTTATTTGAAAGAGAGAGAGCATGCACCTGCATGCATGTGAGTGGGACAAGGAGCAGAAAGAGAGAAACCCAGGCAGAATCCTTGCTGAGCACAGAGCCTGAGGTGGGACTTACCACACAGACCCATGAGGTCATAACCTGAGGAGAAACCAAGAGTTGGTCCCTTAACCAGCTGAACCACCCAGGTGCCCCTCACCATTTAAATATCTGTCATACAGCAAATTCCCAAAAGATACAAGAGTCTGTGCTTGAAATTTTTTCTGCTCCCATTAATCTTTTTTTTACACCAACTGTTTTAATTACTGTTGCTTTATAATATCTTGCTATCTTGTAGGGCAAATCCCCCCTTTTTGTTATTCTTTATCAAAATTCTCTTATTTGCCCTCTCATATACATTTGTAACCAGTTTCATGTTCTTAGAAAATCTTATTAGCTTGATTGGGCTTTATTAACTTGATAGATTCATTAGGGAATCATGAGTGTCTTTATAATATTGACGCCTCTCTCTCTCTTTCTCTCTCTCTCTCTCTCTTTTTAGATTTTTATTTATTTGTTTGAGAGAGAGAGAGAGACCATGAGCTAGGGGTTGGGGTAAGAGGGAGAGGGAGAAGCAGACTGAACCAGGTGCCTGATCCCGGGCTAGATCCCAGGGCACTGGGATCGTGACCTGAGCCAAAAGCAGATGCTTAATATACTGAGCCACCCCGGGGCCCCAATATTGATGCTTCTTGCCTATTAACCTGGTATAGCTTTCTCTTTAGTCAGATTTCCTTTTTATGGCTTTCAGGAAAGCTCTGTAGTTCTTGCAATTTTTTTATTTTAAGATTTACTTATTATTTTAAAGGCAGAGGTAGAGGGAGAAAGAGTCCCAAGCAGACTCCATGCTGAGCACAGAGCCCCTTGTGGGGGTCAATCTCATGACCCCAAGATCGCAACTGGTGCAAAAACCAAGAGTCGGGTGCTTACCAATTGCACCACCCAGGCATCTCAGTTCTTGTAATTTTTAAACAGTGTTACTGAATTTATCTCCAGTTAATTTATAGCTTTATTTGCTACTGTATAAATTTTTTAAATAAATCTTATTTATTTATTTAATGGAAAATTTATTTAATGGAGAAATCACAAGTAGGCAGAGAGAGAAGGAGAGGGACAAGCAGGCTCCCCTCTGAGCAGAGAGCCTGATGTAGGGCTCAATCCCAGGATCCTGAGACCATGACTCTGAGACCATGACCTGAGGTGAAGACAGAGGCCTAACCCACTGAGCCACCCAGGAGCACCTTTATTTGCTACTGTAAATGGGATTGTTTCCCCTCCCCCCTTGGTTATTGCTGGTCTATAAGAAAGCTGTTGGGGTTCCATTTGTTGAGCTTTCTCTCTCCTCCAAACTGAACTGTGTCAAATAAACAAATAAAATCTTAAAAAAAAAAAAGGCAACCAAAAAACATTTACAGTTTTCAGACAGGCGTTTCCCTCACGTTTGGATAAGGATGCAAATTCAACTTCATAATAAATTACAGTGCATCATAAAGATTAAAAGCACTCAGGGATTGCGTTATCTCCTCCCACCACCCTATCCTACACACAGCTGCCTGACTAATCCTCCAAAAACACCAATTTTCGTGTGCTGCTTTTCAAAACTAGCTTCCTGGCTTCCTGTTGCCTGAAAAAAAATAGTCTCAAATGCTTTTGTCTGGCATTCAGGGCTCTCTGTGATGGGCACCCTGGCCAACACATTACTCTGCTTATTTGTTCCACACACAAGTGATCTCAGGCTAGTTATTCAGAGACCCGCCTCCCCACTGACCCAGCAAACGTCTCATGCGTCTCCTAAACTCACGGCTCACTCAGTGACGTTCTCAAAGGCCATTAGTGGGTGACATGCCAACTGCTAGAGTCAGGAGCCAGGGTGAAGTTGCCGCCGCCTAACTGCATGGACTGAAAGCGGGAACGTTGTTTCTCCTGGAGAAAACTGGGGCATTGTTATGAGAAGGCAGATGGCAAAACCACCCAGGTCCCCTATGACTGCTTTAACACACTCTGGACAAAAGTTAAGGAGACAAGCAAATGTATTAACAACCACTTAAGCTGTAGCAAGCAAATGCAACTGAGGGAAGGCATTGTCTTGTTCTGGACCAAACCACTTAGCTCCAGCTACTTTTATAAATAGATCAGACCCTGACCAGAAGCCTGCTTAGCTGGGTTCATTTGTATACAATGTCCATACCCTCAGGAATATTAACATTTTATCTCAGATTGCATTAATTTAAATAAAACTTAACAAAAATGGTGTGAAATGAACAAAAACACCATATTCTGTGATGAATCAAATGAAATACATTTTCAGTTGCTGTTTTCCCCATTTAAACATAAAATTTCTGATAACTGTCATTATTTGTGAAAAGGCACAAGACCAACAGTTTGTGTGTATGTGTGTTTTGGTTTTTGGTTTTTGGCTTTTTTCTTCCCCTTAAGGCTATAGCCATATTGTCACTAATAAAGATCTCAAATTTGCCTGGAAGCTTTCATGGCAAATTGTCAGTCTGAGGGTAGTCACCACCCAGCCAAATGGCTTTATACATCATCAGTGCCTTTCTTCCACACACCTTCTCTTCCTGGTTTAAACATTAGTTACCCTGGTTCTACACTGACACAGTATTTGCCTCTCTCTCCTGTCCATAACTCTTGAAAGTTGGGGACCTCTGACTTTGGTTTCCCCAGAGCATGACATTTTATTTGGTGCTTGGGGGGCAATGGGCAGTTCAAGAAGTATGTTAATACTATCACTCAATGTATTGATCCATGCTATGCACCAACAGTGTAGTAAATATCGTTCATTCCTTGTAACAAAGGCAGTAGGAACTTCTCCCAAGGGACGGAATTCCAAGGACAGAATGAAGGCAGGAAGGGAGCTGGTATATTTGTACCTACTTTGTGAGAGACACCGGTTTAGGTATTTTTATGTATACATTATACCACTGAACTGTCACAATCTTGCCAATTCTTACACGCTTGGGTTTATATGTAGCAAGTTTAGTAAGCCACCCAAATTCACAGTGACAGGCCCATGAGTCAAATCCAGCATGCTTGACTCCATGATTGTCAGGTCCACTAGCCC
Source organism: Mustela putorius furo (assembly GCF_011764305.1). Taxonomy (NCBI): domain Eukaryota; kingdom Metazoa; phylum Chordata; class Mammalia; order Carnivora; family Mustelidae; genus Mustela; species Mustela putorius. The sequence goes on from NW_025421577.1 coordinate 159,375, forward strand.
CATATATCATGAGTCTGAGATTCATGAGTGTGTAGGTGCTATCAGGAAATGTCAAAAATGCCCATTTCAGGGACACATGGATGGCTCAGTTGGTTAATTGTCTACCTTCAGCTCAACTCATGATCCCAGCATCCTGGGATCGAGTCCCCGATCAAGCTTCTTGCTTACCAGGAGCCTGCTTCCCACTCTGCCTGCCTCTCCCTCTGCTTGTGCTATCTCTCTGACAAATGAATAAATAAAATCTTCTTTAAAAATCTTATAAAAATGCCCATTTTAAAGAGCATTTTAAAACACTGGACAGCAATAGAAACGAAAGCAGAATGACATAATGTAACAACAGATAGTTTATATGGGAGCCCTTTGGGTACTCTGGTGGATGAATGTTTTTAAATTAGTTTTTTGTAAACTGAAAAAAAAAAAAAAAGCACTCCCATTTATAGCATACACTTTATAGTTCACAAAGCACGTGGCAACAATAAAGATAATGATGGGTTACGGTTACAATTCATAGAAAAGGAGGTACAGGGAAATTGAATGAAAGGAAATAACAAAGTAGGTCCATAAGTCAATCTTCCTTGTAAAAAAATTAACCTGAAAGTGCATTTCTCCCACATCTCTCCTGTTTGATATGATAAAGAATGACCACGATACATGAATTATAGTTCGGGGTTTTGAAAAGCAAAACAGCTTTATACCAACACTTGAGCTTTTTTTGCTAACAAGATAGCTCGATTTGATATGCAGTTCCTGACAACCAACTTCAGAAATAATTCCATCTTTATGTGAAGTCAGAAAGAACCACAAACCAAACCTCAAAATAGATTCAAAGAGAAAATACTCTTTAAAAAAATTTCCCTTCCTATCAGAAGCAGACCAAAGGGAAGTTTAACCTCCCACTAACAAATTCTCCAGAAGCTTCATCTAAAAGGTTGTACTTTCTACAGACACCCAGCAGGACCTTCTTTTCTGGGCTTGGTATTTCTTCAATGGCCTAGTCCAAAGAATAAGACACTAAACTACAGAGCGCCATGGGCCTCAGAACCACGAAAGAGATGAAGAGGGGCACAAAGCAAGCCTCTGGTCACCAAGAGGGTATGTAGACGTTTGCTGCTTTTCTGCATTTTTCAAAGCTGAGTTTTTAGCTGGAGGCCACTCCTTTATGATAAATTGCTGATACCGTATAGTAAAAGCTATTATATGATCTTTTACAAACCACTTCCTATCTTTGCATTCTCATGTACCAAGACAGACACGGATTATTTAAAACCCTGAAGAGAGTGCTATTGCATTTAAATTGCCTGTAACCTTCATGTAATAGATTTATGATTGATGATAGATTTAGTTAAAATATAACTATTTTAAATATATATTCTCGGTAAACGATTCCAACCTATGCTCACTTAAGTAACTTGGTGCATAATCCCTTTTCAATTAAACTGCTAGTGCTGCTTTTCTTTTAAGGACCAATTCCGCGTTTCCGAGAGAACCCCAAGCTATTTTTCTAGAATGGCCTTATGCGTATATATCAGGCGTCCTCTTTTCACTCCCTTTGTGGAGCACCTACCCTGGAGGTCATGTAATAACCAATGACCAAAAAAAAAAAAAACAAAACAAACAAACAAAAAAACCCATCCAGATCGAAGTTATTCGCGTGTGGCATCAGGCAATGGCAGACCCTGCCTTAAGATGAGGAGACTGCTTAAATAGATGGGCAGGCATCTCAGCCCACGCCTGTGCTGGAAAAGCTGGTTCCCGGCTTCGGGCGCGATTAGGAAGCCAGCAAAGTGCCCCGAGAGTGCAGCCGGGGTTTAGGGCTGATGATCATTTCGCAGCCAGGCCGCACGCGGACACCCGCTTGGCGAGCCTGGGCGCCAGGCTAGGAGGCCGCCCAGCGCCGGCGCTGGCAACGCTCGGAGCCCCCCCACCCCGGGCTCCGCCCCGCGCCCCGGCCTGGGCCCGCGCCTCTGGAGGGAGGAGGGCGGGGGCGGCGCGGAGAAGGGGCTTTGCTAATTGCCGAAGCAGGAAGTGAGCTCGCGGAGGACGCGGTGGAGAGTCTGGGAGGAGGTGGAGGGGCTGGCGCAGGAGGGGCGCGCAGCGCCGCGGTGCTGTGCTGCGGAGAAATCGGGACTGCAGGACCCTCCGGACTCGCCGCCTGTGCGCTCCCGCGCTCCAGCCCAGCCCCCAAGGCCGCGCCGGCCCGCTCCAGCGGCCGGCTGCCCCTCCCCGCCCCATGGCTTCTCCGGACCACCCTCTGCGCGCAGGTAAAGTGACACCGCGCCGCGCCCTCACCTGGAGCGGGAAGCGCGGGCCGCGAGCTCGCGGGGGTGTCGGGGCCCAGCCTCCCGCGACCCCCGGGGCACCGCGACCACCCCGGACGCCGCGCCGCACCCGGGTCCGCACGGGGTCGGGCCTGGGACGTTGCCGCGCGAGGTGCCCCCAGCCAGCGGGCGCGCTAGCCGCCATCCTTCGGCACCCCCACGCGCGCGTGTCGAGGACCCCCCCTTCCCTCGTCCCGCGCCGTGGCCGAACGCTTTTGTTCTGGACTTGGGATCCCAGGTGGAAACTAGTCCCTCAGACCTCCCTGGCAGCAAGGAGCGCAGGGAGGGATTCTCGGTTTTTCCGCCTTGGCTCTTCCTCTCTCCCCACTAACATGCCTTCTCGCGTCCCTTTCCTCTCCTCATTTTCACTTTTATTAAATGGTTTTGTTCCGCATGTTGACCCGCAGAGCTATTTCATGAACGAATATACACAAAACCAAGTCGGAGCCCACCTGTAGAGGCCTTTCATTAGAATGGTCTCTGATTCTAGCCTCAGTTCAGAATACTGCGTGTACCTGAGGACGGAGTCCAGATGTTTCATCTCTGACTTGAATTTGAAACCCTCCTCAGACTTCAGCTTCCAGGATTTCTCCCGTCCTTGGTCTCCCACAGTCTTGGTGGGGATCCGCCATGAGTGTTGGACACAGGAATGAATGAATGATATATACCCCAGATCGCTGGGGCTTTTTCTTGTTTTGCGAGGTTGGAAAGGCTTGGGAGAGACGCCCTGTACGCAGATATAGAGCTGCATGCAATTGCTTAGATGAACGTGTTCCCCACTTAATTGCTTGGGCCTTGAACATTATGCCCTCAATCTGTGGCTTGAGCAGTTAGGAGGAGACAGTCTGGAGGTGAATCAGAAGATGGCTGAATCCGCATGGTGGTGGGTGGGTTTGGGAGATTTTCCTGGAGATTCAAAAGAAAGATCTAAATTCTCCCATTGGGAAATGGTAAACATTTTATCTATGGGAGGTGAAAAATAAATTGTCTGGTTAACCTTTCCCTCCCCCTCAAAACCCATTATTTGAAAAGACAAAAAGGGAAGTGAAGGGAAAAATCCTCCCACTCCCATCCCCACTCACCTCCGTAGCCACCTCCTCTTCTAAGAACCTAACAGACAAGGTGCCAAGAAGTGTTAGGTACCAGCAGTGGTCTCAGATCTTATTCAAGGATCATGGTGAAAGGCATTCAAAGAGATTGTGGGGGCACGGGGATCCAATGAAGGGGGCCAAGTTTAAGGTTTGCCTGGTTACTTAAAAATTAATGGCACCAGAAAAGATGAGCCTTGGGAACTATAGCTTAATGGATACAACATGTAAAAAGCTTCAATGAGTCATGGTGGGAAGAGGCCACCAGGGCAGCAAATACAGTCTTAGATGATGTTATTAATAGCACTACAGGCTCTAGATTTCCTGTGGTGGTGGTCTTGGCCAGCCCAGCCCCGCCTAAGTGGATAATCACAACCTGGTACCAATGGTCTTGGAGATCCCAGCACGTGAGGCATGATGAGAGGGTAGAATGATAGGAGCTGTCCTTTGGAAGGACTGTCTCCTTGACTTTAAAAGGGAGAACCCAAATCTGTAGGTGAAATCTTTTTGGCTACAAAGAGGGTCGAGGCCTTCTAAGGTCGAGGTCTCCTCGTCACTTGCAAAGATGTCGAAGAACACATTCATGTCCATCCGTTCCCACTCTGGAATTCTATCAATAAGGTGAGAGTTCCTCTAGTTTAAAAAAAAAAAAAAAAGATCTAAAATGACTTCCCTTTCTCATGTAATTTCTGTAACCTTTGGGACACACCCACCTACCCCTTCCTGAGCTCTAATGAAGCCACAACCCTGCCAATTTGTGGAACTCCTTAAAGGCCATTTTCCCTTATATACCCCCGACCAAGTTCCCATGCTCCCTCACCTGATTTCCTGCACTCAGCTCCCACCTGGTGTGTTCACACCTGCACGTGCCTTTTACCAACCCCTTTGCCAAAAGGCAGCCATAGTGACCTTTCAAAGACCTATCAGTTCCTGGCATTTGTCTCCATAGAAATCTGCACTGATCTTCTAACAAATTCTCAGTCCTCCAAAGGCATCCATAATCCTCCCATCCGTCTCTTCCTACCCCACCAACCGACTGATGCCTCTTCTGCCCCGTCTCTCTGCCCTTCAACCACGCTGCCTCCCTCTTCCTGTGGAGACCCCTCATGGCGCCTGCCTCCAAGCACAGGTGATTCCCATTGATGGGAAGACCCTCTTTCTCTCCCCCGTCTCCCCACTCCAGTTACTCCCACTTATTCGTGAGCTCACAAGCCCCATGGTACACACTCTCCATGCAGCCTGCTCTCTCTTTTCTAGCACTGGCCTCGGTTTCTAGCTGTGGTTGTGTCATGGATGTCCCTCCCCAGCCTGCCTCCAAGCTCTCCGTCTGTTTAGCTCCAACACCTGACACAGTGCCTGGCACGTAGTAAGCCCTGGCTGGCTTCTAAGAGCCTCACTGAGTAACTGAAAGCATTTTTAAAAATATCCCCACGTAGGCTTCAAACTGTAGGCAGAAAAAGCTTTGCCTGGATTGACATTTTAGAGACGTATTCGTCAAGTTAGATGTGTTCACTGACTTTACCTTGTAAAATTTTTTTTAAAAGACCTCTGTATTGGATCGCATCTAACGAAGGCACATGTATACTGTTAGACCACGTTATGAGCTTAATGAAAGGAGACCAGATTTTTCGCTAAGAAAATGTATAAGTTTGTTGAGGTCACGTGGGAGGAAAATTGTCCCTTCCTTAGAGCGTTGCTATCTTACTCTATCATGGCCACTAAAAAAATCTGACACGGGGTGAGTCAGAATTGTCTCTCGGAGGTGAGTTAGATCCGGCTTACATTCATACAGATGTGAAAGCCAGGAACGAAGAAAGAGGCTTTGAAAGCCTGGGTGGAGGAGGCGGTGTGGTTCACTGCGATGAGCTAAGTGCCCAGGGCCACCAGCAGACATGCGGTCCTGTGTCCTTCCTTTGTTCTGGGGTCCCTCTTGCACCATGTGGTGAGGCTGGCAGCTGGGAGCAGCTCAGGACAGGACCCGGTGGCATCTTACCTCTCCCACCCTCCTGTGGGCTCCAGTGGGCTCCAGTGGGTCCCAGGGGACAGCCTGCCTTCCTTGCAAAGCCCAGTAGCACTGGAGCAGAAACTGGGACCAAAGAGTGAGCACCCTGCTTGACAAGCCGGACCAGCCACCTCTTCTTCAGATGCAGGGGGAGCCCTGGCGTGCTGACTCCTCCCTTCTTCCTTTCCCCTTTCCTCCCTCCCTCCCTCTTCCCTTCCCCTCTCTCCTTCCCTGGTGGTGCCCTTTCCCAATGCCCACTTCATCCCTTTTCCTTTCTTACATGCCTGTCTTCTAGAGTTTCTTCTCTTTCCTCCCCATTACTTCCCTTCGTCTGAATCTCCTCTTTGGTCCCTTTGTCCCCGCTCTCTGCACCTCCTCCCCTTCCCTGGCCCCTCTTCAGCTCCATCCCGACTGCAGGCAGAGCTGGACTAACACGATCACTCGCTAGCTCAGCCACCCTCCAGAGAAGTCACTCTTCGGTGGCCACCTTCCTGACCCCCTGGTCCTTTCTCCACTTGTTCAGCTATTGCTCTGAAGTCTGAGGAGGACAGAGTGGGGCTGCCACAGAATCAGGCCAGAGGAGAAACCAAACCATGCGTCCACACTGTCCCCCAGCACTGCTTCTCTGAGAGCTTTCAGAGTCCTCAACAGGGTTAGGATTTAGGGGCTTCTTCAGAACCGGGAGTAAAAACAGCCATAGGTCAAAAGAAAAGCTATGGCCCCCACACAAGAGTAATAATCACAAATGAAAACTAAGTTAACTCTGAAGTCCCAAAGTCGAAGAATTGCCTTGAATCTGTCACTAGAAAGCACCCAAGGCCTCATTCTCTGGGCTCTGGGTGCCCTGGGAATGGCAGGAGGTTCTGACCCCCTTCCATCTTCATCCACTCCCAAAGAACGCCCTCTGAGGTGGTCTTTGAACTTCCTCAGAGAAACTGTCTCTGGGAACTGTAGGCCCTCGGCTGCTGGGACGAATGAGGGTGATGTCAGGACCTGATGGGCAGCTTTACCAGGAGATTGTGGCTTCTGGATGCAGTCCTCAGGTCCCATGGTCTGGGTTAGATCTGGGTCTTTGAGTGGAGGAGGACAGATGAGATTTCAGATTTTGAGTTGATTCTGGGATGATTAGTGCTTTGGGGGGCATTGGGTGAAGGTATTTTGCACATGGGAAGGACACGAATTTGGGGGGCCAGAGAGTGGACTGTTAAGAGCTGACCTGCATTTCCCCCAGAAACCTTGCTGCTGTCCTTATCTCTGGTACCACAGAACGTGACCTTATTTGGAACTAGAGTCCTTACAGATGCAATCACATTACAATGAGGTCGTTAGTGTGGGCCCTAATCTCCTGTAACCGACCTCCTTATGTAAAGGGAAAATCTGGACAGAGAGATGCCCCTACTGTCAGTGGTGGGCAGTGCATGAACTCCTAGAACCCTGACAGTAGTGGAAAACAGACACAGGCTGAGCACTAGGTAAATGGGAGCTCTAGCGGAATGTCAGATGAAGATGCTGTGGACCTCGGCTTCCCATGTCATAGTGACGTTAGCCTGAAGATGCTCTTTTGACCCTGCGACCCCCGCTTTTCACCATTCACTGACTTTTAAAGCTGGAAGGACACATGGAGGCTATTTACCCCTGAATATTACAGATTAGGGACAGGAGCCCCAGAGAAACAAATGACTGCACAACCTGCCTAGCTGGATCTCAGCTGTGGTCTCCTGGAGTGAGGCTGGGTGCCCTCTCCAAGGGCCACTGCATGAGTTTACCCTGGGCCTTTCTCACGCATTTCGAGAACTGTCCAGAAGATGTGCATATAAGTTAAACATCATTCTTGCTGCCATCAGTGAGATCCTTGTTGGTTAGTTGCCAGCTAATTTGGGGTGGCCTGTGCCTTGCTTGGAGTCCCCAGTCCAGGAGAGACAGGTGGCTTTGGGAGGAAAGGACCTCCCAGGACAGCAGAGCTCCAGCTGAGAGCTAGAAGAAGGTCCCTGTGCAGCCCCAGCCTGAGCTCCCATGGTCCCCCTTTCTAGTTCGGCCCTTCCTGTGCCTCTCCTCCCATCTGATATCAGAGCCCTGCCTGCTGTTTCCTGGGGCCTGTAAAAATAAACATTTTAATGCTTCTAAATGATTTGACTTCAGACTTAATAATATTATACCATGCAGCTCCAAGAGCTCTCAGAAATCCTTTAGAACAACTTCCTCCTTCCAGACCAGTATCAAATAACCAGGGTGAGCCCTCTTCCAAATGATCTCTTCGGTACACAGCCATCTGGGCCTCGAAAACAAAGGTGACTGAGTTCGAACCACGAGGATGAACAGGGTCAGGCAGAGCACGTCAGGCACCACCTGGGTCTGGGTCGGTGAGCGAACTTGGCAATGATGCACCTGGAAGAACTTCCTCCAGGGTCTGATCCCCATCAGAGGCTCCAGCAAACATGATTCAAAGTCCTGAAGGTGCCTCCCTGACTGGTCACGAACCTGTTTCTTTTCCCAATTGCCCTTTGGCTTTGTGGCCATGACTCAGAAAATGAGAAGCCTAAATTCATTGTCCCCTTCCCATCAGAACTTCCATCTATTAGAGATTTCGAGATTTCTCCATTCGTCCTCACTCCTCTGGGCCACTTCGTTTAATCTCCCTAGTGACGAGACTGTCATAAAACAAACAGATGTTCCCTTCACACTTCACACACATTTTCCTCTGGGCATTTTCAACACCTGCCAGGCAGAGACCTGTGGAAAGCCCAGACACATTCTAGAAAGGAGACAGTGAGGGAGAACAAACGTAAATGAATATATCAATAAATCGTCTTGATGTGCTCGTTTGGATCCCCAAAGGCATTTCCTGGACCTGGTGCCTCGTCCACAGTGTTTACTTAATTTAGCTTAAGTTGGCTCTTGGCTGATTTAAGGCTTACACTTAGGGTTTTGTAGGTTGTGCACTGCACAAATCTAGAGGACTCCACTCAAACGGATTTGGTTCTTCATTAACATAGTTTTCTGGAAGATGTCTGGTCAGGTGACTTGGAGTGTGAGCTCTTTTCTACTTTGAACAAATTCTTCAGATATAGTGGTGGCCTCAACCAAGACTTATACCTTTTTCTGTTTTTCCTCATTTGGTTTCTTAAATGCAACAAGTGATAAATAAGAAGCAAAATTTTGGGAAGTGAAAAATCACTTTTTGTTTGATGATAATCCCAGGAGATTGCTGACTTTATTAATTTACCTAAACCACAGCCAGAAGCTTAATATTTTAAAATGATTTTTAAAAAATTACAGAGGAGTGGGATACATGGAGAAAAGAAGACATCTAGTTCATGTCATTCCTGCTTAAAGTTATAATCAAATTATACCAAAGAGGGGTGCCTGGGTGGCTTGGTGGGTTAAAGCCTCTGCCTTCGGCTCAGGTCATGATCCCAGGGTCCTGGGATCCCTGCATTGGGTTCTCTGCTCAGCAGGGAATCTGCTTCCCTGTCTCTCTGCCTGCCTCTCTGCCTACTTGTGATCTCTGTCTGTCAAATAAATAAATAAATAAAATCTTTTAAAAAAATTATACCAAAGAGTCATGGGTACGTCTGCATATCCGTAGTTATGTAGAACTCCGAGTGTCTGTAGATCTCTACAAGTGAGCTGTCTTACGATGTGGGGTTTTGTTGTTGTTGTTGTTGTTTTTGTTTTTTTTAAGAAAAGTTTGTCTTAATCTCTTTCTTGGTGCTATCTGACCCCATTCCTTCCTGTTTTTTTCCAGTGACTAAGGTAGCTTGCATCGATGGGAAGACAATTCTCAAAGGACACATCTGTGCTCTTACATTAAAATAATCTCCATTTTTTTGTTTTGTTTTGTTTTTTACAGATCAGATGGCAAAGGAGCCAGTGGAAGACACAGACCCTAGCACGTTGTCCTTTAACCCGGTAGGTTACAATCTTTACATCAGTAATGACAACTCATGTTATTTCTTTTTTCCCTTTGTTACGTTTTTATTGCTCAGTATTTACATGAAGATCAGAAACCCCAAAGTCAGGTTTTCCCAAGATAAACTTCTTTATCGTGGTGTTCTCTGTGATGTAATGAAGTTTGGGTTTCTCGGGGCTAAAAATGGTATTGGATTCTGTTCTTGTGATCTTCTTAGATTATATCAGGTCTTTGTATTCTTGTCTATTTTTAATACTTGTCAGTCCTCTGTTTAACTTCCCCTTCTTCAAAGTTCAAAATATTTAGTGTGAGATGGAAGGCAAAAGCAGGACTAGTATACAGTTACTGGGGGCCAGCAGGCACAGATGTTTGATTCACTTATGTTACTGCATTTATTCCCTGCAATAACCCTGTAAGGTAAGCACTGCCCATTTCACACATGAACAACTGAGACTCGGGGGTTGGGGTAAGTTGCCCACATTGGAAGCAGCCCAGGTGGGATGCAGACCCAGTAGCTGGCTTCCGGTCCCTGCCCTGCCTTCCCAGAACCACGCTGTGGTGTGTCTGCTGCTTACGGCTTACCAAGGACTTCACATACTTCATCCCCCAAGTAATCAGTGAGATGGAAGGACAGTCACCCCATTGTACAGATGAAGCGATGAAAGTTCACAGATTCATAAAAAGTCACGCAGACGGGAGCTCTGCTCTCCTGTGTGGTACTGACTCTTGGTTATGACCAAATCCATGCCTCTGGCAACATTACATGTGTTATTGTGCATATAGGGGGTGACACACTCCTTTAAGAAAAAAAAAAGAGTGTTTGGAGGAGAAGAACTGTGCAGCCCATGAAAGATCCTGATCAGTGTAGTTAGAATGATGTAAAAGACACACATCAATATCATTAGACAATATAATTTGATGAAATGTCCTGAAGTCTTTGGTGATTCATGAGTTACCTCAGTGTCTTGAGGGGTTTGTCCTTAAGCCTTGAGTCCCCGCTGTATAGTTCTTTGGGGGCAGCGTTGGAGACAAAGCTGGACACGCAGTGGAAATCAAGAGGAAAACATCCTCTGACAGAGCGTGGGCCAGCCCTGTGCTGTGGTCCTGAACGAGGGCCTTTGGCTGCTAGAAGGTGCCCTCAGTTTGTCCTTCCAGTCCCTGACCCAGCGCCCGACCCGCACTGCTCTTGGACTCCTGCTCTCTTCCCGCCTGGGGTCACAGCCATCTCCACCTCCATTCACTTCTCCGTCCCGGGGCACAGTGATTTCCCCAAACCTTCCCTAGGTCGGTTTGCTGGAGCTGCCACAACAGAAGACCACACAGTGGGTGACTAAGTGCTCCCCATGTCTGTAGGTTGGAAAGGGCAGGGCCCTTCTTGTCCCTCCAAAACTGTGGGGAAGAATCCTTTCTCATGTGTGGTGGTCAGCAACCCCTAGTGGTTCTCAGCTGCATCCCTCCAGTGTCCTTGCTTCCTTGCCCCGTGGTGGGATTCTCCCTGTGGGTGGCCATCTCTGTATCTCTTCTCTTGTAAGGAGAGCAGTCCTGTTGAATTGAGGCTCCCTTACCCCAGTGGGATCTCATCCTCACTGGTCCTCTATCTAAGTCTGTAGATGTCTAGCTACCCTATTTTCAAATGAGGTCCCAGGTAGAGGTACTCAGGGTTAGGACTTCAGCACATTTTAGCAGGGGAGATGCATGTCAGCCCAGAACATTCCAGGGGCTCCTGGGATGAAATCTGTGTGCCTCTTCTTGGCAGCTGAGGTCCTCCATGACCTCATCTCAGCAGCCCTCCCAATGAGCCAGTCGTGTGTAGGTCTTTGCTGAGCCTGAAACACCCCACACCTTCTCACCTTCTCACCTTCCAGGGATACTAACATTGTTCCATGCAGTGAGGAAAATCTCCCAGCTTCCTCAACTAAGGAACTCGTGTGCTTCCTCCCAGGCAACGCTCTCTTTGCTTCACCCTGGGGCCTTGGGAGGCTCCTTTCTCTACAGCCTAACCCCTACTTTTTAATCACACTGTGCTGGAATTGTTTACTTGTGTGAGTTCCTGCAAGACTGTGTTGAATGTCTTCCCATATTCAGTGCCAGACACAAAGCAAAGGTGGATCCCCTGTCTCCCTCCAGTGTGCCTCTCTGCTTCTACACTTGTCACACTTCATACCACCTGGACTTGCTCCCCTGGGCCCACCACCTGTGACCACCATGCTCCTTCCTCTTGGTCACCCGAGTTCTTGGGCATTCTGCACACCAAGCTCAAATGTCAGTCTCTCCAGGAAACCTGCGTTTGCTCCAGCCTGTGGGTTCCCTCACACAGACTTCTGGTAGATGTTTATTTAACACTGAGTCAAAATGCGGGGCTGCAAAGATCATAGTTCCTTTTTCTTAAAAAAAAAAAAACTTACGAGCCTATCTGAGGAAATAGGCAAGTCCATACTTTAAAAACAGCCTGATAAGTGTTACCATACAGGTGTGTTTTCTGTGCTCCAGGGACCAGACTATCTAGAAGAATCTAGTCTCAGGGAGAATTTGACTTTAAGTTCTCCGTGACTGATGACTGATTGATTGATTTCTTCTGTGGAAGAGGATTTCAAGGCTTCTAGAGGTTCTGAAACTTCACTGTTCAGCTCCAAAGAAACTGCAAGGAAAGAGTTTTAAAACAAAATCCTTGGTTCCACATTTGTTTGTTTTTCTCTTCTGTCAGAGGAAGACATGTGTGAGACCTACAGGCAAGTTGGAAGGTGCAGCCTTTTTTTTTTTTTTTTTTTAAAGGCTGGAGGCATGGATCCAAAGGCCCAGATGGGGAATGGGAGCTGTGCAGGGGTTAGGGACAGGATAGGGAGACTGGGCACTTCCCACTCTGCTCATGGAAGTCATCGGAGAATGACCACATTGTTTAATCGGAAGTCAAAGTTTCCAGAATACCTGCATGGAGGTACCAGGAAAGAAATATGTGATTGCAAGAGCCTTTGATATTTTGAATTCCCTCCCATGGTACTGCCGCCAGCCAGTGCACTGAGCAACTGTGTACAATTGTGCGCAATGAGTAGATCTTTGTAGACCTTTGTGCGGTCGGTAGGCTGGTTGGCTTTTCAATCCTGTCCTACCCACTCCAGGACGCAGCCCTACATGAGTGAGATACAGCCTGGCCCACGGGCTTGTTGAGCCAAAGGAATGCCACAGAAATGGGGACAAGAAATGGGTCTATCCCCATAATTCATGATAACAAATGCTCCTCAATTTTAAACTACAGGAAATGGGTGGGGGGGAATAGCCCAGCAGAAAAGAGAGGAAGTGTGGTTTAGCGGTCAGAGCCGAAGCAGTTTGGAAGCCTTATTCTGTCTCATGTTCCAACATTAACTTCTTGTCAACCTTGATTTCATTTTTATAGACCCAGGATAAAAACGAACAATGGGTCAGGCCTGTTGATATATCCATGGCTAGAAACTTGCAAGGCTTTAAACTAAAATTATGACTTTGCCCAAACAAAGATTTCTTTTCACTTTACTCTTATAACTGAACTATGGGGTTTAAAAATAACTCTCTTCTTTTGTTGGTTTCCACAGTCAGACAAATATCCCATTCAAGATACGGGACTCCCTAAAGGTATGTACACTTAATGTAACTACTTGAACTTGTGATTATTTTAATGTCTTGAACAAAGCACTAGTGAAAGTCATCTCTCATTCCTTAAAGTTGTTAAACAGAAACATACTGACAGTTTAGCTTTTGACTTGTTGACTCTCTAGGGCATGGCTTTTCTTATTAAAATCTACAAATTATTTCATTACAAATTATACATTAAATCCCTGTGGCGTTTTTATGATGCATAAAATGAAGAGAGCCAGCGCTCTGTGTTGCAAATGACAGAAACCTAACCCAAGCTCATTTTAAAAAGGGACGGGACATACTGGCTTAGGCTCTTTGGATACTGCAAGGTGCAAATTTGAAGGATGCTCTCAGGCTCAGTCTCTGTGTGTCTCTCATCTCATCTCTCTGTCTTCATCTGTGTTGGCTTCATTTTGGGGCAGGCTTTCCCTTCATGGCCAGAAGCATGGTCACCAACACCTCCGGCTGTACACGGTGCCCATCGAGATGGCAGAGCAAGGGTGTGCCTTTCCCCTAGTGCCCAATTTCTAGGGATGGCTGTCATATGGGGAGTTTGGGTCACATGGCCATCCGTGACTCCGTTGTTGCCCTTAGGAGGATGGAGGACGTGGGTCAGGTTTGCACCTTGAGGTTGGGTGGGGAAGGGCATGGAGTTATTCTACCCAAACCACAGGAAAGAGGCCTCTGTTACTAGACAGAGGGGCAAAGGATGCTTGTCAGGCCCCAAAGCAAAACAGAACAAAAACAAATCCAAAAAACCTATCTTTTGTAATTCGCAGACCAATGGTTTATCCATGGTGTAGACATGGCCAGGCTCAGCCTCTCGTGATTTCTTCTGTGGGGCAATCTGTTGTGGGGTCATCTGGTTGCCCTCTTGAGTCTTTACCTTGTACTCTGCTGACAGGCCTGAGAGAAGGGGTGGACGGGGTGAGGGACAATCTGATCTGAGCAGCTTCAGAGATGGCAGGGGCCCCCAGCTTCCTGAAAAGGTGGGACTTCCCAGCACCTGCCGCTGTGGGTTTTCCTGGCAGTCCTTGTGACCGGGTAGCCGTAGGGTCACCCAACTGGAGGGTGAGGAGGGAGCTCCTTGCCAGGGTCCACTTGGGGTTAGGTCCAGGGTTCTGCGAAGGTTCCCCTCCCTCCAGTCCTTACTGGCCAGACTCTTCTCCTTACACCCAGAAATTAAACCTCCGGCGTTCATTCCTTTTGTTGTCTGTGCATGTCCCGGGAGTGGCAGAATCCAAATCCCGGCTGTATTCGGGGAGGCTTGTGGTAAGCTCCCCTTCCCCTAGTGGTGAGTGATTTTCTAAGTGTTCCGATCCTCCAGTCCATGATTCGATTCTCCAGTTCAGCCAGAAGGTAGAAGACACAAACCAGGCGACCAGGGATGTGGGAGGCAGTCTCAGGTGGTATGGCTTTGACTTCAGTGTGCAGTGAAGAATTATTGAGGGCGTGGGGGGAGCTGTTGAAAATCCAGATTCTGGGCTCAGTGGCTTTGAAATCACCATGTGGCAGGTGTGGGGCCAGGCCCAGGAACTTGTAAATGCATACCTGAGTGGCTGGGAGGCAGACCTAACTTTAACCTAAGAAGCTCAAGGATTTGGTATGTCCACCAGGGAGGCAGATAAACAAGAGAACCAATCTGTAGCCAGACCACTAGCTGGACTCTAAGCGCCATTAGAATGGTGGCTGCACCTCTCAGGGTCTCAGGGCAGGAAGGACAGTGTTCTCCTCTCCTCCCAGGATGCTAAGGAGAATCCAATGAAATGAGTCCAGGATGGTACTGACACAGGCGAGCCAGATGGTGGAGGGAAATCGGGAGAAGGAAATGTGCAAACTCAGGCTTGAGGATGCTTTCCCAGTGCCATAGCAAGAACGGTACTGCTTGAGACAACCGCTGAGCTGCAGTGACTCTGAAAATGCAATGTCACGGTTTGATCTGTCTAAAAGATCTTTTTTAACACCCTTCAAAGTGATTTCCTGTTTTGGAGGGGGGAAAAAAAGAAGACTGGGTTTTTCCTGGAATTTGAGACTCACAAAACCTTAATTAAACTGGTGAAGATTTTACAAGTAACATGACAGTGAAAACCATGTTTATGGGAAATGTGACTAGATCTTCTATCCTGATTCACGGAGAACTGTCTAACTAAGCATGTGACTTCTTTTTTTTTTTAAGATTTTAGTTATTTATTTGACAGAAAGAGAGATCACAAGTAGGCAGAGAGGCAGGCAGAGAGAAGGGGAAGCAGGCTCCCTGCTGAGCAGAGAGACTGACTCGGGGCTCGATTCCAGGACCCCGAGACCGTGACCTGAGCTGAAGGCAGAGGCCCAACCCACTGAGCCACCCAGGCGCCCCAAGCACATGACCTCTTATCTCTAAAGAAATACATCGTCTTATACATAATGTCTGGAAGTTTATAAACTTACTCTAAGGGCGCCTGGGTAGGTCAGATGGTTAAACGTCTGACTCTTGGTTTCAGCTCTGGTCATGATCTCAGGGTCATGGGGTCGAGCCCCTGTGTCAGGCTCTGCTCAGCACGATGTCTCTTTGAGATTCTCTCTCCCTCTGCCCTGCCTGCCACTCACTCACACACACACACATGCATGCTCCCTCTCTCTCAATAAATAAATAAATGAATCAAATCTTTTTTAAAAACTTCAACATTTGCATTCAATAATATCTATGACTTGGGATGCCTGGGTAGCTCATTCAGCTAATTATTTGCCTTTGGCTCAGGTTATGATCCCAGGGTCCTGGGATCAAGCCCTGCATCGGGCTCCCTGCTCAGTGGGGAATCTGCTTCTCTCTCTGCCTCTGCTGCTCCTCCTGCTTGCGTGCTGTCTCTGTCTCTGTCAAATAAATAAATAAAATCTTTTAATAATAATAATAATATCATCTATGACCTGATATTTACTAGTATTTTTAAAAACCTACCAACGGGACCAATATCACCATTAAACATTTACGGTAATTTCTTTTATAAACATATAATGTATTATTAGCCCCTGGGGTATAGGTGTGTGAATCACCAGTTTTACACACTTCACAGCACTCACCATAGCACATACCCTCCCCAATGTCCATATTATGGTAATTTTTTATCATAAATGTTTTTAGGTGAAGAACCCATATGAATCAGTGCAGAAACAAAGTATAGGTTCAAAAGCAAATATAATCTAATTAAGTCCAAACTTGGACTCTAACGTTTAAGTGAATTTTAGGGGGTCCTGCCTTCTTTAACAGAGGATTTACCTGTAATTAGCTTCAGTAGTTTCCATATGGTTAAAAAGTCTTCAAAATTTATTTTTTTAAGCAGACTAACCGTGTTTCACAAAATATGATGCTTCTAGTATATTCCTGCTGTCTCCATGGGCAGTATAAAACCATTCTTCACACGGTCCTGAATAGAGGGGCTCTGAATTAGCTGCTTTCACCATAAATCAACAGTGAAGTCTAATGCAGCTCCAATGACCAGCCTGTTTTTGAGATGAAACATGCTGCTAAACTTGTTTTCTTATCAAGAACAAATGGGTAGCTTCCACCTCCCCTGATTTTATAGATTTCAGGGGTTCATTCTGTCAGGCCTCTTTTCTGAGAGCTATTCTGGGAGAGTCTGCTGGCACTAAACTCAGTACTAATGTAAGAGTGAGGTTCATTTTATTAAGGTTTTTTCTTTGAGTATTGTTGACACATAATGTTACATTAATTTCAGGTGTAGGGCATAGTGCAAAACAGCATGGAGCATCCTTAAAAAAATTAAAAATAGGGGCATTTGGGTGGCTCAGTGGATTAAGCCTCTGCCTTTGGCTCAGGTCATGATCTCAGGGTCCTGGGATCGAGCCCAGCATCGGGCTCTCTGCTCAGCCAGGAGCCTGCTTCCCCCTCAGTCTCTGCCTGCCTCTCTGCCTATTTGTGATCTCTTTCTCTGTCATATAAATAAATAAAATCTTTTTTAAAAAATTAAAAATAGAATTACCATATGCTCCAGTAATTCCACTACTGGGTATTTACCCAAATAAAACAAAAATGCTTATTCAAAAAAATATATCCACTCTTATGTTTATAGCACCATTATTTGCAACAGCCAAGCTTTGGAAGCAACCTGAGTGTCCACGGACAGATAAATGGATGAAAAGATGTGGGGTGGGGTGTGAGTGTGAGTGTGTGTATGTGTGTTAGAATATTACACAACCATTAAAAAGGTTGAGATTGCACAGTTTGCGACATGAGTGGGGCTTATTTTATATCAAAGATCTCCTGATATCTTGTAGAAACTGCTGGCTTAAGTGTTT
This sequence comes from Mustela putorius furo, assembly GCF_011764305.1. Classification (NCBI taxonomy): domain Eukaryota; kingdom Metazoa; phylum Chordata; class Mammalia; order Carnivora; family Mustelidae; genus Mustela; species Mustela putorius. Next base: position 176,595 of record NW_025421577.1, read on the forward strand.
TGAAGGAAATGTGACTCTTCACAATTTGAGAGAAAGTGTGTTTGGGAAAAAATTCTCATTTTTGAACCACTACTCCCAGTGAGGGGAAATTACTGCACATAAATACATTATAAAGTAATCGAGATTTTATCTTCTTTTTATCTAAAAGAAGATAAAATTTATTTTTTATCTTTTATTCAAAAAATTTTGTGGTGAATTTAAGTTAAAGAGAGGTAAAGTGGACTAATTCTGTTGCTAAATTTGAGGCATTTGAACTCAAACATAGATGATACCTGGGGGGATGTTTTAGAGCAATTTGTCAATTAAATGTAGAAGTAGTGGTTCAATTTGAAAAAGCGAGGAGAAAAACAAATATGAAGGAATTCACTAAAATAATTCAGAAGTAAAAATACTTGCCCTAAAACTCATAAGCCAATATGCTATATTATATATGATCTTTCCTCTCATAGATTGAAGCATTTTGTTAATAGGCTTCCCTGTTCTAAAAGGAAGCCAAACACCCCTCCTGCCTGCATGATTTGCTGTGTCCTGGTCCTGAGCTCATTCCATAAGTTCATGGCCTCCCACTCAACCTTGACTGGGACTCCTATTATAATAAACTCCCAAATCAACCATCCTTCCCCAAATTATTATTTGAATCCAGAAGTGACCGTCCTACACCATTTTTTTTAAAGGTTTTATTTATTTGAGAGAAAGAGAGAGAAAGAAAGCACGAGCTGAGTGGGGAGGGGCAGAGGGAGAAGCAGGCTCCCCACTGAGCAAGGAGCCCGATGTGGGGCTTGATCCCAGGACCCTGGGATCATGACCTGAGCTGAAGGCAGATGGTTAACGGACTGAGCCACTCAGATGCCCCCATCCTGCACAGTTGTTTTTTTGTTTTTTTTTTTCCCTTTGAGGAAGGCAGAAAGGAGAGGGAAGGATGTGACCACAGGAGTATTTGGGGTACCACTTCACAAAAGTACGTAAGTTCAAATCGTCCTCACATTGGCCGGAAAAAAACATGCTTTTACAAAAATGCCGGGCTGACTGTTAATGATAGTAGCCATTTTGAGAACCGGCGTAACCAAAATCACACGTCTGTTACTTTTTGCCGTGGTGCCTCAATTCTGTGGGATGCCTGTTGGATGTCAGACTTCCGGAGGCCTCCGACATTCCAGTTAAGTAAGTCTGGTGTGGAGCCTGGGAATCTGCATTGTTAGCCAGCACGGGAGGTTCAGATGCCAGAAAGCTGGGCTCTGTCTCTTGAGACACACAGGCCAAGGCAAGATCTCTACTGCTCTCACTTCAAGAGATACCACATAGAATCTTAGTGAAAAACTACCTTTAGTTTAAATTTCTCAGATAATACTATTAAGGAGGGGGGGTGTCTTTTAGTTGGAATCGTGTGGGAGGCTGTGAACGTAGCCCCTTGTTTGAACAAATCCAGCACCCTGCCACTTACTAGGTGAATGGATGTTAAAGAATGTAAGAAAGAGATCAATCAACCAGGCTCTCATTCAGTCTTAACTCTTGGCCCCCGATAAATGATTCTTTCTTCAAAGCTTTATAACTCTCAGAGTTTGCATAAGCCTTTCTTTCATAATGTTCTCTATGTCTGTCAACTTTCAAGTTGAGAGCACAGTGTGGAATTCTACAAAGGTTCCAATCTGGTGGGACCAAAATCTGATTTCCACGCATTGGTGCTGTCCTCACCACAAATCGGGGAGCTGCAAAGTTAACCCCTGTGTCAAACAACCTAAGAATGGAGGTTTCCTCCCCAAGTCAAGTTTTTGGAAGGTGTTAAACATGGTACCTGCCTTTCAGGTTCCTTTGACTTTCTCTGGCAATCCACACTTGGACGGTAGAACTGACGTAGCTTTGCTCTGTCCTCTAGGAGGCTGAGCTTTGAAGACATGTGTCATTCCCACTGTCTGCTATCCACCAGGCATTTTAAAGTGTCCAATGAGCAGATGAGCCCAGTGGCATCTGCTGTGGTGAAATGTGTTTGGAGTGCCATTTACTCACCCAGCTGGACAGGGAAGGACCCTGCCCGGGGTTAGGCGGACAGCCACACATACCTGACACTGGGTGGATGAGATGGACAGCAGTTTATGAGTCCTTTATCCTTACTTGGAGGTGGGGGATGCTGCAAGCCATGCAGGGTCACATGGGGTTGCCCTCAGGAGCACGTGAAGAAGCAGGGGCTGCAGTTCTAAGTCAACCCCCGTTGATTCCATGGTGCCTTGACATCAATTTAAATCTTAGTGACGATTGAGACTTACAGGGTAGAGGAGGGCCTCCCTAAATAGCAAAACACGGCATAACTTGCCCAGGAGAGAATGGGCCATGTGGTGTGGTACTAGGGGAGTGAGGGCCTGGCCCCCAAGGGCGTGAATCCAGACAACCAATGCTTATGGCAATAGTGACCCCAGGCAAAGGCTCTGTTTGCGCTTTGTAACTAAAACAGGAATTCTATGAGGGGCCCATTATACCTTTTGAGGTAGCCTGTTGCCTACAGAGTAAATGAAAGTTCCTTCCAAAGGCTCCTTTTAGAGCCAGGCACTGTGCATTCTGAGAAGTGAAATCAATGTCTTGGTCCCTATCCAGTAGGGACTCTCTATCCCCTGGTCTGGAACTCCAAGGGGGATAGAGAGTGTTCTAGAAAGGCCTTATATTTGTGGACTTACTAGAGGTAAAGACATTTGTTAACCTTGATTTATATTCTGTTCATCTGTGAGGCAAGAGATTCCCAGGGTTCTTTACTTCAGAGTGGGCAAGTCTTTGGCAATGGTTCAAGAGTTTGTAAATAATAATATTAAATAGTAGTAGTAGTAGCAGTAGTAGTAGTAATAATAATAATAATAATAATAATGATGATGATGATGATGATGATAATGATAATACTGATGGAACCATTTGTTGGCCAGGGCATGTAGCACTGAGATGACAGCCTGAAGTCTGGCCAACTGTGCTGACTCTTGAATCCCGTCTGTTATCAGGGACATCCTGAAAGGGCTGAAAAGCACAGGTCTCCATGGGCTCCATCATGTCTGGTGGTGGCCATCTCATCTGTAGTGTCTACAGTTTCCCACAGCTATTCGCTCAGTTGGTCTGAAGGGGACCCCCCAGGTAACCCAGGCATCTGGGAAGAGTGACCTCTTCCGGCACCATGGCATCCAGCAAGAGACTGAGGAGAGTGAGTGACTGTCCCTCCCATGAGCAGAATATGCCCGAGGGTCCAAGTCTGACTCGACTCAGTAGCAAGGCCACAGAAGCCATGTCAAGCTTGTAGGGTGCTGCTTCCATGACCCAAGGCAGAATGGGCAGCAGCGCCTGGAGCCTCACAGGTACAGGGTCAGTGAGAGCCTCTATTTCCAGAAGAGCCCAGCCTGCAGCCAGCGATCACTGCTCTAATGGTATAGAGAGAGAAGGGCCTAGGAGGGCGGTTTCTTGCATCAGAAGCCTATGGACAGCTTAGGGGTATCATGGTGGTCCAGAGACTTCAGGAGGAATACGAGGAAGGAGATTTCTACCTGACAGGGAAGGGGTTGCTGAGAATGCTCACTGTAGACTTGTATTGGAAGGAGCCCCGTTCATGGTGGACCCATCTGCAAGTAACCGTGGCAATGGGAGTAAGTGAAGTGTGTAAATGGGGAACGGGTTGTCTCCAGAATTCCAAAAGGACTAAAAGATGTTGGACTTGTATTAATGTGTAGGTACTCAGAGGCCCCATAGCTCTTTAATGGCCTTGTCAGAAATGAAGCAGAAATGAAGCAGCCCTTAGTTTACCAGAAAATTCTTAGAAAATGAACCAAGCGGTGCACTGCCCTGGGGGGCAATGTCCTGATCCCTTTCTGTGAGCTCTTTTACAGATATTTATATGGTTTGGATGACTGCGTCACATGGATGTCCTCAGAGGAGGATGTGAACTGTGAACCTGGAGAAGGGTGGGTGTAGATAAGATCTTGCCTGAAAAGTCCGTGTGCTAGAACAAAGCTGTTAGAAAACCCCCTGGGTATCCTGGTCACCACACACTAGGTGCCTTTGTAGATGAAGGCACACTGCAGCTGCGAGGCTGCTCAAGTAGACACTAGACAGAACATTTCAGCCAAAACTGAATATCCAGGTATTTACTAGTGGCTGATAGGATAGAGTCAGTAATGGTAATAACACTGGGCATGGAGCGTAGGGCTTTCATGCATGGGACCATGGCAGTAAGGTTGCAGTAATGCACTTTGAGGTGCCATTCATTTTCCTCCGGGTTTCAGACGAGGCCACATTCAGCTGTTAAATGAGAAGCAGGAGATAATCAGCCTTTCACTCTTCAGGTCTTATATAATAAGTTTTGATCTTTGGAGGTCCTGTTTTTTGTTTGTTTGTTTTAAGATTTTATTTATTTGTCAGAGATCACAAGTAGGTAGAGAGGCAGGAGGGAGTGGGGAAGCAGGCTCCCTGCTGAGCAGAGAGCTCGATGCGGGGCTTGATCCTAGGACCCTGGGATCACCACCTGAACCAAAGGCCCACTGAGACACCCAGGTGCCCCTGGAGGTCCTGTTTAATTTACATTGGGCCATAGTAGCTATTTGAACTGAGAAGTCTATGGGGTCCCATTTTGTCAACTAACTGGGAAGATTTAATATGAATTCATGGGGTCAGAGCAGCCATGCCCCCATGAGATGCTCTAAGGCAGTGTGTGTTGTGACCCTGGAAAATTGAGGCCACATGGTAGTCCTCATGGTCAGGGTATGGCATGCCTGTCCTCTGTTTTACCTTCAGGAGCTCTCCTACCATAATGGGGGGTACACCATGGTGACATTTAGTGGCATCTCCAGGTGTAACTGTAATTTGAGCCCTGGTGCTGACGAAGTCCATGAGGGTTGGCCAGTTCAGATATTTTGGCAGATATTAAAGCTAATTCAGAACCTACGTGCACACCTGCAGTGGCGGGGGGTGGGGGCAGAGGGAGAGAGAATCTCCAGCAGACCCCAAGCTTGGTGCGGAGCCTGACGTGGGGCTCGATCTCACCACCCCAAGATCATGACCTGAGCTGAAATCGAGAATTGGATGCTCAGCCAGTGGAGCCACCCACCCGGCCCTCTTTCATCTATTGCCTGAGTGAATTATTGTAGTGAACGTTGGATTTGCCATCAGGTCACACTGTGGACCTCTGTTTCCAGTTCTTCGTTTTCCTTTTATCTCCTCCCCAGTATCCAGGTTTCTTTCCATCTTGCTTTCATGTCCCCTCCCCTTTTCTTTTTGTGTCACTGGATAAACTCTGGGTGCAAGTAGGTGGGGGAACCCTCTGCTTCCTCCTCCACAGAGACTCAAATCAGTACCATGGGGGTTGGGGTCCGCCACAGCTGCCTGCCACAGGGTAGTGGTGGCTTTCTTATGGTTTCGGAACCCTGGGCTTGCGTCAGGCTCCAACCAACTCCTCGTCATGTGGCTGGGGGACCGTGGGTGGGTTTCCCCTGTAACCGAGGGTCAGGATCCTTACTGTAGACAGGCAGAAGTGGCCCACGGGCCCAGCGGGCAATGGGCTAAAATGGGTTTGCTACAGCCCTGCCTTTTCTTCATTTCTTTTATGCTTTCTCTACAGATTCCCTTGGAATATTTTTATTTCTATCTGCATAAAGCCCCAGCATTCACTTTCTGGCCATTCATGGTGCAGACTTTCTGGGGGCTTATAGGGATGGGCTGGGGAGGCTGACGGCCCACCTCATAGGGAGCCATCTCTTCCTCCAAGGAATGCCAGTCAGTCTGCTTGGGGCCAGGTTCCACCTCCAGGAAGGTCCCACTGCTGAGGGATCGGGTGGGGTGCGGCAGGCCTGTGATCCAGAATTGGTCCTTCCGCACACTGTAAGCAGCTACGCTAAGCCCAGACACACTGGCTGGGGGCATGGCATGGGGACAACAGCCATGTGCCAAATGCTCCTTCTCCGTTTCCCCCAGTTCCTAGGCCACGGGCTGCCATGGTTATGTATCCTGATGCCCTTGGGGGTCAGGAGAGCACATGTGCTGGCAGCAAGGGAAGCCACAGTGTAGGATACAGCAGGGTCACCATTTGTGCCCAAACAGCCACAAGCAGGGCGCCATGTTTCACTCACCCTGGGATGGTGATCTCATGGCTTTCTGCAAAACTCCCAAAGTGGGGATGGCACTTTGTGTATGATCACGGTGCCGGTGCGGCTCTCCCTGGGTATTCACCAGGCTGGAGACAGCTGCCGGAGAGCTCTAGCCCAGCTTGTGATAGCTGGGACTTAAGTAGTGACCAGCCAGGGTGCTTCGAGCTGGAATTCTCCAAGCTCGCCTGCCAAACATCAGCAGACCCCAACAACACATCATACTGGGGGACAGACCGTGAACAATGGTTTTCACCTTGAGGATGAGGACATTTTAGCTGGGATGCCACAGTACTTGGGCCATGCTGTTCCTGATGTCAGTTGTCACACCACCTCCCATTCACCCGGCTGGTGAGGGAAGGACCCTGCCCCGGGGTTAGGTGGACAGCCATATATACCTGACACTGGACACATGAGATGGACGGCAGTTTATGAGTCCTTTATCCTCACCTGGGGGAGGGGACACTGCAAGCCATGCAGGGTCACATGGGGTTGCCTTCAGGAGCGCGTGAACAAGCAGGGGCTGCAGGTTGTAAGGGTGGCGAGAGGATGGAGGGCCCTGGTTTCCTAGCGGGGATGTGACTGGCTCAGCTGAGTAATTCTGTGTGCCAGTAGGGATCTGAAACTCAGTACTCAGGGCTGAGTGGGGACGGTGGCTGGTGCCCTCCCCGGCAGTGGGGTGTAGCTGACTCATGGCTGCAGAGAGGGCAGAGACCTGAGGCCTTCCTGATTTCACCAGATGTCCAAGCAGCACATAATACTGAGTCCTCGTGGCAGACCTTACACCGCAGACCCTGTTCCTTATCAAGCCTGTGTCTTTTTCCCTCCCCAGCTGAAGAATGCGATCCCATTACTTTGAACTGCCCAACAGAGTCTGACGTGCAACATCAGGTAAAACTCGTTTTATTTATATTTTCACCCTTGGCTTCTTGCTAATCCATCTAGAATTTTTTAGAAATTCTCTGTCAGAGCTTTGAAAAAAAAAGAAGAGGATTTTTAGGTAATAAAATAAGTCTGGAAATGATCTTTAAACAGCCCAGTGACAGAGTACATGCACACAACTTCTGTTACTCCCAGTAACTATGGTAGCTTTAATCCATGCTTCAAAGAAAGCATTTGTCTGTAGGCTAAACACAGACCAGCAATGTCAATGAATGAAGGAGCAGAGCCTGCTTTCTTTCAGATGGAGTTGGTATGCTGTGAATGGGAAGCTTTTTTTAAGCCACAACAAAACTGGACAGTCTAATAACATTTTTGTAATGTTTTTATAAAACTTTACCTTTTTTCAGGAACCCTTTATTTATTTATTTGTTTGTTTGTTTTGGGGGGTCTTTCCCACAATGCCAAATCTAGGGATTGTTTTCTGATTATAAAAGAATGTTTGTTATTTTAAACTTCAAATAGGACAGAAATGTATCCCCCCAAAATGAGATTTGCCTGTCACTCCATTTTTTACTTTTGAGGTACATCCTTCTAGAAGCTTCCTTGGGTCACTGTGTGGTTCAGTTATATCTGGTACTGTCCAGCCCGTTGCTTTCCACTCTTTCAAAGCTCATTGGCAAAATTGCACAATGCTTCACAGCAGGTGAACTATATTTAGAGTATCAAATGTCTCAAAAAGCATGTCTTACCTCAAGATGGGCTAGTTTGGTCCTGCCCGTTCCATAACACCAAGGTGATTTTTAGTGAGACAAATTAAAAGTTCTGTTTAGGCTTGCTTGTCAAATGTCAGTTTGTCATAAATCATTAATAGTGATGCTCTTGGGTAGTCAGATCACTTTTGGAAAAAACAAAATTATACTGTTGTTGATAGAACGGCCAATTTTAATTGGACACAGCTCTCTCGAAAGTTGTCAGTGATGCTGCTTTTAACTTTGGTTTGGGGTTCTTGGGTCACCTACTATGAACATCATATTCTTATTTAGTCATCCTTAGTGTTTTCCTTGGAATTACGATCTAATGGTTGAGTTTGGTGCCGACTAAATTTAAACAATTGTAGTAAACCCAAAGTAAGAAATTTTCTCTTCTCGCATTCCTCAATTTGTTTAACCAAGTCTTGCTCCTCGCATGTTTTGCAACATGATATAGACTCAAGGAAGAGGCAAGAATGCTACATGGTTTGTTTAGCCTGATTTTAGGGATTTTCCAAAACCAGTTAAGATTAGGTACGAAATATACCTTAGGACACTGTTGAGAAGCTGTTTCATTTTAAGTCATAGTTCTAGCTATAAGAAGTAAAGACTCTCCTAAAAGATGAAAATAGATCTATCAACGAATAAAAGGGGCAGAAAGCTATTTGAGATTTTTTTAGTTCTGTTGTAAAAGAAACCGTCATATTCCTATGAAAAGGAGGACTGTACCTAGCTAATTCAGTTCGTTATTTCTTTGTATAATCTATAGTATTTGTTCTAACTGCTAGATATCCAGAGGATTCTTTGAAACCAACTTGGCAGTTAGAACAAAGAAAACTTACTAGGGGAGACACGTTTAAAAAAACAAACAAACAAAACCCCCACAGTCCATTTTCTAGAGCTCTGACATTAAAAGTGAGCCAAAAATATGTTCTTCAGAATATGTTAACATTTGGTGTGTGAGTGCTTTTTATCATTTGAAAACTAAAATCTACCTCTTTGAATGAAGCAGACAGAAAATAATGCGGTGTCCTGGTGTGCAAAGTCAAAGTCTGACCTCTCACACAAAATTTCATAAAGAATCCTTTACTTTTAGGAACTTAAAATCCATACCCCATCTGCACTCTGAGGAAAGAGCCACTGACAAGTACTTTGCCTGGATTGAAGTATTATAAGATCCTAGATGAGGGGTGCCTGGGTGGCTCAGTCAGTTAAGCAAAGAGCCACTGACAAGTACTTTGCCTGGATTGAAGTATTATAAGATCCTAGATGAGGGGGTGCCTGGGTGGCTCAGTCAGTTAAGCGTCTTCTACTGTTTATTACAAGTGGAATTTGTTGCATGGATGTTCTGAGACCAAACCTGGACTGGGTGTTCTTGGGCGTAAGAAAAAGCAGGAGAGGGGGCAGGGGGTGAGAGAAGACCCCCATAGAGCTTACAGACTCATTGGAGAAGCAAGGCACCCAGCATGAGATTTTAGGTGTGGGGATGGTTCACGGGGCTTAAAAACGTTCATGGAACTTGGGGCAGCTGGGTGGCTCAGTCAGTTAAGTGTTGACTCTTGATCTCAGTTCAGGTCTTGATCTCTGGGTTGTGAGTTCAATCCTCATGCGGGGCTCCACACTCAGCATGGAGCCTTCTTAGAGGGGAGAAAAAAAAAAAAAGAAAATGTGGAACTTTATGTTCAAGAAAACACTTTCCACAACTTTAGCCAACAGTGAAGTTTCAGTTATGTGGACACATACACAAACATCAGGCAAATGAGAATAAGGCAAAATTTCTTCCAGTCTGTGGCCAACAATCTGTGCCAAGAGGAAGCTGTAGTAATAATAAAAATAATAAATATCAGGTTGCTAACTCAGAGTTAGAGGTTATAGAAAGAATGACATTCTCTTCTATTTAAGTTATTTATTTGGTTTCACCAAACAAAAAGTTTTATCTTTTAAGTTTTAAAAACTACATGAAAGTACTGGGTTCATTTAGTTGTGACTAAAGAAAGGTGTTTAATAATAAAGGAATATGGGGTAGAGAGTATATAGGAACACTTTATACCATTTTCTCAAGTTATCTGTAAATCTAAAACTATTCTAAAATTAAAACGTATTTTATCTCATTTAAAGTTTTATTTAGAGAGAGTATGTGCAGGTGGGGGGAGGGGCAGAGGGGGAGAAAGAGAGCATCACAAGCAGACTCCGTGCTGAGCGCAGAGCCAGATGCGGAGCTCAATCCCACGACCCCAAGACCTTAGCTCAAATCAAGAGTCGGAAGCTTAACCAACTGATTCACTAGGCAGCCCTAGAGTAAAAATGTATTTTAAAAACCACACAAAGGGGGCGCCTGGGTGGCTCAGTGGGTTAAAGCCTCTGCCTTCAGCTCAGGTCATGATCCCAGGGTCCTGGGATCGAGTCCCACATCGGCCTCTCTGCTCAGCAGGGAGCCTGCTTCCTCCTCCCTCTCTCTCTGCCTGCCTCTCTGCCTACTTGTGATCTCTCTCTCTGTCAAATAAAATAAATAAAATCTTTAAAAAAAAAAAAACACACGAAGTAAAATTTAGAATCTAGAAAAATGCAAAACCTCATTCACAATTCCACTACTCTACTATAACCGTTTTTTTGGTCATTTGGATGTATTCCTTCATATACTTTTTTTATGTGAATGATTATAAAAACTGTTTGTAAATATATCTTGCTTTTGTCATGTGATGTTATTTCACAAACTTTATCCAGCTTGTAACATGCCTGTACCATCAGTTTGAACGGCTATGTGGTATTACAGTCTCTGACATGGAAGTGATTCTGGTGTGCGTGTCTAAGGGCAGGACGGAAGCATCCCTGCTACCAGCAGTGGTACCTGTCAGCACTCTGAGGAAAGAGCCACTGACAAGTACTTTGCCTGGATTGAAGTATTATAAGATCCTAGATGAGGGGTGCCTGGGTGGCTCAGTCAGTTAAGCGTCTGCCTTCACCCAGGTCATGATCTCAGGGTCCTGGGATCGAGCCCCTGCATCAGGCTCCCTGCCCAGTGGGGAAGCCTGCTTCTCTCTCTCTCTCTCTGCTGCTCCCCCTGCTTATTCTCTCTCTCTCTGTCTCTGTGTCAAATTAAAATATTTTAAAAAAAGAAGAAGAAGAAGATCCTAGGGAATAAGACTGAGGATGAGTTGGAGCCCAGGCCCCAGAGCTTGAATGCCAGACACAGGTGGATGGAAGGTATTGGGTGTGGAGAGTGATGGCCCAGTGACCATATCCGGGAGCCCAGGGGGACTGTAAAAAAGATGAAGGTAAATTTTAAGTCTGTAGCTGGGAGCAGTTCCTACCAAAAATACAGAGAATTCAGGAAGAAGATGAGATTCGTGTTGCAGGGATTAAGTTCTGTTTGTTTATGGGCTGTGAGACAAGATGTGAAGGTTTGTTAGAGGTTGGGATGGGTGAGGTTTGTGACCATGCCCCATAAGTGCTAGAAAATGCAGCTCTGGGTCCTGGTTTAGGCCTCTTGCATCTTTAGGTTACAGCTGAAGCCTCAGGAGTGGATGAAACTGCCAGGGATGGAGTCCTTGTAGAAAAGCAAAGAGGGGAACCAAGGACGGAAACTTGAGGAACATGTCATGTTAGAGGCCAGAGGAAGAAAAGGAGCTCAGAAGCAGAAATCAGTCCTTGGGACAAAATGCAATTGCTAGGCTTAAAGAGTGAGTGGGTGATAAGAAAGTTCATGCAGTCCTGTCAGATTCCTTAAGGGAGCAAGGAAAAAATAGTAAATTCTTATTTGAGTATGTTAGAAAATACAGTGAAAGCTGATTCTTTTCAAGATGGGAAACAGTGGATTTTAAAGGATAAGGTATCACCAGGAGTGGAGTGATCAGATACAGAAGTGACAATTAGTGGGCTTGGTTTTCCTTACAGGATTAATGTTCCTCGAAAATACTGACAGATAACGTGCTTGAAGATGTGCTGTGGGGGTACCTGGGTGGCCCAGTCAGTTAAGTGTCTGACTCCTGATCTCAGCTCAGGTCTTGATCTTAGTGTCCCCACATTGGGCTCTGCACTGAGTATGACGCCTATTTAAAAAAAAATGTTCTGTGGGGAACACCCAATATATTGGTTTCTTTCAAGGAATGTATAATCTGGCAGGGAAGATAAATGCAAACATGTATTAGATAAATAAAGTTATTTGATGCACATATTGATGAGTTAGCATTTTAAAAGAATTTCAGGGTGCCTCAGTGGCTCCGTTGGTTGTGTCTGTCTTTGGCTCAGGTCATGATCATGGGGTCCTGAGATCGAGGCCTGCATCAGGCTCCTTGCTCAGTGAGGAGTCTGATTCTCCCTTTGCCCCTCCCCCTACTCATGTTCTCTCTCTCAAATAAATAAATAAAATCTTCAACAATAAATAAAACTAAGAATCTCAACATTTTCAGAGACAGGATGAAAAGAAGCCTGGATAGGTAAAGACACAAGCCTTCTTTTTAGATGTAAAGATTCTGGAAGCTGAGGGGCACCTGGGTGGCTCAGTAGGTTAAAGCCTCTGCCTTCGGCTCAGGTCGTGATCCCGGGGTCCTGGGATCGAGCCCCACATCAGGCTCTCTGCTCAGCAGGGAGCCTGCCTCCTCCACTCTCTGCCTGCCTCTCTGCCTGCTTGTAATCTCTGTCTGTCAAATAAATAAGTAAAAAAAAAAAAAAAGATTCTGGAAGCTGAGATAGCTGATGGCAAATTTGAGTAGTGTCTTGAATGGTGACCCCTGAGTGGGGCAGAAAGGGGGACATCTAGTGAGGAGATTGGAAGCTCAAGGGTGTGTTCCGTCCATACAACAGGGAGACCAGAGGCCATCGTGAATGAGGCAGGGGCGAGGCAGCATTTGGTAAGTTGGAAATGGATTGCGACAGGATAGATAATGCCATACCTGGTATCCGTCTGTCCATCCATCTGTCCAGTCTTTGATACCACCACTTTCTTAGGTGCTGGGGATATAATGGTTAATGCTTGGAGCTCCAAAGTTAGCATTTGACATATCCAGCCTGGAAAGCAGAGTAGGAATGTTTCAAGATGCTCTGTAGGCAGGTAAGCTGAGAAACTCTCCCTTATGTTCTCAGATAGTCTCAGCACATCTCCATCAGGGAAGGGAGAGAGAGGAGACTGGTGGTTGAGTTCGTTTGACAGGTAAGCAGACGTCTCTGAGCAGAGGAAGAAGCCTTGTTTCTCCCACCACCTGAGAAAAACACCTCCCACCTCCCACGACTGTTAACCCAGGCATCCAGTGGAATTCCAAAGCTCCCCTTTGCAAAGTGCCACTCTGGACAAAGCAGTCTTGGTCTCGCAGACCTGGGGAGCTTCCTGGAAGAGTCTCCCCATAGAGTGATGGCACAGAACAGAGTTTTAGACAAGTCCTCTCAGCAGTGGCTCATTCAGGGGAGGGCTTGGGAGAAACATGGAGGCAGTGGCGCTCATCCAGGAATGGGGTCCCCAGGGCTCGGGTACAAGACATGGAGGGTGCCGTTCTGAACATCCGTGCTGGTGCCTAGGGCTGCTTTGCCGCTCTGAACCCTGCAAGTCCAAGGTGGATCCTTCTGCGGGTGCTGGGGACAGGCTCTGCACTTGCTTGTCAATGGCCATCTCCTCCCTGCATCTTCCCGCCATCTGTCCTTTGCGTGGATCTCTGTACAGACGTCCCTTTTACCCAAGGACACCAGTCATACTGGCTTAGGGCCCACCTTCATGACCTCATTGGAACTTGATACCTCTGTAAAGAGCCCATCTCCAAACACAGCCATGTTTTGAGGTCCTGGGTGCTAGGACCCCAACGTGTTGGATCTCTTTGTGCAGGGTACTTAAGTCAACTCATAGGAACTTTTGCAAACAGAACAAAATGAGAACAAACGAAAAGATGTTTGGAAGGAGGTGGAAGGGTTTGTCATCCGTCGGGGCTTGGGACTGAAGAGAAGGGAAGCTGGTGACTGCTGGTGACCGGGCGCATGGGGGTCACTGTCAAAAATAGGAAAACACGAATCTGGGCAGTGGGGGATGAAAACGAATTGATCTTTTTTGAAGCTCTTAAAATGTCATGCAGAACATCACAGATGCTTTATGGGCGTGGAACTAGTAAGTAGGACTGATGAGGAACAAACGGAGTGATATTGAGTGTTTCTCCTGATGATAGTGCTCAAGGCATTGACTCCAGGGGTTCAGTCGTGCTCCTGCTCCTCGAGACTAGGACTCTCTCCTGCACTGGGTCAGTCCTGTTGCCCAGGCAATGGGAGTGGAGAGGCCTTAGTGAGGGGCCTTAGGGTGTGGGGCAGGTTGTAGGAGCTCTGAGCTTCCAGAATAGGGAGAGGGAAGGCAAAACCTTCCCAAACCTAGGAGTAGATCTAACAACCCCCTAGGTGATTCTGATGCACCCCACTTCCTCTCCTACAAACAAAATCACTGAATAGGAGTCATGGCACCCAGGTATGGGTGAAATTCACCTGTCCGGCAGCAAGGCTGCTGTATGAATAATTTTGGCTCACGTTAACATAAATCTGCAGTGGCAGTTACTGGGAGATTGATCACAAAAGTACCTCTTACCCTTCATTCGCCATATCCTGTCGCCACCCTACCCGTCTTGGCCATTTTTGGATCATCCACGAGCCTGGCATGTGGTTTTGCAGAGAAAAGGGGCAGGGGTCCTTCACACATCAAGTACGATCCGACGCTGCCAACAGGAATGAGAATCCTTAGGGACAGATTTACAAAATGCGGAAACACCTCTCAGTGACCTACAGAAAACAGATTTAAATTTTCTTACTAAAATTAGGCCCAGGGCGCCCGGGTGGTTCAGTGGGTTAAGCCTCTGCCTTCAGCCCAGGTCATGATCTCAAGGTCCTAGGATCAAGCCCCGCATCGGGCTCTCTGCTCAGCAGGGAGCCTGCTTCCCCCCCTCTCTCTGCCTGACTCTCTGCCTACTTGTGATCTCTCTCTCTCTCTCTGTCAAATAAATAAAATCTTTTAAAATAAATAAAATAAAATCAGGCCCTCCCACAATCTGCTCAGCGCAGTGGATCTGGACCCTGACTGCACATAGGAATCACTTCGAGAACTTTTTTTTTTTTTTAAAGATTTTTTATTTCTTTATTGGACAGAGAGAGGGATCACAAGTAGGCAGAGCAGCAGGCAGAGAGAGAGAGGGAACCTGTTGCGGAACTTGATCCCAGACCCTGAGATCTTGACCTGAGCTGAAGGGAGACGCTTAACGTACTGAGCCACCCAGGCACCCCACTTGGAGAAGTTTTGTATTACTCCAGTGCCTGACTTCTATCCCATAGAGATTCTGACTGCGACAGTTTGGCGTAGGCTTCCATCACTGCTAGCCCTTGATGCCCCGGGAATTCCACTGAGAGGCACGTAGACCATGCATCCATGGTGTGAGGGGTCCAGACATGCCCACAACATTAACTCTTCATTTCCCACGCATGCAGGCTGCTCCCACTGGCTGCCTCCAGGTGTAGCCCTATGTGGTGCCTCTCTCCAAATGCCCCCTTTTTATAAGAACACCCATCCTCTGGGATGAGAGTCCTCCCTAATGACCTCTCTTTAACATGATTACCTCCATGAAGACCTTATTTCCAAATATAGTCATGTACTGAGGTTAAGACTCCGATATATGAATTTAGAGCAGGGGTAAGCAGGGCACAATTCAACCTTAATCAGCATTCAGTGATTTGGTGTTGATTATATTACAGCATTTATCTTGGAATCTGATACTCGGTAGGCATTTAATAAGTGGGATGGACAGATGAATACCTATCCTCTAGCACCAGGTCATGATACACAGCGCTAATCCGTGCACAAAACATACACCCTGATTGTTTACATCCTCTTCCCAGCAGAAAGCCAGAGCTTTCCCAACTAACTAACCTCCAAATAAAAGTCATGTTCTTACGAAATGAAGAAAAGGGAAGTGTTGGGGTCGATTCCACGTTAAAACCTATTAAACCCCTAGAGCCTGCCTGGGCCTACTTAGCTAAAGTGACTCCATGTTGCCTAGGTAGACATTTTGTTGTTTAATAAATGCCTCAGCAGTTACTGATATCAGTTCCAGGTAACTGTTGCTAAAACACACACCTAAAATAAGGCCATTTATTTAATAAATGCCTCAACAGTTATTGATATCAGTTCCACGTAACTGTTACTAAAACACACAGGTAGGAGACATCCAATTAGCCAAAGCCACATACGTAGAGGTCTGCGGTTGTGCCCTATAAAACTAACCTTTAAGACCAAGGAGGGGGGCGCCTGGGTGGCTCAGTGGGTTAAACCTCTGCCTTCGGCTCGGTTCATGGTCCCAGGGTCCTGGGATCGAGCCTCACATCGGGCTCTCTGCTGAGCGGGGAGCCTGCTTCCCCCTCTCTCTCTCTCTCTGCCTGCCTCTCCGCCTACTTGTTATCTCTGTCTGTTAAATAAATTAAAAAAAAAAAAAAAAAAAGACCAAGGAGGGGTCGCTCTCTTCGGAGGCAGCCCTGGCCGGTCAGTCTAACTTCCAATGCTTGGCATAGAATAAGGCTTTGCATAACTTTCACTTTGTCTCAGTCTCGTTCCTTTGATAACGGACCCAACAGAAGAATTATTTTTCCTTTTTTTCCCTTTATGAGGATATAACAATTTTGTATGTAGTTGTAATCACGCTGTACAATGTAATGTTTTTTTTTAAAAAGATTATTTATTTTAGAGACAGGGAGAGAGTGTGAGTGAGAGAGGGAGAGACAATGTCAAGCCGACTCTGTGCTGAGCAGGGAGCCCCAACACAGGACTTGATCTCATGACCCTGAGATCGTGACCTGAGCTGAAACCAAGAGTCCAACTGAGCCACCTAAGCGCCTCTCCTTTCTCAACTTAGTACAGTATCCTAAGCATTCTATGAGGTTAATGGGATGTAACCGAAAGAATAGTAATGAACATTTTTAAGGCTAAGACTTACTCTAAGCACAGACCTGTATGAATTCATTTAATCTTCCAAATGACCCTGTGTGGGACGTACTGTTACTGTGCCTATTTTACAGATGGACATTGTGACACAAAGAGGTTAAATAATTTGTTTAAGGTCACTCAGCTACTGAGTAGTGGAGCCAAGATTTGAACCATGCAAGCATATTGACGCCAGACTCCATGCTTGCGATTGCTACTGGCCTCACCACGGGCCTTGGAGCTAGACAGGCCTCATAGGCCTGATCTCTTTGTTTCCTCCTTCCTAAAATGGGTACCAGTCTCCTGGCACATAGTAAATGCTCAATAAATACCTGGTTAGTATTGCATTTATTAATTTTTTAAAAGATTTTATTTATTTATTTGACAGACAGAGATCACAAGTACACAGAAAGTCGGGCAGAGAGAGAGAGAGGAGGAAGCAGGCTCCTCACTGAGCAGAGAGCCCGATGCAAGACTCGATCCCAGGACCCTGAGATCATGACCTGAGCCAAAGGCAGAGGCTTAACCCACTGAGCCACCCAGGTGCCCCTAGTATTGCATTTAAATGAACACCATACCATACCTCATTAACTCTTCACCTTCAAACTCAAAACTTGTCTCCTCACCTCCTCTCCGCACCTGAAATTTTGAGGCCCAAAGAGATGTGGACGTGCTTCCCCTCTCCTTCCCCAAGTGAGATCACAGCACAGTATAATGACACAGTGTGTACAGAGCACTCCCAGCAAATATTTACATCCACCTGGAACAGCCAACCCCAGCCACTTCTCCCCCAGCGCCATTATCACACCGTCTTACCTGAGTAGGGCCCTTTCAAGATGGCTCCCGTCCAGTTGCCCACTTGGCCATGGGGAACTTGTCAGGGACAGGGTCGGCTCCCTTGGCACTTCCTCATACCTGTAGGTGAGGACCTCCCAGGGGCAGAAGGTTGGGCCCGGAGTATCTACACTTCAGTCAGCTTCTGATCAAGGAGTGAGAGGCTGGTCTCCCCCCTGCTGGCAAGAGTGGTGATCCAGAGGCCCCCTCACCTGGCTTGGGTTGGCAGAAAGGCTCCCCTTCTTCCTAATGGCTGGGGAAGGGGAATAGCCACAGTGTTCACTTCTCTCAGTTCCTTCAAAGAAATCTCTTCTTACATAAGCTGAAGGTGGGTTTAGAGTAATTAATGATCACACCACCACTTTTGGTCCCTTCGTAGCTAGTCCTTTGGGATTTACCTGGCCCCTCACTGGGGAATGGATACATACCATTGTCCTCTACTCGGGGCCCCAGTCACAGCTCTTGAGACACTAGGAGAATGTCCATCTCATATCCTGTTATATTCTTGACCATAGAGTAATTGAAGAGTTTCCTTATTGTGGAACTTGAGGTTGGTTCAACTGTTTTGCTCTCTGAAATATTGCTGTGGTAAACGTCCATCCCCTGCCTCTCCCGCCCCCCACGGAAGCTGCAGATTTCCTAGACTACATTTGCATCTGGATTTGCAGACTAGACCTAACAGGACAGCCCTCCAGTCTCCTCGTCCTCCCAACAAGTTATGAGAGCGCACATCAGTTCCTAGTAACAAAATGCCACCAAATAAAAAGATGCTGTTTTATCTGTTGAAAGCCTGTCAGTAACTGTTTTCTTTGAAATTGAACAAAACCTTTCACAGATAAAACTGCACAGTATATTGCCCAGAGGAGATGGCGGGCAGGGGACCCACCCCAATTTTTAAGCCATGGAATGCCAAGTGTGCTTGCTGATAGTGTTACGCCAAGTACCCTACAAGGACCAAGACTGAAGTTCTCAACCCTTTGCAAGCTGGAGAACTGTCTTAGTTAATGATGGACACTAAAGACATTGTGGGTAATCTTGGATCTTGTTTATTCACCAAAGAAGCAGAAGTCTTTTTTTTTTTTTTTAAAGATTTCATTTATTTATTTGTAAGAGACAGAGGGAGAGAGAGCAAGCGAGCACAGGCAGACAAAGAGGCAGGCAGAGGCAGAGGGAGAAGCAGGCTCCCTGCCGAGCAAGGAGCCCGATGCGGGACTCGATCCCAGGACCCTGGGATCATGACCTGAGCCGAAGGCAGCTGCTTAACCAACTGAGCCACCCAGGCGTCCCGAGAAGCAGAAGTCTTTTATTTCCAAGGACACATGTTTTGTATCTTTGGTGGGACTTTCCCCCACGGCTTTGACCCCTCAACTACCATCCGTGCCTACTCTTCTTCTTTTTTTCAGATTTTATTTATTTATTTGAGTGAGAAGAGAGCAAGCAGAGGGTAGGAGCAGAGCAAGAAGGAGAAAGATTCTCAAGCAGACTTTGTGCTGAGCACAGAGCCCCAAGCGGGACTCGATCCCACGACCCTGAGATCGTTACCTGAGCCAAAACCAAGAGTCAGCCACTGAACCAGCTGCACCACCCACGCCTCTCCATACCTTCATTTTCGATCTCTGGGTCCTTACCTTCCTCCCGGCTCCCAGAGATCCTGACAATTTAGAATGTGGGTTTGTGCCCAGGAATGCAGATGGACACCTTGGCAAGGTTTGAGCCCAAGAGGCCCCCAGAAATCATGTCGTTCATGGTTTCTTTTGTTTTACAGCAGAGAGAACCAGAGACCATTGATGAGGGACAGAGTTGGGACCTGTGCCTTGTCCTAAGTTGCTTTGCCCCCGTGCCCCCTCCCCACCCTCAGTGCCCAGCATCCCTAAGTCAGTCACAGCTGCCGTCTCCAGTTGATGCTGGGCCTCTTGCCAGGGTAAATGTTTGGCTTTTCCCACAGTTCTAAATGCTATCTGTCTGGCAGCACAGCGTGGGTCAAGGAGACTAGAACAAAACCGATAAACGATGGGGTTGCTCTTCTCTTTAAATTGGATTGAGAAGTAGTTGGCAAAATCCTTTCCAGCTGCCTCATTGCCTTGGCAGAGCCACCAATCCAGCAGACTCTGCAAACCCGAAGCAATTATGTGCGTTTTAATAACAGGGAACGGACCCAGGCAGCGTTTGCTGTAGATGGTATCTGACGGGAGGTGGCCCGGCAGGCCACCACCTGCCCTCCTGCCCCGATCCGTTCAAGCACCAACAAGATCTGTGCAACAGATCAGTAAGCCCTCGGGTTTGTTCTTGGAGGGAAAGGCAGATAGTTCTGGCTGTTGGAAATACTCGGTCGGCCCTCTTCATCCCTGAGACCACGTTTGGAGAATGAGGAAGCAATGCTGTTCGGTAAAACTAGAAAACTTTCCCTGGCACCGGAACTCGCTATTTTTAACCCTGGTGAGAGGGACTTCCTTTGGCTTTGCGGTCACTAGCTGCCAGTCCAAAATAGAGGGCCCCTTCTTGAAACAAGGCTGGGAGAGGGCTCTCAAGACGCAGCTTTCTAGGCGTTTCGAGGAAGGGGAAGGAATTTCGAGGGTGGGTTTTGCTGGGATGGAAACCACCTGTTCTGTAAATATAAGTATTCTGCATCTCCCATGTCCCCTGCATCCTCTCTCCTTCCCCACACCACCCCCAGTCTGCACACTTGATCACCTCACCTCTACTAAGGGGTTTGGGGTGCCCCATGAGGGGAACAGATACACAAACTCCAGGAAAGTTAAATTTAAGCAATACCAAGTGAATTTGATTAGGATCTTTCAAAGGATTTGATCTTCTCTTTGTCTTGAAATGCTATATGGTTTTGCCTAAAACACATAAAGATCTGACTTTGTCTCCGAGGATAGAATTTAGCTTCCTTAGGTTGTACCATCTTACTTGCTCTAGACTAAATTTGTGTATCCAGCAAGGTGACCTTCTGCTGGCCCACCTCCTCACTCTCCTTGTGCCATCCCTAGGAACCACAGCAGGTGATACCACATCATCACAGGGAGCAAACCCTCCACCCGACCCCCAGCACACACCCAGACTTGTCCCTTTTCCCCTCTCCCACCTCCTCCCTCCCCCTGCCCACAGGCTCAGCTCTCTACAGCCCTCCCCTTGTCAGGCATTTCTGGCTGGAGCTGCCCTTGCTGATTTTTGGTAGAACCTGTCTTGCCTTGCCCTTGGCTGAGGTAGACCAGGACCATGTGTATCCTGTGTTTCTGAATGCCAGACACAATAATGAGATGTAGACTGCTGTCCCCATGACAAATTGATGGTGTCCCCTGCAGTCATCATTCCAGGGCCTTGAAAATGTCTTCTTTAAGAAACTTGGCCAGAGAACTCCCAACTTAGGAAGGCCAACTTAATGGGTTTTTGACTTTATGGGGGTACAAACGTGACATGTGTTCAGTAGAATTGGCACTTTGGAGTTTGGATTGGGATCTTTTTCCCAGGCTAGTGATCCCCAGTATGATCCTCTCTCCCGATGCCAGCCAGCAGCCCCAGCTCCCAGGCAGGCACACGACCACAACGGGTCAGCAGCCAACACACCGACAACCCTTCCACACCCACACAGCTGTTCTGCTTCCCCCTGTCAGTACGTTGCTCGATCAGTGACATGAGATATTCAACACTTTCTTATCAAATAGGCTTCGTGTGAGATGCTCTTGCCCAACTACAGGCTAACATAATTATTCTCTCTCTCTCTCTCCCACTTTTTTTATTTTTAAGATTTATTTGAGAGAGTGAGTATGTGGGAGGGAGGGGTAAGGGAGAGAGAGAGAGAAGCTTAAACAGACTTGCTGCTCAGTGCGGGGCTCGATCCCACAATCCAGAGATCACAACATGAGCTAAAACCAAGTCTGAAGCTTAACTGAGCCACCCAGACTCCCCGGCCGGCGTAAGTGTTCTGAGCACCTTTAACGTCTTCTGGGCTGAGCTATGATGTTCGGTAGGTTAGCCATAGTATCGCATTTTTAATTTAGGATATTTTCAACTGCCGATGGGTTTATTGGTATATAACCCTGCTATAAGTCAAGGAAGATCTATACTCTAATTTGATAGTCTAATTTGATGTTTTCTTACCTTATTTCTACTTTTGGGGCAAGTCAAAATAATATATTTGTGGTCAGATACGTATGAGCCAAAGGGTAGAAATGGCGGCTTTCTAGCACTTAGTAATTATTTCCCTAGGAACAACATAAGAGGAGTTTATTAATCACTAAATTATACAGTCCCTCATTAGATCCACTCTAATTGTTTGACTTGAAGGCTTCTGTTCTCATTATCATTCAGTGCTTTATTGACTGTAATGCCTTTGAATTTCACTAGTGAGTTAGAATTTTACTTAGACTTCCCATTGATGTGGGTGTTGGGGTGTCGTTACCCACATGCACGGTTGAGAGTGGAAATTGATACTCCAGAACACTGTTCGGCAGCATCTATTACTCATTGGTCAGGCAATCTCCCTTTAAGGATCCTACAGATATCACAGCAGAGTGTGTTTGAAATTGATACAAATTGCGGATGACTTACATGCCCTTCTGTAGGGACTGCTTGGATACGTTTCAGTACTTTGACTTAGTACAATTAAAACCATTTAAAAAAGGAGAGACATGGGGCGCCTGGGAGGCTCAGTGGGTTAAAACCTCTGCCTTCGGGGGCGCCTGGGTGGCTCAGTGGGTTAAGCAGCTGCCTTCGGCTCAGGTCATGATCTCAGGTCCTGGGATCGAGTCCCGCATTGGGCTCTCTGCTCAGCAGGGAGCCTTCTTCCCTTCCTCTCTCTCTGCCTGCCTCTCTACTTGTGATCGCTCTCTGTCAAATAAATAAATAAAATCTTAAAAAAAAAAAAAAAAAAAAAAAAAACCTCTGCCTTCAGCTTGGGTAATGATCGCAGGGTCCTGGGATTGAGCCCTGCATCGGACTCCCGGCTCAGCGGGGAGCCTGCTTCCTCCTCTCTCTCTCAGCCTGCCTCTCTTACTACTTGTGATCTCTCTCTTTCTGTCGAATAAGTAAATTAAAAATCTTTAAGGAAAAAAAAAAAGGAGAGACCAATGGCCTTAAAATATATCCGTAAGATATTGTTTTTTATTTTTATTTTATTTTTTTTTAAGATTTTATTTATTTATTTGACAGAGAGATTACAAGTAGGCAGAGAAGCAGGCAGAGAAAGAGGAGGAAGCCGGCTCCCTGCTGAGCAGAGAGCCTGATGCAGGGCTTGATCCCAGGACCCTGAAATCACGACCTGAGCCGAAGGCAGAGACTAACCCACTGAGCCACCCAGGTGCCCCAGATAATATTTTTTAAAAGATTTTATTTGTTTATTTGAGAGAAAAAGAGCACGAGCAGGGGGAGGGGCAGAGGGAGAAGCAGACACCCCAATGAGTAGGGAGCCCGATGTAGGATCCCGAGACCATGACCTGAGCCAAAGACAGCAACTTAACTGACCAAGCCACCCGGGTGCCTTCCATTGGATATTATTAAATAAAACAAGTTGTAGGGGCACCTGGGTATCTCTGTTAAGTGTCTAACTCTTGATTTCAGCTCAGATCTTGATCTCAGGTTGAGATCAAGCCCCACATTGGGCTTCACATTGGGTGGGGATTCTGCTTAAAATTCTCTCTCCCTCTTCCTCTGCTCCTCCTCCACTTAAAAAAGAAATAAATAAAAGATGTAGACTGCTATGATTTGGGGTTAAAATATTGTCTCAGTCTTGGTTCCTATGACTAAGGAGTCAGGAAGGACATGTCCCAGATTGTAACCAGTAAGCTCTGGAGGAGGAGATGGACTGAGAGATTGAGAGAAAGATTTTCACATCTCTTGTGGCTTTTTAAAAAAACATTTTGGGGGTACGTGGGTGGCTCAGTTGGTTGGGTGACTGCCTTTGGTGCAGGTCATGATCTCAGTGGGGAGTCTGTTTCTCCTTCTCCCTCTTCCCTTCCCCCACTCATATTCTCTCACTCTCTTTCAAATAAACAAATAAATAAAATCTTCTTTAAAAAGTCCTAACCAACAACAAAAGGGCCTAACCAGCTTCCCCGTATTGGCCCTTGGAACCAAGTTGTGTGTCTTCAGCCCACGCGTAATTACGCAGCACGGGAAGACGAGAGGGTGAACTGCGGCGTAGGGAGTATACGGCTGGTCTTGCAGCCTTGCACGAGTCTGTGGTCCGGCATCCTGTGCGTCCCCCACCTGGGATCTGTGAGTGTTAGGAATCTGGGTGGAAACCCCCTCCCTCTCCGGGACAGCCTCTGCCCCTGCATGTGCAAACCATAACCTCCTGGGAAACACTTGACGATATTTCGGAGCAGTAATCAACCACACTTCATGCTCCAGGGGAAAACCCCTCCCTCCTTTGCCTTTGAAACCATAGCGAGGGTATGAAATGACACCTGTGCACACCTAGCCTCCAAGCCCCAGGGGCAGCCCCTCCAGGCTTTGACCCCCACTTCAACTCCCAGAATAGCAGGTCTTCCTCGCAGTTGGAGAGAACCCATTTTGAACCAAGTGTAAACAAATCCACAGGTTTGCTCTCACCCCAGCAAAGCAGTGCAGCCTTTATTCCAAATTTCTATTCTTCTGCATTTTGTTCTTTCATCCTCGATGAAACTTTCCCTGTTCCCCGAGGTCTCACTTGAATTCCTGCCCACCTTTGTGCTCCCCTGGCATTCTCTTTGCCTTTCTAACACGTTACTCCTTCCTTGTGGTGTCAATATTTATGCTCACATCTTTGTTTCATTACCGGCTTGTAACCTTGAAGCATGAGGGCATGGATTCTTTGTCTCCATATTCCAAGCCTTAAGGTGGTCTCAGATACTGAGTCGGTGCTTGGTAAGCATATCGTCAGTTAAATACGTTTCTAAAGGCCAGTTTCTGGAATATACTTTCAAGTAAATAGATATGCCCAACTTTTCTATATATAGTGTACTTCAGTAAAAGTGCAAATAGTTAACTGTAGTAATCATAATTAATTTGTAGAAAAAAATAATTAAGTATAAATTGCTTTAGAAAAATACAACAGGAGCCTCATAGTCTAATCCTAATGAGTACAAGCTGATGACAGATAAATACATTCAGCAGAGTTACACAGATACCTGCTGCGTGTTGGGAATTCACACCACTGAAAGTGGCTCGAGTTTCACTGGCTGTGTGACAGCAGAGTCTAGAACAGTCTAAATCCATGCTATAGAGGATTTGTTACTATTGCACACCCACTTCTTAAAATCATATTTTCAAAGCCATTTACTAAAATATTGTCTTAAGGCAGAGAGATCAAGATTTAGCATTGATTGTTCTCCCAAAGAAACTACTTAAGGAATTTGCTTGAACTGGTACCTCAAGTGGGCAAGTCATTTGCATGGAAGGTAGCTCTTTTCTGACTTTTTGGGTAGAATGCAGGTTTCTGCCCCAAAGTGAGCCATGATAACTTGGTTTTGGTCTTCATGGTGGTTTCCAGCCAGACTCAGGTGAAAATCAGGTTAACCAACCTGCTCAGTGCTTTCCCACCCAGTTATCTTTTCCCTACTTTACAAAATAACAAAGCAGACTCTTTATTAATTAGCTAAGCATAGACATTTAAAGATGGAACTAGACAGTCCAGAAGAGCATGTTTTGTAGAAGACTAGCTCCTAGATACCAGTTAGTATCCTCCCCATCAATCTGTCAGCGGCTTCCGCCTCTCAGTCCATCCCCACATGGGATGCACAGTCATCTCTGAGGAGAAATTTTTCCCCACAGTGCGTTCTTGGCCTTAGGGTTTCTGCTGCTGTGTGAAATCTGTGTGAGATGTCCGGAGCCCTATGTGAGCCCTATGTGTGAAATCTCCATAGGTGGCTTCTTGTCACCCAGTGCCTTCAGCTCCGGAAACAGAAATGGGACCTGGCAACAGTTTATAAGCTAACTGAAGTACGGAACAAGTGTAACCTAGCCAACTTTCCGCTCAGAGAATTCTTGGAGCAGATAACACCTTTGCCCAAGTATAAGGTAATTTCCCCCTATTCACAATGAGAAGGCTTTACAAAAGAGGGATTTTCTTTAGCCTCCTGGGATATATAAAACATTGGTGTTCAACTTTGTGGTCTCTTCAGATTTCCTGAGGAGATTAAGAAAAAAAATTTATTGTGGCAAAATACACATAATATTTACCATCTTGACCATTTTTAAGTATATGGTTCTGTAGCATTAAGTTCATTCACACTGAGCAAACATCACCAGCATCCATCTCTAGAACTTTCTTCCTCAACTGAAACTCTATACCCATTAAATAGTAATTCTCCCTTCTCCACTCACTGCCCCCTCGACAATCACTATTTTACTTTCTGCCTTTTGAATTTGATTCCTCTAAGGACCTCCATATAACTGGACTCATACAATAATTGTCCCTTTGTGACTGGCTTATTTCACTTCCCATAATTGCCTCAAGGTTCATCCATGTTGTAGCCTCGGTCAGAATTTCCTTCCTTTTTAAGGTTGGGTCATATTGGACATTTGGTTAATCAATTCAGCTGTCAATGGTCCTTTGGGTTGTTTCCATCTTTTTTCTTATCTAGACCTTTCTTTTTTGGCACACAGATCCAACCATACCCAGAAGCTGCTCTTTCCCACAAAACCAATGGTTTATACTTGAACTTCATTCATAATTAAAACAAGGCTTTTACGCAGAAATCTTTTTTGTTATTTGTAAATGGTAGTTCTTCATTCCTGAGAAGTTCTTGGAGTAGTCAGTGAGCTAACCCAAAGCATGACGTACCTGGAAGATAGTATCCATTCTGTAGCAGTAAGTCTTTGAGAAGTCTGGAAAGAATTAAGGAAGAAGAAAGCGGTAGAAGGAGAGGACTGGTTTCAGAGGTTGGCTTAGAACAGGGGAGACTCGTATGTGATAGGAGCCCTTGGCTCATTTCCCCCGCTGTCCTGGCTTGCTCACAGCTAAGTCTGGTGCCACTGTGACCCATGACTGTCCTCCATGTTCCTGGATCAGTTTTA
This sequence comes from Mustela putorius furo, assembly GCF_011764305.1. Lineage (NCBI taxonomy): Eukaryota > Metazoa > Chordata > Mammalia > Carnivora > Mustelidae > Mustela > Mustela putorius. The sequence continues at coordinate 203,090 of NW_025421577.1, forward strand.
ATGGGAGCAGCAAGATGTCCAGCTTGTGCAACTCAGCACCATTCATTCTTTCAGGCCCCAGTCCTAGGTCCCAAGGATGCCACCAGCTGGGCCTCCATGCTAAAGACACAGCTCCCCCGGTCCCTTGGACTCCCATTCCCTAGAACTGGGCTTACATTAGTTTCCCATCACCAGCACATCTCCTAAGGGCTGATACTGGCCCTGTCTGCCACCAGGGATCATCTGTCCATGTTTCCTACTGGTATGTCATGTCCCTCTGATATCCAGGTTGAGCCCACAGTCTCCTTTTGGAAATCCCTCACATCAGCTGCTTTCGGAACCATCACAGAACTTGCCACATCCTCTGTATCCTGGGCCTTGTCCATGAGGTGATCCTCTTCTTCCTGGCCCACCTCAGACCGCTCCTCAAGGTTGGTCTGATCCTGGAGGCAAGTCCTGTGCTGTAGCAAGAGGCCCCCTTGCAATGATTCTGGGTTGAGTTATATTGAACTAACACTTCTGAACACAGCACCAAAGTTCAGTGCTAGGCAGTGATAAGATATGTCCCACCCTTCCTAGTACATGCCATTAAAAACATATGCACAGGACCATAGTTCAAAAATAAAGGTTGGCCCTTGAAGATGAAAAGATACCATCTCTTCAGAGATAGGAGAAAAGGAGAAGAGTGGGGACAAATACACTGGCCCAGCCCCTTCTCGGGGTAAGAGACACTAATGGGTATGAGGCCTTCAGCTGGGTGGAAGAGGTTTGGATCAACACCTGAGAGGGCCTTAAGGAAGACAGTGGAAGAAAAACCAAGCATGACCAAGGAGCAGTTGAGACCCTGCTGAGAGCTTATGAATGTGGGAGTTTATCACTTCTTTTTCTCCAAGCAATAGTCAGCAGTTTAGAACAGTTTAGAAGGGAGGGCATGTTTAGCAGTTTAGAAGGGAGGGCAGGGCTAAGGAGTGGCCAGGGGCCCACAGCTGACAGACAAGTCTAGGGTGTTTATAAACACATGGCTAAGACACTGGACCGTGACCGAATGGACAGGAATCCAGGTAAGGCCAGAACAGTGGAGCAGGGGTGAAAACCACAGAACCAGTGACTGAGAAGGTGAGGCCAATGAGTAGCATCAGAGGGCATGAGCGAGGCATGGGGAGAGCATCATGGAGGATGGCAGCTCCTCCCCTGCTCTAGAGACCACAGACTCCACACCGTATTTGTGTCTTCTTTCCTTCCTCCCTCCCACTCGCTGTCCTTTACACAGATATTATGTGTTATCTGTTTCGAGTGTGCTCATCACAGAACAGTCTGGACAGGGCCCTTGCCTGGCAGTCTAGAGTCTAGTGCAGAAGAGAGACACTTGAACCCCCCACAGCCAGTGTAGCAAGCATCCCGTGGGTGCACATGACCCACCCTGGAAGTCTGCAGAAGGCTTTTCAAGAGGAAGTGATGTCCGACCCGGGACCTCAATGATAAGAGTAGGTTAAGCAGATAGAAGGGTGGGGGGAGGGTAGCGCTGTAGGCTGACAACCTCTGTCCTCGTCACCCACCTGATAGGAGCTGGCTTTCGTATCCATCTCTTGGCTGGAACTGCCTTCAGATGTCACTACCCATCTCCTCACCAAATCTTGTCTGGCAGGACCCACAGAGCTCCTGAACTTCCCCTGGCTTGATATTGTCACCTCTTGCTTTTCTCCCTCCTCTCTGACCTCCCTTCTCTGCTTTGCCCCTCGTGCCCTCCCTGCCCCCAAAACATAGGTGTCACTGTGCTCCTCAATGCTGTGATTCCACATCTTGCTCTCCAGCCATCTCTCTATTCTTCCATAATCCTATCAACATCCATATTTTCTTCTCTGGCCCTGATCTCCCTCAAGGACCAGCACCATGTTTTCAGCACCCACGGACATCTGATGGTCTTATCCATCACTCTTCCAAACTCTCCTGATTTCATCTTCTTTCACCTTGTGACTATATCTCTACAGTGGCTCCAGCTTTATTCAGATGAGTGGTTTGGGGTCTCATTAATCATCATGTCCAAGGCCATCTTGCTTTCCCCCACCCCCACACCACACAGTCACCTGGCCTGTGCATGTCACCTGGCCTGTCCCTAACTGCCATGTTCCTGTGCTGCACACACAGCCAGGTGGCACTTCCTGCTCTGCTTCTGGAGAGAGCTCCTGAGTGACCCTCCAACCCCACCCTGTTGTCTGTGAGCTGCAGCCCAGCTCCTTAGACAGCCTTCCAGACCTCAGTCTGGCCTCAGCATCTCCGTCTATCACCTCTCATGGCCTTTGCTTTGGACGAAGTGCCCTACAGGCGCCATACTGCCACTTCTTGTCGGCTCACCTGAGCCTTTGGCTCAGTGCCCTTGCCTCCAAGTGCCCACTGCCAGATCCTCAGAAAAGCTCATCTCATACATCTCTGGTTCCAAGAAACCCCCTGTGGTTTTTCTCTGTCAGAGGAAACGTCTCCTCTCTGTGTCTACACCTCCATATTGGAACTCCACACCATCTGCCTTGTATTCTAGTTAATTGTGTGTGTGTCTCTGCTTCCCCAGCATATGAGGGCAGGCCTTGAGGTCAAGGGTTCAGAGTTCTTAATCTCTGTATATAGGTTCCGACACAGGGAACTGGTACATACTGGGTGCTCCAGCAAGAGGCATGGAGTAAAGCCATGAGTGTGGTTTCAAGAGGGGCATTTTTTTTTTTAAATGCAAAAAGAAGTCTCTTCTGACTTCACTCTTAGAAAACTTAACCTAAGAAGTAGTATAATAATCAGAGCAAGAATAGAGATCCTAGATGTTATTCTATTATTCTGTCTCCACCGACCTTCACAAGTCATCCCGAGTCACGTCATGTCCCTTGTCTGTCACGGGGATGATTCTGGCCAGACATGGTCTTTGGTAAAAATGTTCTCCGGGTCATGAGATGAGAGGTCACCTATGCCATGTAACATAGTCTCGTGTGAAAGGAAAGCTCGTGGGGGAGTGGGGACCTCCATTGTCCCACGGAGCCTGTCAAGTTTCCATATTTGTGTCTGTCAACACCAGCTGAAGGGGCTGTTTCTGTTTGCTCCGTGTGCGTTTCCAATTCGGTGAGCAGCACCGTGACTTTGCTGACAGAAGCACGCCTGCCCAGTCCTGCCGCCGTTGCACAGATGTGGGAAGGCAGGTCTCTGCACGACCCGTCCAACAGTGGCCCTCCCCTTGGGGAGCTTCTGGGGTTAGCCTTGTAAAAGTTTAAAAAAAAAAAAAAAGATTTTCGTTCTTTCAAAAACTTCTTATAACCCTGACTCCCTGTATGCACAGAGCGAGTGGGTTGCTTTTCATTCCAGTTAGGACAATGGTGAGGAGCAAGACTCAAACAGAAACAAGAAATACTTAGATTCGTTGCTGGGGGGAAGAGGGGGTGGGGATCTGGCTGGTTAAACATCGGAATGCTTCTTGTGTGAAAAAAAAAATGAGGCTCCTAATTAGACAAATGTATCTACAGTGCTGAGACAAGGGGATTTATGAGCTTGGAGGGAGGGGGGAGGGAGGGGGAAGGCTTCTAAGACAATGAAGGGAAAACACCATTCAAAAGGCTCGACCCCAGGGAGTTAGTGCGACCTTCAGGGCAAAACTGAGAAGGCAGAGCACCTTAGTGATGAGCCAGTCTGTGGCCACCTTGACCTACAAATGATGATCCAGAAAGCCGAGCTGGTACGTGAGGTCCTTCAGATGACCAGGGCAGCTGGACGAAAACCCAGGGCTTTGGAATCCATGCCTGGTGCTGCTTCTGGAACCCAAATAAAGGGGTCCTATAGGCTACTGAGAGAGGCTTTCACTGTCTGAAGGTGGTGTTAACATAAACAAACATGTCTTGAGGATGGTCTCTGCTGACTTCATTGAAAACACACACACACAGAGCCTCCAGCAAGGTCAGAGTAAATCCCTCCATGGAGACTATCCCATAGCACAGCCTTGCTTCTAAAAACAGAAGCCCCAGGAGAAGAGCAGAAACGCGGTCATCTCTAGAGATATGGACACTGTTCAAAGAGATCAAAATATGTTTTTAAAAAATTTTATAGATACAGAAACGAATTACCACCTAGACTGACAGCAAGCCCAAACAAAGAGTAAATGGGGAATAAAATAAAAATCATCCCTCATGTGAAGTAAAAGTAAAACGATAGCGCATTGTTTCATCCACTGGGGTCTGCTGCATGCCAACACTATCCTGGGCACAGAGGACCCAGCACAGGGAGCAAACAGACCAAAGCTCCTGCCTTCCAGGAGCTTCTATTCTATTCCCTACCCCTTACAATACTGTTGTTGAGCTCCATCACCACCCACCCTACCAGGTTCTGGTGGAAACTTAACTACATTGGAAAATTGATACTATCTCCATTCGCATCTGAGTATGATTCTAATGTAGGTTGCTTTCTGGTTGACAGGGAGAAGAAAACAGCTTTCCAGACAGTACTGGAGATCCCCTTTCAGGTAAAGGATTGACTCTGTAGATGCCTAGGCTTCTCTGATAATTGGCATATCGGAATTAAAGATAATTTGCAAATATGTTTATCATTAACTTTGAAAGTCTGTATTACAGGTTAATGGAACTTTCCAACCACAGGCCAAGGGGAACTGGAAGGAAATGTTAACCAGATTTCACAAAAGCCTTCAAAGAGTACTTTCTCCAAACTGCCCCTCCATGAGGGGCTCAGCTGGGTTCTCAATAGGAAAAGTTTAGGAGCAGGAAACAGAACAGAGAAGAGCCTCCTCTCTCAGAGTCTTGGGAGTCTTGGCGCTGATGGAAAACTGCCAGGTAGAAGAAAGCCACGGGGCTGGGGCCAAGCAGTCCATGTGGGAAGGGCCAAGCCATTGCCCTCTCGGTGGAGGGGTGCTCAGTCAGCCAAAGACCCCCTCCCACATCAGCCGTATGCTCGTCCCTGGTCTCCTGATGGTGTATTTAACCAGGGAAACACTAAGATCTGTCTCCTTCCCCACGTGTTACTGTAAGCTGGAAACTTTGGCAATCTTCAGATTTCTAATTAATTCATCATGGAGAAAATCTGGAGTGAGCATTAAAATAAGCTACCAAAAAGAATAACTAAAAAACATAAAAACCTCCCTAATGTTTTCTGTACTTTTTAAAACACATATCAAAGGATCTGAGTCATCAGGATTATGTATCTTTCTTTTTTAGGGGGAGGGTGGTGGACCCTAACACCGTCAAGATAATCTCTCCCTGATCCTACCTAGACTGTGCCCGTGTAACTCTACTGAAAATCAGAACATGGGGTGTACAACACAGCTTTCTTTATCCTCTTAGAAACATGATGTGAGCAGCACCTGGGTGGCTCAGTCGGTTCACATTCCACTCTTTTTTTTTTTTTAATTTATTTTTTATTTATTTTCAGCATAACAGTATTCATTATTTTTGCACCACACCCAGTGCTCCATGCAATCTGTGCCCTCTATAGTACCCACCACCTAGTACCCCAACCTCCCACCCCCACCCCTTCAAACCCCTCAGATTGTTTTTCAGAGTCCATAGTCTCTCATGGTTCACCTCCCCTTCCAATTTCCCCCAACTCCCTTCTCTCTAACTCCCCATGTCCACCATACTATTTGTTATGCTCCACAAATAAGTGAAACCATATGATAATTGACTCTCTCTGCTTGACTTATTTCACTCAGCATAATCTCTTCCAGTCCTGTCCATGTTGCTACAAAAGTTGGGTATTCGTCTTTTCTGATGGAGGCATAATACTCCATAGTGTATATGGACCAAATCTTCCTTATCCATTCATCAGTTGAAGGGGGGCATCCTGGTTCTTTCCACAGTTTGGCGACCGTGGCCATTGCTGCTATAAACATTGGGGTACAGATGGCCCTTCTTTTCACTACATCTGTATCTTTGGGGTAAATACCCAGTAGTGCAATTGCAGGGTCATAGGGAAGTTCTATTTTTAATTTCTTGAGGAATCTCCACACTGTTCTCCAAAGAGGCTGCACCAACTTGCATTCCCACCAACAGTGTAAGAGGATTCCCCTTTCTCCACATCGTCTCTGACGCATGTTGTTTCCTGTCTTGCTAATTTAGCAAGACAGGAAGTCACATTCCACTCTTAATCTCAGCTCAGGTCTCAATCTCAGGGTCATGAGTTCAAGCTTCACATTGGGCTTCACTTTAAAAAAATGAAAGAAACATGATGTTAGCAACAGTTATCTCTGGGTAGTGAGATTCTAAGTAATTTTTTTTTCATTCAGTAGATTTTTATTTATTAAGGACCTACTATGTGGGTTCCAGAGCAAAAGTACAGCTCTGGGAGGCAGAAGTTGGGATCCTGGTTTTAGTCCAGCCACTACCCTGCTGTGATTAGAGAAGTCAGAGGGGAAAGTGAGCTAGCTGAATTTGCCGTGGTGCCTTCCCACCAGGTTTCACGTGACAGGGCCAAGGTCGGTGTCCCATCTGGATACCCCACTGGAACTTGCCTTCCCTGGAAAGTTCCTATCCACCGCTACCAGAGGCTAGGACCTCTGGCCAGTAATTATTCCCTTTCCACAAATGCTGCAGCAGACGAGCTTCGATTAGAAGCACTAATTGGGTGATGTGAGGAAAAAAAAGCATGTTTGCATCCAAGCAGTCAGTTTTTGTTTTCTTTCCACTCTCCTATATTTTTAAAATTTCTAACATTAGTAGATATCAGAAAAAAATCTCTCCCCCCAAACTTTAACTTGTATATACAAAGGGTATATAACCAATGATCAGATGTAAACACAACATGTAAAGTAACCAAGGAAATCCACAAAAGGCTACTGAGTGACCTCGGTGGTAAGAACATGAATTCTTTTTCCCTGATGCTCATCTGAATTTTCAGATTTTCCACAATTAGCACATATTTCTTTTCTAACTAAAAAAAAAACTGTATTTAAACTTTTAAAAGACTAACACCCTCTACACTAACATGAGATGTGAGCTAAAATGAAAATGGATAAAGTATGCTATTTAGGAATATCTATAAACCTTTATAATTCAAGGTTGTTGTGACTAATGGATTAACTTTAAACAAATTTCAGTTGTCTCTTAAAAAATTTTATCCGTGTCCAAATGAAATGGGAGACTTTTGCAGAGAATAAACTTTTCACAGTGACCACAGGTAAATTGATTGAGAGCACATGATGCCTTGAAGTCAAAACATTTCACACCCAGCTTGCTGCTTTGCACACAAGAGTGAGTGTACAGGTGTTTGGTTGGATTTTTGGGTTTTTTTGTTTTTGTTTTTGTTTTTTCATAAACAGAAGGATGAGAGACACAGACTTAGTGGCTTTGCTCTTGGATAAACTGGCAAAAGCTGATCCGTATATTTTGGTCTTTGAGTGAGAGTAGCTCCTTAAGTAAGCTTTACTTTATCATTTTAGTTACAAACACGAATTTAGCACTTACTGTATACCAGGCCCTGTTCTAAGCACTTTAAAGAGCTGCTTAAAAAAACTGCCCATGACAGCTCCAAAGTTGTCTTCCTCACCAGGTGGAGGTTACAGAAGTGATGCTGGGTCATGTGGCTGGTGCTGGGTCACCTGGCTGGTGCTGGGTCCCAGGAGTCCTATGTGGGAGCTCAGTCCCAAACACCACACCAGGCTGCCTCTCTACTAGTCAGAAGCGTTGCCCGGGTAGTCCACACATCGAATGCTGAAGTGTCATACAGAGGGGTCGGGGTCGACTATCTCAGATACAGTCTTAACCTGGAACAAAGCCAAAGCCTGCTCATTCCCCCCTCAACCCCCACCCCCAAAGTCAGTCTCCAAACCGCTGTAATACTGTCCACAAGAAGCTCGCTGCTTTCCCTAGATCAGGCCCTTGGGCCTGAACTCAGAGCCTGGATCATATTTTATTCTTGTCTTTGAAAACCTCAGTGATCTGTGATCCTGCTTATAGCTGGTTAAAATAAGCAATGTGGGGAGAATAGAAGGCACTGCCTCAGAGGGAGGGATTAGACAGACGTGAGAAATGACAGCTGACGGTTTATAAACAAGGAAAGAAAAAGAATACAAACCAGAGTGACCCAGCACTAGAAAAGCACAGCCTCCTTCCCAGGGCTGGTGCCTTGGGAAGCAAATGCCCACGGGAGGCAGAGCCCCTCATTGCGGTGTCCTGGACTAATACATCAACCCACCTGCTCTCGACACCTGGCCAGTTTCTCAAGGATAACTTTCTGACGACCTTGCATAATTCAGCACTTGCCCAAACTAAACCTAATTTCCCCACAGAAATGAAGGTCAAATACGACTGTTACTTTTTTTCAAGTTGGGTCCATTACAGGACGCTTTGTTCCTACGTTTTCCCCTCATTTCAGAACCCGAATGGCAATCCAAACATGGCATTCTGTGCTGAGTTTTTTTTCTTCAAGTGCCTTCTACACTCCGGCTTTGTTTGATGACAAAATCGAGGCACGGCTTGATCTCCGAGCCCAGATCCTTCCAGTCTTGTCAGTTAGACTCCCTAGTGCTGCTGCCAACTTGATGTCTCCTTAAAAGGGTGTTTCAGGGAGAGAGAGAGAGAGAGAATGAGAATGAAATTGTATTGTTTTTTTCCCTCTGGTTAAAAGATCAAACGCCCACCAAAAGCCCTTGGGTTAGTTTCTTGGGAGATAAAAATAGTTCTTCATCATTTTCCAGCTCAGAGCACATAAACTACCTCCAATGAAAAATGTGGTGCGTGTGCGCCCTAGTGATATATCAAAGCCATAAACTGACATTTTAAATGTATTTATTTCCAACCACACTGGAAACCACACACACACACACACACACACACACACAGAAAAAAGGCCCGAGTTTATATGCATAACTGCAGAAGTGTTTGACACCACGCTGACATTTTGTTGGTATTCTGCAAGCTCCAAATCTGATAATTTATAAACACCTGGGATGGACTTATTTTACTTCAGGACCACAATATTGTGCTGTTTGCAAAGTTGCCAATAAAAAATGTTTACTGCTTAATTGTTTGAATTAACTCAAGCCCTCGTTACCCTGCCGAACGTTATTATAAATGATCTAAGAGCTCACAGTGGTCCTGAGCACACCGGAGGGAAACACCCGTGTGGTAATAGTTCTCCAAAAGGCAGAGTGTACAAGATAAAACGGCATCCTCCCTGCAGGGAGACACATTAAGTCAATCTGTGATCCATTGCCAGCATCCTGACTGGAGCCAATCTCTAGGCTCAAGTAATCATGACCTTTGTGAATCCTGAGTCTTGTTCCAATTCACAATTAACTGTTAATTGACCAGTACTTTTTTTTAACAAATTTTTTTTTAAGATTTTATTTATTTACCAGAGAGAGAGAGAGCACAAGCAGGCAGAGAGGCAGGCAGAGGCAGAGGGAGAAGCAGGCTCCCCACTGAGCAAGGAGCCTGATGCGGGACTCGATCCCGAGACCCTGGGATCATGACCCGAGCCAAAGGCAGTGGCTTAACCAACTGAGCCACCCAGGTGCCCCAATTGACCAGTATTTGCAGACCGTCAGCCCCGTACCAGACTTAGACACTGCACCATTGGACGAGAACTTCTCACTGTCGTTTTAAATGTCATTGCCACACCTTGTCGGCAAACATTCCGGAATCCTTACGGCTTCTTTAAAGTCTGTGTAAATGTGTGTCTGAAAGAGGAGGAAGAGTAGGGGGAGAGGACAGAAAGCACCCCACAGGAAAATCCACTCATCACCGTTGAGTGTGGGGGCATGTTATCTCTTCAAAGACTTAATCACGGAGCAGACTCGCCCTCTCTCAAAGAAAAGTAGCTCTGATTCCAAAATGTAATTGTGGCAGGCCCTTCTGACTAAGAACTTACTCTGCGGATGTCTTGAAGGCAATGGTTTTCAACCCTGGCTGCATTTAGAATTCCCATGGGGGGCCTTTAAAAATTCCCAGGTCCCTGCTGCACCCCAGACCAATTAAATAAGGATTTCGGTGGGTGGGGCCAGACAGCTGGGAGTGTGGGCGGGCATTCTGCTGGGAGGAGGAGTTCCATCTTGTGGCCAAGGTTGAGAACTATGGCTTTAAAAAAGGCTGTTGGTTGTGCTTCCTTACCCACAGCTATGAACCCTTTGTTGCCTGCCCACCATGCCTGCCGTGGGATAAGGCTTTAATCGATCTCACACAATCCTTGCAACAACCTTGTGAGACAGACCTCACTGTCCCTGTTCAAAGAGTAAGGATATGGCCTCAGAAAGCTCAGTTACCTGTCCAAGTTGCACACGTGCGTCGTGCTAGCTGGTACTGACGGTCCTTTGGCCTGCCTCTACAGCTGTTCCTAATCTCTGGTACACAGGCTACTCCTTCTGCATAGCGACCACGCATCATTCTTCTGCTTTCTATATGCTCAGCACTTTAAAAAAAAAAAAAAAAAAAAGTTTTGGTTGATCTGAAATTTTCCAGATAGCTTTCAGGCTGCCCAGAGGTTTCTGATTGGACTATTTCTCTATAACAGATTCTTCATGCATTTGATTGACTCAACAAAAATTACTGAGCGCCTACTCTGTGGTTGGAATGAAATGGCGACATTAGATATGAAAATCTCTTTCCTCTTGGAGGTTATAAACTAGTTGGGAGTGACAGACGATAAACACAAATAAGGCATTACGTATGGTGGTTGATGTGCCTTGAGGAAATAAACAAGGGTAATGGGATTTTTGCCTGGGGAGGATGCTCCTTTAGCTGAAGAGGTACTCGGACACCTGAACAATGCAAAAAAGCCAGCTGTGAAGATATGAGGAAGGAGAACTCCAAGAAGAAAAGCTAGCTGGTGCAAAGGTCCTGAGGCAAGCCTGAGCTTAGAGATCTAGGGACAAGCGCAGGCAGGGAAGAGCAATGGAGGAGGAAGTGAGCTGGGAGGTATCAGCAGAGGCCAGACTACAAAGGGACTCTTTTCTTCTCAGTGTCCTTATTAAAAAAAAAAAAAAAACCTATTCTCTTTACATAAGATCTGATGAAAATGCTTTCACATCCTATATCACATCAAATTCATGAGATATAGAGATTACCATTTTCATTTTAGGGATGAGGAATCTGAAGTCTTTGGAAGGTTAGTGCCTGGAGAAGTCAAGCTCTAGGAGGCTGGAGCACTGAGATTTGATGAGCCCCAGTGACACAGGTCAGAATGAGATAGGATCAAGTGTTCCATGCCGGGGTGGTCACATGGTAGTCCTTCCATAAATGACAGGTGGTGTGATGCAGAGACACTGAGCACTTCCTCCCCTGACAAATTCTCCCCAAGTATAAGCCGGTACTCAGACTAGACTCACAGAGACCTAATCTCCTAGGGCTTTGGCCTCTAGAATAGGGAATCATCGTACATTAATGTTGTGTTCCATTCTGGCTTTGCCTCAGCAGAAGACACACAAGTCAGGCGCCAAAATATGGCAAGTGAGGACTCTCATTAGAGAATCTGAGTGACTTCTTATACATCAGTAACTTCCTTTCTGAAAGAGCCCTCTCCTCTCCTCCCTCAAATCTGGAATCAATCCATTCTCTTGTGTTTTAAGACCAAAGCTGAATTGGTTTCCATCCATATCTGTTTATCACCAGGAGACATCAACAACATTCCCTTTCCTTTTAACTTTCTCTCTTCAGGTCCTAAGACTCATCACACAATAATAACAAGTCAACTGGGAGCACCTGGCTGGCTGAGTGGGGAGACAGTGACTCTTGATCCCAGGGTCGTGAGTTCAAGCCCCGCATCTGGTGTAGAGCTTCCTTAAAAATAGCAAGTGTCCCTTGTCTCCTGAGAAGAAAGCTAGCTCTTCTTCATTCGTTTGGCAAACAATTTCTGAGCTTCAGCGGTACAGCAATCCTATGCTTGCTTTTTGAGAGACTTCAAATAATAATCCCATTTTTCCCCATTTCTGATGAAAGCTTCTTTGGTCCTCTGTCTGTCTCTCTCCCTACAATTGTTTCTTCCCCAAGGCATCACCTAGCCTAGCCTTTTATGTGCACGATTACATGATAGGTGTTTAAAGCAGGGAAGGACAAAATATATTTGATAAAAACAAAACAAAACATGTTTCTCCACTTAAGTCCGCCAGAGAGCTAATTATAGTTTATGATTCTAAAAGGCAGATTTAAATTCACTAGTGTTGGCAGTTCGTGGAGATTGCAGTTCAATAAACGGTTTGTGGTTTGTGTCACGGAAAATACTAAAGGAAAACACTGATAGATTTTTGGCACATCCTTTATTTTCAGACAAACTAATAAATGGTCAGTGTAATTGTTCAAAGACAAGCTTCTTTTACACCAGAGGACTTAAAGGAGCTTCACAGAAACCTTACTAATGATGTCTTTTTTCTTTATATTATTTATTATTATATTGTTTTTATTCTTCTTGATACCAAAGGAGAAAGCCTTGCCAACACTGAATCTTACAAAGGTGGTACCGGAGATCGCCTTTGGGCACCAATACATTTAATTCTGGACTTCAAGATTTAAATCCTCCTTTCTTTTTCCGTGACATTTAAAAATATTTTTGAAGTATCCAAAGAAACACAATCATCATAAAAAATTAGGAATGTTACCCATCGGTAACATTTTTGTTATACATGCTTCCAAGCTTTTTCTATGTCTGTGAATATGTAATACAATATATGCTTTACATGGATATGAATGACTGTTGTTTTCTGGTCTTTTTAAAAAAGATACTATTCATTCATTTTTGAGAAAGAGTGGGAGGGAGAGAGGGAGAAGCAGACTCCCCACTGGACAGGAAGCCTGGCTTGATGCAGAGCTTGATCCCTGGACCCTGAGATCATGACCTGAGCCGAGGAGAAAGAGAGAACACAGGCAGGGGGGAGGGGTAGAGAGAGAAGCAGACTCCCCGATGAGCAGGGAGCCTGTCTCCATTCGGGGACCCTGAGATCAGGATCTGAGCCAAAGGCCGGCGCTTAATGGACTGAGCCACCCAGGCAGCCCAAAGCCTTACTTCTTAATGCATCATATTTTTTTAAATATTTTATTTAGTTATTGGACAGACAGAGATCACAAGTAAGCAGAGAGGCAGGTAGCAAGGGGGAAGCAGGCTTCCTGCTGAGCAAAGAACCTGCTTCGGGCCTCAATCCTAGGACCCTAGGATCATGACCAGAGCTGAAGGCAGAGGCTTTAGCCCCCTGAGCCACTCAGTGCCCCCTTAATGCATCACTATTAATGTGGCTTGAGAACAGCTATGTTACATAGAGATGTAAGGCATCATTTTTAAACTCTAAGAGGTAGAGCACACTGCAGAAGGATCCGGATCTGTTCTCAAGGCATTTAAGGTGTCACAAAGAAAAAGAAAACTGCGCAGAATATCTCACCACAAGGCACAGTTAGGAGACACAGATAAAATGATGGTATTCTGAAGGAGGCAGCGTTCCGGGCTGGAGCCGGGGAGATTTCATGCAAGGTGGGTTTTATAGGACGGAGTAAGTTCCACAGAGGAAGTCCTGGGAGAGAGAGAGAGGAGAGAGAAAACCAATCAGAGAGAAAACACCAGGAAAGACATGGAAGTAGAAGAATTAGGAGGCCCGATTTCCCACCTGTGAAACCGACAAATACTGTTCCCTCAGTGCTGACATAGGTCAAGTGAGATAAGCAGCATCGCTGTTCCCTGGTTGGAGTATAAATTAGTATCACCTTTATTTCTGGAAAGCAGTTTTGGGCACATGTGTTGATAGTCTTAGAAAGCTTTTACAAATTTTGGGTCCAATAATCCCATTACTAGTGTGATGAGTAGAGATGTGGCCAAAAATATATATGCGAGGGTCTGCATCAAAGTGTTCCTCTTAGTCGTGAGAACCTGGGAAAACTTTAAATGTTCAATAGTTGATAGAAAATCTGTGATTGTCTATAATTTCCAGTTTTTCTGCCCTGAGCTGGTATTAGTCTTTCTTTTAATGAATCTGAGGTAGGCTTTGCAGACCGGATGAAGTTTGGGGAATGGAGGGGTCCCGCATGTTTGGAGTACAGGTTATCTTTAAGGAAGTTCTGGGAAGGAAGACAGGAACTGTAGCACAGAGAGCTTCCAGTGGATGCTGTGACATGGTAACTGGTTGGATACAGTGATCAAGTCTCCGAGGACACCTAGGAAGCTCTAAGTGTCTTAGGGGAGTTGGAGTGCTTTTGATGCTTAGCGGGAGACATTTCTAAGGACAGTTTTAGGTCCCTTGAGTTGGAGATGTCATCTGGACATCAAGAGGGGCTTCCCATGGTCATGGTGGATCCCAGAAGAACAGGCAGGGCTCTGCACTCATTTATTTACTCATGCAGTCACTCACTCATTCAAAAAACATTGCTTATGCATTTGCTGTATGTCAAGGGCTCTGCACGCCCCACAGATGTAAAAAGAAGGGGCCTTCCATTCTTGTGGGAGTGCACAGTGGGGGTTTTGGGAGTGGAGGAGGTGACCAAGGGGAGGGAGTGTGAGAAGGGAGAGCTTTGGGCTAAAAACCAAACAGGAGCACCTCCGTGTCCCTCTCAAGGACTCAGTTGTGAGTGAAACAGGCTGGGATCTCAGCAGCCAGGTGATAGGGGGAGGGTTACAGCTGGGACCTGGGGCTGGGTGTTGGAGTTTGTCTGTCAGAAGGCAACTTCAGGGAGGAGACACCCTACCGTGAAATAGTGTCTGAAGGGGCAAAGGAGCCTTGGGCCCAGTTCCAGAGACAGCTGTATCCAAAGGGAGCTGGTGTGAGGGTCATTAGAAGCCACAGGAGATCCAGGTGACCTTCAAAGTCAGGTGGCAACCTGCTTATCCGTGTAACACATTGTCTTGGTTACCACAGAGATAAAACACCCCTGGACAAAGTGTGGGAAACAAAAACAATCCTAAGAGTTAAGACAATAGCTATTACTATTGTTGTGCATTTCCTTCCATAGTAATAGTAACAGAGTTTTCACACAGTCCTAATGTCAAGGACACACATTCTGTACATCTTGCGTTTTTCATTTGCCATTACAGCACATGCATTTTCTGGGTCCCTGCATAGTCTTCATAGGTACTTCAATAAAATTCCATCAAGGTGCACAATAATTTATTCCACTGTCCCTTAGCTTTGGCATTTGTTTTAAAATAAAATGGACTGTAATTAAAGTCTGTCATATTCTAGATTATCTCCTTGGGCTGGATTCCCAGAAATTATGTGAGTAGGTCAAAGAGTAGGAGCAGGATTTTTATGGTTCTTGTCATCTTATTTGTACTTCCCTCCAGATGCTGGTCCTCAACTTTTGGATCACCGAAGATACTCCCTTTCCCCAAATTCTTTCCTTTCCTAAATGGGAAAGTCCAGGGCTCAGTATAGTAAAGGTCATTGTCACCAGCCTCCCGGAATCTTCCAAGCTAGTGATCTCTGGCACAGCCTTTGGCTGTTACAGTCCCCGGTCAGAAGGGTCGGGAGCCCGGGAGCCCCAGCGCTGATGCAGAAGTTAAGACATTCCCCTTGCCACACTGTGCAAACACCACTTAACAACTTAATTGTCAATGACTTGCCAGCACTTCTTCCCTCCTCCTTCATCCTCCCCCTAACATGCTTCCTTGAAATGAGGCTAAAGATGACTGCCTGATGGGAGAATGCCTGCCCTTCCTCTGGGCTGGGGCTGTGCCCTTCTTGCTGAGGCTCAGCTCAGAAGCCTCCTGTTCATCCATCCCACGGCACCCACCTCAGGGCATTGGCTCCCCTTCAAAGGCAGCCCTATGGGTGAAGAAAACGCAGATAAAGGCAAAATGATAAGGTGGCCATAAATCTAAAAAAGTAAGTTTTCTGGCATTATCAGTTATCAATCACTCCGTTTCAAGCATGCGTATGGAATAGATATTCCAGTGTTCAATGTTTGAGTGTGTTTAAAGGCCTTTTAAAGAGCTGTGCAATCCTTCCTACCCCATTGTGCGGTGT
This sequence comes from Mustela putorius furo, assembly GCF_011764305.1. NCBI lineage: Eukaryota > Metazoa > Chordata > Mammalia > Carnivora > Mustelidae > Mustela > Mustela putorius. Next base: position 218,976 of record NW_025421577.1, read on the forward strand.
TTGGCATTAAAAAGCTGTCAGGGCCGACTTGTAACTTGTAAGAGGTAAGAGTGGAGGTTCGGGCAAGTCTGGGCTGGTTTACCTGTGGGACCGCGGAGTGTGACTCCTGCCGGGGACCCACCCCCCAGAGACAGCCCCGCTCCTCAGAACCCACATTCCAGCCAGCGGTCTCACAATTGCACGATGTGAGACTCAGCCTCCAAAAGAAAGGGAGCCTAGCCATGTAAAACCCCACTGGTGCTTCCAGCAAAGCCCCCCATCCCTTGGCTGTCAAGAATGCCCCGTTTGTTGTGCGAGGCTCTAGGAATGAGTATCCTGAAGGTATCTGAGTATCGATAGGATCCACGCGCACCGGCGCTGTTGGCATGTGAGCAGGAAGATCGAGGACGGGAGAGATGGATGCGCGCGTTCACTTTCTGGCTGACCTGTGGGCTGTATTGCTTGTCCCCGCAGATGTAAGCAAAGGCGAATCCTGCAAGGAGAACTGTACTTGTCCCTCCTGCTCACTCCGGGCCCCGACCATAAGTGACTTACTCAATGATCAGGACTTACTTGACGTCATCAGGATAAAGCTGGATCCGTGTCACCCAACAGTAAAAAACTGGAGGAATTTTGCCAGCAAATGGGGCATGCCCTATGATGAACTGTGTTTCCTGGAGCAGAGGCCTCAGAGCCCCACCCTGGAGTTCCTGCTGCGGAACAGCCAGAGGCCAGTGGGTCAGTTGATGGAGCTGTGCAGGCTGTACCACAGGGCCGACGTGGAGAAGGTCCTGCACAGGTGGGTGGATGAGGAGTGGCCCAAGAGGGGGCGTGGAGACCACCCCAGGAACTTCTAGACCCCTGCTTCTTTGCACTGGCCTCTTTGGACCTGGAGACAACCACAGGTTAAGGAGGAATGGGGATCTGTTCTTTTTTTTTTTAAGAGTTTAGGATAAGGACATGGAACTGTGGACATGGGTTTTCCCCAAAGCTGGGGTTTGTTATTTTTTGTTGTTGTTTTTTTGTTTTGTTTTGTTTTTGGAGGGTTAGGCTATGTTTTGGTGGTGGATTTTTGTTTGTTTAGTTTTGCACATCGGTTTTAATTTAATATCCAAATCCAGAATCAGGAAGGATACTTTGTAGACTCCTATAGGGACTGGGGTCGAAGACTACAATCTGAATGGATTCATGCCATGATGAAAATAAAATTGCCCTTTCCCTTCAATGCTGTGGAAGCCTGAAATAAGAACGAGGATTGTCGATGGCCCCATGCGATCGTCCCCCGTGGGATCCTTCATGATGGGCAGCATTCCCACAGCTTACAAGAAAACGGCACAGAGACGTTACCTAGTTTGTACCTTTTTCAGTCATAAAGTACTTAGGTGAAGTGGCAGGGTGTTGGTATTATGGGCCAGACCTTCAGACCGTATGTGCCATCTTCTTTATTGATATACTTTGGTAATCTGCACACAAAATGGCATTCATCCATATGTTTTTTCCAAGAAATGCAAAATTGGTGGTGGGAGGACAGAGTCCAGAATCTGCAGGGGAATAAGGACCTCGGGCGTGGTCTTTGACAAGAGAGTACCAAAAAATGCCCTTTGTCACCCAAGATTTTTTTTTAATTAACTTAATATTTACTTTTATGTCTTTTAGATAAGGCTGAATGTTTCACCCCTGAGATCAAGCTCAGTTAAATAAATAAAAATCACCTGGCCCGTGGTTGAAGTATAACCACTCTTCTAACCGCTGTCCAGGGGCACTGACAAACACTACATAGCGTTTAGCCAAGAACAGGGAATCGATATCAAAATCCACACTTAAAAGGATTTTAAACCAAATGAAAAATTGGGTCCAAGCAATATCTGATGTTCTTATTTGATGGTTTAAAGGGAAGTCAAGTGTGGAGGATGGAAGGTTTTGTTCCTGGAGAGATCTGATTTTCTCGATTTTTTACAGGGTAACAGATACAAGGCTTGCTTGACAATTCCAGAAAAGGCGCTATTTGGTTTTGGCTGTGGGTTCAGAAAATTAAGGCACTTGTTACAGTTTGGTGGGATTCTGTATACACCTTCGATTCAAATTAGCAAAAATGATGAAGAGCATTGATGTGAGTACAAAAAAAAAAAAAAGATTAGGACTAGCGCAAAAGGAAAGTATTTTCTCAACCACCAACATATTTTTCCATGGATAGTGTTAATGGTTTTTATTAGGTTGCTAATATATACAGTGAGCTTCACTATCAAATGTGAACTCTAAGCTAGGAAAAGCTACAGAGATTTCCTCGTCACTTCTCATCCAGGGTTCTTTGCACCCAGCTCATATTCCCTTGTCTGACTGATCCAATAAATGTCAGGTTTGTCACAGGATGTATTTGAAGGAGCAGCAAGTAATAAAAGGTGGAGATTTTTAAAAATAGGTTCTTCTGCAGTTGATGTCCAATGAGGGGTTGTTAAATATTTATCGTCAGCCCTGCTCTAGGCACCGTACAGAACTCATTAAGGGGGCTCCAGTCTTGTAGGAATTTGGTTTTATGTTACATGTTCTTGTTAAGTTTACATGTGACATGCCCCCCCCCAATATGTTAGCCCAAAATTTGCTGTGGGAAAATACAGATGAGCTTCAGCATTCGTTCCTGACCTGCTAGGGAAGGGGAACAGAAAGTGTTGTGATTATTCAATGCAGTATGGTATGGACCCCCAGCGGGGGTATGCTGTCACCTGTGTCCCACCACCCTTGGGATACAGGGAGCCTGACAAATGTCCGGCTGACTGCTGCCTGGCCAGGTGCCACAGGAAGTCCCTTCCTTCTCCGTGCTGCTGGGGAACTCCACCTTTTTATTATAGTTCCCCCCTGCCCATCTCCATCCTGGCAGACTGATCACCCCAGCTCAGCACCAGCAGTCTGTGGGGGGGGGGGCTCTGACCAGGTAGAAGCAGGGGGTGAGGAAGGAGGGAGATGGGACGGAAAAGCCATTTGGCTCCCTTTCCTCAGCCTGCTCCTTCCTCCTCCAGCCTCTAGGTCTCCACCTCCCCCAGACAGAGACTCAAAATAACAGGTGGTAGCGCCACCCCTACCCCCAGCCATCATTCCTGTTAGGGGGTGGACGTAGCGGGAGGGCGGAAGGTTTCCCTTATTTCCAGAGACTTCCTCCGCCTCCAATTCACACAGAACAGAGATGCAATGGGAAGAAAGAGCAACCTAAGGGAGGAGAGGATTGGAATAATACCACCCGCACTACCCTGCCCTGCCTCTGCTGCTGCCCCACCAACTTCCCTGGTCTTCCCCTCCCCCTACCCCTGGAGTTCCCAGCTCAGTGGGTGCCCAGCTCTATTGACCCTGGCAAGTCACAGACTCCCCCTCTGCCCTCCCCCCAGTGCTTGGAACAGTAGCGAGGGCTTCTAAATTTCCTTCTGTTAGGGCCACAGCTGCAATTTTTAAAAAATGTTTAAGGTCCTAATATCCCAGATGTGAAATCTGGAAAATACTGTGACAAATTTTCCCACAGAAACACAGCTACAGATGGACATCAGGTTCTTTAGAACTGTCAGTTCTAGATTTCACAAATTCCTGACTTTAAAGTTTTTTGTAAGCTGGCTTGGGAACGTGTGTCCGCACGTCCCTGTTGGCACTGCTTCTGGGGGGCAGGTTTCCAATTCCAAACTCAAACTTCCAATCTCAAAACTGACTTTCAACAGAACTTATCAACTTATGTATCTTCAGTATGGCTATTGTTCCTAAGTGTCTGCTGAACTTAACTTTGAATTAGATCAAAAATGTTAAGACTGAATTCAGGGGATTCAGGTATGGATGGAGTGGTGTGGGCTCCTTTACGGTCAAATTCAGGAATTTCAGGAAAGGCATGTGACCACAGAGTCATCCCCCCACCCCTCAACCCCCGCATTTGGCATCATTACTTCCAAAGACCTCATTGAGAATAATTTCCAATCCTAGCTATGAAAGCTTAAAATTCCTGTTCATAATTGCATGAGGGAAATGGCAGGGTAGGCAGGGTTGCTGTTGTTTTTTTTAAATAGGGGAGTTGACATGACTATACTGTTTGAATTTGATTCTACCGTTATTTGCACCTACTGCCATCTCTAGCGATTGGCATTTACCTTATGATAAGTTTGAATTATTAGAAATACGTTAGCAGAGGGGCACCTGCATGGCTCAGTGGGTTAAGCCTCTGCCTTTGGCTCAGGTCATGATCTCAGGGTTCTGGGTTCGAGTCCTGCATCAGGCTTCCTGCTGAGCAGGGAGCCTGCTTTCCCCTCCCCCTTCTCCCCCTGCTGCTCCCCCCACTCGTGCTCTCTCTCCTTCTCTCACTCGGTCTGTCAAATAAATAAATTCTTTTTTTTTTTTTAAAGATTTTATTTATTTATTTGACAGAGAGAGAGATCACAAATAGGCAGAGAGACAGACAGAGAGAGAGATGAGGAGAAGCAGGCTCCCTGCTGAGCAGAGAGCCCTGTGCGGGACTCGATCCCAGGCCCCTGGGATCATGACCTGAGCCGAAGGCAGAGGCTTAACCCACTGAGCCACCCAGGTGCCCCAAATAAATAAATTCTTAAAAAAAAAAAAGAAATATATTAGCAGACAGAAATTCAGCCAAGAAGTTTTCTTAAATACAAATTCATCTGGACTCTAGACTCTGATTAAATGTAGGGTGACTTTTGTCTCTGTTACATACGGGCATATCAAAGAGTAATCCTCAACAGAAATAAAACCAGAACTCATTTGTGTAATAACCCAAAATACTTTTTAAGTTAATTTTCAACAAATACATATTGTAACAGGACACCTGGGTGATTTAGTCGGTTAAGTGTTGGACTCTTAGTTTCTGCTCAGTTCGTGATCTCATGAGTCATGGGATCAAGCCCCATCTGGTGCTCTGAGCTCAGCAGAAAGTCTGCTTGAGGATTCTCTCCTCTGCCCCTCCTGAGTCATTCTCATTCTCTCTAAAATAAATAACTTTTTAGCACAAATACTGTAACAGCATAAATATGCTGAAACTTCACCAAAGTGGGAGTGGAAAGGAAGGAAATCACTTGATAATTAATTGATCAAATAATTGTTAAAATGTAAGTTAATTAATGCGTAAGTTTTTCCCATTATATGTTCCTGGGGATCTTGGTTAAATTGTCCATGCTACGAATGAAACTGCTTATGATGAGTTCTTTTTGCCAGTAGAAAGATGAAATCACTTTAGCTACGTTCCAGGATACAGTCTTTCAAACAGCACTTGCGTACTGCTGTGTTACGTAGTGAGGCTTTATGTTATGAGCCTACTTTATTTGCTTCCAATACAAAATGTGGAGATTTCATGTGAGAAAGGGAAGCAAAGCCACAATAAACACCACACACACTCAAGACACATACACGAGGAGCCACGCTTCCTTCGATTGTAAGACTTAAAATGGTTAGGTCTTCAGTTGTTTGCCAGGATTGCCCAATGATATTTCTTTTTTAAGATTTTATTTATTTATTTATTCATGAGAGAGAGAGAGAGGCAGAGGGAGAGGGAGAAACAGACTCCCCGCTGAGCAGGGAGCCGGATATGGGACTCCATCCCAGGACCCCAGGATCATAACCTGAGCTGAAAGCAGATGCTTAACCGACTGAGCCACCCAGGTGCCCCCACCAATATTTCTAGATATCCCGTATGGAGAATACACCCATTGTTACCAAATAACAATGATTCAACAACATAGAAAATTTGTGGTAATAGAATATGGTACATTTCAGGGTCTCCTTGAGAGTAATTTTTGTGTGGTGCTGCCCTCTCCTGGAGCATAAAATGGGCACACACATCCTTTCTGGTTTGGCTGCTGTCCTAAGACCAGCCCAGAACCAACCTTGTATTCATTATAGTTTACCACCTATAATGATGAAAGATGGGAAAAGCTCAGTTATCTTCCAGAAGGAGGCTGGCAGAGCTGACATGACGGTCCAGTAGACCCTTCGTCCTCTTGTCAGTTGTGTGATCGGCCTGCTCTCCGAATAGGTCCAGGCTCTGGGAATTCTGTCAATGAGACTTTTCCTCCATGTAGTTCTAGAGCTCGCTGTTTGTGGATGTTTGCGCTTTCTCCCTTCCGACTAAGCAGCGCTCTTCCGTATTCAGGGAAGTGGCTGTGAGCAACAGTGACTTTCCTGTAAAAAGGCAAAGGCATCACTCTCAGTTACAGCAGCCGTCAACCACGAGCACTAGCTTTCTTCTTCCTGTATAATTTAAGTACAAAAATATATTCTTTTAAAATATATTCTTTTAAACAAAAACATATTCTTTTAAAAACAACATTCATAACTAAGGTCTAGCAGATTTCCTGTTTTGTTTTGTTTTGTTTTTAAAAGCAATAGATATTTTGTTTTGAACCAAAACCACATCCTCCTTATAACCTTCTCCGCTTCTGCCCTTCCTATTCTATACTTTTCCTTTCCTGGAGCCCATGTTTCTGCTTCGGGTTCTTATCTTAGAGCCATTCACTTGTTTCTGAGTCAGATTTCTTTGCTGCGCCCACGGCCCTCTCCCTCCTAGGTATGGACTTCCTGGAACATCAGCTTCCTCTGTTCACTTACACAAGCAGAAACGATGCTTTGGGTCATTTTTCATATTTAATGACACTTTGGGCCTAATAATGTTCAAACCGTTTCCTACCCTTGTAACTGAAACACACATAACTACGTTCGCCCAAAGAAGGGAAGAGAAATGGTCACCCCGATTTGCTGCACGATTTCCTGCTTGGGAAGTCAGACTGAAGCTTGTGCATTTGGGTATAAATGGATGAGGGCAAGTCTTGCTTCCCTGGTGTGTAGAGAAGCTCATGGCTGTGATCCTAACCCTTGTGCTGGGCCTGCTGAAGCCTTGGGATGCATGGGACCCCAGTGGGGTGCTCCCCACCTCGAAGCCCACAACAGGCAAGAGCTCCCTCCTGGAGCTGTGCCTTGTAGAAACCAGCTACACAGCTGACCTGAAGTCAGCAGTCAACAGTGCAACTTGAGATGAAATGATTTCCAAAAAACGCTTTTGGAAATGTTAAAAAAAAAAAAAGGCGGGGGGAGCTTCTCTTGACTTCCCAAGCTGAGCCACACTCTTCCATGTTATGTGACAGCCAGTGACCCCTGTTCCTTTGAGGCATGCCCTCAGAAGCTTCCTGGAGGACATTTCTTTAGCTGATAAAGGCGATGCTTTTAAACAACTGAATTTCTGTGATACTCCATTTATATATCTTAATGGTATACTTTTTAAGCTGCTCTCATTTTGATGTCCTATATGATTTTGTATTTTTCTTATAAACAACTAAAGATTATAATAACTCTAACAATGGGTACTGCAACATTAGAAACTGATGTCAACCATTATCTTGGACTGGTGCTTTTATATGGATTCCAACGCGATCATTGATTCATGTAATCTGTTGTCAGTCATCAGTCAGAAAACTAGTGAGTTTCTTAAAATGTGTTCTGGACACCGGGAATGCAAAGATAAGCAACACCATCCCACCCTCAAGGAGGCTGTAGAGAGGGTGAATCCCTGTACACCATGAGAGACATTCCTGGGAAGAGCAGTGTACATGCGGTCTGGAATGGGCAAACAAAATTGAGAATCACTGAGATAGGAAGAAAGACAGGTAAATAGACACTCTGATATCCGTACATGAAGGATGATTTTATGGTTACTTTCTGCTTCTTCTACCTTTCGGTCTCTGGCCATGGCTTGTCCTCCAAGCTGCCAGATATCACGAACTAATGGCCTTGACCTTTCCATATGGATGCATCCTCAAAGTCAACCTATCCTAAAGTGAACTTGTGACCCTTCCTTCCAAACTTGTTTCTCACCAGAGTTCCCTATCTCACCACTCACCCTGTTGCTTAAGTGAGCATAAAGATCTCGTTTCCTGCCAAGTCTACCTCCCTAATGTCGCTGAAATCTCTTCCCTCCTCCCCATCTTCATGACTGCTATCCTAACTCAGTCTCCCTTCCTCACCCTGTAAGGGCCTCCCAGCCAGTTTCTACCTAGTGGATGGATCCTGTCATCACCATGTTAACGTCTTCTATGGATTCTCCTTTGTGAGGTAAGTTACTGTGAGACAGCCCCCCACCCGCTGCCATCTTGCTCCATTCTCCCACAGCTCCTGGTGCTTCAGCCTCGCTGGATCCTAGGTCCTCACGGTTGTCATTCCTTTTCCTGCCCATGTCTTCACCCCATGCAGCTTCCCCTGCCCTGTCCACACATAGCTGAACTAATACCTGGATACAGCACCCTTCCCAGCTGACCCTACTCAGCTCCAGGCTTCACCCTCAACACCAATAGCTCAGAGAAAATGCCCCTGATTCCCAGAATGGTTGTCTTCCTGCCATCTACTCCACAGCCCGAACCGCAAAAGTGACCACTTACTCTACTCACCTCTGGGTCATCAGTACTAACTAGCCTCGAAGAGATTCTAAATATGCCGAATGAATGAAGTGGAATTAGTACATAAATAAATATGCTAAATAAAGCCATCTTTCTTTACACAGCCTGTGAGGAGGAAAAAGTTTTAAATAGAAACTACAAAACAAGGGGCTTCCCTCTCCAAGCCGTGAATGCCTCTGGACACTAGAACTCTTGTTCCTCTCGAGGTTCACCCGTTCCCTCCTTCCCGTGGGCTTAAAAGGTCAAAGCAAAAATGTGGAATTTACAAAGTGGCGATGGACCCACAACTTTGTGAATATTCTAGAAGGCACTGAATTGGGCACTTGAAAATGGTTAATACGGTGAATCTCATGTCCCGTAAATTGTACTCCAAGTGGAGAAGGAAAAGAGCTTAAAAAATCATCACCGCTGCCCCCACAGGAGAAAGTGAGGCAGAAAGACCAGCTGAGAGACAGGAGCCTGCAGCTGGGCGGGGAGAGAGGGCCAGGGAGAAGGCAGGAAGTGGGGAGGCCAGCAAGAAGCTGGTTGCAGACCAAAAACGAATGTTAACATGCTGTGTCAACTACACTCAAAATGTTCTTTTTAAAATAATAAAATGAGGGTCACCTGGGGGGGTAGGTGGGTTAAAGCCTCTACCTTCTGCTTGGGTCATGATCCCAGGGTCCTGGGATGGAGCCCTGCATCAGGCTCTCGGCTCAGCAGGGAGCCTGCTTCCCCATCTCTCTCTCTCTGCCTCCTCTCTGCCTACTTGTGATCTCTGTCTGTCAAATACATAAATAAAATCTTAATAACAAAATGAAATATAAATATAAAACCAGAAACGAGCAAAACAGGGAGCTGGTCTTAGCCAGTTAAGACTGCTCTGTGACCCCCCCACACCCCCCCCAAGCCGAACCAGGCCAGTTGTGGTCCATCTCCTTCATGACAGCAGGGTGACAAGAAGCACCCTGGAGCCCTGCCTTCCTCTTCTCTCCACGTGCCTCAGAGCTGAAGATCCAGTTCCTCAGAGGGTCTGTGTAGCGAGGGACTATGCTCCCAGTGCCACCATGCATCCAAAGACCGTATCCTGATGGCACCTTGGCCGCTCCCTGTCCCAGGTCAGAACAGGACAAAACACCAAAGAGGCCCAAATGATCATGGCTGTTGCTGTTGGATTTGTACAAGTTACAGAAAATCATCGTATGTTTGGTCTAGACTCAGTAAATAATGTAAGAGAACCAACTGGACCACTAAAACAGAAGGGAGTATAAACTGAAGACAAATAAATTATGGTATTTGTTTTCCATTCAAACTTCTCACACTGTAAAAACAACAACAACAACAAACAAAACGAGTTTAACTTCATGGTTGCCTATAGCTGCCTACCATCTACATCTTTCTTCTCTCCTTTACAGCCTAGCCTCTTGAAAGAATTTGTCTGTTCTTTTGGTCTAGAACTCTTAGTTTCCCATTGGATTCACTGACTTGCTGACTGGAGTCTGACTCCAGTGAAAGTATCTGGCAGAGGTGAAGAATGAACTTCTAACTACTGAGGCGTCCACTCATCCACACCAGGACTTATCCTTATGTAGACGGGAGCTCATCCTGCTCCGAGCGCGGCCTCTAGTGTCCACTGGCGAGGCTCACATCTGTTGCCGAAGTGGCAGCACAGACCCAACAGAGAGTGGTTGCATGGGATCTGAGGAGCTGCGGAGCTGAGGCTCCAGCCCTGGCTACTGCTGGCTGGATCTGGACATGTGGGGGGAATGGGACAGGCCTTCCCACCAAAGTCATGTCTGCAGGGGCCTCCCAGGAGAGAGCACAATCTGAGAAAATGAACTGAGAAAAGTATACAACAAAGTCCTAAGCTACCAACACATAGTCATTGGAAGGAAGTAGGAGTTTTCAGCATACTATAGTGAGTGCTTCTAGAATATTCCACCAGTGGGTGCCCCAAACCTAGAGATCCCATCAACAAATACCACACCTCTGACAAACTGTGGCTCAAAGGGGAGGGAACGGTGCCCCCCTCACTCTGTCACAAATTCCCCTGGAGCTTTGCCACCCTGACTGCCCAGGCTGGCTATGGCAGAACAGAACCGTGAATAGCTGAGTGGGGACCAGCAGGGCCTTTGACCCCCAGAGCCACAGCCATGTGGCTGGAGAAGGGCCCTCCATGCTCGGGGAGAAATGCTTTATCCAGAGAAGGCTGAGAATCCCATGGGAGAGAAAGCCAGAGGTGATGTCACCAGTGACTCCCAGGGAAGCATTTCTGCCTGGAGAGAACTCAGCAGGTGCCGAGGGCCTCCTATCTGCAGGGAGAAGTGAGAAGCTGGGGAAATTTTTCTTTCATTCTCTTGTCTTTCCCTTGGCATCTGAGACTCCCAGTTCTTTTCTACTTCTCTGATTTTTTTCCTTCTCATCCCCTTTGTGACCTCCTCTGCCTCAGTGACTCACTAAATGGTTGTGGCTCTCAGTGTTGCATTTTTCCTTCCCTGCCCTTCTCATGTTCTACTCAATCTCTCCGACTTCGATTACAACCTCTCTGCTAGTAACCCACGATCCCATTGCTTAGTCCTGACCACCTCCTGTGCCCCCTATACAGAATGCAACTGTCCACTGAACAAGTCCCAGTTGCCTCAAATAGAATACATCCAAAATGGCAGACATCATATCCTGCCCAATATCTGTTCTTCCCCCAAAATTACCTCAGAGAAGAGTGCCCATTTACTCCAGTGAGGAACTCCAGTGAGGCTTGGCATTGCCCTCCTTCGTGACCACATGGTAGTGGTCACTAGTCCCATTGGTCCTGCCTCAGTCCCTACCACCCAGACCAGCTCGGGGGCTCATCTACTCTTGTCCAGCCCTATTGCTGTCATCATAACTGGTCTCCCAAACCCCCAGCCAGTTTCCCTTTATGCCTCACCACCCCAAGTCAGATTACTATTCTGCTTAAATTCCTTTGTTTGCTTCCCCTGCATTCTACTATCTCCCACCCCCAGCCAAATCAAATACCTGTCCCCATCAGTGAAGGTGCTTCAACTTAACATTTAAATATTTAGTCAGAAAACTTTCAGATGGAGGAGGGTGTTCCCTGGAAGGTTGCTGAAAGCTTCATTCCTTTCACAAATAATGCTGTGGTGTAAGCACCATGCCAGACCCTGAGGAACTGGGTAGATGTGATTCTGCCCTTCTGACCACGTGCCCATGGATGGGGCAGCCCACCCCAGCATCACTGCCCCATCTCAGCCATGTCCCTCCCCCACTAAGTGCCAGATCTAGCAGCTTCTGGTCTACCTGGCCAGGTTCCCCCCATCATAGCTAAGAAGCAATTTCCAAATGCATGTGTAGTAGGGTTCTTAAGAGAAGCAGAACCAGGAGGGTGTGTATATTAATACAAAAGGAGACTTATTCTAAGGGATTGGTTCATGGGACTATGAAGGCTGACACATCCCAAGATCCACAGTATGAGTCGGCAAGCGTGAGACCTGGGAAAGCTGGTCATGTTAAGTTCCAGTCTGGAAGCTGATGGGCTCAAGACCCAAAAAGAGTAATGTTTCAGTTGAAATGTACAGGCAGGAGAAGATGAGTCCCCGCTCAAGCCCATAGCTCCCTTTTACTTGTGGGCGGCTCAGGCCCTTGTTTTATTCAGGTCTTCCCTTGACTGAATTAGACCGACCCACGCTGGGGAGGGCAATGTGCATACTGGGTTTGCCAAGTCAAATGTTGAACTCACCCAAAAACCCTATTACAGACACGCTTAGAATAATGTTTGACAAATGTCTGGGCACCCTGTGGCCCAGTCAGGTTGACACAGAAGGTTAACTCATCATAGCACGTCAATATATTTGACTGAACCTAGAATACTTTTAGGAAATACCGACCTCTAATACACTTAGAAATTGGTTTACTTTTTAAAAATGATTGAGGGCTTAGGGAAATCCTTGAAGATAGGTCCACATGGTGGACCTTGAGGACATGGTGCTAAGTAAAATAAGTCAGACGGAGAAATATGCTCTTTCTTATATGTGGAGTCTAAAAACAAGCTCATTCAGAAAAACAGATATGTGGTTGACAGAGACCAGGGAGGGGGACGGGAGGGGGTGCAAAATGGGTGAAGGGACTCAAAAGGTACAAACTAATAATCATCAGATAAATAAGTCATGGGGATGTCACATACCACATGGTGACTACAGTTACCAATACCATATTGTATATCTGAAAGTGGCTAAGAGTTAATCTTAAAAGTTCTCAATATGAAAAAAAAAATTTTTTTTATCTATGTGTGGTGATGGATATTCACTTGACTACTATGATCATTTCACAATGTCTACATATATGGAATCATTATGTTGCACCCCGGAAACTTATACAACGTTAACGTCAATTATACCTCAATAAAAAGGAAGGAAGAAACACAGATGGTGAATAAGCACATAAAAAGATGTTCCACGTCATATGTCATCAGGGAATTGCTAATGGAAACAACAAGAGACACGTCTTAGAATGGCCAAAATCCAGAACACTGACTCCACCAAATGCTGGCGAGGATGTGGAGCCACAGGAATGCGTCTTCATTGCTGGAGGGAATACAAAACAGTTCAAACATTTTGGAAGACAGTGTGGAAGTTTCTTACAAAACTAAACATGCCTTTATCGTATGATCCGACAATCACACTCCTTGGTACTTATACAAAGATCTGCACAGAAGCCTAAACACACATGTTTAACTGATTTTTAAAAAAATATTTTTATTAATTTATTTGACAGAGAGAGATCGTCACAATTAGGCAGAGAAGCAGGCAGAGAGAGGGCAGGGGAAGCAGGCTCCCTGCTGAGCAGAGAGCCTGATGCGGGGCTCGATCCCAGGACCCTGAGATCATGACCTGAGCTGAAGGCAGAGGCTTAACCCACTGAGCCACCCAGGACCCTGAACACACATGTTTGTAGCAAATTTATTTATTTATTTATTTATTTTAAAAGCTATACCTCCAACTGTGTGTGAGACAAACACTGTAGTCAGAAAAGAAGGACTTTAAAACCTTGAATGAAAGCAGGAACACTTTTCTTAGCTCTAGGTAAGTCAGGAAACCTGAATGACAGCTCTTTATCGCTGTTTCGATTATGTTTTTGAGAGGTGCCCTACTGGGGTGTCTGGGTGGCTCTGTCAGTTAAGCGTCTGCCTTTGGCTCAGGTCACAGTTCCACGGTACTGGGATCAAGTCCCACACTGGGCTTCTTGCTCAGCAGGGAGCCTGCTTCTCCCTCTGCCTGCCACTCCCCCTGCTTGTGCTCTCTCCCATAAACAAAAAAAATAAAATAAAAAAGAGAGAGTGCCCTATTGATCAAATTGTTAGCTAATTCTAAGAGCCACATATGGGAAGTTGTATTTTTTTCATTCTCCATATGATGAAACAGAATGACTAGCACAAGGATGAAGATACAGTTATTCAGAACATCAAGAAGGGCCAAATGCCAAGGGTATTTAAAGAGTAAGACCCTCCTTTTCCTTGGAGAATCTAGAGCCCAGTCTTGGCTCTGGCCTGTACATCCCTCCTAAATCCCCATAACTGGTGGGGATAGTGGCTGCTTATGTCGTAGGATTTGAGTCAGAAAACGTTTCCACTTCCTGCCACCTCCATTGGTGTGGCTCTCCTAGCCCATCTTATTTTGCAAAAAAGACCTAGGCAAAATCTTATAAAAGTTCAGTGAAGGTATAACCTACTCTTATTTTCTGTTTCTATGAGAGAAATTTGGGGGTACCTCTGGGACGTAAGAACTGTGGCACTTAAATATGGCAAAAGTCATCGCCAAACCAAAAGGCACCTGGGATTTCCCGAATTTTAAAAGTAATGACAGCTAATGTACTTACATGGTATTTATAACTTGCTTATATATGTTACAGATAATTAACTCTTTAAGCCCTAGGGCCCTATGAGGTAAGTACTCCTCTTATCTCCATTTTATGGATGAGAAACCCAAGGCACAGAATGGTTAAGTCACTTGCTTAAGGTCATATGGGTGGCAGCATCCAGATCCCAACACGTGGTCTGGTCCCAGAGGCTCTGCCCTGGACCGCTCAGCTCTGCTTTCACAACAACCCAAGGACAGGAAGTGAAGAAACACACATGCAAAAATGACTACCATGAGGAAGTCACAAGATTCCTGGAGTATCTCCAATTTCGTTCCTCTTGTTATTTTTCAGAAGCTCTGTCGGTTTCCCTAGAGTGCATCCAGTAAAATCTTGGAGGGAAGGAAGGAGGGAGGGAGGGAAGAAGAGAGGAAGGAAGGGAGGAAGGGACAGGTAGGTGACAGGAAAGCTGGGGGGAGCCCTAGACCGGTTGCATTCCCTTCCACCGTCTGAAAGGATTGTTGGTGGCCATGTAGATGGCAGCAAATTTAGGAAAGCAAAGGAAAAAAGGTTCAGCCTTTGGGGCTTTGAAGAAGAAAAAGGAAGAGTGGAGCCTGGCTTACCAGAGAGAAGGCACACTGAATTCGCAGACACACGTCCATTAGCACCCATGAATCCCGTATCTCTGAGATCACATTAGCCCGACTGCCTCATGATGGAATCTTCAGGTCAAAGAAATGATTTGCTTTGATTGCGGTTTCCCCCGCATGCAGCAAGCTCCTCGAGGGCCAGCCCCCAACCCATAACACTTAGCATATACCCAGAGCAGGAACAACAGAATTGCCAAGCATGACAGCCACATAGGGAAGAAGACATTTGGAGTGAAGGGGGCCTTCGGGAGCAATAGCGGCCCAAGAGGGTGGTAGGAAGTTTTGGTTGTCTGGCCAATAACATTTAAAAGTTCTTAAACAGCTACTTGATTTCATGCAGAGGTTTGGAAGAGAGAGGCTGCTTCAAAAAATTATGTGAACTGCATTAAAATGCATTTATAAATTATCAGTAGAAGCGTAGACATTTCAAGAAACAAACCACATGATTTTCACACACCTCTAATAACTTGGGGTGAAGTACTTTTTTTTTTTTTAAAGATTTTATTCATTTATTTGACAGAGAGAAATCACAAGTAGATGGAGAGGCAGGCAGAGAGAGAGAGAGGGAAGCAGGCTCCCTGCTGAGCAGAGAGCCCGATGCGGGACTCGATCCCAGGACCCTGAGATCATGACCTGAGCCGAAGGCAGCGGCTTAACCCACTGAGCCACCCAGGCACCCGGGGTAAAGTACTTTTGTGGAGGACATCTGGGACTCCTCTTAGGGACACTTAAGTACTATCATAATTACCTGATTTTTCGCAAACCACAGTAGTCCTACGTTACACATGTGAAAGGTGATTAAATATTTATGACCTAGATTATTTTATTTATTTATTTTAAAGACTCTATTTATTTAAAGAAAGAGCCTATGTGAGCAAGAGCAGGGAGGGGAGGTGAAAGGGGCAGAGGGAGAGGGAGAGAATGAATCCCAAGCAGACTCCACACTGAGCTCAGAGCCCAAAGCCTGGCGATCCTGCAACCTTGAGACCATGACCTGAGCTGAAATCAAGAGCTGGACACCCAACCGACTGAGTCACCCAGGAGCCCCAGACCTACATTATTTTAAAAGATGAATTTTTTAAAAAATTCTGTAAATTGGATTAATTCATAGAATTTTACACAAAAAGATGATGTTGTAGGGGCGCCTGGGTGGCTCAGTGGGTTAAAGCCTCTGCCTTCGGCTCAGGTCATGATGCCAGAGTCCTATGATCAAGCCTCGCATGGGGCTCTGCTCCGCAGGGAGCCTGTTTCCTCCTCTCTCTCTGCCTGCCTCTCTGCCTACTTGTGATCTCTCTCTGTCAAATAAAAATAAATAAAATCTTAAAAAAAAAAAAAAGATGATGCTATAGAAAAAGCACAGCATCTTTATCGACGTATGAAGATGTTCATTCTTTGTGTTTGCCTTGGGTATGTGATGCGTTAGTATTCTTGTTTATACGCTGTTTTGGTAAGAGCCTGCTAACTTTGTACTAAAAATGCACAGTAAAAATGATTTCATTAGAAAACAAAGCAATAACTACAGAAAAACTCCCTTACAAGAGAAAGTAGCCCTTGGACTTTCGACTTGAATGAAACAACAAAACTTATCCCAGATTATAAATGTCTAAAGGTTCACTCAGTTCTCGTGGGCACAACAAGAACTGTAAACTCAAGTAGATGTACAATCGAGATTGCAAGTCTCGGCATCTGTGGCCCCCAACCCAAGTCTCAAAGACTTGAGTGGACATCACTCAAGTTTTTGTCCACTCAAGTGGATGACATCAGTGAGCAGCAGGGCCACAACTCCGTTCAAGGAAGGAGCAGCCACAAGCCGCACAGAGATCAAGACGCAAATGGGTGTGAAAAATCAAGATATTCAGGCCAGGCACTGGATTTTTATTTGATGGAAAAAAAAATGTTGCATTGCAAGGCTGGCAGAGATGAACAAAGATGGGGGAGGAATCGGGGGTGCCTTTTGGGGAATATCTTGGAGCTTCACGTTCGCTAGCACGTGAGACGGGACTGTGCTAGGCTCACGGCACGGCTTATCGGGCTGCTCTGCCGGCAAAGCCCGGAATTCAAAATCACTCATCCAGAATTTATCTTCACTAGTTGGACATGATATTCCCCCAACAGATTGGTTTGAATATGTGTCTGCTGGGATAGAGACGTAAATAAACCCCTCCTTGGTTGTTACGACCTCCTGCCATAATACTCTATGTTAGGGCAAATAATTATTTTCCTCTGCACACACATCCATTGTGTAATCTTGCCAGTGTGTTCAGATGGACAAAAAAGGAATAATAAGTGTGTGGTTATTAGGAGCACATACCAAACTAGTTGGGGCGGGGGGGTTAGTTCACCTACGCAGGAATAATTCCTTGATGAATTTTTTTTTAAAGATTTTATTTATTTATTTGACAGAGAAAGATCACAAGTAGGCAGAGAGGCAGGCAGACAGAGAGGAGGAAGCAGACTCCCCGCTGAGCAGAGAGCCCAAAGCAAGGCTCCATCCCAGGACCCTGAGATCATGACCTGAGCCGAAGGCAGAGGCGTAACCCACT
This sequence comes from Mustela putorius furo, assembly GCF_011764305.1. Lineage (NCBI taxonomy): Eukaryota > Metazoa > Chordata > Mammalia > Carnivora > Mustelidae > Mustela > Mustela putorius. The sequence continues at coordinate 236,394 of NW_025421577.1, forward strand.
GAGCCACCCAGGCGCCCCTCTTTGATGAATGTGATGAGCCAGGTGGCTTTGTAATTCTAGCAGAGAGATGGCTTGTTAATTTGAATTAAAAAAAAATAAAAAGCAAGAAAATAAAACCACTTCTTCAACATGAAAAAACAAAAGAATCTTAAAAAATCTGAAACTCCCATTTTCACCTAAATACCTCCAGATATAGATCATTTCCAAAGAGCTAAGATTCAGACAGATGTGTCTTACCTTTCAAGATACACATGCCCAAAGGAAATTGAGATGGCACATAGATAGGAAGTATGAGCTGGGTTTCATCTGTCTTTTAAAGCAACATATGACTCCTCCGTGGGGTAGCCTTCTAGAAGGAAGGGTGCAAGTGTATGGGGTGAGGCCTGCAGAGGTGGCAGGGGAAGTGGGATTCTTTTTTTTTTTTAACAGGTGTTAGCAGAGGAAAACTTCCAAGCAGTAAATCGGTTGCTCACTGAGTTAAAACAACACAGGACACTGTTGCCTGATCCCAGGTCCCGAGAACTGGCTAAGCACCCACTTTAAAAAAATGTCCAGTAAGGGACTTTGGTGTTCTCAGTCTTCTTCACCGCGCCCCTTTATCCTGCTGGCAGAAGTCAGTCTTGGCCTGCAGCTGGCCCCACCATCAGGTTTTGTGCTAAAATTGCTCTATTTCTCTTCTTCCTATAGCTTGTCACTGAGAGATGGGATTAAGTTCTAGAAAAAAGGTATCTGGGCATTAGGGATTATATTAGATTAGTAATTCAGTGGTCTTCACCTCTTTCAAAATAGTTTCTAAATGAGTCCAGCTTTATTTTTTTAAAAGACTTTATTTGACAGAGAGAGACACAGTGAGAGAGGGAACACAAGCAGGGGGAGTGTGAGAGGGAGAAGCAGGCTTCTTGCCGAACAGGGAGCCCGATGCAGAACTTGATCCCAGGACTCTGGGATCATGACCTGAGCCAAAGGCAGACGCCTAACGACTGAGCCACCCAGGCACCCCTGAATCCAGCTTTAAATGCCTGGACTGGTTCCTGCACAGTCCTGCTTCCCAAATCTTGGGGTTTCATTCATGAAAAACCCTCAGGAGTATTGGGCTGGTTCTCTGAAGACCCGCTCTTTCATATGCATAATCTAGAATGATTTGACCCTTAAGTTTAACTACTGTAGTTTAACCATCACACTAACCACCCGAAGTGCTAAAGGTTGGACTGTCTTTACGGCTCACATGGGGGCCTATACAAGCAAAGGGCTCTGTTCCTAGAAACAGACCAGCTTCCTGATCACTTATGGCCAGAGGCTCTTCTCCTCAAAGATGCTATGTTAGGGTCTAGTCTCTGTGCTACGAGGTATGGCTCTCAGGACCCCACCTCACGGTACTCCGATTTTTGACAATATTCACACTTTGAATAGCTCTGACTCTGAGTGGGGCTTATAGCTCTTAGTATAGTTCTCTGCCCTCAGCGCCTACCTAACACACCCAATGGGTGTGTTAATAACGTTGGTTGGCTATTAAATGATAGCTAAGGAAGAATGATAAGCAGCAAGAGAGCTGGTAGCCTCAAATTCCAGCTCCTGGGCCAGATTACCTGGGTTATTATTTTCCTGATTCCTTCTAAAAGCCACACCCTGAAGGGGTCCCAGACACATTTTACCAAACTCTATGTCAGTATCCAGCCTGGGCCACGGATGGTTTTCCACAACGTTATGAATAGTTTTTCAAGGAATTTCTTGCACAGATTAAAAGGGTGATGATCTGCAGGTAACATGAGGAGCTCGGGGTTTCTGAGGGTTCGTGATTGTCAAACCCACATGACTTCTTGCCTAATCATGCAGATTGAGAAGTCTGCAGTCCGCTCCCAGAAGTGCTTGCAAAACACAGACGTCAACAACTGCAGCTTTTTACTGTCCCCTACACGTTTTGTACGATCTGCCAAATTCGTCAAAACTCCAGTGAATCAGAGCTTATTTTCTTGTGCAGATTTTGGATTTATAACTAGGGGAAAAATTAGACACACACAGGGAAAAAAAAAAAAAGATCTAAAAGAAATTAGACTGAGCCAAAGAGAAATAAGTTTGTGATGAAGTAAATATTTCAACCACTTGAAAATATATTTCTGCTTTCATTACACTGCTGTGAAAAATAATATTTGAATAAAAAGGAAGCTGGTGGGGTGCCTGGCTGGCTTGGTTGATGGAGCATGTGACTCTTGATCTCAGGGTTATGAGTTCAAGCCCCATCCTGTGGGTGAAGCCTACTTTTAAAAAGGGTGCGTGGGTGGCTCAGGGGGTTAAGCCTCTGCCTTCGGCTCAGGTCATGATCTCAGAGTCCTGGGATTGAGCCCCAGCATCAGGTTCTCTGCTCAGCAGGGAGCCTGCTTCCCCCTTTCTCCCTGCCTCTCTGCCTACTTGTGATCTCTCTCTCTCTGTGTGTCAAATAAATAAAATTTAAAAATCTTTTAAAAAAGTTAAAAAGAAAATGCTGGTGAAAATGTGGTAGTCTAGTGAAAATTGGCCACTAACGGTACACATATGGTAATTCTAATGCATGAAATTAGGCATACACATAATTTTAGAACCAGAAGTGTTTCTGGAATTCATCAGGAGACTGATTTTATAACTGTAGAAACTATAACAGCTTTCAATTCAATAAAATACACTTAATTGGACATCCATGTGCATTAACTCTCAAACAATTTTTATAAAGAATTCTTTCTTTGCTCGCTAAGTTTTTCTTTCTTTTGGTCGAGACAATAATTTGTCTTCATTGAGCTCCTTGAGGAAATGGTGGACCTTAGACCCAAGGAAACACTCAACCAGAGCTTTGTGATGGCCCCACGTGGGCAATAGTGCAAATAAAAACAATGGTTTGGCCCATTTTTTCTTTGCTTCTCCCTCCAAGTGTCTTTCTCTAAAACGAACCAGCTTGAGTAAGAGCTACTTTTCTGAAGTGCCAGATTTGAACTAATTGTTTTCACGTCTTTTAGATGACTTCTGTTTCTAGTTTTAATGTTGCATAGGCACTATTAGGAGAAATCACATTAATTCAGTTAACAAACATTTCCTGATCACTTACTGTGGTCAGATCCTCTGCTATCTATGGTTGACAATGGGCAGTTCCCCAACCTCAAGGGGCCAGCAAGTCCAGGAATGAAGACAGACAAGAAAACAGGCCACTACATCTCAGTGGGATAAAGGTATGTTGCAAACTTGCAACAAATATCTATCCCTGGGGCGCCTGGGTGGCTCAGTGGGTTAAAGCCTCTGCCTTCGGCTCAGGTCATGATCCCAGGGTCCTGGGATCAAGCCCCGCATCGGGCTCTCTGCTCAGCAGGGAGCCTGCTTCCTCCTTTCTCTCTGCCTGCCTCTCAGCCTACTTGTGATCTCTGTCTGTCAAATAAATAAATAAAATCTTAAAAAAAAAAAAAATATATATATATATATCCCTTATCTTAATGATCAGTGATAGGTTTACTGCCAGGAACAGCAGCAAAAGAATAAATCCAACTCCGAAGGTGTTTGCCTACTGTGTGCTCACATAGCATGATGTGTGTGAGCAGTTCACACGCCATCCTGTTTCATCCTCACAACTCCAAGGCAGGTTTTATTACTCTCCATTTTATAGATAAAGGATCTCACCTAACCTCACATGAGCCAGCAGTCTTCCAATCAGGGTGTGAGCATCTCTGGGTGTAGATGAAGACTTGGCCTGGGGTCCTCGGCCAGGGATCATCTATCTGCAGTTGTACCCTTTCTTGACATTGACCCGCCTGAGAAAGTAGCCACCTGCTCTGCGGCATCAGGCTGACTCTTCTCCTGCTCCCCATTTCAGGATTGCTCTTCTCCCACTTTACCAAAACATTCAGTATTTAGTTTAATATGGTTCATTGCCCTGAGGGATAAGAAAAAAAAATCCACCTTGTCGAGTAAAAGAACAATTCAAATCAATGCCTGCAAACCTCCTTTCATAAACTCTGAAACTTCTTCTGGCCTATAAAAATAATCTTCTTTGATAAAACTTTATGGTTTTTTATTTACAAAGTAATAAAATTTGTTGGTGTCATTTGATCAATCAGGTACAGGAAACTATAACAATAAAGAGATTTGTGAAAACGCAATGTAGGAGAAAATTTAATAGTTTGAACCTTATGATCATAAGATTGAAGAAAAGTTATATAAACATTTTGCTGAAGAGACATAGGATGGATAGGAAATAAAGGCTTTCAAGCATTAAAAATGTCTTATACACAGATGAAATGGAGTGGATATGATTTCATGAGAGAAAAGAATAATGGGGGAAAACTGTAAAATAGAAGTTTGGTCATGATTTCTTCATTGGATGATAGTGGATATCAAATCACTTTGGTATTTATATTCTACCTAATACATTTAAAAGAGTAATAAAACAAATTTATTTAAAATCTCAGTATTTGGGGGGCTTAGTCAGTTAAGTGTCCAACTCTTGATCTCAGCTCAGGTTCTGATCTCTGGGTCGTGAGTTCAAGCCCCACGTTGGGCTACTTCTGGGCATGGAGCCCACTTAAAAAAAAGTAAATAAAGGGGCACCTGTGTAGTTCAGTCAGTTGAGCATCTGGCTCCTTGTTTCAGCTCAGGACATGATCTCAGGGTCGTGAGATCGAGCCCTCCATCGAGCTCCATGTTCAGCATGGAGTCTGCTTGGGATTCTCTCTTTCCCTCTGCCCACACTCCTGCCCATGCTCTAAAATAAATAAATAAATAAATATTTAAAAAATAAAATGTCAATATTTGCAATATGCTAGAAATTATATTCCTTATGACCAATTAAACCCAAACATCCATGTAAAAAGTGTGAAAGCTTACAGAGTTTACTATTTTTTAACAACCTCATTTTTTAAAGCAGTTTTAGGTTTATAACAAGATGAAAGGGAAGCTACAGAAATTTCCCATACCTCCTGCTCCCACACATACACATAGACTCCCCCATTACCAACATCACTCACCAGAATGGTACTTTTTGTGCTAAGGAACACTAACATGTCATAATCACCCAGAATCCATAGTTTACCTAAGGGTTCATTCTTAGTGTTGTATATGCAGTGGGTTTGGACAAGGGTGTAATGACACAGATCCATCATTAGAATAGTATGCAGAGTATTTTCACTGCTCTAAACATCTGTGCTCTGCCTGTTCCTCTCTTCCCCACTCCCTCCGCTCCCTACCTATCCTTGACCTCTAGCAACCACTTATCATTTTATTATCACTAGTTTTGTGTTTTCCAGAATGTCACATAGTTAGAATCATATAGTATGTAGCTTTCTCAGTCTTCTTTCACTTAAAAATGTGCTAGTAAGGGTTCTCCATGTCTTTTGATAATGGCTAGCTCACTTGTTATTAGCGCTGGTTATCTGGATGTAGCAGAACCTATCTGTCCATCACCTACTTGGTTCTTTCCAAGTCTGGGCAGTTATGTTAGAGCTCCTATAAACATCTATATGCAGGTTTTTGTGTGAACAGAAACTCCCAGCTGTTTTACAGTAAACACCTAGGAACACGATTGCTGGATCATCTGGTAAAAGGGTGTTTTGCTTTGTTAGAAACCACCAAACTGTCTTCCAAAGAAGCTGTGCCTTTGCGTTCCCACCAGCCGTGTATGAGAGCTTCTATTGCTCCACATCTTCACTGGGATTTTGGCATTCTGGACGTTGGGAATCCTAATAGGTACATCATATTATTTCATTGTAGTTTTAATTTGCATCTTCCTAATGACATGTGACATCAAGCCTCTTTTCATAGTCTCATTCACCATCCGTCTCTCTTCTTTAGTGAGGTGTCTGTTAAGATCTTTGGTCTGTTTTTTAAATTTGGTTGTGTTTTTATTGTTGAGTTTTAAGAGTTCTTCGTAGGGCACCGGGGTGGCTCAGTCAGGTCAGTGTCTGCCTTCAGACCAGGTCGTGATCCCAATCAAGGCCTGCTTTGAACTTTCTGCTCTGCGGGAGCCTGCTTCTCCCTCTCTCTCAGCCTGTGCGCCCTTCTCCCCCACCCTCCTCCACCCCACCTCCCCAGCTCATGTTCTCTCTCTCAAATAAATAAAATATTGGTGGGGGGGGGATAAAAAGGAGTTCTTTGTATATTTCGCATGACAGTCCTTTATCAGAGGTGTCCTTTGCAGTATTTTCTCCCAGTCTATGCTTTGTCCTCTCATTCTCTTGACATTGTCTTTCACCACCAGAAGTTTTTATTTTTAGTGAAGTCCGGCTTGTAAAATTTCTTTCATGTATCGTGTTTTTGGTATTGTATCTAAAAAGGCATCACCAGGGGCGCCTGGGTGGCTCAGTGGGTTAAGCCGCTGCCTTCGGCTCAGGTCATGATCTCAGAGTTCTGGGATCGAGTCCCGCATCGGGCTCTCTGCTCAGCAGAGAGCCTGCTTCCCTCTCTCTCTCTCTCTGTCTACTTGTGATTTCTCTCTGTCAAATTAATAAATAAAATCTTTAAAAAAAAAAAAAAAATAAAAAAAAAAAATAAAAAGGCATCACCATACCCAAGATCATCCGGGTTTTCTCTGTTATTTTTGAGGAGTTCTAGAGTTTTGCGTTTTATGTTTAGCCTATGATCCATTTTGGATCAATTTTTGTGAAAGACGTAAGGCCTGCTTCAAAATTTATTTTTTCATATATGAGTATTCATTTGTTTCAGCACCATTTGTTGAAAAAAACTATATTTGCTCCATTTTATTGCCTTTGCTCCTTTGTCAAAGACTAGTTAGCTGTATTTATGTGAGTCTGCTTCTGGGTTCTTTATTCTTTTCTGTTGATCTGTTTGTCTATTATTTTACCATTAACACACTTGATCACTATAGCTTTATAGGAAGTCTTGAAGCCTATTAGTGTCAGTCCTCCAACTTTGTTCATCTCCTTCAATATTGTGTTGGTGATTCTGGGTCTTTTGCTTCCCCACACAAACTTTAGAATCAATCTGTACAATAGCTTGCTAGGATTTTGATTGAGGTTACATTGAATCTAAATCTTGATAATACTGAGTCTTCTTATCCAGGAACATTGAATATCTCTCCATTTATTTTTTCTTTGATTTCATTCATTCATTTTGTAGTTTATCTCATATGTATTTTGTTAGAGTTATACATGAGTATTTCATTCTTAGGGGTGCTCTCATATAAATGGTATTATGTTTTTAATTTAAAACTCCACTTATTCATTGTTGGTATATAGGAAAGCAATTGAATTTGGTACATTTACCTTGTATCCTGCAATCTTGCAAAAATCGCTTATTAGTTTCAGGAGTGTTTTGGTTGATTCTTCCAGATTTTCCACACAAATGATCATGTTGTCTATGAAGAAAGACAGTTTTATGTCTACTTTCCCAATCTGTACACATTTTTTCTTTTTTTCTTTTTTTCTTGTTTTATTGCATTAGCAAGGACTTCCAGTACCATGTGAGAGGAAAGGTTACATAGTTTTTCAAAATTCTGCTTAGAGGTTATGTGAGCAGAAATGTTTGCAGATCACTTATCTAAACTAGCATATGGTCAAGCCAGCCCTGAGTTTCTCAGCTCTAAAGCTCAAAGCCCATTAAATAAAGCTCTATATCATCTCCAGGTAATGCATGGTTTGCTGTTTTCCTGACTCTCCCATCTCCAAATTAACAAAAGTATCAACATGCCTCACCTCTCATAACACAGGTTTCACCAGTTGGCAGTCACAGTCTTCCCTAAAAGCCATTTTCATTAAAAAAAAATTATGTATTAAAATAAACCATTTTGTTAAAATAAACAACTCCTTACTATGGCTCAAATGCAAAAGACCATAAAACTTAGCCTCACCTTCCTCCTAGAGATCGTTCTAGAGTAGAGTATTAGAGCCTGAAATATAATTAAATTATAAAGAAAGAAGTGAATATAACCACTTAGGTGGAAGGACACTTTGGATGGATGATTGTTGTCCATTCTGCATAGCCCTTAAACCCAGCCAACCTGAGCAAGGTTTGGTTAGGCCATCTGGCACCTTTGTGCAAATTTAAGGAAGGTGGTCTTCCTCCCACCCTCATTGCTCTACCCCTGGAGATACAGCATCATGCCTCTTTGGCGTGTAAGGTAGAGACTGCATTGCAGCTACCACATCTGAATTCAGCTAGTTGTCCTTGTACAAACACATACAATGACTCCTGGTCAGCCAGCCAAGAAGAGAATGTGGAACAGGAGCACTCTTCTGGGTTAATTACCTTGGATCTTTCCCCCTTTGTTCCAAACCCATTTGCATTTATTATTCCTGCACTTCTGTTCCTGGATGAAAGCTTCCATATTTCCTCCTGGCCCCTATTTGGAATCTCCTAGCCTTCTTTCCTGGCTTCTCGACTCTGGCTTTCCATGTGGTTCCCAGTCCCGCTCACTCCTTTGGTTTTAGCTCCCCGAGGCCTCTCGGGGACAGGTTCTCCACTAGAGTTTCTCAGGCCTCAAATCCAACACCTGTTTCCCATCACAGTAGCCTGGACCTTCTCCTAAAGTGGAGTAGGAACAAAGGATTTGAACGAATTCTCAAAAAGTGCTTTAGCTCATATCTAGCAAAATTACATAGCACTCAACTTTCAACACAAAAATTCTACTTCTAGGAATCTACCCCAGGGAGACAGTGTGCAAAAATACAAAAAGATATGCACAGGCTATACACTGAAGCATTATTTATGATAGCAAAAGATGAGAAGCAATCCAAAATGTCCACAGGTTGAACAAACCATGCTACTAAAAGATTCTGCATCCAATTCCAATGTGCATGTGTGTTGGGGGATGGGGGCCTTTTCCCACACCAAGAAGCAATTCTCCCATACCAGCCGAGTGTCCTACAATTCAACCCAATTTTTCATATTTACCCAGAGATAGCATCAGGTGCCTTAAGGGCTCAGTCCTACAAGACCGCCCCCTCACACCTCAAATGCCAGTTGCACTTGTGCTTCTGAAGGACCCACCAGAGATTAGAGGTTCCTAGGACACCTCCCTGCATTCAGTTTGCTGCAGTAGCTCACAGTTCAGAGAAACATTTTACTCACCATCTTACCACTTTATTCTAAACAGAGATGGAACTCAGGAATAGCAGATGGAAGAGATGCTTGGTGCAAGGTATGGAGAAAGGGTGCCGAGCTCCCTTGTCTTCCCTGAATGGGTCATTCTTTCAAAACCTCCAGTTGTTCAGAAAACCGGGAGCTCCCCCACCCCGTGCTTTAGGATTTTTATGGAGGCTTTATTACATAGGCATGGATAATTTACTCTTTGGCCACATGATTGAACTCAGTCTCCAACTCCTCCCCTTCCCCTTTCCTTTAGAATAAAGTGGTAAGATGGTGAGTAAAATGTTTCTCTGAACTGTGAGCAACTGCAGCAAACTGAATGCAGGGAGGTGTCCTAGGAACCTCTAATCTCTGGTGGGTCCTTCAGAAGCACAAGTGCAACTGGCATTTGAGGTGTGAGGGGGCGGTCTTGTAGGACTGAGCCCTTAAGGCACCTGATGCTATCTCTGGGTAAATATGAAAAATTGGGTTGAATTGTAGGACACTCGGCTGGTATGGGAGAATTGCTTCTTGGTGTGGGAAAAGGCCCCCATCCCCCAACACACATGCACACACCTGAGGGGTGTGGGACAGAAAGTTCCAGCTCTCCAGTCACATGGTTGGCTCCAAGGTCCACCATCCTCCATCCGGAGGTGTGGTCAGAAAGGCACCTCATTAACATAATAAAAGGCACCTTTACAGCTCTCCTCCCTTAGGAAATTCCAAGGAGCTCTGTGCCAGAAAAGAGGACAAAGACCGAATGTATATTTCTTTTAAACTGTATTTATTTTATTTGTTTTAGAGAGAGAGAGAGCAAGCATATGCACACGTGTGAGGTGGGGGAAGGGGCAGGGGAGAGAAGAATTGGAAGCGGGGGGGGGGGGCGCCTGGATGGTGGCTCAGTGGGTTAAGCCTCTGCCTTTGGCTCAGGTCATGATCTCAGGGTCCTGGGATCGAGTCCCGCATCGGGCTCTCTGCTCAGCAGAACCTGCTTTGCCCTTCTCTCTGCCTGCCTCTCCACCTACTTGTGATCTCTCTCTGTCTATCAAATAAATAAATTAAAAAAAAAAAAAAGAATTGGAAGCAGAGTCCATGCCCAGCACAGAGCTCGATGTGGGGCTTGATCTCATGATCGAGATCATGACCTGAACCGAAGAAATCAAGAGCCGTATGCTCAACCAATTAAGCCACCCAGGCACCCCCCAAATACATATATACCTTACTATAAATCACAATATCACAGGCACATCCACACAATAGTATAATATGCAGCTGGAAAAAAAAAAAACAAAGAATATCTCTGAAAAAAGAGCAAAGTGCAAAACTATGCGTAGTGTGCTATCATTTTTTACACTGCAAGTGTGAATATAAAAACTATCGACATATATTATGTGTAGGGAGAGGGTGGGAATAGGATGGAGATGACAGGGCTGAAAACTAGGATTCCACGAATGTGTCTTTTTTGTAGATTTGTTTGTAAATTTGGTGTTGGGACCATGTAAATATTTCATAAAATTATAATCCAAAATTAAATCAAAATGAAATAAACTAAAAGCAAGCCCCCAAAATTGAAAGCAAAATGAAACCAATGAATCTAGTGGTGTATTCAGCTAGTGCTTTATTCACACAGAGATAAGTTATTTCAAATTACTATTTTTTTTTAAGGATTTTATTTATTTATTTGACAGAGAGATCACAAGTAGGCGAGAGGCAGGCAGAGAGAGAGAGGAGGAAGCAGGCTCCCTGCCGAGCAGAGAGCCCGATGCGGGACTCGATCCCAGGACCCTGAGATCATGACCTGAGCCGAAGGCAGCAGCTTAACCCACTGAGCCACCCAGGCGCCCCTCAAATTACTATTTTTTAAAGCTGTCGTTAACGCAACATCAAAGTTAGCATCTTAACCGTTTTAAGTGCACAGTTCAGTAATGTTAAGTACATTCACACTGTTGTACAACAAATCTCCAGAACTATTTCATCTTACAAAACTGAAATCCTATACCCACTAAACAACTCCCCATTTTTTCATCACAGCCCATGGAAACTACTATTCCACTTTCTGTTTCTATGAATTTGACTTCATTAGATGTCTCATGTAAGTAGATGTCTTTTTGTGACTGGATTATTTCATTTATCATGATGTCCTCAAGATTCATCTATTTTGGGCGCCTGGGTGGCTCAGTGGGTCTGCCTTCAGCTCAGGTCATGATCTCAGGGTCCTGGGACTGAGCCCTGCATCAGGCTCTCTGCTCAGCAGGGAGCCTGCTTCTCCCTTTCTCTCTGCCTACTTGCGATCTCTGTCTGTCAAATAAATAAATAAAATCTTTTTTTACAAAAATGATTCATCTATGTTGTCTCATGCAACAGGATTTCCTTCCTTTTTAGGCTGAATAGTATTCCACTATAGATGTCATATTTTGTTTCTCCTTTTGTTTATCAAAGGACATTTGTGTTGCTTCCTTTTCCTGGATATTGTGAATAATGCTGTTGTGGACGCAGGTGTACAAACATCTCTGAGATCATGCATTCAGTTCTTCTGGATGTATAACCAGAGTTGAGATTGCTGGATCATATGGTAATTTTAGCTCTAATTTTTTCAGGCATTGCCATACTGTTTTTCATAGAGGCTACCCCATTTTACATTCCCATCAATAGTCTTAAAGATTCCAATTTGTTGGGGGGCCTGGGTGGCTCAGTGGGCTAAGCCTCTGCCTTCAGCTCAGGTCATGGTCTCAGGGTCCTGGGATCCAGCCCCGCATTGGGTTCTCTGCTCAGTGGGGAGCCTCTTTGCCTACTTGCGATCTCTGTCAAATAAATAAAATCTTTGGGGGAAAAAATTCCAATTTGTCCACATCTTTGGCAAACCTCGTTAGTTTTTCTTTCTTTCTTTCTCTCCCCCAACCTTTCTTTTGCAGTAGCCATCTTAAGGACTGTGAGGTGGTATCTCACTGTGGTTTTGATTTGCAGTTCTTTAATGATTAGTGATGTTGAACTTGTTGGTCATTTATGTATCAGCTTTGGACAAATGTCTGTTCAGATTCTTTGATTTGGGTTATTTGTTTTTGTTGTTGTTGAGTTGTAGGAGTTCTTATATATCTGTTTTGGATATTCACCCCTTATCAGATGTACTATTTGCAAATATTTTTCCGCCTTCCACGGGTCACCTTTTCACTCTGTTGATTGTGACCTTTATGCACAGAATTTTAAAGTTTGATATGGCCCTGTTTGTCTATTTCTTAATTTGTCATCTGTGCTTTGGGTGTCATATCCAAAAAATCATTGCTAAAATCCAAAGTCATGAAGTTTTCCCCCTCTGTTTCCTTCTAGGAATTGTATAGTTTTAGGTTTAATGTTTAAATCTTTAATCCATTCTGAGTTAATTTTTGTATAAGTTGTAAGGTAAAGGTCCAATTTTGCATGTGAATAACTAAATTTCCCAACATCATTTGTAGAAGAAGCTGTCTTTTCCCCACTGAATGGTTTTGGCACTCTCCTTGAAGATTATTTGACCATATGCATAAGGGTTTATTTCAGGGCTCTCTATTCTGTTCTGTTGGTCTGTATGGCTGTCCTTTTTGCCACCCCTACACTATTGCTTACTAGCTTTGTAAGATGTTTTGAAATCAGGGGCGCCTAGGTGGCTCAGTGCATTAAAACCTCTGCCTTCAGCTCAGGTCATAATCCCAGGATCCTGGGATCGCTCAGCAGGGAGCCTGCTTCCTCCTCTCTCTCTCTGCCTGCCTCTGTGCCTACTTGTAATCTCTGTCTGTCAAATAAAATAAGTAAAATTAAAAAAAAAAAAGATGTTTTGAAATTAGGAAGTGTGAGACCTCGAGCTTTGTCGTATTTTTCAGTCTCTTGAGATTCCTGGTGAATTTTAGGATTTTTTTTTTTCTATTTCTACAAAAAGCACTGTTAGAGGGATGCCTAGGTGACTCAGTCTTTTAGGTGTCTGCCTTCAGCTCAGGTCATGATCCCAGGGTCTTGGGAATGAACCCCACATTTGGAATCCTTGCTCAGTAGGGAGACTGCTTCTCCTTCTGCCTGCCACTCCCCCTGCTTGTGCCCTCTCTCTCTCTTTCTGACAAATAAATAAAATCTTAAAAGAAAAAGAAAGAATTTTTTTTTAAAGCCCTATTGGAATTTTGATGGGGATTGTGGTGGATCAGGAGATCATTTTGTATTATGAAATTATTTTAAAACAGAAATATTATACATTTCTTGTGATATAGCTTAAAGACAGAAAGCAACTGCAAATAATCCTTCATTTTGTTTTGCAATCATATTGTTACAATATTTAACTTTTTATCCCCAAACCCTTATATATAATAAATTAAAGAAAAAATAGAATAAAGAAAAAAATAGAATAAAACAAATAAATATGTTAATGTTGTTAGAAACTAAGATTTTTATTTTATTTTTTACCAAGCTTTTAAAATGCAGTATAAATATAAAATAAACAAGCTAAATGAAAACATGGTAATCCTAAATTGTATGAAATCAGTATAAACTCAGATATATATTTATATTTTATATATATGTGTTTTTTTTATTTTAAAGATTTTATTTATTTATTTGCCAGAGGGGGAGACAGACACAGAGGGAACACAAGCAGGGGGAAACAGTGGGGAGCGGGAGAGGGAGAAAGAAGCTTCCCACCAAGCAGGGAGCCCGTGTGGGGCTCGATGCGGGACTCAATCCCAGCACCCCAGGATCATGACCTGAGCTGAAGCCAGACACTTAACCGACCTGGCCACCCAGGTGCCCCTATATTTTATATATTTTTAATTAAATAAAAATTTAAATGTGTGTTTATATATTTAAGTATGTATTTAAAAATATATTTATACATTTAATATTTTATATATAATATTATATTTTATATAATATTTACTATTTAAATTTTTACAATATATATAATATTTACTTTTTTTTTAACAAACATTTTTCTGGCTTCACCTACAGAGGAAGTCTAGAAACCACCCCAGTGGCTATAATCATTCCTAGTCAAATTTGTGGTCTCTATATACTGTTTCCCCTTAAAGTTTTCTTGGAGAAACTGCTAAGTCTGGGTTTAGCAGGAAATAACAATGGTAGCTTGGGACATCTTGTCATAGCCCAAAGCAAGGAAACTAAGATTACCAGAGCCCCGCCTTGGGCTCTCTGCTCAGCAGGGAGTCGGCTTTCCTTCCTCTCTCTCTGTCTGCCTCTCTGCCTACTTGTGATCTCTGTCTGTCAAATAAATTTAAAAAAAATTAGAAACACATCAAGTATATTAATATTCATCAATTCATAATGACCTTTAAAAAAAGATGATTCATTGGTTACCTTTTGTGGAGGCTAGGGAGTTGAGTGAAATATGAAATTCTCTACATAAAGGGAAAGAATCAAACCCTTACCTTTCTGGTATGAACTTCACCTTGGGATCACTGAACTGTATTTCCTTATAAAAGAATTCTAACTCATAAACGTAGGAGAAATGATGGAATTGATCTACCATCAGTTTTCAGTTCCTAACAAAATAATGGATCTAGACAATGACCATCAACAGGTAGCTGCTAAAAATATTTGATCAAAAACTGATGAGAACTTTTTAACAGATAAGTCAGGCTGACATCATCTGAAATTACTGGCCAGTTTTGACAGCATAAAAAGAAAAACCAGAAATTAAGTGACTCCTGATACTTGCAAATTGAAAGTACATATCACTTAGGAGGTCTTCTGGCCAAAAATGTGGACCTGGATCTTAGGAAACCTGTAAATTTTTAGAGATTAAATGAAGTCTGAAGATCGGCTTCCAAATGAGCCAGTGGTGGGGAGGGAGTGCAGACAAGACAAGATAGGCCATCTTGATAGTTGCTGAAACTGGACAATGAACACATGGAAATTCATCCTGTCATCTCTCAAGTGATGTGTATGTTTTTACATTTCCAAAATAAAAAGAGGTTTTAGTATGTGGACTCAATCACATTTTTCTAGTCGGAAAAAAACATTTGGATTTCTTGCTTGCTCTAACCTGTCTCAGAAATTCTTCCTCTGAGGTTTCCCTTGTTACTTTATTTTACAATGAGCTGTGTAAATACTAGCTAGAAGAGGATTAGCCATGCACAAAAAGGATTGGTTAAATACTCAGATTGGGTTGCTCAGGGAGGCCTTTACAATTAGCAGTAATTGAGCCTCAGATAAAGCTCATTGGCCATAGTGCAAAGCTGAGGGAGGCCTTCCAACAGCATTAAGAATTTCTGCTCCTGGGTGGCTCAGTGGGTTAAGCTGCTGCCTTTGGCCCAGGTCATGATCTTAGGGTCCTGGGAGGGAGTCCCTCAGCAGGCTCTCTGCTCAGCAGGGAGCCTGCTTCTCTCTCTCTCTCTGCCTGCCTCTCTGTCTACTTGTTATCTCTCTCTGTCAAATAAATCAATAAAATCTTAAAAAAAAAAAAAAAAAAAAGAATCTCTGCTCCTTTGCATGAACAAAGATCACAAGGGGCATTAACAGTTACTGACATCATTCTTCTGCATTTTAAAATACATATGCATAATTACTTACTGTCAAATTCCCACTAGACGTAAGCTCCAGGAAAGTGATTCTTTTTTTAGTTTTTCATTTTTTAAATTTCTTTTCAGTGTTCTGGAATTCATTGTTTATGCACCACACCCAGTGCTCCATGCAATACGAGCCTTCTACAATACCCACCACCAACCCACCCAACCTCCCACCCCCCACCCCCCACCCCTTCAAAAACCTCAGATTGTTTTTCAGAGTCCATAGTCTCTCATGATTCATCTCCCCCTCCAATTTCCCTCAACTCCCTTCTCCATCTCTCCATGTCCTCTGTGTTATTTCTTATGCTCCACAAGTAAGTGAAACCATATGATAATTGATTCTCTCTGCTTGACTTATTTCACTCAGCATAATCTCCTCCAGTCCCATCCATGTTGATAAAAAAGTTGGGTATTCATCCTTTCTGATGGAGGCCTAATACTTCATAGTATATATGGACCACATCTTCTTTATCCATTCGTCCGTTGAAAGGCATCTTGGTTCTTTCCACAGTTTGGTGACCGTGGCCATTGCTGCTATAAACATTGGGGTACAGATGGTCCTTCTTTTCACTATATCTGTATCTTTGGGGTAAATACCCAGTAATGCAATTGCGGGGTCACAAGGAAGGTCTATTTTTAATTTTTTGAGGAATCTCCACACTGTTTTCCAAAGTGACTGCACCAACTTGCATTCCTACCAACAGTGTAAGACGGTTCCCCTTTCTCCACATCCTCTCCAACACATGTTGTTTCCTGTCTTTTTAGTTTTGGCCATTCTAACTGGTGTAAGGTGATATCTCAATGTGGTTTTAATGTGAATCTCCCTGATGGCTAGTGATGATGAACATATTTTCATGTATCTGTTAGCCATTTGTATGTCTTCATTGGAGAAGTGTCTGTTCATGTCTTCTGCCCATTTTTTGACATGATTATCTGTTTTCTGTGTGTTAGTTTGAGAAGTTCTTTATAGATCCTGGATATCAGCCTTTGTCTGTACTGTCATTTGGAAAGAGATATTTTTTACCCATTGTATCCCTAGTGTCTAAAATGTTACCTACTGTAATATACATAGTTTAAGTATTCTATTGTGTTTCCATTTTAAAGATTTACATAATTTCATTTTAAAGATTTACATAATTTCAGATACGTTCTTACGTAGAATAACAATACCCTATTCTTTTGTTAACATACCATCCTCTGCCAAGTCTTTCAAGAGAAGTAGTTTAAAAATAGGACAGCATCTCATTCTTTGGGCCATTGGGATGAATTGATTTAATTTATATTCCTCTGCAGATCTTTCACATCTTCAAGGTTCTTTTATTTTATGACAAAACCATAGTTCTAGAAGCTTGTTCCTCACACCTGAAAAGACTGAATAAGGAACATGATCCTGTAGAACAGAAGAGGTAAGCCTGATGAATCTGACCACAGCGGGGTCTGAAGGTTGGGAAAAAAGGCTGAGTGCTCATGGGTGTTAGTAGTGGGATGTGAGAGAGATTAGTTCAAAGCAAGAGAATTCAAAGAAGAAATGAGTCCATTTACAGAAAGGGGGGATATTCAGAAGAGGTTGATGACACCAACCATGAAATTTTCCTGGGAAGTAGACCTATGGTTAAGCAATATAAGTGCTGTAGTTTCATGAAGAATGTACTCCTGAAAAGGTCCATAGAGCTGGCCCGGTCCATAGAGCATACAACTCTTGATCCTGGGGTCATGAGTTCGAGCCCCACACTGGGTATAGACATTACTTTAAAAAAAAAATAATCAAAATAACGCATTCCTAAAGACAGCATCATTTAAAATCTGCATAATTCAGGACTATTTTTCTCACGGGACTAGATGAAAAGCAGGTGCATGTTCTCAGAGCTTATAAATCTGTAGCTATTGTGGCAGATTTTTTAAAAAAGAATTTATTTATTTATTTGACAGAGAGAGAGAGAGAGATCACAAGTACACAGAAGAGGCAGGCAGAGAGAGGGGGGCAAGCAGGCTCCCTGCTGAGCAGAGAGCCCCGCGGTGGGGCTCAATCCCAGGACCCTGAGATCATGACCTGAGCTGAAGGCAGAGGCTCAACCCAATGAGCCACCCAGGCGCCCCGTGGCAGATTTTTTTTAAATAGTGCTTTTATATGTATCTGTATCATTATTCTTGCTAGAATATATCATTATTCTTGTTCTAGAGTTTTGACTTCTAAATGCACAGTGTGATCTATCAAAGTTTTTTTTTTTTTTAAGATTTTATTTATTTATTTGACAGAGATCACAAGTAGGCAGAGAGGCAGGGAGAGAGAGAGGAGGAAGCAGGCTCCCTGCTGAGCAGGGAGACTGATGCAGGGTTCCATCCCAGGACACTGGGATCATGACCAGAGCCGAAGGGAGAGTCTTTAGCCCACTGAACCACCCAGGCGCCCCATCAAAGTTTTTACTTAAAGTTCTTTATAGTGTTTTAGCACACCTGACTTATATTCCAAAATTATTGATTTGAGGCCTATTTTCCCAGCCCTGGCACCACCATCCAATCAATGCTTGGAGATTAAAAATTTTAATTATAATACAAAAACACAGCAACACAGTAACAAACAAAATCACCACCAGAAGTGCTTCCTACCTGTAAACAACACGATTCACGTCATTAATAAACTGTGGCAGGTGTTTCTTTCTAAAGGTGTTAATCCTACTAAGGATCCAGAAGAGCATACAGTTTCAACTCATAAAACTAAAATTATTTTTACTGCTTTGTATAAAATTGGGGCACTAATATTTGTTCACATTTTGCTTCTAAGACACTATTTTTATATCGTACAAATTAAAATTGGCAGCCCCTCTTAAGTGTGTCTTCTTGGGTGAGGAAAGAGGTCAATAAAGTGATGAAAAGACATCGATGCAACTAGAAATGATCCCTTCAGCTTTGGACTCTAAGGCAACTGTCTGCAAATAATTTGTAACATCTATGTTATTGTTTTGAACTGATATTCTGAATGTTTATTGCTGTGTTTCGGGGACAAAATCATCTCAAGAACCACTCTTGTAATTATCCCCTGTCTCCTCCATCATTAGCGTTCTCCGCTGTACTGTATCATTCATAGGAGTAGAGTCAGTAGTGTGGTGGTAAATGTTTAATATACAGCTTTGGGGGTGGAGTGAGTGGGGGAAAGCCTTAGGTGGTCGTGGTGTGGTGTAAATAGTTTCACTCGTGGCCAATTTCAAGATACCAGCATGGAAATGAGGTGCAAAATTGGGTCTCCCAAGCCAGTATGATCCAGCTCCAATATATCCCTGAAAATGTTTTTCAAACCTCAGTTGATAACGCGCTAATGGGTCTTGCAAACATTTTAGTGGCAGCGTTTTTTAAATCAAAAATTAGAGTGCTTTGCATATCAAGAGTATTGTTTTGCAAAGTTTTTTCTTTTTTTCATAATTTTAACCATGTATGCGACAAGTCACAACGTCCATGTAGTTCTTATTGGGGCTTACTCATTGAGTCTACAAGGCACCACTGTAGTATCTTCTATTAAAGATTTAATCAGTGTATTTGAGAGAGAGCGCGCGCACAAGTGTGCATGAAATGGGGGTGGGAGGAGAGGGGAGGGGAGGGTAGTGCGTGACGAGGGGGAGAGTGGGAAGGAGGGGCAAAGGGAGAGCGATAGACAAGCGGACTCCACGCCGATTGCTTGAACAGGAAATCTTTGCGGTGCCTAATAGGAAACAGATGGCAAGCAGCCAGCTGTTCAAGTAGCTTACATAATTTGATTTGCATTTGTTTTTACAGCAAACCAGCGGCCAGTGTGGGTCCCTGACTGAGAAATCGGTTATTTACTGGACATCTAAATCTGCTCGTAACTGTGCCCCATCCTGCTGGCACTGTTCCCTAGGGGAGGCGTGTAACTTAGAAAACCAACTCGTCAAGTACTTGGCGAGTCTTCCACAGCTGCGGCAAGTCCAAGTTAAAGTAGCCCGACGCGGCGCGCGGGGCTGGGCGCCGTGCAGCGGTACCGAACCCGCTCCCCGCCCATGTCACGGGTACCCAGGTTGTGTACGGGCAAAAGGGGGCGCCTCCAGGGCGGGTTATCTTTCACAGCACCATCTGCACTCTGACCCGAGGCAGAGGCCGGGACACGCGCGCGGGCGGAACACGCGGGACCCAGGGTGCTCCAGTTTTCTCCTTTCCAGCCCATTTCCCCGCCCTCCCACCCCGACCACCTGGGCAGGCGAGCCAGGCAGAGGCAGGCGGGCGCGCTCAGGAATTCTTAAAACACACGCTGCTGTCCTCCCTCCCGGTCCGTCCCGCAGCAAGCCGAGGGCGGAAGGTCCGCCTGGCGGCGATCCGCGGCCACACGCGCGCAGCGCCCTGACCGCGCCCGACACACGGAGGCGGGGCCGCCGGCGACTCCCTCCGGAGCCTGCGAACCGCGAAACGGAGGCGGACTGATTCCTCTGGCTTGCCGTAGTCGCCCACGCCTCCCGGGGTCCCGGGGACGCGCTGCGGCAGAGGAACAGCTCGGTGCGCGCCCGACGCCTGCGACGCCAGTCCGGGGGTGAGTCGGCCGACGGCGGCCGAGGAGGGGCCCCGGACGTCGCCGTCTGCGAGTCGGAGTTTGGTGTCTGGGACGTCTGGGGGGCGCCCGTTCCACAGGTTCTCTCCGCGGCCGCGTGGGGCGGGGTGGCGGGAGGCTCCCGGGAGGGACTCGCCGCGGGACCTGTGGCCCGGCCCTCCCGGCGGCGGCTGCTGGCCGCCCCGCCGCAGACCCTCCCCCCCCTCCCCTCCCCTCCCCTCCCCTCCCCTCCCCTCCCCTCCCCTCCCCTGCGCACCTGCGGGCTCCCAGCCCCAGCCGAGCGCCGCCGGCCCCCGGGGGGTCCGGACGCTTGGGGACGGACCTCCTCTGCTCTCCGGGCTCTCCGCAGACGCGTTCGTTCTAGATGCCGAGTCATTTGACTGCGGTGTGAAAAAGTTGGGAGCGTAGTAGCTTGGACTGTCGGTGAAACGTGATGGTGGCTTGTTGTGAAGCGAATAAACAGCGGGACCCGTCCCTTTGGGAATGACGGGTTTCACGCAAGCCTGGGGTTTAAACCGGGTTACTCTCTGGGCTTGATGTCAGAGATCAGTGTGGCATCTCTGCCCTTTCTGTTTGCTCGGATTCCCCCTTCCTGAATTTGACGGAGCGGAAGGGTCGTGAGGTTTTGACTCGTGTCTAAATTGATGGCAGGCTGGGGTTACGGTTAGGTGGTAGACCTAGAGGGAGGCAGTATTTTGTTCATAGAAACTCGTAGATGCGGTTACTGCGTATTTGTGGTGCGGTGTAAGGACAGAATGGGCGGAAGTAAATGTAGGAAGCTTCACTTTCGTTTCTCTTTTAGTTCTGCTCGACGACCTCAAGGCTTCCCTGGAGCTAGTTAATGTGAACTTCTATCAGATGAGTACTTTAATCTTTAAAGCTGCGGCTGAGGCGCAGCAGCCTCCGCCCCTCCCCGCCGGTAGTAGTTGTTGTTGTAAGCCACAAGGGAAACTATATCATTGTTATCGAAGGGATTGGGGTTTTTCTTTTTTTCAGATTTTATTTATTTATCTATTTGAGAGAGAGAGCGAGAGCGTGGGCCCGGGGAAGGGACGGAGGGAGAGGGACAAGCCGACTCTCCGGGGAGCTGGGAGCCCAGATCAGGACCCCAGCCAGAGTCAGAGCTTAACGGACCGAGTCACCCAGGCGCCCCTGGATTTTTTTTTCTTTTTGGCTTGTTTAATGTGGAGGAGGAAGAGCAATGGCTCCTATTAAAATAAGAGCAAGCATTTATAAAGCACTTACTATTCCACTGTTTTATTAATTCATTTAATCGGAACAAACCTGTAAGGTGAATGCTATTATTCTCACTTTACAGGGGAGAAGAGTTAAATGAGTATCTTTAGTAATTGTACAGGACTCTTTGCTATTATTTTATTTTTAGTAATAAATTCCAAATTAGAGATTTTCTGTGCATGTATCCTAAATTTATTATTTGGTTTTATTTTTGTTTGAGCAACTTTAGGATTTGGGTGGCAAAAATAAGGGACAATTAGTGCTAATTTTGCTTATCACAATTAATGTCGTCTTTCCTCCTGCTGTTACTAACTTGCCTGCATGATCCGATGAACTTGGTCTTCTTTTTTAATTGAAGAATAATTGACATATATTGTGTTAGTTTCAGGTGTAACATTGAGTCTGTATTTATAAAATTTATATACATTATTTATGAAATGATCACAATAAATCTGATGAACATCTACCACCACGAAGTTGTTACAGTATTATTGACAATATGTATATGTAGTAAACATCTGTTACTATAATGGAACCAACAGGAGTCTGCTCCTTGATGAGTCAGAGATAGAAACTACACCTGGGTGAGCTGTCCCACAAAGGAAGCTTCATTTGCGTCCAGTAAGGAGATCCTGGGGAATAACTTTCAAAGCTGGGACTCCCCTAGGCGAGGTGAAAGGGTTGTTATGTAAGTGAAGTTTGTGCTTCTCCTGGGTATTACATTAGTATTATAATGAGGTCAAGGTAATTGTTGGTTATTCTGGAGGTTGCTCCTTGGTCCTTCTCTACAAGCCTGAGTCAGGGGTTTAGGGCCACCAGAGTTCTTCCTCTGGTCATTATTATTTTTATTTTTATTTACTTATTTGAGAGAGAGAGAGAATGAGAGGAGAGAGGTCAGCAGGAGAAGCAGACCCCCTGCAGAGCAGGGAGCCCGATGCGGGACTTAGTCCTGGGACTCCAGGATCATGACTTGAGTCCAAGGCAGTCGCTTAACCAGCTGAGCCACCCAGGTGCTCCTTTGGTCATTATTGATTGAGTTGTTTCCATCATGGGATATTATGCCCACAGGGTCTTTTGCCTGAATTAAGACATAAGCTGTAAAGAAGAGCTTAAGGAAAAATGCAGAATACCAAGGTTGGTGGGTAGAAGGAGGTGGGTGGTAAAGGTCATGTCTTGTAGTTGGTGATGTCACCCTACAAGATTGTTACAATATTAATGACTATATTCCGCTTTATAGCCCTTTTATTATTTACTTTATAACTGAAAGATTGTCTCTTCACTTCCTTCATGTGTTTCCTCCATCCCTCCTACCCCATTCCTTCTGGCAACATGAGTCTCTTTTGTTACGTACTTCACTTAGCCTAACACCATCTAGTTCCATCCCTGTTTGTTACAAATGTCAAAATTTCATTATTTCTTATGTCTGAATCATATTTCATTATACATATAAACCACATCTTTACCAGTTCAACTATGATGGACATTAGATTGCTTCCATATCTTAGCTATTGTAAATGCTGCTATGAACAGAAGATTATATATGCCTTTCCTAATTAGTATTGTTCATTTTCTTGGGTAAATATCAAGAAGTGGAATTGCTGGACCATATGACAGTTCTATTTTTAATTTTTTGAGGAACTTCCATACTGTTTCCCACAGTGGCTGTACCAGTTTACATTCCCCCCATCAATGCACCAGGGTTCCTTTTCTCCACATCCTTGTCAACACTTGTATTTTCTTGTCTTTTTGATTTTAGCCATTCTGACAGGTGTGAGGTGATCTCTCATTGTGGGTTTGGTTTGCATTTCCCCGGTGGTTAGTGATGTTGAGCATCTTTTCTTGTACCTGGTACTTATCTGTATGTCTTCTTTGGAAAAGGGCCTATTCAGGTATTCTGCTCATTTTTTAATCATACTCTTTGCTTGATACTGAGTTGTATTATTTTATGTATTTTGGATGTTTTATGTATGCATTTTATGTATTTTTGTTGTTAACCCCGATTGGGGTATAATTTGCAAATATCTTCTCCCATTCAGTAGGTTTCCCTTTTGTTTTGTTGATGATTTCCTTCACTGTGCAAAAGCTTTTTATTTTGTTCTTGACCCATTTGTTACTATTTTGTCCTTGCCTGAGGAGACAGAGCCAAAAACATGCTGTTGACACTGATGTCAAAGAGCTTACTGCCTGTGTTATTTGAGTTTTATGGTTTCAGGTCCTATATTTTATAACTTTTTAACCCGTTTTAAGTTTATCTTTGTATTTGTTACAAGAAAGTGGCCCAGTTTCTCTTTTGCATGTAGCTGTCCACGTTTTCAACATCAGTTATTAAAGAGACTGTCTTTTCCCCATTGTTGCCTCCTTTGTCGTAAATTAATTGACCGTGTAACCATGGGCTTATTTCTGTGCTCTCTGTTGTGTTGTTTATCTCTTTGTTTTTTATTACTCTACCTTGTAGTGTACTTCAAAATCTCGGAGAATGATACCTCCAGCTTTATTCTTCTTGTCAGGATTGTTTTGGGTATTTGTTTTTTGTTTCTGTTTGTTTGTGGTTCTGTACAGATTTTAGGATTATATTTTCTAGTTCTGTGAAAAATGCCATTGGTATTTTGATGGGGATTGCATCAAATCTTTTTTTTTTTTTTTAAGATTTTATTTATTTATTTGACAGAGAGATCATAGGTAGGCAGAGGGAAGAGGCAGGCAGAGAGAGGAGAAACAGTCTCCCTGCTGAGCAAAGAGCCCGATGTGGGGCTCGATCCGAGGACCCTAGGATCATGACCTGAGCCGAAGGCAGAGGCTTTAACCTGCTGAGCCACCCAGGTGCCCTGCCTCAGATCTTTTGATTGCTTAGGGCATTTTGGACATTTTGACATTATTAATTCTTCCAGTCAGTGAACATCATCTATCTTTCTGTTTATTTGTGTCCTCTTCAGTTTCTTTCATCAGTGTCTTAGAGTTTTGAGATTCTAGGTCTTTCACCATCTTGATTAAATTGATCTATAGGTACTTTATTCTTCTTGATGTAATGGTAAATGGTTAATATCTGTTTCTGAGAATTCACTGTTAGGGTATAGAAAAGCACTCATTTCTCTATACTGGTTTTTATATCCTGCAACTTTACTGAATTCATTTATTCTAATAGTTTTTTGGTGGAGACTTTAGAGTTTTTTAAGGTTTTTTTTTTATAGTATGTCATCTGCAAATAGCAACAGTTTTACTTCTTCCTGTCAAATTTGGATGCCTTTTATTTCTTTTTCTTGCTTAATGGCTGTGACTAGGACCAGGACTAGTACTGTGTTGAATACAAATGGTGCAAGTGGGCAGATTTGTTCCTGATTTGAGAGGAGAAGCTTTCAGCTTTTCACCATTGAGTAGGTTGTTAGCTGTGGGTTTGTCATATACGTGACCTCTATTATGTTGAAGTATGTTTCCTCTCTACTCACTTTGTTGAGAGTTTTTATCAAAAGTGGATATTGAGGGGGCACCTGAGTGGCTCAGTGGGTTAAAGCCTCTGCCTTCGGCTTAGGTCATGATCCCAGGGTCCTGGGATCAAGCCTCGAATTGGGCTCTCTGCTCAGCAGGGAGTCTGCTTCCTCCTATCTCTCTGTCTGCCTCTCTGCCTACTTGTGACCTCTCTCTCTCTCCCTCTGTCAAATAAGTAAAAAATATCTTAAAAAAAAAAAAAAGTGGATATTGATGGGCGCCTGGGTGGCTGAGTGGGTTAAGCCTCTGCCTTGGGCTCAGGTCATGATCTCAGGGTCCTGGGATCAAGCCCCACATTGGGCTCTCTGCTCAGCAGGGAGCCTGCTTCCCCTTCTCTCTCTGCCTGCCTCTCTGCCTACTTGTGATCTCTGTCAAATAAATAAATAAACTCTTAAGAAAAAAGTGGATATTGAATTTAAGCAAATGCTTTTTCTGGATCTATCGAGATGTTCATATGATTTTCATTCTGTTTTGTTAATGTGGTACAGCATGTTAAATTTTAAGGACCTATTTTATATTTTTATTTTAGCTAGAAGCTTCCATTGAGGTTAAACAATAACTTTGTTGTTTAACCCTTAAACTGTCCCTGTTCCCCTTCCCCCAGGGGACCTACTTAAAAACAAGTCCCAGAAACCAGCTCCAGGTAACAAAGCTCAAATACAAGGGTGGGTCAGGCCAGGTGGAGACAATCGATCAATGGTGGTGGGGGGAATGCATACTGTCTCCCTAGTTACAAGGAGTATGGGCCCCGCCCTTTGGGAGCCTTTGGGGCGCCAATCCCAACCAAGGTGATAGGCTGGGTCAAAAGTCTACTAGGGTAAATTGTAACTCAGTTGGTCACCTAGCATCACTGTGGTGTTTCCTGTGTGTGTTACAATCTCATTGGCCACCTGTGCATGGCCAGGCCCGACTGCATGGCCTTTGCCCTTAAAAGCTAGTCTGTGAAACAGAGAAGGGTCGCCCTCCCTGTCTTGTAAGATGTGCGTCCCCGAACGTTGGGTTAGATTCTTGATACTTGGCGCGTAATAGAGCTTTGCTTGACCTTCGCTTTATATCAGTCTCGCTCCTTTAATCACGGACCCATTATTGGGGGCATAACAAAATGATTTGCGGATATTTAAAGAACCTTGCATCCCCAGAATAAATCCCACCTGAGCACATGTATGATCTTTTTAATGTATTGCTGAATTCAGTTTATTAATACGTTGTTGAGGATTTTTACAGCTATGGTCATCAGGGATATTGGCCTGTAATTTTTTGGTAGTGTCTTTGTATGGTTTGGTATCAGGGTAATGTTGGCCTTGTAGAATGAGTTTGGAGTAGAAACATTCTTTCATTTACAGTTTTTTGGAAGCGTTTGAGAAGAATAAGCATTAACAGTTCTTGAAATGTTTTGTAGAATTCACCTGTGAAGGTTTCTAAGTCCTAGACTTTTATTAGGAGTTTTTTTTTTTAATTAACGTATAATGTATTATTAGCCCCAAGGGTACAGGTCTGTGAATCGCCAGGTTTACACTTCACAGTTCTCACCATAGCACGTACTCTCCCCAGTGTCCCTAGCCCAACCTCCCACCCCTCCAACCCTCAGTTTGTTTTGTGAGATTAGGAGTCTCATATGGTTTGTCTTTGTCCTGATCCCTCGTTTCATTTCTTCTTTTCCTACCTCCCAAAGCCCCCACATTGCCTCTCAATTTATTAGTTTTTTGATTACTGATTCAATTTCATTCACAAGTGATTGATTTCTTCAGATTTTTAGTTTCTTGCTGATTGAATTTTTTTTTTTAAGATTTAGATTTATTTATTTGACAGACAGGAGATCACAAGTAGGCAGAGAGGCAGGCAGGGAGAGAGAGGGAGGGAAGCAGGCTCCCTGCTGAGCAGAGAGCCCGATGTGGGGCTCGATACCAGGACCCTGAGATCATGACCTGAGTCGAAGGCAGAGACTTAACCCACTGAGCCACCTAGGCATCCTTGCTGATTGAATCTTGAAAGATGGTATGTTTCTAAGAATTTATCTATTTCTTCTAGGTTGTCCAGTTTGTTGGCATATACTCATTTGTAGTAGTCTCTTATGACCCATGTATTTCTATGGTATCAGTTGTAACTTCTTTCATTTCTGATTCTACTTATTAGACCCTGTCTTTTGCTTGATTAGTCTGGTTAAAGGTTTATCAATATTGTTTCTTTCAAAGAACCCATTTCATTGAACTTTACCATTTTTTGTCTCCATTTATTTCTTCTCTGATATTTACTATTTCCTTCCTTTTACTAATTTTGTACTTTTTTTTCTATTCTCCTGAGGTGTAAGGTTGGATTGTTTATTTTTTTTGTTTTTCTTTTTCTTGAGGTAGGCTATGGACTTTCCTCTTACAACTGCTTTTGCTACCTCCCGTATGTTTTAGAATGTTGTGTTTTCATTTGTCTAAAGGTATTTTTTAATTTTCTCTGATTTTTTTCATGGAGCCATTGGTTATTTAGTAGCATGTTCTTTGTCTTAACATGTTTGTGGAGGTTTTGTTTGTTTGTTTTTCTTACTGTAAGTGATTTCTGGTTTCATTCCATTGTGTTTGGAAAAGTTGCTTGATACGATTTTAGCCTTTTTAAATTCATTGAGACTTATGTTTTGGTCTTAATGTGTGGTCTTTCCTAGAGAATTTCCATGTGTACTTGAAAAGAATTACTATCTGCTGTGTTGGGATTGGATGTTTTGTATATATCTATTTAGTCCACCTGGTCTAATGTATCTTCTAAGGCCAGTGTTTTCTTATTAATTTTCTGGTTGGGTGGTCTCTCCAGCCAACTGTATTGCTGTTTATTTATTTATTTGTGTTTGTTAGTATTTGCTTTATATATTTAGGAGCACCTATGTTGGGTGAATAAGTATTTATAATTGTTACATCTTGTTGGGTTGATTTAACATTATGTAATGCCCTTGTCTCTTGTTACAGTCTTTGTTTTAAAATCTATTTTGTCTAAAATAAGTATTGCTATGCCATGTTTCTTTTCTTTCCTCTTTGTGTGGAATATATTTTTCCATCCTTTCACTTTGAATTGCTGTGTGTCTTTAGATCTGAAGTGAGTCTCCTGTAGGCAGTATATGGATAGGTCTTGCGTGTTTATTTATTTAAAAAATTTATTTTAAATCCAGTATGGTTAATGTACAGTCGTATATTAATTCCAGGTCTACAGTACAATTCTCTGTAGTACTCAGTGCTCATGAAGATAAGTGTACTCTAATTCCCTTCACTTCTTTCACCCATATTCCAGCCCTTCCCCTCTGGTACCCGTCTGTTTGTTCTCTGTAGTTAAGAGTCTGTTTTTTGGTTTGTTTCTTAGTTTTTCTTTGTTTGTTTCTTAAATTCCACATATGAGTGAAATCATATGGTATTTTTCTTTGACTCATTTCACTTAGCATTATACTCTCTAGATCCATTATGTTGTTGCAGATGGCAGGATTTTATTCTTTTTTATGGCTGAATAATATTCCATTGTGTGTATGTATATATATATATATACACACTCCACATCTTCTTTATCTGTTCATCTGTTGATGGATACTTGGGTTGCTTCCAAAATTTGGCTATTGTAAATAACGCTGCAGTGAACGTAGGGGTGCATATATCCTTTCAGATTGTTTTTGTATTCTTTGGATAAACATCCAGTAGTGCAAATACTGGATCATAGAATAGTTCTATTTTTTATTTTTTGAGAAACTTCTGTACTGTCTCCCACAGTGGCTGTACCAGTTTGCATTTCCACCACAAGGGTTCCTTTTTCTCCACATCCTTGCCAGTACTTGTTGTTTCTTGTGTTTTTTATTTAGCTATATCTCATTGTGGTTTTGATTCATATTTCCTTGATGTGAGTGATGTTGAGCATCTCTTCATGTGGCTGTTGGCCTTCTGGATGTTGTCTTTGGGAAAATGTCTGTTCATGTCTTCTGCCTATTTTTTTTTAAAGATTTTATTTATTTATTTGACAGAGAGAGATCACAAGTAGGCAGAGAGGCAGGCAATGAGAGAGAGGAGGAAGCAGGCTCCCCGCTGAGCAGAGAGCCCGATGCGGGACTCAATCCCAGGACCCTGAGATCATGACCCGAGCTGAAGGCAGCGGCTTAACCCACTGAGCCACCCAGGCGCCCCTCTTCTGCCTATTTTTAAATTGGATTATTTGTGGGGTTTTGGTGTTGAGTTGTGTAAGTTCTGTATTATGTTTTGGATGCTAACCCTTTATCAGATGTCATTTGCAGATATCTTCTCCCATTCATTAGGTTATCTTTTAGTTTTTTTGGTTGGTTCCTTTCCTGTGCAGAGCTTTTTATTTTGATGTAGTCTCAACAGTTTATCTTTGCTTTTGTTTCCCTTGCCTCAGGAAGCATATTTAGAAATACATTGTTATGGCCTATGTCAGAGAAATTACTGCCTGTGTGCTCTTTAAGGATTTTTATAGTCTCAGGTCTCACATTTAGGTAATTAATCCATTTAGAGTTTATTTGTGTGTATGGTATCAGAAAGTTCTTTTGCATGTCCGGTTTTCCAGACACCATTTATTGAAGAGAATGTCTTTTTCTTATTGCATATTCTTTTTTTTAAATTTCTTTTCATTGTTCCAAAATTCATTGTTTATGCACCACACCCAGTGCTACATGCAATACACACCCTCCTTAATACCCACCACCAGGCTCACCCCCATCCCCCTCCCCTCCAAAACCCTCAGTTTGTTTCTCAGAGTCCACAGTCTCTCATGGTTCATCTCCCCCTCCGATTTCCCCCAACTCACTTTTCCTCTCCATCTCCCAATGTCCTCCATATTATTCCTTATGCTCCACAAGTAAGTGAAACCATATGATAATTGACTCTCTCTGCTTGACTTATTTCACTCAGCATAATCTCCTCCAGTCCCATCCATGTTGATACAAAAGTTAGGTATTCGTCCTTTCTGATGGAGGCATAATATTCCATTGTATATATGGACCACATCTGCCTTATCCATTTGTCCATTGAAGGGCATCTTGGTTCTTTCCACAGTTTGGCGACCATGGCCATTGCTGCTATGAACATTGGGGTACAGATGGCCCTTTTTTTCACTACATCTGTATCTTTGGGGTAAATACCCAGTAGTACAATTGCAGGATCATAGGGAAGCTCTATTTTTAATTTCTTAAGGAATCTCCACACTGCTTTCCAAAGTGGCTGCACCAACTTGTGTTCCTACCAACAGTGTAACAGTATTAAAATTGGTATTAACTCTTCCCCCTTCTCCATATCGTCTTCAACACATGTTGTTTACTGTCTCATTGATTTTGACCATTCTAATTGCTGTAAGGTGGTATCTCAGTATGGTTTTGAGGGGAATCTCCCTAATGGCTAATGATGATGAACCTTTTTTCATGTGTCTGTTAGCCCTTTGTATGTCTTCATTGGAAAAGTTTCTGTTCATGTTCTGCGCATTTTTTTATGTGATTGTCTGTTTTGTGTGTGTTGAGTTTGAGTTCTTTATTGATTTTGGATATCAGCCCTTTGTCTGTACTGTCATTTGCAAATATCTTCTCCCATTCCATGGGTTACCCCTTGTTTTGTTGACTGTCTCTTTTGCCATGCAGAAAGAAGCTTTTGCTCTTGATGAGGTCCCAAAAGTTCATTTTCACTTTGTTTCCTTTGCCTTTGGAGACATACCTTGAAAGGAGTTGCTGTGGCCTATGTCAAAGAGGTTACTGACTTTGTTCTCCTCTAGGATTCTGATAGATTCCTGCCTCACCTTGAGGTCTTTTATCCATTTTGAGTTTATCTTTGTGTATGCTGTAAGAGAATGGTTGCATTTCATTCTTCTACACATAATTGTCCAATTTTCCCAGCACTATTTATTGGAGAGACTATCTTTTTTCCAATGTATATTTTTTTCCTGCTTTGTCAAAGATTATTTGACCATAAAGTCAAAGGTCCATATCTGGGCTCTCTACTCTGTTCTACTGGTCCAAGTGTCTGTTTATATGCCAGTACCATGCTGTCTTGGTGACCACAGCTTTGAGTTTGAGAATAGGTATTAAAGCTTAAAATCAGGCCATGTGATGCCACCAGTTTTTTTTTTTTTTTTTCAGCATTTCCTTAGCAATGTGGGGTCTTCTGGTTCCATACAATTTTAGGATTGTTTGTTCCAGCTCTTTGAAAAATGCTGGTGGAATTTTGATCGGAATGGTATTGAAAGTATAGATAGCTCTAGGCAGTATAGACATTTTAACAATGTTTATTTTTCTGATCCATGAGCATGGAATGTTTTTCCATCTTTTTGTGTCTTCAGTTTCTTTCATGAATGTTCTGTAGTTCCTCGAGTACAGATCCTTTACCTCTTTGGTTAGATTTATTCCCAGGTATCTTATGGTATATGGTGCTATAGTAAGTGGAATCGATTCTCTAATTTCCCTTTCTGTATTTTCATTGTTAGTGTATAAGAAAACAACTGATTTCTGTACATTGATTTTGGATCCTGCCATCTTAGTGAATTGCTGTATGAGTTCTAGTAGTTTGGGGGTGGAGTCTTTTAGTTTTCCATATAAAGTATCGTGTCACCTGTGAAGAGAGAGAGTTTGATGTCTTCATTGCCAATTTGAATACCTTTTATTTCTCTTTGTTGTTTGATTGCTGTTGCTAGGACTTCTGGTACCATGTTGAACAAGAGTGGTGAGAGTGGGCATCCTTGTTGTGTTCCTGAGCTCAGAGGGAAGGCTGTCAGCTTTTCCCTATTAAGGATGATATTTGCAGTGGGTTTTTCATAGATTTTATGAAGTTTGGGAGTGTTCTCTCTATTCCTATACTTTGAATTGTTTTAATCAGGAACGGATGTCTTATTGCCTATTCTTTTCCCCCATTGCATATTCCCTTATTTGTCAAAGATTAATTGGCCATAACATTGTAGGTTTATTTATTTGCATTCTATTCTTTTCCATTGATCTTTGCATCTATTTTTGTTCCATACTGTTTCAATTACTAAAAGCTTTGTACTATAACTTGAAATCTGGAATTGTGATACCTCCAGCTTCATTTTTCTTTTTCAAGATTGCTTCGGCTATTTGGGGTACTTTATGGCTTCTTACAAATTTTAGGATTATTTGTTACAGTTCTGTGAAAAATGTTATTGGTATATTGATAGGGATCGCATTAAGTGTGTAGATTGCTTTGGGTGGTATGGACAGTTTAACAATATTTGTTCTTGTAGTCTGTGAACACGGAATGTTTTTCCATTTGTTTTTGTCAACTTCGTTTTTTTTTTTTTTTCATCAGTGTTTTATAATTTTTAAAGTACAGGTCTTTCACCACCTTGGTTAAGTTTATTCTTAGGTATTTTACTATTTTGGGTGCCGTTGTAAATGGGAGTTTTCTTGATTTTTCTTTTTGCTCCTTCATTATCAGTATATTGAAGTGCAGTGGATTTCTATGTATTGATTTTGTATCTTGCAACTTTACTGAATTGCTTTATCAGTTCTAGTAGGTTTTTGGTGGGCTCCTTAGGGTTTTCTGTATAGAGAAGCATGTCATCTGCAAATAGTGACAGTTTTACTTCTTCCTAAGTAATTTGGATCCCGGTTATTCTTTTTTCTTGTCTGATTATTGTGGCTAGTACTTCTAGTACTATGTTCAATAAAAGTGGTGGGAGTGGACTTCTTATCTTATTCCTGATCTTAGGGGAAAAGTTCTCAGTTCTCCCATTTAGGATGATATTAGCTGTGGGTTTTTCATATATGACCTTTGTTATGTTGAGATATGTTCCCTCTAACCCTATTTTCTTGAGCATTTTTATCATGAATTGTGGTTGTTCTTTGTCAGATACGTTTTCTGCATCTATTGAGATGATTATATGGTTATTATCCTTTCTCTTTTTAAAATTTTTTTAAAGATTTCATTTATTTGACAGAGATCACAAGTAGGCAGAGAAGCAGGCAGAGAGAGAGGAGGAAGCAGGCTCCCTGCTAAGCAGAGAGCCTGATGCGGGGCTTGGCCCCAGGACCCTGGGATCATGACCTGAGCGAAAGGAAGAGGCTTAACCCACTGAGCCACCCAGGCGCCCCTCTTATCCTTTCTCTTGTTGATGTGGTGTATCACATTTATTGATTTGGGAATCCAAGAATTCCTTGAATCCAAGAATAAGTCCCACTTGATAGTCCCACTCATTCAAGTCCCACTTGAATGATATTTTTTTTTTTTTTAAAGATTTTATTTATTTATTTATTTGACAGAGAGAAATCACAAGTAGATGGAGAGGCAGACAGAGAGAGACAGAGGGAAGCAGGCTCCCCGCTGAGCCCGATGTGGGACTCGATCCCAGCACCCTGAGATCATGACCTGAGCCGAAGGCAGTGGCCCAAACCACTGAGCCACCCAGGCGCCCCTTGAATGATATTTTTAATGTATTTTTGGATTCAATTTGCTAATATTCTGTTGAGGATTTTTACATCTGTGTTCATCTGAGATATTGGTCTGTCCTCCTTTTCTGTGGTATCTTTATCTGGTGTTGGAATCAGGATAATGCAAACATCATAAAATGAATTTAGAAGTGTTTCCCTTCCTTTTCTGTTTTTTGGAACAGTTTGAGAATAGGTATTAACTCTTCTTTAAATGTTTGGTAGAAATTGCTTGTAAAACCATCTGGTCCTGGAGTTTTGTTTGTTGGGTGTTTTTTGTTTTCTGATTCAATTTCATCGCTAGTAATTGGTCTATTCAAATACTATGTTTCTTCCTGCTTCAGTTTTGATAGGTTATATGTTTCTAGGATTAATCCATTTCTTTTAGGTTGTCCAATTTGCTGGCATATGATTTTTCATAATATTCTCTTACTAATCTTCTATTTCTGTGGTGTCAGTTTTATCTTGTCTTTCATTTCTGATTTTTTTTTTTTAGTATTTATTTAGTTATTTGTATTGATTGGATGGTCTGGATAAAGGCTTATCAATTTTTTTTAAGATTTTTATTTATCTGACACAGAGAAATCACAAATAAGCAGAGAGGCAGGCAGAAAGAGAGGAAGGGAAGCAGGCTCCCCGCTGAGCAGAGAACCTGATGTGGGGCTGGATCCCACGACCCCAAGATCATGACCTGAGCCAAAGGCAGAGGTTTTAAGCCACTGAGCCACTCAGGCACTCTAAGGTTTATATATTTTGTTCATCTTTTCAAAGAAACAGCTTTTGGTTTCACTGACCTGTTCTATTTTTTTAGTTTCTATATTGTTTATTTCTGCTCCAATATTTATTGCTTCCTTCCTTCTGCTGGTTTCGGTCTTTTTTTTTCCCCCCTAGTTCCTTGAGGTATAAGGTTAGATTGTTTGGTTTTTTATTTTTCTTCTTGAGGTAGGCCAATATTGCTATAAACATCCCCTCTTAGAACTGCTTTTCCCAGATCCCAAAGATTTTGGACTGTTGTGTTTTCATTTTCATTTGTCTCCATGTATTTTTTTATTTCATGTTTGATTTTTTTTGGTTGACCCTTTTCATTGTTTAGTAATGTTATTTTTTTTTAAGATTTTTATTTATTTATTTATTTGACAGAGAGAGAAAGAGAGATCGCAAGTAGAGCAGCAGACAGAGAGAGAGGGTTTAGGGGGTGAGACGCAGGCTCCCTGCTGAGCAGAGAGCCCAATGGGGGGCTTGATCCCAGGACCCTGGGATTATGACCTGAGCCAAAGGCAGAGGCTTAACCCACTGAGCCACCCAGGCACCCTAGTAACATGTTATTTAACCTCCATATATTTGACTCTTTCCACATTTTTTCTTGTGGTTGATTTCTAGTTTCATAGCATTGTGTGGTTTTGATCTTTTTAAATTCATACTTGTTACATGATCTGTTGTGGAGAATGTTCTGTGTACTTTTGGTTCAGGTTGGAGTGTTCTGATTGTATCTGTTAAATTCGTCTGGTCCAGTGTGTCATTCAAAGCCACTGTTCCCTTGTTTTTCTGTTTGGATGATCTGTCCATTGATATAAGTGGGGTGTTAAAGTCCCCTGCTATCATTTTATTACTATCAGTCAGTTCCTTTATGTTTGTTACTAACCGTTTCATGGATCTGGGTGCCCTCATGTTGGGTGCATAAATATTTATGATTGTTCTGTCTTCTTGTTGGAGTGTTCCCTCTATGATTATATAGTATCCTTCTTTGTCTCTTGTTATAGTTTTTGTTCTAAAGTCTGTTTTGCCCAGTGTAAATATTTTTACTCTGGCTTTTTTTTCTAAGATTTTATTTATTTATTTGACAGACGGAGATCATAAGTAGGTAGAGAGAGGAGGCGGAAGAGAGAGGAGGAAGCAGGCTCATAAGTAGGCGGAGAGAGAGGAGGAAGCAGGCTCCCCACTGAGCAGAGAGCCTGATGCGGGACTCGATCCCAGGACCCCGAGATCATTAACTGAGCCTAAGGCAGAGGCTTTAACTGACTGAGCCACCCAGGCACCCCTACTCTGCCTTTCTTTTGACATTCATTTGCATGACAGATGTTTCTCTGTTCCCCTGTTTTAAGCTTGCATGTGTCTATAGTTCTGCGATGAGTCTTTTGTAGGCAGCATATAGACGGGTTTTGTGTGTGTGTGTGTGTGTGTGTGTGTGTGTGTGTGTGTATGTTTAAAGAATTTATTTATTTCAGATAGAGAGCACAAGCAGAGGGAGAGGGAGTCTGATGTGGGGCTTGATCCCGGAACCCCAAGGTCATGACCAGATCCATATGCTTAACTGAACTGAGTCACCCAGGTAACCCTGGTCTTTTTTTTTTTTTTTTATAAATCCACTCTGTCACTCTGTGTCCTTTTTAAAAAAATTATTTTATTATTCTTTAAAGATCTTAGATTTTTAAAAAATATTTAAAGATTTTATTAATTTATTTATTAGAGAAAGAAAGCGTGGGCATGTGCCAGCACAGAGAGGAGGAGCAGAGGGGCAGGGGGATGGATGAGTACTCTATGCTGAGTGAAGCCTGATGCTGGGCTCAGTTCCAGGACCCTGAGATCTTGACCTGAACTGAAACCAGGAGTCAGATGCTCAACGGACTGAGCCACCCAGGCACCCCCCCCCCCACCGTTTGTCTTTTAATTAGAGCATTTATTCCATTTACATTCCAAATAATTATTGATAGGTATGTATTTATTGCTCTTTTGTTACTAACTTTGTGTTTGTTTTTATAGTTCTTCTGTATTCCATTCTTCCCTTGCTCCCCTCTCTAATGGTAAGTCTGCTTTCTTCAGTGATTTACTTGGATTTCTTTCTCTTTTATTTTTACATGTCTGTTACTGGTTTTTGATTTGTGCTTAATATTGGGTTTGTAAATGACATTTTACATATATAGCAGTCTGCATTAAGTTGATGATTGCTTAATTTTAAACCTATTCTTCACTTCTCTTTCCCCACATTTTAGGTAGATGGTATCGTACTTTACGTTGCTTTATTTTATACATGGCCTGAGTGATTTTTACAGATATACTTATTTTTACTGCTTTTGTGCTTCCTACTTGCTACTCTTACTCATAGTTTTTCCTTTCCGCTCAAATAGTCCTCTTTAACATTTCTGGTAGTGTTGGTTTAGTGGTCATGCACTCTTATCTCTCCTTTTATTCTGAATGACAGCCTTGCTTGATAGAGTATTATTGGCTGCAGATTTTTTTCCTTTAAGTGCTTTAAATATATCAGTCTTCTCTATTCTGGCCTGCCTGGTTTCTGCTGAAGAATTAGCTGATAGGCTTATGGAGTTCCCTTTCTCTTGCTTCCTTTTTTTTTTTTTTAAGATTTTATTTATTTATTTGACAGAGATCACAAGTAGGCAGAGAGGCTGAGAGAGAGGGGAGGAACCAGGCTCCCCACTGAGCAGAGAGCCTGATTTGGGGCTTGATCCCAGGACTGTGAGATCATGACCTTAGCCAAAGGCAGACCTCCTGATCCACCCAGGCGCCCCGTCTCTTGCTACTTTTAAATGCTCTCATTATCACTACTTTTGTGCCATTTTAATTACTTTGTGTCATGATGTGGGCCACTTTGGGTTGATTTTTTGGGGGGTGTCTGTGTCCCGTAGATCTGGATATCTGTTTCCTTGCCCAGACTTGGGAAGATTTCAGCTATTACTTCAAATAAATTTTATGCCCCCTATTTCTCTCTTCTCCTTCTAAGATTTCTATACTGCAAATGTTATGCTTGATGGAGTCACTGAGTTCCCTGAGTCTGTTGTCATTTTGCATTTTTTTTTTCTCTTAACTGCTCAGCTTGATTACTTTCTATCACTCTGTCTTCCAGGTCACTGATTCATTCTTCTGCTTTGGTCCCTGCTGTCTATTCCATTAGTGTATTTTTAATCTCATTTGTTTTGTCCTTCATCTTTGCTTGGATCTTCTTTATCTCTGTTCAGGGTCTCACTGACATCCTCTACTTTTTTCTCAAATCCAGTGATACGATTATTACTTTAGATTCTCTGTCAGGCATATAACTTATCTCCATTTTGCTTAGGTCTCTTGCAGTGGTTTGGTCTTGTTCTTTCATTTGGGAACTATTTCTCTGTCTCCTCATTTTGTCTAACTCTCTGTGTCTGTTTCTGTGTGTTAGGAGAGTCACCTATGTCTCCTGGTCTTGAAAGTTGTGGCTTTATGAGGATTTCCTGTAGTGTCCTCTAGTGTGGTGTCCCTGTTCTGGAACCTGGTGCCTCAGGGGTGTGTCCTGTGTGTGTTACAGGCACCCTGCTGTGGTGGCTGAGCCCCTTGTGACTTCAGTCCATTCATCCTCAGTGGCTCTCTTTGTTGTGGGCAGTGTTTGGTCCTTGCAGTGTGAGTGGACCCTGGGCTGCCAGGGCTTGAGTTGAGTGAGAACAGGCATTTGCCAGAGCTGTGGTAGCTCTGAACTTCTGGGTGCTCTGTGTTGTTCCCCGTGAAGCTTTAGTTGGTGGGTGGGACCTGCAGTCAGAGCAGATGTCTGCCTCCACTCCTCTGCTGGGTCAGCAGTCAGACTGGTGTGTGTGGTCATATTCCCCTCACCCCGGGGCAGTAGTCACTGGGAGTCAGGCCAGCCCCTGCCAGGGCTGCTTGCACACTGCCTGGCTTGTGGCCTGGCTTTGAATGGGCCCCATCTAGAAGTGTATTAGAGGCTGTAGATCTGCAGCATGGGGGGCGGGTGTGTGTGTGTGTGTGTGGTGGGCAGCAGTGTTAGCAAGGTTTGCACACTGCTGGTTTTCTACAGGAGAGGTCCAGAAGTGAACTGAAGCACGTCTGGCTGGAAGGGGCATATGCCTGAAGCCCAGGGTGTGGGAAGGGATGGAAGCAAGTTAGGTAGTGAAAGTCAGCACAGCGCTGGTTCCCACAGATTGCTCTGTATTTATGCTGGGGGGAAGGCAAGGGAGGGATATGGTGTTTGTCAGTTTCTTTGTTCCTGGCAGAGTACCCCAGTGACCCCTGCCCCTCTAGGACCTGCGATTAGTAAGTAAATCTCCCTCCCATGGGCCCCAAGCATTTTTCAAATTGCTGTTTCTGTTCTGTCTCTCTCTAGGCTATTTGTTGGGCTCTTTCTTTTTTTATTTTTTTTTTTAAGCTTTTATTTATTTATTTGACAGAGATCACAAGTAGACAGAGAGGCAGGCAGAGAGAGAGGGGGAAGCAGGCTTCCTGGTGAGCAGAGAACCCGATGCGGGACTCGATCCCAGGACCCTGAGATCATGACTTGAGCCGAAGGCAGAGGCTTAACCCACTGAGCCACCCAGGTGCCTCTAGTATTGCATTTAAATGAACACCATACCATACCTCATTAACTCTTCACCTTCAACTGGGCAGGGTCAGTTTAGGTTTTACTGCATAAACAACAAAATGGCTGTTCAACCAAGGTGGAGCAGCTCTGGCTAAATAGGCCCTTACAGTCCACCTTATTGTTTGGGTTTTTTTTCTTTTCCCTGTTTCATTTAGTTTAGTTTTGTGAAATGTACTCAGCCATCCTAAGTCTTTTTTTTTTTTTTTTAAGATTTTATTTTTATTTATTTGACAGAGAGAGATCACCAGTAGGCAGAGAGGCAGGCAGAGAGAGAAGAGGAAGCAGGCTTCCTGCTGAGCAGAGAGCCCGATGATGCGGGGCTGGATCCCAGGATCCTGAGATCATGACCTGAGCCAAAGGCAGAGGCTTTAATCCACTGAGCCACCCAGGTGGCCCCATCCTAAGTCTTTTAATGAGCATTTAATCCATTTGCATTAAAAGTAATTAATGAAAAGTATGTATTGCCATTTTATTGATTGTTTCCTGGTTGATTTTGTAGTTTCCTTTTTTTCTCTTGTGATTTTATGACTTTCTTCCATGTGATGTTTGGATTCCTTTCTCTTTTATGCGTGTTTGTCTATTATAGGCTTTTAGTTTGTCGTTACCATGAGGTTCATATATAACAACCTCGTATACAGCAGTCTGTTTTAAGTTGGTGGTTGCGTAAGTTGGCGCAGGTTGTAAAAGCACTGCGTTTTTACTCTCGTTCCATGTCTTTGTAATGTCATATCTTACATCCTTTTATTTTGTGTGTCCCTTGAGTAATTATTGTAGATAGAATTGATTTTACTACTTTTTCTTTTAACCTTCATACTGACTTTCTCTATTATTGATCTGCTGTCTGTACCATATATTTGCCTTTACCAGAGAGATTTTTAAAATGTATTTCTTACTTCTCCTTATGGTGTTTTCTCCTTAAAGAAGTCCCTTTAATATTTCTTGTAGAGCCAGTTAGTGTTGATGCAGTAAGTTCCTTAGCTTTTGCTTTTCTGGGAAACTCTTTACCTCCCCTTCAGTTCTGAATGATAACCTTGCTGGGTAGAGTATTCTTGTTTGTTAGTTTTTCCTTTTAGCACTTTGAATATATTGTGTTTCCCGCTCCTGGCCCGAGAAGTTTTTGTTGAAAAAAAATCAGCTGATAATCCAAGGAGTGGGGGGTTCTGCCCTTTTTTTTCCTCTTGGTGCTTTTAAGATTCACACTTTATTTTTAACCTTTTAATTGTAACATGACTTCGCATGGATTTATCTGGGTTTGGGGGGGGATTTTGGGGGGAACTCCATGTGCTTCTTGGACCTGAATGTCTGTTCCCTTCCTCAGGTTTGGGAACTTCTTGGCCATTATTTCTTTAAAAAGTTGTTTGCCTTCTCTCTCTCTCTCTTTTTTTGGGGGGGATCCCTATAATGTGAATGTTAGTATACTTGATGTTGTCATAGAGGTCCCTTAAGCTATCTTGTACTTAAACTTATTATTATTTTCTTTTTTTGCTGTTCCTTATGGATGATTTCCACTACCCTGTCTTCCAGACCTCTGATCCATTTTTCTGTATCTAATCTGCTGTTTATTCCCTCTATTGTATTTTTCATTTCTGTTACTGTATTCTTCAACTGTGATTGGTACTTTCTTATATTTTCTGTTTGTTGAAGTTCTCAATATGTGCACTCATTTCTTCTCCCTAGGTCAGTGTCTTTTTGACCATTACTTTGAACTGTTTATTGGGTGGATTGCTTATTTCTGTTTTGTTCTTTTTCTGAAGTTTTGTCTTGTTGGGTTTTTTTACATTTTCATTTATTTATTTTTTGTTTATTCTTTGTTGTTGTTGTTCTTTTGTTTGGAACATATATTCTTGTCTCCTCATTTTGCCTGTCTCTGGTTCTGTGTATTAGGTAGTTCGCTATGTCTCCCGGTCTTGAAGGAGTGACTGTATGAAGATGTCCTGTGGAGCACAGAAACACAATCCCCTAGGCCTCCATAGACCGTCGCTGCTCCAGGGCTCTCCTCTGTGTGGGCTGCACGTGGCCTCCTGTTGTGGCAGTGCTTGGACTGCTAGTTGTCCTCCCAGCCAGCTGGCTGCCAGGTTCCTCTGGTGGGCGGGGTTATCGCCCCCTTGGCTGTGAGGCCACACAGAAGCACAGGGTTATGTGGGGCTCTCAGCAGCGTGCACACCCTGACACTAGCAGTCTAGAGGGCAGATCAGCATGACAGAAGGAGACAGCAAAAATGGCTTGCCACTGGTATCTCAGTCCCGGGGAGAGACCCAGTGTCCCTGCCTCTCCAACAGGTGGCCCAAAGTTAATAGGGGGTCTCCTTTACCTGTAGTCTCTGTGCTTCTTGTCTGGTATTTTTGTGCTGGTTTCTGGGTCAAATGAGTCTGCACAGGCCCTTTAAGAATGGGTTTTCCCTCCCTAGATTCCTGTAGTTTGTATGGGTGATTCCCTGTCAGTTTTGAAAGCCAGTTGTTTGGGGGGCCGTCTCATCTGTGCAGGATATAAAGCCTGATGTGAGTTTGAATTTCTCACTCCTCTGGGAAAATTTCCATACCTTTGAGATCTGTCTGGACTGTGCAATGCCATGCCTGGGTGTGGTTTTTCCATTAGTGAGACAAGATTTCTGCCTCATCTACCTGTCTCAGGCTGTGTCTTGTGGAAGTGCTGTTCATCCAGTTTCCAAGTCCCCCTTTAGAAGGAGGTTTGCCATATGTAGTTGTAGGTTTGTTGTGTCCTTGGGAGGAGGTGAGCTCTGGATCTACCTATGTGGCCATTTTGAACCATCTTCTCTACTAATGTATATTTTAAATCACTATTTCCTGCACTGATGATCCAAAATTACTTATTTATTTTTTAATTTTCAGTGTTCTAGAATTCATTGTTTATACACCACACCCAGTGTTCCATGCAATACGTGCCCTCCACAATACCCACCACCAGGCTCACCCAACCTCCCACCCCCACCCCTTCAAAGATCTCAGATTGTTTTTCAGAGTCCATAGTCTCTCATGGTTCATCTCCCCCTCCAATTTCCCTCAACTCCCTTCTCCATCTCTCTGTGTCCTCTGTGTTATTTTTTTATGCTCCACAAATAAGTGAAACCATATGATAATTGACTCTATCTGCTTGACTTATTTCACTCAGCATGATTTCTTCCAGTCCTGTCCATGTTGCTACAAAAGTTGGGTATTTGTCCTTTCTGATGGAGGCATAATACTCCATAATATATATGGACCACATCTTCCTTATCCATTCATCCATTGAAGGGCATCTTGGTTCTTTCCACAGTTTGGTGACCGTGACCATTGCTGCTATAAACATTGGGGTACAGATGGTCCTTCTTTTCACTATATCTGTATCTTTGGGGTAAATACCCAGTAGTGCAATTGCGGGGTCATAGGGAAGCTCTATTTTTAATTTTTTGAGGAATCTCCACCCTGTTCTCCAAATTGGCTGCACCAACTTGCATTCCCTCCAACAGTGTAAGAGGGTTCCCCTTTCTCCACATCCTCTCTAACACACATTGTTTCCTATCTTGCTAATTTTGGCCGTTCTAACTGGTGTAAGGTGGTATCTCAATGTGGTTTTATTTTGAATCTCCCTGATGGCTAGTGATGATGAACATTTTTCATGTGTCTGATAACCATCTGTATGTCTTCATTGGAGAAGTGTCTGTTCATGTCTTCTGCCCATGATTACCTGTTCTGTGTGTGTTGAGTTTGAGAAGTTCTTTCTAGATCCTGGATATCAGCCTTTTTTTTTTTTTTAAGATTTTATTTATTTATTTGACACAGATCACAAATAGGTAGAGAGTCATGCAGAGAGAGAGAGAGAGAGGAGGAAGCAGGTTCCCTGATGAGCAGAGAGCCTGATGCAGGACTCGATCCCAGGACCCTGATATCATGACCTGAGCTGAAGGCAGAGGCTTACCCTACTAAGCCACCCAGGCGCCCAGATATCAGCCTTTTGTCTGTACTGTCATTTGCAAATATCTTCTCCCATTCCATGGGTTGCCTCTTTGTTTTGTTGACTGCTTCCTTTGCTGTGCAGAAGCTTTTGATCTTGATGAAGTCCCAAAAGTTCATTTTCGCTTTTGTTTCCTTGGCCTTCGGAGACATATCTTGAAAGAAGTTGCTGTGGCTGATATCGAAGAGGTTACTCCCTATGTTCTCCTTTAGGATTCTGATGGATTCCTGTCTCACGTTGAAGTCTTTTATCCATTTCAAGTTTATCTTTGTGTACGGTGTAAGAAAATGGTCAAGTTTCATTCTTCTACATGTAACTGTCCAATTTTCCTAGTACCATTTATTGAAGAGACTGTCTTTTTTCCACTGTATATTTTTTCCTGCTTTGTCGAAGATTATTTGACCATAGAGTTGAGAATCCATATATGGGCTCTCTACTCTGTTCCACTGGTCCAAGTGTCTGTTTTTATGCCAGTACCATGCTGTCTTGGTGATCACAGCTTTGTAGTAAAGCTTGAAATCAGGCAACGTGATGCTGCCAGTTTTGTTTTTCTTTTTCAACATTTCCTTAGCAATTCTGGGTCTCTTCTGATTCCATACAAATCTTAGGATTATTTGCTCCAGCTCTTTGAAAAATGCTGGTGAAATTTTGGTCGGAATGGCATTAAAAGCATAGAATCCTCTAGGCAGTATAGACATTTCAACAATGTTTATTCTTCCGATCCAAGAGCATGGAATGGTCTTGCATCTTTTTGTGTCTTCGATTTCTTTCATGAGTGTTCTGTAGTTCCTCAAGTACAGATCCTTTACCTCTTTGGTTAGGTTTATTCCCAGGTATCTTAGGGCTCTTGGTGCTATAGTAAATGGAATCGATTCTCTAACTTCCCTTTCTGTGTTTTCGTTGTTAGTGTGTAAGAAAGCAACTGATTTCTGTACATTGACTTTGTATCCTGCCACCTTAGTGAATTGCTGTATGAGTTCTAGTAGTTTGGGGGTGGAGTCTTTTGGGTTTTCCATATAATGTATCATGTCATCTACGAAGAGAGAGTTTGACTTCTTCATTGCCAATTTAGATACCTTTTATTTCTTTGTTGTCTGATTGCTGTTGCTAGTACTTCTAATACTGTGTTGAACAAGAGTGGTGAGATTGGGCATCCTTGTCCTGTTCCTGATCTCAACGGGAAGTCTGTGAGCTTTTTCCCATTGAGGATGATATTTGCTGTGGGTTTTCATAGATAGCTTTTATGA
This sequence comes from Mustela putorius furo, assembly GCF_011764305.1. Taxonomy (NCBI): domain Eukaryota; kingdom Metazoa; phylum Chordata; class Mammalia; order Carnivora; family Mustelidae; genus Mustela; species Mustela putorius. The sequence continues at coordinate 280,180 of NW_025421577.1, forward strand.
AGTTGAGGAATGTTCCCTCTATCCCTATACTTTGAAGTGTTTTAATCAGGAATGGATGCTAGATTTGTCAAATGCTTTTTCTGCATCAATTGAGAGGACCATGTGGTTCTTCTCTCTTCTCTTACTGATTTGTTCTGCCACATTAACTGATTTGCGAATGTTGAACCGTCCTTGCAACCCAGGGATGAATCTCACCTGGTCGTGGTGGATGATCTTTTTAATGTGCTGTTGGATCCTATTTACTATTTGCTAGGATCTTGTTGAGAATCAGTGTCATCAGGGATATTCATCAGGGATATTGGTCTGAAATTCTCCTTTTTGGTGGGGTCTTTGGCTGGTTTGGGGATCAGGGTAATGCTGGCTTCATACAAAGTCTGGAAGTTTTCCTTCTGCTTCCATTTTTTGAAACAGCTTCAGGAGAATAGGTGTTATTTCTTCTTTGAAAGTTTGGTAGGATTCCCCAGGGAATCCATCAGGTCCTGGGCTCTTGTTTTTTGGGAGGTTTTTGATCACTGCTTCAATCTTGTTACTAGATGTCGGTCTATTCAGATTGTCAATTTCTTCCTGGTTCAATTTTGGAAGTTTATAGTTTTCCAGGAGTGCATCCATTTCATCTAGTTGCTTAACTTATTGGCATATAACTGTTGATAATAATTTCTGATGATGTTTCTCTTTCCTTGGTGTTAGTTGTGATCTCTCCCTTTTCTTTCATAATTTTATTAATTTGAGTCTTCTCTCTTTTCTTTTGGATTAGTGTGGCCAATGGTTTATCGATCTTATTGATTCTTTCAAAAAAACCAGCTTCTAGTTTCATTGATGCGTTCTACTATTTCTCTAGTTTCTATCTCACTGATCTCTGCTCTAATCTTGATTATTTCCATTCTTGTGTGTGGAGTTGGCTTAATTTGTTATTGATTCTCCAGTTCTTTAAGGTGTAGAGATAGGTGGTATATTCTGGATTTTTCAATTTTTTGAAGGGAGGCTTGGATGGCTGGCTATGTATTTCTCCATTAGGACCGCCTTTACTGTGTCCCATAGGTTTTGGACCGAATGGTCTTCCTTCTCATTGGTTTCCATGAATTGTTTAAGTCCTTTGTTTTCCTGGTTGATCCAAGCGTTCTTAAGCAAGGTGGTCTTTAGCTTCCAGGTGTTTGAGTTCCTTCCAAACTTTTCCTTGTGGTTCAGTTCCAGTTTCAAATCATTGTGATCTGAGAATATGCAGGGAATAATCTCAGTCTTTTGGCATCAGTTGAGCCCTGAATTGTGACCCAGTATGTGGTCTGTTTTGGAGAAGGTTTCATGTGCACTCAAGAACAAAATTATTTAGTGTGCACGTATACAATGAAAGAATTGGGGTCACAGCTTTGATTGTAATATCCTATTATCTGGTAGATATAAGTAAAATAATTTGTAATTTAAATTAAAAATGGTTAAAAAGAAAAATAGTGCATGCTAATTTTTCTTTCTTTTAATTTTACACAGGGCAAGAGCATCAGTTTCAATCTGGGAAGCCTTTAAATGAAACTTGCTTAAAGTCTTAGGTCCTACACAAAGGAGAGACCTCAACCAACATTAAGGTGGAAAAGAGTGATGTTGTCCTTGACAAACCTGCAGAATATCATCTATAACCCGGTAAGTGATTGCTATACTTTTTATCTGTGGTGGGATTTAGAGCAAATCCAATTGGATACTAATTGTCCATTGCTGGGGAGAAGAGAACATCAAATTCAGTAAACATATGGAAAGGGACTGTGACAGGGACTGTGGTGGAGCTCAGTCTAGTGGAGGACGAAGTCACGGTGACAATACAGGGTGGTGAGGACGTGTTCTGAATGGAGAGCATGGGGGTACAGTGCAGGGAAGCCAACTTTGGTGGTTTTGGGAAGATAGTCACAGGACATAATTTTCAAAGGAAAATTGATTCATTGCTCTACAAATTTTTAATTTTCTTTTTTCATTAGACCTGGTTCCTTTCAAATACTGTTTCGTACTTGTATGGGGAAAAGGTCAAAAGCTAGGGGGAAGATGGCGAAAGAGAATAATTAGGATCTTGTGGTCCAAGAGCCCCAGTGACTGCAATTGCTGGAAGTTTCAGGAACATCCTGGGAAGTAATGAACTTGTTTTAGTTTTATGTGGTGGCAACAATCTTTAGAAATGTCTGGTTTCCACATATCTGAATCTGAATCCTGAATTTAGGTCTGAAGTAGAGTTGCTGCTTTTCTTTTGTAACCATCCTCCTAGGAGACTGGTGGGCAAGAGAGACAGGGTATGAGTCCTTGAAGCAGGTAAGCCAGTCTCATTAGTGTTTGTGGTCCCCTTTTTTTGTTACTTACTTTCTAGTTGTAATTCTCTTTTATCCAGGTTTTGATGTCATTGTGCAGAGCAGGGACAACCAGCACTCAAGCAAGTTCCATTTTAGAAGAAATAGCCTTAGTAGTAGGCGTCCTTTAAAAAGGAAGACCGAGTTTGAAGTCATTGAAACATTTAAAATGATTTTCTGTATCTTCAAGTTAAAAATATCTCAAGGTTGGGGATGCCCAGGTAGTTCAGTTGATTAAGTGTCTTGATCTCAGCTCAGGTCTTGATCTCAGGGTGGTGAGTTCAAGCCCCACACTGGGCTCCATGCTGGGCGTGGAGCCTACTTAAAAAACAACAGCAACAACATCTCAAGGTTGTAGATGGACTTTCTGCAAAGATTAAAAAAAGAAAAGAAAAGAAAAAAAAGCTGTCCACAAGGGTGCCCGGAGTACAGTCCTGGCTCCTGCCAGGAGGCGGAAGGGATGGTCTGGTGACGCTCTGCGGTTCTGCCCTTTCTGCACGAAGGTGCCTCATTGGAGTGCAATTTAGAGCCATATTTTAGACTAAAACCCCTGTGCACCCTGGTATAAGCACACCAATGATTCCTGTAATTTCTGGGTTTAGCACATTCAGCTGAAGGGTCGAAACAAGAGTACACTGACGTTCATTTCCTGCCGAAGGGCCCAGAGACAGTGCTGCTCCAGGGCGGGAAACAGCCAGGGTGTCCATGTGGCCTCGCTGCTGCTCTGAAGGTAGTTTATGGTGACACATTCCTCGACAGTAAAGATTTTTGGCAGATACTTTCTTTTCCTTTTTTTTTTTTTTTTTTTAAGCTTTTCTGTTTTGTAGTCTGTTTTCACAAGCAGAAAAGGGTAGAGATAGAAAGATTGACCTGAATAGCAAAAATGACATTTTGCTGGGGCAACACGTCCTACTCTTGATTTTGGCTCAGGTTGTGATCTCAGGGTCATGAGATCGAGCTTTGCGTTGGGCTCTGTGCTCGGTGCAGAGTTTGCTTGGGATTCTTTCTCTCCCTACTCCCCAACCTCCCCCATGCCTTTCTCTATTTCTGTCTCTCAATCTCTCTAAAATAAGTAAATCTTTAAAAAAAAACAACATTGTGCTCCGTCTTTAACTTATTAAAGAAATATTCATAGCACCAAGTGCTCACACTGCTACGCTCACTAACAAAATAACTGTAGTGCAAGAAAATAGTTCTTGTTAAGTCTAGGTTGTACAGTATCCTAATAGATTGACTTAGAATCTCTAATTTACTTGGCAGCCTCTATTTCTTTTACCCGTTGTGTTTTGAACAGTGGAAGGGCAGCTAGCTGTAGATGGGAGAAGAGTTTAAGCAGCGCAGACACTAATGTGTTCGTTGACTTATCAGGAAGACACAGAAACTACTGCCTTTTAATTTTTCTTAATGTTTCTAAAGTTTCCATCCACTGTGGCAGCAAATTCTATCCACATTGTCTTCTTGGCAAAAGCAGAGTGCACTGTGTAACTGTTCTGTGTGCTTTCTCATACCTAATACATTTCACTGATTGCTGTTTATGCAGTTCTTAATCTGTGACCGAGTGTGAGCTGGTTAAGACGCTCTTTAGCAGTGACACACACTGGCGGTTAACATTCATTCCACCTGGTGCCAAAACACGCTTCCAGTCTCCTTGGGAACCTCGCTTCCACATTTAACCTTCTCTCCTTTGTATTCTGAGTAGCCCCCTTTCTGCCTTACCACTGAATCTTAAAACACACAAGAGTAAAATCTTTTTTTAATAGTTTTTTTTTTTCTAAGATTTTATTTATTTGACAGAGATCACAAGTAGTCAGAGAGGCAGGCATGGGGGTGGGGGAAGCAGGCTCCCTGTTAAGCAGAGAGCCCAATGCAGGACTCAGTCCCAGGACCCCGAAATCATGACCTGAGCTGAAGGCAGAGGCTTAACCCACTGAGCCACCCAGGCGCCCCAAAAGAGTAAAATCTTAACCTCCATGGTCTCATCCAGCCCCATGTCCTTCTTGTTCTCCCCTTGCAGACTAGTGTCCTGAGACGGCATCGGTTCTGCAGTCTTCATTCCTTCACCACAGCTCTGCCCTCTCATTTTTTTTTTAACTCTTAATTTCCTCTTTGTCTTTACTAGTCTTGTCTTTTCCATTTTTTGTCTTTACTGATCACTGTTAGACCTTCTGAGTATGTACACAGTATGTGAGCAGTTCTGGCATTTTACCTAATGCTCTTAGATGCTCTGCCGGCCTTTCCGGACTGAGCAGTTTATAACTAAACTCCTGTCTCCCTCCCCGAATCAGCTTCCCTTTTGCGGGTTTCCATTTCTTTCCATGCCTTTCTGCTGTTTAATTATGCCTCCCCCCATGCCGCCAAGCCCTGAATAGTTTGAGGATAATCTGTGTTCCAAATTTAATTTCATTTATGTCAAACCCAGTGGCTTTTCCCTTTTTTATTAGTATTTTTAAAATCTAATGATAGTATGCGTAAATCATTTTTAAAAATTCAAACTGTATTTAAGGGTTACATTAAGCCATAAATTTTCCTTCTGCCCTGGTCCTTGGTTCCCCTCCCTGAAGACAACCATATTTACCAGTTTTTTGTATATCTTTTCTGAGAATACACATGAATATCCCAGAGTGTGTGTTGTATCACTTTTGTTGATCCTGTTTCTTCACTACAGACCTCGTTTTGTGGTGCTTCTCGCAAAGTGAGGGTCTGTGGCAGGTCCACGTCAGGCCTGTCAGCACCATTTTCCCAACAGTGTTTGCTCTCTTCGTGTCTATGTCACAGGTTGGAAATTCTTGGAACACTTCAGACTTTTTCATTATTATCATTTCAATTCCAGTGATCAGTGATTACAACCTGCTGAAAGCTCAGATGATGGTTTGCATTTTGTTAGCAGTATTTTTATTTTTTACTTTTATTTTTTAAGTTTTTTTTTTTAAAGATTTTATTTATTTATTTGACAGAGATCACAAGTAGGCAGAGAGGGAGAAGCAGGCTCCCCGCTGAGCAGAGAGCCCAGGACCCTGGGATCATGACCTGAGCCAAAGGCACAGGCTTTAAGCCACTGAGCCACCCAGGTGCCCCTGTAGCAGTATTTTTAAATTAAGAGTACTTTTTGTTTTTAGTGCCATTGCACACTTAATAGACTGTGGTATCATGTAAATAGAACTTCTTCCTCCACTGGGAAACAAAACAGCATATCTAAAGAGCTTTACTGCCCTCTGCACTTTACTGAAGTGGTCCGGAAGCTGAGGCCACAGTCTCTCCGAGTGTGCCTGCATAGACACTGCTCTGTGTGCTGCTTCCCCGGTGAATGCGCTTTGGAGATTTCAGTACATGTGGCACTGCCTCGCGTATCTTCCTGGCTGCACGACTGGCCCGTGGTATGGGTGTACTGTCGCTTATTCCGCCAGTTTTCTTTAAAGGACTGTTGGCTTTTGTGATGATTCCATGAAAATACCATCAGTGCTGTGTGGTACAGCCTGGTGTATGCCTCAATTTTATAGGGTCAGTCTGTAAAAGTGGAATCACTGGATCAAAGGGCATGACCCCCCTTTGTTATCTTTTCAAAAACCTTCCTTATTTATCCATGTTAAGAATTTTGGAAATTGACCTCCTTGATGTGTCTAGCTGACTGGGCTCTCTCTCCTTTCTCTTCCCATCCCCCCAGTCGAGGTCCCCGACACACACACCCAGGTGTGATGACTCACTGGCACAGTCCTACTCACGGCTGTGATTTATTACCACGAAACCATACAGAGCAACATCACTAAGGGAAAGGCACCTGGGGCGAAGTCCAGGGGAAACCAGGTGCGGGTTTCCGCAGGCCCTCCCCCTGTGGGCTCCCCTGGACCCACTGAAACCCCCCAGCAACAAGCTGTGCATGTGAAATGCCTCCCACCGGAGAAGCTTGCACATGGCTTGCAGTTTAAGTACAGGACACCACCCTTAGCCGTGTGGGTGGTGGGTGCGCTCCCCAGATCCAAGTCCCTAGACCCCAGCCAGGGCCAACCTCGTCAGGAGGCCTTGCAGCGCTGGCAGTCTGTGAACTCCCTTCTGCATAGTCCCTCAGTTTACAAACCATTTTATAAACCTTTGCCCCAGCTTTTCCATTCTCTTAGGTTTCATGCCTTGATACCTTCAGTAACCCTCTCTTCTTGGACTCAGAGCATGAGTCCTGGCCTCTCAAATCCCGTGTGGTCCTTGTATCCGCTATTCCTTTCGGTGTATGTGCTCTTAGCTGTTCTCCCAACCCGTCACACTAGACATGTTCAAAATGATACTCCTCTTCCTTCTGAAATTGGTTTCCTCCTCAGTTTTACCATGTTAGATGGTGGCCCTCTGTAGATCGTTCCCTTGGAAGTAGTTCTTGTGTGTGTCTCTTCCTCCCTCCGTCTCCCCATGTCTGCTGCCATCAGCCTCGCTTATCCTTATCTCTGGCTCCCTAAAGTAGCCACTCTCCCCGTGAATGCCCAATGCTCCACTGTGCTGTTCCCAACTGGACTGCATCCCCAAGCCCTGCTTTCATGATCTCATTCTGCAGTCTGACCCTCTGTCTTGAACTCTCCCCCACCCCCATTTAATTTTTTCAAAGATTTTATTTGTCAGAGTAGAGAGCGAGCACAAGCAGGCGAAGCAGTAGGCAGAGAGAACAGCAGGCTCTTTGCTGAGTAAGGAACCTGGGACTCTATCCCAGGACCTTGGGATCATGACCTGAGCCAAAGGCAGACATTCAACCGAGCCACCCAGGCATTCTGTACTGCCCCCTTACTGCCTATGTCTGCCAGATCTGTTTCATCTTTTCCTGCCTCTTTGCTTTTGTAGATGAGCATGTCTTCCTGAAATGGCTTTCCCCTCCTAAATGCCAGCTCATATCACACCTCCTTAGAAACTGTATTTGGGCAACCTGGAGCACCGATTTGGCCTCTTCTGCCCTATATTTGAAGGTGTTGAGCTTCAAGCTTGCAGCTGCAAGCACAGGAGCCAGTCTGAGCAGAAAAGGCATTATTCACTGACACCCAATAGTTCTGAGAATCTCTAGCAGGACTGAAGAACCACACTTGGCAACTACAGAGTCACAGACAACTTGCAAAGTTGTGCTGTACGACTGTTACCCCTCTTCCCCCAAGATGGTCCCCTTGCACTGGCAGCTCCACCTGGACCAGCTGTGCCTCCGACCCCAGGGAGCGCTGCCGCCCACCTGCCAAACCAGCACTCTGATTCTGGCTTCTTGCCCTGGTTCTGACTTCCCGTCCGGGGAGGTTCTGGCAGTCCCAAGTGACGGGGATTCATCCCATGCCCTTGCCCTTCCCTGCAGTCTGGATGAGGTTGAGGGAGGATCTTCCAGATATGGGAGAAGACTGTGATTCTGAACAGCCAGAGTATCCCATTTCCACGGGGCTCCGACTTTTCCCCAGCTGCGTTATAAGCTCCTCCCGGACAGGACTCGCGTACTTCTTTTAACTGCAGCCGCCGCCTAGGCCTTTGTGGGTAGCAGACATCACGGAAGTAATCCTACAACAGGTAGAGCAGGTTGAGACAGCTAGGACGTTCCGGCAGGTAACACTAAACCCAAGTATGGCTTCGGCTTACAGTATTGTCTCCAGTGTGATCAGAACTGGCTTTTAATTTTTTTACATAAATTATTCATGAAACATCCGAAGCCTGACATTTGCCTGCAAAACAATACCCTTCTCCCTTTCTGCAGAGTGCTGAGTTCAAGGAGTGGGCTGCAGAGCCTTTTGTGTCACTCACACCGCCCCAGTCACCTGAGTATGACTGACACCATGGAGGGCGCTTTCCTATGTAGAAAGTGTTCATGCAGACAGCTGAAACAGCAGATGGCGAAGGTGTTCAGCACTGTTTTTTCTCAGACTGGAACAATTTATTAACAACTGGGGAGAACTTATTAGCAGTGATGGGAATAGATTACTGGTCTCAAAAAGTTTCCAAACCTTAAGTTAAATATAGAATAAAAACTTGTTATAAAAATATAAATGGGGGCACCTGGGTGGCTCAGTGGGTTAAGCCTCTGCCTTCAGCTCAGGTCATGATCTCAGGGTCCTGGGATCAAGCCCTACATTGGGATCTCTTCTCGGTGGGGAGCCTGCTTCCTCCTCTCTGTCTGCCTCTCTCCCTATTTGTGATCTCTCTCTGTCAAACAAGTTAATAAAATCTTTAAAAAAAAAAATATATATATAAATGCTTATCATAGAGATCTGCAAAATATAAAAATACATGAAGAAAATTAAGATCCCATTCCTTAAGAAAACTATTGTTAACATTCTTTCATTACAGTGGTTTTTTATTTTTATGTTTATCATTACTTAATTAAGATCATACTGTGTCTAGTTCTACAGGCTTTTTTCTCACTAATATTTATATCCCTAACCTTTTTGCATCCTTCTGCATAAATACAGTTGAAATGTATATAAAATTCGAAGTCATGAAGACTGTTCAGTTGATTAAGAGGTTCACTCTGCAAAGGGTGCTGCTGGCTATTCCTGGAAATGGCCGTGGCCCAGATCAGTGTGGAAGTGTAATTCCTTCCGTATCCTCTCCACACAAAACCCAGCAACTCTGGTGTGTGGCAGTAGCCTCCTGTGCGTGTCTTGTGTTTTCTGGTGTGATGGGCTCTGTTCCTCCCACCCACCTTGCTCTCAGCAGTTGTCACGACACTAGGTGACAGCTGGCTTCAGTCATTTCCTGGTGTGCTCGGCCATCACTCGGCTCACTGGTCAAGGCAGCAGCACGCTTGTTGAGCTGCCGCTGCTCAGCTGCCGCTCCACGGCAAATGTGTGGCTTGCCGGAATCCAGTTTCTGGGCTGACGAGCACTCTCTCCTCACCATGTAACCACTGATCATCTCCTGACCCCAGTTGTGGGCGCCTAAAGGGGCCGACTGAGGCCTGCCCTGCGCAGCTTAAAATTGAGGCAGCGTCTCATGTGCTGTGAGGGATCATTGGAGAGTGGTTAAGTCTGTTGGCCCATGGAGTCTGAAAAAAGCTTCATGGAGGAGATGGCCCTTGAGCTGAGATTTTCTGTTTAGGAGCAACCAATCTACAACTACCTTTTTTTTTAAGATTTTATTTATTTATTTATTTGACACAGAGAGAGGTCACAAGTAGGCAGAGAGGCAGGCAGAGAGTGAGGGGGAGGCAGGCTCCCCGCCGAGCAGAGAGCCCAATGTGGGGGCTCGATCCCAAGACCCTGGGACCATGACCTGAGCAGAAGGCAGAGGCCCAACCCACTGAGCCACCCAGGTGCCCCTCTACAACTACTTTTATGTGCCCTCTCATTTTAGGTCTTATTTCTTGATGATTAGGGCTACCGTGGATAGACTTGAGCATTTTTATCATAACTGGAGTGAGCTTGGTGTAGAGCATGATGGCGTCTGGCCTGCTTGTCTTGCTCAGATGTCCCTGAGTAGGAGGGGCAATGGTCATGATGCAGGAAACACAGCCAGTGGGTGGGGAGGATGGTGGAGTCTGCTCTGGGGAAAGATCTGATAGTGTGTCCCAACCCAGACAGAAAGGGTGAATTCCAGGTGATAAGGGGGCAGGCAGAGACCTGGATACTGTGTTACAACCTAAGTCTGCAGACTGGACCAGGCCAGGCCAGGCGGGTTCTAGGCCTTGAGAGACCGTAGGCATCCTAAGATCACATGGTTCTGATTGCCAGCAAGAGTCTGGAAGCCTGGCAGGGAAGATTAGACACTCAGATCCCAGGTGTGGAGAAGGGACTATGTTTGGAGCCCCCTCCCCAGGCAGTAAATGAATGTTGCTGCCTCCATCAACATGGGCTTGGGGCCTTGCATGGTCTCAGTTCCACGTTCAGATCATTAGTCGAACTTTAGGGGAAAGGGAGGGGGAGGGGGAGAGAACTTCCAGCAAGTTGTTTCTTATGTTAGCAGAATTATCCTATTAAGTAGACATTTTATTTCACAAAACCCCCAGCCAAATAAAAAGTTCTATGAACGTCCAGCTGTGTCTTTCTCTAAAGAACTCCAAGATGTTTCAGATCCTGTCACTATCCTGTTTGAATAGTGACTTGGAAAATGCTAGATTCTGAGATTTACATGCATCCTTTCAAAAATGTAGTCTTTGTTTTCTATAAACATCCACTTGTTAAAATTATTTTTTCCTAGGTAATCCCCTATGTTGGAACCATTCCTGGGCAGTTGGAGCCTGGAACTTTGATTGTAATACGTGGGCATGTTCCCTGTGATTCGGACAGGTAAAGCCATCATGTTAGATGAAAAAGGAACAAGATTGAACTTTTTGTGGGGAGACTGTTTTGGTACTTTGAGGCCTGGTTTTGCTTTCATCAACAGCCCAGGTGCTGAGGAGATGGGAATGAGCGGCTGAGATAAAGTTCACTTGGATGTTTCATTTTATTGCTGTAAAGTACTAGAGATCTAGTTAGCAATGGGAATCGTGGTCAGACCCCAGGGACAAGGTCAAGTTGCAGTGTAACGCTCCCACAGCATTGCTTAGGATTCCCTCTGGGCGAGTTGTCTGATGTTTTGTCAGAGTTGTTTGCTCTGATACAAACTGGATGAGGCTGTCTTGAGTTCGAGCTGGGCCAGCTCTGAGGCACGGATGACAGCAGTTTAAGTAAGAAGTGAAAGGTCTGAAGAAGATAGCCCACATGTTTCTAGGGAGTTCTGTAGAATCTAGAGAAGCAGGCCTCTTCCAGCTCACGGTTCTGCTGTCCCTTGGGTTGGGTCCTTTTTCTCATGGTTAGTGGCAGCTAGAAACCTAGCCCTCACACCACGTTTTGGGTAGCTGGGTGGGTGCCTGTGGGGTTTGGGGGGAGTGGGCAGGGGAGGGGAGTGGACAAAAGACAGATGCCGGCTGACTGGGGCCATTCTCAGGAGTCTTCCCTGAGCATCTGCACCTCAGTAGAACCTCCGGTACCGGAGGGCACCTGCCTTCCAGGGAGGCTGGAAAAATGTGGGCTCTTGCTCTGCGTAGACAGGGCCCCAGCCCCAGCCCAGGGCTCTGCACTGAGGAAGGAAAGGAAGATTCTGTAAGAAGGTATTTAGGCCACCTGGGTGAGTGACAGAGGATCAGTCCTGGGTCTCTGAGGCTGGAGTTTTGTGCTTGCTGGGCTTTCCCCTGCAGCCTCCTTCTGGGCTCCCACACGGCCCTTTGCTCCTTGCTCTCGCAGGTTCCAGGTTGATCTGCAGTGCGGGAGCAGCGTGAAGCCGCGTGCCGACGTGGCCTTTCATTTCAATCCGCGCTTCAAGTGGTCTGACTGCATCGTGTGCAATACTCTGAAAAATGAAAAATGGGGATGGGAAGAGATCACCTACGATGTGCCTTTCAAAAAAGAAAAATCTTTTGAAATTGTGATTATGGTGTTGAAAGATAAATTCCAGGTAGGTTTTGGAGAAAGAAGATGGAATCCTCATTAATGACCATAAGCACCCAGGGCAGCTCTGCACGTCCATGAACTCATCCTTTGTTATTTTAACTCCGAGAAAAAAAAGCAGCTCCAGCCTTTGGCTTGAAAGCACGGGCCAGGGGAGTACCTGAATGTGAGCTGGGGCACACCTGTGTCTGCCTTTGGTGTTTCATCGGAATATGTGTCCAGGGTAGCCAGGCCTTTTTATTCGATCCTATTTCTGCTAGCATGACTGAGCTTAGATCCAAATCAGCACAGCATCCTCTAACTGGGATAGTAAACCGTGATCACCGTGACCCAAATGTGGGGCATCCGGAACTCACAGATGAATAGGGAATCAGAGTTAAGTCTCACCACAAGTTCTTTAGGATCATGAGATTTTAGATGCAGAGGAGTTCGTAGAAGTCCTACGCATAGTAAATACCAGCGCTGGCTCCAAGTGGTAAAGACCCTGCCCATACTAGCATGTAGGGGTGAGGCAGAAGGTGGCCCTGGAGGCTTTGGACAGGGCGCACTGGCCTGCAAGCCCCATGGAGCCTCGAACCTCCCAGACCTGAGATCCACTCGCCTTCGAGGGAAGATTCCCCATCTCTGGTGCTGGTCCTTTCTGTCCTTCGGGATATGCTCCCAAGACAACGCCCCTGAATCGCCCAGTTGCCATTTATCCCTCCCTTGCCTGGCTTTCTGAGCACTTGTGTCTACAACTTTCTTTAAAACACTCCTTCCTGGGACGCCTGGGTGGCTCAGTTGGTTAAGCAGCTGTCTTCGGCTCAGGTCATGATCTCAGAGTCCTGGGATAGAGTCCCGCATCGGGCTCCTTGCTTGGCAGGGAGCCTGCTTCTCCCTCTGTCTCTGCCTGCCATTCTGTCTGCCTGTGCTCGCTCGCTCTCCCTCTCTCTCTCTGACAAAATCTTTAAAAAAACAAAACAAAACACACTCCTTCCTGTGCTGCGGTGCCTTCTTCTGGTTTTCTTTTACCCAACCAGTGGGATTTTAAGCTCCTGGAGGTCGGGGAATGGTCTGCATGTGGCCTGTGTTCTCCTGACATTCCCTGTCTGGGAGGGAGGGCCGGGGAGCCGAGTGGTGTGGGTCCCTGCTGGCAGGCCTGGTGCTGCAGGATGCTCGGGAGTGACTTTCTGGTCTCCTCCCAGCAGCAGCCCTTGCCTTGAGGGTGAGCCTTTTCCCACTTACAGTAGGAATTGAAGCTAAACTGAGTAGCTGGCCCATGTGTGTTCATTCAGCAGACACAAGATTTACTGAGCGCCTGTGGTGTGCAGGGTGTCTTCCTTAGAGTGTGGTCCTCTAGGACAGCGGGCGGGGTGGCAGGCTTGCAGGACGAGGGGATCGGGCGACTTTGAAGCCCAGTGTCTCATGTACATGCACGGGGACACACATGCGTATGCACATCTGTATTCATGAATGCGTAATTTGTCGGTGGACGGGGAGGGTCCATGGTTGTTCCTCAGAGGAAGTTAAGAAACATTGCTAATATTATGGATGCTTCTAGTCAGTTTGGTCAGACATGGAATGTACAGACCTGTGAGAGAAGACACTAAACCCAAGTAAACATGATTTAAATTTGGATGCATTAATAAATGTATTAATTGGTTTTTTTGTTCTGTTTTTTTTTTTTCTGGGGGTGCTGGGCTGTCTTCTCTGTCCATGTAGGTGGCTGTAAATGGGAAACACATACTGCTCTATGCCCACAGGATTAGCCCAGGGAAAGTAGACACTCTGGGCATTTATGGCAAAGTGAATATCCACTCAGTTGGTTATAGCTTCAGCTCGGTAAGTACCCTTTCACCGCTGGGCTCTTCTTCGCTGATGTCTTCTGATGAAACGGTAGGAAATATCTTTAGTGTCTTCTGTTAAGGTAAAAATTCTGTAAATGTTTCCGTCATTAGTGTATTAATTTCTTGGAAGTGAATCTTTCAGACTGGTAGTTTGCTATGTCTGGGCCAGGGCTTCAGTGTCTGTAGGATCTCAAATTTTGTATGGCTCTGACAACAACAAAACCCAAAACCCAAAACAGTGACTACAAAACAAAACAAAAACCCTTTTTAACAGGGGCAAATTCCTTGACACAGGAATATAATGGAGGATTTGTCAAAGATCAGTTCCTAGAAGTAGAAAGTCTGAGTCAAAGGTATTTGCATTTTAAGTTACAACTGATAGCAGCTGGAGGGCTGGCGAGCTCACCCTCCAGAAAGCTTTCCAGGAATGTTACAGTCTCGGCAGCCATGCCCGCTCGCCCACATTCTTCTCGATGCTCATTCTTAGTCTCTGTAATGCTTGCCAGTCTGATTGGGGGGGTGGGGGGAGGACCCTTACGTTAAGTACATTTTTGGATTGTAATTTTCAAGCATATTTTCATGTTTAGTACTATTTATAATTGTTTTTGATATGTCAGGGAGGGTTGTATTTAGAATTCTGATGGATGTTAAAAATTAATCTTATCTTCAGGATTTCAGAAGTACCCAAGCATCTACTCTGGAACTGACAGAGATAAGTAAAGAAAATGTAAATATTACATCTTTTAATGAACTACCAGTTTGAAAATGTTCTTTTAGTTACCATGTAAATCAGGTGGTAGGCTGAGTTTTTAAAAATTATGTTTTTAATGCAAAAAATTATTTTTAATATTAATAGGCTTGAAGTAAGCATTTGAAAATTAAGGCTTTTCCTTCTGTCCCAGGCCCTGTTAGTTGTGCAGATGCTTGAGCTCTCAGTGCATCTGCCCACTAGCTGCCATTCTTATGAAAAACAACACAAAACAAAACAAAACAAAAAAACCCCTCTCACTCTTAACTGTGGAAGAGAACTGTCACAGTATTTATAAGTACTGAACACAGTGCTTTGGCACATGAACTCCCACATGTATCTTCTCACTGGTAGGAACAAGTACAGTCTTTGTTATTAATGGACAAAGCGATACCTTAATGGTCTCGGAACCTGTGACCTAATAGATGGAATACAGTAGCTCAGCATCTTGGGAGCACCTTGGAAAGAACAAGTAAAATATGTCTGAAGTTCACGTGTAGTCCTACAAAAAAGTAATCTATGCCAGAGGATAGAGGCTTCAGATGACCAGGGCCATGAAGCTGTACCCCCAGCCTGAGCAGCCAGTTGCTCACAGCTCCACACCACACCGTCAGGAAGCGCTGGCTCTGGCCATTGTAAGCAATCGGCGCTGACTGCTCACGTTAGTAAATGCATTTTTCCCTTCCAAATGTCTTCACTTTGACTTTCTCTTCCAATAGGTACTGAAGTCCGACACGCCACATTATGTAAGTATTTCTGCCCAGGTTATAACAGGGAACATTTTCTAAAATCGCCCAGGACATGAATAGTTGAAACCTTAGAAGACAGCTTCATTCCTTCCCCACCTTACTGCAGAACTCTTTCCCCAACAGCCTAGTAATAGAGGAGACATTTCTAAAATCGTACCCAGAACTGTCTACACCAAGAGCAAAGGTTCGACTGCCCATCACACTTTGACTTGCGCCAAAATACTACCTACCAGCTGTTTGTCAAAGGTTTGAAGAACCAAAAATTTTCTTAATTTTGTATAACCGATTAAGTTTGAATTAGCTGGTAATGTGTAACTTCTGCCCTCAGCAGAAGCCCCGAGCAGCCACTCTGCCTTTCTGCGCGGACCCTGGACAGAGTAGAGTCCGCTGGGCATCGTATCTCTGGGCTGAGTGTGTGTTTCTGTAATGCTCCCACCTGGGCCGCTTCCCTCAGGCAGAACGTGAAGCACGGCTGCAGGCCCCGAGCGTAGGCAACTTTCTGAGTGTGTTTGACTCACACGAGGGATTTCAGGCCCCACTTCACGTTTATTCATTGCCTCCTCTGAGACGCTTTCCTTGAGAGTTGGCTGTGAGCCAGGCGGTGCTGACCGCTGGGGCTTACAGGGGCAAGGCCTTTAACCATGGCCCCGTGTCTTCAGTTTTCTCCCATGAGGTCGCTTTCTGCAGGCCTTCTAGTGCTCACTGTGGTTTCTCTTCAGACTCTGCCGTTCACTGCGAGGCTGAACTCCTCAATGGGCCCTGGACGAACCGTCTTCATTAAAGGAGAAGTGAATAAAACTGCCAAAGGGTCAGTACCAGTTACCAGGATGAGTGCGAACACTTTCCACACGTGTCTCTTCCTGCCTTCTTCCCCTAACAGTCTTGGGAGACGGGCGCAGGCCTAGTGTCCTGATCCTCACCACAAAGGTGAGGCTGTCGAAGCAGCGGGAGGTCAGGCTGCCAGCAAGACTGCTAACGAGCTGGTGGCAGAATCAGGGACTGAAGGCTAGTGTTTTGAGCTAGGCTTTTTGTGGCCACACAGGAGGGTGGCATTTTTGTCCGGGAAGCCCACCCATGCCTTGAAGACTTGAGGGCAGCCGGGAGGTCCGCTCCACTTGTTCGGGCCCCTTACGTCATGTGACTTGGTAGAATTTCTGAAGAACCTTTTCTAGAGACATTCAAAAGCTTGAAATCCCCTATTTCCTAGAAAGCAATAGACTGAAGAACAGAACAACTGTAAACGTTGACCGAGAACAGTACTTGAGAGGGCTGCAGCCTGAAGCAAGCATTTCGGTTACTTGCTCTAACCCTTCAGTTGCCTCCCACCCAGATCTGTGGCCTCAACTCTAATGTTCAGGTTTTTTAGGTTTTTATTTTGCAAAGAGCATATTTACATCAGTGGAATGCTAACTCCAAATTTAAAACTCTACCTTCATCCGCATTCCTGAGTCTGTGTGTGCACACGTTTTGTGTAGTTGTGAAGAGAGCTCAGTTCTGATTGTTAAAATTGTAGGAAGAGCACTGCTGACTACCGGTAAATTTTCTTTATTCTCTCAAAAGCTTTAATGTTAACCTCGTATCGGGAAAGTCAAAGGATATTGCTCTTCACTTGAACCCACGCCTCAATATTAAAGCATTTGTAAGAAACTCTTTTCTTCACGAGGCCTGGGGAGAAGAAGAGAGAAATATTACCTGTTTCCCATTTAGTCCTGGGATGTACTTTGAGGTAAGATTACGTTATGGGCCAGGGCAAAGAATCCTGGGAGGAGGGATAGGATAAATGGTGTTTTAAAATCAAGTCCATGTGGAGATTGCATTTAGCTTTTATTTGGAGACTGTGCATATAAAAGGCATTCAAAATATAGTCAGTATTTTGATTGGCATAAATGGCATAGCAAGTAGAATAGCACATTGTTTGCATTGGAATTATTACTATGTGGTGCCGTATTAGTTTGTAGGAATTTTAACAGGAACCTTGTGCCTTAAGACAGATTTAGGCTAATGCTAAGTGAACCTGAGGACACAGGAACCATGAAATTGTCTGCTCTGTCACCTGCCATCTTGGTTATATGTAGCTTTAGGTGGGAGTCCTTTCTTCCAGGTTAGTCCTGTTCGTATATATTCGAGGAAAAAGAGGTTTAGACCCTTAGAACTTGAAGACATACGGTCCTGAGTCCCCCAAGTGTGTGAATATTATGGTCAAACAGCCTTTCCCAAAATGCTTCTGGATACTAAGCAGATGAGACGTGGATGCTGGGTGGCTGGATAGGTCCGCTCACCAGCTTAGGTGAAGCACTGCCTTACATAGTCATTCAAGGTCACTGATTTAGGTCATGCTTCTACATCCTACAAACAGTCACATGCTCTGGACCATTACACAGAGTTCTTAAGGACTCATCAAAAGTAGTAGTTAACAGAAGGAACATCAAGGCTGAATAGAAGATGGCAAACAGACATTCATATGTATTCGTAAGTTCCTGGTACGTGCTGTGCCAGTGTGAAGTAGTTGTAGGAGGTTCCCTGGAAGGTGTGGATATTGGTTTGGAATTCAGAACGATGTAGGAGGGTGAAGTGAAAGGTGGCTTTTCCAGATTGAGGGGATGATTTGAACAAGATGGGGGGGCGTGTAGTACAGGGGTTTTCTTGGCAGAAGTCCAGGTATAAAAGGTAACAGGGGGCTCACTGGAAGGACACAGAGGTGACTGCTCCAGAAGGAAGTGGACCCCTGGGGTTGGTGACAGGAAACCAGTGACATTACTTGTTTTTTGAACTTGACCCCAAGTTTGGTTCTGTAATAAAATGGAAAAGGACAAGAATTCTTTTAAATAATCATTTTTTCCTTTTGTTCTGTATCTCAAGAACAGTAAATACCCTCCTCTTAGATCACTGTTAATTATCTATAGTGATCGGTTTTTCTCTGCTTCAAATGCCTGCCTTTTTTAAGATTCTCGATTATTCCATTATACCATTAGTTTGATTTTAACCAGTATCTTCTGTTCCTCATTGTTTAAAATTCACTCTAACTACTACAGTCTTCAAAAAGAATTTTAGTTCTGTAAATTTTTTTTTTTTTTAAATCATCAAATCACGTTGGTATGAGCTGTTCTAGAACATCCAATGGTTGTGAGGGATTTTGTTGTTCCATGTTGTCTTGGAGGTTCTGGGTCTCTTTTGTGTGTTGCGTACTTGCGTAGCGGCAGTGTGTTCCCTGGGCCACAGACTTGTCCCGACAGTCGGTAAGGCAGCGGTGTGCTACCTGCTCTGGTACCATGTGGTGACTGATAGACTCTTCCCACTGCCCCTTCCAGGCACGAAACTGTTTTGTGTTGAGATTTTGTCAAAGGTATCTTTGTACTAGTCAGAACAAAAGAATAAATACACTCTTTGCTTCTTTGCAGATTTAGGTTTTGCCTCAGCCTGGCCCCTGGGGATGGAGCCGGGTTAGCAGCAGGGCTGCTCCTTTCAGCTCTGCTGAAGCCTTGACAGAGGGAAGACGCAGTTGGGAGAACATAGTGCAGGTTCACCGCACGGGTCCTTTTAGCGGGAGTGGAGAACAAATGGCAGAATTGTGGCTGATTGGCAGCAGGAATGTCTTATCAGAAATAGGAATTTTAGGTGTAAAGTTGAATAAAAGGGATTGGAGTTTCTTTTGGTTTTCACTGTTTTGAGTTTTAGGCAAAGACATCTCTGAAAGACTCACACTAGTCACGAATCGGAACTGAATCTTTGTCAGAATGCGAATTCCTCCGTGGATTCACAGAAGCCTGAGCTTTTGGGAAACAAATGGAGACCAAGAGGTGCTGAACTGGAAGGGAAGTCAGGGCCACGAGGCAGCTGTGCAATCCTATAGAGTGCAAAAACTTGGTTTTTGATTATAAGATTTGTCTAAGACCCTAGAGTTTAAGGCAGAAAAGTCCCAATCCAGGTCCCCTGGTTTTCAACCGTAAGCTGGAATCCACTTCTCTGTGAGTGCCAATATGGCGGCAGTTTCCTGCGTCATTACAGTATCTGAACACTGGCAGGAGAGGGGGGACAACAGGCAGGAAAGGGGACAGCAGAGGTAATGTGCTGAGGGAAGGAAGGCCTCAGGCCATAGGCACAGTGTGAAGCTCCAAGCATACTCCGTTCCCTGAGTGGGACAAAGCAGAAGGTGCGACTACCAAAGAACTTCTAAGACACTGAAGTTTAACAGCAGCAGGCTGGGAGAACATCAGTATAAAGCAAACCCAAGGGGAGCCACTAATGTTGTGTGTACTTTCCTTCCAGATGATAATTTATTGTGACGCTAGAGAATTCAAGGTTGCGGTAAATGGTGTACACAGCCTGGAGTACAAACACAGATTTAAAGAGCTTAGCGATATCGACACACTGGAAATTGATGGAGATATTCACTTACTGGAAGTAAGGAGCTGGTAGCTGATATGCTTGCTACAAAAACTGAAATACAAAATGACTTATGTAACACTGGCCTTGTTAAAATGCATCTGTTATATTTGTATATATATTAAGATGAGCTTGTATAACGTGAAGTCCTACTAGGCGTTCTCAGTCCTTGCCACACAGTGTGGCTTTGTCTAGCACAGAATAAGGAAATTTGAGGCAACAGCAACGTACAGTCATTATTCAGGTCTTTCTATTCTCTCTCCCACCCTGGCCTCTTCTTTTTTAAATCTTCACATTCAATAAGTATCTGTTGGTACAGAAGCTGACATACAGGGAGTACTTATTTTCTGTCAGCACTGTGTGGGGCCAGAAGTATACAGTGGAGCGCAATATTCCCTGTTTTCAGGCTCAGAATCTTCTGAGCTCTGACATCATGGCATTGCTTTTCCCACAGGCATTAGTCACATAAAGTAACCAGAGATAATTACTCAGCTATGAAGTCACCTACATAAACTAACTTCTGAAACTCTACTTCTCCAGCGATCACTTTCATACCTAAAGTTCAATCACATCCCATAATGGAAAGGACTGATGTTGCCTTCCATCTCACAGTTTCCTTTGGCATGATAAATACCTAGCTTTACTAGCTGTAAGCATTGCCAAATAATTTAACACTACAGAATCTGAACACGGCACAAAGATTAAGGCAAAAAATGCAGCAAAACAAAACCAATCATATTAAAATTAACTTGATGTCAGTCTCAAGGCCAATGATGTCTCGGTCAGTAAATGCTTAGTGTACCTGAATTCAGGATGAGTCCAAGGTCTGCACATACCCCAACAGAAAATTTAAGGGACAGGACTTTAGCAAAACAAAGTCAAGATTAGATATCATGACTGTTGATAAAATAGGCACTATCAGAAGGTAAAATACACAGAGACCATTGGGGCAGAGAGGGGGTGTAACAATCTTGCTTGTCCCTAAGCAAACGAACCCTGCCTTTCTTCTGCTCTAAAGCTTAGTCCCTCATCATTAGCGACAGATCAAAACACTGTTCCACTGTAAGTGATTAAAATCAGACTTGTATCAGCAGGTTAAATTATTGCATTTCTGTAATTTTTTCTATTCTTTGAAGTGAGTTGGCAGAAGTTCTTTGTACAGTTCTTACAGGTCAGATCTTGTTACAGGAAATTTCAAAGGCTTGGGAGTAAGGAGGTAAAAAAGCTGAATCAGTTTGATCATTTTATCATGTTAAGTTCCTGGGCTGAATATGCTGCCAGCATTTAGAAATATTTTCGTTACAAGTTTTGGTTAGAAATCATTTGTACCCATATACCAAAAAGACTAAAACTAGCAATCTGATTTTTTTTTTAGACGTACTCAGGGTAGAAGTTTCTGACACTTAATTCTTTTCTATTCATGTTAATTATGTTGCCTCTTGTCAAACTTTCACTGCGAAAGTTGTAGAAGGAATCCCCCAGGGTTTTGTTTTTTTTTTCCCCCTTTAAAAAGAACATCAGAGGGCATGACTAAGACATGCAGACTGTAGGCCATTCAGAGAAAAAAAGCCCACATATATTGTTTTCACTAATACCTAACCATACTTATGCTTGCTCTTTTGTTACACATGAAGGTATTATTAAGCCATAAGACAAGTTCTGTGACAGGAAAAAAAAAAATCAGTATTTTAAAAAGAAGCTGTTAGCACTTATGAATTAATCTTATTACCAAGACATTTCTTAGCTGGGAGTGCCCAGTTCTCCCAAGCCGCATCTCTGAAGCTGCAGTTTAGCCTTTTACTTCTCTGTCTCAGTTCCTCACTAAATTTCTATAACAGAGGCTTTCAAACTAAACATTCTATGGGAAGTTCTTAGATGCTTTAAATTTTTTCAAAAGGCATAAGTAAATAAAATGCCTTGAATAAAGGCAGGTTTTATTTTTTTAAGCCTTTGCTTCACATGACAATCAGATTAGAAAATGTCAAAGCTTTGAAACAAATGATACTTTCTCATACAAGTAATTCTTGGATCACCACCGGTGGAAATGCGATCACTTCTAATCCCGGAAGAGCCATGCCACCTAGTGTTTCTGGGCCCTGCCTCCACAGCCCACTGCTGTGGCACCCCAAAGACTGAAGGGTAAAGACGACAATCCTAGTCCTAAGTGGGAAATGTATTCCAAAACTAATTCCCTTTGTGGCCACACACACAAAAATTAGGGCCGAAGTGTCATGTACCCAAAATGAAAAGTATTCCAAATAGCTTCCAGTCCAAAGCGCTGCTGAGTGCGTGTCCTTGTCTTGAAGAGCTACCGTGAGATCACAACATGCACACATGTACACAGGACTCCCTTTCTAGAAAGTTAAGGTTTTACTGTCTAAATGAGGTATTTTTCACCTCTGAGTGCCCAACTTACACACAGCCATAGTATCAATAACTTCAATCAGAAAAGACTCCCAACAAATGTTTAAACAAACACAGACTGCAAACAAACACCGGGTACCATTTACTCTCACGGCCATTCTGTACAGGGGGTGGGAAAGGCTCTATGGGAGCACAAACCAGGCAGGAGTTTTATAAAGAAGTCCGTATAGGGGTCAGGGTACCAAAAGTAATATGGTACCAAACACCCAAAAATAAAAATATAAAAAATCTGACCTCTGAACAGAGGAAGAAAAAGAAACACCAAAAGCCCAAGGTTTAGAAGTAGCTCTGGAGCGGCTCTCCCAGTATGGTTTCCAGTTGCTGAATAGTCTTTTGGCACTGATGTTCTACTTCTTCACATTCATCTAAAAAACAAAAATAAAAACTGAACCAATCTTCTGCTTCAATAACCACTCGTCTAATACTTCAGGTGTTGCATCCTGTGGCCACTGTTTGGTCACCAGAAATGCAGCAGAGAGCATCGTGGAACCCCTCCTCCGCATGTCCTCTTCTTGCCTTTGTTCCCTTCTTGGTTTTGGACCTGGAAGCTGAGTAACCTGGGTCCCTCAACATAGTGGTACACTAACGAAAATCCCAAATTCCTAGTGATGCCCCTCATCCAGGACATAAGAAACAGAGGTGAATGTACTTTTAGAAAAGTAGCGAACCACTAACATGAAAAAGTATCTGTCTACTTGGCTACTCAGCCTTGCTGAGTAAGACCTGAACGCTTCTCCCTCGGGCTGCATGGTGGCACGAGTGCCATATGTCCACAAGTGCACACAGCTGGATTCCAACCCTCCTTCTACCTGTCCCACTTTATTAGGTTCTTATAAAGCCTCTATAGTTTATTCCTTTATGAGAACTGGGATAATGGCAGCCCATCGTGAGGATTAAATGGTATCCTGCATGCAGAGCATGGAGTAAATGATGACCATTACTAACAGGCAGCTCATCTACTGCCATCTTAATGGCACTAGACACTCTGCTACAATAGCCCTATGTCTGGGGACCAGGATACTCAAGGATATAAATATCTAAGGTTGATGAAAAACCATATAGGATGATCTTACCATCATAACACCAAAGTACAGGTAGTGAATACAGTGTAAATGAAGTTTCTTATGAACACCTGGTGGTCCCCTAACGCGCTCCCTCACCCTACTCAAAACAGCAACTCCGCCTCCCATGTCTGCAGCGGGAGATGCAGTGTACGAGGAAGATGGGAGCCAAGGGCTCACCCCATTCTATCCACATGCCCATTATCACTCGGTACATTTTCACAGAATTTTACTCTAACTATTTCTTAGCAATTTAGGAATTACCTTCCATCAATTCAGCTAAGAAAGGAATGGACTCTGGTAGCAAGACAATATAATTCTCCTTTAGTTTCTCAGCCAGCGCTAACACGGTAATCAGAGCAGCAAATCGAACCTGAAAGGGACAGAGGTAAAGAATGATGATTTAATATGAGCAACCTTCTACAAACCAGTGTTTTATAAGTGTCTTCCAGTGCTGCGGGGCCCAATGCGAATTTGTTTTTATAACATTTTCTCCCCGCCCCCTCCTACCAGAGAGAGGGCGCCATGCGTGTGAGTGCAGGTGGTGGGAGGCTGGGGTAGAGACAGAAGGAGAATCTTAAGCAGACTCCATGCTGAGCGTGATGCCGGATGTGGGGCTTGTCTCATGACCTTCAGATCAGGACCTGACCTGAAACCCAAGTCAGAAACTTAACTGACTGTACCACCTAGGCACCTCCACGTTTTCCTTTAAAAATAAATAAAATGCTACACACAAACTGAAGAGTGTCATCCCAAATTTATGTATGCTGGAACTCAATGGCTCGCCTGGCTGTTGGAGATGATGCTGGCCTGGCTGAAGAGCATTGCTGGTCCCCTCAGGCAGGGCCCCTCCCTCAGAACCCTGTGTCACCACTATAGTTGTGGGAGGGGCTGGGCACTGGCTCTGGTCTCATGCTCAGCACAGAATTAAAGTTTGGGTGTCTCACATGACTGGTCTATGAGAAGTAATGCAAGTGGTTGTCAGGCACTCAATGATTTACCTTTGAAAAACAAAAGATTAGATCAATAGGTTTGTTAATTAATTAATTATTGCATGAGCAAAAGCACCAGCCCCCCACACCCTGGGGGGGTTGCCTAGGAGGAGGGAGAAGGAAAAGCTGGTTCCCTGCTGAGCTGGGAGCCCAATGCAGGGGCCAAAAGCATGTTTAATGGACTAAACCAACCAGGTCCTCCAGTGATTCAGCTTAAAATCAAAGCTGTACCAGTCTTCTTTCTAGTTTTTGGATCATTTAAAAAAATATTCAGATACAGCAAAATGACTTAAGCATCTGTAACCACCTACGTTCAAACCAGACTTTCTTGGTACTATACAGTCAAAACATTAAAATAAATTTCATGCTGCAACTTTGTAAGAAGCTACAATTTAAAATCTGGGGGCTCGGGGCGCCTGGGTGGCTCAGTGGGTTAAAGCCTCTGCCTTCGGCTCAGGTCATGATCTCAAAGTCTTGGGATTGAGCCCCACATTGGGCTCTCTGCTCAGTGGGGAGCCTGCTTCCTCCTCTCTACTTGAGATCTCTGCCTATCAAATGAATAAATAAAATCTTAAAAAAAAATAAAATCTGGGGGCTCATGAAAACAGCTTTATTGTTCTCATAAATAAATATTATGAATTTCAAGTACAAAACCTTTCAATAAAATTTACTTTGGTCTGTTTTATTCACTGAGGCTCCTGTATGATAATTAGAGAAATGGTGATTCTCTGCTAACCAGTTTGAAAACACTGACACTCAGACATGGGATTTTAATTTCCACTCATCCTTGCGCAGGCCAGTGAGCTGCTTACCTTTCACGATTCCACAAAATCCTAAGCCTGATAAATTACAGTGAAGATAATACAGTGCTCTAACTCAAAGGAATATTCCATGGCAAACTGAAAGACTGTCTCTGGGAACACAAAGACACTTAAACAGTGGAATTCAGGTTTTCTCAAAATTCTGAAGTATTTACAAAATGTTAGTACTTGGGTCTAACATACTGCGGTGGGGAGAGGACTTCTGTTATTTATAAATAGCGTTTAAGTAAAAACCAAAAATTTGTCAGGCTCAAACTTCTGCCTCATAAGCATCCTCTAGTTCTACACGACAAGCTGTGTCCCTGCAGACTTACCAGGGTCCTAATATCCTTGACTGCTTTAAGGTTGTTCAGACTGTATGGTGAACACACACAGCTTCAATGCTTGTCAACCACGGTTCCTACCTTGGGTGAGGAGTCTCTGGTCTTGAGCAGAATCTGGTAGTTCAGCGGCTTCCAAAGGGAGTCATCTGCCATGGCCACGGAGAACTGCGCGATGCAGGGGATCAGGTGCTTCGTCACCCGCTCCTGGAAGCGTGCATCCCCTCCCAGCTTGTTTTCTAGCTATGAAGAGGGAGAGACGAGGACTTTGAGCAACAGGTCTCCTTCTGTTTGAAAAAATACCCAATGTGTAAGTAATTTTTCACTCTCTTTCATGATGGCAGCAGGCTCAAAAGGTGTAATTTTTTTTTTCGAGGTGTAATTCTAGTACTCTCTCTAGAACAAATTTACCACGTTTTGGAGCTCAGACTCTCCTAGCTCTTAGCATCACTCTTTTCCCTCTAGCAGAACAGCTGACAGGAGTTCTTCCAGAGAGCAGCAAGTCCTAAAACATTCTCAATAAATTCAAGTTTAGAAAATTAAAAATCTAACCACAGTGCCTTATATCATGCCTTTCATTTGAAAAATTCAAAAGTAAGACTTAGTACACACCACTGTGAAGAGAAGTTCCTTCCATTCAATTTTGAAATAAAAATTTCATTAAGAAGTCTGGAGATTAAAACCCAGCAGCTGTAATTTTTAGTAGATGTTAAGATCTAGTAACACTTTAACAGGGTTGGCGGCTTCCTCATTGTTTGTCAAAAAGAGATGGTTCTATTTGGTTACCTGGTCCACCAGGGGCATCATCAAGGCCTCTGCTCTCTCTTTACTGATAAAATGCTGAGTATCAAAAAGGAAGATTTTATACAAACAGTTCAAAATAAACTGTAAGAGCAAACAACACTTTTCAGGGTCCTTGTCAGAATCAAAAAACGCTTCATCTGTAGATAGGAGAGAATAAAAGTGAAAAAAAATTTTCACAATTTAATTGTCAATGTTTAAATTCAAATCATTATTACCACCACAAACAGAACGGTATTTCTAAAATGATAAATCAATCAGGATGAAGGCACAATATGAATGGCTCTGGTTACATAACTTCTTTAGGAGAAGATTCTCAGATCACTTAGTTTGGCAAGTTCAATTAGCAGCTGTCAAGTGGGTCACTGGGCAGTGCGCACTGCGCCAGTCTGAACGTCTTACAGTTCCTTTCAGGAACTTATAGTTCGTGCCCATGTGCTTTATTCTCTCTCCCAAGTGCATCAGTTGACCATAACACGCTTTCATTACCCTGAAACAAACACTTCAATGCCTGTCAACTGACCATGAAGTAAAAACTTCACCTTCCTTACACTTACTGTACTGTGTGTAAGGTAGCAAGAGTAAAGGTGTCCACTGAACTACAGTCCGCTACCAACCTGTTTTGGAGATGTTCACCTGGTTCAAGGTGTCAGCGAAAGGCTTTACCAAGTGGCCAGCAAACAGAGTAAAAAGCCCTTTCAGCTTTTCAGCAATGCAATCCGCCAAGTTGTAAAATGTCAACAGTCTGTCCTTTGGGGCATCCTCTGTTTTAGCCCAATCAAACAGCTAAAAAGATAAAGTAGGATTACTTTATTCTATTTCTCTTGTACCGTTTCTATCTGGATACAAAGGAGATGTGGGAGAAGAAAGCATACCTTGAAGAACAGCGGCCTGAACGTGACTTCGGAAAGTTTCACAACCATGGCTACTAGACAGTCAATGATATAATTTTCTGTTTTTCCCACTTCCTCCAGATCATTCTGAAAACAAAAGAGCATCCGATCTATTAGCCAGATTACTAACATCTGGCTTTCCACAACTTTCACAAATAAAACAGGTTACACTGCGAGATTTTTCTCTGGCTCTTAAACAGGCAGATAACTTTAGGATTTGGGGAAGAGGAAATAAGCTTACTTCAGGGTGCTGTGCTCGGAAGTCCAGGGCTTCCAAGAAAAACGTGGTCAGCTGAGACTGATGGGAGGTGAGCTCCTCCTTCTTCATGACCCCAATGTGCTCCTGCAGGATGCTCAGAAATGGACCCATGTGGTTCTACCAGTGACAGAGTAAAGAGATGTGCCAATTTTTAATATTCTCAGAGTTCACTAATGCATTCATTAAGGAATTAATCCTCTTCTTTAAGGGAAAACTTAAGAATTTTAGTATTTTTATCTCCCTTCTCCAAAGTCTAATACCCAGTATGATCTAACCTTCCAGTTCTTCTCAATTTGCTTGTACGTTCTGTTGACTGCTGGCAGTAAGACTCGGGGTGAGAGTGTGGTAGCCAGTGTCTTCTTAAGGGATATGACACGGACATTAGCTTGTGAGGCAGAACCCATTTCACTAGTGATTTTCTCCAAATGAACCACCTATAGGAATATAAAAAGAGTGATCAAAGCCAGTATTAGAACTCACTGACAATGTCTGCACACTACAGAACTCAGTTCAGATGATAGTGGTTGCCGAAAGCTCAGTGCGCTTCAGACAGAATCTCTTTTAAAGCCAGCCCTGAATATCTGTAGAGAAAAATGAACAGATGCCTCTTTCCCAGGTGGGAGTCAGGGATGTAGGTACGTGGTGGAAGGCAGAAGGACACAGAGCACGCCCACTGTTGTTGTTTTTTTTTTTTTTTAAAAGATTTTATTTATTTATTTGGCAGAGAGGCAGGCAGAGAGAAAGGGGGAAGCAGGCTCCCCGCTGAGCAGGGAGCCCGTTGCAGGGCTTGATCCCAGGACCCTGATTTCATGACCTGAGCCAAAGAGAGGCTTTCACCCACTGAGCCACCCAGGTGCCCCATTCCCACTGTTATTTGTTTCTGTTTTTGTTTTTTTAGAGGACAGGAATGCAGAGACCATGAGAAAGTCCAGTTCTTTCTAGAAAGCTCCTCAGATGCAATGTTGTAATTTAAATCTTGGCTATAGAGTGTGTGAATCAGCTAAGTAATTTTCACCATGGCAGTTAAGGCTCCTAACCTCATAGATGGCAAATGACAGAACAGAACAAGGATCATTTGGGGGCATTTTCAGTTAGAAATGTCACTTGGCCTGCTGCCTGTCTGCCAAGTATGTGGTGAACTACGACAGAGGATTCCTGCTCTGAAAGATACCTTACGATTAAAAAATCCATGTTAGAGGGAAGCCTGGGTGGCTCAGTGGGTTAAAGCCTCTGCCTTCGGCTCAGGTCATGATCCCAGGGTCCTGGGATCGAGTCCCGCATCGGGCTCTCTGCTCAGTGGGGAGCCTGCTTCCTTCTCTCTCTCTGCCTGCCTCTCTGCCTCCTTGTGATTTCTGTCTGTCAAATAAATAAATAAATCTTAAAAAAAAAAAAATCCATGGTAGAAACAGGGCACACTAGTTCCTGTAAGAAGTAATAAAAAGCAGCTCTACCAGCCTAATGCCAAAAATCTCATGGCGGGGAGGCAGAAGAAACGCAATAAAACACATTCTGCAAAATCAAGAGAGATGAGCCTTGCAAGACAGCAATAACCGTATCACTGTCACAATCAAGCAAGTGGGACAATGGGAGAGAAAAAGGGAACTTTTACTAAAAAAGCAAGACAGCTTTCAGAAGTAAGAGCCTTCTGTGAAACAGAAACTAAAAACTTAAAGAATAAACAAAATTGTTAGCTTTGTAATTTGTCCTCTTCTCCCGCCCCTGCCATCTCAGACAAGATGTTGAGGTCACTGTGGCTCACCTGGGACAGGACCCCTTCTAGGTAAGGGCTGATGAAGTGTGGGAGGGTCTCCACAACCTTCTGCAGGGCCGCCAAAGCACTGAGCAGATAGACCTCACCAGTGACCAGCTCGCTCGTGTTTTTCATTGTTGTCAACAATGATGGCATCAGGCTAAAATGAGAAAACAAGAGTTGCAGCGTAACTTTAAGAAGTCATGAAAAAATCCAAACTGTGCCTGATACATCACTTCGCCGCCCAGTCCACAAAACGGCGTCTGCACGTTATGAGCCCAAGAGCAAGATCTCCAAGTACCCATGGTTACACAGTCATTTTTTAAAAATAACGGGGTCTGTCAATTTAACATTTGCGATGTGTCAGGCACTGTGTGAAAACCCTTACACTCATGGTCCCACCAGAATCCCATGTGGGAGGTACAATCTTGGTTTTAGAGATGGCAAAGCTCTAATAGACTAAGTAAACTGCCCAGGGCTGCGCAACTAGTAAATACCAAAGCCAAGGACAAAGCAGGAGCATCCAACTTCAGAATGTGGGCAGCAGGATGCAGCTTTTGCCCAAAGAGATGGGGCCCTCTAGAGGGACTTTACCCCCTACACTTCCTAGTTACAGTAGGCCAAAGGGGAATGAAAAATCAGGGGACAATAACCATCATAAAGGGATATGATAATGTTGTAGGTTTCAGCTTGAAGCAGAGATCACATCTATAACTAATGTTACGTAACTTTTACTTAGAGGCAAAAAAGCCACTGACATATTTTTCAACATGTACCAGAAACCCAAAGTGACGGTTCCCATCCCAGGTCCCAGTCAGCCCACCTGGGAAGCTGGGGGATGGCCAGTGCTTGCAGGGTGGAGGCCACCTCGGCCACACACAGCAGAGCACTCCCCAAGACATTCTTCTCTTCTTTCATTTCCGGTGCAATCAGTTTCACTGCAGTGTTCAGCACTGGGACAAAATGTTCTGGATTTTCTGCACCAAAATTCTTGCATAAAAGCTTCAGGGTATACAATGCTGTCTGTCTGTTTATTGCTTGTTCTTCTACTGTCTTTTTTTTATGCTGCACAATGGCCAAAAGGACTGGAACCAGTTTGAGGAAACGATAAACCTGAAGAGGTCAGCCAAGATTTTCATATAATTAAAGCTGCAAAATAAAACACTAGTACATTTTCCCACTTTTACTGTTTGAGACCATCTAAATGGAAATCAGACCAGGACGTCCTATGCCAAACAATTCTACACAAGCAACTGTTTCCCCACCTGCTTTATTTACCACTGAGCCAGTGAATGTGCTTGTGACCAATTTCCGACGTATTTATCTAAAGCACCCTACCCATCTGGAGCAAAAAAGGATTAGAATTATGCTAAAGCAGTATGCTAAACCACAACATCTGGTCCTTATTAGCAAGAATTCCACTAGGCTGAGATTCTATTCTAAGAACTCTTATCACAATTCCTATAAGAATTAACATCACATGTTAGAAATGCACCTCAATGGCATTATGTTCAGATAATGATATGCTTATTCAAACTGTACCACTGGATGAACTTAGGGAGTTAAATGCAGTGCTCTGATAAAGCCAAGAATGGTAAATGGGTCCAGCGTATGGTCTCCACTTACAATTTTCTTTTTCCAGGATATATTCTGCTGTAGCTTATTGTTCAAAAGATCCAGTGCTTTCCGGCGGACAGATGGCAATGGGTTCTCCAGCAGCCCCCTGATCACAGCAATGAATGTCTCTGTGGGCAGCAAGGCATTTACCTAGACGGCAGTCACAATGAACAAAAAAATTTTTTAAAAAGGAAGATCCATTCAGAATAAGAAAGACTTCTATTCACTGCAGAGCTTCTAGGTTCCAGGCACTTAGAGATCCTTTTTCTTATTTCTTAGACTAACCTTTCAGGGACGCATTACTAACCATGTTTATTTAAGAAAGGTAAAAAGGCTGATGCTAAGAGTAAGTGAACTGTTCCAAGCCTTGTAGTTAGATTTTGAACAGTGATCCTAATGTCAAGGCCAGTGATATTTCTAGTATCCCCCAACACTCCACCTAAAGAGGTGTTTTTCTATTTCACTTGAATAAAGTGGAACATAATACAGTATTAGATGACTGAATATTCAAAGCATATGAGACACATATTCTGAGACAGAGACACATGTTCTCATAATTGGTAGGGAAACAATCCTTTTACAGATGAATTTCTTTCTAGCCATCAAGGGATTCTTTTCTAAGAAACATGTGAGCTGCAGTATATTAAGAAAAGCTTATTGCTAAGTATATTTTTTAAGTAAAACTTTGTATGTCAGATCATTTCACAATGACATAAACAGTCAACAAAACATAGCAGATGGGGAGAAATGAAAACCTACCTTATCTAACATGTCATAGGCTTTGCTCAGCAGTGCGCGCCAAAATTTCACAGTTAGTTTGTCTGCATTTTTCTCCATGGATTGTGCTACAGCATTAATATAGCCAAGAACTGTTTCCAGCAACCTAAAACAAAGGAGACTCATGAGAATTTTGTGCACAACTCTTGGCTTTTTGATATAAGGTTGGAAATTATTTCCAAGTTAAAAAAAAGTAACATACCTCTGTTCAAAGCCTTTTAAAACCTGAGGACCACCACTTTCAACTACCTAATTTTTAAAGAAAACATCATATCATCAGAACAGTATGGACATTATTAATAACATCATTTGAGGTAAATGCAGTAAAACTCAGCTATCTAAGACTATTCAGTTCAAACTTCCCAGGGGCTGTTTTCTGACCTTACAACTTTTTTTTTTTTTTTTAAGATTTTTATTTATTTATCAGAGAGAGAGAGGGAGAAAGCGAGCACAGGCAGACAGAATGGCAGGCAGAGGCAGAAGGAGAAGCAGGCTCCCTGCCGAGCAAGGAGCCCGATATGGGACTCGATCCCTGGACGCTGGGATCATGACCTGAGCCGAAGGCAGCTGCCCAACCAACTGAGCCACCCAGGTGTCCCTCTGACCTTACAATTTAATCAGGTTCAGATTATCCCCATCATACTTCAAGAACTCTGGTTCCCCTTAATTTAGCTATTCTATGCACATTTTATTATATTTTATACTAATTTTATGAAATTTTATGAAATGCTTTCCTTAGCTCTTAGCTGATTTTAAGACCCTGAACACTACAGATACAGGTGTAGTCCTGTGTACGGCTCCCTCTTCCCTTCTCCCAATACCCCCAGCCCCACCAACTTGAACCTGCCGTTAAATGCAGTCAGAGTACACAGCAGTTGGCAATGTGCTTTTCTGGGAATATGGGAGTTCTGGGATCTGTCTATGGGAACTCATGTCATCCTAGTGCTTATTTAAAGGCACACAGTGCTCTCTGCATACACCACAGGACATACCATGCTGTATCTGCTCGTCCACCTCTGTTTACCATAGACATTTTGGTTTATGTCCATGTCTTCTGCTGGTAAGAACGTTAGAAAAGAACATTTTTGTTTATCTCCCTGAACAAGCGGGCCCCTTTCTGTAGGGCACATACGCAAGAAAGGGAATGGCTAGATCAGAGGAGATGCGCATCTCCAACCTGGAGACTGCCGTGTGCTTTCTGAAGTCCCTATTCAGAGACCTTACCCATCACTGTGGACACAAATAACTGTGTCCCCACAGCCTTGCCACTTCTTGGTAGTAAGAGCTTTTAAATTTTTGCTAATCTGAGGGACATCAGAGTGGCATTACCATTTAATCTGCAATTTCCTTCCTACTAGGAATGTAGTTCGTTGCATATTAATTGGCCATTTCTGTTCCCTTTTTAGTGAATTCATATTCTCTGCCAGATGTTCTTAGGGGAAATGAATTTATGAACTTTGTAACTGTGGCTTTCTTTTCATTTTGCTTATGGTGGCCTTTTGTTGAACTGAACTTTTAAATTAATTCTCCATCCTCTGGTCACACTGTTCTCAATTTTCTTCTAAGTGTTCCTTTTCACGATCTACTTAAAATTATCTTTTGTATACAGTGTGAGATCAGTCTTCCTTCCCCAAATGGAAAACAAACCCTGGTGGTTCTAGTTATAGGACAGTTCTCTTTCCCCACCTACTTCGCAAAACTCCCGCCACATCATCACCTCCCTTGCTTTTGCACGGGTGTGAGCCCTCCGACTGCTCGTGCACCACCACTGTCCTCGGCAGGCGGATCCTCAGGAGTGTCCACACTAACCCCTATCAAGCAAGCCTGCAAAATGAATTATTCGCTCTAGGAGCTTGGTGACCATGTTTTCTGATTCTTAGGCTCCATTCTTTTGCAGAATAGAAACGGCAATGGGACAGGACAGGACAGGACAGGACATGCTCCTTGTTCCAGACTTACAATGTCTGTCTCATTAAGAAGTGGGATATAAACCAGTTTCTGGTTTATATTAGGCCAAGGAAGTTCCCATCCATGTTGGAGGCTAGGAGGATTTTTCTTAAACCATGGTAAGTACTGAATTTATCTAATGATTTCTCTATAAATTCTTCAATTGTCATACGGTTTTCCCTGTTGACCTGCTCATGCAGTAGAAACAGAACAGACTTTCTAATGTTCAACCACTCTGATGTTCCCAATCCTTCCTTTTCATTTTGCTTCTGTATTTCCTTCTTCCTGTGTGTAAAGTTTAACACACAAACAGGAAGACATCTAAATCACAGGTACAGAGCTTGCTGTATGCAGATAAAGAGCCTACAATTAGAAGCACTTCAGAATCCTTCCTCTACCTGATCTCATTACCACTCTTTCCCTCCTTCCCAAAGGTAAACACTGTCCTTACTTCTAACACCACAGATTTGTTGTGCTTGTTTCTCAACTTTACATAACTGGAATTAGGGCGTATTCTTGTGTGTCTGCCTGTTTTCTTTTACTATTGCCTTTTTGAGATTCACTCGTGTCCATTTATGTCGATGGACACTTCATCTCTTGTTCACGCACACCTGGCTTGCTGCCAGTTCTGGACTACCACAACTACTGCTCTCACGGGGGTTCTCCTCAATGTGTTGTAGCATGTCTGCTAAACGTTGGCTTGTGTGTATGTTTCTGCTGGGTGCAGAGGCATACCTCGAAGATTCTGTAGATTCAGGTCCTGACCAGCACAATAAAGTCATCACAGTAAAGTGAGTCGAATGAACTTTCTGGGCATGTAAGTTTCCCTGGGCATATAAGTTATATTCATGCTAACTATAGTCTATCACATGTGCAATAGTGTTGTATCTAAAAAAAACAATGTACATAACTTAGAAATACCCTATTGCTAAAAAATGCTAACCATCCCCTGATCTCTCAGCAAGTCATCATCATTTATCACAGGTCACCGTACCAAATAAAATGAAAAAGTTTGAGGTGATCAATTGCTGTTGGAAAACTGGTGCATGAGACCACAAGCCTACAATTTGTAAAAAACCAAAATACACACAGCACCTGTGAAGCACAGTAAAACGAGGTATGCCTGTGTACCGCTGGAGAGTGGAACTACGGAATGGCAGGGTTTACATGTGTACAGCCATAACAGATCACGCCAAATTGTTTATGGTAAAGTCTACTGTATTTTTCTTATCTTTAAGGGCTGCCTCATGTTTTTATATTTGCCAATCTCTTTTTACTAATTTAAACAATAGTTCCTTCAAAAAAATATTTTTCAAAATAGTTCCTTCAAAAAAATAATTTTTTCATAAATACAGTTAAAAAACATATCACCTTTCTGATAAAATGGCTGGAAGCCAGGAGCTGAGACATGAAGGACACTGACAAGAACTTAAAATGCCGCAGTTGCTTGCTAGTGTGAGTGTCTACATTAAAAATCTGTAGCACTTCTTCTTGTGATTCACTTTTAGTTGATACAGCTTTGGGAACAGCTTCTGAAAAAGAACAAGATAACAAGTGACCTCACTCATCTTCATGTGAAATCTTTAGGAAGATATGGATATAAAGAGCACGGTACATGGGATATAATTTTCTGATTGGAATTTGTGAATCTATCACACCCAGTTTTTCATCTTCTGAATTAGTGAAAGATGTATATTTATTAACATATCCAAGAGTCCTGGGAGTACAACAAACAAAAAATACCCAAGGCAACTAAGACAAGCAAATGAAAGACAAAAGCACTACAAAATGTGTCTTTTAGTATTGCATCTATTCCCAATCCTGAAGCCACAGAGGCATTTACTTAGTGGCCCGGGGCAGAATAAAGGAAGGGTCTTCTCTAGCTTCAACGTTTAATTCTAAAAGTTCACAGATGTGTCTCCTAAAACTTTGTAGAATCCCATATCCACATTTATCTAATATAGAAGGGTTTGAAGATACAGTAATTAGTAGTCCACAGTGGGCCACTTAGAAAACACTGTCCTAGAGAGTGACTCTAATTGAAGACTTCTTCCATAAACAGGTTACTATATACAGCTCTCCAGGCTGGTCTGTCCCTGCCAGACCTAAGCAGAATGGAGGATCAGACAAGCCGCTGCAGGGCCAAATCAGCTAGCTGTACAGAAAATAGTCCCTGTGGACTCCTTGCTGCTCTGCTTCAAAAGGCAGAGAATGAAGAACACATCAAACCCTTTCTTAAACCAGTCTCACTGGTGGAATTATTTTCTAGACTCATATACACAGCAAAATTTTAATATTTATTTTATTTTTTAGAGATCTTATTTATTGGGGCGCCTGGGTGGCTCAGTGGGTTAAAGCCTCTGCCTTCGGCTCAGGTCATGATCCCGGAGTCCTGGGATCGAGCCCCACATCAGGCTCTCTGCTCAGCGGGGGAGCCTGCTTCCTCCTCTCTCTCTGCCTACTTGTGATCTCTGTCTGTCAAATAAATAAATAAAATCTTTAAAAAAAAAAAAAAAAGATCTTATTTATTTACTTGACAGAGAGTAAGAGAGAGCAACCCAAGCAGGAGGCATGGCAGGCAGAGGAACAAGGAAAAGCAGGCTCCCCGGTGAGCCAAGAGCCCAACATGGGGCTTGATCCCAGGACCCTGGGATCACGACCTGAGCCAAAGCTAGATGCTTAACCAACGGCCACAGAGGCGCCCCTAGTTACCAAAGTTGTGCTGTTTTTCTTCTTCCTGTCTCTTCACAAATATTTTTTTTAAAGATTTTATTTATTTATTTGATAGAGATCACAAGTAGGCAGAGAAGCAGGCAGAGAAAGAGGAAGGGAAGCAGGCTCCCTGCTGAGCAGAGAGCCTGATGCGGGACTCGATCCCAGGACCCTGAGATCATGACCTGAGCCGGAGGCAGCGGCTTAACCCACTGAGCCACCCAGGCGCCCCTCTTCACAAATATTTTAATGGGAAGTCAAGAGACAGCTATTAAGTCCCTGCTAACCTGCTGTCATTTTACCATAACGCATCCTGGTGCCCCTGGTAACACTCCGCAGCCAACACATCCACAGAAGTAAAAAAGCCAGTGTGTGAGGAGAGGTGAGCTGAAGTCCTACTTTCTATTTTCCACAAGGACTTGAGAAGACACACAATCATACATAATTTAAAATTATTAAGTTACTTGCAAAAAACCCTTCTAAAAACGTACTATGTGCTCTAAGGAGAACATGC
Source organism: Mustela putorius furo (assembly GCF_011764305.1). Classification (NCBI taxonomy): domain Eukaryota; kingdom Metazoa; phylum Chordata; class Mammalia; order Carnivora; family Mustelidae; genus Mustela; species Mustela putorius. The sequence continues at coordinate 316,460 of NW_025421577.1, forward strand.
ACAGTCTTCTGCTTCTCTTAATCTTTCAGATGAAACAGTAATTAACACTTAACGCTTACCTTCTTTTTCTTCTGGCAACTTTAGTAAATACTGAAGAATATTCATCAAGCTTTGTATCTGATGTTGGACACTAAATTCACAACAGACTGCAATCCAAAATTCAGTGTCTGCCTCTAAAATAGCATCCTGTACAAAGAAGAAAAATAGGCAATAAAACTATACCTATCCAATTTGTTAGTAAGTACACGTTAGGGAAATGTTTTAAAAATATTTCTTAGCATGAAAAGGCATTATGTATTGTTCCTTATGGTCATGTGTATCCCAGATGAATGAGTTACGAAGTGTCCTACATAAAAAAGCCAATTTATGAGAACTGTGTGGGCCTAATTCCAGGAAAATCTGCATTGTGATTTCTAGCAGAACAGAATATGTTCCTTTACTTAGGGTACATCTAGACCTATCCCAAATCCTCTGTCTAAAAAGTCATTTAAAAGCCTAACCTTGACCTATAAGTTCTACCCTCATCTATGCAAACAGGGCTCTTAAAAACAGTCACCAGTGTTGTGACAATTTTGATGATCCTGACACTCCTCCCCTTCCCCATGAAATGCCTTCAAAACCATTTTCAAGAGACACAGTTTAATTACTTTATAGCCGGCCGTACTGTGTTAGGCTTAAAACAGAACCACCTAGCATGGCACTACAGACCAGTTCTCAGGAAAGTCCAATCACCCACAGCAAATAATCCATTGCTACTAAGGGTATTCGGAGTGCCACAGGCTCTGAAAGCAACTGTAAAGAATGTCAAAAACAGGGCACCAGGTGACTCAGTGGTTTAAAGCCTCTGACTTCAGCTCAGGTCATGGTCCTAGGATTGAGCCCCACACTGGGCTCTTTGCTCAGCAGGGAGCCTGCTTCCCCCCCCCCCCGCCCCCACAAAGCACCCTCCGCCTGCCTCTCTGCCTACTTGTGATCTGTCTGTCAAATAAATAAAATCTTTAAAAAAAAGTAAAAAATATCTTTTAAAACAGTTCTGAGCAAGTACTGTTAAATAATGGACGTAAGTGGGACGCCTGGGTGGTTCAGTCGGTTAAGCATCTGCCTGTGGCTCAGGTCATGATCCCAGAGTCCTGGGATCAAGTCCCACATCAGGCTCCTTGCTCAGCGGGGAGCCTGCTTCTCTCGCTCCCTCTGCCTGCCACTCTGCCTGCTTGTGCTGTCAAATGGATAAATAAAATCTTTAATAAATAAGTAGGGGCACCTGGGTGGCTCAGTGGGTTAAGCCTCTACCTTCTGCTCGGGTCATGATCTTAGGGTCCTGGAATCAAGCCCCTTGTGGGGCTCTCTGCTCAGCAGGGAGCCTGCTTCCCCCCTCTCTCTCTGCCTGCCTCTCTGCCTACTTGTAATCTCTATCAAATAAATAAAATCTTTAAAAAATAAACAAACAAACAAATGAATAAGTAAATAACAGACATAAGCATCACTGGCCCTACACATGAACTGGAAAGTATCACGAAGTGTGTGTGAAACATCAGCATTTCCTTCTAGTCACCCCGCCCTGTACTCTGACCTTTTCTCCATAGGCAGCCACCAGCGCTGTTTTAGTGACATACTGTTCAAAGAGCAGGAGGAGGAGAACCCAGAGGAATCTTTCTGCACCTAATGTATCGACAAGCTGAACAAGGATGGGCAGGCGCCTGTGCTCTGGAACGTGTGGCAGTGCGTCCACAAACACGTTAATGATTTTCACCACGATTCCTTCCACATTTCTCGTGACTTCTACAGAGTCTCCACCATCGGACTGCAGAACAGCAAGTAGAAACAATGAGTAGGAGCAAATAACCCTTCACAAAGCTTTCAGGTAGACCTGGGAAGGCCTTCAGATGTGCCCCCCCACAAAATGATCAAAAGAACATGAATAATCAAGGAACTATTAGTAAATATTCAGTGAGTACAGATTACATACCAGGGACTGCATGGCCCTGAGGGGAATACAACATGTAGGATGTGAGCCCCGCCACAAAGATTTATCATCTGTATGAACAAGACTCACATGGGGAAAGATACCAACTGGAGGTACTAAATGACAGATCCCAAGTATGTGGCACTCAGAACAAGTCTGCTCTTAGGCCAACTGGGACCCTACACACAACAAGAAGGATTTGTGTTCTGCCCGGAGAAGAATGGGTATAATCTACATAAGCAGAACACAGAAAAGGCCAAAAACTCCCTGTTGCTTACAGAATAATGTTCAAACCACTGAAATCTGGAACTGATACTACAAATACGGTTGTTGAATGCAAGAATGAATGAACCAATGCCCTCTACTTCTCCCTGTCTCAACACTCTGAACTCCACACATCACTCTAACTTACATTCTTCACACACACACTGTACACATTCCTGGACCTTGTCATTTCATCAAGCAAATCATGTCCTTCATTCCTATCAGTTCAAATTGTATTTCTTAGGAAACTTTGTGGTCTTCCTGGCTCAAGGGTGCTGTCTTTTATTCTGAACTCTTTCAGCACAGACCTATTCAACTGGCATATATGATGTTGATGCATACAATTACTTTTCTTTTAATATCTGTGTCCTGTACGTGCCAACTTGTTGGACACAGAGAGTATCAACCTAATACCAAGATTAAAAGAAGAGGAGTGCTGAATACGGTCATCCCTGGAATGGCCAATAATGTGAAGAAGACACTAACAACAGGTGGGGATAAACAGAAAATGAATGTAGATGATCAAGCTCTTTTATTTTTAAGGATGATTTTTAGTTTCAAATGGTTCATCCTTCCAGGTAGAGACTCAATCATCTCTGAGTACATGGCTCTTAGAGAACACTTGAAAAATGTTTGTTGAATTAACAAATTTGCCACTGTAACTCTAAAATGTCCTACCTTCACTAACCTGCATAACAGTATTATCCAAGTGCAATATATGGCAAATTTAAATTCAGTCTGTCAGTGTAACATTAAGCCCCAGGTATAGTTCTACCCCTTTAGCACAGCAAACCAGTTATGCATGTTTCCTTGTATTTTTGGAACGGACATTGTTACTAAAACTAATTATTAGCTTCAGCATTCTAAAATGTAAGAAGCACAAATACCTGAGCATTTCAGAAAGGCTTTTAATGTCACTTATTTACTTCTACTTTCATACTATGTAAAAATTTAAAGACCAAAAACAAACAAAAAAACCTGGGGCACCTGGGTGGCTCAGTCAGTTAAGCGTCTGACTCTTGATTTTATTAGCTTAGGTCTTGACCTCAGCATCATGAGTTCAAGCCTTGTGGTGGGCTTCATGTTGGGTATGCAGCACACTTAAACAATAAAAAACTACTGATGGTATAAAGACAGCTTACCTGAATAAGTGCTGGAATAACCATCTTCACAGTCTTGTTAATAACCTGAAAACTGTAAGTATCATCTAGACGCATGACATTGGCTCCCATAAATGTAAAAATAGACATGATGTTGTGTAGAACTTTATCCTGAAAGAAAACACATCTTTCAACATTTTCCATTTTAAGCACACCAAATATCAATGATTCATTATAGTCTAGCAATAAAAGAAGACACAACTCCATTTAAAAATGGGCAAAGGATTCCCAAAGACATTTTTCCAAAGATAAAGAAATGGTCAATGAGCACATGAAAAGATGCTCAACATTAGGCATTTAAGGAAATGCAAAATCCAAATCCTAAGAAACTTCACACACCCAAGAATGACTTAAAAAAAAAAAAAAAAAAGATCAGCTAGCAGAGAGGGTTTAGAGAAATTAGAATTCTCGTAACTGCCGGTGGGTACAAAATTATATAGATGCTTTGGAAAACAGCTTGGCTGTTTCTAAGAAAATTAAAGTTAACTTCTGACTCACAGATTCCACTCCTCAGTATATACCAGAGAACACAAAACCTATTTATACAAAACCTCATATACAAATGTTCACAGCGCATAATTCACAATACCCCAAACATAGAAATAAATGTCTGTCAACTGACCAACAAATAAGCAAAATCTGGCACATACATACATTGGAATATTATTTGGCCATAAAAAAGAAATACTGACTCAAGCTTCAACATTCATGAACCTGGACAACATTGTGCTAAGTGAAAGAAGTAAAGCATTAAAAAGCACACATGTAATAGGATTCCATTTACATGAAATGTCCAGAACAGGTAAACCAAGAGAGAGAAAGTAGATTAGTGTTTGCCAGGGGCAGAAATTATAGTGTTACAGGGAATAAAGAGTGATGGCTAATGAGTATGGGGTTTCTCTGGAGGTGATGAAAATGTTTTGGAAGTAGAGAATGGTGATATTTATACAACTCTGTCAACATACTGAAACCAGTGAATAGTAGAACCCATTTAAATGGATGAATTTTATTGTATATGAACTATATTTCAATTAAAGCAAAGAAAAAATATGAATGATTCTTAATTGTTTCTAGTTATCAACTCCTCAGCGCTACTGATTCTCTTCCAAGGAAAAAGTTCTATATGCATAAAATCTATGTGATGTTTAGTATACTGAAAGACCGCTAAAGCTCCCAGAGAACCCCAGGTTAAGAACCTGTGACCTCAATCCCCAACAGGAAAAAAAAATCTCAATTACCTTCAAAAGATGTACTTCTATAAGGAACAGGATTTCTCTCACCGAGGTAGTTTATAATCAAAGTACTTTTTCTCAACTCACTGGACAAAAGCTGTCTGAGGACAGTGGGATGGTAATTTTTGTCAAGGAACACCAACACTACTGCTTATAAGTTACATGGTGTCAGGCTCTGTGCTAAGTGCAAACCATAAACCACCCAGTCACAGCCTCACAATAATCCTACAAAGAAGGTTACTATTATTGCCATTTTACAAGAAGAGGACCTGAAGCTTAGCAAGATCAACCAGCTACAGTGCCACAACTGTTAAGAGACAGGGCTAAGAGTCCCACCAATAAGACCCAAAGTCGACTGAATTCAGACCAGTGAGCACTTACGCATTTCCTCTGAAGAAAAAAAATATCAAAGTATCTGCTGAAGTCTCAAAATCATTAGTACTTACAGGAAATATTCCAGCAACAGTACCCAAAAGTAAAAGGGCATGGTGATGGGTCTGCGGCATCTCTGAAACACGGATGCACTGAACGATCAATTCCACATTGAACTTCTCTTCATCCAGAACATCTAGAGGAGGGAAAAAAAAAACAAACCTCTAAGTGGTAGGTACATATGCACGCAAAGCAAGTAATCTTTCCATCGTTTCCTTCCAACAAAGTACATACCCTTTGGTATTTTGCTACCATCTGGAGATAGTTTTTGGCAGATGTTGAGCAAACAACTAAGAATTAATTGTTTGGTGTATTCCATATTTCCCTGCTCCGGTGGCAGAGGTTCTAAGCTCCTTCAGGACCCCCCGGCAAAGACATAATGAGAAATGAAGTTACACAATTTCACTTATGCATTAATGACCACTCTCCAGAATGCATATTTACTTAGGAATAACTAAAATATTTACATTAAACACAGCCTATAAAAAACAAGATTCTAACTGATTTTTTTTCTCATATGGGCAGGTGCTTAATGTCAAATTTTATCTCTCTGTTGTACTCTCCATCAACCTATTTGAAATCTTAGAGAACCTTGAGAATTACATTCTCTTCAGACAAAAACAAATTTTATCTACAATACAATGGCAAACACTACAGCTATCTGGTAATTTATACTTAAAAACCATAGCGGGTTTCTCCCTTTATCTTTAAAGTAAGCATGCCCCAAGAACTCGATTCTGAAAGTTAAGAAGCAGGCTATAAGGGGAATGGTCATTCAGTATACAACACAAGAGGATGATCAATTTGGGCATTAACAATGGGTACCTAACAACTTTCTTTTAACCTTTCAACTACAGTACTTAACTTGCTTTATTTTATAGACTAGTTAAGACTATATTTAAAAAAAAGAATGTTAAGTAAGATGTGCATGAATTAGAATCCTATTCTCTCATAGATCAAATGCAAAGGCAAGTGTCAGTACCTTGACAGCAGGTTAAAAAGAGTTGGTATCAGTATCTGAGGATTTTTGAGTTTCTTTTTGTGCTGCAGTAATTCTAGGATGAGGGTTACTCTTTGCCAGTAAGAACCTCCAACTTCCTGAACAGATTCTAGATCTTGTGATTTTCTGGGAAACAGAAAATATTTGAAAAGCAAACACTATCAATGCAAAGTAAAAATTATCATACTATGTATGCCAAATTAATGGGCATCAAAAAATTATAATGGTTTCATAACATTCAAGGACCGGGGAATAAATAGCATGCTTTCATTGCACTCCTAGCTCTTACTTCTGCTGCATTTTTTGTCTTCTCGTTTGTTGAATTGTGCCCAAGGACTTTGTTTTGTCTGGTGGCTCGAGTTCTATTCTGATTTGTTCAGCATTAACAGAAATCTGAAATATGAATAAAGAATGACTGATGATACACTTCATGGGATAAATTTAGAGAAACAGATGTTGACTTAAATGTCCATGTCCACTTTCACATTTTCCTAGGACTTTAGAGCCCAAACCAATCCCAAACCCCGAAGGCAAATGCCACCATATTCTTTTCCATGTCCTAACAGCTGTATAAAGACGAAAACACCACACAAACAGGAGTGTAGTATACACACTGTTCTGTAGCTTAATTTGTTTCACTTAGAAATCTGCATCTCAGAAATCTAAGAAAATATGTTAAATACTGAGAACTGGTGAATCTGCATACTAGGACTTCCCCATACCAGTACCTATTTTTGTGAACTTGTTTTCTTTTAAACAACAAAACAAAGTAACTAAGTGGTTGTTCTGATGTACAGCTATGTTTTAATATACATATAAACCAATGAGCACATGCTCAATTCCACGATATACATGTCATCAAACAACTATTTAAATTAAGTAGAACCCGCTGAGTACTCCGTTAAGGAGTACTCCATTGAAAATCCTTGCATAGGGGCGCCTGAGTGGCTCAGTGGTTTGGGCTGCTGCCTTCGGCTCGGGTCATGATCTCAGGGTCCTGGGATCGAGCCCCACATCGGGCTCTCTGCTCCGCAGGAAGCCTGTTTCCCTCTTTCTCTCTCTCTGCCTGCCTCTCTGCCTACTTGTGATCTCTGTCTGTCAAATAAATAAATAAAATCTTTAAAAAAAAAAAAAAGAAAAAAGAAAAAGAAAATCCTTGCATAGAACAAATAGATCCCATCTAATGTAAGAGCCAAACTAACACTATACCCAACCTGGTTAAAATATAAATATTTCACAAAATAAAAATCGTGGTGAAGACTTATAATTTTGATTCTGCACTTCTCTATGAGCTACTTGTCCATGATTCTTATTAATGCTACCATCTGACACTCTAAAGGCACTGGATTATCAGAGGTTAATTAAACATGGTATTACTTGGAAGAGAACAATAATAAACAAATTATAGAAATTGCGTAACTTACCCCTTTAAAAACACTGCTAACAGTTTGAGCACAATGTGAATTTTTACAGTTCACCAATAAATCAAACAACATGCGCAAAAGCTTCTGCTGAACTTTTTCATCTGATATAGCTGCAAAAAATGGCTTTGTAATCTAGAGGAGGTAGAAAAAAGGCAATTGAGCTCAACAAATGTGAATCCCAAAAATGACCTTTAAATAGTTCTTTTTTATGATGTAATATTATTCCCATTTTGTCAGCTAAAATGTAGCTTTATCACACCTACGTATCACTCAATTTTGCAAAAGCAGGCCAAACAGATCATATCCATTTTAAAACATGTCCAGTCTACTTTAGCTCCTCCAAGTAAAACACTACAAAATTTTAAGAGCTTGAACATATTTTAGTCTTTAAAAAAGTCACTGACCTTTTCAAGAGCGGTTATCTGAATGGTTGGCATTCCTGTGCAAAGTTCCTCTGTTGTATGTACAGCTTTTATAAATATATCTAGACTCTTTGGGTCCTTATGTAAAAGGGAAGCTGAATATTCATTATATTTTCCCAGAGTGAGATGTAAAATAAAGGCCTCATCTTTTAGGACAGCTGTCGGCTCCTTCTGGATTTTTTCTAACAGTTGTTCAGCCATAGGCAACAGCTGAGAAAGCACCATCTAAAGTTGGAGAAATTTATTAGCGAACAGTTATCTCTACTGACACCTATTTTTGCTTGCTTTACAAAGACATCCCAAGATATGATGTTACAAGCCTGGGAGCTTAGCCTGGAGAAAACACCCAATTAAAAATGATCCCTTGGACAGGAGCAAGGCTATTTAATCCAATTAAGCACTCAGGCTTTCTCTGATGGTTCAGTTTATAATAGTCAAAAGCTCTAAACCCTTCAGAAATGAGGAGTAATTTGTAGGTATCCCAAGACTTTCTGATAACAAGAAACACAAACTAAAGTTTTCGACCACAAAAATAAATTTTAGCAAACACTGCATATTTCCTCAAACAGAACTTCCAAATTATGTATGTGAGGTCTTTAACAACTAAACCAAATGCCAGCACATTATGGCTCGTGGGCCAAATCCAGAGGTCCACCTGTTTTGGTCAATTTTATTTACTGAAATACAGCCAAGCTCATGTTTACATAACTGGCTCCAACTTTCACAATACAATGGCAGAGCCAAGCACCTGCAAGAAGAAAAGACTGTGGGAGCCCACAGAACAAATGTTTACTATTTGGTCTTTCACAGAACAGACAGTCAATTCCAGTTTAAACTACAAGGGATGACACAAAGCCGCTCAATGCCATCTGTTGGCTGCCACCAGGAAAATCTGATCATGTGGTTTTCACTCCACTGACACCTGCCTGAGTTCTCCACGTTGCAGTCAGTCTGAGACTGGTGAAGCATCCATGCACTTTGGAACAGTCTGATCACATGTGCCATCACAAAAAACAGTGATTCACAACCTCCTTTGTGCCAAGGCCTCCCTGACGACATAATGAAAGCTATGGATTTCCCCCAGAAATAATGTTCAAACACACACATTTTATGAATGAACAAAGGATTCTGGAATATTCATGCTTATGTCCAAATATATTATCTTGTGTAGGATTTCCACCAGAAGACACAAACCAACAGTTTTCTCAGCAGTGCATCTTCAGTGTTTTTCCCCATGTTTTTACTTTTTTAAATTCACTTCAAATAAATGATTATGTAGGAATAACATAAAATTTTAAAATAGAAAAAAAAAATCTACCAGTACTTGCTTTTTGTGTCCTCTATCTGTTTCTACATCTCACTTCCCTCTCCCAAATTATAAAGAAAATTTTCACTTCTGAGTGAGTATCTGTAACTCCTGCAAATGTTTTCCTCACTCATTAGCCGATACAATAGTGTTTAGTAACATTACATGGAATGTGTAAGCCACCTAAATTGCACATACCTCATTGTTGACTTTCTGAAGTACTTTCACCAAATCTTTTGCAATGTAAGATGGGCAACTATATACACAATTGAGTAAGTTTTTCAAAGTTTCAGATAACTTCTGATGAGATTTTGGTTTCTTTTCTCTCTGTAGTTCCTCAAACAAAGTGGCTAAATCCTAGCACACCAAAAAGAAAATCAGATAAAAAAGGGCTGAGAAACTATAAAAGCTAAATGTACTAATCATAGAAGAGTCTTTTCCAAATCACATGATAGTGAATCATTTTTCATTTCCTGTTGAAACCTTAACAGGAAATGGTACAATACCTCTAAGTTAGTACTATCAAGAGTCACATACTGAAACACTGTATGCTATCTTTTTTAAAAACGGTAAGAGAAAGTTGTGCAGATATTGACATCAATTTCGAAATTTCAGTGACTTGACTCGATCAAAATCCCTACAAAGCAAAATGTCAAAAGAGGACAAAACTGTTCACAGGTATACACAGGCATGCGCACACGATCAATCTTCTTTGATAATGAGTTTACCTGAGCAACATAGGTGGCATCTGAGGTGATCTCCTCTATTTTAGGAACCAAATGATCTATTAACAGGTGGAACTGAGACACCACTCCACTGAGGGCTTGGAGACAAAGAATGGAGGCCCTTCGTACTTCTTTTATGGGGCTTCCCAGATTAATGAGTAGAGCTATCACCACTAAAACCAAAGGGGAAAATATTTAGCAACTTAAAAAATTTAAACAGTATAAAACTTAAATAGTACCAGAGGGTATGTCGAAGTTTTCCTCCTCACTGAAATTCTCTCTGAAGACCATTCACTGTTTACTATTCTAGCAAAATGTTATTAGCTATATGCTACTACATCCTTTTGAAAACATACAAATGAGAGCAGAGTACACAATGTACACACACACACACACACACACACACACACACAGAATGATTACATCTCAATTTATTTTGAAGTGCTTTCTACCTAAGTGTGTGTATCTAAATTAAATCATTCTTTAAAACTGTATGGTTCTCCATTCTATTTTCTATATTTTTTAAACCAGTACCTTGCTGGTGACTCAGCTGTTCCTTATCTCTCAGCACTGTAACTGCTAACACAAATATCTCTTTACATACATCCTTGCAAGTACGCAGATAAACTACCCATTGTGTATCAGGCTTTGCAAATATTTTGTCCTTAGTGGCAGAAATTAGTCTAATTTTTCTTCTAGTTTTGTACATTGCTTAGAGAGGCCCTCCCCGCACTGAGTCAGTTGTTCAAGTGTCTATCTTCATATTCTGAGAGAGGCCACATGTACCACATGTTCTCTTCTACCACTAGAGCTAAGTTGTGTGTTGTTTTTTTAATGTGAAATCTTTAGTTCACATGAAATTTCTGTCTAAGGAATAAGATTGGAGTCAAACTTTTAATGTCTCCAAATGGCTAGCCAGATGTCCCATTTAATAATCCACCTAAAAATTCTAGAGCTTTATTATTCATACATTCCGTCAGTATCTGAAAGAGCTACTGCTTGCTGCCAACTACTACTTCTAGAACCAAGCCCAGTAATGTAATGAATTTAGAAGGAATGCTTTTAACTCTGCAGTTAAGAATGCTAGCTTTTGATTTGAGAAGTATTTTTATTACTCACTCTTATTTTGCTGCCACTTAATTAGAATTACTGATTTTTATCTAATGCCTTTTCAGTTTTTTTGGAAAATGATATGGGTTTTCTCCTTTCAAATTGATATGGCTAATTATATTAAGAGTTCATAATTTTGAACCAATTTCGTATTATTGGAATTAACTCTATTTGGGTAAATACGTGCTTTTTAAAAAATATACTGGACTCAATTTGCAAATACTTTAGAAATTTGCATTATTATTCAAAGAAACATGCCTATTGTTTTCTTTTTGTTTGGAAGAACTGTCAATTTTCAATGTTACACTTGTTTTAGACAAAGCATCTGGAAGCTTTTCTTCATTCTATGCCCTGCTCAGTTCAACAGCACTGGAAAACCTGCTTCAAAAATCTGGTAGAGTATCTGTAAGCTCAAGTGGATTGAGGGTTTTTTGAAAAAATGTCTTTGGGAGAAAAGGATACCTAAAATTCTTTTATGGTAATTAGTTATTTAAGCTTTATTCTGTGCTATCTACTGAGGCGAGTTGTGCCAACTTTTATTTTGGTAGTAATGATCCATTCCATATATTCCATTTCTGGAATGCTAAGAAACAGCTCAACAAACTTTTGAACCTGAGAAGGTAAACTGAAAGCTGGAAATCTTTCCTGGTCTCTGTAATGTTAACTCATAAAGTCAGAAACAGCTCGAAAGCTGAATTCATGCAAGGGGCAGCATCAGGTCAAGATACTATTTGCTAAAATTCCCTGTATCATTCAAAAATGAATTCAAAGAAGAAAATACTACAGTTACCATGTTCCAGTAACATTTACTGGAACTCAAGGTAGGCAAAAAGTACCTTAAACAATCAAGTTTTAGGAATGTTCTTCCATTTAAAATCTCTGTGACTTCATTCTCCCAAATCATCTTACTTAGATTTAAAATAGTTATTTTACACAGAAGTTGAAAAAAAATACTGAGCTTTGGTTTTAAATATATAAATGAATGTACTACATTGATCAGGTATTAAAAAAACAAAGGCAGTCTACATCTACATCTTATTACAAATGAGATTAAATATTTATTCATCTAACAAAATTTGCTGTATGTAAGCAAATTTTGAACTGAGTATCTGGAGAAAAAGCAATAAATGGTGGTTAGATTCCCAAGCCACTGACAAAGACTTAATTCAAATAACAGCATACTATATTAATATGCCAATACCTTTTTCTTTTGAAAGACAAAGTTTTTTGTAAACAGATTAAAAGAAGTATCAGCCAACACTTCCTGGACTCCTCACAGACAAGGTACGCATAGAAGCTCACTGTGTACTCAAAGAGGAGAGCACGGAGGACAGGTGCAATGGCTAAATGACCTTCCACTTTAGGCCCCCTGGGACTCTATAGTGTGCAGTCCTTGAGCTTCCCAGTAGAACAAGGTGCATCTCTCCTGTTTTCAGTGGAGTACTGTGACATTTCTAGCAGCATAAATGCAAAAGTACTTTAGGAAGAAGGAAAATGACAGATGACAAGTCAGGGGTAGACAGGGAGCCTATCTTGCAGCAAAACTGGGGACAAGTTAAGTCTTTGGGTCCTGGAGATATCCATTCCTCAGAAACTACTGCCTTTGATACCAAAAGATAACAGACATTTCATAATTAGGAAATCCAAATAGTTATGACCTCTAAATAAAATACACATACCTTTATGAAAACTCCCAAATTTAACAAAAATATCCATTTTAATAAATCATGCTACTTCCATACAATGGAATAATTTGCAGACATTTTAAAATAAATTCTTATATAAAGTACTACTATAGAATACTTGTAATATAATACTTAATACTTTATTAAAGAATTTAATAAAAGGTTTAAAATAAATTTAATAAAGAGTTTAAAAAATGTACAGGAGGGTCTTCTCATCTAAGGCAGGAAAAAAAAAAACCTTAAAGTAAGTCTACCTAAAAAAAGGGAAGGCAATTTTACAGTGAATGGTAAAGAAATTATATTCATGGGATTTTATTTTATAAGTAAAACTCGAAATCTATGTATGTAAATTACCTTGTATTTAACAAAATCTTGGTTACAATTGTAATTATGTGCTCTTTCACAGAGCTAATGAAAGATAAACAGAAATGATCTTGGGAAAAAAATATGATCATTCACTTTACTTTCACAAAACATTTATAAAAAGCAATTTTAGGGGGTGCCTGGGTGGCTTAGTCGTTAAGCATCTGCCTTCTGCTTGGGTCGTGATCCTGGGGTTCTGGGATCAAGCCCCACATTGGGCTCCCTGTTCTGTGGGAAGTCTGCTTCTCCCTCTCCCAACCCCCAGCTTGTGTTCCCTCTCTGTCTCTCTCTCTGTCAAATAAATAGATCTTTTAAAAAAAAAAAAAAAAAAGCAATTTTAGAATTAACAAAAAAAAATCTAGAATACCCTCAAATTTCCCAAAGGCCACTCTTATTCCTTTGACATTAAAATCATTCCAGTCTGAAGTATCAATCATATGCATCATCCTTATCAATTCTCTCATCTTTAATCGCTACAGGGTCTAATTCTGCCAGATCCTCTCATCTGTCAGTAGCTTTTTAAAAAATTTTTTTGGTCAGTAACTTTAAAGTACCTATTTTCCAGTATCACGTTCATCAACTTCATGGAATTTGCAAATTTCATTTTATCAAAAAATAAACTTAATAAACTTAAACTTGGGGGTGTTTTAGTAGTGAGTGCCCAACCTGAAAATGAGTTACACATGATAAAAGAGACAAATTCAGAAAGGTTGTCTGGAGACCCATTTTCTAAGTAGTCAGTTGAATACAGAACTGTATTAAATGGCATGGCTTCTCCATGTAACCCTTCACTGATGAAATGCAGAACATGAATAGCTGGATATTAACAACCCATTTTGGTGATTAAAAGTAGTTTATATATGGGCTCCTGGGTGCCCCAGTTAAGTGTCTGCCTTCAGCTCAGGTCATGAAATCAGGGTCCTGGGATCGATCCCCATGTCGGGCTCCCTTTCCTCGGCTCCTCCCCATCTGCTGGTGTGCATGCCCTCTTTCTCAAATAAGTAAAATCTAACAAAAATAATAATTTATATATACGTATATACAGTTTATACACAAGAATTTATATGTATACACCTAACTTATACATACACGTAAAGAGCAGAGAGAGTGCACACACTGTGAGTACTCTTCAGAAAAAAAAGTTAAAAAAAAAATTCTCCCAACTATAACCCACATAAACTACCTATAGAGAAAGCATTAAAGCTGATCATGACAGAACACAACACGCTTCTCATGATACCTGGAGAAGATACAGATGCCAGCTGATGTTTATCCTGTGCCTTCTGAGCAGAGAGCATCTCACAACCTATATAAAGAGCTTGAGTCTGCAATGCTGCTTTCACGCTGCAATTAAGTGGATTTGAAAGGCTAGACCCATATGTCCATAAAACAGAGAAGAACTTGAATAACTGAAAAATATCTTCTAGATGCACCTAAATTAAATAAACGACAGTGAAGTTTAATTTTTACTCACATTTAGTTGGTTCCAAATCCTCTTTACACTAGTGTACAATTACAGAAAACACTTTGTTGTAATGACAACAAAGCCCTGTCCCAAGACTTAAAATTTTCCATACTTATTTTAACCAACGAGAAGTATGGAAATGAATCCAAAGGACTTGCTATAACTTTGCCTCTGAACACACTGGACAATAGTAACAACATGTGAAAATAAGCAGAAAACCAAGACTCGTGATGAGGGGGAAGCCTTGTTAAGAAAGAATTTCAAGATGGAATAAGTGTCACCAGTGGTGCCAAATGCTGCTGAAAGGGGTAAGACAAGAACAGAGACTTAACTGCTGGACCTAGCAACATGGAGGTCCATGAAATTTCTTAACTGAGTTGCACAAGCTAACTTACCCCATTGAACAGCAGTTTCTCACTGGTAATGAATTGTGATTAGTAAGTACATGACAGGCCTAACACACTACTAGGCATGCAGCAATGTTAGTCTCTGGCCTATGGAGGTGTCATAATGATATCACTACCTCACAGGGCCCGTGTATATTATTACCCCATACTCTGTACTGTTCAAAAATCTACTTTCATTTTCATTAAAAAACTGTCATAAATGCTCTATCTTCTGAAAGGGAAGAGTATGCCTGAAAAAGATGAGCCTAGTACCTTTATGAAAAGTTTCATCAGAACCCTAAAGTGAGTGGCATCTGTACCACTGAGTATCATCTCAAAGAGCCCAATAAGCAAGCGCAGATAGGCTCTGCTATCTTCTTTCAGCTGCTCGGGATTCCACCATATATCATCTACATGGACATGAAGAGAGAGAGAAATGATGAATAAACTTATGTGAACACGTGCTGGGAACTTTTCACTCAAAACAAAGAATAGTTGTGGAGAAAATAATTGTTTTCTTGAGTATCACATTCAAAAGTCACACTTTGTCCTACCTTTAGGAAAAGATTTAGGACCCTTCAGTGCATGAATAAAATTTTTCAGTGCAAATATGAGTAAAACAGAGTCCTCCAGGGCAACACGCTGGGCCAAATTGAGCTGTTTTATGTAATGGGCCCACAGTTCCACTGGTATCTCTCTGTCCATCATCAGCTCAAAATGCCATTCGGAAGGGATTTCCTGAAATAGTAAAGGAAACAAAGAGCATAAATATGAAGGAGTTTTGAACATGGATTATACACAGGGGAACTGCAATGATATATGATTGAGTAATATGCAAAATTTCGTCTCTATGAGCATTTGAGGACAGGATTAACAGCTTTATCCAAATTTGTAAGGAGGTTTAACTACCACTATTCACAACAAAAAGATTGTTATCCACAGTTTCATTTTATCTATATTTCCTTGAACACATATCTAAAAATAAATTTTATCCATAGAAATTGTGTTTATTAAATGGCACATTTCTATAGAGAAAGGAGTTGGATTTCCAGGAGACCCTTAAAGGGAGCTTTCTCATGTCACATACTTCTAATGGGGTGCAAATAGATCTACACAAGTAGCAAAATGTGAGGGTGCTTAAAAATTATACAGCAGATACTAAAAAGCAGCATGAGAAAACATGAAGAAAAATGATAAACAAGACCCTGTACAGAAGACTGCAAAGTAGTAACTTAGAAGGAAAATAACCCAAAGCCAGACTTTTGAGAAAATGTCTCTAATGAGGGATTTCATTGGCTCAGTGTGCTGTTGCAGCCAGAAAGACTCAGGACTCCTATAAAGAGTACTAAATATAAAACAGCATGTTATCTGCACATATAAAAAAACAATCCATTTGTCCATACTTTTAATACCAAGGGCAAATACCATTCAGGTTATTACATTCTACAAAAGAAAGAAATTAAGAAGGGCTTATCTGGGCTACTTTTTATAATATAAAAATCCACCACTCTTCTATATTTTTTTCTACGATTTTCATTCATGTATTTGAGAGTGAGAGAGAAAGAGAGCACACATGAACAAGAGGGAGGCTGACAGAATCTAAGCAGACTCCGCACTGAGAATAGAAGCTGAGGTGGGACTCAATCCCATGACCTGAGATCGTGACCTGAGACAAAACCAAGAGCCAGATGCTTGACTGAATGAGCCACCCAGGAACTCTGAAAAATTCGTGCTTTTCAAGTTTACATAATTTTAGGTAACAATGACTATGGCTAGAACTTGTAAAACCCTCAGGGTATGTGTAAATGTAAGAAAGATGCGATTCGTTTCAGCAAACCCTAATATGAAAAGCCCTCTGATTGTTGGAAGACAAATAAAAACAAAAAACTATTAAAAATATTAGAAGAGGGGCGCCTGGGTGGCTCAGTGGGTTAAGCCTCTGCCTTCAGCTCAGGTCAAGGTCCCAGGGTCCTGGGATCGAGCCCCGCATCAGGCTCTCTGCTTGGCAGGGAGCCTGCTTCCTCCTCTCTCTCTGCCTGCCTCTCTGCTGCTTGTGATCTCTGTCTGTCAAATAAATGAATAAAATCTTTAAAAAAAAAAAAAATTAGAAGAAATCATCTTATTACCTCAAGATGTGAGACTAGGTAAATATACAAACAACTGAAACATGCTCTTTAGCCAATACTGTCAAAGATAATAGTAAGCTGGTGAGATCCAAATCTGATGTAATATTAAAATAATACAAAAGATCAACTCCTGGGGCACCTGGGTGGCTCAGTTAAACGTCTGACTCTTGGTTTCGGCTCAAGTCATGACTTCAGGATTGTACGACCATGGTATGTAGGGCTCTGTGCTCTCTGGGGAGTCTGCTTAAGATTCTTTCCCTCTCCCTCTCCCTTCACACCCCTCTCAAGTGTATCTCTCAAATTGTTTTAAAAATTTGAATTCGTGGGGTGCCTGGGTGGCTCAGTGGGTTAAGCCTCAGCCTTCAGCTCAGGTCATGATCTCAGGGTCCTGGGATCGAGCCCCGCGTCGGGCTCTTTGCTCAGCAGAGAGCCTGCTTCGCCCTCTCTCTCTGCCTGCCTGTGTGCCTACTTGTGATCTCTGTCCATCAAATAAATAAATAAAATCTTTAAAAAAAAAAAAAAATCAATTCTTAGTAAATAACAGAATAAAGTAAATATTTTGTTCAAGCAATAACATGCCTAGTGAATTCTTCATCACAAAGTATATTTAAGTATAACTCCGGTAATTAATAAAGATAATACAGGGAAGAGTCAACTATCAGGTACAGAACATCACAACCCTGAAATTCTATAATTCAATTAAATTCTCTAACTTTCTACCTATTGCTGCCCAAGGCTGCTTCACATTCACCCCTCGTATCCAAAGATTTAGCATTTCAGCCCCCAATTTTCAGTGCTGCTGTGATTAGTAAGCCAGGCTGCCACTTTACTCAATGTTCCAAAAACTGTGCACTCCTTACCACCGCAGTAATCACACTCTCAAGCTTCTTTATTTTTTTCTGCAATAAGCTGAAGACTCTGATCGCAAAGGGGAAGTGAGTTTCTTTTAAAGATGAACAGCAAGAAACAAGCACAGCCATGATCACATGAAAAGTCACTTTTTGCTTCAGGCTAAAGCACTCCTTTTCCCCAATGCTTATTAAATCTTCCACCTTGAAAAATAAACATACTCCATTACTCATAGCTCTTCACTGATTTCTAAAGTAATAATAAAATTAAATAATCTCAGAATTATAATGAACATAATTGCATCTGGCAACTGGATAAAGGGCTTTAAAATTATACTCCTAAAACCTTGACATAGGTTTATTTACTACAGCAAAAGAGAAAAAAAATCCTTTTAGAGATTGTTATTTAAAAAAATATATGACTTTATATTTTAAATGACAGGAAACAAGAAAGCAAAAAAAGATACACTATTCTTATAATCCAATGTAAAACCACAAAAATATTATATAAAATGTAGAAGATTTCAAACACTCTGCGGAACATACTATGTAAAACTATACATGTTTAAAGCATAACAAAGTAGTCAAAAATGTAAAACTTATTTTAAAAAATCTAGTAAACCAAACACTGAGAATCTAATAGAATTTTAGGAAGTCCAGGGGTGGTCTTTGACAGCATACATACCATCTTTAACATTGAAGAAGGATCCCCTGAACTTATATTGTCAGCCAATAATGCAATCATCTTCTGATTTGTTACACCAATTAGTTTTCCTGACTCTGTGCTTTTAATCACATTTTCAAGAGCTGTTAAAAAAAAAAAAAAATGAACACAGAGGACACTTGTATCACCAATACTCACCTCATGAATTCTGTAGAGTAAGAAATTTAGGCAAAAGTTTCAATTTTCCTATGAAGGTTTGCTCTGTATTTTTCCTTTTATCCAATTCTGAATCTATCTCTGGGTCAGCTTTATTTTTATTGTCGTTGACTATTGAAAAACATGGGGAAGGGGGTTGCCAATGCCCCTCCCTAACACAAGAGAAAATCTGCATATATCCTCAAAAACTTAACTACTAATAGCCTACTACAGACTAGAAGCCTTCAAATAACAGTTAACACACCTTTAATGTTGTAAGTGTGCTATACTGTATTCTTACAAAATTGTAATCTAGAGAAAAAAAAGTAGTGTTTAAATAATCATAAAGAAAAGAAAATGTATTTAGAGTATTGTATTTTTTTTTATAAAGATTTTATTTATTCATTTGACAGACAGAGATCACAAGTAGGCAGAGAGGCAGGCAGAGAGAGAGGAGGAAGCAGGCTCCCTGCTGAGCAGAGAGCCTGACGGGGCTCGATCCGAGGATCCTGGGACCATGACCTGAGCTAAAGGCAGAGGCTCTAACTCACTGAGCCACTGTGGTGCCCCTAGAGTATTGTATTTATCAAAAAATACCTGCATTTAAGTGAATCCACATGCCGTTCAACCCTATGCTGTTCAAGAGTCAACCGTAGGTTTCTGACCTTGGCAAAAATTTTTAAAAATCTTGCTGACACAGACCATAGCAAACATGATTTCAAATAATGATTAGAGCCAACTTTTAATTGTACTTTTCTTTTTAAAGTATTTATTTATTTTTTTAAAGATTTTATTTATTTGACAGAGACAGCGATCACAAGGAGGCAGAGCAGCAGATAGAGAAGGAAAGTTGGCTCCCTGCTGAGCAGAAAACCCGATGTGGAATTCGATCCCAGTACCCTGAGATCATGACCTGAACTGAAGGCAGAGGCTTAAATTAACCCACTGATCCACTCAGACGCCCCTCTTTTTAAAGTATTTAAAGTGTTGCTGGTTCCGCCCCCCACACCCAAAGGCAACCAAATTTTTTACCTTCTTTCCAGCCTCTTAATACAGGGTGCAGAGAGCAAATTCCGGATTTCGATAAATATATGGCAATCTTCGTATCAGCAGATTCCATATCATCATTGACAATAATCATAAATGGCAGCAGATGCACCATCACTTGATTTGACAATTGATCGTTTTCACTCAGTATCTCTTCCTTAATTAGTATGTCTGCTGCTACTTCAAGTACTTTGTACCTGAAACACAAACACATTTGGCTAAGGGACCCATTAGAAACTTAAATTCAGCAAAAAAAATTATTATATTGTTCTGCTCAACTGACACTATCCTGACCTCACCAAACACGTTATTCGGAGAGACCCCAGACAATCACTCAAAATCCATGCTAACAGGGAGCTATTTGGGACAGTAATTGTTAACTTTTTTTTTTTTTTTTTTTGAGAAATCACTAGGTTGACTGTAACATAAAACATGTATCTCACAACATATCTCAACTCCACTAGACATGAAGGATTCACTCCTAAGTTAAAAAAAAATAAAAACACATACTATGTGTTAAGAACTAAATATGACAGATACAAAAATCTGTAAGACATGCTCTCCTCCCCCCAGGAGCTTAGGTCATTTTTTTCAATGCAAAAAGCTTAGATGTGAAAAATGAAGTAACTAGAGTACATCAAACACTACAGGTGACCATGTGCCTCTGAGCTTATTTTAATATGTTTACTTTTAATTATAAAGTAATATACTATCCTTATAAAAACAATCAAATAGAATTATATAAAGCAGAAAATTAAACTACTTCCTACCCTACTTCTCAGATTTCACCAGTTATGTCACTCATTATGTAATCTTTCCATTTTATTAGGAAAATTTTTATTAAGAAAATTTATTAAGGAAAATTTCAAACATAGAGAACCCCCACAAACCCTCTTTCTTTTTATGATGCACAAGTTACATTATTATCCATTCCACTACCATGACCAAAGGGCCACGTAACTAAATTATCAGATGCAAAAATGTAAAGAAAGAAAACAGAACTGAAACGGACATAGAATTCTGTCACTTCAAAACAGTATGAGAAGTTGGGATGCCTGGGTGGCTCAGTGGGTTAAGCCGCTGCCTTCGGCTCAGGTCATGATCTCAGGGTCCTGGGATCGAGTCCCGCATCGGGCTCTCTGCTCAGCAGGGAGCCTGCTTCCCTCTCTCTCTGCCTGCCTCTCCATCTACTTGTGATTTCTCTCTGTCAAATAAATAAATAAAATCTTAAAAAAAAAAAAAAAAAAAAAACAGTATGAGAAGAAATGAATACATACCATTCCCTATTTTTTGAAAGTTCTGCTCTTCGAAAGAGGCTGAGAAGATTTGAAACTGTCACTTCTGAACTAAAATATTGTTTGAAAATCTAAAGGGGAAGAAACATACATAAGTAAATTTTCACTTGCTTCAGATACACATGGTACTTGTTAAATGAACTTTAAAAAAATAATGAATTATAAAGAATTTATCTCCCAACAGTCGTCATATAATTTCAAAGCTTTATGAGAACAGTTTCTCAAAAGTGGCATTTATGAGAGAATCTTCCATGATCCCAAGGTATTTACTGCTGACAAAAATTCACAAAGCACATTTCCTTCTTGAAGAACTTCCATATACATAAAACTCTGCAGTCTAGTTTTTCCCATGAGCTTTCCTTAATCAGGCTTAAGTCTGTTTTCTCAGGAGAACAAATTCCCAATGAAGGAATAATTTCCAAATATGTTCCTGCCTAGAGCAGAGAATCACCTGGGAATGAAAAAATATTTACAAACTGTGTATTTCAACAAACAAATTCACTCACCTTAAATGCATTTATAGCTGACAAAACAACATCTATGCTATCATCACCTAATCGGGTTAAAACAGCTTCTTTTATGAAAGACTCATCAACACTCTCCTAAGCAAGAGAAAAAATATTTAAATTTGGTTATTGCTAAAACCTCCTAAGAGTTTACACTAAAAAGAAAGCTTAGTTTTATGAAAAGCACTCATTATCAGTCAAGAAATACAGGCTCTACCCTAGACAAACTCAAACACTCAGCATACTTGCACTGAACTCGATAATCTCTAAAGGGTCTTTTTAGATGAGTAATTATTTGGTAAAAACTTTTCCCAGTTTCTACTGAAAATACCATAGAATATGTATAATCCAAACATAAGTTTTGCATTAAGAAGTTCATCTTGCTATGGGGCACATGGGTGGCTCAGTGGTTTGGGCCTCTGCCTTCGGCTCGGGTCGTGATCTCAGGGTTCTGGGATCAAGCCCCACATCGGGCTCTCTGCTCAGCGGGACCCTGCTTCCCCCTCTCTCTCTGCCTGCCTGTCTGCCTACTTGTGATCTCTATCTGTCAAATAAATAAAATCTTTAAAAAAAAAAAAAAAAAGTTCATCTTGCTACACAAGAGCCCGGATATTGAGAGTACATAGACTAAAGAACCAGAACGTCTGGTTTAAATCTTAGCTCGACCACTTACCAATTGTGTGACCTGTAGCAAGTTACTTAACCTTTCCAGGTCTCACTGTTCTTGTCTATCAAAGACAGCTAATAATAGCACCTATCTCAAAGAACTGCCACAAAATGAAATAATACCTGTCACTGCATAGAACAAGGCCTAAAAGTTAAAAGTTAAAAGTTAGCTATTATTATCAAGATTTTTACAAGGATAAGGACATCTGCTGAAAAGCCAGTTGCCAGTCTGTCAAAAGAGATTTTATTTTTCTTAACAAAAGAAAATAAAGCATATAATCATTCAAAGTAATGGGAAACTAAGACTACAAGCCAACCTAAATATATCCCTACCTGTAGGTGGCATTTTTTATAATGCTATAAAAAAGTAACAGGGCTCTCTGTTGGGAGATAAAACCCAAACCCCTAGAACTCATAAAACTGAAGCTCAAATCTCATGTACCAAATGTCACCAAAATTTTCTCTAGAGCTAACAAGTAGCCAAATATCCCAATCTGAAATTCTATAATAGGATCTATGTTCTGTCACTGATGGAGAAGGAAAAGTGAAATCAAAGCATGCAGAGAAAGACAGTAACTGTAATGACAATATTGAACCTAAAAGGCAGATGTATACAGTGCCTTTTACTGAAAATCTAACCAGATGCAGAAAAGGACAGGGGAGGTAGGGATTAAGAGTAAAAGAAGGCTGAGAACAGCTGTAGGAGTATTAGGAGCTTCCAGGAATCCCTTTTTCATTCTAGACACTGGAATCTTCTCATCAAAACAAAGACCAGAATTCAGTAGTTTAATTAAAAAAAACAAAAAATCAATAGCACATACTTATCAGCAGTTTGTGAAACATAATCTTATGCCAGATCAGAAATGAATCAAAATCAATAGATTATAAATCTGAATACTACAAACATTTTTAAAGAAACATTCTGACAGATCCTAACACTTTATTATTTACAAATCATTTTAAAATTAAATAACTCAAAAATATAAATATATCAAAAATATAAAACAAAAAATTTGAAGTCCAATATTTAAAAACCCTATAAAGCCAATAAAACTCAAACTGAAATGTATTTATTAGGGTAATTATGATTAGCTGAAATTAAATTCTACTTGTGACATGAATCTGGATCTACCAACCATGACACAAGTTTGAGTTCAGCATGTTTGTAGTACTACATGCCATGGGGAAACAACTCTAGAACCACTTTTTTTATTCCAGAAATTTTCCAAATATGCTAATAGTAGTACATATACAAGAGGATTTCAGATATCACAGCAATGAACACTCCCATTTCAATTACAGTAACTACAGCAAAATATCTATACCAATTAGCTCTTCAAACCCATGATTTGATGGCTATGTAAAAATGAGTCCATTTAAAAGTGGGAGAAAAATTTTAAAAACATAGTATCAACAGTAAGCAAACAAACCAAAAATCGTGAAGGTATTGTTTGAATGGCTTAAGAATGAAAAATACTGCTTCATTTGAATCATTACAAAGTCTTCTAAAATACCATTTTGGTATAAAGACATTATTTACAAATTAAGTCAGCCTTTGTACTTGCTTCTCGCAGCCACCAAAATGTGAAACACAAATACAACTGCAGGTACTGAGATCATGAACGGTATCCCAAAAGTCTCATTCCCATGTCCCCAAATACACTCATGTTGAACTTGAGACTATCAAAGTCAAATTTCAAAACTAAAACATTCTCAGATAATTTGTGAGCCTCTGTAAATAATCTAGAAATTCTAGTCTGAAAAACACTAAGCTAAATAATAATCTGCAACGTGGAAACATGTGAAGACAATTGTTATTAGAGCATACACAAGTTAAAAGTGCTGCCTGCTGGTATGTATGGTCCTAAATCTTTGTCCTGTACACTCTCCTCTGCTTTATTAATCTTATATCTGTAATTACACAATATTAATTATAGTTGGTAACTTCAATTTCTTACTCTAGAATGACACTGTTCACCATAAGGATAAAAATACCACAAATGAAGCTGTCTGATACAAACCTCTGATGTTTTCATATTTTTCAGATGATTAATGGCCAGAAGTCTCACAGGAGCAAGCGGATGATTCAGACTGAGCATCAGGGAAGTATCAGAATCTGCTAGAAACTATAGGATTCATCACAATCACCAAATTATTTTTGCCATTAAATCTGAACAGCATCTAATCAAGAATAAAAACTAGAAAAAACCATCCCAAAATGCCCAACACATTTGATAACAACCATCTAACTTCAGACACCACGAAATAAAGTAAAATCTTTGTCTCTAGAACAGGGTATGAGTTACAATAGATGAACAAAATGTATACTGTTAATGTTGTGACTTTGAGTACCCTCATGTCTATGGGTAGGTTTATTTAGTGAAGCAATTCTATGAAGTAACTTTGCATTCTTTATGTAGATCTGACTCCAGACTGAGAAGTACCTAAAATAAATCATTGTAGTAGCACCTAAATGAAAATAAAAATTTAAAAAATTGGTCACTGAAGACAGAAAGCAATTTATCTAAATGATACAACAGTGACAGATTTATAACAACTTACTTCACGAAGATTTGGGAATGAAATGCCATTAAAAATGAAAGTCTAATTATTAGAAAAGAAAAACCAAAATAATCAAGTTTTTCTTCATATTTATTTTCAAGGCTAATTTTAAGAGCTGCCTAACTTCTAGTAGAAAGATTCAGGGTTACTCACCAGGAAATTTCTAACATGCTCATGAAATTAAAATCTACCTCCCTTTTTCTGAATAAATGACTTAAATAGCCATATACAGCTAGTGGGTACTGCACTGGAAAGTACAGGTATGGAACAAAAATAAGAAAATGCTGGAAACTACATGAAGCTACCTTTTAGTGATTGCTGATGATCCTCTGTAACATTTTCAAACAATACTCTCCCTGAAACACATATCCCTTCAGTTATTTAAATTTCTGTGCCTTTTCCAATGATTCAACCCCTGCCTCACGGCCTTACTTCAGGGAACTAGGTAAACTGTATTAAATCTCACCTGTCCATAAAGTTTTCCAAAGAAAGGTATGAAGTAGCAAACTTCCTTCCAGAGCTCTTCAAAGAACCACACAAATATATCCATATTTGTAGCAATTTCTCTGAAGAAAAACTTACCTGATACTTTCCTCCACTTGTGGAAAGAGAGATAAACTGATGAAAAAGTTCTTGTTTTTTTAGATCTGTAATTTCTTTTAGGCGTTCCTCTAGTACAACATCTAATGTTCTGGGATATCTGGGAAGAAATTAATGAGTTAATCATTCTTGGTAAAGTCACTGACCACATGCACCTTATACATATAAAAAAACATAAATAAAACTTCAAAAATTACTGAGACTTAAAATTTTAACAAATGTATACGTAAAACGGTATACGTAAATCCTGGTGATGTTAATCAAGTCTGTAACTATGACTACTGCAACAAAGTCTCTCTGTAAAAAAAAATTAGACTCTCTATAGTCTCCACATAGCCCCTATTCCCTATATGAAAGTCAAATTTCAAATATACCTAAATCCCTCACCTGTCTTCCTCAAGGGGGAACAAAAAGGACAGCCTCTTTAGAATTCATTTACTTTATTTCAATGTGACCTGTGAATCTTTTTATAAATCAAGAGGCACACATTAGAGAACGGCACAAACACACAACTTACTTGCTTTCTAGCAGTCTGATAAGTGGAAGAAACTGTTCGTTAAGCAAAGATACTTTATCAGGATCCATTTCTTCCTGTGAACTATATGAAATATACTCTTCAAAAAGAAGGCTGCAAAACAAGTACCAGCAGACATGAGAGCTATTTACTGAGTACTCATTATGTTCTAGATGCCTTAGAAATATTATCTGCCACACTTCCACAAGGTAGAAGTCATTCTTACTTTAGACAAAAACCAGGGCTTAGAATTCTTGTAATTTGCCTGAGATCGAAGGAGAAGAAGCACCATGGCCAACACTTAGTGAGTCCTACTGTGTGTTTTCAAGTCTAGTTTGATCCAGGGGCCCACACTCTCCACAGTACTTCCCATATATACCATCATGAAATTCACAAGACAACTCTGTCAGCAAGTAGCTCGAATGACACACACCAGCAGACAGGCCAATGTTACAAAACCAGATCCAGGCAGTCTGACCTTTAGAACTTACTACTCTACTCTCCTGGAAATGAGGGAGGCAGGATTCAAGCCCATGTCTGAATGCAATGCCTACATTCTTTGCATTTATATCAAGTTGCCCTTTAAGTAAAAAAAGAAAATGGGAAACAACTATCTTTACAAAAAAATAAGAAATAGGGGCGCCTGGGTGGCTCAGTGGGTTAAAGCCTCTGCCTTCGGCTCAGGTCATGATCCCAGCATCCTGGGATCGAGCCCTACATCGGGCTCTCCCCTCTGCAGGGAGCCTGCTTCCTCCCCTCTCTCTCTCTCTACCTGCCTCTCTGCCT
The DNA here is from genome assembly GCF_011764305.1 of Mustela putorius furo. NCBI lineage: Eukaryota > Metazoa > Chordata > Mammalia > Carnivora > Mustelidae > Mustela > Mustela putorius. Next base: position 343,206 of record NW_025421577.1, read on the forward strand.
ACCTGTGATCTCTGTCTGATAAATAAATGAATACAATCTTTAAAAAATAAACAAATAAGAAATAATCCTCACTTCACACCAACCCTCAGTATCAAGTTTCTAATTGATATTCACTAAATGCCAACTGTGAGGTATTGCTTCAGGCACTTTGATCATTTATTAATAGGAAACTCTGAACAGCCACTAGTTACATGTAGCTATAACCCAAATTTAGCTTAACTATTAACTTTCCATGATCACACATGAACACTAGAGAGAAATTATTTTTTCCTTCTAGTGCCACAATTATTGCACTAAGTACTTCTAATTAGTGACATGATACTGACAAATCTAGAAGCACATCATAAAGACATACTGGAAAATGGCTAGCCAATTCTAAAAAGTATACAAAACCACAAAAATACAAATCAAAAGCATGTCAGAAATAATACCTTCTTACCTAGCCAACAAATGGTCTAAGTTGTTCTCCAGTGATATATTTGTAAGTATAGCTTCTAAATGTCTCCTGTAGATTTGACCATCCATCCCTTCAGTTTCTTCTCCTTTAGTATACAACATAAATTAAAATTGATTGGGAAAGTTTTTTGCACTTATATTATTAAATTTATTTACAGCAGAAAACCCTCCTATAGGAATAACTTTAAACCGTATTCATCTGAAACCAGCTTTTTACCTGTTTATACAAGTGTATTTTACCTATTTAGCCATTTATATATTTTTATATTTTTGTATACTTTACCCTCACTTATGCTTTACCCGAAATTCTCTTTATTTTTAACAAGTTTTTCATGCCTATCTTATTAAAACAGAAGTCTAAAAAACAGTCATTCCAGGTCATATTAGAAGGGGCTGAAGTAGGGACCCAAGCCTAGGTCTTAATAAACTAGCTCTGAAAACAAGCTCAATCATCATCTCGATACACCTTACTGAACCAAGAGCTGTCATCTAATATTCCAGACTGACCATAGATGTATTTTGAGTCAGATGCTGGCCCTGCCTTCAAAGATTGGGATATTACTTATCACCACCAAAATAGGAAAAATGTGCTTTTATACAATGTTAGTCATGTTTCTGAAAAACATACGTAAACCAAGATCTGGGTAAGCAAACTTAATTTTCAACAGATGACATAATTTAGAGATGTCTTCCTTAGTATGTCTTTCTTAGCCTAAGTGGTAATAGGACCAAGCATTTCTTCTTGTCTTTCTGTATTTATTGAAGGATAAAAAGCAAATAATGGAAATAATCACTTTTAATTACTTTAAAGACTTTTTTAAAATTTGGATTTTTATGTATGAGATTTTCTTGGTCTATGGTCAAAGACTCAAAGGAGAAAAACTTTTTTGGCAACTGAGTATAAATAAATGAGTCACTGAAGTTCATTAAATATCTAAATGAGAAAGGGAAGTTTTACTTGGCAACATACATTAATCATTTTAAAATAATTCCATAGTCGTCTTCACATACAGATAGGTAAAAAACAAAATACACATTAAAAAACAAAACAAAACATAATTCTGAGTATATCCTTCAATGAATAAGGAAGGATCTCCCTTCAACAAACCTACTCCCCACCTCAAATGTTTTTCACATAAGAATAAATTACACAGAATAAATGACACCGAACAATTAATTAGAACCTTTAAATAGCTTAAAGATAATAACATGAATGTGATTCCTATTTTAAGAGAATCAGATCTTAGACACAAATCTTAGAATCAGATCTTAGTTTCTCAACACAAAATGTAAAACCACATACCTGTAACATGATTAACAATGGAGACAACCAGATGGGGAAGCATGTAACGCAGAAGAGGACTGACGTCATATATTTCAGAAATCCCATGAAGTATTGTAATGAGATCAGGAACATTGCACAAGTGAGGAAATGGCCTTTGAGAAATAAGTACATGTTAACTTTAGAAGTCAAATACACGGCAATTTAAAAAAAAAACAACCCAGTATAAAATTTATATTTGAAAGAATTATTCAAAATAACTTCATTCTCCTTTAATTACTATCATTTTTCAATTCAATTGTACATACTTCTTTCCAAGGCTCTCTGGCTTCTGTCTCTGCATGAGCACTATCAAGCAACCTAATCCATCCTTGATCAAAGAGGGAATTTTGGTCAGTGTTTTGATGATCTGTGAGGCCAACGAATTAACGAAGGTGTCTTCCATTGTCACTTTCACAGAAATCTGACATATTATCATATACGTGGCAGCTCTGTAATCTGGTAAAGATGATTTCAATCCCTAAATATTTGTTAAGATATAAGGAAAAATTATAAACTATAGCACTGAATTCTACTTAAAATGTCACTTTACCTTGACAAATTGAAAATGCCATAAATTAGAGATTAATAATATCTAACACAAAGTGAGAGTCAACCACACTTCAGAAGTCAACCTCATTTCCTGAGCACATAGAGATAAGTCTCCTGGATGAAAGGAGGGATCTCAGAAGGTCTCCCAACTCAAACATCCGCTATTTATGATAACAGGGGCCAGCCAATAGCCTCTTCTAAAGGCAAACACCCACCACTGTAAAGGAGATTTCAGAAACAAAATAGTGTCTGATTAAAGATAATAATTTTGGGACACCAGTAGGAAGTGAAAGCAGTAAATTCATGAGGGATCTAGAAAGGTGATAGGCAACAAGGCACTTGAGATGAAGAAACACTGCAAAGTATAAGTCAAGTCAGTCATTGCAAAAAGAATAAAAGAGTCTATGCCTTGATGAGATTTTTAAATCCATTCCTTTTCCAGTGAATTAACATGACTGCTAAAAAAAAACCAGATCTGGAAGACAGCGGCAGGGCCAAATAGCCAACATTAATTCTTAAGGAACCCTTATTAAGATCCCACTTTGGTCACGTTTTTAAGACAAGTCATTTTTTTTTTTAACCAAAAAATTAAATCTTACCAATGACCAATTTTAAAATATTTATCATTGAGTGAAAGTTTTAAAAGCCAGGAAATTCCTTCAAGTACAAAATAATCTACTTTACTTATGAGCAAGGCCAACCTTTTGGATGTATGGAAACAGCTTGGCAACTGTATTATCCAATTTGTCCTCAGCAGTCACTAAAGCAGACACTATGGTAGAAGCATAAAAAGTTAAGAGCACCCTCAACTGAGCTGAACTCCCAGGATACTCAGCAAACACCTAGAACAAAAAAACACAAAGTACATATAAAAGTGGAAGCATATTTACAACTCTCCTCAACTACTTCAGGCTGACATGTTTCTTTTTACCACACACAATATTAAATACACAAATGCAATAGTTTAATTAAATATGACAAGAATGAACAATCCTGACATTTTTAGACCATCTTTTTATTTAAACAGTCATTATAAAGAGAATTTGGCAGGAAACAGAATAATTTTTGTAGGAAAACACCTTTAGTGATGCAAGACTGATCGAACTGCTCATGCTTTTTCACTTCAAAGGAACTTCTTCAAAGTACAGTAATTAGGAAATGCCTTAGCAGGCTTTCCCCATTCCAAGCAAGCAATCTTTTAATGGAACTATATAGTCATGAAACAAGATACTACTCACTTTCACAGATTTTGTCACCAGACTACAAATGAAATCCATGAATCCAAGATCTTTGTAGCAGTGGGTAATCAAAGTTCCCCTAGCTAAGGGCACTCCGTGTTGCTGTTATAGACAGAAAGAACCAATTATCGTTAAGGGCATCTATCAACAATTATTATTTTTTAAAGTACCTACCATAGTAACAACTTCCTATTGGTTCAGTTCATAAATACAAAATATATAGTCTCTCCATACAGCATGTGGTAGATAGGAGATTAACATATAAAACTGCACAAAGTTTAGAAATCCAGGAGGTGAGCAGCAAGGGTGCAGACCCTCAGCGAATACTGCCTACTTATGTTTTGCATTTTGATTATGTATTTACCTAAGTCTGTATTCTCCAGATTTTTTTTTTTTTTTTTAAGATTTTATTTATTTGACAGACAGATCACAAGTAGACAGAGAGGCAGGCAGCGAGAGAGGTAGAAGCAGGCTCCCCGCTGAGCAGAGAGCCCAATGCAGGGCTCGATCCCAGGACTCTGGGATCACGACCTGAGCCAAAGGCAGAGGCTTTAACCCACTGAGCCACCCTGGCGCCCCTGTACTCTCCAGATTCTTAATACCTCCCCTAGTTAGATTCGTTTTTTTCAGCCAATGTTGACAGGCTCTCTCTGCTTTACAATAAGACTAGTAACAGATGACAAACACAGAAAACTTATACTGCTATTCCCACTGCTTATTAGCATCATGCATGGCATGTACTGGGTGCTTAATAAATATTGAATAAATCAAAGAAAGGAGAATCTAAAATGAACTTTAATAGTGAGTGGGGTTTGCATACCTGAAACAGCTGTGTTTAGAGAGCCTCACTTTCTGTGTGTAGAGTAGGGGCAAAAATGGTCTTCAGGTTATTAGAGGAAGTAATATGATAAAAGCTTGGCTTGGCTTGGCTTTCTCTTCTTAAATATCCTTTAGTTCAAGTGCTTTACATTCAAACTCTTAAACTGTATTTCTGATCACTGACCTCACATTATGCCTAAAGTTAACTTTTTCCATGGTCCTACAGTTAGTCTACTTTTGTCCCCATTTGTCCTCCTCCTAGCCTGAACTGCCACACTCAATATTCAGTAAAACATGTGTCATTCAATAATCATACCTTAACTGGTGACAACCAAAACCACTTGTGTTTTGGATTATTAATTTTTAGGAGCTGTATAACCCGTACAAATATTCTTGTCTCATGGTATGGTAGAACACAAGCAATGAGGCTATCCTGATTATAAAGATGGATATGGAACCTGGGGGGAGAAAAGCAAACAAGTCACACTGACACAAAACCTACAAGCATGTATTTCCTTACATGTCCAAATTGTTTATCAATGAATTAAAACTACTAAGAATAAATATCAGTGAAAACAAACACATAACTATAAGATAAAGGGCATTAAATGATAACTATTTTGCAGGATTTGGTCAACTCTTATGCAGTAGTATTTTTAAGATTCAATACCAAAATTTACATGCCATTCACTTTGGTTTTTTTTTAAACCTATTATTAAATTAATAAAACCGTGTGATCACTGTGGTCAAAGCAACAGAAAAGCAACTGGTCAACTAGACAGTAAAGCTTGGCTCCTTTCCATGCTCTAATAAGTTCACCTTCCGCAGCTTCCTCAGCTTCCCTAATTATCAGAATTCTAAAACCAGAAGACTGATGAAAATCACATTAATTTCCTTGAATTAAAAAAAAAAAAAACTTGTTAAAGTACAACCATACATAATTTGTCCCTGAACTTCACAGAACTTTGTACTGACTCCTCTACTATAGTAAGTGATTCATTAATTACATCAGATACATTAAATCCTTTCTAGCCTTGAAGACCTAGCTCAAATATCTCCTTTTTCAGAATGCTTTTTCTAATTCTCCCAGTGAAGTGATCCCTCATGTCTAACTAAACTCTAAACTTACTAGCCAAGAAGCTACTTTCTCCATGAAGCTTCTCTCTACTTCAGGTAGCACAACATGCCCCAATCTTTGCATACACCTTTATTTTAAAACAATAACCAAAGCAGCCTACTCATCTTGTTTCGAACTTAATGTTTGCTTAGTAAATAAGTTACACAAATACAAGTATTCTTTACACTAATGATCTATTGGAGAGGGGAGATTAAATACTAGAAGAAAAAGGGAAATATTACAGACCCGTTTTTCGCCTGATGACTCTAATGTTCTGATAATCAGAAGACCCAAGTTAAACTTATGTTTTCCCAATGACTCCACTGCTTCCAGAAGGGAAATAACTTTATCCCCATGTCACCAATTAATGACATAGCAGGTCTTTCTACTTTTAAAACATACTACACGGGGCACCTGGGTGGCTCAGTTGTTAAGCATCTGCCTTTGGCTCAAGTTGTGATCCCAGGTTTCTGGGATCATGCCCTGACTCCCTGCTCAACAGAAGCCTGCTTCCCCCTACTTGTGTTCCCTCTCTTGCTGTCTCTCTGTCAAATAAACAGAATTCAATAAACAAACACACAAATAAAACATATAACACATGGCAGAATAAACAAAACTGTCTAAGCTGTGATGTGATGGAAATTAAGTGGGAATATAAACTGAGTATACTTACCAAGACAATTTCCAGAGAGGATAAAAGATTAAACCCTGGAAACAATTTTGTGTCTCAGCGTACTAGTTACGTGACATAGATAACTTAACTATACCTCAACTCTGTATATGGTAAAATGGGGACAGTACAACTATCTTTCCATAGGAATGCTCTAAGCACTGAATGCATGCAAAGTGCTTACCACAGCACCTAGTACAAAAATGTTCAATACACACTATCTATTATTGTTTTTCTATTATTTTAGAGGATACTAATATTTTAGAGAATACTAGTTTCCTCTTCTCCAAGCATTGGTTTTGTTATTTTAGCAACAAAATAGTCAAGAACACCTTTGCTCCAAATATGCAGTAATAATTTGTAACAGCAAAGTAACATGAGCTCCTCAGAACAAATGAAGTTGGCCTATTTTCTTTTTTTTTATTAGTGAGAAAGAGCACAAACAGACTGAGCAGCAAGCAAAGGGAGAGGGAGAAGCAGGCTCCCTGTGGAGCAGGGAGCCTAATGTGGGGTTCAATCTCAGGATCCGGGGATCATGACCCCAGCTGAAGGCAGACAATCAACAACTGAGCCATGCAGGTGCCCCTGAAGTTGGCCTATTAACTCAAGATCTCTAGGAGTTCTAGTTCTATCAGAAGAAGTGAGTTTGATGGGGACATGCTTATCTTACCCAACAGACATAATCTCTTAATATATCTAATTTCTCAGCTTTAAATTGTTTAAGTGCTCTCAATACTTTTTTTTTTTTTTTAAAGATCAAAGCTGTTTGCTCATAATTATTTCTGTAATTTTATTTGTTACCTGTGAATCAACCACTCCAGACACTTCTGTGCTGGCTTCAGTAGGAAGTAAGGAGACAAGTGAATAAGGAATAATGAAATGTTTTCATCCAACTGCTTGTTCACTGCTTTGGTCTGAACGCTGCGCTCCAACGTTTTTGCTAGCTGGCTGAACAACGGTGCCTCAAACTGCTCAAAGGAAGGGTCGATCCCCAGCAGCTCTTCCAGACCAGTGCATCCTAGGAAAAGGCCAGCTGATTTAACAATTGTTTGCAAGCAAACTCATCTTAGCTCCCTCTACAATTTAACTTACCCCCAAGATCTCTGTATCCTTTTAGCAGGTATAATTGTAATACAGTCCCAAACATAGATTTCTAATTTTCAACATAAAAAATAAACCCTATCTCCCTCCCTAAAAACAGGAAAGTTCTGCAGGGCAGAAGCCACTCCTTTAAAAACAAGCATACACTTCTCAGTAACTAGGCCAGTCCTCCTAGGGTTTAGGAGATTCCTCCTGGAACCTAGTCACTGCCTCCAGACTTTTTTCAGCGGTTCTTCGCTTTACCCATTAGTCAACCTCCTTGTTTCTTCAACCTGTGAAATTCAGGTAGCCACTACCTACATACATTTCAAGCACCCAGCACATAGCTATTTGTTATTCTCTACCCCTAAACAACAAGTCAGAAACTGCTAAGAAAGAGGGAGAGTCCGAAGAAAAAACGATACACCAACATCTACAAAACAAATGCTTCAAAGCTTTTCTTCGTAAACGGGTAACTCACCGATCGCGAAGGCGGTGTCCCTGTCGACGGTGGCCGCTTCCTTGGGGTCAAACAACAAAGAAGCAACTTCATCTCTCGATAACAGACTGCGGTCACTCTGAGGGAGGGCGAGTCGCTGGAGTTGCTGAGCTAGGGACGTCATCTCTCACGCCGGCGGATTCCTAAAAACACAGGCTAGGACACAAAGCCACCGTGAGAAGTCTCCAGGAAAAACTACAGAGTGGCTTAACTACAAGCCCCTAATGGCTCACATACAAGCAACTTCCCTCGCACTCAGCGCTGTCCCGGACACTCACCGCCTGCCCCGGACTCCAAGGTGCAGACACCACAGTTAAAGCTCTTGGGGCCGCGCTACGGCTTTTTCAGCCCTGATTCCGCGACACTCGAAAACCCGCGGTCACCTCCCCCTCCGCTGGTATATCGTCTACTGCCCTACAGCTCCTGCTCACCGGGAACTTCACTGCGGGAGGCGCGTACAGAGTAACCTGTCTTCACATCAGCCCGCACATGGTACTCCAGCGGCCGGCTCTCGCCCGGAAATCCAGAGCACGCTTAAGGAGAGCTTCCGGTTTCAGGCACTACGGCAAGAGAAGAAGTACAAGCTTACGAGAAAGGCGTTAAGATGACTCCACCTCCCTGCGTCGAAGCCCCACCCCTTCGCCGTACAGGCTCAGGCTCAGTCGGCGGTTTTGATGCGCGTTGAGCTCTCCAGCTGTGGATTACTCGTCCGCGCTGTGCGGTTTGCGCTTGAAGGGTTCAGTCTCAGGGCGAACCTTTTGTGAGCATTAAGGATCTGTAACGTAGCATTTATTAGACATACATTTATCCAGCCTTTACTGTGCACCACCAGATTCGCCCGGGGTTAAAAATGTGAGCTGCGAAGTCACGTTGGCTGGGCTCAAATCCCAGCGCTGGCGTCCCGGTGCTGTGTGCGCTCCACCGAATTACTTTGAGTTTGTTACCTTCTTAATAAACTGGGGAAAGGCGGAGGATTTCAGGAGATGAGCTCGCGCAGTGCGCGCCTGCTTGTCACCACTTTGCGTTCCTGGAGAGCGCATACTGAATTTTTTTTTCTTTCTTTTAAAGTTGACCCTGTTAAGATAAAATTTACCAATCGAACTAACCACCTCAGTTCAACAGTTCTACGAGTTTTAACAAGTGAAGATGTAACGATCTTCCCAGTCAAGAAGAGAGTTTCCATGGCCCCTGAAAGTTCCCTCTTGCCCCTTTGCTGTGATACCCATTCTCACTCCAAGCCCCATGCAACCGCTGGGTCTTGGCATCATTAAAGATTAATGTTGCTGAAGAGTGTCCCATATGGGTATACCACCGTCTATATCCAAAGCAGTGTGGTAAGTGCTACAGATGGGGGCTTCTCTCCAAGAAGCTACCCAGGGCGCAGGAGTGTTGCATATCCTATACCTGTTCCGGATGCATTCATTTCTCTCAGAAAATGGACTTTTCGGTGCCAGGGTGTTAGTCTTTCAATAACCCTCTTCCCTGCAGCTTGTTGGAAACAGTTACAGATTTGGGGGCTCTCTGCTTCTATACTCAATGCATATTCTCTGCTTAAAATTTAACACAGTCTTTTGTTCTTGTTTTACTTCAGCAACATTCGGAAAAACCTAAAAATCTCTTCAATCATTCCTACAGATAGTTAATAATCTCCTTTTTCATGTGGTGTTAATTGCCTTAAGAGGATAACAGGATTTTAAAAAATTCTGGCGGTATCTACTTTACCCACACAAACACATCTCTCAGATTGTTTTGTCCTTATGTGTTAAGGGAATTTTACCTCTATAAGAACAATCAGCTTAGAAGTTAAAGAGTAGTAAGAAATGAAAAATCAGTACCATTTTATCAGCAAGATAAATTTGCTTTTTCACTTAAAAATCCTGAAATATATATATATATATATATATATATATATTTAAAAGGATTTTATTTATTTATTTGACAGATGGAGATCGCAAGTAGGCAGAGAAGCAGGCAGAGAGAGAAGGGAAGCAGGCTCCCTGCTGAGCAGAGAGCCCAAGGAGGGCTTGATCCCAGCACCCTGGGATCATGACCTGAGCGGAAGGCAGAGGCTTTAACCCACTGAGCCACCCAGGCGCCCCCTGAATATATATTTTAAAGCTTTATAAAAACGAAAATAAAAAGAAAAGTGCTACAGGTGTTTGGTTCAACTCTTTGTCAACCAAGAAATAATTCACTGAGAATTCGAGCAAACAGGCATTTATTTGGGCAATGAGAATTGCAATTTGGGAGACAAATTCAGGCAGGAACTTGAACATGCTCTGAGGAAGACAAGGAGGGGAGAGAGCTGTAAAGTTAAAAGGTCATGAGTGCTGTTATCCTGTAGGTCCTCTATGCAAAATAGGAATTGAAAGTATGTTAATTGGGCTTGGTTGGAGTAATAGATAAATGAAGGGTTGAAATTGGTCAAATCAAGCTGCCTCCTTTCAAAGTGAAGAATCTGAAAGATTCAGGTGTCTTGATGATGAGGGAATTAAGTCCAGGCTGAGGGCTTGCAGCTGGCAAAAAGTTTGTGGTTCCTGGGCACCTGGGTGGCTCAGTGGGTTAAGCCTCTGCCTTTGGCTCAGGTCATGATCTCAGGTTCCTGGGATCCAGTCCCGCATCGGGATCTCTGCTCAGCAGGGAGCCTGCTTCCCTTCTCTCTCTGCCTGCCTCTCTGCCTACTTGTGGTCTCTGTCTGTCAAATAAATAAATAAAATCTTAAAAAAAAAAAAAAAAAGAAGAACTAGGCTTAGCTAGTCCTGCTTGCTCCATTTTGAAATATTGTATGCCTTTCTATGTCAGCTCCGATTGTGCCATGTTTTTTTTTTAAAGATTTTATTTATTTATTTGACAGAGATCACAAGTAGGCAGAGAGGCAGGCAGAGAGAGAGAGGAGGAAGCAGGCTCCCCGCCGAGCAGAGAGCCGGATGCAGGGCTCGATCCCAGGACCCCGAGATCATGACCCGAGCCGAAAGCAGCAGCTTAACCCACTGAGCCACCCAGGCGCCCCCAATTGTGCCATGTTGAATTTTATTTTGAAAGTAAACTAGGAAAGAAAACAAGTCAGAGACTCATTTTATATATACATACATTCATGTGTTTGTATAGGCATTTTATATATGTAATATATATAAAATATGGGTTTATTTAAATATATATAATATAAAATATATATAAAATATGGGTTTATTTTTTCAAATACTATGATCTTGAATTACATCTTTTCCTCCATTTTAGAAGAATTTTTAGATATATTCCTGATTGTGTTTTGATTATCTCCTCCTTGGTTTTTGTGATTATATGCCTATCTCCTGGTTTGATTATTCAGTTGAGGACCAGAGCAAACTTACTTTCTCAGTTGTTATTCGAATTTAAAATATCAGTTGTCTAAGAATCCTTTTCATGGCTTTTGCTACTTTACATTCATTAAATCCACAACTTCAGCTGTAGCTGGTAAATATTTCTTGATACAAGGATAAACATGGTTTTCAGAGTCAGTATTTTCACCATATGCTCTTTCATCTGATGAGGGATGTCATTACAGTATCACTGTTTGAGGCAAGGACTCTATTCCACCCCACAGTTTCTAAGAGTGATTTGAATGAATAAGTTGGTTTTTTGCTTGTTTTGTTTTTTTAAAGATTTTATTTATTTATTTGACAGAGACAGAGATCACAGGTAGGCAGAGAGGCAGGCAGAGAGAGAAGGGGAAGCAGGATCCCCCTGAGCACAGAGCCCTATTCAGGCTCTATCCCAGGACCCTGAGATTATGACCCAAGCGAAGGCAGAGGCTTAACCCACTGAGGCACCCAGGCACCCTGGGTAAGTTATTTTTTAAAGGCTATCCTCCCTCCTTCACCCTACCCCTTTTAATCCCCAGTATTAATACTCTGATTCATTCCATGTGTACTTTATGCCAGGCTAGGCATATAGGGGTGAACATGGAATTTACATTCCACCAGGAAGAGACAAGCAGTAAGCAAATTGATAAACCAGAAAAGCATCGAGTAGTGTGGTAAGTACTGTAATGACACTACTACAAAGCCGAATGTTAGGGGGTACCGAGAAAAGGCATCATTAGTTTGAGTGGTTAGAGAAGGACCCTCTGAGGAGGCGACATTTAAGCAGAGACCTGAATGAGAAGTCTTGACAAAATGGAGATCACCTCAGATAGGACTGATCTTGACCTTCACTCCTCTCTGGTCACAACAGATCATCTTTCTATCCATCAAACAGACCAAGCTTGTATTTTCTCCATGGCATTTATGACTACCTAGAACAATCTGATTTGCTTGCCTATTTATTTCTGTGTCCCCTCTCTTGAATACTGTCTTCATACAGGCTGACATGAAATCTGCTCCTCAGAAGGTGGAAGCTGGGCAAGTGTGCAAATAGAGACCCACCTACCATTAGTCTAAATATTTATTTTTTAAAAGATTTTATTTATTTGACAGAGAGAGAGAGAGAGAGAGAGAGCACACAAGCAGGGGGAGTGGCAGGCAAAGAGGGTGAAGCAGACTACCCTGATGAACAAGAAGCCCCATGTGGGGCTTGATCCAGGACCCTGGGATCATGACCCGAGTCAAAGGGAGACTCTCAGCTGACTGAGCCATCCAGGTGCTCCTAATTATTTAAAAGTTAAGGGCACCTGGGTGGCTCAGTGGATTAAAGCCCCTGCCTTCGTCTCAGGTCATGATCCCAGGGTCCTGGTATTGAGTCCCGCATCAGGTCTCTGCTCAGCAGGGAGCCTGCTTCCTCCTCTCTCTCTGCCTGCCTCTCTGCCTACTTGTGATCTCTGTCTGTCAAATAAATAAATAAGTAAAATATTTTTTAAAAAGTTATAAGTCAGCCGAATACACTGTTAACTCCTCCTCCACTGTTAACTGTTACAATCACTATATTTGACAAGTAAACATTTATAATGACAAAATAAAAATGTTTGTATATAAATGAAAGGTGACAAAATATAAAAGATGACAGTACTTAATTATTGTATCTATCTGGGTATAATGTTGATTGGCTGATGATTGTGAATGAGTAATAAGGACGTATAGAGCTAAAAAGAAGAAAAAAAGACTTGTAGAGTTAATGCATTCTATATATATTTTTTCCATAAAATTTTGCCTTCATTTCAGCAAAATTACCAATCACGTTATTTCACCCAAATTTTCATAAATTGTGTTCTATTGACAAAAATGATCAAATTAAAAAATAAAATTTTATTCTATTCCAAGTATACAAAAATTGAATATATTTTCATAAAAATATTAATTAAGTAAAAAGCCAATGCATTTTATTTTTCATTTGTTTTCAACAGTTATCTTTTTTCTTTTTTTTTTAAGATTTTATTTATTTATTTGAGAGAGAGAGAGAGAGCACATGTGAGAGAGAGCACAAGCAAAGGGAGTGGCAGAGGGAGAGGGAGAAGCAGGCTCCTGGCTCACCAGGGAGCCCCATGTGGGGCTCAGTCCCAGGACATGACCCAAGCCGAAGGCAGATGCTTAACCAGCTGAGCCACCCAGGCACCTCAACAGTTATCTTTCTTTTAAGAAGGCAAAATATATTATAATTAACGACAAATTTTTAAATAAGATTAAATAAAGTTGAAGTTTTAAATTTTTTGTAAATATTATTACCTTATTAAATATTTTCCCAAGGGACACCTGGGTAGCTCAGTCAGTAAATTAAGTACCTGACTTCAGCTCAGGTCCTGATCTCAGGGTCCTAGGATGGAGCCCCCTCTTGTGCTCCCTGCTCAGTGGGCAGTCTACTTGTGCCTCTCTCTCCCTCTTCCCCCTCCCCTGCTCATCTTCTCTCTTTTTCTCTCTCTCTCTGTCAAATAAATAAATAATTAAATAGGAAAACTTTTTGCACAAAAAATTGTGAGTTGGATATTCAGAAGCTTGTCATTCAATGTCCCTCTAGTTGCCAATGTATAGAATCTGTATTACCCTTCATTCATGTTAAATTTATTTCTACCTTTTTTCAAATTTATGTGTCATATGAATTATTTAATACTGTAAACAGTCTTGAGCTATCATATCCAATTGTTGAGAACATTTTGCTGTTTCATGAGTACATCCAGACCTATGAAGTAGAAAACAAAAGGAAACAACAAGGTACCGTTGGAACTACTTAGAAATAACACTTCATTATGCAAAGTCTGTTATGTTCATGCAGTCTGAGAGGAAGAACGTGACAAGTTAATTACTTTGTCTTTTCTTTCTTGCCTAAGCCCTTTTACATACAAATCTTCCTTACACTCTGACACAGGGTCCAAAAGCAGTACAACTCATAAGTCTTCCCTGCATTCAAACAGGGTTTTCTTTTAGTTGGGGACACAGGACAAAAGACCTGTTTCCCTGACACTTAAACACACAAATCAGAGATTGGATTTTTAGGCTCACAGGTTATGCCACAGCAGGGCTAAAAGGCAGATTTTGAGAGACAGCCTCCCACATTTTTTTAAAAAAGATTTTTATTTACTTATTTGACAGAGAGAGAGAGAGAGAGAGACAATGAGAAAGGGAATACAAGCAGGGGGAGTGGGAGAGGGGCAAACAGTCTGCCCACTGAGCAGGGAGCCCAATACAGGCCTCAATTCTAGGACCCTAGGATCATGACCTGAGCCGAAGGCAGCCGTTTAATGACTGAGCCACCCAGGCGTCCCAGCCTCCCACATTTTTAAAAAAAATTTTATTTATTTATTTGACACACAGAGGAAGAGAGATCACAAGTAGGCAGAAAGGCAGACAGAGAGAGAGGGGGAAGCAGGCTCCCTGATGAGCAGAGAGCCCGCTGAGGGGCTTGATCCAGGACCCTAAGATCATGACCTGAGCAGAAGGCAGAGGTTTAACCCCCTGAGCCACCAGGCGCCCCACCTCCCACATTTTTAAGCAAATTTTAAAAATGTGTTTGTGATATGTAGGGTGCAGATCTTACCCTGGCCCAAGGGTGGTCTTGAAATCAGGGCTTTCTCATGCTTACTTCTAAATCACTCCTGTGAAGTAACATGCCTGGGGCGTGGTTGACGGTAAATATTTACTGGCTGAACAAATATGTGTAAACTGTCTCTGTTTGTATCTCCTTCCTGTTCAAGAAATGTATATCAAATGTAAGTAAATGAAAGTAGTATTGTTATAAGAATGACTTAAAAATATTCTAAAAGTAATAAAAGTTTATTCAGAAGCTTTCAATTTTTTTTTTGTTTGTACATTATTTGCATCATATATCACAACACATGGGACACTATCTACCTGAAAATATATCCATTGGTGACAAATGAAATAAGATGCATGTAATGAGCAATGTCAATTCAGCATGTGAAATTTACACTTTAGTTTAGTGGCAACAAATACATGATTAGTTCAATAAACCGAGAAGTTAAATATTTGTTCTTCATATTTTGTCCCAAACAAGGTTATTACATTATTATTAATTTGAATACTCATGGTCCTGTCACTGGAAATGGCAATTATTTTTCTGGTTATTTTGAAATGCAGTCAAGGAGAACCGGGAAGTTAAAGGGGAAAAAAAAAAAAAAAAAAGGATTTGGCAAGCAATTAGAATAACTACCTGATATAGCTCTAGGAACCAGCAGATGGCACTGAAGCATTTTCCTGACCCCAGAAGGCATTAAACAGTATCCCCAGGAACCGTGAAGCAGCAGCTTTTGAACTTTTTAAATTTGAAAATTGTATAAAATTATATAAACATTGGTTCATGTAATTTTGGATATATTATTAAAGGCAATAAAAGGAAGGCCTTTAAACATATAGAGACCCACAGGATTTGAAAACATTTAGATTTTCGTAGTACATGAGAATTATGCAGTCATCTGTTTAACAAACACACGAAACTGTAAGTATGGGTGTCTTGAATCCCTTTCTCCCACCCCACCACATTCTAAGTTAATTTCCACTGAATGTTTGTTAGGGGGAGATTTTTGTGTTGAATAGGGTCCCAGAGAAGTAGAGAACTGGGCGGTGAAGTAGAGACCTAGGAAAACCAGCAAGGAGAAATTAATAGAAACATAATGACAAAGAGTTACGGGAAAATCCAGGCAAGTTTAGAAGATTGGTATGAAGGGGAAGGATTCAGCTCTCTGTGAGTTGGCTTTGGAGAATTAGGGGGTAGAGAAGAGGTTGGGCGATAAATTGAAGAACAGAGGAGCTCCATGTGTGAGATGGTATTGGATAGGAAGTAACCAGAGAAAAAATTTTTTAGATGTTTTCTTTGTGTTACATTTGTATTCTCCTTTCGGTATTCTTCTTTTTTTTGGCTGGGTAAAGTATACTTTATTGATGGTACATGACAAGGTAGGACTCTCTGAGACCTCCCCCCACCTTCTTCAGGGGTCTGGGAAGAAAACTGTAGTAGAGGTCAGGAGATTCTCAGCATGTTGGGGATGAGTTGGGGTGAGAACTCTCCAGCAGCTGAGGGCCCCTCTCTTCCTCTTGCTCTCACTGGGGCTGGTGGTCCAGCAGGCTATTACTCCTTGGAGGCCACGTGAAACAGAAGGTCTACCCCCCTGTTGCTGTAGCCAAAGTAATTGTCATACCAGGAAACAAGCTTGACACAGTGGTCACTGAGAGCAATGCCAGCCCCAGCACTGAAGGTGGAAGACTAGGGGGCCCCTCTTGAAGTCACAGGAGACAAGCCTGGTCCTCAATGGAGCTCAGCATGCCCTCAAGGGTACTCTCTGATGCCTGCTTCACCACCTTCTTGATGTCATCGTACATGGCAGCTTTATCCAGGAGGCAGGTCAGATCCACCACTGACAGGTCAGGGGTGGGGATACAAGGACCATGCCAGTGAGCTTCCCATTCAGCTTACAGATGACCTCATCTACCTACTTGGTGTCAGTAGAAGCAGGGACGATGCTCTGGACAGACCTTTGAACTTCCCAGAGGGAAGTTCATCTGAGTGTCATCTGAGTGTCAGTGATGGCATGGACTATGGTCATGAGTCCTTCCATGATGCCAAAATTGTCATGGATGACCTTGGCCAGAGGGGCCAAGGAGTTGGTGGTGTAGGAGACATTGCTAACAAAACCTTGAGGGAGTTGTCATACTTCTCATGGTTCACGCCCATCACAAACATGCGGGCATCAGCAGAAGGGGCAGAGATGATGACCCTGTTGGCCCCACCCTTCAAGTGAGGCCCAGCCTTCTCCATGGTGGTGAAAACCACAGTGGACTCCACAAAACACTGAGCACCAGCATCAACTCCATTTGATGTCGGCAAGATCTCACTCCTAGAAGTCGGAGTTGGAGTTTCTGTTGAGGACAAGTTTCCCCGTTCGCAGCCTTGACTGTGCCATTGAACTTGCCATGGGTGGAATCATACTGGAATATGTTGAGGTCGATGAAGGGGTCATTGGTGGTGACAATATCCACTTTTGCCTGAATAAAAAGCAGCCCTGACGACATGGTGTTCAATACAGCCAAATCCGTTTACTCCAACCCTCACCATCGTGTCTCGGGGAGGTGGCTGGCACTGCACCAGAGAATGCCCTTATTTGTTCAATGGAGAGGGGCAGAGAGCCTCCCTTTGGTATTCTTTTTTTTTTTTTTTAAGACTTTATTTATTTATTGGACAGAGAGAGAAAGAGATCACAAGTAGACAGAGAGGCAGGCAGAGAGAGAAGAGGAAGCAGGCTCCCTGCTGAGCAGAGAGCCTGATGCAGGGCTCGATCCCAGGACCCCAAGATCATGACCTGAGCCGAAGGCAGAGGCTTTAACCCACTGAGCCACCCAGGCGCCCCTCCTCCCTTTGGTATTCTAAAAAGACTTCTCTGAAGATTTAAGTTTATTTTCAGTTCTATATGGGAGCTGGACTAATACTTTTTTGTAGTATAACTATGCTGTATCTAGTTTCAAGACTCCATAAACCAGTTTAGTTTAATGTGGGTTATTTAAGTGTTGCAAATAAAGAAGTGAAAATACCATTATTTCCCAGTAATATGATTAAATACATACAGAAGCCAAGGACTCAGTTCTAGAGATACATGGATATAGTATGGAATATAGGAAACTAAATAGGTATGAGTATAAGCACACAGACATACACTACATGCATGTGATGTCCGTAGGTTTTTTTTTTTAAGCTTTTATATATTTGACAGAGTGAGAAATCACAAGTAGGCCAAGAGGCAGGCAGAGAGAGAGAAAAGGGGAAGCAGGAGGCTCCCTGCTGAGCAGAGAGCCAGACGTCGAAGGGCTTGATCCCAGGACTCTGAGATCATGACCTGACCAGAAGGCAGAGGCCCAACCCACTGAGCCACCCAGGCACCCCTGTCCATAGCTTTTCATCTGTAATTGTAGGAAAGCAAACTGACAAAATAAAGGCCCATTTCCAGTAACAACACACAAACACTAAGTACTTGAGAGAGAAATATATAAGATCTTTGTGAAAAAACAATAAAAACTTCTGAAAAATTAACTCATTTGAGTGAGTAGTAAAGATTGATAGGTATATTACACTCCTGGATAAGAAGACAAATATTATATAAAATGTCTATGTGTCATCTCCAAGTTAATTTACATATATAATTCAGTCTTAAGAAAAATCCCAGAATGGTTTTAAAGATTTGACAAAATGTTTTCCAAATGGATGTAGAAGAATAAGTATAACAGAATACATTTAAAAAACTCTCAGAGGGTGGGGTGCCTGGGTGGCTCAGTGGGTTAAAGCCTCTGCCTTCGGCTCAGGTCATGATCCCAGGGTCCTGGGATCGAGCCCCACATCGGGCTCTCTGCTTAGCAGGGAGCCTGCTTCTTTCTCTCTCTCTCTCTGCCTGCCTCTCTGCCTACTTGTGATCTCTGTCTGTCAAATAAATAAATAAGATCTTTAAAAAAAAACTTAAAAAAAATACTCAGAGGGAAATTTAATGGAAAAATATAATAAGGTAGATTAGCATTATCAGGTATTAAAAATATATGACAAAGAAGCTCCAGGTAAAAGAGTATAGCTCTGGGGCAAAAATGAGTAATAGAGCCACAGTACCAATGAGCTAATGCGGAAATGTACCCCAAAATATAGCACAAGGTAAATATCAAAGACAAGGAAGAAAATATTCACTAGAGTTGATGTTAGGGTAGTTAATTTGGGTGGAGTAAAAAAAATCAAAATAGATTTTCACCTCAATCCATACACAAGAATTAATTGCAGAATACCTAAAGAAATCACAGTTCTCAACAGAATGGAGTAATCAGGGACTATAGTAACAATCCCACTGGAAACAACCAAAGCATGGACAAAATGTAAGAAACAATGTTTTGTTTTGTTTTTTTAATTTTTATTTATTTTTCTAAAATTTCTTTCCAGTGTTCCAGAATGCATTGTTTATGAACCACACCCAGTGCTCCATGCAAAACAATGGTTTTTAAAACACTGTGCACCAGGCAACTAAGTTACCAGTGATCTCAGAGAGATGCGATAAAAAAGAAGTGGCCCATTGTTTTCCCAGTGTACCTTCTTGGGAGAGTTTCCTGGCCAGAGACTGAGGATCGGAAACCTGGGAGGTGAAACCCAGGCGGAGCACAGTGGGTTCTCTGAGTTGAAGATGAGAAGCTAAGAGTCTGGGAGAGCAAGGTGCCTAAAGTTTACTGACGAAGAGAGACCCTGCAAGAGAGAGGAGAGAGAAGAGAGAGAGAGAGCTGTGGAGATGTGCAGGGAATCCCCCTTGAGTACTGGTCAGAGTTTGCTAGTTTGCTAAAGATGAAAAAAGAACCATCTGAAGGGATTGAGGGAACACTGCCCACATTCACACAGCACCAAGAATAGAGCCTATTCCTCCCAGTGAGATGAAGGCCTCGTGACTGGGTAGAGTTCACAGGAGAGTCTTGCCTCAGAAGTGGCGTAACTGGAGCAGCTGGCTGGACGTAAGCACTGCCCAGCGCCACCCAACACAGCAAGACATGACAGAGAGAACTGATGGCAAGTGACCTAGCTATATTCCAGAGTAAGACTCAATTATGTCTAAAGGAATACAAAAATATCCACCACCCAACAAGGTATTTTCACAATACCTGGTATTGAAAAAAAAAAAAAAAAAAAGATGAGGCCCACAAAAAGGAAGAAAATAGGACACATAATGAAGAAACATCAATTGAAACAGACCCAGAACTCTCATAGACATTGGAATTACCAGACAAAGACAAGCATCAATTATTATAACTATATCCTATATGTTCAAAAAGTTAATAGAGACATAGGGTTTTTTTTTTTTTTAAACTCACATTGAGCTCTAAGACCAGAAAACTGTGATGTGTAAGATGAAAAATCCACTGAATGGGAGGAATGGCAAAGTAGATGTCAGGGAAGAAAAGGTTAGTAAACTCTAAAGCATAGGAATAGAAACTCTGTAAAACAAAATACCCACAGAGAATTGTTTTTTGAAATGAACAAAGTACCACTAGATTATGACACAACATTAAGTGGATGGATTTATTTGCAGTTGGAATCCCCAAAGGCAGGGGCAGACAGAAAAAAAATATTTGAAGAGACAATGGCTGGACATTTCCCAAATTTGATGACAAATGATGAATTCATAGATTCGGGGAGCTCAATAAACACCCACCCAAGAAACAGGAAGAAAAAAACACTAAGTCTTATCATAATCAAAATGCTAAAAATATTATATAAAAACTCGACGAGTAGAAGAAACAGAAAATGGAATTTCTTATTTTTTTTTAAGATTTTATTTAGAGAGGTAGGCTGAGAGAGGAGGAAGCAGGCTCTCCATGGAGGAGAGAGCCTGATGTGGGGCTCGATCCCAGGACCCTGGGATCATGACCTGAGCTGAAAGAAGAGGCTTTAACCCACTGAGCCACCCAGGTGCCCTGGAATTCCTTATTTAAAAACTTGAGGATGATGTGAGAGAGAACTTCCCAGATGCTTTAGAAAACAATTATTAGAGGGAAAGATCAGCAGATATACTATAAATTCAAATATCTGATGCTTTTTAAAAAAAAATTATTTTAAAGATTTATTTTTTATTTTAGAGAGAGAGAATACACAGAGGGGGTAGATGGGGAGGGGAGGGAGAGGGAGAGAAGCAGACTCCCTGCTGAGCATGGAGCCTGACTCAAGGGCTCCATCCCACGACCCTAAGATCATGACCTGAGCCAAATCAAGAGTCAGGCACTTAACTGACTAAGCCACCCAGGTGCCCTGATGCTTTTCTAAATAATGCATAAACAAAAGACAAGCAACAGAATGAAAAAACAAATATACATAAATATAGAAGATGTTCTTCTACAACAAATGCAGAAGATAAAAGGATAATATTATATATATACATAACACACAACTCATAATAATAATAAAAACACTAAGATTTCGATGGCTAGGTAGCCAGAAAACATAACCAAAGGATTCGCACACACAAAATCTAACTCAAATTTATGGGAACATATTCAACTTTGTTAGAAAGTAAACAAATGTAGATTAGAATAATGCACCTCATACCTACTAAATTAGCAAAATTTTATGAAAGTAACGTTTATTCCTCAGAAAAGCAGATTTTAATTCATATTTTCTTGCATTACCAATGATACTGAGAAGTGGTGTCACCCTTTCCGAAGTAATTTGGAAATATGCACCAGGAACTCAAAATATGTTCATACTCATTAACTTAGTAATTCCATTTCTGGATGCCTGTTAACAATCCAACATTCCACAGCCATAAACAGACTGTTATCACTTTATCATGTGGGATGGTGGATCTTTAAATGTACAGTTATATATAATGAAATGTAAATTCAGTTCATGTAAGAATGTATTTTAAATATAAACTTTTGAAAACTATACTTTGGTAGTTTTAAACAGAAATAATCAAGATCTTTTTCTGATTTATCTATGCATTCCAATCATTTTTACATGGTATTTTCCATTTAAAATCGGCCTCTAATATTTAAACCTTAACAAGTATAGTCAGCATTTTTCTCCATAAATAACTTTGTATAGCTAACTAGAGATAATATACTAACACCTATTTAAACACAGTGAGTATTTGGGGTTTTGCTACTTTAAAGGCTTTTCTCTTGCCTCAGAACAAAGAACATACTTTTTTAAAGAAGACATTCAGTTCGAGAAGTTAGGTTTCTACAACAAAGGGAGTAATGAAATGAATTCACTCTGTTTAATATTCTTATACAGACATTGGGAAATTTTTCATTATGTATCTCGGAGGATCTCTCTGTAAAAGTCAATGTAATTATAACAATTATAGGCTAAAACTATAATTGTAGATGTTAAAGAATCTTAGAATTAAAGGATGACATATTTATATAGAAGGCAGTTGTTTTGATGTTAGGTAAAGGGGAAATGTATTTCCAAAATCAGTCAGGTCAAAATTATTTGAACATTTTGAAGGTTGGAAAGAGGACATTATACCTTTAAAAAATTAATTAAATGAACGCTAACAAAGTCAGTCACATTACACTTCACACATGTTGTTAGTCTTGTCTCTTCATTGAAGGTGCTTTCAAACATTTCAGAAGGTCTCAGAATCTTTAGGGAGCCATGGCTAGTGTACAGGAAGGACAAAGAACACTATAGAAATAACAGAACGAAATCTTTCTCATACCTCCTTCCTATAAGGACCTTGGGATCACTGTGCCACAGACCGGGATTATTAGTAGTTTGTGCATTTGGTGAGTGTCCCTTCTTTGATGATGCTTTGTTGGAACTTATGCCAAGATCACCAATAAAATGAGTTTCCAAGTAATATCAGATTTGCTTTTATGTCATGCAATTCAAGTCACTTCAATTAACATTAGAGTTTCTCTGCAGTATATCCCACCCTTTGATAAATGCTGGAAAGATGACCAATCCAAAGGGTCTGGATTTAGCCAGCAGGAAGCACTAGCAGAGTCCAATAAAGAAGACAGCCTTTTAAAATAGCCTCTACCATTCTGTTTAACAGGCAGGAGACCAGAGATTGAGGGCACAAAAGGGTCAGCTTTCCCTGGAGAGTTCCTTTTCTCAGAAAAGCTGACAATCCAGCTGTATCTTGAAAGGTCGAATAGAGACAAATAAGGGGATGACACGCTTGGGGACAAGTCCTTCTGGGCAAGGGGACCACCCATGAAAAAGCAGATATGAAAGCCAAGTATTTGGGTAGCTGTCAGTCTAAGTGGAACATGGGTTGTGCTGGAGGGAAAAAGGCAAGGAAGGAGGTGGAAATCCAGAGACTGCAGTCAGATATGAGAGACGTTCTGAGACAAATCTGCTCTAAAGGGCAGGGACGTTGTAGGTGGTGACTCTGGACTCCAGTGGAGGTTGGGTCAAAAGGGTCTCCACTGGCTGCGGAGACCAGTATGAGATCACTGCAATAGTTCAGTCCTGGGGTTATGTTAACATTTTAATAATTGTCCCTACAGATGCCATTGAGAAATTGTTTCCTCCATTCTTAGAGTATAATTGACTGGAATTTTATTTATATTTTTAAAGGATTTTTATTTATCTATTGACAAACAGAGATCACAAGTAGGCAGGCAGAGAGAGAGGAAGGGAAACAGGCTCCCTGCTGAGCAGAGAGCCCGATGCAGGGCTCGATCCCAGGACCCTGGGATCATGACCTGAGCTGAAGGCAGAGGCTTTAAACCACTGAGCCACCCAGGTGCCCCTGATTGGAATTCTAAAAGCTGAAAGATTTAAAACTGCACAAGGATTTTATGAAGTAAAAAGGGCTACCGGAAAGGAATCACCAACCAACCAACCAAACAAAAAAACCAATGGTAGGTAATTAAGACCTTAACTTTTACTTATATTTGGAGCTTGGGGAAACTCACTAACTCTAGGAGATGGTTTCTGAATTGCTATAGAAAAGACACTGTAGCTCTTAATGGAACAACTGAGTGCTGCAACCAGAAGGTCACATCAATCAAACTAACCTTCCCCTGGTAGATTTTCCACTGCTCTGTCATCGTCTTTTTTTTTCCCCTAGGGCTGAAACTGAAAGTTGTGTTAACGTTAGCATAGAATCTACATGTTTAAGTAGAATTTAGCCAGAAAGAAGACATGAATGGAGAAAGTTTCATCAGTGGAATTATTATCTATAGTTACAGAGTCCCTGCTAAATGCTATATTTTATTTCATTTTAAAGATTTATTTATTTATTTTGAGAAAGAGAGAAATCATGAGCAGGATGGAGGGGGATGGGACAGAGGGAGAGGAAAAACCAAACTCACTGTTGAGCCTCACTTGGGGCTCGAACCCAGGACCTCGAGACACCCTGACCCAAAGGCAGACATTTAACCTACTGAGTTACCCAGACACCCCCTCCCCACCCCAAATGCTATATTTTAAATACAGAGCTTTTGTCCTTGTTCTGTTACATGCAATACTGAAGGAAGGTTTATGTTTTTAGCCTTTTGTTCTGGGTTTTGTTTATTTTGTTTTGTTTTGTTTTTTCCCTTTTAGTTAAAATTGTTGAAAATAGCCACCTTTGTCTTTCTTTCAGATGAGGTTGATGGAGAGTCCCCTAACTCTAACTAGATGTCCTACCACCTCTGGAATTCTCAGCAGAAACTCTCAGGACTGTGCATTCTACTTTTGCAGAAGGGTCAGAAATGGCCCAGAAAAATCCATTATGAAACCTCACATGTATGTCTTTAGACAAAGCAGTTTTGTTTTCCACATGTAGCATTTTAGAATCCAAATGTCCGTGGAAATCATGAAACCCAGCTCTATATTGTAGCTTAAGAAAATTTCAGCAAGGGCACCTGGGTGGCTCAGTGGGTTAAGTGACTGCCTTTGGCTCAGGTCATGATCCCAGCATCCTGGGATCAAGGCCCACATCGGACGCCTTGCTTGGTGGGAAGCCTGCTTCTCCCTCTCCCTCTGCCTGGTGCTCCCTCTGCTTGTACTCTCTCTGTCAAATAAATAAAATCTTAAAAAAAAAAAAAGAAAGTTTCAATAAAATTCCATGCTCACTGATCAGATTGGCAGAATATGAAAAAGTTATGGCATTCAGTGTTGACAAAGGGGTGCGGAAGGAGCATTCTCATACTCTGTTGGGGGAAAGATCAGGTGGTATGTTTTTGGAGGGTAGTTTGGTACCACTACACAACTTCGAAATATGTAAAACTCAGCAGTTCCATTTTTAGAAAGCTAGCCTAAAGAAACTTGATACATGTACATGGAGATATATGTACCAATGTGTTTGTTGTAGGATTTTTAGGTGGTTAAACATTGAGGTCAGTCTAAATACCTATCAAAATGGGACTTGTTAAATAAATTAGGATAGCTCTGTATCTTAGCTTTAAGGGTACAGTCGGAAAGATTGTCCATGATATACTATTTAGTGGAAAAAGCAAGTTATAGGACAATATATAGAGTTGAACCCTACTCTTTTCACTAAAATATATATATTTAAGTGCTTATAGGGGGATGTGTAGAATGATATACACCAAATTTTAACAACAGTTCTGCTGTGAAGCAGACCTGGAAAGTGAGAGTTATTATCTATAGTTACATTTTGACTTTATATACTAAATATTGCTTAAAATTTTTACAATGACAATGCATTATTTTTTACCATTCTTTTAGTGAGGGAAGAAAAATCTGAGCCTCAGAGAAGTGAAGTAATTTTTTTTCAAATCACTCAAATGGCTAGGAAAAAAGATAGGACCAGATTCCAGGTTTTTAAAATCCCAGTTGGGTACTTTTTCTACTAAAGAAGGTCTTGAGAGACCTTTACCAGAATGCCTGGCTTTCTGCAGATCGAGTCAAATCTCCTGTTTCTCAGGGAAGTAAATAAAATGTATGATTTCATGCTTCTATCAGGCAAATAAATTTCTGAGCCTCTTGAGCAACAATGTATCTTCCTCAAGACTTTTTTCTGTATTCATCATCATAATCATCATAGAAATATTCATTTAGAGTTACCATGCTTCACTTACATGACCAATCCTGACCACAAAAGCAGGATTAAAAATCCACAAAAGCAGGATTAAAACTAATTTGGATCCATAGTTACACAGAAGACCCAGACTTTCCAATAGAGCACACAAATCTTTTCCCAAAGTACAGAGGAATTTCCTCTCATGTTTCCTCATCTGTTCTTACAATATCTGAGATAGCTTTATTCCAATAGTCGTTATTTTTAGTTATTTTTAGTGCCATTTTGGCATTTGGGATGCATAGGACCACTGCTCTCCATTACGTCAGATAAAATACATGACATTTTTGATTACCTAAAAATTAAGAGCAGTATTAGCTTTTCCCACATGCTTAAGTTTAATTTTAGGAAATTCAAAAATTTAAACTATAGATGGTGTGTACCATTTCTACACAGTTCTTAATAAGCATTTAAATAAATCTCAACACATTTTTCTATAAACATTTAAGTAAATATACATATATATATTTTAAACACTTATTTATTTTAGAGAGAAGGCACAAGGGGGAGGGACAGAGGGAGAGGGAGAGAGAATCTCAAGCAGATTCCCTGCTGAATGCAGGGCCCTTATGTAAGGGGCTCCGATCCCACAACCCTAGGATTGAACCCTGAGCTGAAACCAAGAGTCGGAGGGTCAACCAACTGCATCACCCAGGCAACCCTATAAATATATCCTTTTTAATAAAATTCAAACCCTATATATGTCCTATGACTTGCTTTTTCCACTGAGTGGTATATCATGGACATTTTTTCCAACTGTAGCCTCATATTTCTTGGTATTGAGATAACCTAATTTATTTAACAATTCCCATTATGATGGCCGTTTAGACTGAATCCAATTTTTAACCATCTAAAAATCCTGCAACTAGCACATTGGTGTACATATCCCCACATATATGTATTAGGTTTCCTTAGGTGGTTTCTAAACTATTCCATTCTTTAGGAATGCCCATAATTATTGGGTTGATCTTTTTTTCAATTAATAAATGAAGGGTAACATCTGAAAGTAATTCAGGGTAGGCTTTAAAAATACAATGTTTAGGGGTGTCTGGGTGGCTCAGTGGATTAAAGCTTCTACCTTCACCTCAGGTCACGATTACGGAGTCCTGGGATCAAGCACTGCATCGGGCTCTCTGCTAACTGGGGGGTCTACTTCCTCCTCTCTCTCTATCTGCCTCTCTGCCTACTTGTGATCTCTCTCTGTTAAATAAATAAAATCTTTTAAAAATTAAAAAAAAATACTGTGTTTAAAAGAATATTTAGGGGCACATGGGTGGCTCAGTTGGTTAAGTGTCTGCCTTCAGCTCAGGTCATGATCCAAGGGTCCTGGGATCGAGCCCCGCATCGGGCTCTCTGCTTGGCGGGGAGACTGCTTCCCCCTCTCTCTCTGACTGCTTCTGCCTACTTGTGATCTCTGTCAAATAAATAAATAAAATATGTTTAAAAAAAAAAAGAAAAAGAAGTACAACAAATGTGTATCTCCAATTATACCCATTCAATAAACACATATATTTTATATGCAATCTCAGATGCATAGAATAAGATCTTGAAAAAAAGGTATGCAAACATTAACATTTGCTCTGGAGGGTGAGTGAGCCTCTGATCTCCGTTTTCTTCTCTATATTTCCTTGTGTTCTCTCATTTTGTCAAAAGAATGTTTACTTTTGACAACAGAAAAAAAAATTTTAAAGAAAATTTGGAAGCCAATATAACCTGAAAGAGTACTTACTGAACATTTTTTCCTGGGAATAATATTCAATTCTAGGTACTCCTCAAAGAAGAGTGAAACCTCAGGTTGATTTGTGAGAACAGTTGTTGGTGGAGAAGTCAAATCGGATTTTGACCTTTTTGAAGGAAAAATGAACTTTGATAAAGAAGGAAAGGAGACCAAAAGAGAGAAAGGAGGGAAATAGACTGGCCGCCATTTTGCCGGGGAGGCTCTCATATTTTGGAACAGCAGGTACAAAGGCAGGGGACTTCCAAGCAGGGACTTCATGGGAAAAGGTAGAGGAAGAAGGTATGCTGCAGAATGAGAGAGAAATGAAATCACTCTTCTGGGCACAGGAAAGGAGCTGCTGAAACTGGGCTATCTGCTTGCTTTTCTTTTTCCATCCTATCCTTCAGCAAGAGGTTAGCATAGTGTCCAGCACATGGCAGGCTCTCCAGGGTTTTGTTGTTGTTGTTGTTTGTTTTGTATGTTTGTTTGTTTTGTTAAAACGGCACACGGAGGAAAATGGAGCAGTTGTGTGAACCTAGACAGGATTGTGGCTGAACCTACAAGCATAAAGGAAAACCCAACACGATGAAATACACCAGTGAACTCTGGGTTAGAGTCATGATGGTGGATGGTGTTGTTGCTCATCTGCGTGTACCTGAGAACATTTGCTTGGCAGAGTGGGCTAAAAGGAAGAAACGGAGCTAACCATCACGAAGTATTGAAATTATGGGGGGAAAATGAAAAGACCAACTACCTTGTTATTTGTTGTTTTATTTTTTTAGGGATCAGGAAACCGATGAAGAGGGGTGAAAAGAGCTCCGCCACACTTAATGCAGATAGATTGATCACAAACATCAGTTTCTATGATTTAATGGGCCTGAATTTCCCAATAACATTGTAACAGTTCTTCAGGCTCTTTCAGTGCTCCAATATTCTCTTTCAGAAAATAAGGTTCAAACTGTATTTTCCTCCTTAGCATTAAAAATGATGTAAGCATGAAAAGGCAATGCGGACATAACAGTTTATGAACATATTGTGATATGCTACCATTCAGTATTCTTGGGAAAAAATCCCTTACCCAACAGATTATTTTGGGTGAAGTAAACAAAATACCAAAGGGTTATGTATAGTAAATTCCCATTGTTTCAAGTGTTACGAGTTTGGTTCATTATTTTTCCTCGTTCTCCATCCTGAAGATCAAAACCGGGTTGAGTGCTCATGGTCGCCTCTTCTAGGGGTGATCCAAAGCGGGAAGTGTAATGGCAACTCCATTGATTTTTCTACATATTAGTACCCTTTTCCAAAGTTCTATCAGGGAAGACAGTTTGAGCTATAGAATAAAACAAGAAATACTTGATTATCTGTAAATTTCACTTGTCTAAGCCATCCTTTACCAATAGCCATGCAGTCTGCCACACTTACCTCCTAGAATAGTTGATTCACTGGGGCAGGCGAGTGGAGTTGGTTTCTTAGGAAAAACAGAGCAAAGGTTTGGGAGATTTTGTTTGTGTTTTATTTGTAATGAAGTATATAAATTAGCGTTGTTTGCAGAGTCCCATAGAATATCTTGATGTTAGTTTTAA
Organism: Mustela putorius furo; assembly: GCF_011764305.1. Taxonomy (NCBI): domain Eukaryota; kingdom Metazoa; phylum Chordata; class Mammalia; order Carnivora; family Mustelidae; genus Mustela; species Mustela putorius. The sequence continues at coordinate 372,169 of NW_025421577.1, forward strand.
ATATTCTGAAATCCATGTATTTGTTTAAAAACATTAAGAACCAGGGGTGCCTGGGTGACTCAGGCTATGATCTCGGGGTCCTGGGATGGAGCCCCTCATTGAGCTCCCTGCTCAGCGGGGAGTCTGCTCCCTCTCTCTTTGTCCCTTTCCCCACTCATGTGTTCTCTCTCTCTCTCTTAAATAAATAAAATCTTTTAAAAAATCCATTAAGAACCTAATATGTCGGGCGCCTGGGTGGCTCAGTGGGTTAAGCCGCTGCCTTCGGCTCAGGTCATGATCTCGGGGTCCTGGGATCAAGTCCCGCATCGGGCTCTCTGCTCAGCAGGGAGCCTGCTTCCCTCTCTCTCTCTCTCTCTCTGCCTGCCTCTCCGTCTACTTGTGATTTCTGTCTGTCAAATAAATAAATAAAATCTTTAAAAAAAAAAAAAAAGAACCTAATATGTCCAAGGGAGTTATGCTGGGATAGAAATATAGGATAAAGAACCCAGGTCCTTCATTGCAGACAGATCATACTGTAAGAACCTATTTAGCCAGAACACTTCCATTCGGTTAAACAATAATTTTTTTGTTTAAAACTTAAACTGTCCCTGCCACCCTTCCCCCAGGGGACTTACTTAAAAACAAGTCCCGGAAACCAGTCCCAGGTAACAAAGCCCAAATACAAGGGTGGGTCAGGCCAGGTGGAGACATCCAATCAGTGGAGGGGCCCATATTGTCTCCCTAGTTACCAAGGAGTATGGGCCCCACCCTTTGGGCACCTTTTGGGCCAGTTCTGACCAAGGTGATAGAGTGGTTCAAATATCTACTAGGGTAAATTGTAATTCAATTGGTCACTTATGTGTGACCTAACATGACTGTGCAGCTTTCTCTGTGTGTTACAATTTCATTGGCCACCTGCGTGGGGCCAGGCCCAACCACATGGCCTTTGCCCTTAAAAGCTAGTCTGTGAAGCAGAGAGAGGTAGCCGTCTCTGTAAGAGGCATGGCCCTGAACATTCAGTCTGATTTTTGACGCTTGGTGCCGAATAAAGCTTTGCTTGACTTTCACTTTATATCAGTTTCGCTCCTTTAATCACGGACCCATTATTGGGGGACCTAACAATACTTAAGACACAAAAAGCAAAAAAACTTCTAAAGCTTGGCCCTTTATTACAAAAGCAATACATTTTGTTATATTTTGTTATGCAGCTAAGTTAAAGGAAGACACATAAAATCACCCATTATCCTACCCACCTAGAGAGAATCACTTTTAACATTTACACACATAGATGCATATATTTAAAAGAAATCAATTTTGAAAGAGCTACTGTTATTTAAGGTGTTTTCTCCACCCCCTGGAATATTTTTCCATGCTAAAATCTCTGTTTAATAGCTACATAATTTGAGGGTACTCTAATGTATGGGTATCATAATACATTTAAGTACTTTCCAAACATTTAGACTCTGGAAGACATACCATGTGTTTTTAAAAAAATGTATGCAAGAAGGAGTTCTGGATATGTGTAACCCAAGTGAGGCTCATCTGGGACCTTACAATCTATACCTCACCTGGTCCAGAGAGTTGTGGCAACAGTGAGGAGAAGTAGAACCTTTTTCCTCTATAAGGTTTAGCTGTCTTTGGGTGCCAGGGAAGGGAGACAGATAACATCAGGAAACTCCTGTGTGAAACACGAAGGAGAGGCTCCTGGGAAGACCAGGTCCTGCCAAAATGTGTACCCCCTCTGATGGTAGGTTGACTTTGAATTCTTGAGTATGTTTAGTGTCCCTGGCCCCAACATGTCACAAAGAAACTTACAGCAGACAGACTATAAAGCGGCCCCACAGCTCCTGTACTAGCATTCGTGCCTTTATCCAAATCTTTTCATGTGGTTGAGGCTTGGGGCTTGAGTCTAACCCATGGAACACAGCAAAGGTGAAAAACTTGTATGTGATTCCATTGCATACGACCGTAACACCAGTCTCATCAGAAGACTCTCTTTCTTGCTGACTATGAGGAAACAAGTGATTAGGGGGAAGACCCACATGGCAAGGAACTGAAAGCAGCCTCCTGTGGACAGCTAAGAAGAAACTGGGACCCTCAGTCCAACAGCCCACCAAGAACTGAATGTTGAGGGATGCTAGGTGGCCCAGTCAGTTAAGCGTTTGCCTTCGGCTCAGGTCATGCATGATCCCAGGGTCCTGGGATTGAGTCCTGCGTGGAGTTCTCTGCTCAGCAGGGAGCATGTTTCTTTCTCTGGCTCTGCCTGCTTTTGTGCACTCTCTCTCTCTCAGACAAATAAATAAATAAATAAAATCTTTAAAAAAAAAAAAAAAAGAACTGAATGTTGCCAACAATCCAATAAGCTTGGATGCAGATCCTTCCCCAGTTCAGTTTGGATGAGTGCCCACCGACCGCCTCAGCTGACCCCTTGATTGCAGGTTTATAAAATGCAGAAGGGGATGACCAGGCTAGCTGTCCCTGGATTCCTGACCCACAGGAAGTGTGATGTAGTTAATGTATGTTGTTTTGAACCACTAAGTTTGCAGTAACCTTGGTACATATCAATGATGCCCTGAGTCTTCACTTATCCTGAGCCTCTGAAAGTAAGAAGAAAGCGAGAACAGAAGGACTGTGTGATCTACATCACGGTTCACCTGCCTGCTTCACATTGCCAGCCCACAGGAGTAGAGATACCTCAACTTTTATTATACGAAGGATCACTAACTACTTCGGCAATTCAACATAAAATCAGAGTTCTAACGAGTCAACAAAGAAAAATACATTTTATTAAAAAAAAAAAAATACTAGCCAGGGGCACCTGGATGGCTCAGTTGGTTAAGTCTTCAACTCTTGATTTGGGCTCAGGTCATGATCTCAGGGTCCTGGGATCAAGCCCTGTGTTGGGCTCCACACTCAGCATGGAATCTGCACTCTCTCTCTCTCTCTCTGAAAGAAGGAAGGAAGGAAGGAAGGAAGGGGAAGAAGGAAGATAGACTAGCTAAAAAGAAGTGTATAAGTCAGAACTAACAAAATATGTCTAGCAAGTTGGAGTTGCTGAAGATGACAGACAACACCATGAATTTAAAAAAAATAATAATAAAAGAAGTCTCATTTCTATTACTCAGTAGTTAAGACGGACTATTTTTTTTTACAGATTAGATTTATAAAATCTTCAAAAAATATGAAAAACATATTCAAAATATGAAAAACAATAACTTAAAGTAGTAGAGAATGACCCTGAAGCAGGGTGACACTGGAGAGAAGTTGACTCTTGAATAAGGAGCTGTGAGCCAGTAAGATCTCTCAGTGTGATCTCAGCCTTCTTCTCATTTATTAATTGTCTTCTGGAAGTCAGCCAGACTCAGTTGAACCTCTGTGTCTTGGTTTGTCGATGGCCTCCCACATTTTCACCTTTCCCTGAATCTTCTTGTCTCTGTGGACTCAGGATCTCAGTGCCCCAACCCTCCAGCCAGCGAAGCCCCTGGTCTTTAAGTATGGGTCCCAGCCCTTCCCTTCCCATGGTTCTTCCTTCTTTTCCCTCAGGGCTGCATTAAGCTGTTCTTAACAACTCTTAAATTACAACCACCTCACGATCTAAACACACAGTGAACTTGGCATCTGAGCAGCACTATACCAAATTAGTATAGGCCTATGTCATACTGTCAATGACCTATAAAGCTTACCCATCTTAAACCTATTTGACCTCTTCTCTTATTTCTCTGCTTTTCTCTCTCACCTCCAGCTATTCTTGCCTTTTTGATACTCACTGTTTTTCTTACACAAGAGCTACTTTGACCACAGGATCTTTGCACTTGCTGTTTCCTCTGTCATAAATGTTCCTCCCCCCAGGTATCATCTTGACTCTCTTTGTTTTTCTGGTTTTTGCTACAATGTCACCTTTTCAGTGATTCCTTACCTAGAAATCTTGTCTAAAACTATGAACCCACTACCACTGTCATGACACTCCTTCCTCCTTTCCTTAGCACTACTAACATGCTAGAGGTCTTACTTAGCTTGCGTGCTACTCATTTCTCCATCTAAAACATAAGTGCCATGTGTGCATGGGTTGGTGTCTTCTTTTTTCATTTGCTATTTCTGTAGTGTTTGGAACAGTGAAAACACATATCAGGCACTCAATAATTATTTGTTGAATTTCTCAATTTGGCTTAAGGGTGTCATTTTCTCATAGCATAATTTCTTTCACAGATTAGGGGCCTGGCACTAAATTGCAGAGGTATCTTGGGTGATCCATAACCATGGCTGTAATGTTCTAGTTCTCTTCAGCTAGAAATGGTATTTGATCCTAAGTGACTAAGACAGAAGGAAATAGAGTACCTAGGACTGCCCCAATGCACAGGGTGATGAGTTCTAAAGTTCATGTTTAAGTCAATTGTTTGGACACCCTGAACTCTTCTTCAGAATACGATTGGGCACAGCTAGTTAACTGCAAGGAGCCTGAGAAGACAGGAAAGTGCCAGAACTTGGAACCAGATCTGCTACTGGGATGGAGCAAGCTTCTGGAAGGACAGGAACAGGTGCACTGAACTCTGAGGGTATTCAGTGTAGCCAACAAGAGACATTGTCCTTGTTGGTAGCATTAGAGAGGGCCTAGAGGAAATATTGTGACCCCCAGGAGGGGAAGTAGTTTAGCAACTGGCCACCTAGGAGCACTGATACTTAAAAAACAAGTTTATTGAAAAACACAAGACTGTGCAAAAGCAAGCCAAAAAATAGAGAAAATATTTGCGATCGATCTATCGGACAAGTGTTTAATATTTAAGGAACTGAATATTTAAGGAACTGTTTCCAATGGAAAAGAAAGACAACGCAAAAGACTTTAATACTCACTTCAAAAAAGACAACATCTGAATGTCTAATAAACATATAAACACGTTTGCAGCCTGTGGTCGAATTCGGCTGTAGCGAAATCTTACTACACACTGCCAGTAGGGTTAAGCCTAAAAGGACCAGCCATGCCAGGTGTTGGTCGCGATGTGGAACAACTGAAATTCTCTTATGCTGCTGGTGGAAGTGAAAATTGGTACCAATGCTTTGTAAAGTCATTCTTTTGTAATTGCAGACCTCTCAGGTATGATCTCAACAGCTACGTGTGCCCAAAAGGCTTGTCCAAGAATGTTTGCTGCAGCATTATCTGTAATAGCTTACCGTAGGAACAATCTAGATGTTTATCAACTGAAGAAGAGACACATACATTGTGGAATGGTCGTACAATGGAACACCATGAAGAAACAAAAATGAAGAGGTGCCTGGTGGCACAGTCAGTTAAACGCCCAACTCTTGATTTTGGCTCAGGTCATCATCTCAGGGTTGTGGGATTGAGCCCCGCATCAGGCTCCCTGCTCAGCACAGAGTCTGCTTGAGATTCTCCCTGTCCATCTGCCCCTCCTGCTTATACTCTTTCTCTCAAAAAAAAATCTTAAAAAAAAAAAGAAACGAAAATAAATAAGCCACTGTTATACATAGTAATATGACTGATTCTTTTATGAATGTCAAGCAGAAAGGAGCCAGGTTAAAAAAAATACACAGAATTCTAAGTATATGAAGTGCAAAAATAGTCAAAATTAATCTATAATAAAGGAAACAATAATAATAGTTATCTTTGTGGAGCAGAGCTAGTAACTGAGAAGGATCATGAGGGCTTCTGGGAGAGCGGTAATGTTCTATTTCTTGGTTTGAGTAGTAAGTACTTCTTGTAAAAAAAAGTCTTCAAGCTATACACTATACTTTTCTGTATGTATAATATATCTCAACAAAGTATGTATTTAATTTTTTTAAAAAGAAAGAAAACACAGAACCAGCATTAGGAAACATCTTAGGACATAGCAGGGCCCTAACCCTGGAGACAGGGTGAGGAATTAGAACCTAATATGGATGAGGGGAATTGACAGGAGTTACAGTGCCACAATTCAGGAAAAGAGAAGTAGAGATTTGGAATTATGCAGACAGCTTTTTTTTACCCCTCAAGATTTATTTATTTATTTGAAAGAGAGTGCAGGGGAGTCAGGGGCAGAAGGAGAGGGAGAGAGAGAATCTCGAGCAGACTCTACACTCAGCAAAGAGTCCAATGTGGGGCGTGATCTCAAGACCCTGAGATTATGACCTGAGCCAAAACCAAGAGTTGGACACTTAACCGACTGTGTCACCCAGGTGCCCCTATGCAGATAGCTTTTAACCCAAAGAGCCTAGGCTCCAGTCCCTGGCATCCCATTTGCCACCTTGGGCCACCTAACTAACCCTTCTGGATCTCAGTTTCTTTATTTGCAATTCAGAAATAATGAAACGCTCTCAAGGTATGCTTGGTACTGAGAACGGGTTTCATACATATTAGCTATTCATAATAATAGCCATTTTCACCTCAATAAGAGCAAGAAAGAGATTTAGTTACCATACCCGTGACAGAGTTCAAGCTAAAGTTGTCACATTAGGAGCAACGTAGAAACCTATGAATACAAACCAGGGATCAAAGTCAGAGCTGAAACCTGCATCAAAAGGAACTCAGAGGAGTTCCTGAGTCCTCACCAGAGAATCTCAGAATTCTGCAAGGCCTTAGGGGAGGGAATAGGAGGGATGCAGAGGGGAGGCTGGACCTGATGGGGGAGTTGTTTCTATAAATATGGCTACTAACAATTTCTTCCATCTGTGCATGCTCCTCCCATCTGTTTTTCTTCTCCTAGAATCAGTGTTGGTTCTGGGACTTTCTTTGACCAGTAGAGTCAAAAAGCAGTGATGTCGTGCCCGGTAGTTTGCACTTGGCTTTCTTGGAACCCAGCAGCCATACAGCAAGGCAGTCCTGACTATTCTGCTGGAAAGAGAGGCCACGTGGAGAGGCGCTGGGGGATGAAATGCCACATGGAGACAAGGGCTACGTGAAGGAGAATGGTCAGCCCAAGGCCCCAGGCATATGAAAGGAGTCTTCTCTCCAGGAAACTGAGTCTATGAGCTGAATACAGACACATAAGTGAGATTTGGCCAACAACTTGGAGAGCAGAATTTCTCATTCAACCCTCACAATTCTCACAGAATTGTAAGAAATAATAAACAACAGTTGTTTTGAACCATTAGGTTTGGGGCTGTTTTGTCATGCATCAATAGTAACTGCTACAAAAATGAGTACCTGAAAATGGACTGCTGCTGTAACAAAAAACTTAACATGCATGCTGTTGGCTATGGTTTCAGACAGGTGGGGACCATAGGAGTGGTGATAAGACCATGATGGAGGCTGGAAGAGCAATGAAGGAACCACCCTGACAGCTGGAGAAAGGACAGTGTGTGCTACAGAGGGGCAAAATGTACTAAGCTAACACATGTACCTAATGTATTTGTCAAGCTTGCCAAAGAGATTTTCTAGTGGAATGTGGAAAGTGCCAACTGACTTATTTTAACTGTCTGTGATAAAGAAAGGAAAGAGAGAGATGAGCTAAAGAGGGAATGATTCAGTTTCAAGCACAAGTTAGGGGATGTATTTCTGATCCAGGAATTGATGAGTTAGGAGGTGAAACTCTTTCTTATTTTCAACATGTCCAGATGAACAAAATATTCTTTTTTATTTTATTTATTTATTTAGTGAGAGAGCACAAGCAGGCAGAAGGGAATAGAGAGAGAGGGAGAGAATCTTCAAGCAGATTTCCCAATGAGCACAGAGCCCCACACAGGACCCTATCTCATGATCCTGAGATCATGACCTGAGTTGAAATCAAGAGTCAGGTGCTCAAATGACTAAGCCACCCAGGCACCTCCAGAAGATTCTTAAAATAAGAATAGTCTCAAGACAAAGATGAAATCCAGGGTACTGCTAGTTAAGCATGGTCTTAGGATCAAGATAAAGACAAAAATTTCTCTAAGACTCTTTGTTAAAGTCTCATAAAACTATAAGGTGATGCCCACCCACATCCCTTTATTGAGATTTCTGGGTAACTTAAGAACATTACTCCACAGCACCCTGACTTATAGCCCCAAATAGAGAGGAGGTTGTCTTGGAAAGAATTGTGAATGTGGTTTTTGTTTAATGAAATGGATTGTAATTTGATAAATGAGAACCCACAAAGAGTTTAAAATAATTGTACCAGTTTAGACTAAAGGTGACTAAGTTCAAAATGGAATAAGACTTTGGAGCCCCACTTTCTTTGGATGAAATGAAGGCTGAAAGCAGAACCAGCTCAATCACCATTTAAAATGGAAGATGACACAGAGGGCAGAATCAAGAGCTCAGAGGATGGAACCAAGAGCAATGGGAAATACAGGATCAGGGAACCACATCGCAGACAGGAGAATGGGGCCATAAATGAAGACCTTCTTGTGCTCTTTCAGTCCTGCAATGGAGTCGAGGGAGCTCATGATACGTGTTTGGATGGATTTCATAATTGCTATGGACCAGTGACTGTTGTGCATCAGAAATAGCAACAATCTCTGTTTCATTATTAGATATTAGATGCAGGGGAGGTAGATAACATATAATCCATGGATATCTAAAGCAAGAGGAGTCATATCTGAAGGGCCTCTTCTACATCCAGATCTGAAGCAAACCACAAGATAGTAGACTTCAAGCTTTGTACCATAATTGGATGAGACTCTGAAGAGTATTAGGGGGGAAGTGAATCATTGTGGCCAGATGGAGGATGATAATGGATGGGTCCTGAAGATTTGTGCCAACAATTTACCCATCCATGTGTGCCACTTATCTCATCAAGAAGTAGAATCTAATTGCCTTCCTTTGATATAGGCAGATGTGGTAGAAATGACATTCTCAGACTTCCAGTCACAAAATTTATGAGGAATTGTAGCTTCTGCTTTCACCCTCGTGGGATCAAGTTGCTAAAGAAGAGATCAGGGTAGACTACTAAATCATGAGAAATCACATGGCGAGTGAAAGACCCAGCCAATCCCCATCCATCCCAGCTTCGTGGCTGAGGTGTATGGTCCCTAACATGTAAGCAGGGAAGCTGTCTTTGTTGTTCTACCTTGAGGCAAGTCCCCAGCTGAGTGCAACTGCATTCATGACCTCAGCCAACATCTCAGAGAGTAGAGTCAAGTTGTCCCCACCAAGCCTTGCCCAACTTACAAAATCATGAGCAAATAAATGGTGAGAGTTGTTGTGAAACACTAAGTTTTAGACACTTGCTGGTGTCTAGGCAGTAAGAGACAGCTGAAATACCTACCACTAGCCAGCACACAGAAGGTAACGAAGTTTGTACATTCCTTACCCCAGTGCATGAGGCTCTAAAAGATCTGTTTCCCTGCCTGCTAGTCTTACTTTTTCTGGTATTACCCCCTGTGTTAGTCAGCTTGGGTTGCCATAATGAATAGCATAGGCTGGGCAGCCTAAACAAACAAAAATATACTCTCTCACAGATCTGGAGACTGGAAGGCCAAGATTAAGGTTCTTGCACGGTTCAGTTTCTGGTGAGGATTCTCTTCCTGCCTTGCAGATGGCCACCTGCTCACTGTGTCCTCACATGGCAGAGACAAAACACACAAGATCTCACATGCTTCTTTTTCTTTTCTTTTTAAAAAAATTTTAAAAAGATTTTATTTATTTATTTGACAGAGAGAGATCACAAGTAGGCAGAGAAGCAGGCAGAGAGAGAGGGGGAAGCAGGCTTCCTGCTGAGCAGAGAGCCCGAGACGGGGCTCGATCCCAGGACCCTGGGATCATGACCTGAGCCGAAGACAGAGGCTTTAACCCACTGAGCCACCCAGGTGCCCCTCACATGTCTCTTCTTATAAGGGCACTGATCCCATCGTGAGGACCCCATTTTCACAACCTCGTATAAACCTAATTAACTCCCAAAGGCCATCTCTAAGTAGCAGCACATTGAGAGTTAGGGCCTCCACAGATGAATTTGGGGGACATAATTCAGTCCACAGAACTCCCTTTTCTCCAGCAACACTAATTTCAGCTTCTCGAACATGACACGCTCATTCTTACCTTGGGCTGTGTAATGGCTGTTCCCTGCCTGGAATGTTCCCAGCTGTTCACCATTGCCTTCCTATGACTCAGTCTTAGAGTAAAAGTTACTAAGATTTCCTCAGAATGGCCTTCTCTGCCCCTCAGTGTAAAGTATGTCTCTCTCTCTCATCTGCCTGCTGTATTTCATTCACAGAATTGAAGACCCTCTGAAATGATCGCATTCGTTTATCTCTTTACTTGCTTATTTGCCCATCTCCTACCATGGGATGTCCATGACTATAGGTACCTTATCTGCCACTTGTATGGGGCTTAAGCTTTGGTGTCTAGAGTAGCTTCCAGAATGTGGTAGGTGTAAAGTTGCTTTTGTTTAAAAGTAATCTATAATACACTTCCGTCGTAGAACTGATAAATGATGTGTCATATATTTGACAGTTCGTCAAACACAGCAGTTTACCACACACTAGTTCCTTGGACATTAAAGATGGTTCAGATATGTTCTTTGGCCTTCCAAAAACTTCCTCTGGTGCACACTGTGTGTGGAGGAAGATAAAGCATACACAAAGACTTAAGTATGTGACAAATGCTCTCATAGAGGGTATAGGAGAAGAACAGAAATTCTGGTTAGGGAGCAATATTTTTGCCTGGAGGGAGAGGGAGAATATGGTCATGGAGACTAACAGAGAACATTTTAGTTGTTTCTTGAAGAATGAATAGCAAGTGGGCAGGAGGTAAGAGGAGGAGAACACGTATCAAATGGGTAAGAGGGCAAGGGCAACCACTCCAAACACGAGAAAGAACATGAGCGAAGTTAGAAGTCTAGTGGTAGCTTGAACATGCGGTGGGGGAGAGCAGGAAGAAGGGAAGCCAGATACAGCCAGGGGTGGAAGGTTTTTAGGTTATAAAAGGCACAGGATCATAGTGGGATTTATACTTTATCTTATAGGCATTGTGGAAATAGAGCAAACTGGGCTGTGAGAGAGTCCTAACTTTGGACATCAAGCACTTCTGTCTCTACTGCAAGCCAATATGAGCAGTATATGACAGGAGCAACCTGACAGTAGATTCTAGGCTGTTCTACCACAGTGACTTCTGAGGTTCTGACAGGCTCCTCCAAGAGTGGCATTGGCCTTTAGTAGAAAGAATGGCCCCCATAGGGTATGACCAAGAGAGTATAAATTAGAGAAAACCTTGTTAGTCATTTTCTTTTTTAAAAATATATTAAGCTTAAAGAACATATTTTGAATTTTCTTTTAAGCCTTTTCTCCAAACTTCCAGAAAAGATCTGCTTCTATACGTTATTTTTCTAAAACAGCATGATAAAGATTTGGGATTACACACTCCCCTTCTCCACCACCATCTCATTCCATTATTATAAGTAGCTGTTTGAATTTAATTTTTAATGGAGTCAGTTTAATTATTAAAGCCTTATAAATGAATAACATTAGGTAAAAGTAACACTTGCAGATATTTTAAAAGGTTTAACATATGGAAATAATTCAGTTATGAAACACCAGTATTTTTTCATTAAGTTGAAACATCGAAGTACTTCTTGCCTTGGAGAAATCTTATACTTGATCATGTTCTTAGCAAAATTCATAGGTCTTGTTTTCACTTTTCTGGTAGAGTCAACAGCCAAGGAACTCCCCTCATGTATCTTGGACTCAGTGAATTTCCCAAATTTACATATCCTCCCTCCCCAGATCCAGGATGAGTTGGTGGGCATGGTGTGGAAAACCAACCATTTAGTTGCAGAAAGCCACAAATGTATAAATGGTGAATTAGAGTTTCTTCCTTTTGTCTCTCCCTATAGAATTTGCTGTGGAGTAAGAGAGGATTCTATACTTACCTTACAGAATCATCCATTAAGACATCATCTGTCTGGGATGTCTGGGTGGCTCAGTTGGTTTAGCTACTGCCTTTGACTCAGGTCATGGTCTCAGGGTCCTGGGATTGAGTTCCACAATGGGCTCCTTGCTCAGGGGGGCACCTGTTTCTCCTCCTGTTTGCTGCTCCCCCTGCTTGTGCTCTCTTTCTCTATTTCTTTCTCTGACAAATAAATAAATAAAATAAAAAAGACTTGGTTTAAAAAAAAATCACCCTACTCTAGAGCAGCATTATCTATAATAACCAAATTATGGAAACAGCCCAAGTGTCTATCAGTAGATGAATGGATAAAAAAGAGGTGGTATATATACACAAGGGACTATTACTCAGGCATAAAAAGGATTGAGATCTTCCCATTTGGGGCAAAATGTATGGACCTAAAAGGTATTACACTTATTTCTGTCTGAAATAAGTCAGACAGAAAAAGACAAATACCATATGATTTCACTCATATGTGGAATTTAAGAAAGAAAACAAATGAGCAAAGGGGGAAAAAGAGAGAGAGAGAGAGAGAGAGAATGGCAAACCAAGAAACAAAGTCTTAACTAAAGAGAACAAACTGATGACTACCAGAGGGGAGGGGAGTGGGGGATGGGGGATGAGGATCAAGGAGTCCATTTGTTGTGATGAGCACTGAGTCATGTGTTAAATCACTATATTGTACACCTGAAACTAATGTTCTGTTGTGTGTTAACTAACTGGAATTTAAATAAAAATTTTTAAAAATCAGGGTGTGTGGGTGGCTCAGTGAGTTAAGCCTCTGCCTTCAGCTCAGGTCATTATCTCAGGGTCCTGGGATTGAGCCCCGAGTCGGGCTCTCTGCTCAGCAGGGAGCCTGCTTCCCCTTCTCTCTCTCTGCCTCTCTGCCTACTTGTGATCTCTGTCTGTCAAATACATAAATAAAACTCTTTAAAAAATTTTTAAAAATCACCTTACTCACACGTATATGATTTATTCATGAATATATGTAACCTACTTACTAGAAGGTACAGTAGCCACAACTCTGAGACACTGGGCTGGAGAAATCTATTTTTAAATATGTTGTACAAGTAGAATAAATCTTTATGTGCATGTCCTCTCCTGCTTGTTTGCAATCCTCTTTAGGTCATGTTCCATGTTTGTTACCCTTTGTATATTTGTCTGATTCTAGCACAGTGCCTGGGTCACGGGTGTTAGGTATTTGTTGACCCACAGTGTACAGTCTACTGAACCAAAATGTAAAAGACAACCATCAAAGAGATGTGTTTGGACACATTTGGTCAAAACATCCTCACCCCCTAAATTCACAGACTCTATTCTCTTCCAGAGCATGTTTCCCCCATCGAATACTGATTAAGTTCGCAAGCTTTATTTTATTGTCTCATAACCAGTAGCCTCGCTAGACTAGACGCTTTAAGTTGGGAAGAGCACCCAACTTCAGAACGTTCTCTATCTGTGATGCCATCATAAGCACCTAACCCCCGTACATTTAGGTTGTGTCGTGCTAGCTGTGAACGTCAGCTGAGGTTACCATTTTGCCCAGGCGTTCCGCGTCATCACTTTCCATTCCATCCAGGTTCTAGAGGCTGATTTTAGCTGTGAGCGTCACGGGGCATGGAATGTCTGTGTCACTGGTGCGCAGACCGGGACTGTTTTGCCCCTCCTGTCCAGTGCGCTCCAACGCCAATACCAAGTGTCACGTGCTGTGTGTGTATGTGTGTGATTTAGAAGGCAGTCGATGCAGAGGGCTTTTCCTGGAGTCAATGTTTCAAAAAGAAGGGATGAGCAAAGCAGGTTTGCAGCATTTGGCAACAGATTTGGCCACAGTATCCACGCAGCTGTGACCCACATCCCATTTTCCCTGGAGTAAGTGGCAGCAGACTAAAAGTTCCCACTCTGAAAAGTAAGAGCCCCAGTGACCCTGCGAATCTTCCTGCAGTCTCACCCAGACTGTCATCCCATCCGTGGTGGCAGGGGCTGTAAGCAGCCCATTTTTCCACCCAGGAACATCGCTTTAGGACAGTCATTTTCATGTGATTGTCCTTCAGTCCCAGACCCATAAACATAAAGAGGGAAATACAGAAATAGAATCAGAGGGACAAAGAAAGAAAGCTCTGGAACAAAATACTTTGTGAGCGATACATGGACTCTGTGGAATTTCCTTTCAAAATAATCCCCAGGATCATCAGAAATAGGTCCCCGCTGCCCGTTTTGGTGCTGAGCAGTCCCAGGTTGTGTGCCCCTTCTAACTTGAACACCAGGCTGGGCAGGTGGGAGTGCTGAGGGCAGGGGTCCCTTCCAGAGCAGCTGCACCTAAGGCTCTGTGAGCTGAGGTCTGCCAGTCCTCCCTTAGCTGGTTGCCAGGTTTCTGCAGTGTTAGAATAGTAAACAGTTGTTTCTCAGAAACAGAGATAGGGTTATCCACAACCTCGCCTGCTAAATTTAAATTTAATAAAGCTCTTTCCTAACAGCCTAGATCAGTGATTTCCAACCAGGCTGGGGGGTGGGAGGGGTGAGGAGAGATCTGGCTCCACGGGGCGGGGAAGGACCCAGCATTTGCACTTTGAAAAAGCTCCCCAGGGTGATTCTGTATCCGGCCTGTGAACGCTGATGCCTCTTCTGTACACCAGCAGCACACGCCTTGGATGCCAACAGAGAGCCTCTCTAGCTTTTTCTGCTATTTGCCCACAGTGGTCCTGACATTTCAGAATTAACCTCAAAGTACTTAGGAAAGATCACATTGGGAGATAGCCAATGGCCTCCCTCCCCAACATTGGCCCCCCTCCCCAGGGCTGCCCTGTGAACTTTCACACAGTTACAGGGAAGAGCCAAAGAGGATGAACAGTATAAAAAGAATGAGGTGCATATAATTAAATGTTGACAACAGTTGACTGGGAGTCTTAGGTTTAATTCTTGGAGCTGCTAAAGATTTAGAGTGTGAATTTGGATGTCATCAACCATGCCTTCCATAATCCGCATAGAACGGGGCTGGCTGCCTAGACATACATCAAAGGAGCCTGGAGCAAAAGCCTGAAGGTAGAAATGGAAGCATCCTTCCACTTCCCATCATTCCACTCCTTGCCACCTCTTTCCTGAGCTCTGTGCCCAGGAGGGACCCTTCCTTCTTGCAGCTACTCCTGGGAAGAGGAGAAGCATAGACTTCATTGGTTTGAGTCATGATTGAAAACACTCTATGACTTTGGAAATCCAAATGCATATGAGGGAAACCAAAATGAGCCAGTGTTTTCAAAACTGCTGGTAGTTTTCTGTTTGGTAAGAATTATAAGAAGAATTACAGGGAAGTGAGGAGAAGCCTATTTCTTAGTTCTGATATTAACACTTGAATTGGCTGGCCATTGAGTTATGTAAATAAAAGGCAAAGCTCAAAATTGGAAATGGGAACCAAGGCAGATACTCTTTGTTGACTAACTTGAGGTTTCGTAGTTAATGATCATGTCTGCACTGTACTGGTTCTGAAAGTGATCCTGAGATCCTTTTGGGGAGTCTGTGAGGCAAAAACTCATTTTATAATAGTACTAGGGCAGCATTTGTCTTTGGCACATTCATCTTCTTGCAAGCATACATTCAAGTTTTCTCAGAACTTTATGATGTGAAATAATGAAACAGATTGCAGGAGCAGATAAGAAAATCCACTTGTCTGGTGATGCAACATGGGGGCTTAAGTGGGTAGAAGAAGAATCAATGAAACAAGATGGGATCGGGAGGGAGACAAACCATAAGTGACTCTTAATCTCACAAAACAAACTGAGGGTTGCTGGGGGGAGGGGGGTTGGGAGAAGGGGGTGGGATTATGGACATTGGGGAGGGTATGTGCTTTGGTGAGTGCTGTGAAGTGTGTAAACCTGGTGATTCACAGACCTGTACCCCTGGGGATAAAAATATATGTTTATAAAAAATAAAAAATTAAAAAAAAAAAGAAAATCCACTTGTCTTCTATTAAGACGCATAACAAAGAGATGTATGAAAATGCAAAGCAATTCTACTGTATCTACTGTTTTTTTGGAACTAGTTACGTCTCATAAAAATTTATCTTTATTCTACATTCATATGCAGAATTGTTATTGTTATTTTATTTTTAAAAAATTTGTGTTTATTATTTTATTTATTTGAGAGAAAGAAAGAGTGGGAAAGAGCACAAGCCAGAGGAGGAGCAGAGGGAGAAGGAGGAACAGGTTTCCCGCTGAGCAGGGACCCCGATATGGGACTCGATCCCAGGCCCCTGGGATCATGACCTGAGCTAAAGGCAGCTGCTTAACCAACTGAGCCACCCAGGCAATCTGTTGAGGTTATTTCAAGGTGAATTAAGCACTGGATGTGGTGCATAAACAATGAACTCTGGAACACTGAAATTAAAAAAATAAATAAAAATAAAAATAAAAGAACTATATATGATTCAACCCCCACCCCAAATAAAGTGAATTAAGAAATACTCTTAAAATTTCTCAATTTCAATCCTGAACATGGAGAATATTAATAGGTCCAAGCTTGATAAAGAGAAGTTCTTTATGATTACTCAATTTTTACGAGAGCATAAAGGGGTCTTGAGGCCAAAAAGTGTGAGAACCCATGCATGTGAGCTCGTGGAAGTGAACAGAGGACAGACTTGGGGCCAGAAGCCACCAGCCGGCTTCTCTGATGGGCCACTCTTTCTGAGCAGTAACTTGTGCCTTGGCACTCCTGCAGAGGAGCTCTGGGAACCAATAGCTGTTTCCAAACTCCATCCCCTTGTCTGCCTCCCACTACAGAAAATGGGGAAAACAAGCAAACAAATAAGCAAGCAGATATTTGCTCTCCTGGCCAACTTTATAACCAGAAGGGTCCATGCATCTTCGTTCTCCCCACTGAGACATAAAAGGAAGTGGGTGGGAGCTGTTTCAGAGAAAGCATTTTTTTCCTTAACAAAAGATACTGGTGAGAGATAAAACCGTGCCAGCATCACCCCTCCCTCTCCTCCTTGTCTTCAATGCCTGGCACTGAAGCAGCCATATTAGACCTGGGAGGGGCCAAGCATGTGGCCTTTTCAGATGGTGGAGTGGGAAAACCAGCTTAGATAGCATCATTGAGCTCCAGGGCCATTCTGCCCTTCTCCATGCCCCAGCCAAACCCCACACCTTCCCACACAACGCTACCTGGAGAACCAAATCTTCCGAGACCAGCGACTTTCAGGCAATAGCTCAGATCAACCTTTCCTGGTCTGAGCCTCAGCTGCTTTTGCACATGAATTTTGCACATGACTCTGGTTCCAAACCCTTAGCCCTTTGTCTCCGATTCAGACTTTTCTGGGTTGGTGTTCATCTCCATTTTCAGCTCATGACAGCCTGTGGAATTCAGGATTCTTTCTACCTTGGGCCTCTGTCTCCCACTTAGTTTAAACAAAAAATCCCTCGCTTTTAGTCCTTACAACTTACAACTAACTCCTTTGGGATCCAGTCCCCCACAAAGCGGAGGAGCAGGGAATACAGCCACTTTCCGTGAACTGCGACAATCATCCTGAAAGAATCTCGTGTGTGAAAATAATGTCTGAAAACAGGCTATTAGGGATAACTATTGTCTTGATTCCTAGTCTTCGGGGAGTGTCTTAGGGTAGAACTGGACGCCGAGGAACCAGCCTGCCTCATCCTCTTTCTTGTCTCACTCGCATTCTTCACTTCCTCTTGTGCCTTATTATTTTCCTTAAGATGGCTTTAATATTTGCTCTCCATTGCTTCACTGGTATGAAATGTGTGTGTGTGTGTGTGTGTGTGTGTGTGTGTGTGAAGAGGAGGGCAGGAATGTGTGTGAGGTGGGAGTGAGAGGTGATACCCACAGTGACTTTCCCCAGACCCCGTTCCTCAAGTGTGGAGAGTCTCCCAATTGACAGAGACCACCCTGGGGCCCAAAACAGACACACTGTATGGGAAGGGATGAGGGATGTAGAAGACGGGCAGCATTTCTTCCTCACATGATAGAATGTGTGTGGGGGGGGGGTTCTTCCCGAATCCACACTCATCCTCTTTGTCTCCACTTTCCGTTTCCAATTACCTGATTCTCTCTTTCAGATGCAACTTGTATAATACAAACTCACAATATTCCATGTGATTTTTGAAAAACTTAGTTTCTGACTTTTATTCCTACATGTAGATGTATGCTGAGTAGCCAGACTGGGGCTCCCTTCTAGAGTCTAGACACTGAGACTGTGGACATGCTATTATTAAGTGCTCAATCTCTCTCCCTCTCTCTCTTTCTGTCTCTCTCTCATGGCTTTCCAGAAAGGATGGCTCTTGTTCACTAGATGAGCATACTCAAGAGAAGGGCAAAAGATGGACATCTCCCGTCCATGCAAACTGTTTCAAATACCCTATCTTTGCCAATTCCAGTGACGTACCGAGGGAAGAGAGCCGCCCTTCCGTGCGTTTACCCTCCCTTCATCCAGGTGGCTCATCCGCCCACCATTCATGCTTGGTTCCTTTTCCCTGTATGTATACTGGAGACAAGATGGGTTCAAAGCATGGAAGTGAATGGTGCTGACTGGTTTACATGGGAATCTACCATAGGAAGATGGTCCACCCACAGAGCTTTGCCCTCTCTTTCTCACCACCAGCTTCTTTGTGTGGTCATCAGTCAAAATCCCTGAGACCCTGGATGCTTAGTGGAGGCCTGTGTCTAAAGGCTGATTAAGTCATGGCAGCACGGCTCCAAGGAAGGTTATTCAGTTCAGGACAGGACCACTTGACCTGCCAATGATGACTTCTCCTGACTTATTGGCTGCAAAGCATCCTGAGGGAGAGGATCTTTTTTGTAAATTATACAAATTCTCCCTATATACAAGCAATGGGCCCCTGGGTAAGTCCTTCAGAGGAAAAGAAGCACTGAATTTCAGAAGCACTCCACACCCCAGGGTTTGGGGCCTGGCAGGGCCTTCCCAAACTCAGATCTGAGATATATCTTGACCTGAATTAGAACTGTCTTTTGCCTGTAATTTGGTATTGGAGAAAGGAAATAGTACAGAAAAAAAAGAAAACCTTATTGTCAGTGCACCCAATTTAGCTGCCTTGTGGTGTATTTCTTTTCTGTAAATATCTTATCTCCTCAACTAAATTTCAGCCTTCTGTGAAAGAAATTACATTTTTGGTCCTACTGGATCTCCAACATGGAACACCATGTCTATGAGTAAGGCATGACCAATCGGTAGGGTACTTGTCCCTAGCACAACTATTTACAGCCTTCCCCTTCACTTCCAACGTATCCAAGTGTGAACAACAAATTTTCTGGTTGCACCATGAAGAAATGACCATGGATGCAGATGATGGTAGAGAAGCATTCTTTCTTTCTTTCTTTCTTTTTAAAGATTTTATTTGTCAGAGAGAGAGGGAAAGAGAGAGACCACAAGCAGGAGGAGCAGCTGACAGAGGGAGAAGCCCGGGCCCCGCCAAACAAAGAGCCCGATGTGGGACTCTATTCCAGGACCCTGGGATCATGACCTGAGCTGAAGGCAGACGCTTAACTGACGAGCCATCCAGGCATCCCGAGAAGCATTCTTCATGCTGCTTATCTGGCTATGCTTTTCACTCTCCCTTCCTTCTGCAATGTTGCTGCCAGATTTTTTTTTTAATGTTTGTTTATTAAAACAACAGAACCACACAGTAGTGTTTCTTTCACATAAAAAATGTAGAACTGCAATTTCCATTTCATCTCCAGCAGTATGTTAGGATGAGATAATGATCTCCTGAAAAGCTGTATGCAAAATCTCGTTCTTCTCCTTTTGGCTCCTCAGCTCCCAGAGACAAGGACAGAATCTGGTTGGCACAGAGATGACACGGAACAGATTCAACATTCTTCCGGGAACCTCAGCTAACCCTTTGGGTCAGAATGTAAGAGCATTTTAAAATCAGCAGGTGACACAATGAGACAGCAATTTGGTTACCTGATATTTGAAACATCATTCTAATGAGTTGCGTAAGGAAGACATGTTTCCAGATATCAATTATCCCTGCTATCAAAGACACTAAGAAATTAAAATTTTATTTACTCCCTATGAACCAATGAAGATGTAATTCCTGCAAATCAATGTGATTTTAGGATTTAGAATCTTGTTTCAATTCTTTTGAAAATAGCAGATATAGCCTTGATTTGACTTAAACATGGCTACATTCCTCTGGCTCCCATCTGATAGCACAGATTCATTTTCCGGCTCTCCTAACATATTAAACATTTCCTCTGGGAGAACTGGAAGATAGAATTTGCTTTTATTCTCTCAGGAGCTGTACACAAGCCTGGTCTTTGGTTTTCTCTAATATTCTATCCAATGGTGGCAACAGGCAATGGGCACATTTGTGAGAATTCTCCCTTTGGCAGGGATGTGGGACATCTCTCCTGTGCACAGAGATCTGTCTTTGGGATTAGAAGCTCTTGCCACCTAAGAACCTTAAATGGAAGAAATATATCCAGTTCTCACTAGGAGGAGACAAAACTCTTACAGGACAAGAGCATTCAGAATTGACCCTGTGGTCAGATTTACCTTTTTGGAGTTTGTATATCTTTGACACAAGTGATGCTGTTAGTGGTCATTATGTTTAGACACTTTTGAAAAGCACAAAACTTCAGAGGTGAATGGTGTGTTCAACTATCCATCTGCTGTAGAATAAGAGCCAACTCTCGGATGGAACCAAAGTAATATCTTGTTGGCTTGGGTAATACATCTTACCCAAGTATAGGCATGCTGATACAGTTTTTAATCCTCTTATGACTTGGTTTGATTAAATTTTGATTCTGGCTTCTATTTTTGGTCACCTTCTTCTGGAAAGCATCTTATATTCTCCACAAATATCATGTAGAACCTGCCTCCTGAAGTGGTTCTCCGTCTATGCTCCTGCCCAAACCCTGTTGCTCCACATGCTGAATTTAGGTGTTCTGCTGGAAAATTCAGAGAAGGGTGACTGTTTTTTAACTTTCAGAAAATGGTAATCTAGCAAATAGAATTTTCTCCACTTTAGTTTTTTATAATTTTCTTTAAACTTCAGAACTTGGCAGGGCACCTGGCTGGGTCAGCATGTGACTCTCGATCTTGGAGTTGTGGGTTCGCTCCCCACATTGGGTGTGGAGATTGCTTAAAAATACAATCTTAAGAGAAAAAAAAAAAAAACTTAAGAACTTGAGTTGACCAAAGGCAAAACGAATAAAGTTTAGTAAATAAATAAAGACAAGAAACTATGTTGAGAAAGGCTTTTCTGCTTGCCTTTGTTTTGTTCCTATTGTTATAATTTTTATATTGTACCTGTTAAATAAAATTGTCTTTCCTTTTAGTCAAATTGCCTTGGTTTTGGTAAGGGAATTGAATATAATAGTAGGTATCAAGGCCTAGCACAGTTCAGCACTCAATAAATGTGTTTTGAATTTTTGATTAATGGGTAAATACATCATGGTCTTCCCAAACAGAATGGCATTCTGCAAAATAGTAGCCTGCCACCTGCAGAAGTTGGCAAGTCACCGACCAACCAGGAGAGATGAAGAGAAGCTAGATAGTTCTTGCCTTTCAAAGAATTGATTGACTTTGGCATGATACAGTAGGTAAAATGCAGCCAGAATTTGGATCTCTGTACTACTATGTAGAGAAAGATAAGTGTCAAGAGAGGTGTTTCTCAATGACCAGATGAGTAATTCTATCTGATTGGAGGTGATCAGGACAGACTCCATGTGGTTCCATAGTTTCATCTGGGCTCTAAGGACTAACGGGATGTTGGTGAATGCAGGTGAGATGTGTGGAGTGAGTCACAGAAGCAAAAGCAACAAGTGGAAAAGCGTCAGCAGATCCAGCAAATCTTGAGATCTGTTTGGTGTGTGTGAGTTGCCGCAAACTGTGGCTCTTCCATGTGAAAGGACTACAGGATAAAAAGGACTAAGGATAAAGGGTTGTGGTGAGTTAGGCCAATGATGGCAACCACAGAAAGCATTGGAATGGAGGAGGTGATGTGTGTGGTGCTGCTCTTTGGGAAGGTGAGTCTGGGTGAGAATGTTTGTTTTCCACGGAAAGTGAGTAGGATCCCACAATCTTCCTGAGAGGAAGTAATGACTTTTTTTTTTTTAAAGATTTTATTTATTTGAGAGAAAGAGAGACAGAGAGCATGTGTATGAGAGAGAGAAAGAGAGAAAGCATGAGTAGAGGGAGGGGTGGAAGGAGAGGGAGAATCAGACTCCCTGCTGAGCAGGGAGCCTGACTTGGGGTTCCATCCCAAGACCCCAGGATCATGAACTGAGCTAAAGACAGACACTTAACTGACTGAGCCACCCAGGAGCCCTGAGGAAGTAATGATTAACAGTGATTCTATGCTCTTTTGAGTCCTTATTTCACAGCTATACAAAGGTTAATGTGCAATAAATATTAGTCCTTGACAATGAGCTGTTGATGTCACCCCCAAGGAGAAAGTAGTTAAAGACACATCTGTCAAAATCCTTGAGACCCTGGATCCTTACTGGGAGCCTCTGCCTAAGTCATGGCCACACGGCTCCAAGGAGGGCCATTCACCTCAGGGCACCACCAGCTGGCCAGATGCAAAGTGTCATGAGGAAGACGGTCTCTTTTAAAAATGACACAGAAGTCTCCCTGTATACAAACAATGGGGGCCTGGGCACAAGTCCTTCAGAGCAAAAGAAGGTTAACCTAGCTGGTATTTGTAAAGTGTCTTTTCCATGTTCGATAAAGGCTAATTAGTCCCTTCATTTCTAGTTTGCTAATGTCTCATCCTTCCACTCACTCCTCACAACTAGTATCTCAACATTGGCGGGATCACTCCGCTCTCGGTGGGTGTCTTCACATGTCCCCTGGCTACCACCTAGAGCCCAAGAACCTTTCTCAGACAGTCTGATAAAATCTCAGTGTAGGCCATGCTTCTTCCAGTTTCCCTTTCTTTTTGTCTTCCTGGAAAAACGTGTTCAGACTGCATGTTTCTATTGGTTAAATATCAGTTACCCTAGGGAAGCAAAACAAATGGAGTTTGGGCTTTACACTTCCCTACACTGTTGACACGCACAGCTACAGCACTATATAAAACCCTAGTACTATTATCAGCTCTGACCAAAAGGAAAGCATGTCAAGAGGTATGCCAGTGTAGGAAATCCCATCCTAAAAAAAGAAGTGGGTGTCTTCATTTTGCTTCCCTAGCTCTGACTCTGCTAACATTTGGCTTGGTTGTGTCATTGGTTTCACTCAGGCAAGCTTTTAGGGAAGGGCTATAGGATCTCTCCTCTGAGGGGTAAGATCAGGTGGCAGCACAGTCTGAGAGACAGGCTGGGTAGACAGTTCTCTGCATGCTATGATTCAAAGGGTGAAGTCCTCTATTCTAAAAAAATAAAGGTATATTCACATAATAATTTTGCTTTCTCCCTGAAGGGATTCTTCTGTGTGTAGACTTCCTGCTAGATCCTGTTAGTGCATTTCTGCCTAGAGGAGTGAGGAAAGCCCCGTGTGCTGAGTGTGCAGAGAAGAGGGAGCAAATGAACAGGAGAAGCTTTAAGAGCAGAGGGATGACACCGGACCTCACCTCGACCACTTGTGCACAAGCCTGAGGGCTTGCCTGCTAACTTCTGCTAGCTGGATTAGCAGACTGGCAAAATGCTTGCAACTAAAAGAACAATTGCTATTTATTTATGTATTTATTTATTTGAGAGGGAGAGCATGTACAAGTTGCGGGAGGAGCAGAGGGAGAGGTAGACTCCGCACTGAGCAGGGAGCCTGATGCAGGGCTCGATCCCAGGACCCTGGGATCATGACCCGAGCCGAAGGTAGATGCTTAACCGACTGAGCCACCCAGGTGCCCCTAAAAGAAAAATTTCTGAGCAAGCTTGTTTCATACTCTTAGTAGTGGCTTTCCAAAATTACCTTTGTTCATTCATCCAAAGTTTATTTGTAAAACTCACACTGTGAACAAACCCAGCTACAAAATTTAGGCGACCCAGTGCAAAATTAAATTACAGAGTTTCTTGTTCAAAAATGAAGAATTTTAAGTGGTTGGTGACAGCAGGACATTAACCCACCATGAGACCCTTCTGAGGGGAGTGGGGAAGCTCATGAGACTGCACAGATACCCAAGAAGTGGCCCAGACAACCTGTAAGCATAATTCGCCAACTGTCTTTTGGCCAGAGTTTTTTCAACTGCCACCAGCTAGTGGTTCTTAGGCGTGAGGTCCCCTGGAGAGCAGCATCAGCAAAATCTGGGAACTTGTTAGCAGTGCCCAATCTTGGGCCCCGATCTGTGTTTTAGCGTAACCTCCAGGTGATTCTGTCTCTGGCACAAGTTTGAGAACCACCGCCATGTGTTGGGTTGCAATGACTGAAATGTTGTATTTTGGAATGGAACCCATCCTGGGGGTCATGTGGCTAACCATCTCATGGTATGAGGAAATTAAGGACAGGGTGAAGGGGAATGAGGCATAGAGTTCACGTGTTTGTCCATGGAGTAATTTATAGAGCACCAAGTGGCCTATTTCATTAATTACTCATAGCCATCTTCCCAGTAAAGCCAGCTCATATCCCAATTTTAAAGATGAGGAAATGGAAATGCCAAAAGTTTTCAATGAGTCGACAAGTGGAGCTGGGATTAAAACCCAGAGCTCTTAAATCCCCTACCCATGGCCTTTAACTTGGTCTTCAGGTAATACGATCCAGCTGACAGGTGAGCTAAGCTGCTCTGCACGCTCCCATGGCATCAAAACCAGTGCAAACCAGTACAGTGTGATCAGCCCAGGAAACACACAGTTCAAAGTGGTGCAGTCTAGTGTAATGACAAAGGCTGCTGGAG
This sequence comes from Mustela putorius furo, assembly GCF_011764305.1. Classification (NCBI taxonomy): domain Eukaryota; kingdom Metazoa; phylum Chordata; class Mammalia; order Carnivora; family Mustelidae; genus Mustela; species Mustela putorius. Next base: position 396,733 of record NW_025421577.1, read on the forward strand.
GGCTGTGCTGTTTTTGAGAAGCTGGTATTTATGAGACCCAGTGTACAGACTCGTGGATCTCAGCACCACCCCAGAACGGAGGCTTGTGGTTTACTATCCTTGTCAAAGCAGCTAGCCTGAGAGTGGGCTGCAGCCAAAGTCCTCCATACTCGAAGGTTCTTTGGGAGACCTGTAACACACTCTTCTGTATGGTCAGATCTGCCCCTTGCATTCCTGTCATTAAGTCACTTTCAAAGCCTTTTCCCCAGCTTATCATTTTTTCCATTCTTAGGCCAAGGCTATTTGTAGTTTCCCCACCTGTCACCATGTGTGTTAGTCTGCAAAGGGCAAGGGAAGCTTCATTAATAGCATGGTACCAGCTCGAGCTGACTTAGAGGCCCATGCTTTCTCTGAATGTTCCATTTGAGGGACCGTTCTGAATCCTCACAGTTTTTCAGATGCACACTCTCACTTGGATTGGGTAATACATCATGAGCTAGATATATACTAAGTTAGTTTCTTTGAGGGCCTGACTTATTCCCCTTATTTGTAGATGAGGAATCTTACTAATTGCATAATATGCTCATGATTAAAGAAGTTACTGCATGAGTCCAATCAATACAAATGTTACAAAAGGATTGTTGTAGGAAAAATACTTATGGAAAGGAATCAGGAAAACTTGTGGAATAGAAAATAAGAGGAAAACCTAATTTTCAGAGAGCAGTTTAGAGTGTAAAATGAAGAATAGTCAGCAATCCAATAATTAAAGTGGGAACATTTAGAAAGTAATAATAATAATAATAATAATAATAATAAAAACAGATTTCATCATAGACCAAAAGGTACAATGCAAATGTATGAAGTTGCTAGAAGATAGCAAGAGAAAATCCACATGACCTTGGGTTTGATGATAAGTTTTTAAATACAACACCAAAAGTCAACCCGTGGGTGGCGGGGAAGATATAAATAAGACTTCATTCAAATAAAAAAAATTTCTGAGAATGAAAGGACAAACCACAGACTGGGAGAAAATGTTTGCAAAAGGCATATCTGACAAAAGACTGCTATCCAAAGTGTACAAAGAACACTTAAAACTCAACAATAAATGTTTATAGCAGCAATGTCTACAATAGCCAAACTATAGAGAGAGCACAGATGTCTAACAACAGATGAATGGATAAAGAAGACATGGTTTATATATACTATCTATATTTATATCTCTATACATGTGTATGTGTATGTATCTATATCTATACATGCAATGGAATATTATGCAACCATCAAAAAATGAAATCTTGCAATGACGTGGCTAGAACTGGAGGGTATTATGCTAAGCAAAATAAGTTAACCAGAGAAAGACAATTATCATATGATGAATTATGATCATATGATCATATGATCTCCCTGATATGTGGAATTTAAGAAACAAGGAATAAGATCATAGGGGAAGAGGGGAAAGAATGAAACAAGACAAAACCAGAGAGGGAGACAAACCATAAGAGACTCTTTGTTTTTTTTTAAAGATTTTATTTATTTATTTGACAGAGAGAGATCACACGTAGACAGAGAGGCAGGCAGAGAGAGAGAGTGAAGCAGGCTCCCTGCTGAGCAGAGAGCCCGATGCGGGGCTCGATCCCAGGACCCTGAGATCATGACCTGAGCCGAAGGCAGCGGCTTAACCTACTGAGCCACCCAGGCACTCCCATAAGAGACTCTTAATCTCAGGAAATAAACTGAGGGTTGATGTAGGGTGGGGGTGGGGATGGGGTGGCTGGGTGACAGACATTGGGTTGGGTATGTGTTGTGGTGAATGCTGTGTGTTGTGTAAAACTGATGAATCATGGACCTGTACCCCTGAAACAAATAATACATTATACATCAGTAATTTTAAAAACCCCAACCATAGGAAAAGAAACAACCCAACTTAAAAATGAGCAAAATATCTCGACACCTCAAGGAAGAAACTATACTTGGCAAATACGCAGGTGAAAAGATGTTTTACATCATATGTCATCATGGAATTGCAAGTTAAAATAATAATGAGATACCACCACATACCTGTTAGCGTATCTAAAATCCAAAGCACTGACCACACCAAATGCTGATGAGGATCTGGACCAGGAACTCTCGTTCATTACTGGTGGGAAGGCAAAGTGGTGCAGTCACTCTGGAAGACTTGCAAATCTAAACACACCTTTGGGAGTGTCTTACCGAACTCAACACACTCTTACCATATGGTCCAGCAGTGGCATTTGGTATTTACCCAAATGATTTAAAAACTTAGGTCATCATGAAAACTTACTTATGGATATTTTGGGTGGTTTTATTCATATATGCCAAAACTTGGAGGCGAGTCAGATGTCCTTTGGTTGGTGAATGGATAAAAACATGGTGGTACATCCAGGTAATAGAATATTATTTGGTGATAAAAAGAATTGAGCTATCAAGTCATGAGAAGACATGAAGAAATCTTAAATGCATATTGCTTAGTGAAAGAAGCTGATGTGAAAAGGTTGTGTGCTGTATGACTCTGACTGTATGGCATTCTGGAAAAGGCAGAACGATTGAGACAGTATAGAGATCAGGACCTGACAGGGGTTTGCGGAAAGAGAGGGATGAATAGGTGGAGTATGGGGCACTTTTTAAAAGATTTTACTTATTTATTTGACAGAGACAGAGAGCACAAGCAGGGAGAGCAGCAGAGGGAGAGGGAGAAGCAGGTTCCCCGCCAAGCAAGGAGACTGATGCAGGACTCAATCCCAGGACCCTGCGATCATGAACTGAGCAGAAAGCAGAGGCCCAACCATCTGAGCCACCCAGGCGCCCTGTATGGGGCATTTTTAAGGCAGTGAAACTATTCACTATGATACTATGATGGCGAATACATGTCATTATCCATTTGTCATAGCTCATAGAATATAAAATACTAAGTGTGATCTCAAATGTCAATTATGGATTTTAATTAATAATAATGTGTTAATATTGGTGCATCAATGGTAACAAATGAACCACACCAATGCAGAATGTTAATTTCTGGGTATCTGTGAGGAGATATTTGCAAATGACATACCAGGTAAAGAATTCATATCCAAAATATATAAAGAACTGATATGACTTAATATCTAAGACACAAATAATCCAGTTAAAAAATGGGCAGAAGACAAGAACAGACTTTTTTTAAATGAGTTAATTTATTTGACAGAGGGAGAGCATAAGCAGGGGGTGCAGCATAGGGAGAAGGAGAAGCAAGTTCCCACTGAGCACGGAGCCTGATGCAGGGCTCGATCCCAGGACCCTGGGATCATGACCTGAGTGGAAGGCAGATGCTTAACTGAGAGAGCCACCCAGGTACCCCTGAACAGACATTTCTTTAAAGAAGACGTACAGATGGCCGATAGATGCAGGAAAAAAAGCTCAACATCAGTGATCATCAGGAAAATCCAAATCAAAACCACAATGAGATATCACCTCACACCTGTCAGAATGATTAAAATCAAAAACACAAGAAACAAAAAAGTGTTGGTGAGGATGTGGAGAAAGGGGAACCCTCATGTTGTATAAGACTGATGAATCCCTGAATTCTACCTCTGAAATGAATAATATGCTATATATTAGTTGGTTGAATTTAAATACAATAAATTAATTAAAAATAAAAGATTACAGTAATTAAAAAAAAGAGAGAGAGAGAGAGAAAGAGAAACCCTCATGCACTGTTGGTAGGAATGCAAACCGGTGTAGCCACTCTGGAAAACATTATGGATGTCCCTCAAAAACTTAACAATAGGACTACCCTACAATTCAGTAAAGACCCTACTGGGTATTTACCCAAACAATACAAAAACACAAACTCAAAGGGATACATATAACCATATATTTATTGCAGCAGTATTTACAATAGCCAAGTTGTGGAAGCAGCCCAAGTGTCCACCAATGGATGAGTGGATAATGGAGAGTGGTGTACACACACACACACACACACACACAGGAATATTAGTAATAAAAAGAATGAAATCTTGCCATTTGCAATAATAGGGATAGAGCTAGAGAGTATAATGCTAAGGGAAATAAGTCAGGCAGAGAAAGACAAATACTATATGATTTCATGCGTATGTGGAATTTAAGAAACAAAATAGGAGCAGGGAAAAAGAGAGAGAGAAAGGGATAAACCAAGAAACAGACTCTTAACTACAGGGAACACACTGATGGTCACCAGAGGGGAGGTGGGTGGGGGATGGGAGAAATAGGGGGGGTGGGGGAAATAGGGGGGTGGGGATTAAGGAGTATACTTACCATGTTGAAAATATAAAATAAAATAAAGTGATAAAAACAAACAGAGGCCACCTTATACCAGTTAGAATGGCCAAAATTAGCAAGACAGGAAACAATGTGTGTTGGAGAGGATGTGGAGAAAGGGGAATCCTATTACACTGTTGGTGGGAATGCAAGTTGGTGAAACCACTTTGGAGAACAGTGTGGAGATTCCTCAAGAAATTAAAAATAGAGCTTCACTATGACCATGCAATTGCACTACTGGGTAATCACCCCAAAGATACAGATGTAGTGAAAAGAAGGGCCATCTGTACCCCAATGTTTATAGCAGCAATGGCCATGGTCGCCAAACTGTGGAAAGGACCAAGATGCCCTTCAATGGACAAATGGATAAGGAAGATGTGGTCCATATACACTATGGAGTATTATGCCTCCATCAGAAAGGATGAATACCCAACTTTTGTAGCAACATAGACGGGACTGGAAGAGATTATGCTGAGTGAAATAAGTCAAGCAGAGAGAGTCAATCATCATAGGGTTTCACTTACTTGTGGAGCATAACAAATAACATGGAGGACATGGAGAGGTGGAGAGGAGAAGGGAGTTGAAGGACATTGGAAGGGGAGGTGAACCATGAGAGACTATGGACTCTGAAAAACAATCTGAGGGTTTTGAAGGGATGGGGGATGGGAGGTTGGGGGAGCCAGGTGGTGGGTATTAAAGAGGGCACGTATTGCATGGAGCACTGGGTGTGGTTCAAAAAACAATGAATACTGTTACGCTGAAAATTAAATAAATAAATAAATAAACATGGGGGGAAAAATAAGGAAAAAAAAAACCCCAAACAAACAAAAAAACCAAACAGGGGCACCTGGGTGGCTCAGTGAGTTGGGCCTTTGCCTTTGGCTCAGTTCATGATTTCAGGATCCTGGAATGGAGCTCCGCATTAGGCTCTCTGGACAGCAGGGAGGCTGCTTCCCCTTCCCCCTCTGCCTAACTCTGCCTGTTTGTGATTTCTCTTTCTCTGTCGAATAAATAAATAAAATCTTTTTTTTTATTTTTTTTAAAACAGATTTTATTTATTTATTTGACAGAGAGATCACAAGTAGGCAGAGAGAGAGGGAGGAAGCAGGCTCCCCGCAGAGCAGAGAGCCCGATATGGGGCTCGATCCCAGGACCCTGAGATCATGACCTGAGCCGAACGCAGAGGCTTAACCCACTGAGCCACCCAGGCAACCCTTAATTTTTTTTTAAAAAAATTTATTTATTTATTCGACAGAGAGAGACCACAAGTAGGCAGAGAGGCAGGCAGAGAGAGAGAGAGAGGGAGGAAGCAGGCTCCCCGTGGAGCAGAGAGCCCAATATGGGGCTCAATCCCAGGACCCTGGGATCATGACCTGAGCCGAAGACAGAGGCTTTAACCCACTGAGCCACCCAGGTGCCCCTAAATAAATAAAATCTAAAAAAATACCCCAAAAAACAAATAATAGAGGTAACCGTTAGTGGCTTAGGTGAGGGAATAGGTGGAAACTCTCTGCACTTTCAGCCCAATTTTTCTGTAAACCTAAAACTGCTCAAAAATAAATCTATTAGCTAAGAAATCATATAAACTTACAGTAGGATAAAGGATTAATGGAGAATAAAGGATCCTACCTCCGCATTTCTTGTTATGTGGAATATACGTTTTCCTTATTGTTTAAACAACTTCTAGTTAGATTTTCTATTACTTGCAGCTGCAAGTGTTCTGACATAAAACAGGTTTTCCATTTGTTTTTGGTGGTGGTGTTTTTAGAATCACACACTTACCTCACTCTGTATCTCTTTAATACATACATTGTCAGTGAAGAGGTGAAAAACATTGTACCCTTTTTATGAAGAGAGAAGAGATACATATAGAGTATATAAATGGACACAGAGGGGCTTCTGGGTGGTTTAGTCAGTTAAGTGCTGGCCTCTTGATTTTGGCTCAAGTCATGATCTCAGGATCATGAGATTGAGCCCCATGTCATCGGGGCTCTGAGCTCAGCAGGGAGTCTCCTTGAGATTCTTTCTTTCCATCTCCCTTTGCCCCTCCCCCTCTCCCTTTGCCCCTCTCCCTGCTTGTACTTGTGCGCCTTCTCTCAAATATAATAAAATAAAACAAAATAAAATAAAAACAGATATACAGATTATCTCTTGTATTTCAATATCAATGGAGGAAAAAAGACTAAAAAAGTCTCGGATGAAGGAGTAATAATGAAAAAATTGGTTGAGAAACACTGCTTTCACATAAAAGATGGAAATTTAGATAAGACCATGGTGTACTACAGAGAATATTTGATTTGTGTCAAAAGACCAGCTGCATGACCTTGGTTTAATGTCACCTAAACCAGGTTACCAAAGAGGAGGTGGAAGAAGGGATGGCTGAAATTGGTGAAGAGTAGTAAGAGTATACTTAGGGGGGCACCTGGGTGGCTCAGTGGGTTAAAGCCTCTGCCTTCGGCTCAGGTCATGATCTCAGGGCCCTAGAATCGAGCCCTGCATCGGGCTCTCTTTTCAGCGGGGAGCCTGCTTCCTGCTTTCTCTCTGCCTGCCTCTCTGCCTACTTGGGATCTCTCTCTCTCTGTCAAATAAGTAAATAAAATCTTAAAAAAAAAAAAAAAGAGTATACTTAGGTGTATAGAATCGTTCACTCACTTTAGTGTCCTCCTGAAGGTAATATAATGCTATGCCATAATTATACTGAAATCTAAAAATGAAGAAAAATAAATGAGTAAAGTCACCTGAATCACTTGGCTACATTTTCTTTGTCTATAAAATTGGGGGATTGTACTGTTGATCTCTAAAGGTGTTCATGTCCTAATAGTCTGTAATTTTGTATTTCATTCCACAGATATGATATTTTCCAGCATTATAGTGCAAATTAAAAACAGTCATAGAATCAAAAACACCATTTAGCTTTACAGTGAAGGAAACAATATAAAAATAGAATAATGTTGCCTGCAATGGAAGTGACAGCTATTGGTCTTTAATTTTCTAAAAACTTAGAGAGCTTCAGGAGCTCTTCAAGACCATGTCCTAGAAAACCTAAATTGATAAAGTTCTGAAAACCTAATGCAAATGGTCCTAAGGGTGATTCAGGTATGATGGGGGCATTTTTGGCATTTTTGGTTGCCTTTTGCCAGGGTATGTCACAAGTCATCTCTCTCCCCATCTCCATCCTCCACCTCTCCCATCTAAACATACACATATACAGACATAGTCAGGCACACATCAGTTTGCCTCAACTAATATGCCAGCAGACATTGTGTTTTGTAATGGAGGTGGACAGAAGAAGCTGTGGTTCAGGAGGAAGCGTGAGAGAAAAAGGACGGAGAGGACAGACTGGCTGTTTATAGACTCAGGCTGGTGAAGGGGTTTTGAGCGTTAGTATGAAGCCTAGAATTCCGAAGAACCCTTCAGGAACAGAGAGTTGAGGTTCAAGCAGAGCTCAGTGATGTTCCAAGTGAAAAGGGTTGACAAGAAAGCCCATCTCCTGTCTTCTACACAGACCCTGACTGTACCCTGACATCCCAAGTCCTGGAAGCACTGGGGCTCTGGGCTTGGTGCCCTACTATTGGACAATCACCGAAAGCAGCTTCCAGGGCCTTTCCTTGGACAAGTGGCAAGGAAGGTCGGGCCAGCACTGTGGGGAAGGGAAGTAAGCAAATCACTTTGTGAGCCCATGAGGATTACTGCCTAAAACTTTCTAGAAATAAATTGTTGGAAAAAAGTGGGACACTTCCAGGGGCCCTAAGATGGGCTGTTACGCCCATGACGGTGTTGAGCCAATCAATGTGTGGGTTAAAAATGACCTCTATTTTCATCATGTTTAATGGATACAGAGCTCCAATTTGGGAAGATGAAAAAGTTCTGGAGATGGATAGCAGTGATATACTTAATGCCATCGAACTGCACTCTAAAAAAATGGTTAAAATGGTAAATTTAATTTTAAGTTTCCACTCAATAAGAAAAATCCTGAAATGCAAATGGCGCATCATCTTGTATTACTACAGTCTTCTTTGTAAATAAAATTAATAAAGCAGAGGTTCGGGGAAGAAAATTGGATTAATACTTCTGGGACTTTCTCATCTGTAAACATGCTCTCCAATTTCCTCTAAGCTCCCTGATTCCAAGCTCCCATACAATTCCACGACTTAATTCAACAAGGATATTTGCAAAGTAAGAAGCAAAAATGAAATGGAAGCTTTTGTGTCCCATTTTATCATTCTGAGTCAGGCTCAGTGGGAGTTGTGTCTCTATGATCTGGAAGAGGTCCTCTAGGAAAAGAGACCCAAATGTGAAGGAGTGTGTTTGTTCCTGGTTCCATTTCCAATATTTTTGCCCTTCCTGGAGAGCACTTTTTAAAAAAAGATTTTATTTATTCATTTATTTGAGAGAGAGCAAGCTCGAGTGGGGAGGAGTAGAGGGGGAGGTAGAGGGAAAAAATCCAAGCAGACTCTATGCTGAGAAGAGCCCATTGTGGGGCTTGATTTCACGACCCTGAGATCACGACCTGAGCTGAAACCAAAAGTCAGATGCTTAACCAGCTGCGCCACCCAGGAGCCCTCTGGGCAGAGCTTCTGGGCCCTCTCACACCCCCAACCCTTCCTCTCACTCTGGGCTGATGTCCTTGCTCCCTTTACTTCACTGGTGACTCCAAGAGCCATCAGAGGTAAATGCCTCCTCCTCCAGGGACCAAGTGCTCAAGCCAACCTGCATCTGTGCATGTCTTCTCTCTGGTCTCTCCTTAGCGGAGACCCTGTCCCTTCCATGTGTGCCCGGCACCCTGTCTCCCGAGAGACCCTGCCCTGTTTCCCATTCTTTCCTGGAATCATTGCTCTTCTCCTCCCTCCTGGACTCTTTTCCTCAACATTCAACTTTGCTTTAATGTGTTTTATGTGTTTAATGTGCTTTAATGTGTTCTATTTTTCTACTTCCCTCCCGTTTTTTTCTCACCTCTTTATGGATAAAGTATTTTTCCCCTCAATCCAGTTTTTACCCTTTACTACTCTAGAAGGTATACATTGTTTTCCTACTTTCTACATGCAAATTAAAACACGATATATAAGTTAATGTCTTCTAGGGGCACCTGGGTGGCTCAGTGGATTAAGTGTCAATCTCTTGATTTCAGCTCAGATCATGATCTCACCCTCATGGGACTGAGCCCAGGGATGGGCTCCACACTCCGTGGGGAGTCTGCTTTCTCTCTCCCTCAGCCTCTCCTCTGCCCCACTCAATCTTTCTCTCTCTCAAATAAATAAATAAAAATAAGTTAACAGCTTCTAGAGTTATACAACATCTTTATCTTCCTCCTTGAGGATGCAAGGGACTTAGTCGCTACAGTGCCAAGCACCTGTTTCTGAGTCACACGCTATTGTTGCCATGCCTTTAAGTTTCACCCTGATTTTTTTTAAAAAAGATTTTATTTATTTAACAGAGAGAGACTCACAGAGAGAGAGGGGAACAGAAGCAGGGTCAGTGGGAGAGGGAGAAGCAGGAAGCTGAGCAGGTAGCCTGATGTGGGCCTGGATCTCAGGACCCTGAGATCATGACCTGAGCTGAAGGCAGATGCTTAACTGACTGAGACACCCAGGTGTCCCTGATTTTCTTTCTGTCGTAAAATATCTGTGACATAAATTATACCATTTTAACCATTTTTAAGTGTACGATTCAGTGGCATTCAATACCTTCACATCCCTTTGCTGCTGTGACTACCATCCATCTGCCAGACCTGACCCACTAAACAATTCACTCATTCCTTTCTCCCCCAGGCCCTGGCCACCACCACTCTATTTCTCTGTGAATTTGACTGCTCTGGGTACTTCATATAAATGGAATCATACAGTATTTGTTCTCTGTCTCTAACTTATTACACTTAACATAATATCTTCAAGGTAACCTATGTTGTAGTATGTGTCAGAATTTCTTCCCATTTTAAGGATAAATAATATTCTTTTCTTTTTAAGGAGTAATAATAATAAATTATAATATATAAATAACATAATAATATATGATATATATCACATTTTTCTTTTTTTCTCTGATGATAATGGAATTATTATTATTTTTTATTAACATATAATGTGTTATTTGCTTCAGGGGTACAGGTCTGTGAATCATCAGGCTTACACACTTCACAGCACTCACCATAGCACATATTCTCCCCAGTGTTCATCACCCAGCCACCCTACCCTCCCTGCCCCCACCCCGAGCCAGCCCAGCAACTCTCTGTTTCCTGAGATTAAGAGTCTCTTTTGGTTTGTCTCCCTCCCTGGTCCCATCTTGTTACATTTTTTTCTCTCCCTATTTCCCAAGAACCCACCGCCCTGCTTCTCAAATTCCTCATATCAGAGAGATCATATGATAATTGTTTTTCTCTGACTTATTTCGCTTAGCATAATACCCTCTAGTTCCATCCACATTGTTGCATATGGCAAAATTTGGCTGCTTTGATGGCTGCATAGTATTCTATTGTATATATACACCACATCTTTTTTATCCATTCATCTGCTGATGGACATTTAGTTCTTTACATAGTTTGGCTATTGTGGACATTGCTGCCATAAACATTTGGGTGCACGTGCCCCTTCGGATCACTACATTTGTATCTTTAGGGTAAATACCCAGTAGTGCGATTGCTAGGTTGGAGGATAGCTCTATTTCCAACTTTTTGAGGCACTTCCTTACTGTTTTCCAGAGTGGCTGCACCAGCTTGCATTCCCGCCAACAGTGTAGGAGGGTTCCCCTTTCTCCGCATCCTCACCAACATCTGTTGTTTCCTGACTTATTCATTTTAGTCATCCTGACTGGTGTGAGGTGGTATCTCACTGTGGTTTTAATTTGTAATTCCCAGATGCTGAGTGATGTAGAGCACTTTTCATGTGTCCGTTGGGCATTTGGATGTCTTCTTTGCAGAAATGTCTGTTCATGTCTTCTGCCCATTTCTTGATTAGATTATTTGTTCTTTGGGTGTCAAGTTTGATAAGTTCTATATAGATTTAGGATACTAGCCCTTTATCTGATATGTCATTTGCAAGTATCTTCTCCCATTCTGTTGGTTGTCTTTTGGTTTTGTTGACTGTTTCCTTTGCTGTGCAAAAGCTTTTGATCTTTTTTTAAAAAAAGATTTTATTTTATTTATTTGACAGAGAGAAAGATCACAAGTAGGCAGAGAGGCAGGCAGAGAGAGAGGGGGAAGCAGGCTCCCTGCTGAACAGAGAGCCTGATTCAGGCTTGATCCCAGGATCCAGAGATCATGACCTGAGCCGAAGGCAGAGGCTTAACCCAGTGAGCCACCCAGGTGGCCCAAGCTTTTGATCTTGAAGTCCCAATACTTCATTTTTGCCTTTGCTTCCCTTGCCTTTGGTGGTGTATCTAGGAAGAAATTGCTGCAGCTGAGGTTGAAGAGTTTCCTGCCTGTGTTCTCCTCAAGTATTTTGATGGATTCCTGTTGCACACTGAGGTCTTTCAACCATTTTGAGTCTATTTTTGTATGTGGTGTAAGGAAATGGTCAAGTTTCATTCTTCTGCATGTGGCTGTCCAATTTTCCCAACACCATTTGTTAAAGAGACTTTCTTTTTTCTATTGGACATTCTTTCCTGCTTTGTCAAAGATTAGTTGGCCATACAGTCGAGGGTCCATTTCTGGGCTCTTTATTCTGTTCCATTGATCTATGTGTCTGTTTTTGTGCCATTACCATACTGTCTTGATGATGACAGCTTTATAAGATAGTTTGAAGTCTGGAATTGTGATGCCACCAGCTTTGGCTTTCTTTTGCAATATTCCTCTGGCTATTTGGGGTCTTTTCTGGTTCCATATAAATTTTAGGATTATTTCTTCCATTTCCTTGGAAAAAATTGATGGTATTATGGTGAGGATTGCATTAAATGTGTAGATTGCTTTAGGTAGCATAGACATTTTCACAATATTTGTTCTTTCAATACATGAGCATGGAAAGTTTTCCATTTCTTTGTGTCTTCCTCCATTTCTTTCATGAGTATTTTATACCTTTCTGAGTACAGATTCTTTGCCTCTTTGATTAGGTTTGTTCCTAGGTATCTGATGGTTTTGGGTGCAATTGTAAATGGGATCAACTTCTTAATTTCTCTTTCTTCTGTCTTGCTGTCAGTGTATAGAAATGCAACTGCTTTCTGTGCATTGATTTTATATCCTGACACTTTACTGAATTCCTGTATGAGTTCTAGCAGTTTTGGAGTGGAGTCTTTTGGGTTTTCCACATAAAGTATCAAGTCATCTGCAAAGAGTGAGATTTTGACTTCTTCTTTGCTGATGTGGATGCCTTTTATTTCTTTTTGTTGTCTGCTGAGGCTAGGACTTCTAGTACTATATTGAACAACAGTGGTGATAGTGGACAGCCCTGCTGTGTTCCTGACCTTAGTGGAAAAGCTCTCAGTTTTTCCCCATTGAGGATGATATTAGCTGTGGCTTTTTCATAGATGGCTTTGATGATATTGAGGTATGTACCCTCTATCCCAACACTATGAAGACTTTTGATCAAGAAAGGATGCTTTACATTGTCAAATGCTCTTCAGCATCTATTGAAAGTATCATATGGTTCTTGTTCTTTCTTTTATTGATGTATTGTATTACATGATTGATTTGCAGATGTTGAACCAACCTTGCAGCCCAGGAATAAATCCCACTTGGTCGTAGTGAATAATTCTTTTAATGTACTGTTGGATCCTATTGGCTAGTATTATGGTGAGAATTTTTGCATCCATGTTCATCTAAGATATTGGTCTGTAATTATCCTTTTTGATGGGGGTCTTTGTCTGGTTTTGGCATCAAAGTAATGCTGGACTCATAAAATGAGTTTGGAAGTTTTCCTTCCATTTCTGTTTTTTTGGAACAGTTTCAGGAGAATTGATATTAATTCTTCTTTAAATGTTTGGTAGAATTCCCCTGGGAAGCCATCTGGCCCTGGGCTCTTGTTTGTTGGGAGATTTTTGATGACTGCTTCAATCTTCTTACTGGTTATGGTTCTGTTCAGGTTTTCTATTTCTTGCTGGTTAAATTTTGGTAGTTTATATGTCTCTAGGAGTTCATCCATTTATTCCAGATTGTCAAATTTGCTGGTGTATAGTTGCTCATAATATGTTCTTATAATTGTATTTCTTTGGTGTTGGTTGCGATCTCTCCTCTTTCATTTATGATTTTATTAATTTGGGTCCTTTCTCTTTTCTTTTTGATAAGTCTGGTCAGGTTTTTATCAATCTTATTAATTCTTTCAAAGAACCAGCTCCTAGTTTCGTTGATTTGGTCTACTGTTATTTCAGTTTCTATTTTATTGATTTCTGCTTTGATCTTTATTATTTCTCCTCTCCTGCTGGGTTTAGGCTTTCTTTGCTGTTCTTTCTCCAGCTCCTTTAGGTGTAGGGTTAGGGTGTACTTGAGATCTTTCTTGTTTCTTGAGAAAGGCTTATATTGCTACATGCATTCTTCTTAGGACCATCTTTGCTGTGTCCCAAAGATTTTGAACAGTTGTGTTCTCATTTTCATTTGCTTCCATGAGTTTTTTTCCCAATTCTTCTTTAATTTCCTGGTTGACCCATTTATTCTTTAGTAGGATGCTCTTTAGCCTCCATGTACTTGAGTTTTTCCAACTTTACTCTTGTGATTGAGTCCTAGTTTCAAAGTACTGTGGTCTGAAAATATGAAGGGAGTGATCCCAATCTTTTGGTCCTGGTTGAGACCTGATTTGTGATGCAGGATGTGATCTGTTCTGGAGAATGTTCCATGTGCAGTAGAGAAGAATGGGTATTCTGTTGCTTTGGGATGGAATGTTCTGAATATACCTGTGATGTCCATCTGGTCCAGTGTGTCATTTAAAACTATTATTTCCTTGTTGTTCTTTTGCCTAAATGATCTTTCCATTTCAGTGAGGGGGGCATTAAAGTCCCCTATTATTATCATGTTATTTTTGCTGTATGAATTTAGTGCCATTGTATTGCCTGTAAGGTGACTGTTTCTGTTCCTTTCTGGTCTGTTACTTTTAGGCTCTCTCTTTGTTTAGAGGACCCTTTCAATATTTCTTGTATGTCTGGTTTGGTGTTTGGAAATTCTTTTAGTTTTTGTTTGTCCTAGAAGCTTTTTATCTCTCCTTCTATTTTCAGTGACAGCCTAGCTGGATATAGTATTCTTGGCTGCATATTTTTCTTGTTTAGCACTCTCTATATATAATGCCAGTCCTTTCTGGCCTGCCAGGTCTCTACGGATAGGTCTGCTGCCAATAGAATATTTCTACCATTCTATGTTATAGACCTCTGTCCTGAGCTGCTTTCAGGATTTTTTTTTTTTTGTCACTGAGACTTGTAAGTTTTACTATTGGATGATGGGGAGTGGACCTATTTTTATTGATTTTGAGGGGGATTCTCTGCTCCTCCTGAATTTTGATGCTTGTTCCCTTCACCAAATTAGATAAATTCTCTGCTATAATTTGTTCCAATATACCTTCTGCCCTCCTCTCTCTTTCTTCTTCTTCTTCTGGGATCCCAATTATTCTAATACTGTTTCATCTTATGGTATCACTTATCTCTTGATTTCTCCCCTCATGGTCCAGTTGTTGTTTGTCTCCCTTTTGCTCAGCTTCTTTATTCTCCATCATTTGGTCTTCTATGTCACTAATTCTCTCTTCTGCCTCATTTATTCTAGCAGTAAGAGCCTCCATTTTTTATTGCACCTTATTAGTAGCTTTTTAAATTTCAACTTGGCTAGACTTTAGTTCTTTTATTTCTCCAGAAAGGGATTTTATAGTATCTTTCATGCTTTTTTCGAGCCTGGCTAGCTCCTTGATAATCTTCATTCTGAACTCTAGATCTGACATCTTACTAATATCCATATTGATTAGGTCCTTAGCAGTCAATACTGCCTTGTTCTTTTTTTTTTTTTGAGGTGAGTTTTTCCATCTTGTCATTTTATCCAGATACAAATAGATGAATGAGAGAACAAAATACTAAAAGGGTAGCAACAATTCCAGAAAAATATACACTAATGAAATTGGAAAAGTCTCAAAACCCATGGGGGGAGAGAAGAAAGGAGAAAATTTAAAAAATATATATGTATATATGTACATATACATACATACATATATACACACACACGTATATTACACTGGCTAATAGAATAGAGCCACACACTTGATTTTGGGTGTGTTTTGGTCTGTTAAAAGAACTGCCTCCCAAAATTTTAAAGAAAGAAAAACTTATGTATGTATACAAAAATAAGGGTAAACACAATGAAGGGATGGAATACAACTATTAAGATGAAAATTTCAAAAGATTCTAAAAAAGGAATTGAAGTAACTTGGTTGAAAAACGAAAAATAAAGGAAAGAATGTGATCAGACTGGAGACTAGAAAAAACCACGTGCTGGATTTTGGGTATATTTTGTTCTGTTAGAAGAAACTGTATCCCAAAATTTTAAAGAAAGAGAAGTCTATATGTATACACAAAAATAAGGCTAAATACAATGAAGGGATAGAATATGACTATAACAATGAAAATTTAAAAAGATTTTTAAAAATGTATTGATAAGATAAAATAGTTAAAAGATGTTAAAATAGGAAAGAGGAAACATTTTAAAAAATAGAGTAAGAAAAAAATAAAATTTAAAAAATTTAACTTTGAAAAACTAAGGAATCACAGGAAAAAGGAGATGAATTCTATGTGTTGCTTTCCCCTACCTCTGGAATTCCACAATTCGCATTTGTCCATGAAGTTTGTCTTCAATAGATGTTCTTGCTGATCTTCTGGGGGAGGGGTCTGTGGCAGTGATTCTCAAATGTCTTTGCCCAAGGTAAAATTGCACCGCCCTTGCCAGGGGCCAGGCTAAGTACTCTGCTCAGGTTCACTCTTGGGAGCTTTTGTTCCCTGAACGCTTTCTGTAGAACTCTGGAGGACAGGAATGAAAATGGCGGCCTCCCAATGCTCTGGCCTGGAGGAGCCGAGAGCTCGGCGCCCCACTCCTCAATGCACCCTCGGAGAAAAGCAGTCAATCTCTCCCATCTCCCTGGTCTCTGGCTGCGCTCCGTGCTCACCAGGCTTGTGACCAAGCATTTTTGCCTCTGGCGCAAGGCCCCTTTTAGAGTCTCCAAACCCAGCAGATTCCTGCTGCGCTCCTGTACCACTCCTCCCAGAGAACAAAGGTGAGTCTCCCTGGGTCCCTGCTTGAAGACCAGTGACCCGACTGTGCTTCAGATCATGGTTTAAGGTAACCCCGAGTGGAGAGCTCACTCCTCAGCTCCATCTCTGTAGCCAGCTTCCCTGCTGTGATACCTGGGAGCTCTGCCATCTTCAGACACCCCCAGTCTTTCTGTGATTCTGAGGGACCTGAGACCTCACTGTTCCTGTGAGGGCTACACCTCCCCTTCCCCTTAGCCTCTGGAATGATGTTCCCCCAGGAGCAGATTTCTAAAAGTTCCAACTTTGTTCTCTGCTGATCCAACTTTTGCCAAAAGCGGACCCTCCCCCCAAGGTCTATCTTCCCAAATGTTGTCTCAGATTCATTTCTCCTCAGGTCCTACCTTGTAGAAAGGGGTTGCTTCTCTGTTCCTATAATTGCTGCTCTTCTTCTCTTCGATATCTTCTTGAGTTTGTAGGTGTTCAGAATGGTTTGATAACTATTTTGCTGAACTCCTGGGACCCAATGATATTAGGTCTCCTACTCCCCTGCCATCTTGGTCCTCCCTATATCACATTTTTCCTATCCATTCATCTGTAAATGGACACCTGAGTTGTTTCCATCTCTTGGCTATTGTGAATAATGCTGCTATAAACATAGGTATAATAAATACCTCTGAGTCCCTGCTTTCAATTATTTTGGGTATATACCAAATAATGTGGTAGTTCTATGTTGCTGGATGTTATGGTAATTCTATTTTTAATCTTTTGAAGAACGACCATGCAGCTGCACCATTTTATACTTCCATCAACAGTGCCCCGGGGTTCCAACTTCTCCACATTCTTGCCAACACTTGTTATCTTCTGTGGGTGGTTTGTTTGGTTCTTGGCTTTGGAGGCTTTTGTTTGTTTTTGCTTTTTTTTTTTTTTTTTTGCTTTGTTTTTGTTTCTGTTTTGTATAGTAGCTGCCCTAATGGGTAAAGGGTGATAGATTTGGTTTCTTTTTAATCAACACGACATTTCCACATTTAAATTTTGTAAAATGTCAATAATGGGAAAATATGTTCAATATGGAAGTCCCCATTTCTGTCTGGAATTTTTTCAGAAACATGGCTGTGTGTTCACACAAATAGTCCAAGTGCTCTGGCACTGATTTCTCTTGTGACATTGGGGCTTTGTAACATCAAATGATTTGGGGGTTATAAAGGGAAAATGAGATAGTGTCCCAGTTATGTTTGTGCTTTTTTTAGGGCAGAGGTTGGCAAATGTTTTCTGTGAAGGTCTGGATAGTAAATATTTTTAGGTTTTGTTGGTTATGTATGGTCTCTGTTGCAGCTACTCAATTTACTGTACTTACAATAATATAATTATTATTATAATTTATACAGATATTCCATTGTATTTTTTAACCTCAAGACATTATTATTTTTGTTTTGTAGTTTTTTTTTTCTTTTTTAAACTTTCTTTTGTCTGTCTATATCTGAAAGGAGGAGGGGCAGAGGAAGAGGAAGAGAATCTTAAACTTCAATGTGGGCTCAATCTCGTGAACTTGAGATTTTTACTTGAGCCAAAATCAGGAGTTGGACAATTACCCAACTGAGCCACCCAGGTGCCCCTCATAGTTTTTTGGAAGATTACCTGCGTATTTGTCATGTTTTGGGGTGTGCTTTCTTGTTTCTCAGACTTTTTGACTGAGTTTCCTTTCCTTGAGTCTGAAGCACATTCTTTAGAATATCCTTCAGTGAGGGTCTATTGATGACAAATTATCTCAGAATTTTACTTTCCCTAAAATGTTTTTAATTTACTTTAGTTACTCAAAGCCAGTTTTGTTGAATATGATTTATGTTGATGGTAATTTTCTTATAATACTGTAAAGTGTTATGGGTTCAACACTTTATCATACTTTTCTCCTGTCTTCTGCTGTTGCTGTTGAGAAGTCATTGGAACCCAATTGTTGATTGTTTGTGGTAGTCCATCTGGGTTTTCTAGTTGACTTCTCTCTCTCTCTTTTTTTAAAAGATTTTATTTATTTATTTGAGAGAGAGTGATGAAAGAGGGAGATAAGGAAAGCACACAAGCAGGGGCAAAGAAAGAAGCAGACTCCCCTGCTGAGTAGGGAGCCTGATGCAGGGTTTGATCCCTGGACCCTGGGTTCATGACCTGAAATAAAGGCAGATGCTTAACCCACTAAGCCACCCACGCGCCCTCTAACTGACTTCTCTTAAGGTGTCTTTTTCTTTGGTGATCTAAGGTCTATGTGTCTATGTATGAATTCATTTCTTTTATCTCATTTGAGGATCAATAAATTTCCAGAATCTGTTCAGGGGGATCTTTTATCAATTGGGACAATCTTACATAATTATTTCTTTGAATATTGCCTCTTTCCCGTTCTCTATGTTGTCCTCCTATAAATCCTACTGATAATACTTAGACAGCTTCACACTTTCCTCCATATTTTTAAAACTTTCTTTTATATTTTCTAGCCATTTCTCTCTGTGCCACCTTCCAGATTTTTTTTCCACATTGATCTCTGATTATTTATTTTCTTTTCAAAATATCTATATTCATTTTCTCTTTCTTCCATAGCAAAATATAACAATTTAGTGGCTTTGAACAATAAAAATTTATTATTTCACCAATTCATAGGTGAGAAATCCATTGAGCTTGGCTGTTTTTCTCCGCCCATCTCTCAGAAGACTGAAATCAGGGTGTCAGCTGGACTGTGTTCCTTTCTGTAGACTCTATGGTAGATTCTGTTTCCAGCTTATTTACATTATTGGTAGAACTGAACTCCCTATGGCTGTAGGACTGAGAGTCCCACTTTCTTGCTGGTTGGTAATTAGGGATTGTTCTCAGCTTCTAGAAACTTCCTTTAGTCCTTGGTTTATGGTGCCTTTCTTCTGTCTTCAAAGCTAACAACTTTGGGTCGAGTCTCTTTGACACTCCTAACATCTTCCTTGCCTCTCTCCTGCTGCATCTCTCTCTGACCTCAGCTGGGAAATGCTTTTTACTGTTAAAGGTTCATGATTACATGGAGCCACACAGAGAATCCAGAATAATCTCATCTCAACATCCTTAACCTTAATTACATTTGCAAAATTCCTTTTGCCATATACCATAACATATTCACAGGTTCTAAGGATTAGGAAAAGAAATATTTTGGGGGAGGATATTATTTGGCTTACCGTAGTATATTTCTAGCTGTATCTAACCTGTTGTTAAATTACTTTGGATTTTAATTTCCAATTGTTATATGGTTTTTAAAAAAAGTTCTAATTTATTTCATTATTTTCAAATAGTCTTGTTTTTATAGACCTTGTATCTTCCTCATGTTTTTAATTATCTTTTATTTCTTTAAACATATCAAACATATTTTGTTTTGTATCCTGACTTTGACAATTCCAGAACCTGAAATGTTAGGGAGTCTAATTTTGATACCTTTTAAAAAATTTTTATGTGTAAAATTCTTTCTTCTGCCTTAATTCCTTATGTATTTTGTGTATTTTGAACATGAGCTCACATCTTTGTGGAGTTAACTGTTGGGAATTTTTTGACACCAGTGTTTAAGGTGTGTGATCCTGTGGACAATAGGTGGGTTTCCTTCTATGTCGTGGCTGTGGACACTAGCCATTGATGACCACTTTTTGGTTTGGTTTTAATTTAAAAACTTTACTGAACCATAATTAATTTATAATAATGTATACAAAATGTGATAAATTTGCATATACATGTACCTGAAAACTATCACCACCATTAAAAAAATGAATTTCTCTATCACCTCCCAAAGTTTCCTGGTGCCTCTTCGTAATATCTTATAAATATCTGCCCTTCTCCACCCCCCAGAAAAACACCAATCTGCTCCCTGTCACCATAGTCTGCATTTTCTAGAACTTTAAATAGATGGAATCATGCAGCATTTAGTCTTTATTGCCTGGCTTCCTTCACTTGACATAATTATTTTGAGATTTAGTCATACTATTTTGTGCAAATCATGTGTTCACCCCTTTTCTACTGAAAAACATTTTTTTGTAGGTATATTTGTTTCCTGGGACTTCTGTAACACTGAAGCCACTAAATGTCTTTAAACCACAGAAATTTATTCTCTCACAGTTCTGGAGGCTCAAAGACTGAAATCCAGGGAGACAACTCTTGCCAGGCTCTAGAGGTGAAATTATCCCTTGCCTTTTCCAGCTCCTGGGGCTGTCTACATTCCTTTCCTTGTGACCACATCACTGCAGTCTCTGCCTGTGTGGTCACATGGCTTGTTCCTCTTCTGGTTCCCTTCTCTGCATGTCTCTTGTATTAGGTCACTTATGATGGTATTTAAGGCTCATCTGAATAATCCAGGCTTATCTCTTTACCTCAGGATCCTTAAAGTAATCTTGTACAAAGACCTTTTCTCTAAATAAGGTAAAGGTCCATCCAGGCGTCAGGATGTCTTTGGGGGGCAATTTTTCAGTATAGATATACCACAAGTATTTTATCCCTTCACCTAGTGATGGACATTTAAGTTTACTTTCAGTTTTTATCTATTACAAATATGGAAATTCATGTATAAATCTTCATATGGACATATGCTTTCATATCTCTTGAGTAGATATCTAAGAGTGGATTGATTGGAACATATGGTAGGTATATATTTAACTTTTTAGAAACTGTCAAACTATTTTCCATCAGCAGTGTCTAAGTTCCAGTTTTTCCACATCCTGTCCAACACTTGGTATATTAAGTCTTTTTTTAATTTAAGCCATTCAAATAAGTATGTAATGTTATCTTGTTGAAGTTACACATCTTTTTCTGTCCTTATCTGCCACCTCCATATTTTTCATTGATGATGTGTCTTTCAAATATATTGCCTACTTTTCAATTGGATTGGCCATTTCCTTATTGAGTTTTGGGACATCTTTACATCTTATTGAGTCTGGGGACATCTAGATATAGTGATTTCACTAAATACGATCCATAAATATTTTCTGTCAGACTGCAGTTTGTCTTTTTATTCCTTTAACAGCATCATCTGAAAGGCAGAATTTCGGACTTTTGATGAAACCCAGTTTATCCATTTTTTTTCCTTTTGTGGGCAATGCTTTTGGTATTATATCTAAGAACACTTTGTCTAACCGAAGGGCTGATTATAGGTTCTGTGTTTTACATTTAGGTCTACAATCCACTTTGAGTTAATATTTATGTGTGATGTAAGGTATGGACCCAAGTTTACTTTCTCATATTGTTTATTTTTAAACTCTCCTTTGGTTATTTTTCATATGATTATTTGATTGTTCTAGCACCATTTTTTGACAAGGCTATCCTTTCTCCATTGCATACTTTTGCAACTTTGTCAAAAATCAGTTGCTTTTATATATGTGGGTCTATGTTTGGAACTTTCTACCATGTCCCTTTGATCTATTTGTCTGTCATTATGTCAACACTACATTGTTTTGTTTACTAGAACTTTACGAAAATTCTCAAAATTAGGTCACGCTCTCTAACTTCGTTCTTCTTCAAATTTGTTTTGGCCATTATAGGTTCTTTATGTAATTTTTGAAATCACTTTTTCAACTTTGACAAAAAATCTGCTATGATTTTTTTATGAATCTATAAATCATTTTAGGGAGAAAGTACAGCTTAACAATATTGAGTTTTCTGACCTGTGAGCACAGTATATCACTCCTTTAATTTAGGTCTTCTTAAATAAACTTTTATAATTTTCAGTGTATAGGTCTTAACATAACTTTTGTCAGATTCATCCTTCAGTAGTTTATAGTTTTGATGTTATCTTTAAATTACATTTTGTAATTGTTCATTGATGGTATATAGGCATATAATAGATTTCATCAATTGTTACCTAAATTGATGATGGGGGGCATGCAGTTGTTCATAATATTCTTTTATTGTTGTTAGATAACATAAAATATATGTATTCATCTCTTCCTCTGGGTTCCTGGCACAGAGCTCCTGAAGGCCTTGCAATTTCCTAAGTAGTAAGAACACTAGAAGCATAGCTTATTCTAATATTTGTATTTAACCCCATTCTTGACACAAGCCTTTTAAAACTCTTATAAATTCCTAAGTGGCAAGAGCACTAGGAACATCTGTTGTCCTAATGAGACAACTCTGGGTGGGCTCCTAGATCGGGGCTGGTCACCAGAAAGACCAAGACACGATTAGAAGTTTACAATTTCAGTCTCACAATTTCAGTCCCTCCAGAGAGAGAAGGGGGATTAGAAATAGAATTAATAATTAATCATGCTTATGTGTGGAAGCCTCCATAAAATCCCAGTAGTACAGGGTTTGGAGAGCGTCTATATTTAAGCACATCCACATGGTGGTGGTGGTGAGGGGGTGATATACATGGGGAATAGAAGCTCCTGTGCTTGGAATCCTCCCAGACGTCCCCTATGTATGTATCTCTTCATCTGGCTTTTCATGTGTATCCTTTATTACATCCTTTAATAAACTGGTAAACCCAAGTGTTTCCCTGAGTTCTGTGAGCCAATCTACCATATTAGTCAAATCCAGAGAGGGGGGTCACTGAAACCTCCAATCTACAGCTGGTTGTTCAGAAGCACAGGTGATTACCCAGACTTGCAACTGGCTTCTGAAGTGTGTGTGTGGGATGGGGGCAGTCTTGTGGGACTGAGACCTTAGTCAGTGGGATCTGATACTATCTCCAAGTAGATAGCGTTGGCATTGAGTTCAATTCAGCTGGTGTTGGAGACTTGCTTTTTGTTAAGGAAAACTGCCACACAATTGGTGACCAGAAAGGTTAAAAGTGAAGTGTTTTGTGTGAGAGGTAAAGAAACACACAGGAAAGAAAGACACAGTAGGGAAAATCTGAATTTTTCTTTACACAGAGAGAAGAAAACTTTTAAAACTTTAAAAAATTTTTCTTTTTGATTCTTTTTCTAATTTTTGCAGAATCTGGTATTTGAGACTCAGAAAACAGATGTGAAAATGGTGATATTCTGGTTACTTTGTTTTTGTGAGTAATAAAGTCCTTTATCTCTGACCCAGTGGTCTCATGTCTTCTGCCAGCATGAAACTGAACCAGGCTAGATTATTAACTAGCAATACGGTGAAAATCTGAGATTCTTTAGTTCCTGACATCCATCCTTTACTTTTCACCTTTTGTGATTTCACATTGAAAGTGAATTTCCTCCATCTTAACAAAAGGAAAAGGCAACTTATGAAATGGGAGATAATATTTCTAAATCATGTAACTGATAGGGGATCAATATACACAATATATAAAGAATTCATCAACTCAAAAGCCAAGAAAACATTTTGTGGAGATTTCTTAAGAAATTAAAAATAGAGCCTCCCTATGACCCTGCAATTGCACTACTGGGTATTTAGCCCAGAGATATAGATGTAGTGAAAAGAAGGGCCATTTGTACCCCAATGTTCATAGCAGCAATGGCCACAGATGCCAAACTGTGGAAAGAACCAAGATGCCCTTCAATGGACGAATGGATAAAGAAGATATGGTCCGTATATACAATGGGATATTATGCCTCCATCAGAAAGGATGAATACCCAACTTTTGTATCAACATGGATGGGACTGGAAGAGATTATGCTGAGTCAAGTAAGTCAAGCAGAGAGGGTCAGTTATCATATGGTTTTGCTTATTTGTGGAGCATAAGGAATAACACAGAGGACATGGGGAGATGGAGAGGAGAAGGGAGTTGGGGGAAATTGGAGGGGGGAGATGAACCATGAGAGACTGTGGGCTCTGAGGAACTAACTGAGGGTTTTGGAGGGGAGATGGTGGGAGGTTGGGTAAGCCTGGTAGTAGGTATTGTGGAGGGCATGTATTGCATGGAGCACTGGATGTGGTGCATAAACAATGAATTCTGGAACACTGAAAAGAAATTTTAAAAATAAATATATTTTTTTAAATGAGCAGAGGAGACATTTTTCCAAAGATATACAGATGGCCACTGTGGAAAGGTGCTCAACATCACTTACCATCAGAGAAATGCAAATTAAAAACCACAGCAATGGTGGCGCCTGGGTGGCTCAGTGGGTTAAGCCGCTACCTTTGGCTCAGGTCATGAACTCAGAGTCCTGGGATCGAGCCCCACATTGGGCTCTCTGCTCAGCAGGGAGCCTGCTTTCTCCTCTCTCTCTCCCTGCCTCTCTGCCTGCTTGTGATCTCTCTCTGTCAAATAAATAAATAAAATCTTTAAAAAAAATAAAATAAATAAATAAAAATAAAAACCACAGCAAGATGTCACCCCACAGCAGCCAGAATGACCACTATGAGGAGGACAAGAAACAAGTGTTGGCAAGAATGTGGAGAAAAGAGAACATTGAGCACTCTTGGTAGGAATATAAATTGGTGTATCCACTATAGAAAACAGTATGAGGATCCTCAAAAAATTAAAAATAGAACTACCCTATGAGCCAGTAATTCATTTGCTGATTGTATGGCCCTTTAGGGTTTCAACTTTTTGAGGAGGAGTCTTGCATTTGACTTTGTCTACTGAGTGTACATTAGCTTTTGTCTTCGGTGCTTCCTGCATGCCCATGAAATCCCATTTTTTTCTTCCCTTTTTAGCAAAAGCCCTTAGGATGAGATTTGCCTTTAGATGTTAGTACCACTTCTCATAGCTCCTACTTTCAACTAGTTTTGCTTTCTGGACATGTCTTACCTTATCGCCAGTTCACAAAGATGTTTTAAAATATTTCATCCAGTCCTCTAATTAATTTATTTTATTGAACTTCTCTCAATCTCCAGCCCCCATCAGAAAAATTTTG
Source organism: Mustela putorius furo (assembly GCF_011764305.1). Taxonomy (NCBI): domain Eukaryota; kingdom Metazoa; phylum Chordata; class Mammalia; order Carnivora; family Mustelidae; genus Mustela; species Mustela putorius. The sequence continues at coordinate 421,902 of NW_025421577.1, forward strand.
ACATTTCCCAGAGGGGAGAATGATGTGGATGGAAGAGACCTTCCCATTGTCTCATAAACTTCACTATGCAGGTAATGCTTTCTCTGCACACAAAACCCATCCTATCAACTTCTCATAAGTACCTCGTTTCTATACTCATTGGAGTCAGGATTATCCCTTTTCTTAAAAGTGGCTTCTCTATGATGCTAAACATTCACAAAGTTTTTTCCTGCATATCTTATATTCTTTGTTCTTTATAATACTCCAATACTCCTGGAGAAGTATGCAAGATATAACCCTAAGGAAGCTGAAGCGTGGAGAATAAAGTGTCCAGCATCACACAATGCTGGCCTTGCATATAAATTCTCAAGCTCTGGGCGCCTGGGTGGCTCAGTTGTTAATCATCTGCCTTAGGCTCAGGTCATGATCTGAGGGTCCTGGAATCAAGTTCCGCATCAGGCTCCTTGCTCAGCAGGGAGCCTGCCGCTCCCCCTGCTTGTGTTCTCTCTCTGAGAAATAAATAAATGAAATATTTACAAAAAATAAAATTAAAAAAATAAATTCTCAAGCCCTGGCAACGTGAGATGTGAGTTTTTTCCTTACAGGAAGAAACTTCTTCATGTCCACCTCCAGTTTATTTATTTATTTTTAGTTTAAACACATTCAATGGTTGATAAGATTAAAGGGTTTATGATTGAAACTGTAGCCCAGAATGATCACACTCATTGCTTCTCGATCTTTATTGTGCATACACACCAGTGGTACATCCTGTTAAAATGCAGATTATGATTTGAGAGGTCCCATCTGCCTAGGGTTGGGCCTGAGGCGTCCCCAGGTGAGATGCAGCTGTGGGTCTACAAAGGACAGACCACGCAGAGTAGCAGGGGCTCGGCAATGTTTGCAAGAGAACAAGACATTATACAGTGCAAGAGGCAGGAGAGTGTGGTTTAAAGTGTCCTGGACTAGCGACCAGGTAACATCGCTTCTGATCTTAAAAGAAACATTTGTCTGGTGCGCCTGCATGGCTCAGTCAGTTAAGCATCAGCTTTTGGCTCAGGTCATGATCCCAGGTCCTGGGATCAAGTCCTGCCTTGGCTTCCTGCTCAGTGGGGAGTCTGCTTCTCTTTCTGCCCCTCCCCCTGCTTGTGTGCTCGCGCTCTCTCTCTCTCTCTCTCTCGCTCTCTCTCTGTTTCTCTCTTCAAATAAATAAATAACATCTTTAAAATAAAATAAAATACTAAAAAAATAAAATAAAATACTAAACCAATAAAACTAATCAACCCACAAAGGAGTACCTGCAGCATGCTAGAGTTTGAAGTGACCAGAGACTTTATAACCCAGCCTTTTCATTTTCTGTATGTATTGAAATCTAGCTCTGAGAGGTAACTCAAGCTGCCCAAGGCCTTATCGCTGAACGGACCTTAGGTCAGCCTGATCTAATACAAGCTTTTTCCTGCCACAGCCCCCTGCCTCTCCAGACCACAGTGATGGTTAGAACAGGGGCAGGCCTCTGAATCTTTCAGCCTCAGTATCCTTATCTGTGAAGCATGCGAGCTAGACATGATCTCCAGATTCCACTGTCTCTGATACTCTCAAAGCTGTATCTCCTTTACTTCCTATATTGCAAGAGAAGGAGAAGAAGCAGGTCCCCTCCTCCTGCAGAACTTTAGACCGAAGGTAGTTAAGCCAAGCACAAAGTGGTGCTAAAAATAAAACTTCAAGTGGAAATGTACTCTTCCTGCTCTTGGAAGCGAGTTTCTGATTCTAAGACTCCGTCGAGTGAGGAAATTGCATTGCCTTTAGCCTCATAATGTTGTCTTATTGTCAGCTGAGTAGCCTTAAGGAGTACATTACAGGGGGGACTCAGAACTTGGCTTACTTTCAGTGACGGAAAAAACAACAGAAACTCATCCTCCTATCCCTTATTATACCCTAGTCTCCTGGGATGAACCTTTAATAGCTCCTCAGTTGTGGTCTTCCTACATCTCCTCTGCTGTTGACTTTTAATTTTGTTCAGACTCTCAGGCGCCATTATGAGGGATCAAGAAAGAGGCACAGTGTAATGGGTTTTTAAAAAGATGCACTGAAGATTTCTTTTTGCTAAAGGAAGTAAAAATTCCTAGGGATATTATGATTTTTCCAGAAAGCAAGCATATTTGTATGAATGCTCCAAAAGAAGAAACCACGTTGCTCAGCACCATATACACAATACAGAAAAAGACAAAAGAAGAGGAAAATTTCAGGCTTTCTGCCAGAGAGACAACAAGTCTTTTGGTATGTTCAGTAGACTCATATATCCTGATGAAATTCAAACTAACAGTAACTATTCTGAATCTCTGCTAATGAAAGTTGGTCCTACCAATAGGCTTTGTCCTGATCATGGAACCTCACCTAGGCCAACACGCTCGAGCAGGACATTATCCATAAGCTACCCGTGCCAAAGTGATGCTTCTCAAATCTTCTTTCCTTGGATCTCTCTCCTGTGCTCCAGATCACAGGTTGGCTCTGACTTTTGGACATGAGAAAATGACCTCACCATGTTCTCCCCTCCTTCACCAGACCCACTACTGCTCTTCCTCTGTGGTCTCGTGAGCTAGTGCACGCACCACTGACCAAGTCAGGGACCAAGAGGAAGCCTACATTCCTCTCTTCCTCTGCCTCTGTAGAATCCATGAAAATATCTTCTGCTTTCCAAATGTCTTCAAGAGCCATCCCGATTGTCACTGTCTTAGCCACCATATCCTTTGTTGCTGGAATGATCTTTCTAACATGGTGATCCAATGACAAGCCCCTGAGTAAGTTCTCTGGTAGCTTCTCCTGACTGAGAGAACAAATCTTCATTGTGCAGCATGGTATAGAAGGCTCCTCTTCAGTTTTGCACCAGCTCATGGGCCCACATAACCCATCCTGCCACCTGACATTAGACGCTCATGCTCAGGGCTCTCTGGCAGGCCTCTCTGCCTTTGCAAGTGTTCCTTCTTCCTAAACACCAACCTCAGCTTCTGTGCCTGGGAAACTCCTGCTTACCTTTCACATCTCAGGTCAACCCCTACCTCCGAAAAGTCAGCCTTGTCTCACCTGAGCAGACTAGAGTCCTGTCTTCCTCTACACCAACACATTTGTACATATTTCCATTACAGCTTTTGAATTATTTGCTGTAGCCCTTCACTTGGATGATACTCTCCCCTTTAGTCTGTGAGCTCCTTGGAAGACAGACATTTGCTTTCTTCTTGATGTCACCAGCACCTACTATGGTCCATGGTCCTTGGTACTTAGGACATGCTCAAAAAAAATTTGCTCAGTAAAGATGTGAATTTTTTTTTTTTACCTACATTGTCCAAATTGTTTGGCTAAGGTAGAGCCAACTCAGAGATAATTATAGAAATTCTTCTCTTGTTATACTGGAGAATTCCTAAATTGCAGTGGCCCACGGAGCTGAGACATTCAGGAACAGGAGTTGAACCTACTTTCCCAACCGCATGTTTGGTAAATTCTTTGGTCTTGCATTTCCTTATGCTCTCTTGGGGAGAATCACTAGACTAAATTCAATAATTGTATCAGAGGATATTTGATTAACCTGGATCAGAATTAACCAGCTAAAATGGGATAGACTGAGAGAAGACTCTGATAGAAGCAGTAAAACACAGTGGCTAAGAAGTTTGACATCAGAGAACCTGGTTCAGTCAGTTAAGCATTGGCCTTCTGTTCAGGTCATGACCCCTGAGTCCTGGGATTGAGTCCCACATTGGGCCCTCTGCTCAGCAGGGAGTCTGTTTCTCCCTCTGCCCTTCACCCCATTTATGGTCTTTCTTGTTCTCTCTCTTTCTCACAAATAAATAAAATCTTCAAAAAAAAATGTTTGAAATCAGATGGATATAGGTTGAATCCTAACTTCAGTATTTACTACTTGTGGGCTGATTTACTCATTGATTTGACAATAGATCTTTTTAATGGTCTACTATGTGCCAGAGACTGTTCTACATTCCAGGAATAATGAGCTCTGGTATTAGCGATACACTTTGCACATGCCTAGTACATGCCTACATCTACATTCTGCATGCCCTCGACATGCGGTAGAAGTTATTGTTAGAATCCATCTCAGTTCTGGCATCTAAAATTCAAACATTGACACCCTAAGGGGCCAAAAATATGTCAATATGGTATTTAATGTAGCATGAAAGAGTTTTTGAGGAATTATTCCAGCCACCACCCAAGTTCCCTCAATATTACAAAATATGGAAAAGTCTTGGCCTACCTCTCTTGCTTCCTCCTCATTCCCTGCTAAGACTGTGCTCTGCCCTTTATCTAACATCCTACATCCCACCCACCTGAGTGTTTTCATTATACAAATTCAAATTACATCAAACTCCCTAGAACCAAAACTCAAATTCACCAAGTCCATCTTGAACATTGCCTGAATAAAATAATTGGCACAAATGGATGTTTGTGAATGGTCAATCAACCCTCCCAACCCCCATGAGTGTTCGAGAATGCTCTCCTGGGGCTAACCTGGATTGAATGGATCCTGAAGGGCAAGTCTGGCAGGGAGAAGGTCTTTCTCCTAGAGATCTGAATTTGTCAAAATGGACAATAGGGAGAGTGGAGTCAGATGGAAGATAGGGAGTTCAAAGCATCGCCCAAATAAGGGCAAGGGACTGAGGCAGATTGCTAAGAGATAGAGTAACAGTCTAGGTTGGGGGGTAGGTAGCCATGAACTTGAGACGAGAACCTGGTGTACTGAGAGAACAGGAGGAGACCTCCAGGAGCACTTGAGACAGGGTTGCCGCTGCCCAGGTGCATTCTGGGCTGTGATGTGAAGGTAATCTCTAGAAAAAAATCTACATCCTACATGAAGAGTCTATCCATCTAAATGGCCTCCCAGTTAGGGGAGTATTTGGGACATACATTTTTGAGCAGATGGACTTCCAGTATTCCTTGCCCTCTGAAATTCCAGGAGGGCATATATCCTTCTCCTCTCTACCCTTTCCACATACACACAAAGACTAATGAGGTTAAATAAACATCGAGACAGTACTGCCTTTAGGAAGAATGATCTACATGAAAAACATAGGAAGATATGCAAGATCCGGTGTTAATGGTCTTAACAAAAAAGAAGTTGCATATCAGTTTATGTAGCTTAAAAAAGAATACTCATGTGAATATCATACAGAACTCTGAAAGGATCCACAACAATCTGTCGACACCAATTTTCTGTAGGGTTAGGGAAAAGCATTACATTTATAAATGTACATTTATAAAAAACAAACAAATTGAAGTACCCTGAGGCCTTATGAATATCTGTATCCGCACACCACCCACGAGTCCTTGTTCAGTTCCCTGAGGGACTCTGAACCTTGGGCAACTCAAGAACACTGTAAACACCATCCATAGAAAAAGAGGATGTGGGTTGGTGCACGAACCAATGTTGAACATGGCAAGGTTTCCTGTTGTCTTAATTCTGTTCTTAACAATAAATAACAATAAATGGAATGGATTTTTATCTCTTGCAATTTTACCCACACCGCTTTCGGGTTCTGTGAAAAAGACCTAGGTGTCTTAACTGACGGCAAGTTCAATAGAAACCCACTGTAGGCGGACAAAACATCAAACGCAAAGTTAAGCAGGACTAATGGATGTGCTGTTCCCTTCTTGGTGATGTATTATCCTCTGAGCTGGTGAGAGTACAGTTGGAGTAATAAAAGCTATCATTTATTATAAATGTAACATCTACTCATTGTAAAAAAAAAACAGTACAAAACTATGAGAAATTAATAGTTGAAGTACCAGCAACTTTCCACCTCCCCTTACCTGTTCCCTGTGGTTCACTAATGGGAACAGTTTGGAGTGTTTTCTTCTAAACGCAAAACATTTTATAGACGTGTAATTTTCTTCCACAAAGAAATCACTTTTGAAAATCGCTTTTCAGTTCTAAATCACAGACATCAAAATTTAGAGTTCCTTTATCTGCTGCCTACACGGGGACATTTGTCCATGTCTTTAGGGTCAGTCCACAAAAACACAATTTCTGGGTCAAAGGGTACATTTACAATTTTTGATAAGTAGTAACAAATCCTTTCCAAAAAGGTGGCACGGAAGCCCATAGGCTTTCGAAGCCTATACCTGCATACAGGCACATACAGGCAGGGGTGTGTTCAGAAAAAAATGAAGAACCTAATATGAAATAGCTGTTGAATACATGGGTTTTGTAATAATCTGCTTCATGTTTGTTGTGTGACCTTGGACGTGTTATTCATCCTCTTCAAATCTCACTCTCTTCATTCGTAAAATGGGAATCGTAGCTCTTCCCTCCTGGGAAGATGTACAGATTTAAATGAGATAGTTTACGTAACAAGATTGCTGCAGAGTTTATCTTATAAAGAGCCCTTAATAGATACTACTAATCAGGAAAAATCTGGAAAACAATCTATAATCATGAGATAATAGAAACAAATTTTCTGTGTATTGCTGATTGTCTTAAAATATTTGGAAGCTGATTGTGTGGGATCAGATTAAATGTCTTCTCTGGAGCTCCAGAAGACAGATTGAGTTACTGATGGGTAGAGGCTACCTCACTTTTTCAAAAAATAAGGTGAGTTCAGGGGCTAACAGATTATTTGGTTTGGTGAGACTTACTTAAGAAAAAAAGAACACAAAACTGAACTTAAAATTCTGTACAACATTTTCGAAAGGGTCATATAAGCGAAGATCTCTGAAATGTAGGATTCAGTGAATCTACCTCCAAGCAAGTCACTTTTGAGGTAATATTTCATTTAGGAGTCGAAAATTATCTTCTGGGTCATCCCAGCCATCCCACAGCTCTAGAAATAATGCAAGTAAGCAAGTTAATAAACAGTTTTTATGATGTTCTTCAGTTGATTCCTATACTAGGAATACTAGGAATTCCTATACTAGGAAGGTAGACTAGCTGATACCTAATAGATCTGAAATTCCTCAGTTTCCATGAATCTAAAAGTTGTTAAGACATTTCAAAATGGGGGCGCCTGGGTGGCTCAGTGGATTAAAGCCTCTGCCTTCAGCTCAGGTCATGATCCCAGGGTCCTGGGATCGAGCCCCACATCGGGCTCTCTGCTCTGCAGGGAGCCTGCTTCCTCCTCTCTCCTCTCTCTCTCTGCCTGCCTCTCTGCCTACTTGTGATCTCTGTCTGTCAAATTAAAAAATAAAAATCTTTAAAAAAAAAAAGAAAGACATATCAAAATGTCCTCAATATACATATTCAGAGAAAGAACAAGTAATTCACAGTGTTAGTTATTATCTTACACAATCAATATAAAATCAATTTAAGGATGTCTGGGTGGTTCAGTCAGTTGAGGATCCACCTCTTGGTTTTGGCTCAGGTCATGATCTCAAGGTCATGGGATTGAGCTCCATGTTGGGCTCCATGCTCAGTGGGGAGTCTTGCGATTTTCTCTCTCCCTCTGCCCCTCTGGCTCCTACTCTCTCTCTCTCTCTATGTCTCTCTGTCTCAAATAAATAAATAAATAAATAAATAAATAAATAAATAAATCTTTTAAAATAATTTAAGTTTCTTTGGGGAGCATGGATTGTGTGATTATAGTGCAGCAGGAAAATGGAAAGGCGGCTAGAAGAGCCCAAGAAAAGATGATAGGATGGCTATAATATTAATACAGTGGAAGGAGGAAGCCAGCAGGGAAGCAAACAGTCAAGGTCTGAATATCTTTGGCAAGGTTATATGGATTCTTTCGCATGTCAAGGACATTTGGAGATGGGAGAGAAACTGACACTTGAGCCATGGGATTTTTCTTTAGCTTGAGGTGAGAGAAAGGCTGGGTGTGGGTTCGGGCAGTTGACCTCAAAGAAGGCCTGAGCAGGGGCCAGTGAGAATGGAACCAGGCCCTCTAAATGGGGCTCTGTCACTGTTTAGTTGATATCAAAAGGTCCCCTAATCGCCTAGTAATGCTTAGCAACAGTCCTGGGTTCAACTTCTGGTTTTACCAACTATTCATCATACCATCCTGGGCAAATCACTTAATTTCTCTAAGCCACGGTTTTCTCTTGTGTGAATGAGGATGATTACACTTACTTCAGACATACGGTCTTTGTGAAATTTAATTAGTTAGCACTCAAAACATTCTCTGTAGTTTCTGGTACAAAGCAATTAAATGTGTTGACTCTATTTTTAGGTTTCTTAAACATTATGGATACCTACCAGTTACTTTTTTTTATCGTATCAGGTGGAATTGGTATTCCAAACTATATAAGATAAGACTTCTGAGAGTATATAATCCAGTAAAATTATATATTATTATTTATGATTCAAGGCGGTATTTGTTAGTTATATATCTAACAGTTACCTAGAATGCAGAAGTGAGTCATTTTGGGCTGTAGTTAGCAGGAGTTGTTTTAGAGGAAAGGCATTTTATTTTATTTTTTTTTTAAGATTGTATTAATTTGAGAGAAAAGAAGAAGAGTATGAGCAGGGGGAGAGGCAAAAGGAGAAGCAGACTCCCTGTTGAGTGGGGAGCCTGACCCAGGGCTCAATCCCAGGACCCTGACTTCACGACCTGAGCCAAAGTCAGATGTTTAACTGACTCAGCCACCCAGGGGACCCTGGAGGAAAAGGCACATTAGATGGGCCTCCAAACACAGGCCAGTATTAAATTCAAAACTTGTAAGGTATTGAAAGAACTACCATCAACAGATACCAAACCATTACAGACTGTTGAGGCAACAGAGAAACACACAGTTAGGTTTTAAAGCAAGTTTATTGAAATATAATTGGCATTAGATGAACTATGCATATTTAAAATACACAATTTGTTACATTTTGATATATGTGTACACCCATGACACAATCATTGCAGTCTAGGTGATGAACACGTTGAGCACTCAGAAAGTGTTCTTATACCCCTTGGTAATCTTCCTTCCCACCCTAGTTTGTGTTTTCTAGAAGTTTATATAAATAGGCAAAGACTCTTTTATAGGCTCTTTTGTGTCCGCTTTTTACATTCAGCATAATCATTTTAAGAGAGTTCTTTTCTTTTTATGGCTGAATAGTATTCTATGTACAAATTTACCACAATGTTTATCCATTTTCCCATGGATGCACATTGGGGCTAGTTCCAGTTTGGGGTTACTGCAAATAAAGCTGCTATGAACATTTGTGTCCAAGCATTGGAATGGACACATGCTTTCCCTTCTCTTGGAAAAAGAAAAACACCTTCAGTGGAATGGCTGAGTCATATGTAGGCATATGGTTAACTTTTTAAGAAACTGCCAAACTGTTTTCCAAAGTGGTTGTAACATTTGATATTCCCACCAACAGTGTATGAGAATTCAAATTTCTTCATGTCCCTGCCAGCACTTGACATGTTCAGACTTCTTAATTTTGGATAATTTTATAGGTGGGTAGTGGTATCTCATCATGGTTTTAATTTTCATCTTTCTAATGACCACTGAAGCTGGGCATCTGTCCATGCCCTTAGTTGCCATTAATCTATCCTAGTCGACGAATTATCTGCTCAAGGCTTTTGTCTGTCTTTCCACTGATTTGCTCATTTTCTTACTTTTGCACAGAATTTTTAATATACTTTTGGATATAAGCTTGTGGTTGGATATGTGATTTGTAAATGCTTTTGCTATTTTTCCACAATCCTGAGTTCAATTTGCTAATATTTTGTTGAGGAGTTTTGCATCTGTGTTAACTAGGAAAATTGGTCTGTAATTTTCTTTCTATCTTTTTTCTTTTCTTGTTTTGTTTTGCCTGGATTTGGTACTGAGGTAATGCTGGCTTCATAAGATGAACTGGGTAATGTTCCTTCCTCTTCCATTTTCTGGAAGAGATTGTGAAGGATTGGAGCTATTTCTTTTTTAAATCTTGTTAGAATTTTCTAAAAAAGTCAGTTGGGCCTGGAGATTTCTGAATACAATATATTGTATTGCATCTTATATCCCATGATACAAGATCTTGTATCCCATGACACTGATTAATTCAGTTCTTAGTCTAATAGCTTTTTTGAAAAACCCACTGAATTTTCTACATAAATGATCATTGGGAATAAACAGTCTATTTTACCTCTTCTTTTCCAATCTGGATGAGTATGTTGTTTCCTGACTGATTGCCCTGGTTGGATTACCAGTGCAATGTTGAATAGAAGTTGTGATAGCAGGCATAATTGTTTTGTTCTTGATTTGTTTCTGATTTTAGGGTGGAAAACATTCAATTTTTTTAACAGTAAGTATGATGTTAGCTATGGTTGTTTTGATTTTTTGTTTTTGGCTTTCGATGCCCTTTATTGGGTTCAGGAGGCTCCTTTATAATTCATTTTACTAAGAGTTTTATTGGTAATGGATGTTGGACTTTGTCAAATGTTTTTTCATATCTATTGAGGTTTCTCTCTTTGAGTCTGCTAAGATGGTGAATTAAACTGATCCATTTTTGAATTAAATATAGGAAATACCAGTGGTGCAGTCAGTTCAGCATCTGCCTTTGGCTCAGGTCATGATCTTAGGGTCCTAAGATAGAGGCCCTCTTCCGGGCCCCTGCTCAGTGGGGAATCTGCTTCTCCCTATTTCTCTGCCCCTTTCCTCCACTTGTGTGCTCTCTCTCTCAAATAAACAAATAAAATCCTTAAAAAAAATACCCCATATAATCCAGCAATTCCATTTCTGGGTATTTATTTTAAGAAAATGAAAATGCTGATTTGAAAAGATATATGCACCCTTGTGTTCACTGCAATAGTCAACCTTTGTTGTGTCCATTGATAGATAAATGGATAAAGATGTGAAATGTATATTGTATATATATATATATAGAGAGAGAGAGAGAGAATATATATTTGTTGTATATATATAATGGAATATTATGCAACCATAAAAAAGATGCAGTCTTGCCATTCATGACAACATGGATGGACCTAGTGGGTATCTGGCTATGTGAAATAAGTCAGACAGAGAAAGACAAATACCATATAATTTTACTTACACATGGAATCTAAAATCAAAACAGAATAGAGACAGAGTCATAAATATAAAAAGCAAACTGATGGTTTCCTGAACATAAGGGGATGGGTTTAGGTAAAATAGGTGAAGGGGATTAAGAGGTATAAACTTCGGTTTTCTTTTTTTAATGTATTTTATTTTACTTATTTATTTATTTGAAAGACTTATTTTATTATTTTTTTGAAAGAGAGAACAATTGGAAGGAGGGGCAGAAGGAGAGAGGGAGAATTCCAAGAAGACTATGTGCTGAGCATGGAACTGGAGGTGAGGCTCTCACCACCCTGAGCTCGTGATCTGAGCTGAAACCGAGAGGTGGAGTCAACTGCCTGAGCCACCCAGGCATCTCAGGTTTTTTTAAAAAATAGACTCCATGCCAACGTGGGACCTGAACTCATGACCCCACGATCAAGGATTGCATGCTCCATTGACTGAGCTATCCAGGTGTCCCCAAACTTCAGTTTTAAAATAAATAAGTCAAAGGATGTAAAGGATAGCACAGGGAATATAGTCAGTAATATTGCAATTACTTTGTATGTTTGACACATGGTCAACTACACTTACAGTGGTGAACAGTTCATCATGTATGTGTTGTACACCTGAAACTAATATACTATAGCATGTTGACTGTCCTTTGGTTAAAAAATAAATAAATAAAAATGGAGAAATTTGAATATTTAAGCTGATCCTGGATTTTCTGGAATAAATTCTACTTCATCATCATGGATCCAATTTGCTAAAATTTTTTGAGCATTTTTGCATTTATTTTCATGAGAGATATTGATCTGTAGCTTTCTTGTGATGTTTTTATCTATCTTTGGTATCAGACTAATACTGGTCTTATAGCACAAATAGGAAAGCAGGCCCTTCTCGTCAATTTCCTAGTTGTGCCTAATTGGTATTATTTCTTTCTTAAATGTTTGATAAAATTTACCACAGAAGGCAAGATGGCCCTAAGAGATTTTATGTGTGTTGGAGGTAGGGTGGGTGGCAGAAGTTTTAAACTACCAATTGAGTTTTTTTTTAATAGATATAAGGCTATTCAGAATTTTTATGCCTTCTTGACTGAGCTTTAATAGTGTATGTCATTAAAGGAATTTGTTGATTTCCTCTAAGCTTTTGAATTTATTGGCATATAGTTGTTTGTAATATTCACCTATTATTCTTTTTTTTAAAGATTTTATTTATTTATTTGACAGACAGAGATCACAAGTAGGCAGAGAGGCAGGCAGAGAGAGAGTGGAGGAAGCAGGCTCCCTGCTGAGCAGAGAGCCCGAAGCGGGACTTGATCCCAGGACCCTGAGATCATGACCTGAGCTGAAGGCAGAGGCTTTAACCCACTGAGCCACCCAGACACCCTCACCTATTATTCTTTTAATAGCTCTAAAATCTGTAATGAGATCACCTCTTTTATTCCTGATGTTGATAACTTCTGTGTGTGTGTGTGTGTGTTTTAAGAATGAGTGTGGCTTTAAATGTATCAATTTAATTGATCTCTTTAGAGAGAGTTTTGGTGTAGGCTTCCTGATTTTATTAATTTTTCTCTATTGGGTTTCTGTTTTACATATTTTCTTGATTTCTACTTTGATCTTTATTATTTCCTTCTTTGGCTTACTTCGGGGTTTACTCTGCTTTTTTTTTTTTTTTTCAAGGTAGAAGCTTGAGGTCTTTAATGTAAGATTGTTCTTTTTTGATACAGACACTTAATGCTATAAATTTTCCCTTAAGTATTGTTTCAGTGATACCCCACAACTTCTGATCTATTGTGTTGTCATTTTTATTCAGTTAAAATGCTAGTTTCCCCTTTTAATTTCTCCTTTGATTTTGGGGTTACCTAGATGTTACTGAATTTCTAAATATGTGGGGATTTTCTAGAGATCCTTTGGTTACTGATTTCTAATTTAATTCTATTGTGGTCTGAAACCATACTTTGTAAGACTTGTATCCTTTTAACTTTATCGAGAGTTGGTTTATGGCCCTAGAATCTATCTTGTTGCTCCAGGTGGTTTTCTATAATCCCCCAGTTTCACAAGAGTGATGCCCATAATCGAAGCCTTCTCATATAGAGGGTTTCATGAGAGAGGAACACTGAACTTGGGAATTCATGACTTTAATAGCAAGCAGCAGCAACACTGCTCTTTGTTTAAGGGTAGACATTACTTCATCCATCAAGGTTGCTCATTACAAATAGAATCTTGAGCAATGGCCCAGGTAAATTGCTGCCAGAGTCCTACAATTTTGGGGTACTGGCAAGAATATATAGGCATCCTCAGGACCCATGGTGAATCACCCCTCCAATGATATCACTGACGCTCTTTTCATTCTTTTGGGATTATTTTTTTCTGTCTGTATTTTAGACAGTTTCTATTTCTATGCTTTCAAATTCACTAATCTTTTCTTCTGCAATATCTAATCTGCACTTAATCCCATGCAGTGTATTCTTCATCTCAGGTACGATAGTTTTAATCTCTAAAAGTTTCATTCAAGTCTTAAAAAAAAAAATCTACCGTTTGTTTCTGTTTAACTTTCGTGACTTTATGATTTGCTAACTTGGGTTAGAGCAATGCTCATTCTAGGAGTAACCTAGGAGTAATTAATTCCACACTGCTGAAGCAAGACCTTCCCAAGTAGTCTACTCACTGCTCTGCAGACTATGAGGTGTTTTTTTTTCTTTTTCTTTTTTTTTTTTTTTTTTTTTTTTTGCAGTCCTGCAGTTGGCTCAGACACCCATGTGGCCCTGTGTGACGGCTGTGTGCTGTTCCCCTACTCCCCTACTCCTTTCAGATGCTGTCTCCCTCGTCTTGGGTAATTTCCTAACAATCATGCTCTGCTCTGAGCTCTGCCAAATATTCAGTGGGACACTGAAGGTATCCAGAGCTCGCTCTCTGTGGGTGTTCCCCCCTCTGATACCCTGTCCTGTGAACACTAGCTGTACTTCTGCCCATGCTCAGCCTCATCTTCTCAACTCTGGGAGTTCCCTAGATCCTACCTCAGTGTTCTGGCCTACAGAAGCCTCTCAAGGCTATAAACTGAAGCCATTTGAGGACTCTCCCCATTTATTTCCCATCTCTTCGGATTCCTATACTTCACTGTCTCATGTCCAGTGTCTTGAAAACAACTGTTTCATATACTTTGTCTTTTTAAAATTTTTTCAGAAGAGGTGATCCCAGGCCTCAAATACTCCATCTGAACCAAAAGTAGAAGTCTCCTTATTAATATCTTGACTTAAGCTATTATTTCTTCAAATATTTTTTTCTGTCCTCCCACTTCAGGAACTCCAATTACACAGATAGTAGGTGGCTTAAAGTTTTCCCACACTTCACTGATTATCTGCTTATTTCTTAAAAGTCTTTTCCTCTCTGGGTTTCATATTGGATTGTTTCTATTGCTATGTTTTCAAGCTCATTCATCTTTTATGTGATGTTTACCCCATAATTAAAGCTGTTCAGCATATTTTAAGTTTTTAATTTTAATTTTTTTCCCCATTTGGTGTATTTTTAAGCTCAGATAGTATACTTTTCATCTCTAGATATTCAATTTAGGTCTTTTAAAAAATCTTCCATAACTCTACTTAATGTGTTAAATTTTTCCTCTAACTATTTGATTATATGGAATATAGTTATAATTATTTTAAATGTTCTTTCCTACTTATGTGTCAATTCTGGGTCAGTTTTGCATGATATCTTGACTATGGATCTTTCCACATCTGGTAATCTTTGATAAGTGCCAGAAATTGCAAATTTTACTTTAGTTTAAGTGTTGAATGTTTTTGTATTCCTATAGACATTTTTTTAAAAATGGTTTATTTATTTATTTGAGAGATAGTGGGTGGGACAGAGGGAAGGAGAGAGAGAATCCCAAGCAGATACCTCGCTGAGCATGGAGTCAGATGTGGGGCTCGATCTCGCCCTGCAACAATGACCTGAGCCAAAATCAAGAGTAAGACACGTAACCCACTGAGCCAATGATATAACCACTGAGCCAATGATATAATTGAGTGATATAATTTAGTTTAGGCATAATGTCCCCCTACCTCTGAATACTCCATCTGATGCTCTGTGAATGATGAAGTTTTTCACTCTGGCTAATCGAAACAGGAACTATTCCAGGCCCCATAGGGGTTCCAAAGAACATTCCTTCTAGTTCTTTTGGGTGGTTGTTCCCTTGGCTTCAGGTACTTTTTTCCCCATGTATTCATCGATCAGGCTAGAGGGGCAGTCTCTGAAAATCCAGCGTTCTCTCTCTTTGCAGCTCTCTCCTCTTCTGTAATTGGCCTTGCAAACTCTAGCTGCCTTGTCTCTCTGAACTTCCTTTAGGGAGACCACTGAGCTATGCCTGGGTTCTCCCTTTATGGATTGCATCTTAGAAACTTTCTCCAGGCAATAAACTAGGACAATCATAGTACTCATGTTGTTTATTTCTTTTCATCATCATCCTTCTTTGCCTGATGACCAACATCTTGAAAATTTTTGTTTCCTATATATTTGTTCCCCAGGTTCCGGTTTTTTCAGGAAGGAAGGTAAATCTGTTTCCTTTTATTTCACCTCATCTGCTACCTGAAGTCCCCACAATTAATTCTGAAGACTAAGATTCACAGTTTTTTAAAATTGTTGATACAGTTCCTAATAGTTAAAGTTTAGTGATAAACTTTTTCAGAGAGTATGATTTTAATACAAAATATAAATTTAAAATCTTAAATTTAATTCACGTAAATGAGCTCAATCACTATTTCCAAGAGTGCTTATTCTTTCAACAAATATTTGAACACCTCATTTGTAGTAGACATCCTTCTAGTTGCTGGGAGTTACAGCTATGAACAGACAAAATCCCTGCTCTCATGGAGCTCACGTTCTAGTGGGTATGTTTTTAAAAATGTGAATGCAGAGCGTATGCTAATTTGTCAACGTCTTTTTGCAAAAAGCTCAAAAGAATAAAACTAAGTGATGTCAGAATTCTAAGGAACAATGATAAATCTAGGCATAGTGTCGCTTGAAACATGTCAACAAATTGAAAGCTCTTGAACCACAAACAGTTGTATAGCATCTGTGGGCAACTTTTACTCAATTTGGACTTAAACTTCAGGAGGCAAGTGCCCTGCCTAGCAGTTTGCCTCTGAATTCCCCCGTGCCTAGCAGTGTCTGGATTACAGTAGGCACTTAATCCATAAAGTGATGAAAAGATTTCAACCTACCGGTCGCTGAGGACCACGCTTTGGTTCCTTCCAGGCATAACTGATAGGGAACAGCTAAGCAGAACCAGAGGGATGGAAATGCTTATGCGCAACGTATCGCGGCGAGATGGAAGTGTAACATGAGGTTGGCTGCTTGTCCACCATTGTCAGTTCTTTTAAATTTATGACTGGCAGGTGAGAGCTGACACTTGCCGCCTTTGATTTGGTTCCTGACGTTTTAATACGGTTGATCCAAGTCTCTTGCCTTGATTTCCCTAGGTGGGGGAGGGGAGGACAAGAAGGGATTCTGTATCTTTCAAACTTTACTTTTCAGGGGTTTAAGTGCATGTTATCTATAGAAATATGTGGAAAATTGAATATGCAAATGATATATGGAAAACTTGGATGCGTCGCAGGTGGAGGCCGCCCCTGGACCGCATACATCCATTCCTCCCACCCCCTCCCGCCGCCACCCCAACCCCGCAATCGACTCAGGTGCCCGCAAGCCAAGCCCACCGCGAGCCAGAAGGGTAAGTGGGAGGCGTGGGCTGGCGCCAGCGGGCTCAGCTCACCGCCAAAGAGGTTTGCTGCAGCGGCGCGAGCGTGGACCCCCAGCCACCCCGCGCCCCAGCCCTGGCCCCAGCCCTGGCCCCAGCCCACTCGCACGTGCTCCGAGCGTCGGGACGGAGGCGGGCGGAGGGCGGGGCGGGGGCGCGGCCGGGCGGCCACGTGACCGGCGGCGCGGGTATTAAGCCGCTCGGCAGCTGCTCGCCGCCTGAGCTGGTGCTTCGCCCGCGACCCAGCGTCTAGGCGTGCCGCCCCGAGAGGAGCCGCGCGAAGGTCACCCCGCACCCGCCAGTCTGCCGCCTGCGCCTCCGCCGAGCTCCGCGCGCCCCGCCGGCCCCGCCGCTTCTCCGCCCGCCATCCCGTCAGTCCATCAGTCCGTCCGAGCCCCGCGCGCCCCGCCGCAGCCCCGGCTCCCCGAGCGCCATGAACCAGATAGAACCCGGCGTGCAGTACAACTACGTCTATGACGATGACGAGTACATGATCCAGGAGGAGGAGTGGGACCGCGACCTGCTCCTCGACCCCGCCTGGGAGAAGCAGCAGAGGAAGGTCAGCAAGGGGCCCGTGTCCGCCGCCTGCGGGCTCGGCCCCGGTGTCTGTGTGTCCCAGCCCCCGCGGGCTCGCGGACTGCGGGCACTAGCGAGAGGGCGCGTGGTGGAGGTGTCGTGTTGTCCTGTGTCATCGTAGTCAGGGTGCCCCGTTAGGAAGGAGAACACTTCCAGGGACAGGCACGAAATTGGGCGTCCAGTCTGTACGCGCGCGCGCGCGTGCGTGTGCGTGTGTGCGCGCGTGTGTAAGTAACGTAAGAGTCACAGAACGAAAAATGTTAAAAGAGGAACAGTGCTGTGTACGTGTGAATCTGCTTTAATCAGCGTTAGATCAGAATCTGAAAGACTCTCTCGGGTAGCTCCTCACGCCATGAGTCTGTGACCTTGGCCACGGGAGTTATACTTTACCTGCACCACTGTTTCCGTTTGCCTCTCGCCCCTCCCCAAATAAAAGATGTCAGGGGAACATCAGTGTCATTGGGATTTCCACAGGGCTCCCCAAAGAGGAATTGCAAATCATTTTTTAGGTGTTTTGGGCTCCTAAGAGAGAGATGCTGTAGGAACACCAGACACACACCAATAAAGTAATAATTATTTCACACTCTATTTATGGTTCATGGAGGTAAGCACCCAGAGATGAGGGAGTCAGCCAGCTCTGAAAGCTCCTTGCCCTTCTTGGTAGGCGCTCTGGGGGCCCAATGGAATATTCCATTATTTCAAGGTTTCTTCTTGATCCCCTTGGCTAGAACAAGTAGGGGATGCTCACCAGGAGGCTAAATCCCACCTCCTGTTTGACTGGGCACAGAGCCTGGCGGACGTGCCAGCCCAGACCTGCTAACCCAGCTTTATGATGACAGTGTCAGGACAAAAGTGAGGTGCCCTATACTTCCCCCACTTTTTTTCTGGGATGTGGGGCAAAGTGGAATTCCCTGCTAAAGACCTGCTTTTAAGTGAATAAGGTCTGCCCACCCTATGTGTGCATGGGAAATGCTCTCCTAGCTGCCCCTATGACACCGTAAATTAGCATATGACTGTGGGGCGACACATACATCCCATCCTTCTGTCCCCATGAACGGCCTTGGCTGCGAGGATCTCTCCCTATTTGGATAATTACCAAATACTGAAGCATTATTTTTACATCAAGATCTCTCTTTTGTCATCCACTCTCTCTGGTCAAATACCATTTACTACTATTATTCTAAAGCTCTCATTTGGGTACATTTCCCTCTCTACCTTAGTTTCCTAAGAGTTCCACCATCCCCACCTTCTTGGAAACAAGAGGACAAAAGTGATAAATAGAAGTTGAGTCTACAAGGGAAAATAACATTTCAGACCTCCTGCTGTTTTTAAAATGACATCGTGAGAGAAACACATGGCGTGAGGATTGTTAATATGTCGTCTGGGTCAGTGATGCATTATCAGTCAGCAAGAAGTTAAAGTGAGTTTAACTTTCAGCATTAGTGTTTTTCTCTAAAAGATTTTCCCACAGTTTTGATTACTACATTTTTCACTTTTTTTTTTTTTAAACTCCTAAGCCTTCCTTTCAAAGGTTGCCTTTTTTTCTTATGAGACACAGTAAAGTAGCTAACACATTGGACAGGTATTCTGACCATCATTTTTAGGACTAACGGTCTAATCACAGTGTTTCTGTTATTTTTGTTTTTGTTTTTTCTTACAGTACAATATCAGGATAGAGCTAATGTTAGTTTCTAAAAGTTACATTGACATCTATCTCCTCTTAATTTTTTTATCATGTTCACAATATTTTTAAATAGAATTCCTGTATGAATATATCATTATAATTGTATAGCACTTGACATATTTTATTAAAAAGTATATATACTTCCCAATCCCAGTTCAAAAGAATGCTAGAAAGTTTAAAGTGAGAATTCACTTTTTTTTCACCTCAGGATAGATTGAGTGTTGTAGATGCTGGGGGGGAAAACCCCCACTGCCATAGGACACAGATCTGAATAGATCTAAAACATACTGTGTTTCTACTTTTGGTAGAAACTCAAGTCAATAAAATAATATTGAACTGTGAGTTCAGAGTAAGAGCAGTGAGTGGCCTCTATTTATGTCCTATGAGACACACTGTTGGAACAGGGCAAGGATAAAATACCATTGTTTCTATTGTGGGCTACCTTCTCCACACTCCGTTTCAGTGATATGCTGGGTATGAGATCTGTCAACAGATGTTGGTAACACATGATGACGTCCGTAGCGTTTTAATGGATGTGGTGCCTAATTATATCCACAGTTCAGAGAGTCTCATAGGCTGTGGTAATCCTTGCTTTCTGGTGTGGAATTCCTTGCTACAGAAGGACTTAGTGAAAGTATAGTGCTTTTTTTTTTTCCTTTTTCTTAGATGATTTTTAAAAAATTTGGCAAAATCCATGTAAGAAAAAATGTACCATCTTAATCACTTTTAAGTGTGCCGTTCTTTAAGGTTAAGGAATGCATGTTGCTGTGTTATGCGGCCAATCTCCAGAACTTTTTCCATGATGGAAAACTGAACTCTGTATACCCATTAGAGAGTAACTTTACATTCTCCCCTCTCCCCAGCCCCTGGCAACCGCCCTGCTACTTTCCATCTCTATGAATGTGACTCCTCTAGAGATCTCACGTACGTGAAATCCTCCTGTATTTGTCCTTTTGTGGCTGGCTTATTTCACTTAGCATAATATTTTCAGGGTCCATCCATGTTATGGCATGGGTCAGTATTTTCCTTCTGTTTTAAGGCTGAATGATATTCCACTCCATGTACATACCACTTACTTATCTGTTTATCTGAAGATGGACACTTGGGTTGCTTTTGTCAATGGTGAATAATGCTGGTGTAAATATGTGCGTACCAGTATCTTCTCGTGACCTTGCTTTCAATTTTCTTGGTTTTATACTCAGAAATGAAATTTCTGGTTCCTGTGATAATTCCATTTTCAATTTCTTGAGGAAACTTCATGCTTTTTTCCAAAAGGAGGCAATTCAGAAGACATTGATTTTAGCATTAAGTATGCGTACAGGGATTTCAGAGTGCTCCCCTTCTCTTTCAGGGATGTTTAGTAAACAGGGATGGGGATATTTATATTCATGTAAATGAGGCTGTCTTCAGTGGACTTTTGAAACTTCTCGAGCTTTGGTATTTAGAAGAAAGCTCCTCTTGGAACCAAGGAACATATTCAACCTTCAGTTCGACTGAAGCCTAATCAGGAGGTGACTTGTCAGAACAGCAATGCTGACTATGTGTGCTATCTCTGTAAGCACGGGGTGCTGTCCTTCACCGCTCTGGGAGGCTAGTACAGGCCTTTTAAGGAAGTAAATGACTGTGTGTTTTGTGACATGAGGGGTCCTTACACCCTTAACTTGTATATGGCTGGATGATCAATACACTTTTTTACCAGCTTTGGGGAGAATAAGTGAGTGGTTCATATATTTCCCCATTTGGAGTTCTCCCCAGTTTTAGTCAGTCCTAGAGAAGGTCAAGTTCTTCTGCATAGTCAGAACCTACATGGATTGATTCACCACTCATCTCAGAGTACCTCCTGTTCACCCGGTCACCCAGGCTAAAATGTCGCCGGGTTGGGTCAGGCAGCATCCAAAGACATGTGTGGGAGCAGCTGCCCACAGGGTCCAGGTTAATTAGAGAGCCAGGGAACCTGAGGTTGCCCCGCCCAGTGTTCCACGGCGAGTACCTGCCGAGGAAGGGAGCAAAGTGAAGTGTCTTCTCCCCTGCACCAGGAAATCTGCCTTTGCGTGAACTTTTCTCGGGAGAGAAAGCGGTACGTGTTTCAACAAGGTGAACAGTTACTAAAAAGCGGGTGACCATTTCCAGGTTCGTGAAACCTAGAGGGCTCTTAGCCCTCACTGGTACTCTCTGACTGTTGTCAAGTCCCTAAGCCTTCACGTGTCCATGTATCTAGAAAATAAAGGTAAGCGATACCTTTCTTACCTCATTGTGTTTCTCAGGATCGAACGGTTAAACTAGTTTATGTGGAAGGGGGTCCATAAACTCTAAATGTTCAGATGTTATTATCCTCACGCAGCAAGTATTTTTATTAACAGTAGTGAGCTCTACACCTGGACTGGGGAGGGATGATGAGGCATAGACTTGTGGCTTAGTGACTTTGCTGTACTGTTTCGTGTGTGTGGTCAAATAGACTTTCCATAGAATTTACTATTGTCACCATTCTTAGGTGTATGATTCAGTGACATGAACACATTCACAGTATCATGCTATCACGCATCCGTCTCCTGAATTTTCCCATTGCCTCAAACTGAAACTCCATGTGCATTAAATCACCAGCTTCCCTTCATCCTGATGTATTGTAAAGAGAGGATTTACACTGCTGGACTCTTGGAGGGAAATAATACATGGCTTAATATTAATTGTTGTGTACAGAACAGAAATTATAGGTCAAATCAGGAAAGCTATTGTGGGTGGGGACAATGAGAAGTAGCTTTGGGAGCGAGTAGGACTCGGGCCAGACCTTAATTTCAGTAGTAACTAAACATTAGCTGAGTAGAGAGGAGACGAAAATCGTATTCCTGGCTGGAGAAATGGAGTGAAGTGACTGTTGTGTTTCTTGGGGGTAGGGAGGTGCGTGAATAAGTGGGATGTCATCAGAATAAGTGTTCACATCACTCTTTCATGAAAGCACCCGCCCTCCCCTCTTCCCTAGCCCCTCTTCGCTACCCTCTGAAAAAGGGGTGAGAGGACAAGCT
This sequence comes from Mustela putorius furo, assembly GCF_011764305.1. Classification (NCBI taxonomy): domain Eukaryota; kingdom Metazoa; phylum Chordata; class Mammalia; order Carnivora; family Mustelidae; genus Mustela; species Mustela putorius. Next base: position 443,865 of record NW_025421577.1, read on the forward strand.
CAGAGAGGGAGAGTCTAAAGGGTGGGCAGGCTGGGACACCAGGCTCCATGTTCTTGCAGGTGTCTGCTGCTTGCGATGTGCTTGAGGGAGAAAGAGAAGGAGACGGGCTTGGCTGAAGCTCATGATGGAGACTGGGATGCAGAGAGAGGGCCCAGGTTACAGTGGACTGGGACGCAGGATGAGGGCGGAGCCCTGCAGGTGTTGGAGCTCCAGAAGTCTGTGCTTAAAGAAGCAGACTGTTTGCATGAAGAATCAGATGCGTGAGGACTTGAGTCCGGGAGACCCAGGCAGGAGCCCAAGATAGGACCCACTGGGCAGAGTGGTGAGGATTAGAACCAGGGGCTGGTAGGAACAATGGCGAGGAAGGCATCAATTTGAGACAGGAGGGATTATAAAAGTATTAAATGGCCCCGTGCTATTCCACGGCAGGCTGCTCATAAATCCAGTTAAGCAGACATGATCCCACCATGAGAGCTCCTGGACTGGAGACTCAAGACAGCAATATTGACGAGAAATGAGCAAACTGATGAGGAGAGTCTATTCACCGGCCAGGAGAGAGAAAGCTGCACATTTACAGGATGTCTGTCATCCAGCGCAGGGGAACAGGGAGGGGGGTGTGTCCCTGTGGCCACGGCTGGAAGGGAGGGCGGGAGTTCCAAGGGGACTTTGATGTCCGGGGAAGGATGTTGGCAGGTAGGCATGGACAGACAGAATCTAGTATGAGCCCCAAGTAGCCTCTGCCCCCAGAGGGACTGTTGTTCTAAGTGCACTTGGGTTGCTGTAGATGATCACACATGCATGGGCCGTGAGGCAGAAGAGTCACTCTTTGTCTTTGGACCCTCCCCAAGGTACTGGGTACCCTCCAGCCAAGGGCACCGTGGTAGAAAGTTGAACTCCAAAGATTCTCCAAGAGTGGGAGGACGCATATAATTCTTAGCTGGGAAACTTAATGAACTCGGCTTCAGAAAGCTGTCAGCACACGCCGCCGTCAGTTGCTGCAGCTGGGAGACACCTACAGAAAAGGCGCAGGACCCGAGTGGGTGGGGGAGCCGCCATGATGAGCAGAGGAGTTGGTACGGAATACGTTGGAGGACAGTCAGAATTGTACCGCTGTTTCCCTGGGAACGGTACTGATTCTTCCAGAAAGAACAGAAAGCAGAGATTAGGGGGAACGTTTGCTAACTGCTGTGCTAGACAAATTCCAAAGGCAGGAAAATCTTGAGTGCAAGGAATTGGTCTTTCTAAAGCAGTCTGGAACATTTTTTATGCGAACAACGTATTTGAGCGCAGGCAGGCATGCGGGGTGGGTGGGTGGGTGGTGGTGCCACACGCACCCCTCCTCCTCCCCACAGTTTTCCATGCCAGAAACCGGAAGATGCTTTGACCTGCAACCCTACTGAAGAGCAAAATGTAGTGGGGCATAGGCATGGCCATTCATTCTTTTATTTGACATTTATAATGGGCCTGCTAGGGACCAGGAATAGAGAATTGAGTTGAGCTTAGGCCTTAAGGAGCTTATAGTCAGGTTCAAGAGACAGAAAGGTCATTGCAAAGTACAGAGAGGGCCACCCAGTTCAACTAGGCTGGTGAAGAAAAGGAGAGAATGTTTCCAAAATGCTCCTCTCATGTGCTTTGCCATCATGATACTGGAGACATCTTCCTCCTTGGCACTCAAATGGGATCCTGGGACTTACTCTTGGTGCCTTCCTCTCTCCCAGCTCTGGTGGAGCTCACCTGCCAAAGTTCTCTGGACCCTGCCCCTTCATTCCATCATGTGCTTTAAGGTCCTCAGAGTTTCTGTGTTTCCTGCCTGGGTTAGGGTGGTGGCCACCTACTTTGTCACCCTTCCATGGCTTATGCTTCTCTTCGGGCTTTCCTCCGTGATACTGGCAGGAGTGGTCTTTATGGAGCACAAGCCTACTCATGGTATTTCCTGCTTGAAGTCCCTCTGGTTCTTTATTGCCTTCAACAGGGAGTTCAGACCTCCCACAGTGCTCTGGGAGGCCAGGTCTGAGCTAAGCTTTGTCTGCTATTCCATTTCCCACCCCAGCAGGATCAAGGTCCAATCCCACAGAGTGGCCCTCACCATGTTTGATTCACCCCTTTGACTTATACCCAGCCCAACCTCCTCCACCCATTCTGAAGTCCCTCCTGCAAGAGGCCAGCCTTCTAGGACATGGTCCCCTGGTGCCGTCATGATCTCTCTAAGGAGAGGACTACGAGCAGACGCTCTTCTCTGGTTCCCCAGGCCCAGCCCCACGCCTGCTCAGACTCTGTATTCATTTTTGGAATGAGAAAATTATGAGCCCTATTTCTGAAAAGTGTTTAGCACAATTAAAAATTTTAAATGTAACAATAAAGAAACTTTTTTTACATTCTTTAGAACTCCTTGAGCTATATATGTATTAACTCCAATTCATGCCTGTTCCGTAGTGGTTTTAAAAAAAGTATTTTTCTCAAGTCCTCAAAATGAATGGAGTTATCTGACTTAATTCTTAATTCTAAGACTGAGCCTTCAAAGGCAAATTGCTTAATTTTAAAAAATTGGAATTTACAGATTTCTGAAATAAAAATTCATTCATGCAAATTTATTTAAATTATAACATGTCAACTATATTAATGAGCAGAATTTCTGGCCAGCTAAATTTGATTTGAAATGACCATTTTTTCTCAGATTGAGAATCTTAACCCACTTAATAAAGAGAAATTACATTAATGATGCATATAAGTAAATTTAAATGTGTGATTCTTATATACAAAATATGGTAAAACAAATTTTTTTGGAAAACATGTTGCACTTCATAGTAGCGGAATTAGAAAATAAAGAATAGATATTCATGGTGATTCGGGAGAGTGTGTGTGTTCCTGGAAAGGAGTTGACCTGAGTGCCAAGTCCAAAACTGAGAAGTTAGTGTGACTTTGAGTTATTTTCATTTGTTTTTGCTAGGAGGTAGAAGTGTTAGTTATAATCCCTAGGAATAATTACAGATTGAAAATAGACTCTTAGTAGTGGTATCTGTGACAGCCTTTTCACTAAAAGGCATGCAATCTTGGGGGAGGGGAACCCTCCTTCTTTAGTAATTTTGAGGACCAGACGGACAAGTATGTGAATATGAGCTCATTTGGAGGAAATGAGAACCACATTTAGTATGAACCTGTGATTGAGTCTTTATGTAGACAATTTTAATTGAGATTGGCAAATCAAGAAATCCTACCTTTTAGAGCCATAAAGAGTTTTTATTTCATGATCATCAAATAGGATGTGAAAATAATTATTTAGAAGTTAGGTAATGTCATTGGTCTTTATTAGAATTTTGAAAAATTTTATTTTATGTTGACCCACATGAAACTCTTTGACACTGACCATTTTCACCTCCAAAAATGGTACTTTCTTACATTCAACCCCATAAAACTATGGTACTACTATGTCCCACTATGTCTGAGATCCTTGACCAGTACCAATACAGTATCCAGACCAAAAAACTAAATTCTAACCATTTCTAGCCTTATCTCTAACACCTTTGGTGTTCATTGAGGAAAGTAAGTGGGGGGATTGTTGGGTTTTAAAATGTGAGGTTTGGATTGAGGGCTTGCTATCCAGTGGAACTATCAAGGAGAAAGGTCACGCTGGAGGTTCAGGCATAAAAGCTATCTGCTCATAGGCAGTGGTTGAAACTTTGGGGAGGGGAACATGGAGGAAGATCTCAGAGAAGAGGACTTCTGCAGGAAGTAGTGATATGACCTGCCCATGGACGCATTGCTTCTCTACGTGAAGATGTGCTTGCCTCAGACGACTTGGAACCACTCGAACTGTCGAGATGGCTTTGATTTTCTTCCTGGAGAAATCTCACCGTAGTATTCCCCTGGAACTTTGCCAGTCTGAGTCTGGCATTTGAATCAGGTAACTGCTGAAAGAGAAACCCAGGGATTTGGCGACATAGGATGGGATATCTTTGAGCCGTTGAGATAAGTTACACTTTCAAAGGAAGTGAAAAGCTGTGAGAAATTATTAATGGTGATTTGCTCAGGTCTAGGGCATAAAACCCTTCTGCGGTTGAAAGGGCCAATGATGGGCTTTCTTGAGGAAGACTATATTGGAAATTTTTGAGAATTACTAAAAACAGTAGAATTTGTTTCATCTTAAACTAAATGTAGAATTTAACTCCAAAATAGGTTTCCCTTTTTTCCCCCTATATTATCATTTAAAAAATTAAGGAAATGAAACAAATTATTGCTGTCATTTAGATGTCTTGTTTTAAGGTTTTTAGAAAACATTACTGGTATTTTGGGTGTGGGAGAGCATCGGTCATGCAGATGATGGAAGACATATACAGAATTGTAATCATTTTAAAGATGACCCACAGAGGATAGTATTTTTCTATTTTGAGACAAACAAATTTTTCAGTGGCAGCAGGGGTGAGAGTGGGATTGGGCTGGGGTATGGGGAGAGAGACATTAGTTGGAAAAATGCAAGTCATGCATTTTATATCTTACACACCGTGTAATTTCTATTCGATTACTGGAATTTTACGAAATGGGAGGTGGCTGATTATTTCATTGCATATTTTGATCTCTTTTGTTAAATTCTGAGACAGAAGGATACTTAAAAAAAATTTTTTTTTGGTGTAACACCAAAACAAAAAGAATTCCAACAAGACAGTAAAAGTGATATTTTCATATGTGAATTTTTGCTAATGGATTACGAAAAGAGAGGGGGTGGGGATTTGGCGCGTTATTCTTAGTATTCCAAACTATTCACTGTAACGGGGCAGAGCAACTAATTTATTGAGAATTACCAGGCACTGTTTTAACCAAAGGTACTATTTTATTCACTCTTCACAACAGTCTTGAGAGCTGAATGTTATTACCCACCTTTTTCAGCCAGGGAATTTAAGTCTTTTGTCCAAGAGCTGTTGCGGGTGGGGAAAGGTGGCTGGAGCAGAATTCCAAAGTATGAAGATACGGCTCTGTCTCTCAACGGGAACTTTGTAAAATGTGCCAGTGGTAATATTCTATTGCATCCTCTGGTCCACAAGTGGCAGAGCTGAAATTTGAGCCAAGTTGCTTATCTTTGAAGGTTGCACTTTTAACTCAGGAACACTTTGTGGGTTTTTGTTGTTGTTGCTGCTTTCTGCCCAAACTTAACATATTACCTACAACTTGGATCTGAAGCGTGGGATTTAGTATTCCTATTTTCTCACTTACCCCTCACTGACTGCTGTCGTAGAAGGGTGTGTGCCTGTGAATTTCTCATTCCTAAATGGGTACAATTGGGGCATCTGATAAAATGAGAGAACTAAATTTTGAGACACGGGGAACACTGTCACTCAGAGGTTTTCTCTAGGTCAAGCTATATGGCATTTGGGGTGTTCAACAGAAATGCCACAGGAGGAGGAAAGAGACCACAGGAAAAGCCAACTAAACCTCTAAACAGAGTTTAGTAGGACATTCCATTAGGGGTGTAGCTTTGGAATTTTAACTGCTGGTCTGGTTGACTCAGTTCCAAAAGAATCCAGAGTTCATTCAGGATGCCTAAATTCTTGAGTCAGCTCCCTGTTGGAACCAGCAAATGGGACTCCAAGAGGCATGAACACAGATGAGATTCGGATAGGCATGATGTCTTAGTGGACAGCAGCTCTCTCTAAGATTTGGCGTCCACAGAGATTCAGCCACTGATGTGGCCGTACCAAGGATTCCCTTTACTTTACATTAAAAAAAAAAAAAAAAAACCCACTTTTCTGTTCTATAACTTCCTAGTATGGAAAGTTTCAAACATACACAGGAACCGAGAGACAATAGAACACAGTGAATCCTTCTGAACCCAGCTGGCCAAGGAAAACCTGTTTCATGGACAGGGAATGTCTGATTCTACCCCCTCCCAGCTTTATTGAGGTATAATTGACAAATAATAAATTGTATATATTTCAACTGTACAGAATGTTTTGATATGTGAGTATACCGTGAAATGGCCACCAAAGTTGTCCACTTCTAAGAGGAAAAACAAAGTTTTTATGTTCAACAAGTGATTTATTCCATAAACACAACTTTGAAAGAAAGCAGCATGGAGTACAACTTCGAAGGAGGCTGGTTGTCTCCTTCCCCTCTCGGAGCTCCTCTCTTTTCACCTAAAATCCTATACTTCTGCTACCCCTCTGGCCATCTGGGCCTCCTCCCTCCTCTGCCCTACCTGTATACCTCCCCTCACCCCCAAAATCTCCTAAGGATTTCTCATATTCTTAACATTATAATCATCTGTTCCTAAAAACGGAAGGTTCCCAACACCTGCCTTTCCGGATATCACCTGTGTTTTAGTGGTGACCTTTCTAGGACCATCACCCCCGTCATCGGGGTGGATTTCAGGCTGTCCACGAGAAGAGGATGGAAGTGTGCGAAGCACTTTGGGTGGAGGCAAAGCCTCTTCTCATCCTGTGAAAATGGGAATGGTTCAATGCTAGGAGTTTGTGGCCACGTATGAAGTCACTACTGATAGGTTTTGTGCCATGTGTAGGCAGTATTCTCTCCTGCTGCAGACTGATCTGACCAAGTGACCCTGTAACCTCTTTTAGGGTTATCCGTCTAGTTCTCTCTCCATTCCTACGACCACCGCTGTTGCCACTTGGGACAGAGAGCTTGGATTTGAGACAGGAGGTGGGAAAAATGTCTGAGGATGCTGAATTTGATACTCGTACATCTTCATTCCTCCACCACCCCCAGAGTACAGCCGGAGGAAGGAGAGAACAGACATTTAAAGGGTTCTTGGGGAAAGGTTATTTTTAGGGGCGGTCTTGCCAAGACTGGTTCCGGGGATTTTATTTAGACACAGATTGGGCCCCTGCCTGCTTACATGTGTCCATTTCTAGGGTGGTCCTTGGGGTGATGGGGGGAAGCCGGATGCACACTGCAGCTCCAGGCCACCTCATTCCTTGCAAAAATTCCATTTTATTTTATTTATCTTGTATTTCCCCCACCAGCTTTGTTGAGATATAATTGTCATACAACATTGTGTAAATTTAAGGCGTGCCCTGTGTTCCTTTCTCAGCACCTCTGTTCTTCGTGAAAGGATATGAGGACATGGAGTTAGAGGTAGGGACCTTGCATCCAGGTTGGCCCAGGATGGTCCCACTTGTGTCTGGAAATTAGAAACCACCTCTCTTTCGACTCTCAGAAGTCATGCAGTTGAGACAGTAACTCAGTGGTCACTCTGTTCCAAGGACATACCCATGGTGACCTCAGAGAATGGTAAAATAATGTTGAGACCCAAATAATTTATATATAAGATAGTAATGCCTTTTCTCAGAGTACTTGCCTATTTCTGATCTTTAACAAATGCAGATATTGGTGAAGTGAGATTTCTTATAGTTTGGCAGCTTTAAATGCCAGAGTCTAGTAATGTCTGAGTGTTTTAATTCCCTAATCCTTTAGGAGACCAAGCCCTGCAGAGAGCTGTGGGAGTGAGCCCTGTGTGTGGAGGGACATCGGGCCACTGACCCTACCGGTGGGCCAGGTTCCCCTCTGAAATGCATGCCGTCCTATGCTTTTGTTACTTGATATGCTATCTGTATGCTTTTATAAATACTGTATAGACGTCTCCTTAAGACAGTTTAGTATTACTATGTGCTGTGCTTCAAGGATGTTTGTTTTGCACATCTGAAAAACGAAAGGTAAACATTATTTAAATATGCAGACCAGTCACCAAAGTCAAATCTCTGGCTTTGTTCTTCAGGCAGGTTGTCTTTTCTAAAATACACACACACACACACACACACACACACACATATATAATGTTCAGGCCCTTGGGAATCTGGTGATAAGTATATTTACTGTGTGATAAATTCATGTTTACTGTCAAGACTGCCCTTGTTTTAGACACTGGTGGGGCTATCCCTGTCAGAGTCCTTTAAGGGCTCGGTAAGGAAGCAGGAAAAAGGCTGTCAGAAATACCTGGCGTGTGACTGTGGGTTCTATTGCTGTAACTGGTAACTGGATATTACAGACTCCAAAGGATTTCTATTCTGCCATCCTAGAACTTGGACGGTGTGTACCTTCTCCATTAGGGTTTTGAAATGCGATGTCGAAATAGGGATTTTAATGGGAAACTTTAAAAAATCCTGAAGCAGCACCTAATTGATTAACTTCAGAAGTCTAGGGTGGCTTAATTATATCCAATGTAAGTAGTTTTTCTTTTTTCAGGGAGAAAGGTGGAGGATTAAATGAAATAAAACTTGCTAACATAGTTACAGATAACCCCCAAGACCAAAGAGTGGGCTAACAAATTGTATATACTTGCCTGAGTCACTTTTTAGATTTTATTTATTTATTTGTTAGACAGAGAGAGAGATTACAAGGAGGCAGAGAGGGAGGCGGTGGGGGGTGGTTGGTTGCTCGGGAAGCAGGCTTCCTGCTGAGCAGAGAGCCCGATGTGAGGCTCGATCCCAGGACCCTAGGATCATGACCTGAGCCAAAGGCAGAGGCTTTGACATACTGAGCCACCCAGGCGCCCCTGAGTCACTTTTTTAAGATACATCTCGCATCAGGCATACACATTTCCTGTAGAAAATACAGATAAGAAATTTTTAAAAGTCACAGTCTAGAGAAAACTCGCATTCACATTTGGCCATATTGCCTCCTAGAGCACTTTATGCTATAGTATGGAAGCATATGTTGATGAATTTTATGCTATAATATGTAATTATCTGAAATGTCTCAGGATATGAGGACTTCATTCTGTACTTTTGTGACTGCGCTCCAACCAACACGAGCCCTAGGGGCGAACTTTCTGAAGGAGGAAATCCCAGCCTGGTTCCCTCCAGTGTGGCGTGAGCAAGAACTTTGGGAATGCCCAGTTTCCCTGTTTTTGCCCCTTCTGTTAACCAAAGCTTTTCCCATATGAAGAGGAAACCTGTAGATGTACCTGACAGGGTCTGTTCCCGATTTAGAACTGTGCTCTGGTCCAAAATACCAACGCAGAGAATGTGGTGAATTACAGGGAGCTGCTGCATTCTAAATGAATGCTTAAATCCCTCTGTGTAGGCAGCCATTTATTTGGGTCCCTGAAAATAGTAACAGTATGGTGAACTTGAATTAAAGAATATTTATTTTGCCGTTCGTGTCGTACAAGCTGCTTCCCCAGTTGCCGGGACGGGCCCAGGAGGGAAACGTCAGTTTGCTTTTCTAAAGAAAAGCTTGAATCCCTCCTCAAGCAGAGAATCCTGAATGTATAATCAGTGTTGCTATTGCTTAAAACCAAGCCACAGTCGGGTCTGCCGTGTCACAGAGCCACCTCTCGTTCATAATTATCCGGGCTCCAAGGGAACAAGTTATTTTGGGAAGCATAGCTCAGGATCAATCATATGTAAGGCTGTTTGTTGGGGAGCCAAATGCTTGCTTACCAGAAAGTCCTCAAAGGAATTCTCCACGTAGCTCCTGCCAGCGTGGGGGAGGCAGGTGTGATCCCAAAGAACTCCCCATTGGTGCCTAATTCAGGCTCAGGGCCTGCAGACTGCTCTCAGCTTGGATGACCGAGCACCCAGAGCTTCCCCGTGGTTCTTTGAGCTTACCGCCTTTTTCTTTCTTTCTTTCTTTCTTTTTTTTTTTTAAACATTTTAGAGCAAAATGACTGAGACTTTGAAGATATTTGATTTGGTTAATTTAACATATGCTGCCAAGCCCAAAAATAGTTTGGGAAGAATCTGCATATTTCTAACCTCTTCCCGCCCCCCTCCCCCACCCTGCATTTAACAGTTAAAATGGAGAGTTCCATCAAGATCCTTTGCTAACTGTCCTTTAGAAGAGGGAATACTAGAGTTTTTTTTTTTTTTAACAAAAAGTTTTTAAAATAAGTTCTACAAATTTTTATGTAAAAATTTTGTTTCAAGAATTTTTTTAAAAAAGATGTCTCCATTTATTTGAGAGGGGGAGAGAAAGAGAGAGCTGCATGAGTCGGGGGAGGGGCAGAGGGAGAGGTTCTTTAAGCAGACTTCCCGCTGAGCACAGAGCCCCTTGGCTAGATCCCACCACCCATGAAATCACGACCTGAACGGAGACCAAGAGTCAGATGTCCAACCGACAGAGCCACCCACGCGCCCCTGTTTTAAGAATTTTAAAACACCCCTTGGAATGAAAGTAGAGGGGGCTTGAGTTGCAACTAACACTGAGAATCTCAGCCGATCAGAGAAGGGTTTGATGTCCTTGCTGTGTTGCTCCACACGCCTTGCTGATAATAGAGACAAAGAAATGAGTAATTGCGGCTAAGAAGTAAGAATCAGGAGCGTGAGTAATACGAACTCCTGTAAGTGGTAATAAAATGTTTGTGGGAAATTTTCTTGAGCAGGGAGGAAATTAACAGATGGAAATACTTTCTCTTCTCGATAAATGTAAGATCTTTATGAAACAGAGAAGAGTGCTAAATAATTCAGCCCAAATCCAATATTATATTTATGGTGATGCATATAAGAGGGAACATGGGGACACGTATTAGACTTTAAATGGAGGCTTTGACATAGAAAAGGAATCCAGTAAGCCGAGACTTACAACAGTTGTCATCTTCACAGGATGGGGGAAGCATACTGTAACTTAAGATCAGCAAATGATAAACTTCAGTTAGTTCCTGTATCATTCTTGTGTGTCAGTTACTATCTGTCTTCTCTGAAATCAGTAACATTCAGGTCGGAGTAATGGATACTTTAGCATATTCAAATGTTGACCTCTCTTTAGAAAAAAGATCCTAATAAAGTATTAAAAGGCAATTCTGGACATGAAGGTAAAAATCATGACTCTCACACAAATAGTCACATGCTTAAAGATGTTGTTTAACTGACTAGCGAAGAACAAACTGGAGAGGGGTTTCAAGCAGTTAAAAAAAAAAAAAAAATCCAGGGTGCCTGGGTGGCTCAGTGGGTTAAGCCTCTGCCTTCGGCTCAGGTCATGATCTCAGAGTCCTGGGATGGAGTCCCGCATCGGGCTCTCTGCTCAGCAGGGAGCCTGCTTCCTTCTCTCTCTCTCTCTCTCTCTGCCTGCCTCTATGCCTACTTGTGATCTCTCTCTGTCAAATAAATAAATAAAATCTTTAAAAAAAAAAAATCCAAAGAATCGGCACATTTATAGATTAGCAATAATGAAACGAATGTCCTTCTGGGAGGAGGAATTGTCCCTGTCCCCGACAGAATGCATTTCTTGTCTGTAGGCAAGAATTACTTGCACTGTTCTTTATCTATGACTTACGAGTCTTGGAACAGCACAGAAGGCATGCTGTAGACAATGAACAGGTTTCCCATCGAAGCCCGGGATTTTGCTTATATTTATATAACTGTTGTGACACCTTTCCCGATTCCCTAGCTTTAATCTCTGTCCTTTCTGAAAGGTGTGGAGGACATTGATTCCACATTACCAAAGAGGCCATTCCTCAAGCCAGACTCAGTCGGGGCAAGATTTGGCTTTGTTAAAAAACCTGAAAAGCATTTGTTTTTTTTTCTCCTGTGAGAGAGTCTGAAGAGCTTTTAGCGCCTTTCTTCATGTGTTCTTTACAGCCCAGGACCTAAATGGTAGTTGGTCTTAGCCTGGTGACTGATGCCTAAAATTCAGGGTTCAGAATTCCCGATGAAAACCAGATATGGATAGAACTATTGTTTCAAGTGCTGGAGAGCCATCTTTAACCTATCCACTTAAAGAATCATCCATTAGCCTGGTTCTATTTTTAGATGCCCTCAGTCGTGAGGTTGTCTTTTATTTTTCACAAGGATTTTTTTTTTTTTTTTGCAAGATTACAGAGTGTATTTTAACATTTAAGGATTCTATAGTTAAGTCTGACATGATAATAATTTTTAAAAACCTGGAACTTGAGCAGATACAGATTTTTTTTAAGCAGATACAGATTTTTTAACTCCTCAGTCTTTTTTATATTTTCAGTCAAAAAAAAAAAATCTGTTATCTTCTTTACTCTGTCCCAGAAAGTCTGACAAATCGGTTCCTAGTCAACAAAGAGTTATTGAGCGCCACTGTGTGCCAGGCACTGTCCGGAGCAAAGCAAAGACCCCTGGTTCCTTCTGTGTCACTTACACCAGCATGTTTGAAGTGTGCAGGTGGCATCACCCACCAGGTCTTTCTGAAGGCACTCTTTTTTCCCACTTTCCTACCAAGTCCTTCAAGGATTCCATGGGTGACAGCTCCCCTTCAGTTGTTCCTGGGATGGCCTGCCCTGCAATTTGAGACTGTGAGGTGTCCTAACTTTGGGTAGGAAGAAACACTGAGCCCTGCTTGCTGAGGGAACTTGTTGGGCGTGAATCAACAGAAGAGGGACGCGTCTTTTTTTCACCTCTTCCTTGGTCTCGGAATAATTAAGTTGGTATTTGTGAGTATCCCTAGAAGTTAAGTGAAAAGCAGCATTTTAGGGGTGCCTCAGAGGCTCAGTTGGTTAAGCGTCTGACTCTTGATTTCAGCTCAGATCACAGTCTCAGGGTCTTGGGATCAAGCCCAGCGTCTGGCTCTGTGTTCTGAATGGAGTTGGCTTGTCCCTCACTCTCTACTCCTCCCCTAACTCTCTCAGTCTCTCTCTCTGGCTCTCAAATAAATAAATAAATAAATAAAATTTTCTAAAATTGAATTTTGGTACTGTTGAGGTTCCAACTTATTCATGACCATTTGAAGTATTGAAAATTTGAAATGGGTACTAGTTCTCTCTCTGTGAATTACAGGTATGCTGGCTGGATGCTGGGTTCTTTGGGTGACGGAAAGGTGACCAAGACAGGATCAGAGGCTACTGCGGTCATTTCAGCTTTTTTATTTCGTTTGCTTGCAGGCAAACGAAAGCCCAAGAAACCAGTCATGGGCTTGCCATTTGCAGTGGAATGTACTGGGATTTGCTTTTTTACAAGTTAATTTTGAAGCTCTTTATACTTAGTGTATTTTGAACCGAGTTAGCCCTTTATACTAATGGTCTCATGCAAATAAATTCTTTTTAAAAAATGCAGGGACAAAATACATTTCTATGGGCGAAAACTAATGCTCTGAACACTTTGTTCCTTGAGGAAGTCACAGTTCACTACTGATGCTCTTTGTTCTGTGAACAGTGGTGTGAAGTGCTTGGGGAGAATCAGTATTCCTGGATTTCAGACCTTCTTGTCTCCTCTTTCTGTCTGTGCCCTGCCACGGTTTATGAAATGTGCATGTTTATGCTTGATTATTGGAGGTGGAATATTCTTTTGCTCAAGGAGCCTTAAGTCGTGACTGTAGACTATGTGTTTTTTTTCTATGCAATGGTTTAATTCCCTTTTAATTTAAACCCCAAAGCACTTCCAGTTTCTTTGAATTGCCACCACCAACTGCTGTTCTTTTGTGATTCTGTCGCATCTGTATTGTGAAGTAGTTGGCTTTCTCTTTCATTTATCAGACATCACGGTCAGCCAGTTGGGATAGGTACACAGTGCATTCCTTGGGGCAAGCGACAAGTCACAGGAAAGAGGGGCTGACTTGGCCACACTGGGCCCTCAGCGGGTCACAGAGCCAGGACTCAGATTTTAGGGCGGCTGTGTTTCAGGGTCACAGAGCCAGGATTCAGATTTTAGGGCAGCTGTGTTTCAGGGGGTGCTACACTGAGCCGTCACCTGCCGTGGGATCTAGCAGGATCCTGGAGACTTGGCAGAGATTTGTGGGCAGAGAACAAAAGGGCTGCCCACTGTGTACTTAGATGCCTGCTTACGCAACTCATGAGAGCATGAGGCCTCCAGAAGGGCTTCCAAGACATCTTACCATTGGTTGTAACACATGTAGGATCCTTAGAGTGGACATTTACGTGCTTCCATACTTCTCTCTCTCTGGTTGATTTTTTAAAATGTCGTGTGAGGAGTTGAAAGGTATACTAGGGCACTTGGCAGCCTTGAAGATGTGGAATATTTTTCCAGATCAGAAGATTAGGTTGAGCAGTCCTCACTGGAGAGTGGCTTCTGGGTCCAGAGACCTTGCTGAAAGATTTTATAAGATAGCTGTGTGCCTGAATATTTAAATTTAAGGCCATGCTTGCTATGGCCTCGTTGTATGAATCACCCAGTGCGTGTCCTCACCTGGTGCGTGGACCAGGGTCTCTTGGTTGAGGGGACTGGGATTGTGAAGCTTTGTAGTGAAACAGAAAGTTCTGCTTCTGCCAGCTGTGTGGGACAGAACTTTCTGTCCTCCCTGTGCAGAGAACTCCCTGCTCTATGTGACGGCCATGTCTCCTTTTTATTTTTATTTTTATTTTAAGATTTTATTTATTCATTTGACAGAGATCACAAGTAGGCAGTGAGGCAGCAGAGAGAGAGGAAGGGAAGCAGGCTCCCTGCTGAGCAGTGAAGCCCCCTTCGGGACTCCATCCCAGGACCCTGGGATCATGACCTGAGCTAAAGGCAGAGGCTTTTAACCTACTGAGCCACCCAGGCATTCCTGTTTGGTTTTTTTTTTAAGATTTTATTTATTCATTTGACAGAGAGTGACACAGTGAGAGAGGGAACACAAGCAGGGGGGGTGAGAGAGGGAGAAACAGGCTCCCTACCACGCAGGGAGCCTAATTCGGGGCTTGATCCCAGGACCCTGAGATCATGAACTGAGCTGAAGGCAGACGCTTAACACCTGAGCCACCCAGGTGCCCCGAGTGTCTCCTTTTTATACACTAAAGCCGAAATCACATTTACTTCCCAGGAACAGCTCTGACCTCCTCTTCTGCCTTAACCAGAGAGTTTATAAATGGGTGCAGCTTTCTAGATGCTCCCTACCTCCTTACTTTCCAAATGTTTAATTAAAAAAAAACAAACAAAAACCAGGAAAGTGATTAGAAGGAATCTTGTTGAATTGGGAGTCTATGAGGTGGAAAATAACATATCCTTAAAAGTGATTATTGTAAATAGAAAAACAAATGGAGCCTTTTTAGACAATCAACTTTAAACCATAGACTGGCTTCCGTTAGTTGTACGTGAGAGAGCGTTCTGAAACAACGTGATAGGTGGTGTTGGCCGGTCAGCTTCTATAGTTCTTCTCCTCCTGATAACCTTTTGAACTGTTTATCATAGAGTTGATGATAACAATTATTATCCCCCGCCCTTTTTTTTCTGTAGCTGGGAAAGTGTCAGGACACGAAGGACAAATAATTTCATGGTATCAGAGTCAGAAATAGAATCTGAGTTCTGAGCCACGACTGCAGGCTGGACCAGGCTCGGCCTCCCCCTTTCCTGGGGCCCACTCATCCCTCCCCAAAGGATTCAGGCCAGGATCGACGTGGTGAGCCTCCCAATGCCTTTACTGACCAACGAAAGCAAGCTCAAAATCATGGAACACTTTGACAGTGCCCCGAACTGTTTTGGACCTGACAGATAATGCTGTGTTATCATTGGTGGGCTTGAAAGCTG
Source organism: Mustela putorius furo (assembly GCF_011764305.1). Classification (NCBI taxonomy): domain Eukaryota; kingdom Metazoa; phylum Chordata; class Mammalia; order Carnivora; family Mustelidae; genus Mustela; species Mustela putorius. Next base: position 459,236 of record NW_025421577.1, read on the forward strand.
AGAGCTGCTTCAGACCTTCCTACCCCGCAAGCTTCATGCTGTGGGCTGTGCCCGAATGTCCTAGCCCTCAGCATGCCCCGTTCTGTTCCGTTCAGGGAAACCCCACAAACTTTTCCGAGTATCCATTTCAGGAAATGGAATCTGAAATTCGTATTTCATGTTATTATTATCAGAGCAAAAGCTAGTTTAAAAAGTATAAAGGGAGTTTATAGATGTTGTCTTGCCATATTTTTGGTTTGAAGAAAATAGAATACTAAGTTGAACAATTAGTCTTAGAGGAGACCAGGCCTAGAAATCTTATCGCTGAAAGAATTAATAATTATCTGATAGCATGAAACCAACTTGTGTCCAGACAACTGTGTCAGACTCAAGATTGATGTTTTTATTTTTTTCTTTTTCTGGGTAATAATCCTCTCCAGGTAGAGATATGAACTTGTGTTATGTAAATAGCCTCAGTTACTAATCATTTTGATTAAAAGACCTTTTCTCCCTTTTGTCTGTGGAAAAGTCTGCAGTGTAGGCTGTTAGGTCTATAGGGTTAATTAACTTAAAAAGAAACCATATGCAAATGTATATCATTCAGTAGCACAGGCTTATCTCAACATGTTAGTAAAGACACAGTACTTCTTCTTCCTTTTTTTTTTTTTTTTTTGCCCTTAAGCACGCACAGAGAATTTAACTTTGAGAAAGACAATAGGCTTACCGTTCTTGTGGACTAGGGACTTTGCTAGTAAGTTCTTCAGGAAAGAAGATGGCCTCACCTTCCAGTGAACAGGACTAACACTTAGTTAAGTGTTAGTCCATAACAGGACTAACTAATTAAGTTAACTTAATTAGATAATCCTGGGAAACTCCTTCTACTGCTATTGTTCTCAACCACCATGTTTTGGGTGTTGAGGAATGTTTTCTGGGCCACTAGATTAGAGAATATAATAGAGAAGGGACTGAGCATAGTTGAGTGTCCTTTAGACTTCCTGCATGAAAACATAATACTATAAGCCTAAAAACCATGAAAACACGGCCTTAAAGGTTAAGGGTTAAACTCTTAATCTCTGGGCCCTTCTCCTTTGTACCCTGTTGCTTACAGAGATTTTGGTGCCATGGCCACGTTGGGTCTATATGAGCTTGGAGACCAGTCTGCTCCTGCAGGACCAGCCATCGGGGCCAGTGTCTCCCGGGTTGTGATTCCTTATGTTTCAGGAAGAGATGCTGATATTTGCTCCTGTTGTTTGGGGAATATACGCGTGGAGACAGTGCCTTCCACTGCCTTTCCATCTTTTCTACATGTGTCTTGAACATCCTTTCCCTTCGTTTTCTTGTGAGCTTCTTTGGAAGGTGGTAAGAGCTACAAGTATCAGCCTTTCTCTTCTGGAGATACAGATCTTCTTTAACTGACATTGGAGTTATATCTGGATAACCCCATGGTAAGTTAAAAATATCTTAAGTCAGAAACACATTGGCTCCATGTAACCTACCAAACGTCATAGTCCAGCCCAGCCGCCCTTAACCGTACTCAGAACACTGATGTTAGGCTACAGTTGGGCAAGAGCATCTAACACAAAGCCTGTTTCATAATAAAGTGTTGATGGTCCCGTGATTGAATACTGTACCCAAAGTGAAAAACAGAAGGGCTTTGTATGGGTGCAGAATGTTGGTAAGTTTGTAAGTTGTTGACCCTCATGATCCCATAGCTGCTTGGGAGCTGCTGCCCTGCCCAGCATCACAAGAGAGGATCGTACCACACAGCTTAGCTTGGGAAAATACCCAGATTCAGAATTCCAAGTATGGTTCCTCCTGACTAGGAATGGCTTTCACACCACTGTGAGGTCAAAAACTTGTAAGTCCAACTGTCATAAGTCAGGAACATCGGTAGATGGGTCTGTGGTGTCCCATCTTGGTTCTCTTTGTATGGCTCTCAAAGGATTTTTTTTTTTTTTTTTAATGTGCCTGTTTTTGAGCTTCAGAAGCATTGGGTCTTATCACTAGGTGCAGAAGAGCAGGAAATGAGCTGTTCTCCAGAAGAGAGGTAGAGGAAGCAGGAGAGGAGGTTGGAGGACCTCACGTGACTGAGCAGCTTCTGGGTTGAGCCACGGCCTGTGGACACCGTGGCCTCTCTCCTTGGTGGGCATGGCTAGTTCATAGAGCACCATTTCTCTTAGAAGTCCTAAGTAGTTTGGTTTGATCCAAGGAGCCTGGCTCTAAAACCATGTGGACCTACCTCCTGGCCACACTAGTCCTCCAAGATTGAGTTCCCACGTTGCTGTCAAGTATCAAGGCTAGCCACAGAGAAGCCTTCAGGTAAATGTGTGGGGTCTTGCCTTTGCTGTTGTGGCTTTGTCTCCTGCATAATTAGCAGGCTTTTCACAGAAACCCAGGATGACTGGAAATGCCTAAGAACAGTCTCTATAGGCTATGGTAATTAAAACTGTAGATAGACTGAAAATTAAACATTCTAATAAAGCTTAAAATTCCTTTTCAGAGCTCACTGGCTTCTTTGCAAAGCCATTATACCAGCGCTGTCGGGGTCCTTTTCACATGGAATTTGGTAGTTACCTTAACCTTTATTGGCTCTTAGAAGGGCTCATTAAAGATAGGGACACTTCATTAAACTTACCTAAATAAATTGACCTTTTAGATTAAATTCATTTTCCGGATTTGCACAAAGGGATAATTACCTATGGTAAATTACCTTCATTGTGAGTATACCTATAAAAAGGTAGTATCAAACAGACTTCACCAGTGTTTCATCATGGGGGCAGGAAGCTTGCAGCTTTGGGATTATATTCAGAAGTGTTTCTGACACTTTTATTATGAAGGGATTTAAGTGACACGGTGACAAGATAAGGAAATTGGCACCAGCAGTAGTTGCTCATTTTTAAATTCAAATCTAAATAAAGGCAACTCTCTAAATATTTTACATCATTCTATTTTTCTGTCAATTCCATTTTAAAAAATCACAACCTGTTTTCTTGTGCCTTTCCCAAAAGTTTAGGTCTGTGATTAGTCTCAGCATTGTCAGTTTAAAAAAAAAAATGCAAAACACAAACACATTTAAAGTCGTTTTGGTTGCTGGAAACGGGCCTAGGATGTGTTTTACTGATAGATAACTGTCTAGAAACAACCAAAATGTCCATCCACAGGGAGCTAGTTACACACAGCACAGTATATGTACTATGGTGGAATACTATGCAGCCATCAGAAGGAATGATCTATGTGGAATGGAAAGAGCTCTAGGTTATATTTTTTATGTGGGTTAAAAAAAAGAATCCAGGTGCAGGACAATGTCTATATTCTGATATGGGTTAAAGGACAAAAAAAAAAAAAAAGGAGTGTGTATCTGTGTACTTACATAGGTATCAAAGATCCTTGAAGAGGGGCGCCTGGGTGGCTCAGTGGGTTAAGCCGCTGCCTTCGGCTCAGGTCATGATCTCAGGGTGCTGTGATGGAGTCCCGCATCGGGCTCTCTGCTTGGCAGGGAGCCTGCTTCCCTCTCTCTCTCTCTCTCTGCCTGCCTCTCCATCTACTTGTGATTTCTCTCTGTCAAATAAATAAATAAAATCTTTAAAAAAAAAAAAAAAGATCCTTGAAGAGACACACGCAAAACCGTCCTCTGGAGAATGGAACTGGGTACCTGGGAATGGGAAGAGAGGGACGCTTTTCACTTTATCCCCTTTTTGTGGCACTTGAATCTTGAGCCAGGGAAATGTATCGCCTATTCAAAATAAATTGATAAAATTGATATTGAGATTAAAAAAAAAAAAGTTAGACTCTTCCTAACAATCTTGGCTTCAAACACCAAAGTTTGGTTCTCTAGAACAGTGCTATCCCATTGAACTTTCTGTATTGCTGGAATGCTCGGTCTGCTCACCATCCAGCTCACTAACCCCCAGCTACAGGTGGCTTTTGAGTACTTGAAAAGTAGCTTATGCAACTGAGGAACTAAGATTTTTAATTTCCTTTCATTTTAGTTAGTTTATACCTAAATAGCCACCCATGGCTAGGGGCTACCATGTCGACTAGAGGTAGATCTAGAGCATATGGTTTCAAGTATCTCTTCTGTTTTAAGTTGACTGAAGTTTAGTGGTGTTTTAGGAGAAATAATTATTCCTTTAGGCTCTCAGGGTGAAATGAATTATTGTAAGTCCAAGAAAATGCCTACATTCTCTTTCTGCCCTTATACTTAATGCTGTCGCATCTTTGTTGAAATAAGTGACTATTGGATTTGAAAATTTTCTGTTACCCAGGAAAATCATTTTTATAGAAAGAGTATCTTTTTGTGGTCTTGCACGGAACCCACCTATTTTTTAGGGATTCATTTTCTCCTCTGTCACACAGACCCTGTTTGCATGTCTCCGCACAGAGTAACATGCTGGGCACTTTGTTCTGGAGCCCCACAGCTGTTGCAACCCAAGGGGACATTTGCATTCTTAGCCAGCAGCTGCTGCGCAAGCCCTTCTAAAATGGTTTTGGCAGGAAATAGTGCACAAGTGGAAACCAAGTTAAGAGCAGCTTGAAAAATAAACAGAAGGACTTTGGATGCCTCTTGATATACAGCCCACCTTTCCACTGAAGACTGTCTTCATGATTTGTTAACATGACCAGACTGGGAGCCCTTCCATGGCTGGGCTCTATCTAACTGCTTTGAAGTCCGGGGTCTAGACCAGGGCCTGGCATATGCCAGGAGGAGGTCCTTATTACTGTTATTATTATCCTTATTTTTAATGATTGACTATACTGCAAATTTGTTTAATTGATTTAGTTACTAGCTTAACACTGTTGCGCATTCAGGATAAACTAAGATGTAGCTAATGAGTGGTTTGGGGGCCCTCCTCTCCTCTCCTCTCTGTGACACAATACCGCCCACCCTCCGCTCCGAAGTAAGCCATTATGAACATTATTTAAACATTCTTTATTCATCCATTCTACAAGCAAGGTTATTTTTGTTGTGTGCAGGGAGTAAGCATGCTCTCATTTAGTCCGTATCTCCTACGAAATAGGTTTTCAGAAGGTCAGGACATAGGTGTGAACATGGTACCTTTTTAAGCTGAAGGCATAAATCCCTCAGGCTGGTATATCAAATAAATGATTTTTTTTTTTTTTTTTTTGTCCCTAAAGGGGAAATTACCATAGGCCTCAAGTCATCTTTCCATAAAATTCTGTGTGCTTGCCCTAGAAGGCCCCGGGAGCTCCAGTCTCGAGTGTGCAAGAAGTTGAGTGTTGGCCACATGGGGTGGAGGGTTACCCCGATGGGGCTGGGGCCGTGTCAAGCAGTGCTTGGTTCTCGTTGCAGACTTTCACTGCCTGGTGTAATTCCCACCTAAGGAAGGCCGGCACCCAGATTGAGAACATTGAGGAAGACTTCAGGAATGGCCTTAAGCTCATGCTGCTTTTGGAAGTCATCTCAGGTTGGTCTTGGACGTATAGGTGTCCTGCTACACCCCACACGTCCGTGTGTGGGCTCTGGATACGCATCTATTTAGAAACAACTGCCTCAGATGTGCCCTTTGACCTGGCTGGGCCAGAACACAGTATTATTGGCAGAGAACACCTTTCCGAAGAGCAATCTGCCTGGAGTTATTTTTCTGCTCTGAAAAAGGAGTAAATTCTGTTTAAAATTGACCTATTAAAATAATGTTTGCACCACGCACCTTGAAACAGAAAAAGAAAAGGAAAAAAATGACATTTATGCGACTCCCCATGGTGCTGCCCTCTCTCTGCTCTAAGCCCAGCAGGTGCCTCTCCCAGACATGGTCTTCCATGCAGAAAGCCAGGATACATGTTGCCATAAGTCTGAAAACATGAGCTCAAATCCCAGAGGGGTTATGTTTTGCTCTGAATTTGAGTTGGCTGGTTTAGACTTTGGATGAGAGATGGGATCACCCTTGAAGAAGTGGGACTAGAAGGGCGGTGGCGAGTGTGCCCCAATCCATATATCTTCATAATCGGGTATCTGCCTTGAGCCCTGGCAGCCAGTGCTGTGATTTGGACCAGGCTCTCCCGATTTCCTCTAATAGTCAGCAACTCCAGAGGCTCCTGGGCTACCAACCAGCTTTTCTCTAGACTCCTTTGTAAGTTTGGCTGGTAGACCAAACCGGACTCTCCCAGGCAGATCTGAAAAGCATATGGCTCTGCTCTGGTCCATTGGTCTTAAAAGTTTTTTTGGTTTGTGGTTTACAAAAACCAGAGACCCATCAGAAACAGTCACATACCTATTTCCATTTAAGGAAGCATGGACTCTGAATTTTGGTGTCTCGATTCCGTGTCAAGGGGTTACTTTCTCTGTGTCTACGCTATTCTTTCTTCATCCGACAGGGGAAAGGCTGCCCAAACCTGACCGAGGAAAAATGCGGTTCCACAAAATTGCTAATGTCAACAAAGCCTTGGATTACATAGCCAGCAAAGGCGTGAAACTGGTGTCCATCGGGGCTGAAGGTAAATGAGGGGTGATAGGAATGACCCGGCTTGCCACATTGACTTCCCAGTGGAAGGTGGGTCGGCCTGCCGCTGGGCCAATTCCTCCTGGCACTTATGGTGCTTGCCTCCTTACGGTGTCAGGCTGTGTGCTAAGGTCTGGGGTACAGAGATGAGAGGAAAAGGTAGCATGAATGGCAGACCAGGCTCTAGGATTATTTGTAAAGAATAGAGTCAAATATAATGCTGTCTTCTTCAGCCTGATTATTGGGATGGGAAAGAGCTTAACCTTCCACGTGACTCTTATGAAGAACTAATTAGTAGGAGGGAAGTGATCTCTTCTTTCTTGGGGATATTGGGAGCCCCAGTAAGTTCGGCAGGAACTGAGACGACTTGGCTTCTTATGTTTATTTTACAGCTGAGTACCATGACCTTGCCCCACCTGGGGCGCCCTGAAGGATCAGGGTGAAGATGAGCCCAGGTTCTCTGAAACTGACTACTCAGAACCTTGGCCCCTCTAGTCTTTGGGCTTTGGAAACTCTCGGGTTGTTTTCAGTGATTATGCATTTACAAGATATATGCTTATTATTAACTCAGAATTCATTTAAACCAGAGACATTTGGTTATGAATACTGTATAACTGCAACACATAAAAACATGAACTGGTCCTTCTATATATATATATATATATATATATATATATATATATATATATATATTTTTTTTTTTTTTTTTTTTTTTTTCCAATAGCTCTAAAGTCAAAACTTATGGGAAACATACAAGCTGTAGGAAAAATGTATGCACTGATGATGTCATCTTTATGCGAATTTGTTGTTGTTGTTTCTTTCCTAAAGAAATTGTGGATGGCAACGTGAAGATGACGCTGGGTATGATCTGGACCATCATCCTTCGCTTTGCTATTCAGGATATTTCAGTTGAAGGTAAAAGACGCGGCTGAAAATCTGATTGTATTAGGATACTCGGAGTCATTCGTAGATTGAATTTCTAAAGTAGAATTTAAATAAGACCTTGTAAAATTGAACAGTCATTTCCATGATTTCATGGAAGATACGGGAGTTGGGTTTTCACAGGTTTTATATTTGTATGGGAAGGACCCCAGCAATACTGTTTCATTCATGGGGGTGGAATCATTTTGGAAAAGATGAGCACATGTTCAGAACAGAAGTCGCTTTTTAAAATGAGCATTTTGGGGGCTTTTAATTGCTTATTATATTCATAGGTTCCCAACTCTAACAGTTCTGTGGACTTGCAGTTGCAAAAAATCAATCAGTTGAAATCTGAGTTCATTCATTCACCCTCCGTCCCTGCTTTCGTTCTCTGTCTCTGTGTCGGTCTCTACAGCTTTCTGTCTTTCTGTTAACAAAATCTCCATTGTTATTGTATCTTTGGGCCTAACAACTGTTCCATCACTATAATAGAACCATCGTCCTTGGCACTGCCACAGAAGATGAAAATCTTTAGTCTTTTTCGCCCACTGTACTCCTAAATATTTTGATGAATTCAGCACTGTTGAAAAGTGTCAAGTTGACATTCTTAAAATTAGAACTTTGCCTATTTAGCCCTCAAATCACAAAATGTGTAGCTGCAGAACCTACCTAAAGGTGGTCTGGATCGTCCAACCATTGTCAACCTCTTGTACCTTTGTCACCCAACAGGTACCCAGGAACCTGAATGGTGAGGGTGGGGACATTGTAGTTCTGCCCAGGACAGAGGACCCTCTGATGCGGGTCTTTTTAGGTGATCTTAGTTACTATTCAACCATCAAATGTCAAAAACCAGTGATTTACTGACTGTTGCGCCAGATGGCATGAAGTCTACAGCACTTACCCTTAAGGAATTTCTAACCACTTAGATTACTCCCTTCTGGCATGGAAGCCCCATTTGTGTCATCTAAAAATCCAACTGTGGGGCACCTGGGTGGCTCAGTCAGTGGGCGTCTGCCTTCAGCTGGGTCATGATCCCAGGGATTCAGCCCCACTTTGGGCTCCCTGCTCAGCTGGAAGCCTGCTTCTCATGCTCCTACTCCCCCTGTTGTGTTCCTTCTCTTGCTGTCTCTTTCTCTCTCTCTGGCATATAAATAAATAAAACATATTAAAAAAAATAAAAATCCAAGTGAGATATAATGATATTAAAATCTCAATAATTCAGGCTCAGAATTTATAAAGTCTGAATTTGAAAACTTTCCTACAATGTGCTTTTTTAAAGATACATTCATTTCTTTCCAGTGAAAATAATAAGATGCTTCTTCTAAGTTCTTGCTTTATTAAAAAAACAGTAATTTATAATAATTTTACCAATTTCATGTACTTCCAAATTTAAATATTTAAACAGCTGAGCTCACCTTAAAAAAATACTACTTTTAAAAAGCTTATTCACATAGTTGCTTTTGCTAGTCTAGCGAATCCTTTTCCCACAAATATTACAGAGGTTATTACAGGGTTTTTTCTGATGGGTTACACATATCAAATTAGTGATAGTTTAATTTAGATTTCTATTTCAAATGTAGCTATGAGTGGTATCCATTATTCATTTTCCCTAGAGTGATTGTTGATGTGTCCAAAATAAGATGTCACAGTATTTTGTGAAGTTATCACAATAAAAAGATATATTAACCTGCTTTTCAAAAGACTAAGAAGTTAAACATTCAAAAGTAGGAATATGGTTAGCAAAGTCCCTAGATCTCTTCCAAGTAGATGTTTTTCAGGAGGTAGTTGGCTGACTTACATTTTTGTTTTCTTTATTGTTTCACTTTTTTGGAGTCATTTATCAACAATCTCACTTAATTTCTGGAGGTCTCTGGAAAGATGATCTTAGTTTGTTTTCATGATGTGTAGCATGTGCAAAAAGTCATTGTTATTATGATTGAATTCTTTGAGGAGACAGTGTCCTTTGGAAGAATGATGGATTTCTTCCAGGAAATAAAATGAGAGATGAACACACCTGCTAATGAGGGCGGTCCCGTTGTACGTGGATGGGGTTTGCTTGGTGCATCTCTCATGTTTTGTGATGGAATGATAAATGGCAGTACCTGCTTATAATGTGCTTTTCATATCAACGATTCTGCATGTGCCAAAAGGCCATGTTTCAGATTTAAGCTCTCCTTGCTGGGAGTGGGGTATACCGCTGCCAGGGACATAATAGACCTGGCTAGGAAAACCTGACAATGGTGTTGGGGTGGGAGAGAGTCCTTTTTGATTAGGCTAGCCAATGAAATAAGGAGAAAATGTTGACATTCATTGCATAAGAGTGTTCAGACATATTCAGACATAAATTAGGTAAAACTCCATGAAATTAGGCAGATTTAAACTTTATGAGATTCTGTTGATCTGCTTTACCTCTCTTTGCCTTTCTAGCCTAAATTTCACTTAAACTTTCTAAAATACAGTGCATTATTTCCTCCTGATGTACTTTTTCCTTTTTTAAAAAATATTTTATTTATTTGACAGAAAGAGACCTAGTGCGAGGGGGAACACAGCAGGAGGAGTGGGAGGAGGAGAATCAGGCTTCCTGCTGAGCAGGGAGCCATATACAGGGCTTGAACCCAGGGCCCTGGGATCATAACCTGAGCCGAAGGCATATGCTTAATGAATGAGCCACTCCGATGCCCCAGTGTACTTTTTCTTTTTCTTTTTTTCTTTTTTTTTATATATTTTTAAAAGATTTTATTTATTTATTTGACAGAGAGAGATCACAAGTAGATGGAGAGGCAGGCAGAGAGAGAGAGAGAGAGAGAAGCAGGCTCCCCGTTGAGCAGAGAGCCCGATGCGGGACTTGATCCCAGGACCCTGAGATCATGACCCGAGCCGAAGGCAGCAGCTTAACCCACTGAGCCACCCAGGTGCCCCCCCAGTGTACTTTTTCTTATTAGTAACCTCGGTTGGGACCCAAAGGCAGGCAGTGTGGACTTCCATTTTTCAACATTTTTACCAGTTAATATTTGAATAAAGTCTTAGAACGTTCAGTTGCTTTTCTTAATAAAATTTTCTGGAGAAGAGACATGAATAGGAGTGATTCAAGTGATTCCTTTAGCAAGTGAAATTTTGGGAGTGTGTTTATTTCAGCTGGTTTATGGGTCATGGGAAAGTCTGAACGAGAATGGGCAATTAGGATAAATAATTATAGAACACTTTTTACAGAAAAAAAAAGTCAACTTGAAGTCCTTAATAAAATGGAAGGCCAGGGCCCAATGTTAGTTAAGAGTCCACATGTTTATAGGGATTTTCTAAATTGTTAGCACTTAAATACAGGCAGAATCCTAGATTTGGGGAAACAGTTTTGAGGAGATGTTTGGATGCAGGTAATTTTGGGCCCTCCAAGAAGAAGCTGGTGCCAGAAGGGTATTAGACACAGTCTTAGCCGTCTTGAGCTGCGATAACAGAAGACCATAGACCAGGTGGCCTGACCAAAAGACATTTATTTTCTCATGGTTCTAGAGGGTGGAAATCCAAGATCAGGCTGCCAGCATGGTCTGTTTTTGCTAAAGACCTTCATTTTGGCTTGTAAATGGCCACTTTCTTGCTACATCCTTCATGGCAGAGGGAGAGGAAGAGCTCTCTTCTCAGAAGGGCTCTACTCCCATCCTGGGAGCACCACCCTCGTGATCTCATCTAACCTTAATTGCCTCCCAAAGGCTCCATCTTTAAATAAGGTCAGGGCTTTAACATAGGAATTTGGGGAGGGGGGTGTGCCTAGGTGGCTCAGTTGGTTAAGGAACTTCCTGTGGGTCAGTTCATGATCCTGGAGTCCTGGGATCAAGTCCTGCATTGGACTCCCTGCTCAGCAGGGAGTCTGCTTCTCCCTCTGAGCCTCCCCGACTCATACTCTTTCTCTCTCATTCCCTCTCTCTCTCTTTCTCTCAAATAAATAAATAAGTAAAATATTTTTCAAAAAAATACATAGGAATTTGAGGGTGGGGGAACACAAACATTCAGTCCAGAACAGACATGCCAGAGATTTTTGGTGGGGGGCGGTTGGGAAATGCCTATGAAGAACCAGAAATGGCCAAGAGAGAGGCGTCCAGGGCACCTGGTCAACACCCGTGCTGGCGAAGGGAAGGGAGGTCTGCCGGGAGAAGGGTCTGATGGGGAGCCCTTCAGCCTTGGCTCTCAGAGGAGCTGCACCCACACAGGAATGGCTGGCTCCAGCGCCTCTCCCTCCATCAGTCCTGGGCAGAGCGGCCTGAGGAGGAAAGGCCGCTGGGGAATGTGAGGTTCAGAACTGGGACCTCAGTGGCCTGCCTTGTGCTACCATGGGGGGCCTGCCATTGTTTTTACTTCATCAGAACTCAAGTGGCCAAACCTGAAACGTACTAATAAAAGACTTTTGGTATTATACAAATCAGCGGGTAAGGGAATAAATCTGAGACACGGTGGTCTCTGTGCATCCCATTGACCCAAGATGATAAAAGAATCAAATGACAGGTTAGTGAAGTCATAGTCTAGTGCATTGTAGTAATTTTTAAGTGAAACTTGAAAATTTTTATTATCAATTTATTTATTTTTTAAAAAGATTTTATTTATTTATTTGACAGACAGAGATCACAAGTAGGCAGACAGGCAGGCAGAGAGAGAGGAGGAAGCAGGCCCCCCACTGAGCAGAAAGCCTGATGCAGGGCTTGATCCCAGGACCCTGAGATCATGATCCGAGCCGAAGGCAGAGGCTTAACCCACTGAGCCACCCAGGTGTGCCCCAGAAACTTGAAAGTTTTTAAACGAAACCTTAAAAACAATTCTTTGCCGGTATCCCCGCTGTCTGATTTTGTGTTTATGATGTCGTAGCTTGTGGTTGCCCCCGTGCTGGCCTTTTCAAGTCCCTTTGGTGTCCTCAGCAGTCTGTCCCCAGGAGCAGGGTCCCAGCAGAGATCACAAGAAGAGATGATGCATTTGGTAGTCTCCAACCCCCGCCCCGGGAGGTCTCTTATCAAGCCTGGGAGTTGGGTGCCTTAAGTACTGAGTATTTACAGGTGGACACTGTTTCTTGGCTGTCATTACAGAAACCTCTGCCAAAGAAGGTCTGCTGCTTTGGTGTCAAAGGAAAACCGCTCCTTATAGAAACGTGAACATTCAGAACTTCCACACCAGGTGAGCAAGGAAGGCACTGGGCTTCTTAGATTCTCCTGGAGTCCTGGGAGGGCCGTGGTTATGTCTGCTAGTATCTCCCAGCTCCTGTCTGAGGCACGTTTTACGTCTGCCGTGGACCCAAGGCTGTAGCATCTCTGATACTTAAGATCCCTCTGGGGAACCCATCCAGTGGCTTTGAGGGGCTGGTAAAACAGCATGGTACTGCTCAGCCCCCGAATGGGCCTTCGCTATTTGGGGGCTGTGGGCATGCATCTCACCGTGACCTTCACCTGCTGCTGTCAGGAGGCGGCAGGGGAGGCGGCAGGCGTGGCTTCTCAGCAGGGACACCGAGGCAGAGTCTGCGTGTCATCCTGCCGTACTGTCCATACCCCAGCGCCTCTCTCTGTGCTGCAGAGAAAGTCACTTCCTCGGCCAAGTTTGTACGCTGGGGATCGAGAGGAGGAGGAAACTTGTATTTGTAAAATGACAGGAACGTGCATGAATGGCGTCTAAATTTAATCTCAGAGCATGGGTTTATCACTTGCCCCAGTGTTCCTCCTCACGCACGTCTTCTGAGAGTAGAAGGGCTGTATTTTCACCCTCGGTTTCGTGGGTTACTCAGGAATAGGAATAGGTCCTCAGCCACCGTGGATTATCAGGGAAACGAAGGGCAAGCAGGAGCCGCAAGGGAAAATGGGGGAGGTTCTCCTGGTGGACAAATACCATAGAGTATCTACCAAGTGTCAGGCACTGAGCCAGGCCTTCAGTGTGCAAAGGTGGGAAAGAGGACTTCTCTGTCCCTACAGCACGCTGTCTTGAGGACAAGAGGAGCCCCAAAGGAGAAGGCAGGTGTGGAAGTCCGCTTGCCACTCATTGACCTTCTCGCCTTTCCTCCTTTGCCCAAGACTGGGTCAAGCACTTCAGCTCTGTAGCCCCCTGAAGTTTCTTTCTTCCCCTGACCTTTTGGGAAGCAGAACTCCCACTCCCAGCCCTCAGTGAACTTCTAGTCGCCTCTGGCAAGCTCAAAATCGGGGGTTGTCTAGAGAACAGTTTGCGTGAGCGTCTCTGGGGAGACAGACCAGGAGTGCGGGTTCCTCCTTGCTGAGTCCCTCGGGTGCTACCGTGTCTTTGCCTTTTTGAAAACATGTGAAGGACTTTATGAAGACAGAGGAGTCCCTGGGAGCTCATAGTGACTTTCAGGTGTACTAAGGATCTTGAGGGGGATGTATGTCCTGGACATTTAAGGGTAGATGTCCTTGTGTGTGGTTTCTGGGCAGACCCTTCAGGAGGGTCCTTGTGGGAGATGGGGAGGAGGGATGGGGACAGGAGGGTGCTGACCAGGGAGGAGGGCAGGGTGAGAAGAGGGTGTCGCTGGTTCTCCCATGCCAGAGCCGGGACTGGGCCAGCAGATAGGGAGGAGTCTCAGGGCAAGGGTTGGTGTGACAGAAGGACAGGAGGGACCACTTGGAGGATTACGTCTGTCCAAGACGTAAGCTGCTGCTTTCTCTGCATTAACATGTGTTCCTGTTCTTCCTGACCATGGTGCAGCTGGAAGGATGGCCTTGGACTCTGTGCGCTCATCCACAGACATCGGCCTGACCTCATTGACTACTCAAAGCTTAACAAGGTCATTCTGGGGGCCTGGCATGCCACATCCTTTCTGTCCCTCAGCATGTCACCCTGAAAGTGAGCACGTCAGCACTGAACTCACACAAACACGCAGCTTACCGCCAGCTGAGTCTCCCAGCTCGCCTGGCACGTGGTGCAGACGGGAAAGGCAGCCAGGAAAATACTTTAATTACTAATACTAAATAGGTTGGGACAAGACCCAAAGCCAAGTCACCCTTTTGGCCCAAATTAAGATACATTTGTCGATTTGGCTTGAATTACCCTGAAGGTTTTTATTTATGCTTCTTAGCGATTTTACATTCCCAGATTGTAAATATGAAAAGGGAAGATATATGGGCTTTTTCTGGCGGAGGGGAAAGAAAAGTTCAAGTACTCGAAGCCTTCTTTTTAAATTCTCTTTACCCTTTTCTGAAGGATTTAAATGCAGACATCTTTACTGCTTCCTCCTCTCTCTCTCTCTCTCTCTCTGCCTGCCTCTCTGCCTACTTGTGATCTCTCTGTCAAATAAATAAATAAAATCTTAAAAAAAAAAAAAAGAAAAAAGTTTTAACGATATAGGGCTTCTTTTGTTGGAATGATTATGTGCTTTGTTAAAACATTTTGTGAGTTGAAGTGTGCATGCACTGTGTGGGGTTCATATCATTTTTGGTATTTCTCTAAATATTTGACATGATTGGAAAAAGATAAGAAGGGAAATTACTTACACTGTAATGGTTATGTGCATGGAAAGGTCTCCTCCTAGAAATGAGGTGTGTCAAACACATTATTCATAACTCCTATTCGAAAGATACTTTCAAACACTGGTTGTGCGTTTTTCATGCAGGATGACCCAATAGGAAATATCAACCTGGCCATGGAAATTGCAGAGAAGCACCTGGATATTCCTAAAATGCTGGATGCTGAAGGTGAGAGGAAAGTTGTGTTTTATTGACTTGCAGAAAGTCTGTGGCCTAGTCGTGCCATGGCTGTGAGTAGGGATTTATAAGACTTCATAGCCAGATTACATCTGACGTACTTAGGAATCTGAAGACATTTCTGTCATTGGCCACAGGAGTGTGAAGAGCATTTCATTTGTAGCATGTTCATGAATTCTTTTTAAAAATCCTGCTCAAGGGGCACCTGGGTGGCTCAGTAGATTAAAACCTCTGCCTTTGGCTCAGGTCATGATCCCAGGGTCCTGGGATCGAGTCCCACATCGGGCTCTCTGCTCAGCAGGAAGCCTGCTTCCCCCCCCCCTCTCTCTACCTGCCTCTCTGCCTACTTGTGATCTCTGTCTGTCAAATAAATAAATAAAATCTTTAAAAAAAAAAAAATCCTGCTCAAAACCCTGCCAGCAAAACTATAGTAGGAGAATTCGGTAAAAAAGTTCAGTTTTGGCAAAGAAACGGAATACTTGGGTTTGTGATCTGCAAACAAAAACTATTTTTATTTTTGTAACAACACACTGTTATTTTTCTTACCACATGGAGACGAGCTTAGCAAATAAATCTTCTTGGGAAGTGCTCAGGACTCCACAAGGGAAAACATCCTTCCTTCCAACCAGAAGGTAGAGAATCGAAACAGAGAATACGGAGCGTTCAGCCGTCCGCATACCTCTCAAACTTCCATGTTTCATTTTGGGTCTGAATTAAATTTAGTTTAGTTAGATCTGCGGGAACATCTAAGCATTTTGCTGCGGGGCAACCCTCATGCTGGGGACTGGTTTCAAATAACTTGTGTGCCCTCTC
The DNA here is from genome assembly GCF_011764305.1 of Mustela putorius furo. NCBI lineage: Eukaryota > Metazoa > Chordata > Mammalia > Carnivora > Mustelidae > Mustela > Mustela putorius. The sequence goes on from NW_025421577.1 coordinate 475,083, forward strand.
TATGAGACAGACTCGTGTGGGTCGCTCTGTGGCACACCGCTGTAGAAAGCACAGATAGTGGAGACCATCCGTTCATTTCGCTTGTTCGTGAGTCACTTACCACTCAGCAGACATAGACTGAGTGCCTGCCGCGGGCGAGACCCTTGGCTAGGTACCTTGGGAGGGAATGAGATGTACCAGGCAGGGTCCTGCCGTCAAGGAACTTAGGTTACTGCATTTGTGGTTAATACTATGATTCCCTCACGGTCCATTTCTTCCCCTAATTGGGATTACTGGGGAAAAGCAAAGAACTTGATTATCGCCCATTGTCAGTCTTCTGTTCCTCCTTATTGCTGGTGATTGTATTATAAATTATCATAAACTCATTGGCTTGAAGACACAGGAATTTATTCTCGAATGATTCTGGAGGCTGTAAGTCTGAAACCAAGCTGTTGGCAGGGCCATGCTTCATTCAGAGCCCGTAGAGGAGGTTCCTTCCTTGTCTCTTCCAGCTTCAGAAAGCCCCATGTGTTCCTTGGCTTTGGGTGGCCTTGCTCTCCCCCTCTCTGTCTCTACATCTCTTTCTTTTTTTCTTGTAAGGACATCAGTGATGTTAGATGAAGGATCCTTCCTCTCTCAGCAGGACCTTTTAACTTGATTCTGTCTACAAAGGCCTTCTTGCGAATGAGGTCATGGTCACCGGTACCAGGGTGGCGGTTAGGACCCCAACATATCCTTTTGAGGGATACAGTGAAGCTCATAACAGGGACCTTCAAAGTAGGATTCTGATTTTACCCATTCATTAATTTAACCATTTTAACAAACACCATTATTGTGCATTAACACTTAAATACACTCCTCCGAATTGATTGATGGTTTTCAAAAACTCTATAAAGGGAGAGAGTCAATAAAATAATGGAGGAATTGGGGCGCCTGGGTGGCTCAGTGGGTTAAGCCTCTGCCATCAGCTCAGGTCATGATCCCAGGGTCCTGGGATCGAGCCCCACATCGGGCTCTATGCTCAGCAAGGAGTCTGCTTCCTCCTCTCTCTGTCTGCCTCTCTGCCTGCTTGTGATCTCTCTCTGTCAAATAAATGAATAAAATCTTTAAAGAAAAAATGGAAGAGCAGCATAGAATAAATAGTTCCTTTTCCTTTATGTCTGTCTGTCCTCTCTAAACTAAGTTTACATTTGTGTGGCATCTTCTTTTAACTTTCCATAGAGTAAATAACTACCTAGAGTTTATCCACTCGAATTAATAGCTAGGATACTAAAGAGAGGAGAAGACAGACATTTAGTAAATTAATACCTCCCTAATACACTGCGGTTGAGGGTGAGTTCAGGGTCACCATCATTATTCCTCTGGCCTGCTGACATGCGTCTTAGTTGATTTTTTTCCTTAGCCTCTGAGTCCTGCTCTGGGCATGTGTCCATCCTGTGACTCCTTCCAGGCTGTTGAGATGTGCTGGTACTCCTTCATTTTCTCCTCCCTTGTGCCTTTTTTGTCTAATTCCTTTTAAATGGTTCAGAAAAATGCTTACATACTATATTAATTTCTGTGTAATTTCTCACAGGAATTTTCTGGCAGTCATGAACTTGACGGACTTGGGTGTGGGGCTTACTGTGACAGGACTACCCAGCAGGTCCCCCCACGTGTGACCCTCTTTATCCTCGCTTCCCCTGCCCTTGGGACTTAATCACCACCGCAGCGTTGTGTTAGCATGACCTTACTTCGGCCACATCGCGAGCTGGCTGCCTCCTGTCAGAACGCTTGTCCTTCTGGCGCAACCTTGCCTTCCCGCCTGCTGTCATTGTGTTGGGGCCTGAACCCTCAGTGGGGATTTTTGACTGGCTCCTTGGACCACTCTCCTGTGAACTGTTATCTGTAGTAAACACTGAAGAAAGTTGTCCCCCTCTTAACCGTCTGCTGTGCTTTTAAAAGATTCTGAACGTTGTTTCTCTGTTTTCCTCCACAAACCTTTCCTTGAGGTGAGCACCAGGCTTAAGTTCCTGGGTGTGTAGGTTCGGTGTGGACTCACAGAAGGTTATCTCTGTTGACCCCCTCTGTGTGTGCAGCGGGAGAAAGTCCCAGGGAATGTCCTGTCGTGTGCATCCCGTGGGCTTCCGGAGCTCTGATTCTGGACGTGGATATGACCTCCTTGCCCGTTTAGGGACCTTCTCCGCTACCATCTCCTTCTCTTTGGCAGTTCTCAGAAGGACACAGAGAGTAGTGACTTTGTAGGTCTGACTTCTTTGACTGGAGCCAAAGTTTTAATCGCCTGAGTGTGGGAGGGGTGCGGGGTGGGGAGATTCATTGCTTTGACTTCTCCAAGGCAGCACTTGGCCGAAGCCTGCGAGTGCTAGAACATCCGGGCAGTTAACCTTCTTTTCTCCACACAGATTTAGTATATACTGCCAGACCTGATGAGAGAGCCATAATGACTTATGTTTCCTGTTACTATCATGCTTTTGCTGGTGCACAGAAGGTGAGGATGTAAAACATGAATCACCACTCACCCTTCACCTTCTGTGTCTTAATTTTTTTTTCCAATTGTTTTTCTCTTTCCCCCTCTCCTCTGAGTAAGGAGACCTGTCTGGTTCTGAGGAGGCAGTCATTTGTCTTTTTTAGTCTAGTTTTCTTTGAATCTTACTTTCTGTCCATGCAGTAGTATGCCGTTCATGTTTGTTTTCCAGAAGATTCCATGACGTGACACAACCCCCACATCCTTTCTGGGCATGCCCTCTGAAAACCCGATGGCTAGGTTTTGCCCTTAGGGAAGTACAAGGTCTCTTTTTAACTGTGTTTTATCCAGTGACCGAACTGAGTTTAAAGTTAAAAAGCAATTCAGCAAACAGTGTTGTCGCCAAGGTGGAAGGAGAAAGGTTGCGTGTTCACACGGTCCTGTTTTCTCTTCCTGTTGGTGGTTTCGGCAGCTACTACAGACCGTAGCAAGAGTCACAATAAGTACAAGCCGTGTCTGTCCTTCTCTTTAGAGGTTTTGTTACCTTGGTGATTTCTGTAAATGGCAAGGTAAGTAGGCACAGAATGGGTTAAAAAGCACGTCCTCTCCAGTGACTCTTGTCCCCCCCGCCCCCCAGGAGCCAAGCCACGGAGCTGACAGTTAGGAAGGTGGGGTGGGGAAGGGGCAGGAGAGAGGGGGCCCTGGGGCTCTGCCAGCGTTCCCAGCATCTTGCAAGGTGACATGGGTGGCCCAGAGCACCGGTGGCAGGTGGCCTGATGTAGTCAACAGACGAGTGGACGTGGGCCTCACGAGTCATTAGGACGTGATAACGAGCCCGGATACATAGCATGCAGTCCCTGTATTTGTGCGTTGACCGCACTTTTAGAAGCTCATCATGGGGTGGGGGATGCAGAAAGCCCTCAGACCAATTATTAAAAAAAAAAAAAAAAACAGAAACCAAACGAGAGAACCTGTTGGCTCAAGTCATTCAAGCCCTTGTGTTCACAAACCACGCCTGGGCCCAAGAGCCCTCCCGAGCTTTAGGACCGGGGGCCCCAGACACACCCAGAAAACGGATCGGTGGAGAGCGGTCTGTTCTTCCCTCTGTTCCCCCTGGTTTCTGCTCTTCATCTGTATGTGTGTTTGTTTTCTGTGTTATTTCTTCCCTCCCTTCAGACATTGTGAACACTCCCAAACCCGATGAAAGAGCTATCATGACTTACGTTTCCTGCTTCTACCACGCGTTTGCGGGCGCGGAGCAGGTACTCAGCCCGTGCCGCCCGGGGCACCGGTTTTAGCTGTGTGTGCGTGTGTGTGCGTGTGCGTTTCTGGGTGTGTGTCCGTGCGCTTCACATCTTACCTCGGAATCTTCCTGAGTGTGTTGTGATGACCTAATACGCCCAGTTCCAAACTGTGACTCCTTCGTGTTTCTTAACAACTTTAACTTTAGACAGTTCCTGAAGTGTTGTTGTTGTTGCTGTTTAAATCCTTCCTTCCTTCTAAGATACTGCTTTGATTTCATTAGTTAATTGTGGGAAGCACTGGTGCTTTAGGAAAAAAATGCCCGGAAAATGGCACCACGGTCATTGAACAGTGACAGGGAGGTTGGGCAAGGACAGATGAGCGCCTTCTCAGGGCCCCTTGTTCTACTCTGCCTAGAAACTGCCTTCACCATTCAGTGATTTGTTCTAACATCTTTCAAAACTAATCTTAATTTAATGGAAACAGTGAAAGGATAATGATGTTAAAACCTCAGAAAAATTCACATTTCTTAAGACACACGTTGTGGGCAAATGGCCCTCAGCTTTCTCCTTACTCAACTGTCTCTTGCCCCTTCACATAATCTACTTGGAGAAAACAGATGGACTGGCAGGGGTGGGGAGAAGACACAGGATGTGTCATTTCTGTGATTCCTCTATGCCTGTCACCAGCAAATGACACTAACTGCAATTGGGGCTTTAGAGGCCAGGCTTTGAGACGGGCTGGGGGCCAGGAGGAGCTGTTTGCTCTTCTTAATTCATCATGGGGTCGTGGTTCAGGGCACTTTGCCACTTCTGGCCCAAGTTCCCCTCCACGAAATGACGGCTGAGAATTCTATATACCTCTGTGACTTCTCATGGAGGTCACACAAATCTTAAAGCAAGTTTAGCTCTGTGGAAGGATCCCTTCCAGCAAGTTCTGTGTATTCATTTCAAGACAAGAGGGCTTCAGCGAACTCGGTGCAGTGACAAGATATATTCAGGACCCAGTTTTTTGGTTCGTTTGTTTTTGTTTGTTGTTTTGTTTTTGTTTTTGTTTTTGTTTTTTGCTTTGATTTCCAAAGTTCTCTAGAGAGTTCGGACCCCGTAGTCACAAGGTCAGTAGAATGCTCAGGTGGACATTCAGGGACGGGGGATTTTGGCTTCCTTGACCTGTTTATTTCTGTCACTAACTTGCTTGATGTTTTACGAAGCTTGTGTTTTAGACTAATGGTATCTCCCCATTATTCCCCACAGTACATTCAGCCTGCCGTGTAAGTCTGTGTAAAAAAGGTGTGAAATGACTCCTAGTGTTCAACAGCCATACCCTCAGTCTTCCTCCACCCTAACCTTGAATCAGCACGCCATCTCCTCGTTTCCTCTCCTGCCCCACCACGTTCCATTTTGTGCATGCGCGTCCCTGTCCACAGAGCTGTCCTGTTCACCTATTGTGTTTTACAGGCTGAGACAGCGGCTAACAGGATATGTAAGGTTCTTGCTGTGAATCAAGAGAATGAGAGGCTGATGGAAGAATATGAGAGGCTAGCGAGTGAGGTAAAGGAAGTGGGTGCCCGGCAGTCCTGTCCATTCCCACCCAGAGGGAGAGGCACGGAGGGGGACACACTGGCTGTCAGTGTTTTCTTTCTTTGCATTTTTCATCTCGGACAGAATCAAAGTGGGAAAACACAGTTGATCTCAGAGCTTGCCTGTCTCGTAGCGACATACTGATTGGCACAAAAGTCATCGTGATGGGCTCCCCAACCGCCCCAAAGCGTAGAGGTAGTTTGCATGTTGGCAGACGTGGGATGTGATTCCGCACTCAGCTCTGCACCTCCAGGGTCAGGCGCCCCCAGGGGACACTGCATTACTTTTTTTTTTTTCTCCTGCTTCATTGGTTACTGACCTCACCTAGCGTGTGCCCTCCATTCCTCAGAAGCCCTGCTCCATGCTGCAGCTAAGCGTCCTGGGAACTGGTCCAGCCCATTGGGAGACACGACTCAGTCTTGAGTGCGTGTCTTATGAATGTCTAGAGGGAAATGTGGGGAAGACAGAGCTCCCTGTCCAACGCGTTTGAGCACAAATGTCCATGATGCCTTCCTCAGCTCTTCAGCCAGATTCTTGGTTAAAAGAGCGCTTTTCACGTTGCTCTTCTTTTTGTTCTGATTAGAGCCTAAAAAGCAACCAAGCAGTCTCGTCACTGCTGCTGTGTTGCTTCCCCAGTACAAGGGCTGGGCTGAGTGAAGGGCACAGCCACACCCTCTCTGGGCTGAATTCAATTTCAGTGACACATGTCAGTGACCAAATGGTCTTTGCTCTGACTCGGTTCAGCTGATATTTGGTCTGTCCTGGGAAAAGCGTCAGGATACTTGGAATAAATCTTCCAAAGGACTGGTTATTAGTAATCCAATCTGATGATATTTGAGTTTATGTTTTCATACCCCTGCTGTGGGAAAATTCAATTTGGCAGCATAGTTTAACCCAGGGACCAACATCAGGATAGAAGCACAACCAGGACCAAAGGACAGACGCCTAGTACTTCTGTCCTTCCTTTTCTTCCCTGGTCCTTCATTTATCCTCCTCAAACCCTTCAACTCTGGGCATATCACCATTGTAGTGAATTTTTATTCTTAAGTGCTCTAATTTTCCAAGTAATCATGAGTGTCCATTTTTAGTGGCTTTTCAACGTGACCATGATTTGAGACAAGGGAGCATATATACTACATTCTTAGGAATTCACTACTGTTTTCAATTCTGTCACGTGGATTTCCTCAAAAGCTAGATGATAAATTCAAATATACTTTGGCATTGAGTCAGTCCCAGATTTGCAATACAGCTTCCCGGTCAGTAGACTCATGAGATTTGAGCTTATTTGAAATATAATTACATTTTCAGTTAAACCCGATTCTTTGCTGAGTTTCCATCTCATGTCAGGTTTTTGTTTTTCATCTGAAAGCTCCATCCGGCATTTGTTTGCTAATGTCTGGTCCCCGAGTTTCCTGTAACTGTCACATTCTTGTGGAACATGACTCGTGCTGCCTTTCAGTTTTCGACCTGTGTGTGGGACCGTGGGGGTGCTCACCAGTGGCCGTGGGGTGGGGTCCAGGGGACACGGAAATTTTCATTCATGCCCCAGCACATGTGCATAGAGATGCCTTTTTATCCTCTTCCCTCAGTCCAGAGTATTCTATTCATACTCTGTCATCTTAGGAATATTAGGTGGCATCCATTCCAACTGTCGGGTGCTTCTGTTTTTCACCTGGGGGTGGGGGGACGGGTTGCTGGCCTCTTCAGCGGCATTTATGTCTTTTGGGGGCAGCTGTTGGAGTGGATCCGCCGCACGATCCCCTGGCTGGAGAACCGGACCCCGGAGAAGACCATGCAGGCCATGCAGAAGAAGCTGGAGGACTTCCGGGACTATCGGCGCAAGCACAAGCCACCCAAGGTGCAGGAGAAGTGCCAGCTGGAGATCAACTTCAACACGCTGCAGACCAAGCTGCGGATCAGCAACCGGCCCGCCTTCATGCCCTCCGAGGGCAAGATGGTGTCGGTGAGTGCCCGCCCCCAGGCCCGACGGTTTCCAAAGCCTCTTCCCTGACGGGCCGCCCAGAAGGCCACACTGACTTCTCCAGCTCCTTCCAGCGCATGGATAGGATGAGGGCCCCGTTAGCACATCAGTTGGGATGTTTTCTCCCCACCAGCTGCTCCTGGTGTGGTGCCCTGCCACGAGTGGCCCTTACCGCCTCCTCTGCCCTCCCGCAACTGTCATCATGTGCCCTCTCTTACCAGTCACCTGTGCAGGGCCTGGTGTGACAGGGGTCTCCCTCCCCGCAAGGCAGGCTCCCCTTCTCTCCAGGCTCACTTGTGCAAACCTTGCCACCTTGTCTGCCTGCTTGCAGTGTGTGGTCCTGGCCCTCGGCTGCCCTTCGCAGCGGAACATCCAAAAGGAGTCCCAGTGGCAGCCCTTGCCAGCTGCTCACTGCTCCTTTATTCCTTGTACTCTTCACCCTGCGGCCTGGCTTGTCCCCTCTGGAGACCGTTCCTGTTTGGCTCTGGGGGAGGGGTGTGTGTGTGGTGGCATTTTGGCTGTCACTTTCATTTCCATATTCTCTGCTGCTTGAACCCCGTTAACGATGCTGTTTGCTAGAAACTCTTTCTACTCTCGACCATGCCGTTTTCTTGCGACCCCACGGACTCCTTCCCTCTGCTGCCCACCCCCACCCCAGTGTGTTGGAGGACCTCTCCCAAGTGTGGTGCCGACCCTCTTCTGCACCCCGTACTCCCAGGGGATCTCCCCCAGGCCAGTGCCTCCCCAGCCCTGCGTCTCCAGCTCCGACTTCTGCCCGAGTCCCAGGTTCGCGTAGCCTCAGGGACGTCTCGGAGCCTTTCAGACCCTACCTGTCCCTGAGCCCCGCTGTGGCATGCTTGTCTTAGCAAATGGCATTGCCACGCCCAAGTTATGGACGCCCCAAGCCCAGGTAGTATCCACATTCTTCCTTTCCATCACCTTCTTGCCTGCGGTGCCTCAGCGGTCCTGGTGGCTCTGCATCCAGCTTCTGTCTTCACTCTGAGCCCTGCTGTCTACCTGCACGCGTCGCTCTCTGCTGAGCCACCCCCTCTCTCTCCCTCCTTTCCTCCCTCCTTCTCTCCCTCTTCCCTTGGGCCCCACCATGTCCCCCTCCCTGGCCCCTAAAGTTCCCTCTCTCCACAGCAGTAGCTGGGCTCTTTTTTTTTTTTTTTAAAGATTTTATTTATTTACTTGACAGACAGAGAGCACAAGTAGACAGAGAGGCAAGCAGAGAGAGAGAGTAGGAAGCAGGCTCCCTGCTGAGCAGAGAGCCCGACGTGGGGCTTGATCCCAGGACCCTGAGATCATGACCTGAGCCGAAGGCAGAGGCTTTAACCCACTGAGCCACCCAGGCGCCCCAAGCTGGGCTCTTTTTAAAACAAAAACCAGTGTGTCTCCCCTTCTCAAAACCCTCTCATGACTTTCCAGAGTATTTAGACTAAGATCCAGATTCATGAACCCGGCCTAGAGGATCCCGTGTGATCTGACCCCCTCCGTCCCCTGCAGATGGTCTCTGCTGCTGCGTCCTCACCCCCACGTGGCCTCACCTGCCTGGGGTCCTGCTCCCCACCCACGGGGCCAGCCCCCCTCAGTCCTTAGCGCTCACTCCCGCCTCCTCATGTAACTGGGTTTTTGTGTCACTGAGGTAACTTGGCTCAGATGTGTCTTCTCCAAGTGACCTACCTGAAGGAACCCCCCCGCGGGGCTCCTAGCCTCACCTGACCCCGTTTTGTCTTTACCTCACAGCCAACCACTGTCTGTGGTGACCTTGTTTCATTACAGTTGACCCTCAAACAACACGAATTTGACCTGCACAGGTCCACTTACATGTGGACTTTCTTCAGTAAATACAGGACAGTGCTATAAGCGTATTTTCCTTTTGATTTTTTTGATCGCATTTTGTTTAGAATAAGAATACGGTATATAACACATAGGACATACAGCATATGTGTTAGTTAACTGTCTACATTACCGGTGAGGCCTCTGGTTAACAGTGGGCTGTTAGTAGTTAAGTTTTGGGGGAGTCAAAGTTTGTACACTGACTTTGATCTGTGTGGGAGGTTGGCGCTCCTAACCCCTGTGTTCTTCAAGGTCAACTGACCTTGTTTCTTTTCTCCCCCGCCATTCGTGCAAGCTCTCAGGGGCAGGGAATCTTAAAGGTATCATCTATTCTTCTATCTATAAAAGTCTCTTGCTGTCATCCAGGAATTGGTTGTTGATGGCAGGCTGGTTGGATGGTTGATTTGAATTGAGTCACTTAGAGGTGTCATCTTTAAAAAATTAAAGCCTCTAAGCCTTTGTGCACATCTGGAGAAGTATCAGGCATTTATTGACTGATGAGAAAAACCATATTAGTTTTAAAAAGGCCCTGGCAATAAGTAAGACCTTTCTTTTCTTTTTTAAAGAAATGTATTAGGGTATATGGAGAGCAGATTTAATATTATTTTTTCCTGTTTTTTTTTTTTTTAATTATGTTATGTTAGTCACCATACAGTACATTGTTAGCTTTCGATGGAATGCTCCATGATTCATTGTTTGCATAGAACACCCAGTGCTCCATGCAAAATGTGCCTCCTTAATACCCATCGCTGGGCTACCCTGTCCCCCCATCCCCCTCCCCTCTGAAACCCTCAGATTGTTTCCCACATTTCCATAGTCTCTCATGGTTTGTCTCCCCCTCTGATTTCTTCCCATTCAGTTTTCCCTTCCTTCCCCTAATGTCCTCCCTGCTAAGACCTTCCAGAGCCAAAACAGTGGAGTGGTTATTTGGGGGCAGGGTGAGGGGAAAGCAAGGAGATGAAAACACAAAAGAAAACCTGTCAGACTCCTGGCAAAGGGGATTTTTAGAAAAGCGGGAGGCCGGAGGTAACAAACCTGCTTTTGCGTGTGCTTGAACGCCCCCAGGACATTGCCGGCGCCTGGCAGAGGCTGGAGCAGGCAGAGAAGGGCTACGAGGAGTGGCTGCTGAATGAGATTCGGAGGCTGGAGCGTGTGGAGCACCTGGCGGAGAAGTTCAGGCAGAAGGCGTCCACGCACGAAACGTGGGCTTACGGCAAGTGTGCTGGCCTGGGGTTGGGTTCCGAGAACATCAAGGCTGAGCCGTGGACAGAGCCACAGTGTGCAGCCTCCACACGCCCCCATCAGTGAACCTGTGGGCACAGGTGTCCCCGCCCCTCTCCACGTCCTGCAGTCCCAGTCCTAAATGTCTTCAGGAGGTGGGTGGGGAGACTTCTTTTCTAGTGGAGCAGATAATGTGCTTTTTCACAAAACGGCACCCGAAACGCATTCTTCCCACACTTACTTACATAAGTCCTGGCCTCCCCCTGTCTTTCCCCACTCTTGTTCCCTTCGATCCGCAAGTATCTGTTTATTCCCTGTCGGTCAGACAGCCCAGGCCCAGAGGCTAGGTTCTGCCACTAGAATGTTTAATGTTAAACGCCACGAAGCAACAGAATTTCCCATGTAGAAAATCTGCTTAGAAGGAGGAATGCAAGGGATCGTTTTCTACAGTCTTAGCCGCCTTATTTCACTCAGGTTTATCTATTTCTCTCAGATATGCAAACATATCTCTTTCCAAAGCTATGATACTATGATCCTGTATCTATATTTTTATTTTTTATTTTTTGCCTGCCTGCTCTTTGCTGAGGTAGAGGAACATAACATTCTCCCCACCACATCATCTGTTTTGAGGAAGGTCAGGGAGGTTCCCCTCATCCTTTGGTTCCTTTTTGCTTTGGTGGTGTTTGATCGTCGATGTTGTCCAGTGAGAGGGCAAGAGGCACGGGTCTGCAGCCACGCAGGTTGGAGGCCCAACTCTGACACTTCCCAGCTAAGAATTTTGTATGAGCTCCTCATGTGTCAGTGCCCCAGTGTCCTCTTCAAAGGGGAACACCAGGAACACCTCTCACATAGGCTTTGCATGAGGATGTAATGAGTTCACAGTATAAAGCACTTAAATCCATATCTGGCACAAAGGAAGTGCTCTGTGTTGTTGTTAAATGTACGAACACTTGCTTTCCATTTCCAGCTTCATAAAATTAAATTCTGAAAGGTCATCAACCAGGAAGAAATGTGAGTCCATTTATAATCACAGCAGTTGCTTGATTCAGAAATATTTGTGGGGAAATAGGTGGAGGTTCAGAGAGAGAAACTTCTAGTATGGTCAGGAAAGAAACCACAGGCTATATTTAACCACAGAAAATACTTTCCAGAAAAAAGATATTTGGAGTCAAGGTTGAACTGAGGGCAGCCTAGGAGAGTCCAAGTGTCTTGTCTAACTATCCCAGGTAATTCTTGTGAACTAATAATTACTAACTTAACTAAGCATCACACTGGAAAATCAGGTACTTATTACTTGGGATTATGAGGAGTGCAAATCTGTTATTTAGCCTGGACTCAATGTACTTCTCCCCTCCCCCCGGCCATGTGTAGACACGAGCTTTTAGAACACAGAGGGACTTGGGCAATGTTAGCATAGTTAGAGCCTGGAAACCCTTGACACCTGTGCCACTGTGTCTTTTCCCCTTCTCTTGGTTCTTGGGAATCAGAAGCATCAGCAAGAACTTTGCAGGTGCCAGGAAGCTGATGTGGGACATCAGAATATTCATACTCCCTTCTGCAACCCTTGCAGGCAAAGAGCAGATCTTGCTGCAGAAGGACTATGAGTCAGCGTCTCTCACCGAGGTCCGGGCCCTGCTGCGGAAACATGAGGCCTTCGAGAGCGACCTGGCCGCCCACCAGGACCGGGTGGAGCAGATAGCAGCCATCGCACAGGAGCTCAAGTAGGTGCTGTCTGCTGTCCACAGGCGCTGTTGCTCCCATGTGGCTGCCTGGCTTTACCTGACAAGCCCCCGGACCATGGATACAGTGCAAGGATTCCCCTGGAGAGCTTCCCCAGAGCATTTCTAGGCAGGGCAAGGCTGGCCTGTACTCAGTTTAGGAAGAACCAAGCTGGAGGCCTCTGTATTTCCAAGCAGCTCAACAGACAGACGTCAGCTTTGCTTCTCTGGATGGGCTAGAATTCCCCGGGCCCTCCCATCCACCAGCACACCCCAGCCCCACCCCAGGCAGCTTGCTTCCAAGAGGGTTAGAAATGAGCATGGAGGGCTGGGGTCCAGCTTGGAAAGGCTGCCTCTCCCAGGTCGGGGTACAGAACATCCACACACCAAACAGAAATGCCTGCCTTACCTCCCAGGAGGGCATACCACAGCCCTGCTTTTTCTGTGTCATCTGATATGTGCAGTTTCTTTTGCATGCTCTCTGTTTTATGGGAGGGAACAGCATGGATAGAGTCCAGGCTGGTGTAAGCCCCAGGGGGCGTTCTCAGGGCCCACTTGTCGCGGGTACACCCTCTGGCTCTGACCCACATCCGGGGAGACACCTCCCTGCAGTTTCTCGAAGCCTTTTTTCGAGACCCTTGCCCCCTTTGGATAAGTACCGATTTCATTCCCAACTCCCTTCCCTGTCATTGTAATCACAGATATACCTGCAGAAGTTTCGGAGCCTGAAATCACATAAGGATAACTGTCCCAGAATAATTTTTAGAAACACAAACATTTACTTTCCTATGTTAGATTTTCAGACTTCCACGTTGCTCACTTTTGGGTAGAGCAAACTCATGGACTAACAGATACGGCCTCTTTTAAGACTATCCTATTCGTTTTTTAGTCTTGGTAAATATTAGCCTTGGTAAATAAACCCTTAATCATTTGTGATCTTCATAATCCAATTTGTACCCCAGATTTGTGGTCTTTACAAGAGCATGCTTCTTGAATGTTGGGGGTGTGACTGCTTGTTAGCAGCTGCAATTAAAGTAAGGGATAAACTAAACTCAAGCTATTTAATGCTCTATAACCAGTGAATAGTTCGGAATGGCTTTAAGTGTTGTCCGTAAAATTTAAGGAGTAGTTTTGTGGTATCTTCCTGGAATATCCGGTGTCCGTTCTTCACACCATCCAAAGAGCCACCACATACAAAACTTAAATCTGTGTTCATCTCAATGTATTCCTTCCTTGTTTTTTTACAAAATAATAAAATAATAAAAAAATAAATCAGTGCTCGTGCGGCTTGCCAAGTGCGGAAAACCCAGTATGCCCAGTTCCACAAACCTTCACTCCTTGAGAGCAGCTATTTTTAGAACTCTCTGTGTAAACTTTGTATGAATTAGAGAAATGAGAAATGGATGTACCCCCTAAAGGCAATGATGGGGAAGGGAGGGTTGTGGTCTCCATCATGGGTCCATAGAAGGACCCCAGGTGGTGGCTTTTATTCTTTTTTTTTTTTTTTAAAGATTTTATGTATTTATTTGACAGAGAGAGATCACAAGTAGGCAGAGAGGCAGGCAGAGAGAAAGGGGGAAGCAGGCTCCCTGCTGAGCAGAGAGCCTGATGGGCTCGATCCCAGGACCCTGGGATCATGACCTGAGCCGAAGGCAGAGGCTTAACCCACTGAGCCACCCAGGCACCCATTTTTTTTTTTTTTAAGATTTTATTGGTGGTTTTTAATCCTTGAAGTCTTTATTCTCCATGATATTTGCATTTTGAAGAGCCATAGCCTTTTCACTTTGTATTCAAGGCTGCTTGAGTTGTTGGTATGTTTTGTTTCAGGGGGTGGGGGGTGTTATACCAAGGAGCTTAAGAAACTAACAGCGGCTCAGTCACATGAAGGGTTCTGTGCACATGGAAAGCTGCTTGTAAGCTGGACAGGCTTTACCCTCTGCACAAACCCTCAGCTCAGGACCACAGAGTGCGTCCTTTGTTCAGTAGCAGAAGCAATAACATTTAGGACCTGAGAAGTTAGTATTATTTAAGAGGAAAAGAAAAGCACCTGGTAAATAACCATTGCCTTAATTTAAAGTCAATGGAAGAAGTAAATGAGCACCAGCCTCAGGGGAATGGATTTGGTAGGATGGGTGGGAGGGAGTTTCCTTAAATTTGCCTTGTCTCTCTGGACTGTGTGTGAAGTCTCTCCTGAAGGTGTCTTTAAAGGTCTGTGAGCCTCTCGCTTTCGTCTTAACTTTTTGTCCCCAGAGATGAGAAGTGAACCTTCTAGCTGGGAATTTGTTTGAATGCCAAGTTCACCTTACAAAGATCCCATTAGGATGCATAGACCGGACTTGAGGGGAAAGACGATTTGCTTCGTAAGACATCATGTTGTTCTTGGCGTCATACCAGTGGCATTAGACAAGTCAGAAGTTCTGTCCAGAAGAGGAAGGGCTCTGGTCTGCTAGTTTTTCAAGATTCCTGCAGAGCTAGATGCCGCCACAGTGTCCCTTCTGGACCTGGCTCTCCACCCCAGCCCTGAAGCCCAGTGCCCTTCGAGGGGAGCCAAGGACACGATGGGGTGCAAGCTGATACCTCTCTCCCCCTTGACTCACTTTGCTGTTCCAGTAGCTGTGGCTTTGGGCGGCCCACAGGCCTGTCCTCCAGGTCAGATGGTTGGCTTTGTTTACAGGTACACTGACACTTAAAAATAATACTCTTGGGGGGCGCCTGGGTGGCTCAGTGGATTAAGCCGCTGCCTTCGGCTTGGGTCATGATCTCAGTGTCCTGGGATCGAGCCTCGCATTGGGCCCTCTGCTCAGCAGGGAGCCTGCTTCCCCTCTGTCTCTGCCTGCCTCTCTGCCTACTTGTGATCTCTCTCTCTGTCAAATAAAATAAACTAAAAAAAATAATAAAATTAAAAAATAATAATAATAATAATACTCTTGGGCCGGGCCATAATGAAATCAGCTTGGGGCACAGAGAAGACAGGATTTTTGACTGTATAGAAAACCGTTGGACCAGCAAGAGTTTTATTCATTCTTCCTGGAATCTGTCAAAGATCAATGATCATGTTTGCAATGGTGACAGTTAACAAATCCCTGAAATATTCTGCCACTTTTTCCTCAGATCTTAAAAACGAAAGTCTGTTTGAGCCCATGTCCATTTTCCTCATAACATCAGGGAAAGTTCATCTTTGTTTTCACTCCCCGCAGCGAACTAGACTATCATGACGCCGTGAACGTCAACGATCGGTGCCAGAAAATCTGTGACCAGTGGGACAGACTGGGAACGCTTACTCAGAAGAGGAGGGAGGCCCTGGAGGTGAAGCCTGGTGACCTGACTTCCCGTCAGCCACCTGTTGACATAAGATCTTTTCACAGAGGCTCTTGAATTAGAGTCCCTGTTATTAATTTTCCCTGCTTTTTTGTGGCATGTTGTGTCTAAAGCAAAACAGGTTGTCTCATGAGAGGAGCCACCACAGAGAATATGAAAAATAAGAGAAAGTGGGAGATGTGAAGTGGGTAGCTTTGTCCCATAATTTATCCACAGAGCAGGGAAGCATATTTTTTTTTCAGTGAAGCGTACTTTTGAATTTAAAAAAAAAAAAAAGAGGAATCCAGAGGTAGTAAGATGATGGTACAAACCCATTTTGTATCAGGTGGTGATTACAGGACTCAAAACCATGCCCAGAGAGAGTGGGAGGATCTCTGTGTTAGATCCTGAAGTAGGATTTGAGAACGTTAAGCTGTAGTTCCTCTGTCTTCACTTAGGTCAGTGACATCTGGGAAAGGTGTGAGGTGTGTTGCCCAGAAGAGGAGGACAGTGTGTTGAGTGTTGTTACCTAGCATGTTTGGGGAATCAGAGCTGACCTTAAGGGTCCTATGTCAGTCGGAAGCCAGTGACTACATCCCCCCGATGGAGTCTCAGTTTTCAGAAAAGTAGCACAGAGCAGAGTACTCTCCTTTGAAAACAAGCCTATTCTGGATGTTATTAATTTTTTTTTTTTTTTTAATTCAGAATCCACTTCAGGGACCTGTAGGGCTCAGCCTAATCACGGAACACTGGCTAATCTTTTGTATACACATGCTGATGATGAGTGCATTGTGATTAACAAAATGTTAGATAACAGTTGTTTGTTCTGGAACCTGTGTTGCCATCTTTGGAGAGAACTTTTTGTATTTATCCGTGATAATGCTTCTCTGTTTAACTTCTCTCCAGAGAACTGAGAAATTGCTAGAAACCATTGATCAGCTTCACCTGGAGTTTGCCAAGCGAGCGGCTCCTTTCAACAATTGGATGGAGGGCGCCATGGAGGACCTGCAGGACATGTTCATTGTCCACAGCATTGAGGAAATCCAGGTACCTGAAGCCCCAGCCCCATGCCCGTACTGCGCTCGAGAGGAAGTGTCATTTTAAAAACGTGGAATTCTTTTGTTTTGCTTCTTACTAAGAAAAATGTAGCTAGGCAGCCCAAATAACCCTTGGACCCTTAGCTTAAAAATGTGTGCACGAGGCTTGGCGGCGATGGAAAAATTAACATCATCTGACAATGGTGAAGACATCTAAAAGGGCCTGTTCTTTAAAAAATTCTGTGGAGTCCTTGAGCAACATTGACATTTATGCCCTTGGATGGTATTTGTAGAAAGGTGTGAGTTTATTGGCTGTTGAGATAAGGACCTTGCAAATACTTGCATATTACTGTTTGTTGAGATCTATATAGTTTTGCTGGGCCAAAAACATAAGAAACCACAAAGCAGCACCTCCTATTTCCCGTAACACCAGAATGCTCTGCTTCTGATTTCTTCCAGAACTTCAAAGTTGTGAGTAAGACTTCTGTAAGGAGTCACGTTAGGGAGGAGAGTTCCTCTCAAAGAGCCAGCACCTAGTCTACTGAGAGGCCAGTGTACAATGAATTTGATGTACAGTGGAATATTCAGGGAAAATACTTCTAAATTCTTCTTTCTGTAAAATAGGTAAATCATCAGAAAGAATCCAAATATGAAGGAAGGCTGAAGGTTGGAATTTGAACCCACACCTCCCTGCCAAGGAACATTCTGGAAGGGTTTACACCTGGGTGTAGGAAGAAAGAAATTACTTTGTTGAACATTGCATGTTTTTGTGTGTGCGTTCTTAAGCAGAGGTTAGCAACCTAAAATCATTTATTTTTGGAATGAGTGAGACTTCTAAGTTTGCTGTGGAAGCCATACCTAATGCATGATATAGTTTCTTCCTTGGGTGTAAGGTCAGTCTCTCTATAGCAGCCAATCTCTTGCAGTGACTATAGTGACTGTTAGCTAGGCACTGGAAAGTAGTTTGCCAGGCATCTACCTAGACCAGAACCAAGGGGCTCCTGCCTTACACATTAGGGCCAAAGGATAGGTTTGATAAATGGAGGTTTTTAAAGCCGTAGGGGGAAAGAGTTGGTTTTCATGGCCTTCTCCTTTTGAGAAGTAGGGATGTATTTCCTGGTGGTCTTTAAGTATAAAGGCAGGAAACGGTAGTTTCTTTTGTTGGACTACAAAGGTAAGAGGTTAGAAAGGGCAGCTGAGTTCTGTTTGTCAGTGGAGAGTAAAACACAGACAGTAGTTGGGGATCAAAAATTATGAAAGCAAACTTTTTTTTTTTTTAAAGGAAACAGTTACTTTTTTTTTTTTTGAAGACTTTGGATTCATAGCCATTAATTAGTCATCGTGGTTATCTTTTTTTCCATTTCCAAGGAACCTGACTTTTGTGCACCAAACCACTTTCTGAAAACATCCAGAATTTGTTTTCCCCGCACAGATTCCTGCCCTTATAGAAGGCATACACACATGTGCAGAAGGGAACACCAAAACCTGTAGCATCCACACGACAGTAAAGTTCCCTCCACTTCTGTCTCTGGGTTAGAGTCTGATCACTGCTCACGAGCAGTTCAAGGCCACGCTGCCGGAGGCGGACGGCGAGCGGCAGTCCATCATGGCCATCCAGAACGAGGTGGAAAAGGTGATCCAGAGCTACAACATCAGAATCAGCTCCAGCAACCCCTACAGCACTGTCACCATGGACGAGCTCCGGGCCAAGTGGGACAAGGTGGGTGACCGAGGCGGGCGTTCCCGGAGCCAAGGCGGAGGGCGGGCATAAATACTTGGGGGAACGAGAGTGACTGAGCTGAACGACAATCAGGGTTTCCCCGGCTTTCACAGTGTTGGAACCAGGCACACCTCTCATGGAGCAGATAGAAGGGAGCTCTGAGGTGTGGTACAACACGAGAGACTTTCATGGGCCGAGGGGAGTGGGAGCAAGGAAGTCAGACTAGGCAAACAAATCTGGTTGGTTATTGCGAGGTTGCTTTCCTTCAGGGGGTAGCAGGCATCTGTCTGGCAGATTATCTCAATGTGCTCATTGGGCCACTGACTGTTGATTCTGCTCCTGGGCAAACAGGAGCTGGAACTGAGTCTCGGATAGGTGACATGGGACTTAACCTGAGCGACTCAATTGCGAGAGTGTTGTCTTGTTTTTAACAGATGAAATATGTTAGACTCTTAAGTGCCACTAGGCAGCCTCTGATCTGTAAGGAGAGAAAGTAGATGGACATTTGGGTGGCTCGGATGGCTTGGACGGTTAAGCAGCTGCCTTTGGCTCAGGTCATGATCTCAGGGTCCAGGGATCGAGTCCGACATCGGGCTTCTTGCTAAGCAGAGAGCCTGCTTCTCCCTCTTTTTGCCCCTCTCCTCTTTCCCTCTCTCTCTGACAAGTAAATAAAATCTTAAAAAAAAAAAAAAAAAGGTAGAAATATTTTTCCTTAAGGAAGATCTTATAAAATGTTGGCAAAATCAGTATAGGTTATGAGACTAATACCATAAGGGAAACTATTTTTAAAACCCCTACTGAAAATTTGGTGCACTCAAGCCTGTCTATAGTACGTACTCCATTAAACAATTTTTAGAATATGGGATAAGACACTTTCCAAATGTGTGTTAATTTTAAATGCAGAAAAATTGCCTGGAAAACGGGGGAACTCAAGGACTCCTGCTGACGTGCTGCGTTTTAGATTTTGGGAAACTGTCCACAGATTTAATTATAGTCCACATGGGATCATTTAAGAGTTTTTGTCTCGTCCTTAAGAAAAAATTTATCCTCATGGTTTGAATTCGAGTACAGTTATCTCCAAATGCTACTACAGAGTCCCTCAAAGTCAGTCCACCAAGTGGATCTGAGGTGGCTTGCTGTGAAAACACACGAGCAACAATTGTTCAGTTATCAACAGTGCAGAAGGGGAGAAGACCAGGTCTGGGGAGGAGAGAGGATTTCTGAGAGATGGGACCGACGGACTGCATTTGAGCTTCAGACGTAGCTCAGGCCTTCTGACAACCATCGTGGAAACGAACATGTTGAGCTAAGTCTTCCTCCTGAAGAATAGGAAATTAGGTCCTTTCTTAAAATGGGACAAACATTTCTCCCAGCATGAAGTTGAAGAGCAAAGTGGGCATGTGGATTTTTGTGAAAGGGACATTATGAACAATGACGTCTGTAGGAGCAGTTTTGCAGAAAATGCAAAAAAGAGGTCTGAAATAGTTCCTTTGTCTGTGGATTCAAAGGGAACTCAGGCAGGGCATGAAACTGTAAATCACAGGGTACAAATGGAATGAGAGAGGTGTAGGCTGGTGCAACGCTGTCCTGTGATCGCACATTAGATAAGAGTTGAACTCACGAACCTAAGCAGGGATCCTTAACTTTTTTGTGTCTTGGATCCTTCCGGCAGTCTGTGGCAGCCTGTGGGTCCCTTCAGATAAATGTATTAGTAAATTCCTAAAGACGTTTAAGGTGGCAACAGAAACAAATGATGTCAAAATATAGCCATTAAAATGTTTTTTAAAAGCTGCTGTATGGTAATGGCTGTGCTCCTGCACGGACACATTTTAAACCAGGGCCTAGCAGCAGATCTGGTCATTTCGAAGCAGGGATGAGTGTGCGTGCTATTTTGAGAGGCAGGCAATAACTCCTGTTACATGAGACTGTCTGTGATTTTTTACTGTGATCAAGACGCAGCACGGCTAAATATGACTATGGATTTGCTGCCCACATTCATAATCGAAGGAAATGCTAACTTTCAGTTAGAGAGCATGAAAATAAAGATGTCAGCTCTCCCTCACTCAGGTTCACAAATCCTCTGCGCTTTGGACTGGGCCCCTGAAACACCTCCCCAACCCCTCCACCCCACCCCACTCTTGGCTGCAGGGACCTCCTTGTCTTTAATGCAGGTACACTCTGCCTTTCCACTGCATGGCTGCCAGGACTAGACCCAGCTCTCCCTCAGTTCCTATAGTAGGGGCGCTCGGTCTCCCTACTTCCCCTTTCCCCCCCCCTCCCTATGTCCGCCCCCCCCCCTCCCGCCCTGCACTTTGGACCATAGGCACAAATCTTGGTCACACCCCTACAGGATGCAGGCTGGCCCCTAATCCCTGTGCCCTTGGTCCCTGACAGGTGAAGCAGCTTGTGCCCATCAGGGATCAGTCCCTGCAGGAGGAGCTGGCCCGCCAACATGCCAATGAGCGTCTGCGGCGCCAGTTTGCCGCACAGGCCAACGCCATTGGGCCGTGGATCCAGAACAAGATGGAGGTAGGATGGTGCCTTTCCAAAGAGCTTCTTGCAGCCCTTGAAATGAGCCCCTGTGTTGACCTAACAGTGACCCCTCTTCTGCTTCTCTGCTTGTTGCCCCGCTCAGTGCTATGGGGGCCCTTGATGTAGCACCGGGCTTTACTCCTTTGGGTCCCTGAGCTCGTGTAGCCTGCAGACCTCGGTGCAGTGTGAGGGGGCCCCACTGAAAAGGGCGATGAGGCCGCTCTTGCTGCTATCTGTTCATTTGGACATTAAAAAGGATGTTGGAGCTCTTTCTTGGTGTTTAGTCTCTGTGGGACCTAGATTCTAAACCCTCCGTCCCTAAGGAGGACGTGGGAAGAGTCACAAATCTTTTGCATTTTCAGAACATTTAAGGAAAAGTGATCTTGGAATGGTACTGATTTGGGGGTTCATTTTATCACTAAGAACAGCCAAGAGATACCTGTTGCCCTTCATGTGTTTCTCCCAACCTCCCTTTTGGTGATACAATATTAGCTTCCTCCTTAAAGGGAAAAGCTGTAGGAATATGAAATTCTTTTGACCTTCCAGTGGTCTTCAATCTGTCTGGCAGCTTCTCTCCTGCAGAACATCCCCCAGCCTCCTCCAGAACAGGGCAGCTGGGACCCAGGGAGCTTCCCTCTGCAGCCGAAGAAGAAACGACTCTTCTCTTATCCCTCTTCTTGCTTTGCTGTTTTGGATCTCCATTGATTCCCACCTCCCCCCAACCACCTAGATGAACTAGAGCTAGAACTGCTGTCCCGCCATGGGACTGCTGTTTCCCACCACCCTGGAGAAAATCGGGGGACTCTAGGGGCTGTCGCATGCGGTCGTGGCTTCGGCAGCTCACCCATGGATCCTGACTCGCACACGGCGGGCCCCAGAGGCCGGCTCACTGGTTTGCCTCCCTCTGCTTGCCCCGTCAGGAGATTGCCCGCAGCTCCGTCCAGATCACGGGGGCCCTGGAAGACCAGATGAACCAGCTGAAGCAGTACGAGCACAACATCATCAACTATAAGAACAACATCGACAAGCTGGAGGGAGACCATCAGCTCATCCAGGAGGCACTGGTCTTTGACAACAAGCACACTAACTACACCATGGAGGTACACGGGCTTGGGGCTTTGCTTCCCGCTGTGACCGTGTCACCACCTCTTGGGGTGCTTCCCCATGGAAGTGGGGGATCTTCAAGCCTTCCCTGTGCCTCTATGTGGAAAAGCTCCATGAACTGTTTCAGGAGCTATGGAAGGGTTGGTTTTCACCATCCTCGTCCTCGTTAGCATGACGGTGAAGTCATTGCACTACTTGGAGAGTAACTGAAGGTTCCTGGTTCTACCAGTCTGGCCCCGTTTGCTCCCCTGGGAGCCGGCAGGTGTAACCCTGGGCCCATCCTGCTAGTTGGTAAATGGAAATCTATTTTGAGTGACAGATAGACTCTCCATTGTGCATTTTATTTAGAAAGTGCCACTTGCCGCTGTTAGAATCCCGCTCTCACTTCTGAGCGCTTCCCACTACAAAATCTTAGGAAGAGTAAAAAATTAGAATGAGAAAAGTACAGATAATAATAGAGTTGGGTAAGCCCTACTTACCTCCCTCTGGGTCTAAGCCCTCCGGTTAGGAAAACCAGGAGGGCAAGATGGACAGGACAGAAGAACCCAGAGCTGACCATTTCCTTTTTCTTCTGGTAGCACATTCGTGTCGGGTGGGAGGTGCTGCTGACGACCATCGCCAGAACCATCAATGAGGTGGAGACCCAGATCCTGACGAGAGACGCAAAGGGCATCACTCAGGAGCAGATGAATGAGTTCAGGGCCTCCTTCAACCACTTCGACCGGGTACGTCTCCCCCGACTTGCTCGGAAGGCAGCACTGGGGATGTGAAAATGCACTGGAAATCCTATTCATGATCTTAGTGCAAGTCTTACTGCCCTGTAAACGTTACAGGGAAACAGGATGATGAACGCCAAGGGAAACCACCAGCAAAAACACAGTGCTAGGCTCTGATGTTGCGCCTGGGGACTTGAGCTGGAGGTTCGCAGGTGGCTTTCTGCAGGTGGCTGGTGGGTGGTGGCTTTGTAGTCGATGGCAAAGCCAGAAGGAAAAGTCTGTCCCAGATGCAGTGTGGTCGTTGGACTTAGATCTTTTCTAAAGATTTAAATATGAAACCCTGAGGTACATTTCCCAAGTATTTAGGTGAAACCTCCAATGAAAACTTAACGTACTCTTTTGACATACAAAACCCATTTTTTTAAATTAATAAAATGGACTCATGACAGGTTTTAAGGAAAATGCACCAACAGAACGATGATGACCATTTTCGTGATAATGGCATATAAAAAGGTGCTGCTTTTAAAATACTTCCTGGGATTTTGATTTGAATCATATTGAGTAAAACCAATCCTTTATACAAAAATTCCCAGTTTGCATATCATATGGCTAAAAGTGACGTCTAAGGCCACATATCATTTGCTAAAGATCCTTAGAAAAGGGTTTTTCATTACTCTGTATGGGACAGGTGTATATGGTTTATAGTCCTCAGTAAACGGTTCTCAAAATGCCTCTGGGCAGGGAGCCCAGGTGGTTCTGTGGGTTGAGTGCCTACTCTCAGTTTCAGCTCACGTCATGATCTCAGGTCGTGAGATCGAGCCCCGTGTCAGGCTTGCGCTGGGCATGGAGCCTGCTTGAGATTCTCTGCCCCTCCTCACTGGCCCCCACAATCTAAAAAACAAGTCTCTGGGCTGTGCAGCCAGGTTCAGACCTGATAGAGTTCAGACTATAGACCTCTGATGGGGGCACAGCTATTTGAATCCAAGACAGTGAGATCGTAGAGGAGGACAACGCAGAACCTGCCAAGTTAAAAAAAAAAAATGCATTTAAATATTAAGCAGTATATGTTTGGGGGGGGTAATGAAGTGTGCTTGAGGTCGTGGAGACAGGTGTCAGGGATGCGGATACATTTCGGGTCATCTTCTATTGAATAGTGAGGGTATGAATGGCGGAGGGCACAGCAGACATGCCCTGAGGGGCTCTTACTGGAGCTTCTAGAGTGGAGACCTCCCACGACGGTGGCCATTGGCTGCCTTAGCGAGGTGGACCCGAGGGTCAGAGGCGGGGAGAGGAAGTGACCAGAGGGTCTTAGCACAGCATGCACGTCCCTAACGTCTAGGGTTTTGTGTGATGCCTCAGTTTCTGGAGAGTTGGGGTTGTCATTTGTTCTGACGTGGCCTTTTCTCAGCTGTGGTAGCTGTCATCTGTATGGGCTTCCTACTTGCTCCTCTGGGCAGACCCTTGTGGCGTTTATGGGGAGAGGCTGTGATGCCTAGAGGGGTCACACGATCCTGGCCCACGGGCCTGGGAGTGCTTATAGGGTCCCTGGGCCTGAGTTCTAGGAGCTGTTGTTAAGGGGGACCTCCACAAGTGAGGACCCCTTGGGGCCACGAGAGCATGATGATTTCTCGGAGCACTTGGGGCTATGTCGTACGTGGCAGTAGTTGGTTCCCGACTGGGTCATTCTCACGGCTCTGGGTGGTTTTTTCCTGTGGTTGTCGTGAATGTGTAGTCTCCTATCACTTTTGCCTGGTGGTTATCCCCTGACTCCTCCTTCCTTTCTAAGAAGCTATTTTGTAATATCCTTGTGTTGGTTCCATCCCCTTAGAAGTCGGGGGTGGCCTTTCCCATCTCCTCGGCAAGGCTCCACGGGGCCTTTCTCTTACCGGATTCTGTCCTGTTCGCTTCACTTGTTTGCTTTGTCCCTAATTTTCTGAGTCTCCGTTCTTTGTATTTGTCGGCAGAGGAAGAACGGCCTGATGGATCATGAGGATTTCAGAGCCTGCTTGATTTCCATGGGTTATGATTTGGTAAGACAGAAGTTAACATTTTACAAGGATTGTAAAATGTTTTTTGAGTTTGGACTTACGTTACAGGAAATGACTAGCTTAGCGTGTGATCGCACATTTGGGATCGGTTCACTTTCATTGTATAGGGTGATCTTTCTGAAGGTTTGCTTGCTGCTGTATAAAAATCATTTCACAGAACCAGAACATATATTGTTATTCGTAATCAGTCAGATTTTTATTTTTCCTAGTGAAG
Source organism: Mustela putorius furo (assembly GCF_011764305.1). Taxonomy (NCBI): domain Eukaryota; kingdom Metazoa; phylum Chordata; class Mammalia; order Carnivora; family Mustelidae; genus Mustela; species Mustela putorius. The sequence goes on from NW_025421577.1 coordinate 499,772, forward strand.
GAAGGAAACATGAACTTTTTAAGACAACTTTATTGCAAACTGTAGTTCCCTCATAAAAGTGTGAACACCTCAATGACTTTTGGTAGCCTGATGAATTTCAAAGTTCTTTTCCCTCTTACTCTAATGTGTATTTGAACATGAGCTGCTTTGATTCTTTTCAGACCCTTAAAATAAAAATTACGAGGGCCGTATTCTGAACTGCCTTCTACTTAGCAGTTGGTTGTGGTCGGAGGAAAGGCCCAGCTCCCTTGCTCTCTTAGTTCTCCTCCAGAAGTCCGTTCAGGCCTGAGGGCTACAAGGACAGAGAGAGGAAGGAATTCGGACATTTGAGAGCTTCTGGCTTGACATTACAGCAACTTGTAACATCATTTGATGGCAGTAAACTTAAGTTACTCCGCTGGGGAATCTGTTCCAAAGACTGAAGGGAAATGCAGGGAGTGTTTGAGTGTTCAAACCATGAGGAATTTGCATGTCAGGAGTGAAAGGACGGGGAATGGCACTGTTGAGGATTGTGTCCCGTTAAAGTACCTGTTTCTTTGCAACCTCGCCTCAGGGTGAAGCTGAATTTGCACGCATCATGACCCTGGTGGATCCCAACGGACAAGGCACCGTCACCTTCCAGTCCTTCATCGACTTCATGACAAGAGAGACGGCCGACACTGACACGGCGGAGCAGGTCATTGCCTCCTTCCGGATCCTGGCTTCTGATAAGGTGTGCAGTGACAGATCTCCTTCTCCCATCCAAGTACTAACCAGGCCCAACCCTGCTTAGCTTCCGAGATCAGACGAGATTGGGCGCATTCAGGGTGGTATGGCCGTAGACGACAGATCTCCTTCTGCTTTTGTGGGAGCTCATGGCATTGTTCTAGTAAAGCAGGAAACAGCGTTGCCAAGTAAAAACCACTTCGATATTAGTGTGTTTTGAACCATGTCAGCATCGAATTCAGAAAATGCAAGTCAACCTAACAGTGGCCCCCACAGAACAGAGAAAACACAGACATTCTGTTCCCAGCATTTGTGTGGGCCTCTCAGGGAGTTTGACAGAAGGAACCCAGTGCATATTTTATAGAGTTTTTTTGTGTATGTTTCACTGGGTAAACTCCATTTTACATTCTGGGCCAGGAGATAAGACTCAGAAAGAAGAAACTGCACAATTCAGATACTATGAAACTGGGAACCTTTTCTTAAGGATCGGTGACCCTGACTTTGAGCCCAACCCTGGAGGCTAAGTTAAATATAGCCATTCAGTCCTTTAAACTATTGGCAAGCTTTGCATTACCTGTAGCCTAGAAATTAAGTAGGAGTTTAACAGCAAGTTCAGAATTTTTGACTCTCATTCCCCGAACAATAACAATATCTTAGTAGGTATAAATTAAGTGTGGAATAGGTTTCTTTTACTCTGTGTTCTGGCTGAGAGGAAGGAAGAATTTAGCATGTGAAAACATCAGCAGAGCCATGTTTATTACCTTATCACATCAGACAAGATAAACTATCCTGACAACAGTAACGTTTGTTTTAAAATTAATCCCGTGTCCTGAGGATGGGGGTAGAGGGAGAGAGCCCACCGGATCAGGAGGTAATAAATCAAAGCTCACCTAACTCACCCATACCCCCAAAAACCGTACTGTAAGTTAAGCATATTTGCTATTTATTTATTTTGCCTCTTACTTAGCCAGTCTGTTTTATTAAAATTAGCCTGTTTCCTTTTGGACATTTGACCTTTAAGAAAATACATACATCCCATTATTAAATGTTGATTTTATTTTGCTTTAGAGAGAGGTTTTCTCCAGTGGCAAAATTAGCTTTTTAATAAACTGAGTAGAAAAACGACTCCATTTTCTAAACACATGTATTGTATACATTAAAAAAAAAAAAGTTGATCATGTGAACTATCCCCACATTATCATCAGCATATGGTATAAACCAACCATCCCTTTATCTTTCCAGTACGATTCTTAGGTCATAGTGTTTTTTACTTGCATGGTGGCTCAGTTTGAGAAGTACAGATGCTGGTCCTCCCTCTGCCTTTATGAAGCCCATTAAATGTCCTGCCGGCTCCAAGAGCAATCACCTTGCAGCTTGGCTCTTAGCAGGGAAATGCAGCCTTGTGTGGGTCCTCGGCTCCCGGGCCCATTGGACTCCCGGCGTTTCCCCCTTTATTTAGACTAAACAAACGCAAGCCGTGTGTAAGTATGAAAACCACGTCTATTCCCACGTGTCCTGCAGTTGAGCTTACAAATCCTTGTGTGTGTCTTTCTCAGCCGTACATCCTGGCGGAGGAGCTGCGCCGAGAGCTGCCCCCGGATCAGGCCCAGTACTGCATCAAGAGGATGCCCGCCTACTCAGGCCCGGGCAGCGTGCCGGGCGCCCTGGATTACACCGCCTTCTCCTCCGCCCTGTACGGGGAGAGCGATCTGTGATGCCGGGGCTCTGTATCCACTGATCCCCTCAGAACGCAATAAAAGCTGAAGTCACAGTTGGTTTCCTGGAACCTTTGACAAGCGTTATTAAGTTAAGAGAGAGAGAAAAAATAGTTGGCACCTGCATGGTTTACCAGCAGTGTGACGCGGCCGCAACGAAGTTTCTCCGGTTGTTGCACGGGGTCGTGTGTTTCATAAGTAGGTTTCTCTGGTTTGGGATTTGTAGGTGAGTACACTAAGATAAGCAGGTTTTCGTTTGTTTCTTTGATGAAACAGCGGATTACTCAGGTAGTGTGAAATTAGGAGGCTCTAGGGATGGAAGAAAAGTATTAAAAAAAGGGAAATTGCAAAATACCCAAGATTCAAGAATAGGGGGAAAAAAATTGCTAATTTGCTAAACATTTGATACTTTAAAAATATTCTTCATGTTTGATATGTTGATGTGATTATCCCTAGCATGCTATGTTGGGATATTAGGGTTTTACTTTCTTGCTTATCCAAAAATTAGGTATATTTAAATTTAGTATTGTCCAGGGAATAAAAACCAAGTGCCCAAAAGGTCTTTAGTCCTGGAAACTCTTTAAGTGGAGATGAGTGAATGAATGAATGAATGAATGAATGAGTCAGCTGTCTATCATTTAGGATTATGTAGTCATTAGTGGGTTTCAATGCCTTATTTATCCTCCAGAGTAGGGACCTCCTCAGGAAATAGGAAAGCCAGCTTCATTGCCAGTGAGGAACATAAAAGCACTAGATAAAATCAGTTTTTTAGGATTGTTTATTGATTTCAGGTCTTTGTGTTTTCTCTAGAGCTTGTTAGCTCAGGTTCTCCGTTATCAAGTGCTCTGTTTTCATATAAACAAGTGTCTGTAGTGGCAGTTCTGAGAAGGGTCAGGTCAGAAACTGGGACCCTTATAGTTCTCCAGGAAGACCTTCTTCCTGCCTGTGGTTTGTGACCTGGTAAGGAGAAGGAGTTCGTAGGAAACAGTAGGAAAGGCTTAATTCTCAGCAGAGGCAGAGGTAAGTTCTTTCCTAATTCATTTCCTAACTCATTTCATGCAGTAGGACTTACTAGACGGTTTTGTTAGCATGTGGGGTGTGTTCGTGGCTGTGACTGGCTGTGAACCCCGACACATCTGAGTCTGGCTCTGTCCGCATCTGAATCCTCATCGCGGAGGACATCCCGTGTGCTCCCAGCATCCTCTCAGTCTTGTCAATGCTCATCCATTTTTCTTCTCCCACCGTTCTTCCATCTTGTTGACAGCTTGTAGAGAATAAAGCAGGAATTGTTTTTCTATCTTCGCCCTCAGGGATCAGGACAGGAATTCGAAACAAAAAAAAAAAAAACAGTTAGTGTTACTAGAAAAGGCAGTAATGTGCTTCTTACCTACGGTCTGTTTCCTCAGATTGTTATAGACTTCCAGCAACAGAAATGTGGTATTTTCCATTCATAATGGCTTTGACTACATTGGCCCCTTTAGAACTCTCAACCTTTGTAATAGTTTAATTTAATGTGCTTCATTTTATGAAGGAGATGGTAGTTGGCGAATTCCTGAAATAACCGAGTCCATGAGTTTAATGCCAGACACTTTTGGGGTCATGGTTAGGGTGAACTCTGACTCCCTATTTTATTTCAAGCAGGTGCTGTATTCCAGCCATAAACATTACGGGAAAAGTAGAAAGTCCTTCTGCCTTTGAGGCAACTAGGGAGATATGTGGTGTTTTAGGATGGGAGTAATTAGCTCATCTACCTAAGCTCTAAATTTCTTTACAACATTCAGGCAAGAGAATGGATCAGCTCTCTATGCAAATAAATGAAGAAAAGAAGTAAACTCTGAAAAACACTTAATAAACATGTTTATACTCTCATTTTAGAAAGTTATTTTTATTCCTGAAGCTGAATTATCAATTAAACTTCATTTGTAAAAGAAAAAGAAAAGAATTCCTGTTTTTTATTATTCCAAACAATTACCAGTTTCTTTGGTTAACCACAGTCTTCATTACTTAAAATTTCCATCATATTTTAAAGCTCTCAAAGGGGTTAGTATTTGTCCGCTTTGAAGATTCAGAGATGGGCTTGTGGTGTGGAGGGTGATTTGACCCAGTTCGAGGTGAGTGATGAATGCACGGGGAAACTAAGCGGAGTAGGAAGGAATTTTTACTGAGGAGCTCGTCTCAGAAAGCACAGTTCTTGTTGTTCTTGACAGTGTTAAGAAGGTCTGGGTTAAGACCTGGACATCTGAATTTTTTAAAAAGTTCCACAGAGGAGTCTGATAGCACTTAATTGAAAACTGCTGGATTAGGGGCTCCTGGCTGGCTTAGTCAGCAACTCTGGAAGTTCGTTGCAGTCATGAGTTCGAGCCCCATGTTGGGTGTAGAGGTTACTTAAAAATGAAAGCTTCTTGGGGCGCCTGGGTGGCTCAGTGGGTTAAGCCGCTGCCTTCGGCTCAGGTCATGATCTCAGGGTCCTGGGATCGAGTCCCGCATCGGGCTCTCTGCTCAGCAGGGAGCCTGCTTCCCTCTCTCTCTCTCTGCCTGTCTCTCCATCTACTTGTGATTTCTCTCTGTCAAATAAATAAATAAAATCTTTAAAAAAAAAAAATGAAAGCTTCTTTAAAAAGAGAAAGAATGATGAAAGCCACTGGATTAGAGGAAAAGGAAAGGATCAGCAGAATAAAAAAGCTAAAAGAATTAGAGAGGCTCTTACTGGGAAGGTAAGCAGGACAAATATGAATGACCAAACTCTGGCACCGCCCGGTCAGTGACCTAGAAGTGTCAGGCAAGGACTTAGTTTGAGATAGGTACATTTGGCTTAGTAGTCTCTCTTGCCGTGTACGTGACTCAGTGTATGTTGTTGAATGAAGAAGCTGGAAATGAGCTTCCTCTGGCTCTTGAGCAAGAGGACACAAATCTACATGATACAGAGTTAAAAACTTGGACTTGGAGGTGAAGCTGGTAATGGTTACCAGAAGCTGACAAAAATTCACCCCCTTTTTCAATGGATTATTAGACAAGAAGGTATTGAGCATGTCCAACTGTGTCCTTGAGCTTTCGTAAATACCCTGCAGCCTGGGCAGTGGTTAACCTGTCCTGTCTGGGACATTTTCATGTCTCCGATGGAACTAGCAGAGAAGGAGACAGGTTTTGTTTCCCTTACGCATTCATTAATAACTCCATACTTGAGAAACTGACAGACCGTCATTGTTCTGAAACTGGGAGCTTGGAGAGGGTTGTAAGTTGTCAGTGGAAACCTCTACTCAAGGCACGATGCTTCTCTACGGGACAAGCTACCAGAGATGGAGAAAGATGAGCTGTATAAACTACCTGTAAAGAGAAAAAGGAGTTTTTGAATACTCAGTGTGAACAATGGGATGGTGTTATGGTCAGCATTTAAGTGTATAGTTTCAAAATTACCTAGGTGACCAATACGCAAAGCCAAGATTGGTAGCCCTCATCAAAAGCACCTCCCTCGTCAAAATTGCCTTCTGGAGGCCTGGATCCCACCGGAGATCAGTTAGATCAGGATGGAGGTGGGAGAAGCTAGTCGTTCCCGTCGATCAATCTAGTGTACAGTTGAGGCTGAGTGTCCTGGCTTTTCTTGAGCCTCGGACTCCGCGGTCTGCTCTGGGACTGTTGCCAATGGGATCTGCAGACATATACGAGGAAATCCATCATGAATAACAGTGAGTGCCCTTAGGGAACCAGCCTTCTCTGTGGCAACGGTTCCCACATACACCTCAGACGCACCCAGATATCCCCAAGCATTGTTATTTCCCAAATGTCTTCCTTTCTAACAACTGACTCAGTTGAGTGTTTCAGATGTTGGACAAGGTTCTTTGCTCTTCTCCGGTGGGGGCAAATCCGTCATCCCTCCAGGCCTGTCTCCTCCTTTGGGAGGCCTTCCCTAGACTAGTCCAATCTTCACAGCATCCATCTCCTCTACTTCCAGACCTTGTTCTTGCTCCTGCTTCGAGGGTCTCATGCACTATCCTGGGGTAGTGCTGTGCTGAGACGGCCAGGGCAAGGACGTGTCTTACCCGGGCACCCGTGAGCACAGGACCCAGCCTGGGGCGGGTAGTGAGCATTGAATGAACAGGTTTGCGTGTTTGTGGGAATTTGAGGGTGATTGACTGGCATGCACAGGAAGGAGAACAGGTGGAAATCATTAGGCCCATGGCTGGGCTGGAGATGGTCAGAAAGAATTCGAACTGCTAAGTGAGAGCAGTGGACTTCCAGCAAGCGGACCCATGCACGTGGAGATGTCCAAGCGCTTCATGGAAATGGGCGCTTTTAACACATTTCTCAATCTTCAGCTTCCCAGATGCACTCCCTCCTAACACCACAGGATCTCCATTATCACTTTTGCTTGTAGGACCACCTTTTCCCCACTTCTCACAAGAAGAGCACACCCTTCACCCATTCTAAATCTAAGGTGCACTGACCTAGGCTATAAAAATGTCCAGGGCTGGGGCGCCTGGGTGGCTCAGTGGGTTGCGCCGCTGCCTTCGGCTCAGGTCATGATCTCAGGGTCCTGGGATCGAGTCCCGCATCGGGCTCTCTGCTCCGCGGGGAGCCCGCTTCCCTCTGTCTCTCTCTGCCTGCCTCTCCATCTACTTGTGATTTCTCTCTGTCAAATAAATAAATAAATAAAATCTTTAAAAAAAAAAAAAATGTCCAGGGCTCTGGGGCACCTGGGTGGCTCATTGGGTTAATCCTCTGCCTTCAGCTCAGGTCATGATCTCGGCGTCCTGGGACTGAGACCAGCATCTGGTCTGCTCAGCAGGGAGCCTGCTTCCCCCTCTCTCTCTGCCTGCCTCTCTGCCTACTTGTGATCTCTCTCTCTCTCTCTCTGTCAAATAAATAAATAAAATCTTAAAAGGAAAAAATCTCCACGGCTCCAAACAAAGGGATTATTAGAACTATTACTTGAATCCCTTAGTGGGGTCCTTGATCAAGTCACCACACTTCCAATCCTGAAACTTTCTACCTTTTCTGGTCTTATTCATTATTCTGCTGAAGGTGAACTGTGGCATTAGGAATGGAACACAAGGGCCCTTGTGGGGACATTCTGAAATCAGATGCTTGTATTATAAACTGTTGGAGGCGGCAGTAATGCCTGTTTTCACTTACTAACTTCACCTTTTCCACTCCTCAATTATTGTCAAAAGAATGAATGACTCAGGGCGCCTGGGTGGCTCAGTGGGTTGAGCTGCTGCCTTCGGCTCGGGTCATGATCTCAGGGTCCTGGGATCGAGTCCCACATCGGGCTATCTGCTCAGCAGGGAGCCTGCTTCCTCTTCTCTCTCTGCCTGCCTCTCTGCCTACTTGTGATCTCTGTCTGTCAAATAAATAAATAAAATCTTAAAAAAAAAAAAAAAGAAGAAGAATGAATGACTCATGGGGGAGACTGGTGATGGAAAATCAGAGCATCTGAATGTTTGCCCCCAGTCTGAGGCTTTTTGGAGTAGTGTCTTTAGTGAACAAAATTGTAATTTTGATGACATCCAGTTTATTGTTTTATCTTATAATTTGGGATTTTTTCCATGTGTCCTGTTAAGTCTTGGCTAAATATAGGGTTACTAAGAATTTTTCTGTATTCTTCTAGAAATTTTGTAGTTTCTTAAAACATTTTATTTATTAGAGAGAGAGAGAGAGAGCATGAGCAAGGAGAGGGGGAGAGGCAGGGTGAAATGGATAAGCAGACCCCCTGCTGAGCAGGGAGTCCTGATACAGGGCTCCATCCCAGGACCCTGGGATCATGACCTGAGCTGAAGGCAGACACTTAACCAACAGAGCCACCCAGGCACCCCTAGAATTTTTGTAATTTTAACCATTTAACCATTAAACATTCAGAACTAAATTTTGTACTACAAAAAGTTACTGGCAAAAATGTAAAAAGACATAAATAGATACACTCATGGGGAGCAAAGCAAATACAGGACCCATTTGCTTTTTTGGTCCTGTATTTAAGTACAAGCAATCTTTTCCAGCTACGCTCAAGAATAATTCTTAGAAGGAATCAGCTGGTTGGAAAAAACACCACTGCACTGCAGCAGCATAGACCAGCCAAGGGAGGTTTTCTGAGGCAACCACAGTTTGCAAATGTCACCAGACAAAGCCTGTGGTCATTGTTCACACGACTTCTCTTATTGGTGGTATGTATTACACAAAAAGGCATTTAAAAACATAATTATCCAGGTATTTAAAATATTCCAGTGGCAGTCTTGAACTTACTTCATCTTAGAAAATATTTAGTATGTACTATTTCTTGTTAGCAAAAAAATAAAATGTATCCTAGCTACCAGACCAATTAACGTTCAGTCTATCCTTACTCTTTTGCTAAATACTTGGAAACAGTTTGATCAGTATGTTTAAGAAAATTAATGGAATTACTTCTTCATTTTATACATGATTTGTATTTGTTTCCAAACACCAAAGTTCAGGATACGGATGCATAGACATGTACCAAAGGAGTATCATTCCTTTTAGCTTCCCCTTTGCTTCAGGAATAACTTAAAATTGTAGCTACATATTATATTGCATGAGTAAATGAGAAAAATTTACATAATGAACAATTTCTATTAGCACCACAGTCTTTTAATCTTGACTTAACTGCTTTTATAGGATTTGTTGCCTCTTTTATCTCTCAGTGTTTTTTATTCTATTGCTCAAAATGTGTTAACAGTTTATTTGAATTGAAGAATAAAGTCTGATTATTACTTTTTGTAATGACAGGAAGTGAGACCAATGGAATTAATCGTTTAGCCTAAATTTTGTAATTAGGTTCTATGGAGACATTTCCCATTTTTTCAATTATCTAAAGCTGCAGCTCCAATGTTTTGGTGAAAATATGATTAAAGCACATGATAATATAAAAACATTTTATTTTCAGAGATATTGGCAAAAGAGTGTTGAAATGAGTGATTGCCCCAACCCTTCCTGGGTCAAATGGACTAAACAAGAAGTCTGTAAGAGAAAGACAGCAGGTGTCACCAACAGTCGGCTGTTAAGTCTGAGGGATAGAACACTATCACCAAGAAAATATCTGGGTTCCTGAGTGACAGGTTTGCCCCAGTGACATGGGCTGCTCACCTCAATTCAGCCATAAGGAAAGAAACTCATTTGTATATTTGACCCTTAAACATATCAGCTTGAACTGCATGTATCCATTTATACGCAGGGTTTAAATATATATATATATACATATGTATACACATATGTATATATATGTATATACATATGTATATACATATGTATATATATATATATATACAGTACAGTACTATAAATGTGTTTTCCTTATGATTTTCTTAATAACATTTTCTTTTCTCTGGCTTACTTTGTTCTAAAATACAGTACATAATGCATACAACATACAAATACATGTTAATTGACTTTTATCAGTAAGGCTTCCACTAGACAATAGTAGACTATCAGTTGTGAGATTTGGGGGGAGTCAAAAGTTGTGAGCATGTTTTCAACTGCATGGGGTGGAGGGTTGGCGCCTTTAACCGCCACATTGTTCAGGGGTCAACTGTATAAGCTTTAAACCATTGCATTTAGGGTCTCTGTTTTAGCAGCTTAGCTTTACCCCAAAGAATATAATAGAAATGTTGACAGTTTCCTGACCTGGTTGCACAGCTATATTTATAGTATTTTATTTTATTTATCTGAGAGAGAGTGCACATCCATGAGCATGGGGGGAGCGGTGCAGAGGGAGAGGGACAGACTCCCCACTGGGCTGGAAGCCTGAATTGGGGCTCCATCCCAGGACCCTGAAATCATGACCTGAGCCAAAGGCAGACAGACACTTAAGCAACTGAGCCACCCAGGTGCCCTAGTTATGGTATTTCAGATTGTGCTAAATGTTTTCACATTTTTTTCTGTCAACTCGTCTTTATATATATTTAATAATGGAAGATAGTAACTTTTTGTACCAAATTCAACACATCCAATCCATCCATGTATTTGTTCATTTTACAACCACCACATATCATTTTAAGTGCAATTTTCAGATCTTCTTTGTTTTCACATGCTTTTTTCCTCTTTTTCTATGTGGTTTTCCATCAATGCTGTTCTGACTCTTTTGCATCAGAGTGAATGCAAGCAGTTTTGCTGACACGGAATACTTCTATCTCTGGGGCTAAGGGTCTTTGTCTTCCTCCTGTCCCTACCCATCCATTTGTTCTCTTTCAAATAATGATCTCTGTTCTCTTTTGAGAACATTGTTTGTTTTATCAAAAGAGACTATGTGATATGGATCTTGAATGATAAGCTTGCCAAATGTCTTATCATTAGCTAGGATCTTCCGTTATGATGTCACTTTCTTATGAGAAGATTGACAGGTGGCATCCATGGGGAAAGGGGGCTGGTCAACCTTGCCTCAATCCTCGCCATTTTGTTTTTTTGGTCCCTGATCACCCAGTGTGTTTGGGATGCTGGTTATATTGGTACATCATACCACATACACCTCGGCCTGATACTCCTGTCGTACTCTTGCTACTGCAGTGTTTCTGAGCCCAAGACCTCACCCACAAGTGTTAAGGCTACTGCCTGTTCCCTCCTTACACTGCAGTGGGCCTCAGGGGTGTGGGGTCTACACGGCAGTACGAGCCCCAGCTCTCTCCCCTCTCCAGCTGAGGGGTCTACTTTAGGATTCCTCCAGAAGCTCATGTGCTGAAGGAATCTACACATCCAAATCCCAGTGGGGAGCTCTGCAGGCACCAACTTGTTGCTATGAAATTCAACTTTTATTGTCTCTTCTTCCTGTATCTGATGGACCCCCAATGGTTATCATAAAACTAACCATTCATTGCCCCACTTACTTTTGATAATCATGGAAGGCTGTGGGTAGAGTCCTGACTGGAAGCTGAGGTTTGGTGAGGCCCAGCAAATCTGACAGCAGGCCTCAGGCATTTGCCCTGAACAGAGCTGGCCTTCTGGTCAACTCTTCCTTGTCTGCCGCCATAACTATTAAAATAAGGAATGTTCTGTCATGTCACCCTCGTGTGAGACGTGCTTTGGGAAATACTGATTTAGAGATATAAACAAAATTTCAGGAAATTATGGCCCAGAGATAATCTCATCCGAACCCCTTCATTTGCTAGAAGTGAGTCTCAGAGAAGAAAGGCGACACCCATTATCACAGCTGCTCCTTCCGGCGCTCTGCTGGAATCAACTATTATCCTCATTCTAGAGAAAATTGAGACCATGATAGTTAAGTGACTCTGATTGCCCAGCTAGCAGAGTTGGGACTTCCAGAACTGTTCTTATTCATTACCCCAGGATGAATTTTGAAGTTAGGAAATTCTGAGTCTGATTCTAATGCCACACATAGGACCACATTCCATTTCCTGCCGGGGTGTAGACTGTAAGAGCCATTCTTCAATATATCAAAAATCCACACATTCTTCCCACTGGGCTGGATGTCTGAATTACCCAATTTCGCACGATGCATGAGATGTTCTATACTGAACAGTTCAGGGAAAAATAAATAGATAAAATATTAAATGGGAATATGTATAAAATTCGCAATGTGAAATGAATACCCAAGCTGCTGGAGTATTCATTTAAGCAATAAACATAGAAGAAGCAAACTCTTTGTTTGCTTCAGATGTATGAAAGCCCCTAACACTCTAGATTTAAACACTAAACTTAATTTAATATTTATATTTATGTCCTAACATATGTACACATTCAATATTATTATGAGGTTAAAAATGAAACAGGTTACTTAGAGCCTGGAGATCAGGGACAACCAGGCCTCTCAGACGATGCAGTCTGGTAGTTATTCATTAAAAGTCCAGTATCCAATAAGATCACTGAATTGGAAGTTCTTAATCCCCAGCAGACCCACCACAAGTTCTCTAAAGACAGGGACCATGCCTTGTTTCTTTTAATCCCTTCTGCTTATCACAACGCTTTCATAAAATAAGCCTTCAATATATCTTTGAATGAATCATGTCTAAGCTTCTTCTAAGTATGTTTTCTTTGGCACAGGACACATGGCCTCAGTCAGGGCTTGCATCTGCTTTATGCCAATGCCCACCATTATTCAAGGCTCAGCTACCTCCCTCTGTTCCAGGGCATGAACCACCAGGTACTTCCCAGAGACCACGGCTCCCGGCTGATGGCTATCTCCAGGGCAGCTCCTTGGTGAAACAGTTAGGAGGCATACTCTGGAGCTCACTGCTCACAGCCAACTTCCTCAAGGCTGCTTGTGGCCAGAAGTGAGGAGGGCTGACTGGTAAATGAAGGAGGGGCTTGAAGGAGGGGGTGTCAGGAGGGTCGGTCAGGCAGTGAGCAGTGTGCAGATGGAGCGACCGGGAGAGAGAAAGGCCAGCAGTGCCCACCTTCCACCCCCATAGAGTGCTAGGCAGTTTTAAGACAGAAAATTCTTTCATTATGCTAATAACAATAATTCCAAGATCCACTGACATTAAAATGGAGACATATTTTTGAGAAGGCTGTTGTTAAGAGTCCAAGTGTGAGATAACGGCCTGGCCGAAGGCAGAGGCAGAAGAGCAGACACATCAGCGGGGTGATCCAATCCTAACTTGAAACCACTCCGTTTAGGATCCCTACCTACTTTTATCTTTTTTGTCTAATGTGACATAATGAAGCACAAAGAAGGGGGGGGGAATACCCATGATCCTCTGAATCGATACAGAAAAAGAATATAATATTTACACCCTTACATGATAAAAACACTCATTAAGATAGAAGCATCTTGGGGCGCCTCAGTGGCTCAGTGGGTTAAGCCGCTGCCTTCGGCTCAGGTCATGATCTCAGGGTCCTGGGATCGAGTCCCGCATCGGGCTCTCTGCTCAGCGGGGAGCCTGCTTCCTTCTCTCTCTCTGCCTGCCTCTCTGCCTACTTGTGATCTCTGTCAAATAAATAAATAAAATCTTAAAAAAAAAAAAAAAGATAGAAGCATCTTGGTGCTTCCCCAAGATGATAAAGACCACACACACACACACACACACACAAAAAAAACTCACAGCTAGCATCATATGTGGTGGTGGAAGGCTGGAAGCTTTTCCTCCAAGATCAGGAACAAGGCAAGGATGTCTGCTTTCATCACTGCTATTCAACATAGTACTGAAAATTCTATCCAGAGTAATTAGGCAAGGAAAACAAATAAAATACATCAAATCTGGAAAGAAAGTAAGATGATCTCTGGTCACAGATGACACAATCTTCTATGTGGAAAGCCCTAAAGAACTCACACACACAAAAATTGTTAGAGCCAATAAATGAATTCAGTAAAGATTCAAATACAAAATCAACACCCCCAAATTAGTTGTATTTCTAGACATTTGCGGTGAACAATCTAAAAAAGGAACTTAATGAAATGATTCCATTTGCCATAGCATTTAGCAGAATAAAATACTTAGGAATCTATTAAATCAAGGAGGCAAAAGGCTTACACTCTGAAAATACAAGACACTGCTGTAAGAAATTGAGGAAGACCAGGGTGCCTGGGTGGCTCAGTGGGTTAAGCCTTTGTCTTCAGCTCAGGTCATGGTCTCAGGATCCTGGGATCGAGCCCCACATCAGACTTCCTGCTTCCCACTCTCTCTCTCTGCCTGTCTCTCTGCCTACTTGTGATCTCTCTCTGTGTCAAATAAATAAATAAAATATTTTTAAAAAAGAAATTGAAGAAGGGGCGCCTGGGTGGCTCAGTGGGTTGAGCTGCTGCCTTCGGCTTGGGTCATGATCTCAGGGTCCTGGGATCGAGCCCTGCATCGGGCTCTCTGCTCTGCAGGGAGCCTGCTTCTCTCTCTCTCTCTCTCTGCCTGCCTCTCTGCCTACTTGTGATCTCTGTCTGTCAAATAAATAAATAAAATCTTTAAAAAAAAATTGAAGAAGACCTAAATAAATGGAAAGCTATCACAGATACATGAAATGAAATATTGTTAAATGTCAATACTGCCAAAAAACAATGTACAGATTCAATGCAATCTGTATTAAAATCCCAATGGCATTTTTATAGAAATAGAAAAACTCACCCTGAAATTCATTTGAAGTCTCAAGGAACCTTAAATAGCCAAACTAGCTTGAGAAAAAAGAACAAAGTTGAAGGACTCGCACTTACTGATTTCAAAATGTACTACAAAGCCAAATGGTGTGGTACTGGCATAAGGATAAACATACAGGCCAACAGAATAAACTACAGAGCCCAAGAACAAACCCTGACATGTATGGTTAATTGATTTTTGACAAGGATGCCAAGACCATGCAATGGTGGAAGAAAATGTCAAAAAATTGTGGTGGGAAGATTTGGATTTCACATGCAAAAAATAAATTTGGACCCTTATGTTGTACCATATGCAAAAATCAACTCAAAATGAATGAGAGGCCTAATCTGAACAGCTAAAACTACAAAAATCTTAGAAGAAAACATAGGGAACATAGGGGGAAATGTTCATGCCATTGGATTTAGCAATGATTTTATGGCTATGGCACCAAGAGCACAGGTCTTAAATGAAAAAAATATATAGATTGGACTTAAACAACGCTAAAAACTTTTGTGCCTCAAGGGGCACTATCAAGAGAGTGAGAAGAAGACCCACAGAATGTGAGAGAATATTCATAAGTCATGAATCTGATAAGGGATTAATATCCAGAATCTATAAATTTAAATAATAGGACAACAAAAAAGGGGCAATCCAAAATGGGCAAAGGAGTTAAGCAGACATTTCTCCAAAGAAGATAGAAAAATGGCCAATAAGTACGTGAAGGTTGTTCAGCATTACTAATCATTAGAGAAATGCAAACCCAAACCACAGTGAGATATCATGTTATTCTTATTAAGATGGCTATTATCAATGAGATAAAAAATGACAAGTGTTGGAAAGGATGCAGGGAAATTAGGACCTTTCGACATTGCTGGTTGGTAAACAGTTGGGAAGTTCCTCAAAAAACTAAACATAGAATGATGACAAAATCCAGCAAGTCCGGGTCCCAGGTCTATACCCAAAATGTTGAAAGCAGGGCCTGGAGCATATACTCATCTACCGATGTTCATTGTAACATTACTCACCACAGCTACACAGTGGAAACTATCCATATGTTCATGAACAAATGACCGGATAAACAATAGGTGATGTGTTCGTACAATGGAATACTGTGCTGCCTTAAAAGGGAACAAAGCTAGGATATATGCTTCAGTGTGAGGGAACCTTAAAAACATTATGCTACATGAAATAACTCAGGTACATAAAGGACAAATATAATTCCATTTACATGAGGAACCTAGAGTTGTCAAATTCATAGAGACAGAAATCTGATTATGGGTTACCAGGAACTGGGGTGAGGAGGAATGGGGAGTTATTGCTTAATTGTTACAAGCCTTCTGTTCAGGATGGCAAAAAAGTTTTGGAAGTGTAAAATGGTGACGGTTGCCCAATACTGTGACTGTTGTTAATGCCATGAAATTGTATACTTAAAAAAGATTGAAATGGCACATTTTATGTTATATGTTATAATGTGATTTTAAAAATTAATAATATAATACACCCCAAACCATTGAATTGTATGCTTTAAATAACGGGATTGCATGGTATGTGAGTAATATATCTCAGTAGAGCTGTTTAAAAAAGAAAGAAAGAAAGAAAGAAAGAAAGAAAGAAAGAAGAGATATCACAGCAATCAGTTTTGAGGGGAAAAGGCTGTGATTCAAGAATTTCATAGGTAATCAGCCAGCCGTTCAAGCACGTCAGCAGTAGAAGGACACGTTACATATGGCAGAGCTTAGAACATCTCTGTGCCCTTTTTCAATTACGGAATACCCTTTTCCAAAGAAGCTGTCTTGGGCTTCTTTTCTCAGAAATCTATCCCATTCAGGAAGGCTCTACTCTCATAACCGTCCAAACGCCTCGCCTTCCAATTCCATCACACCGGCATTAGTTCTTTGTATTTCGAATGAACGTCTTCCTTTCCTCTAGTCAGTAGCTTTTTATTTGTATTACCCTTATCCCATTTCCACTTTGTCTTACTCATTTGTACTCTGTCTTCATCTATACTACAGGATCTTTGAATAGAAATCCTATTTTGAAGCTTTTATTTATTTATTTGAGAGAAAGAGAGAGAGAGAGAAAGTGCTGGCAGAGGGAAAGGAAGAAGCAGATTCCCCACTGAGCAGTGAGACCGACACAGGGCTCGATCCCAAGACCTGGAATCATGACCTGAGCTGAAGACAGGCACCCAATCAGCTGAGCCATCCAGGCACCCCTAGAAATCCCATTTTGAACATCTCTGTATTCCCCCCCAAAACGCCTGATGTAGTACTTATCTACTTCCAGCACTTAATTAGTACCTGTTTTATTGAATTTTCTAAGGCTCTGCTGTCAATATTAATTACACATTTTGATAGTCTGAATAATGCCATAGGTTTCAATTTCTTTCAAACTAAATTAGCTCCCAGGTAAAAACATGCCATGATTTAACACACTCCAGAATTAGCCCTTCAATATAAACTAATAGTGTTTGACACATAGAATGAATAAGTGACTGTTGATTAAATATTTACTTGAAGAAAAACATAGATTACATAATGTTTAAAGGCCATATTTCATTTTTGAGAGGTACCCAAATAAATGGTTCTTATAAGGACTTTTATATCAAGGTCCTTACTACCAACTGGTCATCCCAGTGGAAAGCTACCCCAAATATTATTAGAAGTACATGGTATTTACACATGTGGTAGTCTCAATCATGTACCAGGTACACTGTTGTTCTGCTTTCAATGGAGAGACCTATCCCAGCATGGTTGTCTGCTTGCGGAGAAGGACTAGTTGTTCACCCAGGGAATCCTTGGATGACTGAAGTTTAGCGTGGTCGAACCATGACAGCCCGAGGTGTGTTCTCTAGGATGCACTCACGGCACCAGAAACAAGGGCAAAGAGCCTACTAGCGAGGCGGACATTCCTGAGTCCCTTCTCCGTGCCTCCATTCCTCACCCTTACTCGCCACCCTCCCGCCCCCCGTTTTCTGAGGAACACGGTGTTTCTTTCCCGGGATTAATACCTTTCCTTAAGTTAGACTCAGCTTCATCCAGGGATTCTTTTGCTTTATTTAATGTTAAGCCTGTGAGATTTATCTTACCGTTGGAAAATAAAAGAATACTATCTCCAACTTCAGAGAATGATTAAAGCTTTTAAGCGATATCCTGGTAAAGACAAAAATAAGCACACAACATCCTCTCTGTGCCTTTCACAGAGTCTGCTGTGAAATTTGAGCTAGCAGTGTTCATTTGATTAAGCTCTGAAAAATGACCACTGCCATGTTTCTCCAGTAATTTCTTCTTCTTCTTCTTCTTTTTTTAAGATTTTATTTTATTTTTTAAAAACATATTTCTTTTTTTTTTAATTTTATTTATTTATTTGACAGAGATCACAAGTAGGCAGAGAGGCAGGCAGAGAGAGGAGGAAGCAGGCTCCCTGCTGAGCAGAAGGCCAGTTGCAGGGCTCCATCCCAGGGTGCTGGGATCATGACCTGAGCGAAGTCAGAGGCTTTAACCCACTGAGCCACCCAGATGCCCCTAAGATTTTATTTTTAAGTAATTGCTATACTCAGCATGGGGCTCAAACTTACAACTCCGAGGTCGAGAGTTTCACACTCTACCAACTGAACCAGCCAGGTGCTCCCCAGTAATTTATTCTTTTTTTTTTTCTTGAAGATTTTATTTATTTATTTGACAGACAAAGATCACAAGTAGGCAGAGAGGCAGGCAGAGAGAGAGGGGGGGGGAAGCAGGCTCCCTGCTGATCTGGGAGCCCTACGGGGGGCTCAATCCTGGGACCCTGGGATCATGACCTGAGCCGAAGGCAGAGACTTAACCCACTGAGCCACCCAGGCGCACCCCCAGTAATTTATTCTTGCGAACATTTATTCACTTGCCACTGTGTGTCCAGGTACTAGATGTTGCTGTAGATGTAGTTACGACTGAGCCAGAAAAAGTCTGTACTTAAATAAGACTTTCTTGGGGCGCCTGGGTGGCTCAGCTGGTTAAGCATCTGCCTTCAGCTCAGGTCATGATCCCAGGGTCCCAGGATTGAGTTCCCCACTAAGGGTCCCAGCTCAGCAGGAAGCCTGCTTCCCTCTCTCCTTTGAACTCTCTCCCCCACTTGTGCTCTCTGTCTCTCAAATAGATAAAATCTTAAAAAAACAAAACAAAACAAAACAAAAAACTTCTTTAAACTGAATTAAAGGCTTAAAGTACGCAAGGCAAAAGGGCAGACAGGGTAGAGGGCAAGGTGCCTGACCTACCAGAGCTCTGGAAGGTCATATACTAACACACTGGGGATGGTGTTTGTGATCTTCCTTTGAACTTTAAATTCTTATCTGGCCCCCCAAGGCCACATGAGTATCTCTCATTGAAAATTGAAAATATAGCATACTTAAAATTTCAGCATTTGGGGAATAAGGATGACATTTATTTAACTACTAAAAAAAGAGTAACATTTTTTTTAAGATTTCATTTATTTATCAGAGAGAGAGAGAGGGAGAGCGAGCGAGCACAGGCAGACAGAATGGCAGGCAGAGGCAGAGGGAGAAACAGGCTCCCCGCTGAGCAAGGAGCCTGACGTGGGACTCGACCCCAGGACGTTGGGATCATGACCTGAACTGAAGGTAGCTGCTTAACCAACTGAGCCACCCAGGTGTCCCAGCAGTAACGTTTTTATAAACCTATGTTACAATGAGAGCAGGGGCATCTGAGTTACAGCTGACATTACAAGCAGTTTGGGACTTCCAGTTTTCTGGGGAGAGGGCTGCCCACAGGGAAGCATTGGTTTAGAGACAAAGAGCACAAACAGGGCACCTGGGTGCCTCAGTGGGTTAGGCCTGTGCCTTTGGCTCAGATCATGATCTCCAGGTCCTGGGATTGAGCCCCACATCAGGCTCTCTGCTCGGCGGGGAGCCTGCCTCCCCACCCCCTGCCTGCCTCTCTGCCTGCCTGTGATCTTTCTCTCTCTCTCTCTGTGTCAAATAAATAAAACCTTTTTTTTTTTTTTTTTTTTTTAAAAAAAGGAACACAAACACTGAAACCAGTTTTTCCAGGTATGAGGACCAGTTTTGCTACCCTGGGCAAGTTATTTAAGTTCTCTCTCTTCTTTTTCTCTTTTAGATTAATCAGTAAAGCCAGGCAGGTGGAGAAGGAACAAAGACATCTGTAACTGACTGTGTTCAGTTATGACCAACCACATTCTCCTTTTTTTTTTTTTCATTGTGAGACAAGGGTAATAAGAGCACCTAGCTTACGGATATCCTCCTCCATGGGCCTAACCTTGCTTTGTAATGATATATGTGATTATCATTTTTCCTACGCTCTAGGCTACAGGACCTGGGTCTGTCTCATTATTTTAGCTCCAGTGCCTGGCCAGTGGTTACAAATATTTGTTAAACAAATGAATAATAATGCCAACATGTTATAGGATTTCAACAATTGGATCTTTTAAAAAAATTCATATATATATATATATTTTTTAATATTTATTTATTTGAGAGAAAGAGAGAGAGCATGAGCAAGGGGAGGGGCTTAGGGAGAGGGAGAAACTGACTCCCTGCTAAGCAGGAAGCCTGATGCAGGGCTTGATCCCAGGACCCTGAGATCATGACCTGAACCAAAGGCAGATGCTCAACTCACTGAGCCACCAAGAAACCCCAGGTTTTTGGTTTTTAAAATTTCCTTTGGATTAGATTTTGGTTTTGGGTTTTGGGTGGATGATTGGTTTGGTTTGGTTTGGCTTGGTTTTGTCTAGGAGTACAAACATTTTTGTTTAATAGACAGGAATGTGGGATTTAATCAGTTTAAGATGATGAACTGAGCGCTAAACTTTTAGCTAACTGCTAAACTTTTATTTTTATAAATGCAATATAAGGAGGCAAAGTGACCTGACAAACCCTTTTTAAAGTCTTTTCTTTGAAGTCTGGAAATTTATAGAATAGACCTGGAGGGAAATCAGAAATAATTTTTAAATTGGAAAGAGTTCATTGAGAACAAATTCTTTTCTCATAACTACAAAAAGAAATTGGTTAGGGTTTAATGCTTAAAAAGTTCAGCAATTATAGCCAAGTTAATATTTTGTTTTTGTTTTCCTTTAAAGGGCAAATTTTAAAATAGAGGTGACTTAAAACATTATTTTCTGGTCCTGCATGGGAAGCAGGGAGGCAAGTTTCAATTAAGATAGTCAAGTTGAAACCTAGAATTTCTGTGGTATTTGGGACATGATTCAGTTATTAAAAGATAAGAGTCACGGTGTACTGGCATTTAAAGACCCAGCTGGGGGTGCCTAGATGGCTCAGTCATCTCAGGTCATGATCCCAGGGTCCTTGGATCCAGTCCCATGTTGGGCTCCCTGCTCAAAGGGCAGCCTACTTCTCCCTCTCTCTCTGGCCTTCCTACCTGCTCATGCTTGCTCATTCTCTCTCTCTCAAATAAATAAATAAAATCTTTTTTTTTTTTTTTTTTAAAGAATGCTTTTAGAATCAGTGGAGCAGACGGCATAGATTGAACCTGACTTGCCCAGGAGACAACGTCCTAGAGAGAGAGATGGTAATTCTCTCCATGCAGGAGAAAAGAGGGAGCAAGGCCTCTCCAGGGCTATTGGTGACAATAAAATAACCTCCAATTTTCTGTGTATTCTTTTACTACCTTGTACTTGGCAACAAGATTGTGTATCACAGACTCAATAAATTCAGCTCAATTACTACAATCCATGTGGGTTATCAAAGTGCTTGTTGACCTATGTGACTCTAGGGATGGGTCATAACCTTGAGATTATGAAGGGAGTTGAGGGAAGAAGGAAAAGTCAGGGATCTTTTGGGGAAAGCTAATGGTTACCTCATACCCCCCAGGGGTAGCAATCCCTTGTATGAGAACTGGTTCTCAGTTGACATTCTTAGGACTCTGACTAGCAGGACACCAAAACAACCCAATGGGCTTAGCACACACAATCAAGCCATAGAATAATGTGTTTTTTTAATATTTTATTTATTTATTTGAGACATAGAGGAAGAGAGAATGAGGGTGCACAAGCAGGGAGCAGGGTCAGAAGGAGATGGAGAAGCAGGCTCCCCACTGATCACGGAGCCCGATGATGCAGGGCTCTATCCCAGGATCCTGATATCATGATCCAAACAAAACGCAGATGCTTAACTGACTGAGCCAGCCAAGACCCATAGAATACTGGATAAAGCTGAAATACAATTTATTTACTGGCATACAGTAAGAGTTGGGTATTTATGTCCACTGTATTAGTTTCCTAGGCCTAATGTAATAAAGTATCAAAAGACGGGTGGTCTAAAACATCAGAAAGGTACTGTGTCACAGTCCTGGAAACTGCTAGTCCAAAACCAACCTGTCAGCAGGTCCATGTGGGCCTCTGCTTCTTTTGTCAATGTGGCTGTTTTATCCTTGTGTATCTCTGTCCTCTTCCAGCAAAGACACCGCTCATGTTGGACTAAGAGTCCATTTTCCTTGGACCTTATCTTAACTAGTTACCTGTGCACCAACTCTATTTCCGAGGACATTCCGTTCTGAAGTGCTAGGATTTAGGACTGTTGTGGGCCACATTTCAACCCATAATGGTATTCTTGGAACTCTTCTTTAAGTTGTGTGAGTTTTTGTACTAGGAATTCACTGACCTTTTAGTCATATTTGTTACTCTTTTAAGACTAAGGAAACACTGGGTCCGGTCATTTTTAGATGACAAAGCAAATATCTGATGATTCATTAAACACAGAGGCTGATCTACAATTCCTGCAATTTCTGCTAAGATAGAGGATACTAAGTAACTAGGCACCCAGAAGATTTTTTTTTTTTTCAAGGACCACCTCAACAAAATGTGAGATTGGTGATAATTTAAAACTTTACAATCTAGGGGTGCCTGGGTGGCTCAGTTGGCTAAGGATCTGCCTTCAGGCTCAGGTCATAATCCCAGGGTTCTGGGATCGAGCCCCATGTCCCGCTCCCTGCTCAACCGGGAGTCTGCTTCTCTATCTCCCTCTGCCTGCTTCTCTGCCTACTTGTGCTCTTGCTCTCTCTCTCTCTCTCTGTCAAATATAAATCTAACAAAACAGAAACCTTGCAATCCAAACAAGATCTTCAACTCTTCAGGGCCATCCTCTCCCTCCCACATTCTTATTTGTTCTGTTCTCCCCCCCCCCCCCTTGAGGTTTTTCATCTCCAAGTATGACCATTTTTGGTAAAGATGCAATACACCTGATTATCATAATTTTTTAGATATAAAAAATTGAGGTATAATTACATAATAAAATGAGAATGGCATACAAATGTGTACTTTAAAATAAAAAAATTAGTAAACTTCATAATTTGGTCTCAACTTTATTTTCCTAGATTCATTTGCTTTCCTCCTGTCTACCATGCTCACCCTTACAGAGCTTTTCTTTAATTTCTAAGTCTCTCGAGTGCTGTGTTCTGCTCAGGAAGTCTCTCCGCACTGGAGAGCTCCTACGTCAAGTCTCAGTTACTTCCTGGAAGCTTTGCTCCAACACCCTTGGAGCAATGCAGCTCTTTTGGCAC
Source organism: Mustela putorius furo (assembly GCF_011764305.1). NCBI lineage: Eukaryota > Metazoa > Chordata > Mammalia > Carnivora > Mustelidae > Mustela > Mustela putorius. The sequence goes on from NW_025421577.1 coordinate 522,740, forward strand.
AGTGTATGTGGTTCTCATTTTCCCCTGTTCAATTATTAGTTTTAGCTAGTTGTGAGTTCTTTCTCCAAGACAGAGGCGGGGGTGTGATGTAGCTTGTCTTTCCTTGCATTTGCCCCGTGTTTAGCCCAACGCATGATACATAGTTAAGTGTTCAATAAATTACACTGTCAATTAGTTGACAGTTAACACGCAGGTATGTACCTCAGAGTTTTCACAGCGCGTTGGCACGATCTCATTTTCCCCCTACAACAGGCTTATAAAACAGCAATTACGACCACCCTATCATTTCCTGCTTGTGGAGCCAAGAGACTCAGAGGTTATTTATCTTGCCCAGAGCCAGCCAGTAGCAAAACGTGGCTAGAACTTGGTCCCCCGACTCCAAATTCCCCGCTCTTGACACCACCACAGGTTGAAGCTAGCGCCAACTCCGCGCTACGACTTAAACTTGAGAGGCCTCGCCGGCCGCATTTCCGGATATCGGGCTTGGAGACGCGCCCAGTTTCCGCAGGGCATAACAGTTTGGGGCTCATTGACTGCGTGGGACCTTGGACTACATCTCCCAGAGAGCCCCGGGGCAAACCCTCAGGTGACTGGTTGAAATGGATCCGCCAATACGGCGCGACGTGCTCGTACAGACCAATCATAGGCCGGAAGGGGCAGGGCCTCCCACGCAGAGGCTAGATTGAGCGGAGACGCTCGCAACGTTGTTAGATGTCCCAAAGCCCAAGGGGCCTGAGATCCTCGGTCCCGCGCCTCGGGCGCCACGGCGTCCTCCTTTTCGGGTCCAGTCCGCGCCTTTCCCGCGACCCGCTTAGGGTCGCGCGTGTGTGGCCGCCAGCCCCGCGCCGAGGACAGGCCGGGTGACCGGGAAGAAAGCACGTGCTGGAGCGTTGTAGCGGCCGAGGGCTCGTCTGTTATCGCCACGCCGCGCCCAGGTCGTGCGGGAGGTCCCCCGCGCGGCGTGTGGTGCGCGGAAGGCCCCGGGTGTCGCGGGCCCCGGGCCGCGGGCTCCGGGCTCCTCGGCGCCTCCGGCGACCTCGGCCCCTGAGGGCGGCTCTCGGGCGCTGGCTGGCGTCGCTCTTGGCCGTGTTCTCCTGTGCAGCGTGCGACTCCCCGGCTTCGCCCCTGGCCTGCGGAGGAGGAGACTCGGCGGCATGTCGCCCGCGCTGCCAGAGCTGACGCCTTCCGGTAACGCTGCCTCTAGCTCTCCGCGGTTGGGTTGTGTACTGAGCCCTGTTACGGGCTCCTAATCCCTGGGATAATTCTCCTCGCCTCCTGGAGGCGCGCCGCCAGGTTTCCCCGCGGGCGGGAGGGCGGCGGCTTTGAGCTGGCGGAGGTTCCACGTGCTTCTGCTGGGTTCCTTCCGCGCCTGCACCTCTTCCTCCCCAGGCAAGCGGACTCTCAGCAGCTACGAGGCACCCTCCCTCTGCGCGCGCCCGAGACCCCTCTTAATGTCCAAGTAACTTCGCTGTTGGGTACAACATACTTCAGCGGGGCGCAGTGGAAATTTGGCCAGAGTTAACGTTCTCAGTTCAATAATTATTTATTGAGCACTTGCTGTGTTCACCCAAAGAAAGTTTCTGTGTTGCAAGGCGGATAAGGAAACCCAGAGAACGATTAAAACTTAAGGAAACGTTTCTTTTACCACATCAGGGTTAGAGCAGTCGTTCTGCACACTCCAGATTGCATAGAACCACTTTGTAAAATGAGCAGATCGAACGTCGTGATGGGGAGTAGTAATCTCAAGCCATTCTAATGATGGCTCTGACATTAATGTTGAGAAAAAACTAGGTTAGCTCAAGAGCTGACAGTAGTTTCAGTTTTATAATGAGATCGGTCTCTAAGGTCATCCTTGATTAAAATTTTTGGTCGAACATACCCATAAAAACACAGGAGGTATGAGGTAGGAAATGTAGAAAGAAGAGAACCAGTCCTAAGGACGGAGCAGTACCTGGGTGTGGGGGAATGAGGGTGTTCAGCATGGCAGGAGCTGAATACTGAATTCCTAACTCAGAAGGAAATTTATCAGAGGTGAGCTGGTGACCCTATTGATTCTAGGGTTCTGATATGGGACTGGTAAAATTGTTCTTGAAACCAGTGGAAATGTGACTGAGAAACATTTTATCACTCTTGGTATAAAAGAAGAGGTAGAGAGGCAGATCATACCATTCTTTGAATAATATCTCTGCCTCATGACTGCTTGCTTTCCTATTTAATTAAGAAGGGAAGCAACGTTGTTTGCCTTCATCTAAATATATCAACAGCAGAATGCATCAGCTAAATGGGGGCAATGTAGAGCTATATATTTTTGTTTCCTCTGTGAGAGTTGTTGGGTAGAATCTGCCCTGTTAAGAACGTGGTTAGTCAGGAGTAAACTGTACAGAATGTTCTGTATGCAATGAACTGAATATAGATAAATAGGAGGTTGTTTTGGTTATCATTGTTCTTCACGGAAGATCTCAGTGACTGCTCATCTTACCAAGTGAAAGAATTGTTAAGGTGACTTGCTCTTAGGAGAAGCTTCTGGAGGGGCAACGGTGATTAGAAGCCAGTGAAAGATAACCCCCTGTTGGAAAAGCTTGGGGAATACATCAGGATTAGAACAGTGAACACTTAAACGAACAAAGGAGGACCTCTAAAAGGGAAATCTTATCCCCTACAGGGTCAATAAGCATGTGGATGATGTAGAAGCAGGGAATTTTTAAGGGCCTCAGTTGGGGGGAGTTTTGTCTTCAATGCATGCAATTCCCATTTTATTATGTCCCCTTTTATCTCATTTTCTGTTCACAGTTCTCATGGTCTCACAGGTGGCCTGGTTTCCATATTGCCATGTATTTGTATGTTTCCTTGTACTCTAGTGTGTGTACTTACTTTTAATTTATGTAAGTAGTATCTTGGTAGTTGATGATTGCTGAACTTTTCACTCAGTATCCCACCATTATCATATAGCAGTGTGGTGTTCCCCACAAATGCCTACCACATTTTTTTTTAATTTTTAATTTTTAATTTTTTATAAACATGTATTTTTATCCCCAGGGGTACAGGTCTGTGAATAGCCAGGTTTACACACTTCACAGCACTCACCAAAGCACATACCCTCCCCAATGTCCATAATCCCACCCCCTTCTCCCAACCCCCCTCCCCCCAGCAACCCTCAGTTTGTTTTGTGAGATTAAGAGTCACTTATGGTTTGTCTCCCTCCGGATCCCATCTTGTTTCATTTATTCTTCTCCTACCCACTTAAGCCCCCATCACTGCTTCCTCATATCAGGGAGATCATGTCTACCACATTTTACTTGGACATTTCCCAACATTGTCTCCAACGTGCCACTCCTACTAACATCCCCTTCTGTGTTCCCGGTGGATCAACCTGAGATTTTGTTTGGGAAATATACCCAGGATTGAGGTTGCTGGGTTTTCTGCATGCTTACTTTTTACCAAGTTCTGCTAGGCTGCTCTCCAGAATGGCTCTGTCCAGCAGGCATACTGGAGGGTGCAGATTTCTTTGGCATTATCCCGTTTTCTAATTATTGGCCATCTATTGGGTGCAAATGGGTATCATCTTGTTTTAATTCACATCCAGTCGCTAATGAGCTTGAGCATCTCTTTATATAGGTGCTGAGTATTATTTTCTTCTTCCTTGACTTGACTATTTGTATCTTTTTAGGAGTTCCTTGTACATTATAGGTGTTAGTCCCTTTCAGTTTGAGACATTGCAGAATCCGCCTCCAATCCATAATCTGTTTGTTAATTTTGTCTATGGTAACTTTGATTTCATAGGAATTCTTAGTTTTTATGGAATCACGTTCGTTCTTTTTTTTTTTTTTTTTAAATATTACGTTGTAGTTGGGCTTTTTGAGTCTTAAGTCTTTCCCTATTCCAAGCAATGGAGATACTCTATATTTTACTCTTCCTTTTTTATGGAATATAGTTTTATGGTATATTTTGATATTTAGTGGGCCAAAGTTAATTTAGCATTTTCTGGGACTTCAGTCTTCCATGCAGAGTATAGAATATGTTTGTCAGATTTCTAATAAAAAGTCAGATGTTTTATTTAGGGTCTCTAAAAACAGCTTTGATCTCTTGCATATATGATGACTCCTTTCACAAGATCTCAAAATTTGTATATGTGGGAGCTAGGTTGTTTCACAGTAACAGCTGTATTAAAGACTGAAAATAGTTTCTGTTTCTGGACTGAAAAGTGAATACAGTAGAGACCCTCTGGAAAAAATGCTTAGACTTTTTATGAAAATGGGAGGAGGAATGGAGGCATGTGCCACTGTCAGAGCTGCTGAGGGTACAGAAGTGCTCTTCCCTAAGGACAGAGAGAGAAAGAGCTTGAGCCAAGCTGTAAGAGGATTATGAGGTGGAGGGCGGGATGAGTTTTGGAGCTTTGGGTAGAAGACTTATACTGACTGGGTTAGGTCGAATTTCCTACAGAAGGAGAAGGATTTGGAGCTAAAAGAGAGCAGGTTTGGGACGGCATACGTGGGATGTGGTGAGGATAGCCAAGAAAAGCTGAACCAGTCAGTGTCCTTGAGGCTTTTAGTAGTTCTTATAAACCCGCATGCAACTTTTCCCTGGGGTTTTGAAAGTCGGATTTTTCACTTTCTTTAAAGCAGGTGTGAAGAAAAGCCTGCAGGATGAGATTGAAGCCATTCTGCGGGAGAGGATCATGGTGCTGGATGGAGGGATGGGGACCATGATCCAGCGGCATAAGCTAAGTGAAGAAGACTTCCGAGGTCACGAATTTCAAGATCATGCCAGGTCCCTAAAAGGCAACAATGACATTTTAAGTATAACTCAACCCAATGTCATTTACCAGATCCATAAGGTACAGTACTGCCATGCCTCCTGTTCTCATGCCATTATTCTGTAAGCCTCTTCGTATATCGAGGGCTCTGGAGGGTACAGAAGAAAGAGGTGATTCATTCACCAAGACGACTTTGGGCACTGAAGAAAGGAAAGGCCTCGCACTGCGATGAGCATTCAGGATAAGGAGGTGAGAAAGGTAGTTTTCCTGCCTTTGCGGCAGTTAAATGAAAGGCCATAGAAATCCTGGACAAATTGGGCTTTTCACATACACTGCTTCACCTGAGTCACCACAGCAGCCCCGATAAAGTAAAACCAAAAAGGTGGTCGTTATTCTTATTTTGTGGATTTAGAAGTTGTGGCTCACAGAGGGTAAAGAACTTGTCTGACGTTTGGGAGCTTCCTGACATGAAATCCCATGCTCTTTCATTCCATTTTTCTGCCTCCAATAAAAATGGTTAGCCAGCATGAATCAGGAACAAGTAACTGGGGGCAGTAGATTTTTAAAATTTAGAAAGAAACATAGAGTGAAATTGTTTGGTAGGTCATCGCCAGAATTTCATAAAATTACAACCAGAAGAGATACTGAGGTGATTGAATCTATTTTCCTGGTCTGGATTCAACTGGAAGGATAAGACATATTTGCCAGTGAAGTGAGAAAGTTTTATTTTCTGGAGAAGGGCATTGTTACAGATGTTTCAGTCTCTTAAGGGGAAAAAAGTCATCTAAACAAATCATTTTGTGATTAAGGGTCCCAACGAGAATGGAAGGGATCATTCTGTTGTGTGGTCAAGACTTGTTCTAGGTTAATTGCAGAATGGCGTTCATGTGAGGAAAGCTAAGAATGCCTTTCCTTTGCTCATAGTGGGAATTCCAGGTACCAGAAGATTTAAAATTGATCCTTAAAAAAGTATGGTTCTGCAAGAAGAATGTAACTAAATTTTTCTGCGAGGCCTTGAGAGTAGTTAAATCCTATTATAAAATCTAGTCTGTTGTAGATTGGGAATATCATCATGGATATGAATGGCCTCGTATGGTTACAAATACACTTTTCAAAAATTTTATTTATTTATTTATTTATTTATTTATTAGAGAGAGCATAAACGGGAAGCAGCAGGCGGAGGGAGAGGGAGAAGTAGGCTCCTCGCTGATCAAGGAGTCTGTTATTGGGCTCGATCCTAGGACACAGCAATCATGACCGGAGTGGAAGGCAGTTGCTTACTCGACTGAGCCACCGAGGTGTCCCATAAATAGACTTCTTAAAATGCAGCTGTTGAAATCACATGCACTGTCATGCCTGTAGCTTCATCATTATTGTTCCTATGGATTACCGCTAGATTATAAGATGCTGCAGGGCAAGCAGCTTATAATTATGCCTCTTTTTTCACTACTGAAGCCCTACTGCCTAGAACGTTATCTCCCACATAGGAAGTGCTCAATAAATATTTGTTAGAGGAAAGATTCCTTGCCCTGTGTATTAGGTAGGCATCTAGATGGGAGAACGAGGTTCCCATGAGAGGTCTGTGGAGTGGAAATGGCTATAAGTACAACAAAGTGTGCCAGGGTGTCCCATTTATGGGGGTGCATTTACTAGCCAGACATGTGGAGAGCATGTTGTGTTCATGGATGAAGAGGGGAAACAGACCAGGTTTTTTTTCACATGTGGCTATTTCTAGTGGAGCCAGTGACCATAGATCAGATCCTCTGGTGTATAATTTTAACGGAATGTCCAAGTTGTATTTGTAACGTAGGTGCCTGGCGGTGAGCTGCTTTGGTTGTAGCGTGAATGCCTGACATTGAGCTTTTGGTTGCCAAGATCCCCATTTCAGGGGACACCCGTCTCAATTAAACATGGTGCTGCTACTCGCTGAACTGGATACCTGATGGCCCTCACCCATGAGTTATGCTCTTGGGGAGCTCTGGACGAGCCCAACAACTGCCTGGCCCCATTTTTCCCTTTCCATACCCTGGTTCCCATTCTTATGTTTTAAATTTGGCAATAAAGAGTGAAACTGTGAAACCCTAGGTGCCCCATCCCTATACCCCCAGAAAGGCAGAACCCTATGTCTGTGCTTACTCCCCTGCCCATATGCCCCCCGCCCCTTGAAGTGTGGCCCTGGGCATGTCTGTACCCTCCAGGACTTGTGAGTAACACACTGTTTTCTCCCTGATGTTCCCTATGGTTTTAGCTGAGATGCCATGAGGGCTGGTGCCCCCACACCTTGGGCTTCACCCAGGAAAATGTTTGTGGGAGCTTGCCACCAGGATACCGGTGAACGCCACAGGCAGTCCTTGCCCACAGCATCGCCCCACGAAACACAATTCAGAACCTCTGTTAGCCTCTAAAAATGCTGTCCTTCCTGGCCTACTTTCCTCCTGACAGCTTGCTCTGTGAGGAGTGGAGAAATTCAGTAGCTTGACTCAGGTCATAACGTTTTTGGGTTTTTTTGCTTTTTGTTTTTTTTAAAGATTTTATTTATTTATTTGACAGAGATCACAAGTAGGCAGAGAGGGGGAAACAGGCTCCCCATGAGCGGAGAGCCTGATGTGGGGCTCGATCCCAGGACCCTGTGTTCGACCTGAGCCTAGGGCAGAGGCCTAACCCACTGAGACACCCAGGTGCCCCAGATCACATGTTTTTTAAATTGGCAGGAATAGGATTGGAATTGAGGGATGTCCTGCCTGGAGTCCAGGAGTGGGATATTGAGCTAGGAGAAGAGGCATAGGGAGAGGGTGAAGAGCTAGAAGAAACACCTTCTAAACTGTATATTATGGAAATTTTCAAATCTACACCAAATTGGAAAAAACTATGAACTGAGAAATTTTTTTGCTAACTGTAAAGACAGTACATGTTTATTGTTTAAATAAAAAAGATAATATAGAAAACCATAAAGGAGAAAATCAAAATCAGGAGATATGAATCCAAGACTAACTATTAATCACATATTTTAATTTATATTTTAAACTAGTTTTTATACTGGGATTTTAAAAATTAAATTTTAATTGTATTCATACTGTTGTATGATTTGCATTTTTATCTGTATATAGGAGCATTAAATATTCTCAAACATGGTTTAATAACTACATGATATAACCTACATATATTACTTAACTAATTTACTTATTCCTAGGCATTAATGTTGTTTCCAATTTTTCTTGCTCTTTTTTGAAAAATTTAATTTGCTCTCATAAGATAAGACCCATAGATTGAGAATAAATTCACTTTTTTTTTTTTTAAAGACTTTATTTATTTGACAGAGAGAGAAATCACAAGTAGGCAGAGCAGCAGGCAGAGAGAGGAGAAGCAGGCTCCCTGCTCAGCAGGAAGCCCAGTGCAGGGCTCCATCCCAGGACCCTGAGATCATGACCTGAGCCGAAGGCAGAAGCTTAACCCACTGAGCCATCCAGGCGCCCCGAGAATAAATTCATTTTTGACCACTATTCCAAATTTCTGTTTTTTTTCTCCTAAGATAACAACTTACTTATATATGTCTTTCCACATCAATTTGCTACGCATTTATGTATATATGAATTATGTATATGCGAAAACGTGTACTGTTGTGTACATGTATGCTTTAAACCTAATGTGTCGTGTTTTACATATCAGTCAGTTTTGCTTTCTACTCAAGCCTATTTTTGGAGATCTTTCCATGTCAATATCAGTCGCTATACACAGTGTTTTTAGCCTTCACAAAGCATGTTATCAAATGGATACATTCTAGCTTATTTGTTTTTTTTTTCCAACTGGTGGATATTTAGGATGTTTGTGACTTACTACAACTGAGAAATTCACTTCCCAGCTCTTTGTCAAGAGTGTGTATCAGTTAGGGAGGGGGTGGGTTTGTTCACTGTTGGGAAAAATCAAGGGAGTTGAGAGATTCCAGAGTGTTCCTCAGATTGAAGCTGAGGAAGTGTTGTCCCTGAAGAGTGAAATGGGGAAGGTGAGTTTCAAACCAGGAGGACAGGAAGGCACCGAGAGCCTCCAGGTTCTAGAAGGAATGCCCATCTGGCTCAGAGGGACCTGCAGAGAGGGACTGAAACAATCATGGGCAGAACTGGGCTCTCAGAGATACAGCCATCGCCGGTGGGAATCAAACTGTGCTGAGGCTGGAGATCGCCCTCCTGGGCCAGAACTTGTGTCATCACACAGCCACCCTGTGGGGTTGCGTTCTGGTACTTTCCGTGAGGAAACTAAAACTTGGGGTTTAAGGAACTTCATTCCATTCACCCAGCTTAGCATGTGAACTGTGTCCAAATCGAGCTCTGTGTTTGTTTACACCTCTGTCAAATCCTTGTATCTTTTTGCGTCTCTGGGCTCCAGGGCAGTGCCTGTGCTTAGTGGGTGGTCACATGGTGTTTGGGGTGGTGGTGACGAGCAGAAGTGTTTATTGCGGGGGGACAGGGCCTCTGAAACCCCGAGCACTGATGTTGCTATCTCTTATTGCAGGATTACTTGCTGGCTGGGGCAGATATCATTGAAACAAACACTTTCAGCAGCACTAGCATTGCCCAAGCTGACTATGGCCTCGAACACTTGGTAAGAATGCCATTGTTCCTCGTAACTAAGATCTTCCTGAATGCTTTCTGCCTTGACAGTTGCTAGTGAGAAAACCAGCCGAAGCTGCAGAGTACAGCTGATGCCTCGCTGTCTGTCGCTTGTGGTCAGACTGGGAAGACGCTTTGAATCTTTTCTGCTTCTGAACACAGCAGACTATTCATTTCCTAACTGGTGTCTTTTATGGGCCAGTAATCAAGTAAAAATGATACTTATTATGCAGTGGTTGCTGATAAAGGCACAGTGATTGGCTGTGTGGGCACCCTTTTTCTGCCCTGCATGGCAGATTTGGTTCTTTTTTTTAAATCATGGCAAAACACATGTAATGTAAAATTGACCATCTTAGCCATTTTTATGTACGGTTCAGTGGGATTAGATACATTCATCTTACTGGGCAACCATTGCCACCGTCCATCTCCAGAACTCTTGTCATCTTGTAGAAGTGAAGGTCTGTACCCATTACATTCAGTAGTAACTCCCTGTTCTTCCCTAACCTCTCTGGACCCCGAAAACCACCATTGTACTTTCTCTATGAATTTGTCTCCTCTAGGTATTCCATGTAAGTGGAATCATACAGTTTTTGTCCTTTTATGACTCTTAGCTTAATGTTTTCAAGGTTCACTCATGTCGTAGCAAGTGTCAGAATTTTCTTTTTAAAGTTGAATAATGTTCCCCTGTACGTACGTATATGTGTGTATATATATGTGTATGTATATATATATGTATATGTACACATATATACATATATATATATTACATTTTGTTTATCCATTCATTCATTCATTAGGGACACTTGGGTTGATTCCACCTTTTTGTTATTGCGAACAGTGCTGCTGTGAACATGCATGTACAGCTAATCTGTTTGTATCCCTGCTCTCATTTCCTTTGATTACATGCTCAGAAGTGGAATTGCTGATTATATACTCAGAAGTGGTGATTTTGTTTCATTTTCTGAGAAACCGCCATACTGTTTTCCACAGTGGCCGCACCATTTTATATTCCCACCAACAGTGTGCAAGCATCCCAAGTTTTCTACGGCTTTCTCGACACTTGGTGTCTTCTGTTTATGGGGGGTTTTGTTTTGTTTTGTTGATAGTAGCCACCCTAATGGGTGTGTGGTGAAGGATCTGGTTTCTTTTTAATCAAGATGATGCTCCTTTTTCAGATTTTGTAAAATGTGGAATGATGGGGGTACATAGTAGATGCTGCCGTACCCACGTCTGTGTGGGATTTTTCCAGACCCATGCCTCTGTTTTCATGTAGCACTGATTGCTCTCCTGCTGTTGGGACTTTGTGAGATCTTGTGTCTTTTGGGTTATCAAGAGCAAATCATTAGTTTTGTGTGACTTAGGGCAGGAGTTGACAAACTTTTTCTATAAAGGGCCGGGTAAGTAAATATTTTAGGCTCTGTGGGCCGTAAACAGCAACTACTTGATTCTGTTATTATAGTACAAGAGCAGCAGTAAACAGTATGTAAATGAATGATGTTGATTATATCCCAGTAAAACTTGATTTATAAAACTGGCCCAGGCTAGATTTGCCCTAGGACGTATAGAGTTTGCCAACCCCTATTTTAGAATACTCTGGTTTCTTAATTACTAAATAATGAAGATCCACAGCACGTAAGATCTGAGAAGGGCTCATGAAGGCCACAAATCTGGGACCTTCTAACCTGGTCTGGGAAAGATTTTGGAAGGCCCATGAACCTCTTTATATTGTAGCATTACTTTGTGTGTTCGTGCATACTTTTTATTTCCTACTGGGGGGGTTCATGGCCCTTTACCAAGTTCTAAAGAGGTTAGTAATCTGCAAAAAGCTCAGAGGCCCTGAGTACAACACCCCTACAGCAAAGGGAGTCAGAGCTCGGAGAAGCTGCTAAGGGAATGGCCCAGGCAGGCACTGAGAGAGCTGGGCCTCGAATCCTGGCTCCTATCTCTGAAACCTGCGCTTCTTCTGTTCTTATGCTTTCTCAAATTTGCAGAGCATTTAACTGCATCAGCTTATTCTTTGATGTTCCAGATGGCCAAGAGATCACCCTTTGTTATTGGTTAGCTCATGGCTATGAGAGGAAGCTCAGAGCAGTTCTCAAGGACTCTTAGCTCTCCTGCTGCCTTCATGGCTGGGCCAGCTGAGAGGCCTTCTCAGACCTCCTGTTAATTCTGTCTACATTTCCTTACTGAGTAAAACTGGCTTTTATAAGGTCACGAGTCCCTGGTTTATGGGACGGAGGGGAATAAGCCCCCGCTAATGTTTGCATTCATGTGTAGGCCTACCAGATGAACAGATGCTCCGCGGGGGTGGCCAGAAAGGCAGCCGAGGAGGTGTCCCTCCAGACAGGTAAGGAATGTCTGCAAGGATGACTCCTTTGAGATTCGCAGGTGTCACGTGCTGTCTTTATTGTGCTTTTCCCTTCTGTGACAAGTGGCCCCCAGCAGCCTGCAGATACTGTTTTGTACTTGTGGGTAGGTGACTTCTTTGCAGTTTCATAATCAAGCCCTCCAGAGCCTCTATGATTTGATTCTATCCCTGTGGGCCTTGGGCTCAGGGTTTACTCTGTGTTTAGTGCGGGCTCTAGCTTCACTTTGTAGCTCTAGCTACTTTGTATATTTATGGTTTTAGCTTCTTTGGGTATTTACAGCCAAGCTGATCATTCTCCTTTTGGAAGCACATTACTAGGTAGTTCACGTGTTCTGGTTATTTTGATAAACATTAAGATATTTGATCTTACCCAATAAAGCTAGCCTCATCCTTGTGATTGGCTCATGCAGGTGAACAGTATAATCCACATCCTATCCCTAATGTCCTTGAAGGCTCTGTGCAGCCTGCCCAGGACTGTGGCATGCGATTCAGGCTTGCTGGGATGTGAAAAGCGGCCTCTTGAAATAACTAACCCCCTGGCTGGCTGCCATAGCGTGACTTCGGTGCCAGCGGGTGGGGAGGCTCTGAGGGAGGGAATGGAATAGAAGAAATATGTGGAGCCCCTTAAGATTTGGAAATGTAAAATTATTGCCAGCGGGAGAAAATATAAAGGGGAATTGCTAGGAAATGAGATACAGCATATTAATGAAGACTGAAGCGGTTTGTGGGAACTCTGCTTCTGGGAGGTAGTCTTTAAATCCATGGACATGCAGAGACCATTACCCCAACAGAGTCACAGGTCAGAGAATATGAAACCAGCGAAAGCAGGGAAAGAGAAGGACATTTTTCTTACACGCATATTATTGTTCAGCTCTGGGAAAGGTAACCTGTTCGAAGGCTGGGTTATCAACTCATTGGTAGTCTTCTGTTAAACTGTAAATCGTGACCCAGGTTACTGAGTAGTTACCGTCATCAGTGTACCCCCAGCTTTGGTTATGCTGTGTGGATGAACCCAACCTTGGAGGCTCTTTTGGAAGCACCTGGACTCCAGCCCAGAGGAAAGGTTATCAAAGAATTATTCAAAGAGTGCTTACAGTAAGATTTGATCTGTTTCATACTTGAATTTTAGGCTTTATAATTGCTAATCCTGATTTAATAGTCCCTCCCGCCCCCCCCAGGGAAGGGCCTGCAGCATGATACTGGGGAACATTTCAAGTTGAATGCTACCGTGAGGAGCTTTTCTAGAATCTGTGTTGAGTTCAGGTTCTTGGAGATACCTTAAGAGGAAGGGGAGGTAATTGATCCAAACATGACTGTGGAGATAGAAAAGGGTTAGTTACTGAAACGCTTTGAAGCCAGATAGGTGAGAATTTGGAGTCTTTCGGATCAGCTTGGCAATCACCTGTACACATCCCTCTATTTCAGAATTTTCCCAGTGAGGTTGGGGATAGCTCCCATCCTCAGATACTCATTTATAGTCAAATCTGTGCATTGTCTCACCGAGTGTGATCAAGATTATGAAGAGCTTCTTGTTGGTCCAGGAGAGGTCAAGTTTGTTGTCAAATGAATTAAGAAAATAACTTGAACTTTTGTATTTAAGAGTTGTGGATAAAGAATTAGAGACTTGTGATCTAGGGGAAAATCTTTTAGCCTGTAGAGTCACAACAAAAAGGTCAAGCTGTTCAGAGATTTTTACACTTCTTTTTCTTTTCCCAAAGGAATTAAGAGATTTGTGGCAGGAGCTCTGGGTCCAACTAATAAGACACTGTCGGTGTCCCCGTCTGTGGAGAGACCAGATTACAGAAACATTAGTAAGTATTGTAAATAGTCTTTGAGCCCCTCTAAGTATGTCTGTGTTTCAATGATCTTAAAATCTGTACAATGGGATAACAGGCACTTCCTCAGGGTTATTGTGGCTTAATGGACATAAAGGGCTTGTAACAGTGCCTGAAATGTAGTAAACATCTAAATAAAAAGTCAGATCTTGTTATTATTACTACTATTCTTATTTCAAATGTACATGGTACTGTGATCATGCTTCTTTATCAGCTGAGAAAATAAAACTAATCAAGAGAAAGCTTTAAACTGAGAAGTTGAGCAAATATGGACACCAGGCCTTGGTCTATTATAGAGCAGCCCACTAGGTCCCCGTTTTATGTCAGAAAGTGCTCCAAACTATATAAATGTACTGGCATTGTTGACGTTATAAACTAGCGTACATAAACATACTCACATTGAGATTTTATGAAAAACCTAAGCATCTAAGTCAATTTCTTAAGCATGGAGACAATGAAATACAAAAAGAATTAAACTTAGCTGAGTAGTACTGATACTTTGTATAGTGAAGAATATTGTGTAGGTGGCAAGTTCAGGCAAGTATGGTTTGTAGGTTTTTGGTTATAGAACTTTCCATGTGGTGATGTCATAGTTCTTCACCAGAGGTTGCTCATACTGTGCTTATGCTTGGTCGAGGCTTGACTGGGAGGGGATAAGTTTTCCTTTTTCTTGTGCTTTATACAGCAAGCGTGAAGGTAGTATTGGGTTTTTCTGTTGAATATCCAAGCTTTTTTCTTTTTTCATTGGGAGGTAAATGGCGAGAGGGCTGACCTCTCAAATGGAAATGGACAACTCAAGATGTTTCTAGTAAAAATTGTACCCTGGAATGATTGAACACTTTAGATTCAGACTGAAATTGCCCTATAAGGCAGGTTTTCTCTCTAGCAGGAGTGAAGTCCACAGGACTGAAGCCCTTTATCACTGCAAGTGTGAGAGGATGTGACTAGACCCACCGTGTTTCTAAGTCCGGGTGACATGGTTCTCTCCTTGTTTCTCACACTCATCCCTTAACTGACTGATTAAGACCATCCCTGGGAAGAATGATCTACTTTAAAGGTGTTGACAGTAAGGTATGGGGCTCATGAAACCACGCACCTTCCTGCCTCCTCACTTACTTCTTGACTCGTACAGGGCAAATGGAGGTTGTGTGGCAAGTGTTCAGGAGTGTTCAGTCTACAGGTTTAATTAACATCGCTGCCCCATTTCTTTATTTGGTTTCTCACAAAAGGTGATATCCTTAAATCAAGCATTAGAAACCAGCAGTAGTTGACAGGTGCTAGGCCTGAAGACAGCATGTCCTGGCCATTGAGAGGATTTTGGTGACTGACGCCTTGGATGTGCTTTATTTTTTACAGCATTTGATGAGCTCGTTGAAGCATACAGAGAGCAGGCCAAAGGGCTTCTGGATGGTGGAGTTGATGTCTTACTCATTGAGACTATTTTTGATACTGCCAATGCCAAGGTGAGTTGAGGGAGATGAGAGGGACAGCCAGGGTGGGGGCTGTGAGGATCCCCAGTGGGGCAAGAAGACAGACCATCGCAGCCATTGTCAAAGTTACATGAAAGTCTTCTGTTCCATTCTGTTTTTGAGCATTTCTAGTTAAGGCCAGTGGGATGAGAAAAAAACTCAAAAGATTATCTTTTTAGCTTTCAAAAACACTTTTTTTTAAAATTATGAAAGTAAATACACATATAGCTGTTAGGTGCACGTATGCAGATATAGTAAATACATATAGATGGTTCTAAATTTAGAAGGTACATAAATGTAGGGAGTGAAAAGTAAATATCGTTTCTTCTCCTATTCCCTGGGCGTCCGGGTCTTTCCTGGGACACCTGTTACAGTGTGGGGGGTTCCTGAGAGAGATGCTACACAGGTATAAAAAAGTGCAACATAGCATTGTTTTGATTATTGAGGGACAGGTTGTCCCCATGATGCGTCTGTAATTTATTTTGGAGTAAGGAATGTGGTAGAGTTCTAACTAGGTACTCTTTTGCTCTAAGGTTTACCTAGTTGTCTTAACATCATCTATTAAATATCCTGCCATTTTCCAGTGACAGGAATTGTATACCACCCTAAATTCGGAAGTGCGTCTGGGTAGAATTTATTCCAGTCATCTGTCTGATGTCACACTCCCATCCTGCTATTTTCTGTAGCGTTATGATTAAAATACATCCTGAATAACTGGTAGGCTTTCATGAGCCTCTCCCCGCCACACTGTTTTTCCCCCAGAATTTACCTGGCTATTCTTCCTCATTTATTTTTCCGTCAGATCTTTGGGATCAACTGGGCTAGTTCTAAAAATAAAATAAAATAAAATTCTCATATTGTTGAGTTAGTAACTTTCAATGCAAAAGAACCCCCCCCATCCCCAAGAAGGTATACATTAAGGGCAAGTTGCATTCCAACTACAGCAAATTATGAAAATGTGCACATCTTGGAATCAGGAAATACAGTGATCAAAAGAAGGAGATGTTCCCTAGAACCTAATGCAGCTTGGGCGTGCGCTGAGTTACTTGGCATTAGTGCCTGCACAGTTCACTCTGAGCTCACTGCGTGCCCTTCATTTCTGTACCCCGCTGTATCTACGAGGATGGGGACGGCGCAGGCATTCGTATTTATCTCTTTTTAGTTTTGACTGGGAGAAGGAAGAAAGAGCAGAGCTCTTGAGCTCTTCTTTGGAGGAAATACTAGTTCATAGGTAAACTCTGAGGCAGCATGTTTCGTTTCCATAGGTACCATGTGCGACTTGAGATGGGGTGTTGGGATCGGGGATTGTACCTTATAGGGAGGATGTGCTTCCTCCCCAGGGAATGCGACGTTGCTCTCATCTAGAGAGGCTTTGGAAAAGGGAACATTCTGGGGACACAGTCTCTCAGGAACAAAGATGTTCTTTTAATCCCTGACAGGCAGCCTTGTTCGCACTCCAGACACTTTTTGAAGAGGAGTATCCCCCTCGACCTATCTTTGTAAGTTCTCAAATTTGCATGATGATTTTTGTCTTTTATTAATACTGTCATTTTGAGGGTAGGGTTTTTATTTTCCTGGCATAGGAGAACTATCTTTAGTATCTTTAAGGAACCACCCACTTCGGCTTCCTCTGTTCACCTTCCTCCTACCAGTGCAGTCTCAGCTCAGGAGATGGGAAGAAGGTGAACCCAGAAGGCAGGCCACTGGAATTGAAGCCTGGCTGAGTTGGTCCCCCAAAGTCAAAGGCTTTGGGACTCCCTCTGAGAGGGGCCCTGGGAGAGGTGGGCTTGCATGCTGACCCAAGTTTCCAGATCGGATGGCACCAGCCTACAAGTAGGCAGACCCCTGGGGGAGTCCCAAGATTGCTTGGTGAGAAAAGACTAGAATCAAATCAGGGGGTCTTAGATGAACCAGGGATCATAACTAGGACAGCCTGAGGTCTCTGGGAAAGCCTTCTGGGTGGGACTGGATGTGTCAATTCCAAAGCTGTGTTGGTCATTCTTTTGCCTCAGTGACTTCCCCTGTTTTTTATGTGATGGCTTCATGACTCATCCCCGCAATCCCCTTGCCCCTGTCCTTTCTGACCATGATGAAAAGTGCTTCCTGTGTGAGAGCTCCACACTCCCCTTCCTCATAAAGGAACAGTGCACTCATTTTATTTCACTCTCATGAACCGTGTTCTTAATTTGAGCCTCCTTTGACCGAGTTCACTTTGTTAATTCAGATTTCAGGGACAATTATTGATAAAAGTGGGCGAACTCTTTCTGGACAGACGGGAGAAGCATTTGTCATCAGCGTGTCTCATGCAGACCCACTCTGGTAAGTGATCATTCTTTCCTTGACCCCATTCCTTCTAGAGCGACCTTTTCTCATGGCTTCAAAAATCACTCCTGCATATTTCTGCTTAGCCATCCGCATGGGATGTTGGATTTCTAGAAAGTACATTCTGAATTCCCTTCAGGGCATCAGAAGGTCAGTTTGAGGGGCTGGGCAAGTGCTCCTACCCCTTGGATCAGGCATGTGGTTGGCTCTTTCTCTGTAAATGTGCCTCTCATAGTTTAAGGAAGTGCTTGGCTCAGCAGCAGCTCTGCACAGACAGTGTTTCTCTTCCTAGGGCAGGGCTCTGCAAAGTGTTTTCAGTCACTGCTTATGAAACAAACAGTAGCAGTCCAGCTTGGAATAATGTAGGCATTCTAAAGCTCAGATTCTCATCTTTTAAAATTAACCTGGCTTTGGGACGCCTGGATGACTCAGTTAAGCGTCTTACTCCTAGTTTTGGCTCAAGTCATGGTCTCAAGGTACTGGGATTGAGCCCTGAGTCGGGCTCCATGCTCAGCACAGAGTCTGCTTGAGATTCTTTCCCTCCCTTTCCTTCTGCCTCTCCTGCTCATGCTTACATGCTCTCTCTTTCTCTCTCACAATAAAAAAAAAAAAAGGTAAATCTTTAAAAATAAATTAACCTGGCTTTTATTTTCTACTTTAAAATATCTCCCCATTTTTCTTATCAGAAATGTTTTGTGTTCCCCGCCCCCCCCAGCTAAGATTTTATTTGTTTATTTATTTGCTAGAGAGAGCAAGAGTACACGCAGGCTTCCCGCTGAGCAAGGAGCCCGATGTGGGACTTGATCCCACAACTGTGGGACCATGATCTGAGCTGAAGTCAGACACTTAACTGACTGAGCCACCCAGGTGGCCCTCTTAACAAAAATGTTTTAAATTACATACCGTGAGTGAAATGGAACCTCCAAGAGTATATACTGCTTTTACAGTATGTACTGTGCCTTTTCCACACATGTAGTGAGCTTTTCCAGAGCCATCTCTTCATCATCTCTATGTCTCTAGTGCTTTATCGAGTCCTTGGCTTGTCAGGTGGCTGCAGTAAATGTTTAACAGGAAAACTGAAGATAGGAAAATGTAGGGGTCTCTAGTTTACTTTCAGATTTTTTTGTCTTTCCTCAGATATTTAGACCATTCCTCCTTTCATTCTACTACTCTCCTCCCACCCCCTTTACTGAGTCTTAATTTGTGATCTGATTGGGGCCCCTAGATGTGCAGATGAAACCCCTGCATCTCCCCAAATGTCTTGTGGCTCTTCAGTTCACTGACTGTTCCCAGAGGACGTCCTTAGAGGATGTTCTCCCAGCCCCTGCCTCACCTTTGGGATCCAAGGATGATTTTTGTGGAGTTTTAAAAATTGAAACTTCTGTTCTTTAAGCAAACTTGCAGTGAATTCTAACTTTTGACCCACACAGTGGTTCATTTTTTCTTTTTATTGTTATCCTATATTTTATTCTGTTCTTCAACATTCATCTGTGCCCATTCACAGAGAGATATATCTGGTCTCCTATTTGTTAGGAATCTTACAGACCAAAGGGGCAAATAGGCAGATGCAAGGCAGCCCAAGAACTCGAGAATTGTATCAGGTCCTAATTATAGTTTTCCAGGTTCAGAACTCTGAGGAGTGCCTACTGTTTTCTTTCTAGTTTAGTACTAAGAGTCGAACTCAGTATAGAGGAGTCGTGTTAACAAATATATGATAATTAAAATATGTGTCTATGCACATATATGTGTGTATATAAACAGGTAGTGTGTAGCAAAGTGAGTGTGTAAGAAACTGTTGTTTACTGATTGTGATTCTTGCAAACTGTACATATGTTCACAAAATATAGAACCTTTGTAGTAGTAGTAGTAGTATTAATTCATTGAGCTTTAATTGAAATCCTACTCTGTGCCCTGGAATATGGGCAAATGGGAAACAGTCCACACTAGGAGAAATACGTAATTAAATTAAAATATAAAATATCAACTGCTCTGCAGAGGTGTGAACACAAATCTGGCCAGACAGACGGAGTAATGGTGTCCTTGTGATATTCAAGGCTGGCTTTGTCGAGAAGGTGACACTTGAACTGGTTTGTGAAGCATGAGTCAGAGTCCATTAGGCAGAGGCAGATGGATGTCTCAGAATGAGCAGCAGCAGGGGCAGGGCTGCATTTTTCTGAAACATTTTCATATATCTGATGTCACTCCCACTTGACCCTCACTGCTGACTGGGCATTGTTTTCTCATGCCGCAGGTGAGGACCCGAAGCCCACCTCACTATTGGACCAGATGAGTTAGGATTGGAACGAAGTTTAGAAAAAGTCTAGGATCCTTTCTAATGAGAATGTCATGATTTAAAAAAATTTTTAGCTTATTACCTGGTGTTGCGTGTGGATGACAGTGCAAGATTAAAAAAAAAAAAAAAAAAAAAAGTTAAAGCATTCTGAATGGAGACTGGTGCAACCGAACAGGTCTATTCAAGGTCTGTAACTTAGTTCTGCACAGGACCTGGGAATCTTTTTTTTGTTTTTTTTTTTTTAATGGAGGTATAACTGACTTAAACTACTATATGAGTTTCAAGTGTATAGCATAGTGGTTTGACACTTGTGTACATTGCAAAATGATTGCCACGGTAAATCTAGTTACCGCCTATCACCATACGAAGTTAACACAGTATTACTCACTGTGTTCCCCAAGCTGTATGTGACGTCCCAGGGATGTCCCAGTGTTTTGTAACTGGAAGTTCCTGCTTCTTGATTTGCACACATGTCATTTCCACCGTACACCCCTCCCCGTGGCAACTGTTGTCTGTTCTTTATGCCTGTGAGTGTGGGTTTCCTTTTTTGTTTTTTTTTAAATTCTTTGTGTAAGTCGAATCATGTGATCTTTGTCTTTCTCTTTCTTATTTCACTTAGCATCATACCCTCATTGGCTGTTGTAAGTAATGCTGCAGGGAACATAGGGATACATGTATTTTTTTTTTTTCCCTTTGGGTAGATGCTGAGTAGTGGGACTGCTGGAACATATGGTATTTCTGTCTTGAATTTTTTTGGAACCTTCCTACTATTTCCTGTAGCAACTGCATCAGTTTGCATTCCTACCAACAGTGCACAAGGGCTGCCTTTTCTCCACATCCTCACCAACACTTGTTGTTTCTTGTCTTTTTGCTGCTGGCAGATCTGACAAGGTGTCAGGTGATCTCTCATCGTGGGTCTGATTTCGATTTCCCTGATGAGGAGCAGTGTTGAGCTTCTTTTCATGGGCTTGTTGGTTATCTGCGTATCTTCTTTGGAAAAATATGCATTCTGATGTTCTGTCCATTTCTTAATTGGATTTTCTTGTTTTTACTGGGTTGCATGAGTTCTTAATATATTTGGGATATCTGCCTCTTACCAGATAGATGATTTGCATGTCATCTGTGCGCCAGGGCCCTGCTGATCTTCTCTGTACCACTCTCGCTGAAGCAAGCCCCTGGTGCATGATTTCCAGATACCTTCTCCCATTCCGCAGGCTGTGTTTTAGTTTTGCTGATTGTTTCCTTTAGTGTGCAGAAGCTTTTCAGCTTGATGTGGTCTCAGTTGTTTTTCATTTTTGTTTCCTTTGTCTTTGGAATCAGATCCCCCAAAAAACATTACTAAGATGGATATCAGGGAGCTTGCCGCTTATGTTTTCTCTCGGGAGTTCTGTGGTTTCTGTTTTTACATTTAAGTCTTTAATCCATTTTGAGTTTGTTTTTGGTCTGGTGTAAGAGAGGGATCCAGTTTCACTCTTTTTGCATGTAGCTCTCCAGTTTTCCCAACACCATTTATTGAAGAGACTCTCCTTTCCCCAGTGTATATTCTTGCCTCTCTTGTTGTAAATTAATTGATTGCATATGTGTGGGTTGATTTCTGGGCTCTCTTTTCTTCTCTTGATCTGTGTGTCTGTTTTTAGGCCAATAACATACTATTTTGATGACTTAGAGTATGTAGTATGATCGGAAATCCAGGCATGTTATATCTCCAGGTTTCTTTTTTTCCCCTCAAGATTGTTTTGACTTTAAGTATCTTTTGTGGTTCCATATAAATTTTAGAATTATTTTTTCTAGTTCTATGAAAAGTGGATATTGGAATTTTGATACAGATTGCCCTGTAGATTGCTGTGGAATCTATACATTGCTTTGGGTACCGTGGACATTTTCACAGTATTCTTTTATTCCATGAGCATGGATATCTTCTGTTTCTTTGTGTCATCTTCAGTTTTCTTAGTGTCTTCCAGTTTCAGTGTACAGGGTTTTCACCTCTTGGTTAAATTTATTCCTAGGTATTTTATTCTTTTTGATGCAATAGTATGGGATTGTTTTCTTAATTTTTCTTTCTGATGGTTTGCTATTAGTGTATAGAAATGCAATGGATTTTTTTTTTTTGTATGTGATTTTTGTGTCCTACAACTTTACTGAATTCATTTATTAGTTCTAGCAATTTTTTTTTAGTGGAAGCCTTCAGGGTTTTCTGTATATTGTATGATACCATCTACAAATAGTGTGTTTTACTTCTTTCCAATTAGAATGCCTTTTATTTCTTTTTGCCTAGTTTCCTCAGCTAGAACTTCAGATACCATGTTGAATTAAAGTGGGGGAGTGGGCATCCTTGTCTTTCCTGGTCTTAGAAGGAAAGCTTTAGTCTTTCACCATTGACTGTGATATTAGCTGTAGGTTTGCCACATAATGGTTTTTATAATCTTGAGGTATGTTCCCTCTATACCCTCTCTGTTGAGAGTTAACATAAGTAGATGTTGAATTCTGGCAGATGCTTTTTCTACATCTTTTTGAGATGATCGTATGAGTTCCACGTTTCATTCTGCTCACACAGTGTATTACACTGGCTGACTTGCAGATGTTGGACCATCCTTGCATCCCTGGAATAAATCCCGCTTGATCATAGTGTATGATTCTTTTAGTGTTGTCGAGTTTGGTTTGCTAATATTTTGTTGAGGATTTTTGCATCTGTGTTCAGGGATATTGGCCTGTAATTTTCTTTTTTGGGGCTATCCTTGTCTGGTTTTGGTATCAGGCTAGTATTGACCTCTTAAGGAGGTTTGGAAGCGTTTCTTCCTCATCAGTATTTTGAAAGGGTTTGAGAAGGGTAGATATTAACATTTTCTTTGAATGTTTTGGTAGAATTCATGAGTGAAGGCTTCTGTCCTGGACTTTTGTTTTTGGTGAGGTTTTTGATTACTGTTTCGGTCTCCTTATTAGTAATTGATCTATTGAGATTTTCTGTTTCTTGGTGATTTAGTCTTGGAAGGTTGTAAGTTTCTGGGAATTTCTCCATTTCTTGTAGATTCAGTTTGTTGGCATACAATTATTCGTAATAGTCTCTTACGATTTTTGTATTTCTGTGGTATCAGTTGTAACTTCTCTGCTTTCATTTCTCATTTTATTTATTTGAGCCTTCTCCTTTTTTCTTAATGAGTTTAGCTGAAGGTTTGTCAGTTTCATTTATCTTTTCAAAGAACCAGCTCTTAGTTTCATTGACCTTTTCTATTTGTCTTTTTAGTCTCTATTTTCATTATTTTATTTTATTTTTTAAAAGATTTATTTGTTTTAGAGAGAGAGAGAGTGCACACAAGCAGGGGGAGGGGCAGAGGGAGAGGAAGAGAATCTCAAGCCGACTTGGACTCCCTGCTGAATGCAGAGCCTGGTGATGTGGGGCTTGATCTCAGCACTCTGAGATCCTGACTTGAGCAGAAAGCAAGAAGAGTTGGCTTCTTAACCCACTGAGCCACCCAGGTACCCTGTCTATTTCATTTATTATTACTCCGAACTTTATTATTCCCTTCCTTCTGCTATCTTTGGGCTTCATTTATTCTTACTCTAGTTCCTCTGGTGTAAAGTTAAATGTTCATTTATTTCTCTTGTTTCTTGAGGTTGACCTCTGTTACTCTGAACTTTCAGAGTGTCACTTGGGCGGTCTCCCACAGATTTTGGTGTGTCGTATTAAAAGTTTTCACATGTCTCTAGGTATTTTTTTAAATTTCTCTTTTGATTTCTTCTGTGACTCAGCAGTTGTTCAGTAATCGGTTTCATCTCTACATATTTGTAATTTTACTAGTTTTTTTCCCCTATAATTAATTTCTAGTTTTACTAGTTTTTTTTTCTATAATTAATTTCTAGTTTTATACTATTATGGTTGGAAAAGATGCTTGGTTTGATTTCAGTCATCTTTAATTTTTGAGACTTCTTTTGTGGCCTAATGTGTTAAAGGGAATGTTTGTGTACACTTGAGAAGAACATGTGTTCTGCTGCTTTTGGTTGGAAAGTTCTGTATCTATCAGTTAAGTCCATTGGTCTAATGTGTCATATTAAGGCCAGTGTTTCCTTATTGATTTTCTGTCTGGATGATCACCATTGACGAAAGTGGTGTGCTAAAGTCCCCTGTTGTCCTGTTGCTGTCAATTTCTCCCTTTAGGTCTGTTAATAATTGTTTTATATGTTATTTTGCTCCACATTAGGTGCATATAGATTTATTGTTGAATTTTAAGAAATTTTTATGGTTTGGTTATCATTTCTTTATCAAATATGTGTTTTGCAAATAGTTTCTCCCAATCTGTGGCTTGTCTTCCCAAGCTTTTAACAGTATGTGTCTTTCATTGAGCCGAAGTAGTTGATTTTAGTGAAGTCCAGCTCATCAGTTTTTTCTTTCATTGATCCTGCTTTCAATGTTTTATCTATAAATTCATTGCAAAACTCTTGGGCCTCCTAAGTCTTCTCCTGTGTTATCTTTTTTTCTTCCAAGTTTTTCTTTAAATTCCAGTTAGTATAGTAAGTATAATATTAAATGTTTCAGGCTATGTTATCATTTTATTTATCTTGTATCTTTAATAGTTTTGCAGCTTATATTTAGGTCTGGGATCCATTTTGAGTTAATTTTTGTGAAAGGTGTAAGGTCTGTGTCTTATTGAATTTTTTAAAATGTGAATGTCCATTTCTTGCAGCACTGTTTGCAGAGAAGAAGGTCCTGTGTTGGCTTCCCTTTGCTCCTTTGTCAAAGATCAGTTGACTGTATTTGTGTGTTTCTTTTTCTAGACTCTCTGCTTCATTCCATTGATCTGTTTGTCTCTTCTTACACTGATACCATTGATTACTTTAGCTTTTAGTGTCAGTCCTTCAACTTTGTTCTTTTCCTTCAATATTGGATTAGGTACTCTGGGTTGTTTGCCTGTTCATATACACACTAGAATCTGTTTGTTGATAGCTACAAAATAACTGGCTAGAAATTTCATTGGGTATGTGTGAATGAATATATATATATATGTGTGTGTATGTATATTCATACATACCCCCCACACACACATATTTTCATGGAATATATATTGATGAATTCATGGAATATATATATTCCATGAATAGGAAGACTCAGTATTATTAAGCTGGCATCTTAATAATACTGAGTCTTGGGGTGCCTGGGTGGCTCAGTGGGTTAAGCCTCTGCCTTGGGCTCAGGTCATGATCCCTGGGTCCTGGGATTGAGCCCTGCACTGGGCTCTCTGCTCATTGGGGAGCCTGCTTCCTCCCCTCTCTCTCTCTCTCTGCCTACTTGTGATCTCTGTCAAATAAAATGTTAAAAAAAAATTTTTTTCCTTTAAAAAAAAAAACTGAGTCTTCCTATTCATGGCTATGGATTATCTATTTACCTATTTAAATTTGCTTTGATTTCTTTCTTCAGAGTTTTGTTGTTTTATAGTATTCTTCAGGTAGATCATGTACATATTTTGTTAGAATTATACCCCACTATTTCATTTGTTTTGATGCCAGTGTAAATGGTATCATGTTTTTAATTTCTAATTTCAGTAGCTAATGTTTGGGATAGAGGTAAACAATTGACTTTTGTATATTAACTTTGTCTTTTGCAACCTTGCTTTCAGTGCTTTATTAGTTCCAAGAATTTTTTGGTTGATTCTTTGGGATTTTCTATATCTTACCTATGAACAAAGATGGTTTTATATCTTCCTTTTCAGTCTGTGTACCTTGTATTTTCCTTCTCTTCTTGAATTAGCCAGGACTTTCAGTATTATGTCCATTAGAGTTGAAAAGAGACATCCTGTGTTTTGTTCCCTGTCTTATGGGGAGAGCATCTAGTTTTACATCATTAAGTTATCATGTCAGCTCTTGGTTTTCTGGATATTCTTTTTGGATATTCTTGGATATTATTATTTTTTTTTTAAAGATTTTATTTATTTATTTGACAGACGGAGATCACACAGAAGCAGACAAAGAGAGAGGAGGAAGCAGGCTCCCTGTAGATATTCTTTATCAAGTTGAGGAAGTTCTCCTCTATTCCTATTTTGCTGAGAGTTTTTAATCATAAATGGGTGTTGTGTGTATTTGTTAAATAAACTTTATTTTGGGATAATTTCAGATTTATAGAAAAGTTGCAAAAATAGTAGAGAGAATTTCCATATACTCTTCATCTAGTTTTCCCTAATGTTAGCACTTATGTAACTATGGTTCTTTTGTCAAAAATAAGAATAGTAATATTATTAACTAAATGCCAGACTTTATTCAGATTTCAAATATTTCCACAATTGCTGTTTTTTCTGCCTCAGGATCTAATATAGCATACCACATTGCACTTAGGAATCATAGTAAAAGAGAAAGATTAAAATATAAAAAACTAAAAAATCACATAGTCTAGTAGCTTCCTAGTTAATTTTCTGAATTCTTACAGGGCCCCCACTGAGAGTGGTATTGGAGGGGTTTCAGGCCCTCCGCTCTACAAACTTCTATTAGAGCAGCTCTGCTTGGATCTGTTTCATTTGAGCCCATAATAAGTTTCATTTGCAAAGCGAAACTTGGTTTTGTAGATATACCAGCTTAATTTATAAGAGGATAAATTTTAAGTCCAACGTCACCTTGCAAGTCAGCTACAGAGCAAGGACTACTCAGTCTTGGGTCTTCTGGGCTCCCAGAGTGGCTTCCAGGTATCCTCACTGTGTCTTCTCCTCTACATCCCTGATTTTCCTTTTTCCTTCTCTTTAAGTATTACTTTCAGATCAGATGTCTGTTAGCATTGGTAGTTGGCTGACATTTCTGTTTACCAGTATACCGGTAATCGACTGTGATCTTCTTCAAGGAGAAAGGCATGGTCCTTAGCTGTAAGATCATCTGACATTGCAGACATGGACGGAAACATTCAGAGCTTCAGGGAACTTCAGTGAAATGGCTTTGACTGTATCCGAATAAAGGTGCTAAAGCTAAAGTAGATGTATTGTCTGCTTTGTTTTAAATATAGCCATTTCTTTATTGTAATGTTTGATATACATAAATACCTTGTATACAAGATGGTATTCCTGATACCTTCTTATTGTTTTTACAGCATTGGATTAAACTGTGCTCTGGGTGCAGCTGAAATGAGACCTTTTATTGAAACAATTGGGAAATGTACAACAGCCTATGTCCTCTGTTATCCCAATGCAGGTGTGTATTTCTAGGGGGTTGCACGTGGGGATATCCAAATACACCGGACAGGGGTGGGGAGGGTTAAAAGAGTTTGGCTGAAAGAGTTGACTTTGCAGGTCTTGGTACATAGTTGAAATTCAGTGGCCATTTTTTAAATGAAGAGTGCTTGCCTCTAGACTTGAAGGAACAATGTGACTCACCCTGAAAGCTGCAGGATTGGATAGAACTTTGGGGGATGAAGCCCAGTTACAGAGCCTTGCTTTGGGTGACAGTGTTGGCCCTGTGAACAGAGCCAAAGGGTTGAGTGCCAAGAAGGGGAGGGGGGACCCTCCTCTCTGTTCTGCCATGTTGTTAACAACTAGTGTGTCAGCTTTTTCCTTCCTGGAAGTTAGCACTTCTAGCTTACTATATACTGATATAGATGCAGGTATTTATGGACAGTTCTCAAACTACCCAGTTAGAAACTAGTAACCCATTCTGGATTAACCAGATTTCCTGGTAAATGTTTTTGAGCATTTGCTTAAGCTACTTAGGGCGGATAGTCCTTTTCCAGCTTTCTTTCTCCAAATCAGTGTCTCTTAATGCTCACCAAATTTTATTTCCCAGAAGGCGTAAGATAACTGGAAGGAGTTAATAAATAAAATAGGAAATTGGTTAATTCAACATTAACATTTTACTTGGGAATATTTATTTGAAAATTGGAACTTGGGAAAATTTGAGAACTTGTGTTCTGTGTTTTTTATTCATATCACCAGGTGCTCATTAGTTCAAAGGATATGTAGTAGTCCCCCAACCTCTACCCGCAAGCAGATAGCTGACAAGGTTGAGTTTCCTACATGGGAAGGGGATGGAGTTGAAGAAATCCTGTCCCATATAGTAGTAACTCTTTTCTTTCAAATGGAAGAGAAACAGTCTATGTTTATTTGCTCCTTTGTGATTTTTTCTGGGGGGGAGGGGGTGTGCTATCTCTGCATTTACTATGTTCAGTATTAAGACTTGTTTTTGCAAATAATTACCATTTAATTATAAATAAAAAGTTTCCTAACTTTTACACCTACAGCCTCAATGATCACTAGCTTGTTTGTTAAGATGGTTTTCAGTAATGCTTGAAATCATGCTTTCTTAGGTCTTCCCAACACGTTTGGTGACTACGACGAAACTCCGGATATGATGGCCACACAACTAAAGGTTAAGGATGGTCTTTCATTTGGTTTTTTAAGAGATAGAGAAATGGAATCTTAGATTTAGAATATTTAGAAGTAGAATTTTCTCCTAAAGAAATCCCTGTGTATATATAACAAAAGCTTAACCACTCCTAATTACTGTGGTAGAGGCAGAGGGAGGGGCTCGCTATCCACATCTTTCTCCCCATCTGGCCCTGGTGGCTGTTGGAAAATCCCAGTGAGGCCGGACCCACACTAACAGAAATTTGGATATCTTCTGCAGTCCTCTCAAGTGAGGCTGTTATGCCCAAGTTTTTGTGTCTGAGAGACCACCAAGGAGCCAAGCACCGATGCAATCACACGAGGGTTTATTTGACAAGCTTAAGCTTGGGCCCAAGTATACCCAGCACAGTGGAGTAGGGTCTTGGACCCCGAGCTTAGTTAAGGCAGGGGTATTTATGGCTTCCTGTTACTGAAGCAGGGTGGGGGTCTCTGGAACTAAAGCAGGGTGGGCTTACTAAAGCAGGGTGGGGGGGTCTCTGAACTAAAGCAGGGTGGGGCTTACTAAAGCAAAGTAGGGGAAAGTTCAGCCCTTGGGCACAGGGGTCTGAGATGGCTGCGGAGCTAAGATGGCTGTACTTCTGCTAAAGCTAAACCTGAGGTGGGATGGCCTTAATTTTCTAGGCCTCCACATTTCCCCCTGAACAATTTTGACCCTTAAATTTTTAAGGTGGTTGAAGTTGGAAGGTCTCATCTTCTGTAACTTCTTCCTGCTGAGTAGGGGTATAGAGTTGTCCCTACCAACTGGGGCCAACATTGATCAGTTGGGGAATGTATAGGGGAGTTATGAAAGACAGGCAGCTGAGTCTAGGGGTTTAAATCAATCATTAAAGGAGAGAGGGACTGTTTAAAGTGATAACCTGAGTAGATCAGAACCCAGGAAATATTTTGTGATAATCTGGAACATCAAGATGGCTGCACTTAGGGCTAGACTCGAGATGGGTACAGCCTTGTTTTTCTTGGCCTCCACAGGGGCCCCCTCCCCCACTCTACCACAACCAAACTGCTGGGTGGATGAGATGTCCTCCTTACTCCCTGTGGTCACCCACACACCTCCCACCTTTGAATCCCAGGTTGCGGGACCATAGTACCCACTAATCCCTGCATCTTTTGCCCCAGGTTGCGGTACCATAGTGCCCACAACCCCTGGGTCTTTTCCTCATTCCTTGGACTTTGAGCTTCTAACTCAGTAACATTCTCTCCTAAATGATTTCTGACTCCTCTCTTGTGGTTTCACTTCCTTATCTAGTAGATGATATTTCCAGTACTCCTAATTCCCAGTTTCTTAACTTCCTGCCTCAGTTACTATCTTTTGCTAGCTAGCATAAGGTTAAACTCTAGATCCCCAGTGGCCCGTATTTAGCCACTACCATGCGGTTATTGGAGAACTTGGAATGTGACTGAGGAAACGAATTTTTAGTTCTTTATTTTTTAAAAAGATTTCATATCTTTATTTGAGAGAGAGAGATCAGAGCACAGGTGGGGATGGGGAAGGGTCAGAAGCAGAGGAGGAAGGAGAGGGAGCCGCAGACTCCCTGCCAGGGTGCTTGATGATGATGTGAGACTTGATCCCAGGACCCTGGGATCATAACCTGAGCCAAAGGCAGACACTTTTAACTGACGACCCACCCAGGCGACCCTGAATATTTTTTTCTTTAGTTCTTTAAAATTTAATTTAAATGTAAAAAATGATGTTCACTTTGTTACTTGATACGTTTTCCAGCTCACATTCATTCAGCTCAGCATACGGGTAAAAGAAAAACTTTATTATGAGCAAATAGGCAAATGATTATGTAATTGTACTTCTAAATGGTGTGAAGGATTTCATAGCATTTGAACTATTTTCTGCTTTTAAACTGATATCTGGGGCACGTGAAAGCTTTATATTTTGTATTAAGTATGTTTAACTCTCTCTTTATAACAAAAAATTTGTTATTGAGGAATTGTCATCTCCAGTTTAGAATTCAGACGGATTCCGTGAAACTTACTCTTTTCTGAAATGCAGGACTTTGCTGCGGACGGCTTGGTCAATATAGTGGGTGGTTGCTGTGGTACGACCCCAGATCATATCAGGTAAGGATGGCTTCTAAACACTGGGTCTTTTGTTATGGGATGAATTGTGTCCTCCACCCACTCACCATTCCTGTGTTGAATTTCCTGCTGCCCAGTTCCTTTGAAATGTGACTTTATTTGGAGATAGGATCTCTAAAGAGATAATCAAGGTTAGGTAGATCATATTGGGTGGATCCAAATCCCATACAAGTGGTGTCTTTGTGAGGTGAGATGAGGACACAGACACACAGAGGAAGGGACCCAGTGGGGACAGACTGAAGGTGCAGGGTGGAGAGGGCTGTCTCCAGCAGGAAATGCTTGAGGGGAGACCAGCCTTGGCCTCACTGTGTCTCAGACTTCTGGCTTTCAGAAACTTGAGAAATGGCTGCTGTTTAAGCTGCTCAGCCAGGGGTATTTTATTTTGACAGCCCTGGCAAACTGAGATCGTTATATTGTGAAAAATTCCAAAAAACAAAATTAGATAATAAAATGACTCTCCATATGCTTATCACAGAGTTTCCATAATTTTAAAGATTTTAGTATTCTTGTCTATTATCCAACTTTTTCCTCTTAGAATACTGTAAAGCAAATTCCAGGTGTCATGATATTATCTCCTGAAATACCTAACTAATATTCAGAAAATTAGGAAGGGATGGTTCGTGTTTCTTGTGGACAGATACATGCCTCCATTAGTTGTCTCATGGAAGGAGAAGACGGTAAGACAACAGGACCTTGAGGTCGAGATGTCACACCGTCATTGCTTATCCCATGATGTGAGTGTTGAAGCACGGGGGTGTGGAAGAAGAGCCTGGCCAAGTGTGTCCTTGCCATTTTGTGGCTTATAAGAGGGTTGCAGTCCAGTGGCATAGAATATAGTTTTTGCTATTTATAATTTGTTTTGTCTCTACTGTGACTGATGATCCTATTTTGAGCCAGTCATCTCACTGTTCTGAGTCTGCTTCCGTTTGCACCGTGTGTCCACCATCCTGAATTTCCTAACATTCCACTGCTGTTGTTAGCTTCTGTGATAGACTCTGTGAAGAACCTGTGGAATTTTTTTTTAAGATTTTATTTATTTATTTGACAGAGAGAGATCACAAGTAGGCAGAGAGGCAGGCAGAGAGAGAGGAGGAATCAGGTTCCCTGCTGAGCAGAGAGCCCAATGGGAGGCTCCATCCCAGGACCCTGAGACCATGACCTGAGCCGAAGGCAGAGGCTTTAACCCACTGAGCCACCCAGGCGCCCCAGAGCCTGTGGAATTTTATTTATTTTTTTTTTTTTTATTTTTTTTTTTTTTAAAGATTTTATTTATTTATTTGACAGAGAGAGATCACAAGTAGACAGAGAGGCAGGCAGAGAGAGAGAGGAGGAAGCAGGCTCCCAGCTGAGCAGAGAGCCCGATGTGGGACTCGATCCCAGGACCCTGAGATCATGACCTGAGCTGAAGGCAGCGGCTTAACCCACTGAGCCACCCAGGTGCCCCGAGCCTGTGGAATTTTAAAAATCTCTTTTAAGTAATCAGTAGTTGAAGGTGGATCTCTTTTTGTTTTTAAATCTTTGGATCTTTTTTTGTTTTTAAGGTTATCTCCTCCTTTTTAAAATGTTGTGTTAAAAATAACTGTGTGTGTGTTTCTGTGTATCGACATCAGATATATGTATATGTCTGTGTGTGTCTCTGGCTGTCTGTCTTGTCTGTGTGTGTGTGTGTCTGTGTTTCTCTGTGTGTGTCTCTGTGTGTGTGTGCGCGCGCGCACGTGTGTTATCTTACTTTGGTGTCTGCTTGCTAATCTAGGGGCAGCAAAGCAAGGAGAGGAGTTCATACTAGCCCTGATAAATTTAGTGGAATAGCCAGATTTTTCCAGGTTGATCAAAGACATAATTTACTAGAGCCAATAAAGTTGAAAAGTAGATGCATAATCAAAGCAAATTTTTAAGAGTCATTGTCTTGGCATTTTAGTGATTTATTCCTATGGACCCTCTCTCCTCTGTGCTTTCTGTGCTCAGTGGGGAAAACTGACCTAAAACACAGGCCTCCACTCCTGGCTTCTCCTCCTGTACGTCCCTCATTCTCAACGATGAAGCCTTTTTTTCTTTTAAACCACTAAGAAGCAGGCACATATTTCATGGAGTAGAGGGCTTCTGTGGGCTTGGGAAAGAAATGAGATTTGCCATTTGCATTTGCATAAACCATAGCACATCTCGGTTTCCATCCCTGAGGGCAGAAACTGGTGCAGTCAGTCCACAGCAGACTGGGAGAATACAGAAAAGTTAAAGTTGACACATTCATTTTCTGCATTGCTGAGAAAACTAAAAGGCGTAACTGTTGCTGCACATTTGGAATTAGGTATATAATTATGTGCATAATTATGTTAAATAGACTTAATTTCATAGCTGGGAATTAGTTTAATTAAATTTATTTTATTCTGAATTAATGGATTTAGTGTTTTCTCTTTTAACTCAGGGAGATTGCTAAAGCTGTGAAGAACTGTAAGCCTAGAGTTCCACCTGCCACTGTTTTTGAAGAGCATATGTTACTATCTGGTAAGTGGTAAAGACATGATTTTTATCATTTCAGAAACCATTTTTGGGTTAATTTCACATGTTTATTCTAAGTGGTAGTGATGCGTGTGCCAAGCAACTTGTTTCTTAGGTCGAAGAAGTGTACATATTTTTTCTTGCATTTAAATGAATTCTGGTGAAGAGCAGGGGTGGGAAATAGGCAGAAGGCACAGGTGGTTTGCCCAAGGTAGGGCCCTTGCATAGGTTTTGAACGCGGCCCTGGCTCTGTGAGGCACGGCTTTGAAAACAAACTCTTAGCCATGGGCTAAGTATTTTAATTGTCAGACTTGCTATTAGTTATTGAAAATTCTAAACTGTCAGGGCCTATGGTGTGTCATGATAGCAGCCTCTTCATAGAAAATTGTGGTAGTTTCAGCAGCTTTATTGTCACGATCCCAGAGTCACCAAAAAGGGTTGTGTATTGAAAATTCTGTTTGGTGCTGCTCAGCAGTCCCATAAGGTGGGCACCCTCCCTTTTTGAGGATGAGTTTTGATGTTCAAATAAGGAACATTAATAAAAGAGTTTATCATGCCAACTTTTTTATTTTTAGGGAACAGATTTATTTTGATATTTCTGACAGTATCAGGAACTATGAAAAATAAGCTAAATATTTGGCCATACCAAAAGTAAAATACAAGTAAAAACAGCATTTAGAAATCATGTCTGACCTTACCCAAACATGGTTCAAGATACTAAGTTTACTCCACAATACTGGAGTTTTTTTTAATCGACATAACTTAAGAAAAGCAAAAATTAAAAGGAAAAAAATGAAACCACTCAATTCCCACCCTGGAATCTTGTCCTTTATAAAACAACATGCTCAGATGCCAGTGACAGTAAAATTGGAAAACCTTTCACATATCAATGAAGGAATTCAGATTCCAACAGAAGACCATGCTTTACACGTTTGTCGCATTCAGGTCTTAACCAAGTACAAACAAATAGAATAAGATTAACTTTAAATGTTATGTTTTCACCATAATACTTCAATGGTGTATTCTTAGGTAGAATCCCTAAGAAAAACAGTAAAATATATGTTTGTATATAAACAGATTCTTAACTGTACATGGGAAATTATGCACCCTAATAATTTTGAATTTAGCATCTCTCTGAATTGAAATATTTGTTCCTTAACGTTCCTCAAAGAAAATTGAAATAAAATACAAGGAACAGCAAAAGGAACACACCTACTTTCTCAGAACATAGTTTCATTGAATTCATCCCAGTGGGTGTGAAGTTGGGTTAAAAACCCTCTTCAGTCTTCCATGTTTTCTTTTTATTCTCCAGAAAACAGAGAGAGGTATGTTATGATAGTTTACTATATCCTTAGATCTTAAAATTATTGTTTGCTTCAGCCAAGTGCTAGCCATTTAAATAGTAAGTTGAAACAAGAGAACCACTTAGATGTGATTATTATTTAATTTATTTTTTTATTAAGATTTTATTTATTTGAGAGAGCACAAGAAGGGGGAGGGGCAGAGGGAGAAGCAGGCTCTCCACTGATCCCAGGTGCCCCTAGATATGATTTTTTAAACAAATTTAGATGTAAGAGTAAAAGAATCCTCTTCTTCTGATTTGAATTTCATGTGCTATTTCTAAATTGCTTAAAAATCACCTTCACGGAGTACCTGGGTGGTTCAGTCAGTTAAGTGTCTGCCTTTGGCTCAGGTCCTGATCCCAGGGTTCTGGGATCGAGCCCCACATCGGGCTCTCTGCTCATCAGGGAGCCTGCTTCCTGTTCTCTCTCTGCCTGCCTCTCTGTCTACTTGTGATCTCTCTCTCTGTCAAATAAATAAATAAAATTCTTTAAAAAATCATGTTGATTCAGATTTTAAAAGAATGACATCAAACATACTCTTTCATGGATTGCAAACTTAAGAAAAAGGTATTTTTTATGTCAGATACTTCACATGCATAACTGATGAGAAGCACTCCGTGTGTGGTGCTCATAGGGCGGTGACGCAGGACCACAGCAGCATTTGGGCTACAGTACAAATAGTACCCTGTTTGCCTGCTCTGAGAGCCT
This sequence comes from Mustela putorius furo, assembly GCF_011764305.1. Taxonomy (NCBI): domain Eukaryota; kingdom Metazoa; phylum Chordata; class Mammalia; order Carnivora; family Mustelidae; genus Mustela; species Mustela putorius. The sequence goes on from NW_025421577.1 coordinate 557,388, forward strand.
GGGATCTGACTAAGGACTGGGAGACATCCTGAGGCTCATGTGGAGGGTCACTACCAGTGGGAAGAAACCACAGGACAAAACTGGGACAGCATAGCTGCCCCCATCCCTTAAACAGTCTGGAATACTTCTGTGATTACTCATCTCATATTCGTTATTTTCCTCTCCCTGATACTTTGTTCTTTCTCAACCAGTGCTTTGACAAAGGACACAAAAGCCATTTTCTTTTGGCTGGTGCTAATTTTATGCTTATCCAGCGATCTCTAGTCTCCTTTTTATAATAGTGCTATGAAATGTATGAAACAAGTGCGAAAAACCGTCCTTTTTAAGTCTCTCTTTTTTTATGAGCAGAGGCTATGAAAGAAGTGTCCCTGGGCTGGGAACTGGGAACTGAGACAGCTGGATGGGGCTTTGAACCTGCGGCTCTGTCCCTCCACCCGACCTGTAACCACCCAGGAAGACCCCTTGCTCCACTGTTTGTATAGAGCGAGTAGACAAAGACAGTTAAGGGCTGTAGTGATGCTTGACGCTGCATCTTGCTTTTTATGTCCCCAAATGTGTTCATAATTATAAAGTTAGTACTTGCCCCTCTGTTGGCCTGTAACAGGGGAAAGAGGTACAGAGAGCCCCGCTTTTCCCAGCGTCAGCTCATGAATGGGGGGTGAGCGCGGCAACTCTCTCCCTGGTCCAACCTGGGTCTTTCCTTGTGATCCCATTCATCCTTGCTGGTTGTCGGTTCTTGGCCTCTGGATCAAAGACATAAGGTAAACCCCTCCGCTCACTGCTGGGGGGATTAGGAAAGCTTGCTCCATCCGGCTTCAGACTGATGTCGGAGTGGATAGCTGTGGAGCAATCCTGCCGATTCTAACTTCATGGCTTCGGCCCCCACTCTTGGTGAAATAGCGATATGACGATAATGTTTCCTTATTTCTCAGAGCTGGTATGAAGCAGTTCTTTGGAAAAATTTACATCTAAACTCCTAAAATACTTCTTTTGGGAGTTCTGGCTATCCATGTAGCCTTTGTTGTGTTTAAATATTCCTGGGGGAAAGGCCACAGACCTAATTGCACATCAGAGATCCTGTCTAGCCCCATGCATGGGCTGCGCCGCGGAAACTTCTTTCTCAATGAAAACATTTGTTTTCTGTCTGTCTCATGTCATCATATGAATTTTCAGAAAATTTTCAAAATACTTCTCCTTTTAAGGTCTAGAGCCCTTCAGGATCGGACCGTACACCAACTTTGTTAACATTGGAGAGCGCTGTAACGTGGCAGGATCCAGGAAGTTTGCTAAACTCATCATGGCAGGAAACTATGAAGTGAGCATCTCATTAAGACCCTTGAGGCATCTGCCATGTTTTTGGCTAGACAGCGTGTAAATGAGACAGCTCTGCCTTTGAGAGTTTTATTAGCAGAGCTTCTGCGGACCGTGAGGAGAGCGGTCATGTGTGTCTGCAGCAGGCTGGGCGGGTGGGAGGCTGTGACTAAGGAAGACCGAAGCTAATGTTAATATTTGTCAAAAAGAACTGCCTCTGGGATCTGAAGTGGGGTGAGGTGGGAGGGATCCAGGTTCTGGCTATTTTTATTAACTGTGAAATAAGGTTAAGAATTTGAGTATACTCTTCATGTTGGCTTCTCACAAATCTTTTCAGGGAAAGAGGAAGCCAAGAGCATTCCTGGTCACTTCCTCATGACCATATCCAACAGCTGACTAGGGTGGTGGTCTTGATGGTCCTAGCCCTAGACTAAAGTAAACAAGCCCACGGAAAAGAACGAATAGGCTCCCGCCTTGGAGAGTCTGCAGGATGGGTTAGTCATTTCTCAGCTTGGTCACTCTGTGGGTCAGCAAACTGATCCCCAAAGAGCCCAACCTATACAGCCGGGTAGATTTTCTTTTTCCCTTATTAAAACAGGATGTTAAACATTGGAGGGATTTAGTCTGGGCTTTCATGATGATTTATTTTCTCATCAACTGTCACTTGGAGTTTTCGCAGGCTTTAGGAAATAGATTTTCCAGAAACCAGTATCAAAGCAGACTGAATTTTAATCACAAAGAAAGGACCCATTTATCATCCTTCACGGGCTTATTAGTTACCCCTTCACGGTAGCCCTTGGTGGCGCCCCTCTGTGGCACTCTGGCAAGGCTTGCTTAGCTACTTTGCTGGTTCCTGACGGGTCCTGCCCATCCTCTGCCCTACATTGCTGCTGCTGCTTGCTGCCCCCACGTGCTCCTGTCGCAGCCTTCCCCCAGATGAGAAGCTTCCCCAGGATCACATTTTGTGCAGATTGGAGAAAATCCAAACTCTTCAGACCACTATTCATTTCACTCCACTTAGACACCAGACTGCCCTCCCATGCTGATCTGTCACCGAACATTCCAGAAAGCTTGCTTCTGCAGCCATGCCTTCTTTTTTTCTTCATATTTGCTCTCCTCCGAAATCCCCATGACCATATGTAGTTCCGTAACATTCTTCAGTTGGCCATGTTTCTATTTGTGTTTTCTTATGATTCTGTGGTTTCCTTTTGGGCTGTCAGATTTGATAGATTTGATACTGTGGACAGAGGGCATTTTAGGAAGATGAGCACAGATGGGAGTAATAATATGTAGCCTTTAGTAAGGTCTTACTATGTGACAGTCATGGTGCAAGGCACATCATGTCATTACTCACCGAATCCTCACAGACCTGTTCCGACCCTGTTTTACCCATGTGCCTCTGGGGAAAGGTGAACTACTCACTTGTTGTTTCACAGCAAGTGAATGATAGACCCAGCATCTACACTGTCTCTGCCTAGAAGACACAGGAGGAGGCGACAGTGGGATCTGGCAGGGGACTGCTAGGGCGACTCACTGGATTCTAGTTTTCCTTGAGAGAGTGATCCCTCAGGGCTTTGTGGTTTAACCAAAGGAGCACTGGCTTTCAAAGAAGCTCCAGGGCTGATTTTTGCTCATCTTGTACAAATGATGAGCATTTTAGCCTGCCCATTTGGGAAGGTTGGACCTCCAAGCTTTTACTTGGTGACTTTTCTGGAACAGAAAGGTGGGGTATTGGCATCTCTGCTTTCCAGCTCTTTCTGTCTCTGGTCTCATCAGGTTGTTGGCTGTCTCTGCTCTGCTTTTTCCAGTCTGTCCTCTAGAGGGTGGTTTCCTCCATCTCAGGCCACAGACACCGGCCCTCCCCTGCTGTGTAGGCCATCTCGCAGTTTACTCCCACCACAGTGCTGCGGACTGTTTGTGACTACGTCATAGGCCCCCAACCAGACACAAGCCCTTCAGGAACAGGGACTGGGCCACATGCTCTCGATTCTTTAGCGTACTTAACACATTGCTGCTACTGAAAAACATTTTTTGATGTGCTGAATTTTATTGTGCTCCCTTTTCTCATGTAACTTTTGGTCATTACAAATGGTCATCCTTATGGCATATGCCAAAGGGATAGGCCTGCTCTGTCACAACAGTTGCTTAAAATTTTGATGTGATCTTCTTAAGCTAAAGAAAAAAAGACAACCTTAGAAGTTATTTTTATCCTTATTTATTTGTTTGTTTATTTATTACGATTTATTTATTTATTTATTTATAAATAGGCATATGTATTTTTATCCCCAGGGGTACAGGTCTGTGAATCGCCAGGGTTACACATTTCACAGCAGTCATCATAGCACCTGCCCTCCCCAATGTCCATAACCCCACCACCCTCTCCCATCCCCCACTCCCCCCAGCAACCCTCAGTCTGTTTTTTGAGATTGATTCTTTCATGGTTTGTCTCCTTCCCGATCCCATCTTCTTTCATTTTTTCTTTTCCTACCCCACATTTTTTCTTTTCCTACCCCTCAAACCCCCCACATTGCATCTCCACGTCCTCATATCAGGGAGATCATATGATAGCTGTCTTTCTCCGATTGACTTAGTTCGCTAAGCATGATACCCTCTAGTTCCATCCACATCATTGCAAATGGCAAGATTTCATTTCTTTTGATGGTTGCATAGTATTACATTGTATATATATATATATATATATATATATATATATATATATATATATACCACCTCTTTATCCATTCATCTGTTGATGGACATCTAGGTTCTTTCCATAGTTTGGCTATTATGGACATTGCTGCCATAAACATTTGGGTGCACTTGCCCCTTCGAAGCACCACATTTGTATCTTTAGGATATGTACCCAGTAGTGCAGTCGCTGGGTCATAGGGTAGCTCTGTTTTCAGTTTTTTGAGGAACCTCCACACATTTTCCAAAGTGCTTGCACCAGCTTGCATTCCCACTAACAGTGTAGGAGGGTTCCCCTCTCTCCGCATCCTTGTCAGCATCTGTCATTTCCTGACTTGTTAATTTTAGCCATTCTGAATGGTGTGAGGTGGTGTCTCATTGTGGTTTTGATTTGTATTTCCCTGATGCCGAGTGATGTGGAGCATTTTTTTCATGTGTCTGTTGGCCATCTAGATGTCTTCTTTGCAGAAATGTCTGTTCATGTCCTCTGCCCATTTCTTGATTGGATTATTTTGTTCTTTGGGTGTTGAGTTTGCTAAGCTCTTTATAGATTTTCAATACTAGCCCTTTATCTGATATGTCGTTTGCAAATATCTTCTCCCATTCTGTCAGTTGTCTTTTGGTTTTGTTAACTGTTTCCTTTGCTGTGCAAAAGCTTTGATCTTGATGAAATCCCAATAGTTCATTTTTGCCCGTGCTTGTCTTGTCTTTGGCGATGTTCCTAGGAAGAAGTTGTGAGGTCAAAGAGGTTGCTGCCTGTGTTCTCCTCGAGGATTTTGATGGATTCCTTTCTCACATTGAGGTCCTTTATCCATTTTGAGTCTATTTTCGTGTATGGTGTAAGGAAATAGTCCAATTTCATTTTTTTTCATGTGGCTGTCCAATTTTTCCAGCACCATTTGTTGAAGAGGCTGTCTTTTTTCCATTCGACATTCCTTCTTGCTTTGTCAAAGATTAGTTGACCATAGAGTTGAGGGTCTATTTCTGGGCTCTCTATTCTGTTCCAGTTTTTGTGCCAGTACCATACTGTCTTGATGATGACAGCTTTGTAATAGAGCTTGAAGTCCGGAATTGTGATGCCACCAACTTTGGCTTTCTTTTTCAATATTCCATTGGCTGTTCGAGGTCTTTTCTGGTTCCAAATAAATTTTAGGATTATTTGTTCTATTTCTTTGATAAAAAAAAAATGGATGGGATTTTGATAGGGATTGCATTAAATGTGTAGATTGCTTTAGATAGAATAGACATTTTCACAATATTTGTTCTTCCAGTCCATGAGCATGGAACATTTTTCCATTTCTTTGTATCTTCCTCAATTTCTTTCATGAGTACTTTACCGTTTTCTGAGTATAGATTCTTTGCCTCTTTGGTTCGGTTTATTCCTCGGTATCTTATGGTGTTGGGTGCAATTGTAAATGGGATTGACTCCTTAATCTCTTTCTTCTGTCTTGTTGTTAGTGTAAAGAAATGCAACTGATTTCTCTGCATTGACTTTATATCCTGACACTTTACTGAATTCCTGTACAAGTTCTAGCAGTTTTGGACTGGAGCCTTTTGGGTTTTCCACATACAGTAGCATATCATCTGCAAAGAGTAATAGTTTGACCTCTTCTTTGCCGATTTGGATGCCTTTAATTTCCTTTTGTTGTCTGATTGCTGAGGCTAGGACTTCTAGTACTATGTTGAATAGCAGTGGTGATAACAGACACCTGTGCCGTGTTCCTGACCTTAGCGGAAAAGCTTTCATTTTTCTCCATTGAGAATGATATTTACAGTGGGTTTTTCATAGATGGCTTTGATAATATTGAGGTATGTGCCCTCTATCCCTACACTTTGAAGAGTTTTGATCAGGAAGGGATGCTGCACTTTTTCAAATGCTTTTTCAGCAACTATTGAGAGTATCATATGGTTCTTGTTCTTTCTTTTATTAATGTATTATATCACATTGACTGATTTGCAGATGTTGAACCAACCTTGCAGCCCTGGGATAAATCCCACTTGGTCGTGGTGAATAATCCTTTTAATGTACTGTTGGATCCTATTGGCCAGTATTTTGGTGAGAATTTTCGCATCTGTGTTCATCAAGGATATTGGTCTGTAGTTCTCTTTTTTGATGGGATCCTCATCTGGTTTTGGGATCAAGGTGATGCTGGCCTCATAAAATGAGTTTGGAAGTTTTCCTTCCATTTTTATTTTTTGGAACAGTTTCAGGAGAATAGGAATTAGTTCTTCTTTAAATGTTTGGTAGAATTCCCCCGGGACGCCGTCTAGCCCTGGACTTTTGTTGGTTTGGAGATTTTTGATGACTGTTTCAATCTCCTTACTGGTTATGGGTCTGTTCAGGTTTTCTGGTTCTTCCTGGTTTAGTTGTGGTAGTTTATATGTCTCTAGAAATGTATCCATTTCTTCCAGATTGTCGAATTTGTTGGCATAGAGTTGCTCATAGTATGTTCTTATAATTGTTTGTATTTCTTTGGTGTTAGTTGTGATCTCTCCTCTTTCATTCATGATTTTATTTATTTGGGTCCTTTCTTTTTTCTTTTTGATAAGTCTGGCCAGGGGTTTGTCAATCTTATTAATTCTTTCAAAGAACCAGCTCCTAGTTTTGTTGATTTGTTCTATTGTTTTTTTTTTGGTTTCTATTTCATTGATTTCTGCTCTGACCTTTATGATTTCTCATCTCCTGCTGGGCTTAGGGTTTCTTTCTTGTTCTTTCTCCAGCTCCTTTAGGTGTAGGGTTAGGTTGTGTACCCGAGACCTTTCTTGTTTCTTGAGAAAGGCTTGTACCGCTATGTATTTTCCTCTCAGGACTGCCTTTGTTGTGTCCCACAGATTTTGAACCGTTGTGTTTTCATTATCATTTGTTTCCATGAATTTTTTCAATTCTTCTTCAATTTCCTGGTTGACCCATTCATTTTTTAGAAGGATGCTGTTTAGTCTCCATGTATTTGGTTTCTTTCCAAATTTCCTCTTGTGATTGAGTTCTGGCTTCAGCGCACTGTGGTCTGAAAATACGCAGGGAATGATCCCAATCTTTTAATACCGGTTGAGACCTGATTTATGACCCAGGATGTGGTCTATTTTGGAGAATGTTTCATGTGCACTAGAGAAGAATGTGTATTCTGTCATTTTGGGATGGAATGTTCTGAATATATCTGTGATTTCCATCTGGTCTAGTGTGCCATTTAAGGCCTTTATTTCCTTGGTGATCTTTTGTTTAGATGATCTGTCCATTTCAGTGAGGGGAGTGTTAAAGTCCCCTACTATTATTTTATTATTGTCTATGTATTTCTTTGATTTTGTTATTAATTGGTTTATATAGTAGGCTGTTTCCATGTTAGGAGCATAGATTTTTAAAATTGTTAGGTCTTCTTGTTGGACAGACCCTTTGAGTATGATACAGTGTCCTTCCTCATCTCTTAATTATAGTCTTTGGCTTAAAATCTAATTGATCTGATATAAGGATTGCCACCCCAGCTTTCCTCTGATGTCCATTAGCATGGTACATTGTTTTCCACCCCCTCACTTTAAATCTGGGGAGGTATCTTCGGGTCTAAAATGAGTTTCTTTTGGCAGCATATTGATAGGTTTTGTTTTTTTTATCCATTCTGATACCCTCTGTCTTTTGATTGGGGCATTTAGCCCATTAACATTCAGGATAACTATTGAGAGGTATGAATTTAGTGCCATTGTATTGCCTGTAAGGTGACTGTTACTGTATATTGTGTCTGTTTCTTTCTGATATACTACTTTTAGGGTCTCTCTTTGCTTAGAGGACCCCTTTCAATATTTTCTGTAAAGCTGGTTTGGTGTTTGCAAATTCTTTCAGTTTTTGTTTGTCCTGGAAGCTTTTTATCTCTTCTTCTATTTTCAATGATAGCCTAGCTGGATATAGTATTCTTGGCTGCATGTTTTTCTCGTTTATGAATATATCAAGAATGTATCATGAATATATCATGCCAGTTCTTTCTGGCCTGCCAGGTCTCTGTGGATAAGTCCGCTGCCAACCTAATGTTTTTACCCTTGTATGTTATAGACTTTTTTCCCGGACTGCTTTCAGGATTTTCTCTTTGTCACTAAGACTTGTAAATCTTACTATCAGGTGACGGGGTGTGGACCTATTTTTATTGATTTTGAGGGGCATTCTTTGCAAATCCTGGATTTTGATGTTTGTTCCCTTTGCCATATTAGGGAAATTCTCTACAGTAATTCTGTCCAATTTACCTTCTGCTCCCCTCTCTCTTTCTTCTTCTTCTGGAATCCCAATTATTCTAATGTTGTGTCTTCTTATGGTGTCACTTATCTCTCGAATTCTCCCCTCATGGTCCAGTAGCTGTTTTCCCTTTTTTGCTCAGCTACTTTATTCTCTGTCATTTGGTCTTCTATGTCTCTAATTCTTTCTTCTGCCTCATTTATCCTAGTAGTGAGAGCCTCCATTTTTTTATTGCACCTCATTAATAGCTTTTTTGATTTCAACTTGGTTAGATTTTAGTTCTTTTATTTTTTCAGAAAGGGCTTTTATATCTCCCGAGAGGGTTTCTCTATCTTCCATGCCTTTTTCGAGCCTGGCTAGAACCTTGAGAATCATCATTCTGAACTCTAGATCTGTCATTTTACCAATGTCAGTATTGATTAGGTGTCCAGCCTTTGGTACTGCCTCTTACTCTTTTTTTTGTGGTGAGTTTTTCCACCTTGTCATTTTGTCCAGATAGGATTTGCTTTCTCCTCCTCTGGAATTCAGCTGTTCTCCTTGGTGAGTGAAGTTGGTCTTGGCTGGGTTTCTTGTTGATGTTCTGGGGGAGGCGCCTGTTGTAGTGATTCTCAAGTGTCTTTACCGGAGGTGGAATTGCCCCACCCTTACCAGGGCCAGGCTAAGTAATCCGCTCTGGTTCGCTTTCAGGAGCTTTTGTTCCCTGAGCACTTTAGTAGCGCTCCGGAGGACGGGAATAATAATAGCGGCCTCCCAATCTCTGGCCCAGAGGAGCCGAGTTCGGGGTCCCGCGCCTCAGTGCGCCCTCACAGAAAAGTGCCCAATCGCTCCCGTCTCCCTGGCCTCTGGAGAAAAGCGCTTGGAGAAAAGCGCTCAATCACTTGGGCTTGTAGAAAAGCGCTTGGTCGCTTCTGCCTCCTTGGCCTCTGGTCACGCTTGGAGAAAAGTGCTCTGTTACTTCGGTCTCCCTGGCCTTCAGCCACGCGCTTGGAGAATAGTGTTCAGTCACTCACTCAGTCTTCCTGGCCTCTGGCCACGCTCTGAGCTCACCTAGCCTGTGCCTGGTTCAAGGTAACCCCGAGCTGAGAGCTCACTCCTCAGCTTTGTTGATGTAGCCGGCTTCCCCGCTCTAATACCTACGAGCTCTGCAACACTCAGACACCCCCCAGTTCTTCTGTGACCCCGCGGGACCTGGGGTTACACTGACCCCGCCTGGGCTTCCCCCTGGTTTAGCCTCTGAAGTGATGTCCCTCAGTGGAGCAGACTTTTAAAAGTTCTGATTTTGTGCTCTGTTGTTCTGTTGCTCTGCTGCTTGTCCGGAGCCGACCCCTCCCGCTGTGGTCTATCTTCCTGTTGCTTTGGATTCACTTCTCCACAGGTCCTACCTTTCAGAAAGTGAGTGATCGATTTTCTGTTTCTAGAATTGTTGCTCTTCTTCTCTTCGAGTTCCCGTTGGATTTGTAGGTGTTTGCAATGGTTAGATAAGCTATCTAGCTGATCTCCCGCTACCTGATGTCGTCTCAGCCTGCTACTTCTCTGCCAACTTGACTCCTCCCTCCCTTATTTATTTTATTACATGACAAAACATACAGTGCAGACCTAAAATGAACCCTGTTTTATCAGTTAGAAAGCATTATGGAACATGTATATTTTGCCCAGTCTTGTTCAGAGGAGATCAGGAGAAACCTAAGACCTTTCAGAGTTCCAAACACTTACACTCTATTTTGAGGAATAAGCTGATATGAAATCCTGAGGAAATGATATTCTCATAAACCAAGTTGATGTAATGATCACAGTTGTTACAGAAGTTATAGAAGCAGCAGGGCGTTGTGGAAGAAACAGTGTTTCCCTCCCAAAGTATGCTCTCTGGAACCCTGAGCCAACAAGATTATTCCTTCAGTGATCACCAGTGAGAAATGCTACATATTCTCTTCTTGGATATTCACAGTGTGAAACAGTGTATTAATGGATTTGAAAAGCCTTCCAGTATAAAAACCTGCTGGATTTTATTTACCTCGTAGTTCACATAACTCTTACTAATGGCCTACAACACACTTTGCATGTCTTGGCAAACACAAGAGTCACAGAAATTTTGGATAGTTTCTCTGGCTTTTTTGGGAGGAGCTAGGGCTTGAGCTGGGTCCTGAACAGTATAGAAGGGAAGGGGATTGTATCCCAAGCAGCGGGGATGACGTGATCTGTGGCCCTGAAGTGGAAACACACATGGCTTGGTGAGGGGAACCGGGAGGGGAGGATTGGGGCATTCAGTTAGGTGAGGCGACAGGGTCCGGTCACAGAAGGCCTTGAACGCCAGGCTGGGGAGTTGAGCTTCTTTATTTACGGCAGGAAGACAGAGCCTTGGTGGATTCTGAGTCCTGACTGACATGAGGGAGGAGATGTGCAAGGAAGGCCAGTCGTCAGACTATGATGATGGATGGGAGGAGAGCTGGCGCAGACTCGAGGAGGCTGGTTCGCCCAGTCTTATTTGAACGGACTGCAGGAGGGGGGCGGGTGGGAATAAATTGGGTAGCTTTCTCTTGAGTCACCTTCTCCTAATGGTGCCTCATCTGGTGTTCCCTCAGGAAGCACTGACCATTGCCAAAGTGCAGGTGGAAATGGGAGCGCAGGTGTTGGATATCAACATGGATGATGGCATGCTGGATGGTTCGAGTGCCATGACCAGATTTTGCAACTTCATTGCTTCCGAGCCCGACATTGCCAAGGTTGTACAAAATGAGATTTATGTGCCCTCATCTGTCACTCTAACTTTGTCACTTGCCCCAGGGATCTGTCATCTCACACCCTGGTGTTCTGTTTTCCCACAGTGAAAGCCCAGTGGTTTCTGTTTGTCACTTTGTTCCCTGATGGCAGCCTTTCAGTGTAAACCAGAGCTGTGACCTCAGCTCAGCTGTTTCCAAGGTTTCTGGATTGAGTTTCCTCTGATGTCTGGATGGACTAAGAACCTGCTTCCCACGTCTGAAGGATACACTTGCCCATTGCTACCAGGATGTTAGCTCCATTCCAGGCACAGGGACCCTCAGGCAGTTCTTCCTTATTGTGGGAGGAAGAAACCTTCTGGGGTTTATCAGAGTTAACAGAACTATAAAATTAGATTAAATGTAAATAGTATGTGTCAGCTTTTACATTTATTCTTTAAAAGATGAAAGTTAACTTGTATGTCCAATTTTTAAAAAAAATTTTTGGGTGGATTCTAAAATCCTTAAAATTTTTACTTCATTTCTTTACTATTGAATTTGTGATGAGAAGTGATTTGTGAAGTTTTTTTTTTTTTTTTTTTAAGATTTTATTTATTTATTTGACACAGAGAGATCACAAGTAGGCAGAAAGGGAGGCAGAGAGAGGGGGAAGCAGGCTCTTTGCTGGGCAGAGAGCCTGATGCAGGGCTCGATCCCAGGACCCCAGGATCATGACCTGAGTGCAAGGCAGAGGCTTAACCCACTGAGCCACCCAAGCACACCTGTGAAGTTCTTTTTTAAAGAAACTTCCTAGTGCTTTGAGAGATGGGGCTGTCAGTGTTTCATTAGGCCTTCAGCAAATGCTTAAGTTAGATGTCCCGTGATAAGCAGTGCATTAACCCGTCTTTCATTTGTGTCTTGAAAACTTCTCAGTAAAAAGCCTCATCACTCCCCTGGGAGTAAATACTTTGAGAATTTAAGATGCGGAGAAGCCAAATGACTTGTTCCGAGTCTGTCAGAATCAGAGGGGTAGAAGCTGTTCATCAGCCGAGTGGTGGGAAAGGGGCTCTGCCGGGAGTCGGACGTATCCTATGGTCAACTAACTGTTGACCATAGTTTCCTTTCTCCAGCCCGAAGTGGGAGCAGTCATTCTTGCTCTGCCTAACTCCGGAACCCTGCAGATGAAAGTGCCTCCACTATGAACAACTGTGTGTAACTTAAGACATTATTAATTACTCTTCTGATTGCTCCAGTAATTTTTTTTCCTTATCTTTCCTGGATTGGACCTCCTACCAAAATTTCTTAGAGACCAAATTATGAAGAGCTGGAGTCGAGCATAAAAAGGTGTGACTAGCACCGTTTCACCAGCAGAGCTGGGACACAAGACTCACCCAGAGCTTTAAAACATTGGCCTGGGATTGGCACTGGTACTTGATCCCTTTCCTTGCAAACCTGTTGTGACCAGTGCAGTACGAAAGGGTAGAATTGATGGACCCCTGGTCCCATTGTGCTCTCACCTTTGGAGATGGGGCCTGAGGAAGAGCAGAGCCTTTCAGAGAATTCTCCTGGCCCGCCCTCCCTGTGCCACAGGTGGGGTCTGGTGCCCCTGAAGCAGGCTTCTTTCATGGCACCTGTGCTCCTCTCCTGCCCTCCTGTCTCCCACACTTTAGGCCATTATTTGTTCAATTGTTTATCTTTATAAAGCTCAGGGAAGCCAGGGAGCCCCCTGCTCTGTCATTGCCCCCAAGTCTAGCGTGGGGCTTGAGGTAGTTGTCACTAAATATGTATTTATTGAGTGACTTAAGCAGCGGAGCTTAGATCGGCTGCCGTGTTTCATTTCTGTGCTTGACTCTAGTCCTGCTTCGAAACCCTTATTTCTACCCTCCCTGGAGCAGAGGCGTGAATGCATGGAGACCATTTAAAATGAACCTGTTCTCATCTGTGCATTTCAACTTTGTCCTTTGTTGTAGTTATATTCTTTTATTAAATATTATGTCTTTTCCTAAGAGTAAAATTTTATTTTATCTGGTCAGGAACTTGATTCTTTAAGGGGCAGATTGGATTTGAATAGGCCGGAGGGCTATTCCCGAGACTGTGAGGCCAAACGTTAATCCCGGAGTCAGATCTGGGATACCAGAATCCTGTTTGAGGTGTAGGCAGTGGAAGATGTAAACTGACGAAGAAGCCAGTGGACAGAGCTCAGTGATTTCATCCCGGTGTTCATCTGTGATCTTTGATTTTCGAATCCCGGGCTCCTGCGTGGGGTCCCTTGTAGGACTGGAATCACTCCAAGTGTTCTGGGCTTTAAAAGAACAAGTACATGCAGATCCTTTTTTCTGTCATGCTACTGTTATTCCCTGCATATGAAATAGGGACTGTTTGGGTGCCAGCTCGTGGAAGGGAATCCATGGTGACTTGCAATTTTCCTATGCTTCTTCCTGCCCCTCTGATGTAGGTGCCCTTGTGCATTGATTCTTCCAATTTCGCCGTGATTGAAGCTGGCTTGAAATGCTGCCAGGGAAAATGCATTGTCAACAGCATTAGCCTGAAGGAGGGAGAGGATGACTTCTTGGCGAAGGCTAGGAAAATTAAGAAGTTTGGAGCCGCTGTGGTAGTCATGGCTTTTGATGAAGAAGGGCAGGTGAGTGATTTCTTTGGACCTGGCTCTGTGGCATTCCCCGGGTGAGACAGAGCACTGGAGGAGAACAGAGTCTGAAAACTGTGTAAACATAAACGTCATATGTGTATACATACACGTACAGACACTTGTGCCCATGTATGTATGTGAAAACTGTATGTGTAGTAAAATCATTAGATCGATGGAGAAAGGAGTAGTCGGTAAATGCTATTAGAATGACTGGCTGTGCATTTGAGAGAAAATAAAGCAAAGCCCTATTCCCTCACCATCTACTAAAGTTGAGTCTACGTCAATGAACAATCTAAACTTGTGAAACAAAATTCTGAAGAGTATATCGACAAATATCTAAACTGGGGAAGCCAGAGGGAAAATTAACAGAGCTCTCCACATGGCAATGTAATACTTTCTCTGGTGAAGGGCACGGTATTATCTGCAACATGAGAGTTGCAGCGAGTTAATATCCCTCATGTGCAGCAGTTCTGTAAATCAGAAAACAAAGCAGCCAGATCAACCCAAAAGAAGGTAAAGGAAATGAAGAAGCACCTTTTGGAAAAAGAAATACAAATAGCCAATAAACCCATGAGAAGAAGGGGGAAAAAACCCTATGAGAAGATACTATATGTTGTAATGACTAAAGATAGGAAAAAGGAAGCATTAATGACATGTTTGCTTCTTTCAGCAAAGAGAAGAAAAAGTAAAAGATTAACCCAGGGGTGCCTGGGTGGCTCAGTGGGTTAAAGCCTCCTTTGGCTCAGGTCATGGTCTCAGGGTCCTGGGATCAGCCTCTCTGCTCAGCGGGGAGCCTGCTTCCTCTCTCTCTCTGTGTCTGCCTCTCTGATTAATTGTGATCTCTGTCAAATAAATAAATAAAATCTTTAAAAAAAAAAAAAAGATTGACGCGGGGCACCTCTCACAAGATCTCTGCCCTCGGAGTCAGGGAGGGGCGATGGGAAACTTCAGACATAATGATAGTTCACGAAAGGGATGGGCGTGCAGTAATTATAGTGTTTTTTTAAAAAGATTTATTAATTTTAGAGAGAGAAAATGTGAATAGGGGAGGGGCAGAGGGGCAGAATCCTCATGGCAGACTCCCCATTGAGTAGAGCCTGACCCTGGGTGATCTTATGACCCTGAGACCATGATCTGAGCTGAAACCAAGAATCAAATGCTCAACTGACTGAGCCCCCCAGGCACCGCTGTTAGTACTATCTACCTTATATGACTTTTATAACTATTTTTGTATCTGTTCAATATTTTTTAAAAAACAATGAAGAAACTCCATTCCTTGTGAATCAGCCCCCTCTGGGAATCTCATAATAAGTTGTTACGTAAGGGTATGTGTTCACACTTACTGTAGTCCTGCAGTAGCAAAAAATGGAAAGTAGTCTGGAAGTTCTTTAATAGGGGAAGGCTTAAATTTTTACTACATGCCACACAGAATACTGTATACCCTGTAAAAAGAGTGAGGTTATGGAACCATTAATACAATGTATTAAAAAATGGGAAAAAAGGTGACATGATTCTGGTTTTATTTAATAAGGAAAGAATTTTATGTGTGTATGTGTGTCTGCATAAGCAGAAAAAAAATTGCTAGTTAACTGGAGTGTAGGGATGGTTTCAGATGGGGACGTATATACTTCTTTTATATAATTGACAAGCGGTGGGATTATATGTCCTTTTTCTTTCTCTGCTTTTTGTATTTTTACAATAAAACTGTTTTTAACTAAAGGGTTATTGTATTTGTACAAAAGATGTATTTTCATCAGAAGAGAAATTCAGATAATCCAGAAATGTGCAGAAAAGAGACTTTTGATAATGAACAGGTATTGCACCTTTTTACTCATACCAAGCAGGCACAGTTCACATATTAAATCAGCTTTTCCTCCCAACGTATAAACGTTGGGTGTGTATGATTATTATTTTTGTATTGCATGCACTTGAGTCCCTGTTGTCACACGGGTAGCAAGCAGTAGTTGCTAGGGTTTGAGCCGAGATCTGCTCTTCTTCAGCACAGTGAAGTGACAGTTGTTTCTGGTTTTTTAGTAGAATAAATGCGATCAGCAAATATGCTGATTCATTCAGCCCTTTACCCCTGTGCCGTGGCTGTCCTCATCTGTTCTTGGAAGCGGGGCTGCTAGGTCAAAGGGTGTGCACGTGGAACACTGGGGGCCCACGCTGTTAAATCGTGCTTCTGCAAAGTTGGTACCCAGCCCTCCTCCTCTGGTAGTTCAGTGTGGTGGGACCTCTTGATACAATTTTTATTTTTCTCTCGGATGTCCCTGTGGGGAGTTACAGAGACAAATAGTTCTGTGTGGCTCTTAATGGAAAACAGAAGCCCGCAGCCCTCTAGACTCCCAGATGCACCTGCCATCAACTTTGTGATCCTCTCCGTGTAGCATTTACCTCCTTATCTCCAAATCCCAGTGTCGGCTGTTACTCATTGCCTCTGTAGTGGCGACGGATTTGGCGTTTTTACTCTCGGCTCCCCCCACTTCACACATCTTTCCTTTACTCCCCCACCCTCCCAATATAGTTCATTTTCGTTGTAACTATTTTCAGTGCCCGTATCACTGAGCAGCGTACGGGCTGAGACAGAGTGTGCCAGCTCCTTGTCCTTTCCTGCACCCTGAGAGCAGGACTGTCTGTCTGCCTTGTTTCTTAACAGATTGTTAGTTCAGAATACCCCATGCTTGTGTACCTTTCCAGTATCCAGCCTATCCTGGCGCGCTCAGTAGACGGCCATTTTGATTTCTTGAAGAATTTCCCTCCTTCTCTTCTGACACAGTCTGGAAGGTTGTAGGCCAGCTGCCCAGCTGGCCCCTCAGCCATCATCCCAGGGATTCTTCTCGCCCCTGTCTTGGGTTTTTAGATCTCATAAGGAGATCTAGGCTTAATCTCTTATTTGGTCAAGTGTGTCCTCTGTCAGCTGTCCAGGAAAGAAAACATGACAGTAAATATTTTTGAAATCTTACATGTCTGAAAGTGGCTGTATTCTACTTGGACACTTACTAGATAATTGTATGGGTCTTAGAGGTACAAGCTTGAAATCATTTTGAATTGTTTTCTAGTTTCCATGGTGCTCTTCGAACCTGTGGTTCTTTTTTGCAAGACCTATTTAGTTTCCCATTTTCTGGATGCTTTTTGGACCTTCTGTGTCCACGGTGTTCTGAAATCATTTGATGATGAGCCCTTTCATTGGGGAAACTTGTGACCACAGTGTGGCAAGTCTTCTGGAGTGGTTTTTTTCTTCTCTTTTGACATGTGCGGCATTCAGATACTAGATGTTTTGGAAAGCTTGCCTAATTTGCTTTTCCTTCCTGTTTTTTCGGCTCTAGCATTTTGCTTTGCTCAGTGTGAGATTTCTGCACCTACATTTATTCTCCAAATCCTCTGCTGAGTCTTTCTTCTTTTGCCAGGAGCTCTTTTTTGTTGTTGTTGTTGTTGCTGTTATCCAAGTGTTCTTTTAAAAATTGATATGGAAATCTGTTATTGTTTGATGGAAGCAGATGCCAGCCTTAATTCTTTAAAATATATCTTGAGCACCTGGTGCATGCCAGGTCCTGGGGAGATAGCAGGGAAAAACATAGTCTCTGTCCTTGTTTAGTTGATAAACAAGGGCAAAGGGAGTAAGAAACAGAAAACACAGATCACACACATCATCTGACCCATATAGATATATGTGGATAAACTTGGGAATAACTTGGGAATAACTTTGTACCTGGATGGGATTTAAAGCAGGGAGGTGACTGTAGAGCAGAGGTCCTGGGACCATGGCATCTTGGAGCTGCAGTGCTTGGGGCTGGGGAGAAAAGGAGACACCATCATCAGAAGAAGAATTTGAGGAAGAGCAGCCTCTTTGGCAGGAGAGGAACCAGAAGACAGGGTTCACTTGGAAGCCAAGAGAAGAACAAGCTTCGAGAAAGGCATGAGGAGCTATTTTAAAGAGCTGTGGTAGATCAAGTTGGATGAGACAAAGAATTTATCAGTATTTAGAAATGGGGTAGTTTATGATCTTGCTGTACAGTCTCCAAGGAGATGAAAGCCCGATTGGAGTGGGTTCAAGAGGGACTAGGAGAACTGGAGGCAGCAGGTGTAAACAGCCTTTTCTGAGGCGTTTTGATGTAGAAGGGAACAGAGAAATAGTGTGGAAACTAGAGATGGCTAAGAAGTTAAGGAAGGGAATGTGTGTGTGTGTGTATGTGTGTGTGTGTGTGTGTGTGTGTGTGTGTAAGAGAGAGAGAAAGAGAGAGAGAGGGAGGATGAGTGATGTGATAGTCTGTGTCCAGAAGCTGATGATGAGAATGATCTGGTAGAGAGAGAGGGGGAACTGATGCACCAGAGAAAGGGGGCGTTTGCTAGGTCCGTGACCTTGTAGTTGGAGGGGGCCAGCAGTGAGCATGGTAGCGGAGCGGGATGCAGTTCGCTCCCACGTCGGGAGAGAAGGCGGAGTGAAAGAGGCACCCCGGGCGGTGTGCTGGTGGGAGTCCATAATTGCTTCTGTTTTCTCAGTGAAGTTAGCAAGCAAGGTCAGCTCTGAGAAAGAGAATGCAGTGTTGTGAGCTTTGCCTGTCTGTGCTGCTTCACTAGGAGTGTGAGGCAGGAACACTCCTGCGGGGTGTTGGTGGTGAGACCTGACTTCATTAATTTTTTTTTCAAATTTTAAATTCCACTATAGTTAGCACACAGTGGGACATTAATTTCAGGTGTGCAGTGTGGCGATCCACCAGTCCTCTCCTTCACCTGCTGCTCGTCCCAACCCATCACTGTGTCACTCATCTCCCCAGCCCCGCCCCTCTGGTGACCATCAGTTAATTCTCTGTAATTAAGGGTCTGTTTCTTGGTTTGCCTCTCTCTTTTTTCCTTTGCTCATTTGTTTCGTTTCTTAAATCTAGCTTCAGGAATTTTAAAGCCATGGAGGGGATGTATACTCTAATTGAAAACCACCTGCAGGGGGTATCTCAGTCCTCTTAGCGGCCAGCTGGGGTAGCTGTCATCCCATTTTACAGTGAGCCAAGGTCAAATGGCTAGGACATGCCAGAGCCAAGTTTGGATTCCTGCTCTGCCAGTGTGCAGACTTTTGCATGTTTCCAAGTTCTGTATAATCCCCATGCTTTATCTGTTAGCACCGCATAGTGTTTGATCCTGTCTGAGAACAGGCCTTCCCAATTTAGATTGGAATGTGATTATGAAGAAAAAGCAAGTGTAGGGAAAAAAATTTTAACTTGCTAGTTATGAAAGAGTGCACATTAGAGCAATATTAAGGTAGTGTTTTATCCATACTAAGTTAGTAGAAGCAAACTTAAAAATGATCAAGATCTGTGCTGGTCCAGCAGTAGTAAATAGAAAGCTTATTCATTCTAGAGCATAGACGGTCCTTTTGAAAGACACTATAATACCTGCCAAGAGACATAAAAATGTTCCTACCCTTTGTGCTAATGATCTCATTTCTGGGAAATTATCCCAATAAAAGAATTCAACAGCGTAAGAATGCTATATATGCAAAGATTTTTCATCAGCTTTACTGAAATGAAAACCAACCTAAATGCCCAACTGGAGAGAAATGCTGACTTAGATTACATCATTCTGTTAGAATATTATTCAGAGTATTCAGATTTAATTTTGAAGATTATGGAGCAGGATGACAGTGGTTATAAAATGTAAATAAAAATATAAAACCAAAATTATATATACACTGTGTATATGACTACGTAAAAACTACACTTGATAAAGACAGGCAGAAAATGCTGTAAAGGGAAGGAATTGCTAGAGTAAGGTGGTAAAACTGAAGATCCCTTTTATTTTATTTTAATTTTTAAAAATATTTTATTTATTTGACAGATCACAAGTAAGGGAGGCCCGCGGGGGGTTGGGGGGAAGCAGGCTCCCTGCTGAGCAGAGAGCCTGATGCGGGGTTCCATCCCAGGACCCTGAGATCATGACCTGAGCCAAAGGCAGAGGCTTTAACCCACTGAGCCAACCCGGCGCCCCTGAAGATCCCTTTTAAATGCTGCTTTTTCTATTATAAAATAATTTTTCTGTATGACTGTAGACCTAAACGTTCACTGAAGGATTGTGGTGAGCAGTTATAAAGAGCCAAATTACAAAGAGCAAAACAAAAAAATTCACGTATTTGCAAAAAAGCTCAGAAACCAACAACCCAGATATTTTGGTTTATAAAGGCATGTTTTCTGTCGATGAGCTCTTGTCACGCTTTTGGGTGTAACAGTCAGTTAAGAACCAGAATTCGCTTTGCGTGCATGACACGGTTGCTTCTTAGGAGAATGCAGCTCTCTCAGATGGAAACCACTGCTGCACCTGAGCAGAGCCGAGGAACTCATGCCTGCTTTTGTTGCACTACCTGGTTGCTGATTTCAGTTTACGTTTTTGATTTGTGTTGCAATGAAAACTGCCAGCTCAGCCATCGGTGGCAGAAGGGACTGGCCCTGGAACTTCTGCAATAAAGGGCGAACAAGGAAGCATTTCTCTGTCTTCTCTTGATGTTAGTGGTTTTGATCACCTATTATTTTCTTTTTTAAGATTTTATTTATTTATTTCGAGAGAGAGAGAACACAAGCGGGAGGAAGGGCAGAGGGAGAGGGAGAATTCTAAACAGATTCTCTGCTGAGTGTGGAGTCCGGTGCAGGGCTCTCTCTCCCAACCCTGAGATCATGACCTGAGCGGAAGTCAAGAACTGGATGCTTAACTGACTGAGCCGCCCAGGGGCCTCCCCCAGCCTCCGCCTGTTGTTTTAACTCTAACAAAATACTCAACACCTTTATCATTGAGATTTCTATGGGAAAGTAACTTTATTCCTACTCATTTAATTTTCCTTTTCTAATTGAAATTATTATTTTGTATGATAATTTTTGTTAATGTAAGATTTCTTGGTATAATTATCACATGATAGAATGGGATGTATCATTTTTGTTTGTGCCTGTGCAGACTGTATAAAAGAACAATCAGTATTCTGTAAATGCATCCATAATATTCAACACATTTTCTTATGTTAAAATGATTTGAGAAGTAATTTTCCAATTTATGGAGAAATAAAGCCCCATTGAGATACTGATTAAAATTTCATTAACCCTAGCCTAAAAATAATGCTATCTTGGCAATATTCAGGGTCGTCATACAGGAGCATGGTATGTCTTTCCATTTACTATTCATCAGGTTTTATAGTTGTTCTTAAATAGGAAATCTCAAGAACGTTCCCAGGTATTTTGTGTTGCTTTGTTGTTGTGATGGTGGTTGGATGATTTTTCCTTTCGTAAATATTTTTCCTTTGGTAGTGATTTTTTTAGATTTTTATTTGCTAATGGCCTCTTTTTTGAATTTAGATAAATTGATAGTGTTTTTCAGTTGAATTCCAGGGAATTCCAGGAAAATATGCACCATGGTATCATAAATAGTTCTAGGAAATGGAAGTAATAGTTTTTAACATTCCCTTTATTTTTACCCTGTTAAAGGCAGTTGGCCCACACCCAGGAGCTGATTCTCATATGTTCTTCTCTGACCTTCTGAAAATCCGACCTATATTTCTACATTTCAGGTGCCTCTTTTTTAGTGGCTCTAGAGAGGTCCCCATTCCCTGGCTAAGCTTACATGATTATTTCTGTTCTTGGGCCTTGCCTTATGAGATGGACTACAGATCATATATTATTTTTTAAAGTTTATTTATTTACTTAAGTAATCTCTAAACCCAGCATGGGCCTCCAGCTCAGAACCCTGAGATCAAGAGCTGCATGGTCCTCTGACTGAGCCAGCTGGGCACCCCGATCTTATATTCTTTGTAAGAAAGAGACTTCTCTAGATTACCTTTGGAGGAGGTCTGTGAGATATGTGAGGGATAGGGGACCTGCAGGCACTCAGTCCCAAGACCCCCACGGAGCCTGGGATGGTCACTGACCTCATAAGAATAACAGCTCAGCCTACAGTTGGCGTCTCTCCTCAGCTCAGGCTCCTGACTTCCCAGAACATGCCTGGCATTCCTCTTCATGAAAGAGAAGATTTTAATGGAGTCATGTACCTCCGTTAGGGTATGGTGCTTCTTCACCTGGGCACTTCTGAGTAGGGTTTTGCAGCAAGCAGCCTCTGCCTGAGGTTTCTAGGGGAAACAAAACATGGGTAGGATCACGATGGTGACCATGCAAATAAGCCTGGTTTCTGATTTCCTCATTTGCTGTGTCACCAGTGGTTACAACTGAGACCCTTTTCTCCTCCCTGCTGTGAGCACAGTGTGGAGAGCACATCTCAGGCTCTTTTCCCTGTCCAGCATCATGTCTGTTCCTGCCTGCTTCCCAGAGTCCCTGCTGGAATGTGAACTGTGCCAGGGGCACTACTTCCCTCTTTCAGGTGGAGAGCGAACCAACGGGCATTCCAGGTTGGCCTTGCTTTCCGGTGACCCCAGCTCACTCTCCTACTCTGCTCTAAATCTATTTATCTAATTATATTAGATAAATATTCAGCGTTTTTCCTTCTGACTTGTCGGTGCCCTCCTGATGGTGGCACAGACGTCCCTTTCCGTCACTGCTGTTGGGGACCTGGTGGCAGCAGAATGGGCCTCCTACGGCGTTCCCTGGCCCATGTGAAGCACATTCCCATGTGAAGCTCATTGGAACCTTTAATCTACCTCGTAATTGGTCTGGTGCTTTCCCTGTTCCTTGTCAGGCTGTGTTCCTGCAGGATCTCAGTATCTTCCCCCTTTTCTTTCTTTTCCTCCCAGTATCCACCTTGATGAGTCAATCAGAAATTGTCTTAAGTCTATCTTCTTTTTCCCGGAGTGTGGTATTCTGGCAAAGCCTGGCGGTTGGATTTCTTAACTAAAGCTTCTACTTGCTGGTGGCTGTCTAACTTTCTGAAGCTCAAGAGTAAACTGGGTAAATCGTAGAATCATAAAAGGTATTTATTCCGTCGTGATCCCCAGATTTGTGGTGTCATCTCTCAGGTTTTGTTACAGCTTCACCTGAGAAGGTGGCGCCTCACTGACCTGGCCTCCATCCCGTCTGTATGTTAGAAGCACTAGGGACTCCTAAAAATGCTGTTGCTTACATCTCTTCTCAAGATCCTGGTCTGTCTGGGTCTAGGGTGCGGTCCAGGTGTTAGTACACAAGCAAGAAGCCCTCCAGTGATAACGTGCACCCATGTTGAGAGCCCTTGCGAGTAGAGGAAGGCTCCCATTCTGTGCTTTCGTGGACCTCTCTTCGGGTCTGTGGGATCCTCAGGCATGACTAAGCCTCACCGATGGGTGTATCTCCTAACCCTAGCCGAGGAGCCCAACAAAGAAAAAGTTGGCAAATCTAATGTGATATGACCTGCTCCTGGCAGAGGCCTGTCCCCTGAAACTCTGTTCATTCTGAGATTCTTTTGTTCATCTGGCAGCAGGAGTTGTGTGTCTGTTAACGTGATAGGCACTCTGTTAGGTGCTACAGGAACAATCTGACAAGGCCCCATCATTCTGGGCCTGATAGTTGGTGATTCTGTTCTGGCCCTATGAAAGGATTCCTGTCCTGGGAGGACCCTCCTCCTTGTGGCTTGTGTGGTGGCTGGACTCTCCTGCTCGCCTATACAGAGCATACGTGGCCTGCCAAACGAGACCAGGTGTCCTTTATGACTTGGAGAAATGAGCAGGACCTTGATTTCTTGACCTACCAACCAAACTAGGCTCTAGGAAGCTCTAGTAGCTGCTGTAGGCCCAAACCCCTGTACCTTCTCTCTTAGGGATCTCAGCCAGGCCACTGAACCTGGAACCTTGAATCCTCACATGGCTCACTGGTGAAGGGTGAACCGAAGTTGAAGACTAAAGGCATCCCTGGGTGACTGCTTTCTTGTGGGCCCACATCTTGCTCTTACTTAACCTTGTTACTCTCACTAAAGGAGTAAGTAGGTTGTTAAAGAAATTTAGTTAAGGAAGATGAGAGAGCTTTCCACCTTGCCTAAAGCCTGGAGCATTAGGGCCCCAGAGCCCACTCCTGTCACCCTCTCCCTTGGCCCTTTGGTTTGCTATGCCCCAGGGGCACTGACCCTGCCAGGCAGAATCTAACCCCACCAGCTGCAGGAAGCAGGGAGACATTGGAGAATGAAAGGAACAGTTGAACGGATACCAGAGTAGGTGAGCTTGTTGGAAGCCTAGGTGTAAGAGTGAGCTTTTCGTGTAATTTGACTACTGTGTCTTTTTCTGGAAGGTGGGGCCTCCCTATAAACCCGGAGCTACAGCAGTGTCTCCCTATCTGTACACTTGCCTGGAGAACTGTCTCTGGGAGGTCAGTGTGTGCAAACAGGACCTGAGTCTTCCCCATGCACTCTATCCACTTCCAGCCACGGGCTCCCTCCTTCAGAGTAGTCAGTTTGGAAACTGAACACGCAATTCAGTGGTCTTGGCCACTTTTCCGGAACATTTTGCACGTCTGTTCAGAATTGTATGTGACTTAGTTTTTTGGAGCCACTCTAGTGCTAGCAAGTGTTCAGTTTTTCTTCAGATTTGTTTTTTTTAAAGAGTATTTATTTATTTACTTATTTGAGAGAGAACAGAGAAGGGAGAACATGAGGTGGGGGAGGGGCAGAGGGAGAGGGAGAAGCAGATTCCCGGCTGAGCAGGGAGCCAGATGCGGGACTCGATCCCAGCACCCAGGGATCATGACCTGTGTTGAAGGCAGATGCTTAATTGACTGAGCTACCCAGGTGCCCCAGATTTGATATTTATACAAGAAATCACTCAGAATGTAATTTGTTATGGAAGCCCTGGGTTGAGATTGTAAATTTGATCTGAAAGTCTCCTTGACAAAGTTCAGAAAGTGAGTAAAAGCAGCATGCGTTCTTTCATTCAGTGAATGGAATTGGGTGCCACCCTAGGCAGGCATGAGACTGTAGGCTTAGGGGATGGAGCAAGATGGGCATTCTGGCTCAACAAGGTAATAATAAATAATAAAACAGATAAAAAATAAGTTGCCAAATAAATGCAAGTTCTAGAAAGAGAGGTACCCTAAAGAAGACAGAGGAAGCAAGCAAAATGGCAGAGGGGCTGGTTGGAGCCGGTGAGTGAGGAAGGCCTTACTGGGAAGAGCCATCTGGGCAGAAACATGAGTGATGTGTGCCATGCAGCCACGTCCTGGCGTGTCCCGAGCAGTGGCAGCAGTAAATGGAAAGGCTCTAAGGTAGGAGGGGCTTGGCAGGTTTCAGGAAAGTCAGAGGAGCATGGGGGAGAGTAGAGTAGAGGAGGGGCAAATAGGAGGAAATCAAACTGCAGATGTGGGCCCTGATTCCAAGGATGAGGGGGAGGGACTGGGAGTTTCAGTCTTTGCTGGAGTCAGTTCCTTGCCTTGCAGTGTCATTATTTTGAAGAGCAGTACTAATTTCCATTGATGGCTTGAGGTCCACGTTAATTAGTTTGTTTTGGGGAGGGCTGGGAAGAAGCTGGGGGCATATCCTGGAATCCTTGTGGGATATCAGAGCAGGAAGCTCAAGAAGCCTGTGGTAGTGTTGCCTGAGTGAGGTGTGACATACTGCGGGCAGATCAGGACAGGAAGGGTGCTCATTTATTAATTGTTCCTTAACATGTGTGTATTTTTTATGAAGCCTGTGTATTCATCTACCCATCTGTGTGTGTAAGGTGTGATTTTCGCACAAGCAGTGTAGCTGTTGTGCGGATGAAAACACGAAGTGACTTTAAACCGTCTCCTCTGAGATAATTTGATAAATGCTGAGAGGCTGCTTGGCGTTTGGATTTCTATGAAATCCAAGCATTGATAGTTAAGTGCCTTCGAAAAGTGAAATGTGCTTCTGTTTTCATAAATAACACTTCATTTTTCTATTTCAAATTACATCCTTTGCTCCTTCCCCAGGCGACAGAAACAGACACCAAAATCAGAGTGTGCATGCGGGCATACCACCTACTCGTGAAAAAA
Source organism: Mustela putorius furo (assembly GCF_011764305.1). Taxonomy (NCBI): domain Eukaryota; kingdom Metazoa; phylum Chordata; class Mammalia; order Carnivora; family Mustelidae; genus Mustela; species Mustela putorius. The sequence continues at coordinate 582,831 of NW_025421577.1, forward strand.
CTGGGCTTTAATCCAAATGACATCATCTTTGACCCTAACATCCTCACCATTGGTACTGGGATGGAAGAGCACAACTTGTATGCTGTTAATTTTATCCACGCAACAAAAATCATTAAAGTAAGTGTGGATATTTTCTCTTTTCTACTCAGGACACCACTCAAATTTATCTCATGGCTCCAGTGAATAGTTTGAACTGACATACCTGTTTATTGCCTGGGAATGTTGACAGTTTACTCTTAGGTAGAAAATTGGTTTTCTGAAATTTAGGGCCCATTATTATTTTTCTTTGATGTGATGTTTTATGCTATGAAGTAGGACGTAGATACTGGAGAAAAAATATTAAAAATATAGGTATAATAAATAATTAGGAAACACATAATAGCTTTCTTGGGTCATGAAACAGAACATGCCTAGCGCCCCTGTGACTCTCCCTGTCAGATTACACCCTCAACTCTGAATTTTGTGTTGGAATCATCAGCCTGTTTTATGATAATGCTTTGTTTCTTTTCTTTATCATTTTATCGCTTACATACACTCTGGATTATCCATGGATTTTGTATTTGTAAATTCACCTATTTGCTAAAGTTTGTGACCCCCGAAATCAATACTCTTGGTGCTTTTGCAATCATTTGTGTACATACCCACAAGCAGACAGATGAAAATTCGAATGACCTAACCACCGTGTTCCCAGGAGAGGTCAACAGACTCCGCAGCTTGTTTTAGTTCTCAGTCTTTGAACGAGTGTCCAGTGAATGGCCTGTGTAGTGCCATGTTTTTCAGTTTTGACCTTTCCTTGGTAGTTTATTTTCTGTCTTAATGGCCCCCAAGTATAGTGCTCAAGTGCCTTCTGAGGTTCCTGATTGCAGGAAGGCCTGGACGAGCCTTACAGATAAAATGTTTGCGGTTATAAAAGCTTTGTTTAGACCTTAGTGGTTGAGAGCCAGTTGGCCATGAGCTTAGTACTAGTGAGTTAGTAGTATTTGTTAAACAAGATGTCTTTACACAGAAGAACACATAAAACAAGTTTCTGTATTGATGAGTAGATGAAAATTGTGTGACCAGGGGTTCACAGAAGCATAACTGTTTTTCCCCTGAGGAATGGTGGTTCTCAGTATTCGCAAGTTCATTGTTCACGGTGACTTTATACGATATAACTACCAAATACTGAGATGCGGCTGTATAAACAGTACGGCTTAGTTTGGCCAGTTTTGAGCTTCATATAAATTAGAGTCTCAAGATTCTCAGGCCTTTTTGGCTTACCCAAACTTACCTAAAAAATTTAGCTCTGTTGTAGCCTGAATTTTGTTAATTTTTATGAACATACAACATTTCATCATGTAACTCTTCCACAATTAACTGTTCTACTGTTGATAGACATTTGGTTTGTTTCCCATTCGGGACAGTATGAGCAATGCTGCCGAGATCATTCTGGTATGTGTAACTTGGGTGCACATGCCCAGGTTTCTTGATAGCATATACCCGGGACGTGGGATGGTCAGGTCACAGCAGTAGGTGTGGCAAGCTGTATCCCTAAAGCTTGAGCTGCTTTGTATCTTAGCTGACAGGAAGTTCCTTTTGTTCCCACGTGCGTGCTAATGCTGGACATTGTCGTGAGGTGTTCTGGGAACCTCAGTTTCATTCTTTCCTCTCAGAATTAGTCAAGTTTATGGTGAATTAGCGAGTTGGTTAATTTAGGCTACAGAGAAGCCTTTGACTGAATGACGGACTACTCTCTGTCTCTGCGTTGTTCTTTCTCTGTTATATATTCAGCAGATACTTTCTGGCACACTCCCTAGGTACCATGGCCTCATCAGGCCCATTGTAGAGATCAACAGAGATAAGACAGAATTTTTTATTTTCCCTCAGGGATATCAGAGTCTAGTAGGAAAAACTATCTGCAAGGCAGTGTTTTTGTGATGCGATAATATGGCAAGTTTTTGGTCTCTCTCTGGCTACAAGAAGCTCAGAATTATGTCAGACTGCATGTTTTTTACTTACCCCCTGATATATAAAGCTTGAGGGATGGGATTGTTGCTTTGGCAAAACAGGGAAGTCTTTTCACATTTTAAAATTTTTGCTAGGAAACCCTGCCTGGAGCCCGAGTAAGTGGAGGTCTTTCCAACTTGTCCTTCTCCTTCCGCGGCATGGAAGCCATCCGAGAGGCAATGCATGGGGTTTTCCTTTACCATGCAATCAAGGTACAGTAGAACACCTGTGTGCCCTTTGAAAGCAACTTTCACTTAAGGCAGGGAGGGGTTTGCTCACTTTGTCCTGCAAACTAAGTCTGGCCTGCTGCCAGTCTCTGTGGGTAACATCTTATTCATGCTTTGTATGTTGTTCTTCGTGGCTTTTCTGGGACAGCTGGAGAGCCGAGTAGCTGGGACAGAGACCATGGCCCAAAATATTTTCTACAGAAAATGTTTGCTGACCTCTGATGTAGCATATACCTGGAAATTCTCATTTTTTCCCTCTTTCTTGCCCTTAGTTTGGTATGGACATGGGGATAGTGAATGCTGGAAACCTGCCTGTGTATGATGATATCCACAAGGAGCTTCTCCAACTCTGTGAAGACCTCATCTGGAATAAAGACCCTGAGGCCACGGAGAAGCTCCTGCGCTATGCTCAGGTAGAGAGGAAAGTGTTCTGAAGAGTGCTTGACCTGCCTTTGAACTTCACCCCCGTAGTTACCCGAGCTCTGTTGTAGAGCAGGAGCAGGCATCCAGTTCTGTTGTCGGGTCCCTGAAGATTTCTGAAGAGAGCCCAGAGAAGGCATTTTAGTTAAGGGTGAGGGAGCAGAAGCAGAGGCATACGAGCCTGCCTCAGGATCCTAATGTCAATTTTTTTTAATGTATCTGAAATTGTAAAATTAATTTTGTCCCATACTGAAGTAACACATAGTAATTCTAGAAAATTTACAAAATATAGGTAAGTTAAAAAAGGAAATAAAAGTCACTCAGAATCCTGCCACCAAAAGTTAACCACTGTTGAGATTTTGTTATGACCTTCTAGTCATGGTTTTGGTTTATTTTCAGAATGATTGTGTCCTCACAGCTGTTTGTACCCATGCTTACATACACACTCATGCTCAGATACACATTTACAAAAACAGACCTCTATTCTAGATGCTTTTTGGTAACTCTGTACTGGAACATCTTTTCATTTCATGAGATATTTTTCTACCTCATAATTTAAAAGAATTGTTTTGCATTTCCTTGTGTGGCTGTGTTACTTCCTGGTACCCATTGCAGTGTGCTTGCATTTGTTTATGTCGGGATCTGGTCCATCCATGGCAGGGTTCTGTAGGTCAAGGCTTGGGGTCTATGCACATTTGATCTATAGAAACCAGAATATGATAGTTAATTCAAAAAATCGGTTTCTTGTCTCCCTCTTTACTGTGTGTCCGTAGTTACAGGTGCATCAAGCACCTGTCATGGGACTGCTTCCTGGAATTCTCTTTCAGGAGAGATGAAATTTATACCTGAAAAGAACTTCTAAATTTATTTCAGAAAGCGATGGCAAATGAAGACATTTGTCTTGCGAAGCACATGGGAAAAATGGTAGAGCACTTTCATGGATGTTGTCCCCTTTGTTAATGTTTTCCATGCTAAAATCTGAATATAACTGGCAGAGATGTTCACTTGTCCTCTTCCATCGCAGAGTGAGTGCTAGAGTGTTCTGGAAGAAGGCTAGGACAGTTTACGATTAACCACATCAATGATTTATCAGCTTTATGGGTGACCAGATCTAAATTTCTGAAATTGCCATAGGCTCAGCAAGGCTGATGGGGATCAGACCATGCGTGTGAGCACAGGACCCTCCTCCCAGTTCCTTAAAAACTTTCCTGACTTCTCTCATGGACCCAGGACAGAATGTCTCAGGCCTTGATTATTGCAGATATAATCACATTCTGCTTCTTGGCTCATTGCATAAGAGCTGTCTCTAGAATTTTTCCCCCTCTTTCCAGGGCTGTTTCTGCTCATGACAAAGTACTTAGCCCCTGAGTGTGGAACACTACCCCATTTTCTTCTTCGCCTGTCTTCCACCCAGTGGAATAATAACTCAGGCGGGGTTCTCTTGAAGGCCTGAAGGGCATCACAGCTTTTATAAACATGAAGTCTTACTAGAGAGTTCTTAACCCGCACAGCAGAGCATGGTTTCAGTTTTCTCTCCACTCCCTCACGTAGGAAAAAATTGGACTCCTTCATTGGAAGACTGTTCTCATTTAAGGTGTTGCTGACTTTGTATTTTATGTTAGTCATTCTCTTGGGTCTTTTCGCTGTTAGCATTTTTTTTTACAAGTTTTTGTTTTTGTCTTGCTGAGCTGTCAAAAGATTTTGCCCCCAGGATGGACACAGCCAAACTGAGGGAAATCTTAATAGTGATATCGAGAGCTTAATAATCCATCATATGGGAGGTTCCTCCCTCTTAATGTAACCACAAGGACTTACTACAAACCATTGACCCCTCCATCAGTAGGCTGTCCACATTCATAGTGACTTCTGTCACCATTTAGGGAATTAGTAACCCAAACAGGCATACTTCCGTAAGCCCCAGGAGGGGTCACCTCAGTAGCAGTTTCTCAGGATATTCCAAGGGCAAATGGAACATAAAAAGAAGTGAAATTAAGAGACAAATACGGGGTGAGGATTTTTTTTTTTCTTTGTAAGAGAATGATTATCTCTTTTTGTTAGTAAATGCTGAAGTCTGCACCCAAGTTTCCTGTGTGATCCATATTGAAAAAGTGGAGGCGCACCTGGCTCCGTCAGTCAAGTATCTGCCTTTAGCTCAGGTCATGATCCCACTGTGGTGGGATTGAGTCCTGCATCGGGCTCCCTGCTCCACGGGGAATCTGCTTCTCCCTCTCCCTCTGTTGCTTCCCTTGCTCTCTCTCAAATAAATAAAATCTTGAAAGGTAGAAAGAATCTTGTCTCTGATCTTACTAAACTCTCTAATCCCACTTTGGGGGAGTTAATGGCTTTATTAAAAAATAATTATTTTAAATTTGGCGCAGGCTGACCTGTGATAAGTAGATTATTTTTGGTAATAAAAAGTTCCAGGTGTTATGGTACTGTATAATTTCCATGGAGTTCCATGGAAATGGAACTTTTTTTCTTTTTCTCCTCATGGAGTTCCTTTATTAAGCATTACCCTAATAGAGGTCATGACCCTTTTGGCCTGGAAGGAAGGATCTCTGCTCCGAATACAGTGACTCCTGAATGACCTTGAGTTGTGAGACTATTCTTGATACTTCTGTGGGAGAAAAGTTATTGGATCCTTTTTGGCCTTCATCTTCCTCATGTTCTTCTTTGTCTTTCTCTCGAGTAGTTTACTCCCCTTGGTGCCTGTCCAGCTTTTCTGTGTGTCAGAAACAAAGCACAGAGCCCCACGGGGACTCTCTGACAAGGAATCTGGTCTCAAGCAGTCGTGACAGAGACAAGTACAGCCAGATGGACATGACTGTTGGTGGGTTTGCTCCGTAGCCTTGGGTCTGATGAGCACCCAGGGTCCCCACCCCCCACCCTGGGCAGAGTTTGCAGTTCAATCGTGGAGAGCCTTCTCGCAGATAACTAGTTGGAAAGCAGGGTACTCCTGAAATAGCAGCTTTCAAATGTGCCTTTTAAGTCTTGATTTTCTGAAGCACGCTCATCAGGTGGGGAAGTTTGCATTGGTAGCAGCCACCAACATTTGGGCGAAACCTTTGGTGGCCTTCCCCAGATCCCCAGTGACCACTGTTCGTCCTCACGTAGGTCCTGACCACTCCCCACCCCAGGGTGGGCTGGGGAGCTTCCCATGAACTCGCCAGATCCTTCCTCCAAGAGTGTTTGGAAGCCTGTCCAATGTTTTCATCCTCAGACCCCATCGGGCCCGCAGGAGCTACTGGGCGCGTGGGCTAATAGGGCACACGGCTCGTCGCACTTGTGGAGTCAGAGCATCATGAGCTTCGGAAGGGCTAGAAGGGCTTTTTTTCCTCCTCTCTTCTTGGTTTTCTTTTCGCAATGCCATGTGGCTCTGATTGGACTTTGTCCTTCTTTATGGCCAGATAGCATTACCTTGTATGTGTCGCTACTGCATTTCCTGAATCTGCTCGTCGCCCATGCATGTTCAGGTTGCTTCCTTTGCCCGGCTGTGGGCAGTAATGCCGCCACTCATTCTTCTAAGGTCACCAGCTTTAGTTTTGCTGGTAGGGGAGGAACCCTTGTGCCATCAGTCTTGCTGGTAGCACCCCAGCCCTGCGGTTCTGGAGGCTCTCCCCGGGTCCATCCTCCTTTCTGTTCTAACACATTGTCCATTACTTAATGTCCTTATGCTTGTCGTCTTCTTTCCTTCCTGTCACCACCGCTGTGGCCCAGGCCTTGATCACCAATTACTAAAATCTCCTCCCTTTTTGGGGTGCTCTTAAAAATACTGCTTTGTCATTCTGCAGCTTCAGAATTTTGCATTTGGTCCTGCACTCCATGCTCTGCCCCCCCAAATGCCTGGAAGGTTAAATCCAAATTCGATAGCATGGATTTCTGGTGCTCTGTGACTTGGCCTCCACTATCCTGCATCAACATGGCTCTAGAAAATCGTTTTGTTCAGCATTAAACCACTCAGCTAGTATTTCCTGAAGTCTTGTTCTGTGTTGTTTACTTCACCAAGCATAGAGGATTGAACCAGTAAGAGAGATGGGCCCCTCCAGGGTCTACAGTTGAGTGAGGTGTATGAAAATGCTAGAGGCAGTTGTAATCCAGTGTGGTTGGTACTGGGGTAGGGCGAGTGCACGATGCTGTGAGAAGACATAGGAGGGCCACTGAACACAAAGGTAGAGTTGGTTGGGGGCAGCCTTCCCAGGAGGGGTGCGGGTCAGGGGAGATGTGAAAGCTAGGTGGGACTTAGCCAGGCTGGGCTCTGATGTCGGAGTGCAGAGCTGGTGGTCCTGCCGGGCCAGGGGCATTTGCATCTAGCCAGGGACAGCATGGAAGGAGGTGCTGTATTAAACATGTGTCACGTGAATGAAGGTGGAAGCCCAGAGGTGAAAGGGGTGACAGTGTGGGGAATGGAAGTGTTCGTGGTGGCTGAGTTTGCTGGGTATAGCAGAAGATGAAGCAATCAGAGAAAGCCAGGTTGGGGCATCGCATGGCAGAGAGCAGCCTTGGAAAGGAGTCTATGGCCTGGAAAAGTTACCTATCCTAGGAGAAACAGGACCCTTCCAGTGACTCTTGTCACATGGGGGTCGAGTGATGAGATTTGCCCCTCTGGTTTCTAGTTTAGTTTATAGTACAGAAGATACACTGCCGTTGAGGAGTGGATGGGACTGAGAGCAGCTAGTGGCTTGGACCATGTAAACGTGGAAACAGGGCAGGGAGGAGTTTAGAGGAGATGTAGTCGGTTAGGACTCGGTGAGTGGCTGTACGAGAGGAATGACGGGGTATTAAAGAATGCTCTGTAGATTTTCAGTTGGGGCGAGTGATGCCACCAGTTGACGTGGAGAGAACAGATGAGGTCATGTGGTTCACTTGGTAGGCCGTGGTCATGGCACTTTCTGTCCCTTTGCTGAGTCCATCAACTTCTTCCACGTCTCTCCACCCTGGTTTGTGATGATGACTCGTGCTCAAGGTTCCGGGTCCAGTTTGGATCACGCAGTATAGTCTGTGGTGTCTGCTCATTCAGCCCCTGGCATGTGCCTTCTCTGGTGTATAGCCCCTCCACCTCCCCCAGGAAGTGCCAAGTACTTGAGGGCGTAGGCATGTCCTGCAACTCTTGGATGCCCACCCTCCCATGCCGTCTGACTCCGGCCACCAGCTCTCTGTGTGTATTTCTGGGTGATGATGCCGTGTGTGGTGGGCCCTCGAGGTCCTTCTCATGGAGGGAAGAGCTTCTCTTACTGCCCTTGAAATCCTTTGTTTGATGTTGTTAACTTATGGGAAAGAAGAACAGGGTCTTGCTGTGTCCTTCTACTACAAGGTCAAATCCTGAAATACCTCTCCTTGTCTCTGCTTCCCGCAAACATTTATTGAGACCTTAATTCATGCTGGATGCTCAGCTATGCGCTGGCCGTATAGGAGAAGAATGAGGCATAGGATTTTGCTGCTACATAGTTCAATGAGGGCCTGTTAATACCCATCTGTCTGTCCTAATTTCAACTCAGACACATGGCAAAGGAGGGAAGAAAGTTGTCCAGACTGATGAGTGGAGGAATGGCCCCATCGAAGAACGCCTGGAGTATGCCCTTGTGAAGGTGAGTTGTGGGAGCGCTGAGGGAGTGTGAAGTGACGGCTGGAGGTACCTCGTGCTTGCCTCGTGTGGTGGCTGGAGGGGGCAGTCCCTCGAGCAGCCCCAAGGCACCGTGGGCCAAGTCTGGAGATATTTTTGGTTGTCACAGTAAGGGGTGGGAGGTGTTCCTGGCATCCAGTGGCTGGGGATGCTGTGGCATCCCATAGCGTATGGGAGAGGCCCCACATGACAGTTGTTCAGCTCACAATGTCCTTAGTGCCGAAGTTGAGAAACGCTCTCCTGGACCAAGTTGCTGTCTTTTGATCAACAGGCAAGTCCTGGCTCTTCTGCTGATAATTGGGATTTTTTTTTTTAAGATTTTATTTATTTGTCAGAGTGAGAGAGCAAGCACAAGTGGGGGAGGGGAAGAAGGAGAGGGAGAAGCACACTTCCCACTGAGCAGGGAGCCGGACACGGAGCTCGATCCCAGGAACCTGAGATCATGACCTGAGCCACAGGTGCTTCACTGACTTAGCCACCCAGGCACCCTGATAATTGGGATTTTAGACAACATAATCTCTTAGCTTCAGTGTCCTTATTTGTGGTCTGGAAAATTTCAGACTTCTCTTTTTTTGGCTCTCAAATTTAACTTTTAACTTCTTGAAACTTTTGAGATTCACATATTTGAAGTTGTGCAATGTCAGCCACATCCAGGGGTCCTTGAACTGGGGACACGGGGGATTAGGGCTTGATCACTAAAGGCTGGAGAAGTCCGCAGAGGCTTCATGGGTTTGAACTTCATGTCAGAGTCCTGGCCATTGTCATCCTCCCACCCGCCCCCACCCCCACTGCCGCCTTGGAGCTTCATAGTGACAAAACGTGCTGATGTCACCGGAGATCTTTAATAACGTATACTCTGCTAAACCACTAAGATGCAAAAAGTGTATTTTATGATGAATTTGAACTTTACTTACTGGTATTCCTTCTCTCTCAGATAACTCATTTTTACTGAGTACTTAACGTTGTATCGTTCCCCTGGCTAAGCATTTTACATAGGGCATTTCATTTAATCCTCAAAATAACCACCTGAGGCAGGAAATATGTGACATTTTAATTTAGGAAACTGAGGCTTGATTAATTGCTTAGATTACTGATAGGAACCAGGATTTGAACCCATGCAGTCTGATTCCAAAACCTGTACTCTTAAACATTTCCATGATTCATTCTTGATTGGCTATTTGGATGTAAGCCGATTTTTAATGTGATTTTTTTTCTAACTTTTTTTTTTTAATAGGGTATCGAAAAACACATTATTGAAGACACTGAGGAAGCCAGATTAAACCAGGAAAAATATCCCCGGCCTCTGAATATAATCGAAGGGCCTCTGATGAATGGCATGAAAGTTGTTGGTGACCTTTTTGGAGCTGGAAAAATGTTTCTACCTCAGGTTGGCAAAAGATGGGGAAGGGGAGGGGTAGTTTTTACAACCTAAAAAAGAAGACTTTGTCTTTTAATAGTAAGTTCGGGTGTATTTCTCAAGTTTTGATTTTGATAAGAGCTCGTGGACATTTGAGATCAGGTCATTCTTTCTCTAAATGTGTCAGGAGGAGTGTCTGGAAGGTCCGTCTTGAGGGTGAGTGCTGGCTCTAGGTCATCTAGAAACTGTTAGCATTCTGATCTGCATGATAGATCTGTGTCCCATCTCCTAAGTCCCAACACCCAGCTGCTCTTCCCTCAAGTTACAGTAAAACCCAAGATGTGTGTGAAGTTCATAGCATTCACTTTTGATTCACCAGCTAGTATCATCTTTAAGGATACGTATTTTGAACAAATCATCACCATTTGAAATAGTGATATACATTACGTCTTATCTTTCGAGAAAGCCAGAACTCTCATTTTGATTTATAGGAGCAACTGGCCATATCGGTGAACAAGCTTCTCTTGAGTCGTCAGGGTTAGGACTGTGAGGCAAACACAAAACGTGAAGGCCCTAGTTTGGTTTCTGTTTGTTTTAATTACTCATTCTATACTTAGTTAATTGCCTGTTTCCTTCATAACATTCACCCCCTTTTTAAAACAGCTTTATTGTTTTATAATAAGCATATGACAAAGTTCACATATGTAGAGGATACAGCTTGATGAGTTTTAACATGCATGCACCAGTGAAATCCTCCCCACACTCGAGATAGGAACGTTTCGTTGTCACGCCCTCGTAATTTCCTCCAGCCCATGGCAATTCCTCAGTCTTAGTTCTTGATGGTGTTGACTTATTTTTCACTTGGTGTTTTTGAGTTAACATCAGGCATAGAGACAGTTTGCAAATGTGGTTTGAAAAATGTCTTGAATCCCTCCCCCAACCTCTACCCCTCACCTGAGCATTTTTACTGGAGCCTCGTGTAGTTAGCAGCCCTTGGAAGTTGACATGGATGTAATGCTGTTAGAGAAGGACTTCATTTGGACTTCACCGGTTTTCCCACTACTGTTTTCTTTGTATTCCAAGATCCCATGATGCTTTTTTATCCTGCCTTCCTCAGTACAGTACAGTTATTATGGACACTGTCCCTGAGATTGAGTTTGTCTGATGTTTGCTCATTTTTTGGCAAGAATAAAAGTGATCCTGTGCCCTTCTCCATGGATCATATCAGGAGTTCCAGAATGTTGCTGTGTCTCATTACTGGTTATATGAACTCTGCTCATTTGGTTAACAGTGTCTGCTAGGTTTCCTGTGCTCTGAATTTACTTGTAGAGAGAAACTTGGAGACTGTGCAAATATCCTGTTTCCCATCATACTTCCACCTGTGAATTTTAGCATACATTGATGAATTTTGTAAAAGGCCCTATTCTTGCTTAAGCAGGAACCTTAATTATAAGTGGATTATAATACTAGGGATCGAGAAGAGAAGGCTGAAAAAGGACTCATGGTAGACAAGAATACCTAGAACTTGGAGAAGTGATAGACAGCCTTCAAGGCTGAGAAAAAATAAGTAAGAAAGACAGAAAGACAAAATTAAGAAGACAGAAATCACAGTGTGCAGTTCCTAGTCTTATTTTCCTTCTGCTATACCCTGTTCATTGTCTTTCTCCACAAGGAACTTGTTCCTTATCTCATCTGCTGTCAAAAGTGGACTTCAGTGGTCAAAACTTGCATTCTTGATTGATGCTGAAATTCACAAGCGGGCATTAACAACCATTCAGGGTCAGGTAAAGATGCCTGACTCCATGTGTTTTTCCTAGGTTATAAAGTCAGCTCGAGTCATGAAGAAGGCTGTTGGCCACCTTATTCCCTTCATGGAAAAAGAAAGAGAAGAAAATAAAATGCATGCTGGCACAGAAGAAGAAGAGGCAAGTCATTTTGTCCAGGCTGCTGGGCCCTGTGAGAAATTGATCTCAGAGACTTAGGGGGTGAGATAGGGACCACGGTCTTGGCTATGCTTGTCATTGAAGGTGAAATCGAGCAATGATCTGTTTGACCAAGAATCAGAATATCCTGGGATTTTCCTTTGAGTGTGGCTTTATGAGTTTTTAATATGAACATAGTTTTTCAGACAGAGCCCATGATTTCAAATCAAGTTCGTTCATTCCTCTCCTCACCATTTACAGAACTCCTGCTATGTGCTGGGCACTGTGCTCCATACTATAGCTACAGAGCCAGGCCCCTACCCTTGAGGTAATTGAGTGATATTTGGCTTTGGAAAACCTCTTCCCTGATTTGTCTCTGCATACTGGTAATGTCCTTGGCACTGCCTCTGGATCCAACTTAATTCCTGTTGGCTGTACCACCAAAGTAAATCATTAAGCTTTGACCTTGTTTAGCTGCCTGTGAGGCTCAGCCAGCTTTGGCCTGTAGGATTCTGAATTCTCATATTGATGTGAGCTTGTGAATGGCTCCAACATGGAATCCCACTTGCCTTGTGTGCTTTTTCTTTTCTTTTTTTTTCTTTTGAAAAAAATGATTATTCTTTCATTCATTTATTTATTTAAGGGAAGGGATGCCCACAGTGCATAGCACAATGGTATTGAAAAAATAAACTATTATAAAATGCCCCTGCCCTGGGCTGTTGAGATGGTGGTTTGGGTTCTGATGGGACCTGTGTACTCACCAGCTTCTCCCTCTGTTCCCTCCGTCTCCCCTTACTGCTCACCTAAATACTTGTCAGACAGCGTTTTTGCAGTTAAGGATTATGTTCTTCAGCTATAGGACTGTTTTGTAGTTGACATAACCTGTTCCTTGAGGTGATGGAAGCCCCGGTTGACGCTCCCTGGGCTAACCAGCGAGGCAGGCCTCCTTCAAACAGCTAGGGCCAGTAGCTTTCTACTGACAGAGCACATGACCTAGGTTCTAGGTCTGTTTTTGAGGTTGTCTCGCTTGTACGACAGGGCTTTTCGTGCCAACACCTGTCTGGCTGCAGGAAATTAGGGGATCTGCTATAAGGTGAGCGTGGCAATGCTCAGCTGTGTGGCTTTCTCCCTAGGACCCTTATCAGGGCACCATCGTGTTGGCTACCGTGAAAGGCGATGTGCATGACATAGGCAAGAACATAGTCGGTGTGGTCCTTGGCTGCAATAACTTCAGGTGAGTTAACACTGACCTCTTTCAAACCCCTTTCATATTTAAAAATAAAAGCATTAACAGGCTGATTCTTTGTTGGTCAGAAAGGGTAGGGTATGGCCGTGGATATTGTAGGTGATTTTTAATTTCTGTTTCCTGTTTTTTACATTTTCTGTGTTGAACCACCTTTTCAGATGAAAGAAGGTAGTAATTAATCTGTGATCTGTGTGGTAAGTACAAAAAGGACAGTAAAAGCTATTCCAGCAGGGTCAGAACAACCAAGAGCTTCTTGAGGATTGACCTTGGGCTAAGACTCTAATGAACATCGGGCTCCTGCCCATAGCCAGTGGCATGGAGCATATTCTGTTTTTCTTCTCAATAAACTGCCATGTTTTAGAGCCGAGATCCTACAAGACTTCGGCTCGGTGGGGTTTATAAGAAGGCTTTGACTGTACAATTCTCTCTTCCCTCTGCTTAGAGCAGGACCATGCATCCCTCTTGGAAATGATGAAGCTAGATTTTGAAATGTTGTATAGAAGAAAAGCCTCTGGGTGATATATCTCATTGTAGTGAATAGTCAGCCCTCAGTTACTTCTGTGTGAGAGCTGATGACCTATTATAAGTGTATGTTTTGCCCAGATTTTAGCATATTCTTTGTGAACAGAAACCTAATAGAACTAACACCTTCTCTGGTCCATGTCCGGCCACCAGTTCCTTTGAATCCAATGGACTTCTTTCCGATGTGCTATTTTATCTCTGAAGCAGGGAGCCGTGACTGCAGGGCATCTGTGCCCTTCATAGGCGTCCCCTGCTGTCTTGTAACAAGTCCCCATTGGGCCCTTCCCTCCTCTCAACTTGGTTAACCACCTCTGCTTTCCAGGCCAATTGAATGCATCCAGGCACTCTGGAAGGCTGGGGTTGGAGGAGCTGGGTCAGGATCACACCTTTTGGCCTCTGTCTTCACAGGTGTTTCCCTTAGCTGCCTGCCCGCTGTCAGAACACTTAGCACTATCTTCTCTATTCCTATTCTAGGAATATTGTTCTTGGAATGTATTATTTTTTCAATGATAAATGTATTGGAGATACCAGGGAGGTGGTTGTAATGAGATTTCACCCATAAAACAGGCATTTGGATAAGGTGTTTGCTTCCTGAAATCTACAAGACACCTCCACTCTTGTCTCACGGTTTCAAATCCCATGTCGTTGGCTTTGGTTTGCATTCACTGCAGTTAGTTAAAATTGAATTCAGCTCGCGAACGTCTGTAGATCGTCTCCTACACACCACACATTGTACTAGTGACACCAAAATGGTTTAGTTGACTTTTCTCAAGAATTCAAGGAATTTGCTGTTTATAAGGCTAAATAGCCAAGTACATAGTCAGCTGTGATCATGGGACAGCAGCTGTTCAAAAAAGTAGTTTGTAGGTAAACCTTCTAAAGCAATTTATAAATTTTTTTTTGTATTTGTAATTTTTTATTTTGAAAAATGGGTAAGTAGCTAGGAGAGTCACACTAGGAATGTGTTTTCCTCCAGTAGAGACATCATAAGAGGCCAGGGAAAACTGTGGCGTTTCTCCAGGGTGCTCTGAGTATAGAATGTCAGCATTCGTGAAAGCCTGCTTATTAAACCCGAGGCTTTCCTCCAGCACATCCAGTCCTCTGTCTTGTGCATTGGAAGTCTGCTTATCTTCGCTCATAAGTCCAACTGGAGAAGTATCTTCTGGTGAAACTGTAGTTATTCCTCATATAAAAACACAAGTGAATGTGCAGTTGTTTTCTATCCTGTCAGACACCTTTGGGGTCTTGTGTCTCCTAACATGTGGCCTCCTGGTCAGTTTAATTTTATGGCGTCAGCTAGCAGAAAAGTGCCCGGATAATCTCCCTTATGTAGTTAATTGTATGCTTTTGCTGAGCATCAGGGTTCTAGATGGATCTGGGGTGGAGTGTGTGGTTCTGGATCTGGGATGAACTACCCAGCTAGTGAGTGAGTCTAGCAAACGATCCAGTATCAAATCCTCGTGCAACTTTCTAGTTCCTGGCTCTTTGCCATTGATGCACTAAATCTCATAAAATGTAAGAACTTTCTTCTTTGTGAAGGAAAAAAGAGTAAAGAGAACTCAAGATGATCGTTCTGTCTAGACAGAGGACGTTTTTGTGGAGATGACACATTAGATTCTGTGTTACAGTAGCGTGTATAAATTTGAGAATTTGAATAGACCTCAGGGACGGATCCACTGAGAGTCTAGCAACACCTAACATTTGTTTACCACTGCACAAATTAGACAGTGCTTTCATAGCATTGTTTTGGTTTTTTTTTTTTCTGTCTTCTTTTCCTGGTGTTTTTCTTTTCCTTTCTTTTCTTTCATCCTTCCTTCCATTTTATGGTCTTAATCCTGCTCTGCTTGCTTCAGTTACTGTCTTTCTCACTTTACAGACGAGGAAACTGAGGTGTCGAGAAGTTAAGTGTTTGCTTCATGGTCACACAGCCAACAAGGGGCAGACCATAATGTGCTCAGGGCTTCTGACTCCAAAAGTCAGGACTCTGCTCTGTCCGTTTATCTTAAGGTATTGATTCTAGTTCAAAAGTTCAACAACTTTAACTGTACTGTTTAATGTTGATATTCCAGTTAACATTCCTCTTACATAATTTAAAATATTCAAAAATGCTTTCTGATCAAATCGTACACGAGAATGGATTTTAAATATACTCCTCACTAATTATTACATAGAAAATGTGGATTTTTTTTCCCCACGAAAAACTGGGATATGTCGAAAGTAATTTTAAAATTGGATATCCTGTATCTAGTACTTTAAAAATATGGATCTGGTGAAACAATAACAGAGGCCTGTTTATATTTTAATAAGTGGTTGTTAATGTACACGTAGAGTATGAGTGAAAATTAAGCAGTGTATAGCTGTGAGTGAATGGAATCACGTTAGCACATTTAGCTGTACTAAGTCAGGGGCACACTAATCCAGTCTCCTGTCCACCACACATGCTCACTTGATGATTATTCATAGGCTTTCATCCTGGGGTCTGTGTGGGGGTGGGAGGTGTGTATGGGCCTGTGTGTTTTCTGGTTTTTCAGCTTTACTGAGATGTAACTGACCTGTAACACTGTGTAAGTGTAAGATACTGACTTGCTATACCATGTTGCAATTTGATGACCACCATATGATGACCACCAGCTTCACATAATTAATTCTTTCTTGTGGTGAGAACGTTTTCTCCACCTCTTGGCTAACCCATGTTACCACTTACCTTTTTTTTTTTTTTAAGATTTTATTTATTTGTCAGAGAGAGAGTGAACACAGGCAGACAGAGTGGTAGGCAGAGGCAGAGGGAGAAGCAGGCTTCCTGCTGTGCCAGGAACCCGATGTGGGACTTGATCCCAGGATGCCGGGATCATGACCTGAGCCGAAGGCAGCCGCTTAACCAACTGAGCCACCCAGGCATCCCTACTGCTTATCTTTTTGATAAGAGCCCTTCAAACAGATTTAAGGTGATACCCCATTATGAGTTTGATTGGCATTTTCCTGCTCCTTAGTGATGCTGAGCATCTTCTCATATACAGGTTGGTCTCTTATGTCTCCTTTGGAAAAAATAGCTATCCAGTTTCTCTGCCCAACTTACTACTTTTCAAAGGGAGACTTTCCAGAATTAATTAATTAATTAAAAGATTTTATTTACTTATATGACAGAGAGATCACAAGTAGGCAGAAAGAGAGGGAGAAGCAGGCTCCCTGCTGAAGAGAGTGCCCGATGTGGGGCTCGATCCCAGGACCCTGAGATCATGACCTGAGCTGGAGGCAGAGGCTTAACCCACTGAGCCACCCAGGTGCCCTTTAAGGAGAAATGGAAACAGACTGTTAGTTCCGCTTAAGCTGATTGGAAAAGGTCCATGGGGACTGCAGAGTGGTAGGGTACTGCCATCTGGGGGTAGCACCTGTGAATTGCAGGGTCAGAAACGAAATTCTTTGTTCAGTTCATTTCCAGGGACCGCAGACAGGAGGCACCCGGAATGGGTGTGGATACATGGCTCTGATTTTCCCTTTTAATTCTTCCAGAGAGGAAAAGGGACTTTATTTATTACAGTATTTTTTAAATTGTATATATTCTTAGATCGTATTGGATGCCTTTGCTAAAACAGCGAGGGCAGCTTACATTTTTTTCTGAATTAAAAGCCCAAATTAGGGGCTTCTTGGTGGCTCAGTGAGTTAAACCGCTGCCTTCGGCTAGGTCATGATCTCAGGGTCCTGGGATCGAGTCCCACATCGGGCTCTCTGCTCTGCGGGGAGCCTGCTTCCCTCTCACTCTCTCTGCCTGCCTCTCTGCCTACTTGTGAACTCTCTCTGTCAAATAAATAAATAAAATCTTTAAAAATAAAAAATAAAAGCCCAAATTAAATGCTTGTGTTCAGAGCTGTTATAAGCATTCTAGAAAGATGATTTTAAAACCAGCATTTTCTCATAACATTTATTTTTATTCTCTTTAATTTCTCATGTGGCATAATATAAGGATGTATGTAAGACGTGGCCTGTGGACATGGGGCATCAGGCTCTAGGTGAAGAAGGGAGACAAGGGAAAGCCCAGGGGAACAGAAAATGGAGCTGTGGTGGAATCAGGACGTGGCAGGGAAGGTGAGGGACAATGGCAAGGGACAATGGGAAGCAGGGCCACAGCCACGGAAGGCAGGGATGGCCAGAGTTCCTCAGGGCCAGCTGGGTCCTCATTCTGGACCCTTAGTGCTAGTCTCTTCCTGGCCTGCCTTCTTTCTTCCTTCATCTAGCTGATACCTACTTATTCTTTCAAAATTCAGCTCAAGTATCACCGTCCTGGGGTGCTTCAAGCTCCATTTGGATAGCTTAAGAATAGGGGGCCCATGGGTGTCTCAGTTGGCTAAGTGGCTGACTCCTGACTTCAGCTCAGGTCATGATCTCAGCGTCATGAGATCAAGCCCCATGTTGGGCTCCACACTGGGCGCAGAGCTTGGTTAACATTCTCTCTCTCCCTTTCCCGTTCCCCATCCCCAATTACTCTCTCTCTCTTAGAATGAAAGAAAGAAAGAAATCTTAAACTTAATATTCTGAAAATTGAACTAGTAGTGGCCATTAAGATGCTGACTCCTCCCCCTCTGACCTCTCTGCCTACCGTTTCCTTCTTTCCCCCATTCTGTCCAGCAACAAGCTCTCCTCACTGTCCTCAAACCAAGCAAGCATGCATGAGATGTTCCTGAAAGAGACATTGCTTAAAACAAGAAAATGAGAGCAAGTTGATTCTTACTATCATACTGATGATTTTTAATGGAATTTTTAAAAGTATATATACAATGTTGAATACAGTGGGCTTTGAAAGGTATGCCTTTTCGTCTTGATTTAAAGGCAATACACTAATTGAATTTAAATTTAAAAATGTAATATACTGTTTTGCTTAGTTTTATATGCAACAGTCTATATTTAGTCATAGCTTCACAAAAGATCCAATTACCAGAGTTTTTCAGTGTGCAAAAAAAAAGAAAATGGTGTGTTCTGATTCTTCTTATAACCTCTGGTGCCACAGCATTAAAACCTGCAGCATTTCCTCTAACAGGTCACTAGTCACATACTGAAGGTAGTTACCGTTTGATCTAAAATTGTCTTGGTTTTTACTGAGGAGTCTGCATGTGCTGATTTATTTGTCAAAAAAAAAAAATTTTAAGTGATACGGGAGCAAACAAGTCAGTATAAGACGTATATAGCAAGAAGCAAAGCTCCTTCCTGCCCAGCAGCTACTGTTACCAGATGATACCATGTCAAATAGTAATTGTTAAGCATTAATTTTTTTTTATTAAAAATTATTTGGTGCACCTGGGTGGCTTAGTGGGTTAAAGCATCTGCCTTTGCTTAGGTCACGATCTTGGGGTCCTGGGATCGAGCCCCACATCGGGCTCTCTCTTCAGCAGGGAGCCTGCTTCTCCCTCTCTCTGTCTGCCTCTCTGCCTGCCTCTCTGCCTACTTGTGATCTATCTCTGTCAAATAAATAAATAAAACCTTAAAAAAAGTTGTTTTGCCTATTTTAATGACATTGTGAAAGAAGTGAAAGTGCATGCTATGAAGTGCATACTCATGATAAACTTAAATTTTAAAAATGACTGGCATGGTGGGGGCTTTCTCGGTCTTGATGACAGGGGAACAGTCTTAACTTACCAGTTAACGGGCAGATGAAGTTTTATATGTTTTACCAGAGCTTAAAAAAAAAATGTCATATGCCAAAAATGACTGAATTGTATACTTAGAATGAGTGAATTTTTTGCCATGTGAATTCTGTATCAATAAAGCTGCTTTAAAAGTCTTAGCATAGCACCTGGCATGTGGTAAGGACTTCATATGTGGTCATTATGGTTGTGATGGTTGTCACTGCTTCGTGAGCATGTCCTGGGGATTCCGGTTGCCATTAGATGAGTGTTTGGCAGCTAAGTAAACGTTCCTTTCTGCTCTGTCTCTGATGGGTTCTCATTAATTTCTTCACGTCTCTTTTCTGTCTCTCAGAGTTATTGATTTAGGAGTCATGACTCCCTGTGACAAGATCCTGAAAGCTGCTCTTGATCACAAAGCAGGTACTGTCCACCTGTGCTTCTGGGCTTTCCACTGGATGTCCTCAACCCCGGGGTGTGTCTGTCAGCGTATGAGGATGCCCCAGTCCACGTGGGACCGCTGGAGCATTCGGACTGTCAGGGGCCAGCTCCTGGGTGGGGGGCTTCCACTGTCGTTTGTAGTGGGGTTTGAATTGGTGAATAGGTACCCATGAAACTCCTCCTAGCTCTGAAGATGGGAAAAGGGAACAGGATTCTTATTACAGGGTCACATTAGATTTTTCTCTGGGTATCGTCATTTCTGTGTTTCTTCAGACACTGTGACATGTTCAAGTCTGGGAAATCATAAACAATATATTTTATTTGTGTGACTTCTGCAAACCGTGGCAAGCCCATTATTACAACTTGAAACTACAAATCGTATTTCCTACCGAAAGCCAAACAAATAAATCGAAACTCCCCAGAAAAGAGGTCATACAATTAGAAATTGGGAATTCAGATGAGGTCTTATGGTCTTTATTACAAAGGCTTTAAAGTGAATCTTGCATACTTTTCTACATTTTTTTCTCATTCTCCTTCTTGCTGTCCTTTTTTCTTTTTTGAAATAATAGATATAATTGGCCTATCAGGACTCATTACTCCTTCCCTGGATGAAATGATTTTTGTTGCCAAGGAAATGGAGAGGTTGGCTATAAAGATTCCACTGTTGATTGGAGGAGCAACCACATCAAGGTAAGTCATGCTAATGAACTTTTTGCTTTCCTTTAAATTCATTTAAATGCCAGTGTTTAAAAACAGTGATAAAAACAGTGATAAACCCTGTGTTTTGTTGTTGTTTTGTTTTTTATATTATGCTTAGCACATTGGCTCCTTCTGTATAAGCCCATGAGCGTTTAGTCTCCCCCTGGACAAGAGTGACTGTACTTTTGGAGCATGGTCTAGGAAACGCCTTTGTGATCTCCCCAACCCTTGCCTTTTTTTTTTATTTCTTTGGCTTGTCATTGTCCTTTCCTTAATCCTCTCATCTCCCATTCTGTTCCTGAGATTTCTGATAAATACTCCTCTTGAAATCAAACCAACTGGAGAAAAGTGTGTCTTTTGGCACAAAGACATTGCTTGAACTGCAGCCTACTCTCTGTCTGGAGGCAGGTGTCTGATTGAATAATTACAGGTTCCCTTGAAAAAACTCCAGCTTTATAATAGTTGAGGCAGGAGGCCAAGCTATCAAGAGTGAACCAGAAGATCACCTTGGGAAGTTGTTTTTGAAAGGGGGAACATTTGGAGAAACTTTCCGTTAAGCAAGAGAGAGTTTTAAGTTGGTCGCGTGACTGTTAATCAGTTTGTCACATTTTTCCTGGGGTCGTGATATTTGGTGAGAAATATGTTAATTATGGGTACCGTTGGGCTTCTTCTGACATGTTCCTTATGCTCTATGTCATTTACTTTGGCAGGGAATAATGCCCAGGTGGGACATTGAGCTTGGTCACCTGCTAGAATGCAGCTTATTGTTTTTCTTTTCTTTTTTTTTTTTTTTTTTGTTTATTTGACAGACAGAGATCACAAGTAGAGAGGCAGGCAGAGAGAGAGAGAGGGAAGCAGGCTCCCTGCCAAGCAGAGAGCCCCATGCGGGACTCGATCCCAGGACCCTGAGATCCTGACCTGAGCCGAAGGCAGCAGCTTAACCCACTGAGCCACCCAGGCGCCTGCTTATTGTTTTTCTGATGCAAAAATGCAATGGAGTCCAGTCGAAGATATTCCAAAGTTCCTTTCACACTATAAGCCATTCATCTTAATTGGGTTTTCCAGAGAAACAGAATCAGTGGGGTGGATATATATACATTTACTTTATGTACATTGTATATGTTTACTCTGTATTGTATTATTAATGTATACTGTATATTATATATACAGAGAGGTTTATTTTAAGGAGTTGGCCATGTCATTTTGGGGTCTGGTAAGACTGAAATCTGTAGGGAAAGTCCACAGGCTGGAGACCAGGCAGGAGTTGATGTTGCAGTCTTCCTTCCAAAGGCCATCTGGAGGCAGGATTCCTTCCTCATTGGCGCACCTCTTCTTTTATCTTAATCTTCAACTGATTGGATAAGGCCCAGCCAAGGAGGAGTAGTCTGCTTCACCCAGAGTCTACTGATTCAAATGCTCCTCATCACATCTAAGGAATAACCTTCACAGAAACATCTAGAATGATATTGACCTAGCTCCCATGGTGTGGCCAAATTGACGCATAAAATGAACCATCATCCCATGTATAACCTGAGTGGATCATTTTCACAAGTAGTAACAGTGTTGTGGGTCATTTATTCACTAACTGCTTTTCATCCTTGAAGGACTCTATAATATGTCCATTGTTGCTCACCTTACAAAACTGGGTTTGTTTTTCCGCCCAGGACTTACCCACTAGAATATGGGGCAGATTATTCTTCAGGGGTTTGACTACCCATTGAGAACTGGGGTTTCAGTGAGCAGGGTCTTGGGTGTTTGATAGTTGATGATTTTAATGTGAATATTCATCAGCCTAGCAGAGAGTGACCAGAGAATTTACAGACTGTTGTGAGGATGAAGTACGTTTTAAGATCATGATTGTGAAACCGAATACCTGTGACACTGGTTTCCAAATAAACTGTTTTAGAAGGCAGGACACCATACTGAGGAATTCGACTTCAGGAAACCATGCATAGCTCTTACGCAAGTTGGAATATTACAAATGGTCCGTTCTGTCATATTTCTTACCAAGTAAGAGATTAAAGAGGATTTTAAAAAACATTGGGAAGCAACATAACGAGCTCCTCTAAGATATACCATACGTAAAATTAGCCACAAATGCCTCCCAATAATGAGAAACTGGCATATCAAGTTAGAATTAAGTGGGTCAGAAGTCACCTACTGTCTCTCCATGCTCCTGCAAAACTTCGGTCCTCTTCGTCTGGGAATGGCGACATGATCCTCCCTGAAGGTGGAAATCTGGGTCCCATGACCTCGGGAAGTTCCTTCAGCTCGCCAGTGCTCTGTTAATGTATGAGCTCCGCCTTTTCTCGTGCTGTTCTCTTCATGCCTCTTGCAGTTTCTGGGAAAATAATTGGAAAATAAGCCAGTCACCAGATATGTGTTCCCTTCTCCAACGTGATGCTAGAACAGCCCTGGCAGGATAGATTCCTGTGCCATCTCTAAGAACCTCAGCTCGAAACTCCCCCATGCTGACTCCATTCTAAAGCAGCGACGGTGGGCGAGGCCTTATTTCATCTTCCTCAAGCCCTCTTCTTTAAGGAAACTCTTTTCCTGAAACCTAAGTCAAAAAGAAAAGTACACAAGTCAGAAATCTACAACTCGATTAATTTTTACAAAACTGTACCTCCGACGTAAGTACATCTATATAAAGACATGACGGTTATGGTGCTCGGGGCGCTGGGCTGGGTCCTCCACGGAGTCATCCATGACAAGATGGCCACTCTGCCGTCTCCCATCACTGCAGCTTGTTGTTGCCTTCGTTTCAGCTTCATAGACATGGAGTCCTGCTGTGTGTGTTCTTTTGTGTCCAGCTTGTCTTGTGCACCGCTATGCCTGGGAGGCCCAAACTGGTTGTTATCGTGGTGGTTTTTCCACTGTGGTATGTGTACTATCTGTTGTATAATACACTGTGGCTTATTATCCAGGCTGCTGTTAGTGGACACTGGCTTTTTCCCAGTTTGGGGCTGTTTGGCAGAATGCTGCTGTGCTTGTATTTCTGCCCTGAAAGCAAACTTGCTGGGTCCTGTGTATACGATCATCAGCATTCAGCATTGCTGGGTGGTTTTCCAAAGCAATTGTATTAATTTACACTCCCGCCAGCAATTAAGGGAGTTCCAGTTACTCCACACCTTTTTCAATTTTATCTATTTTCGTATGGATATAATAGTATCTTGGAATGGTTTTCATTTGTGTTTCTCTGCTGACTAATGACATTGAGGCTCTTTATTAGATGGCAAATAGATTCTTCCATTATGGCTTGCCTTCTGTTTTAGTTGTATTTTTGGATCACAGTTTTTAATTTTCAGGAAGTCTGATTTATCTGTCT
The DNA here is from genome assembly GCF_011764305.1 of Mustela putorius furo. Lineage (NCBI taxonomy): Eukaryota > Metazoa > Chordata > Mammalia > Carnivora > Mustelidae > Mustela > Mustela putorius. The sequence goes on from NW_025421577.1 coordinate 606,214, forward strand.
CTTCCTTTACGATTAGTGCTTTTTGCATCTCTCTAAGAATGCCCTCTACTTCTGGGAGAGTCCGTTTTGCTGGAAGGCAAGGAATAGTTGGGGTGTCTCAGAAGCCCTCTGAGAGCTCTTGCTCTAACCTCCCACAGAGCTGTGGAGAAAACAGCGTGTTCCATTTTTTTGCCTTTGTGAACTGTTATTTGAGCAGAGGACGGCTCAAGACTCCCAGGTTGTCATGAAGGAAGATGAGGGGCTGTAACATGTCCATGGCTTTTCCAGATCTCAGTGGCCTGTGGTGGCGTGATGGAATTAGAACGGTACTCCCAGGACACTTGCGATGAGCCTGACGGCTGACTGATGGATCCTGGGACGAGTTGAAAGGGCTCTACAGCCGTGGGGTCGTGTGCGCGTGGAAGCATGCCTGGAGTTCTGTTTTTAACCTGTAGCTCTGAGAGGATAGAGAACTGAATGTTCTCCTGTCTGTAACGCATATTGTTTTGTATCACAAGTGAGAAAGGACTTGCATGGAAATCTGGTCCTGTTATCTATACAGCTTCTCACAGGCACAAGTCTGGCAGTTAGCACTCAATTTTTAAATGGTTCAAAGCCAGTAACAACAGAGTGTCTTTTTCAGTTATTTTTTGTGAATAGTAGAGAATTCAAAAGGAAATCCCATTCCTTGAAGAGAGAGGTCATTTCCCAAGTTTTTGTTTCTGTTTTTTAATGAATCGTTAGGAGGCAAGATGCTGAACCACGTAACTGGCGTTGTTTTCCTCATTGCATTGGCTCCCGGGAACCTTGGAACTTGGGCCGGGGTTGGGGGGGGTGGGGAGGATTTCACAGACCCGACTTCTGCGTCTGACCCCACTGCTGACTGCCTCCCGTCTTTGTTTCCCCAGACTCTCATTTTTCTCATCAAATTCTGAGGGGTTTTTTTGGTCATGCTGCATTTATATAAACCATTTTAATTCTGGAAGGATAAGGCATGAAAAAAATGCTTGGATTACTTGTTCTTTTTCAGAGTTTTTAAAAAGACCTTCTAAAGTTAACACTGTCCTGCCCGTTGGGCAACCGTGGGGGGGCCGGCACTGGTGAGGGAAACAGCAGACAAAGAGCTGAGATTCAGCCTCAGGGCCCAGCCCTGTGCTGTTGGTCTGTCAGAGGGAAGGAGAGAGTCCAGTGTTTTTTATCGTTTCAGGCTTCAGAGAGAAGTCTGCTTCCCACTGGAGATGGTTGCATAATGGAAGCTTAGAAGAAAGTAGAGTCAATGTCATTGTTTTATAAGGAAACCAGAAGTGTCCTTGATGGCCGACCCAGCTCAGATTTGTGGCTGCGCTCATTTAGCTTTGTCAGTGTGTGTGTGTGTGTGTGTGTGTTTGCATGTGTTTGCATGCGCGCACGTTTGCGCGCTCGAAAGCAGCACTTTGCTTTTATTTGTTGTTTTTGTTTTTAAATAGTGGAATTCATCCATTTCTTCTTGGTGCCCTTGTCCAGAAGATCATCAATGAGAGAATGACCAGAATTGCACTGGGAATCTTTAGATGCTTAATAAATATTGATTGTGTTGACTTAAGATTTAAAACTGCACTTGTTTCCTTTAAGAGAAACGTCAGCCAAGTCATGTCAGGCTTAATGTTCCCCGGAGAGACTTCAGGCAGAATGTACATTGAGGGATATTTGTGTGTTGGAAGAGCTGACCACCCGAGGAAGAGAACGAAAGCATGGTCTCACTTTTGTTCTGCTGAGAAGCCAGAAGCAGTTTCTTCTTTAAAACTATTCCCACTGTTTGAAAATCTTCCGCCTTGTAGAATACCGAAGATACTGTCAAATCTTTGTGCCCACAGTGGGCACCAAACAGCACATCCTTGGAAGGCAGTGGAGTTGGTTGGCTGCTTCGGGGCCATGGTCTGACTCCCCCACCCTGCTGCTCCTCACCCCACCCCCACCCCCCCCCAGGCCCGGAGAGTGTCTGGCGCCAAGTACTTAGGCCTGTGTATCTCTTGTATCTCTCGGTTCTGTGACTCTGGGCTGTAGGCTTCTGCTTTCTGTCAGTGTGTGGAGGCACCTGTAGAGCAGGGACAGGTGAAATGTCAGGGTCTTGTCTGTCTTGGGGAATGAACTTTTAGTCATCCCTGAGGAGCCTGTTAAAAACACACTGACACATATATTGTGCCTTTAGTGTTCCCTTGGTTTTTAAAAATTACCTCAGTAATCTGTGCTTGTTATTAGAACATGTCAATCACTTCAGAGGAATGGAAAGTAAAATTTAATCTCTCCCTTCCTGCCTTCGATTCTGCCTCCACCCTTCGTCTAACCAGTATTCACATCTGATGTGGATCTCTCGGGTTTTGTTCTGAATATACAGAAACTTACATACCAGGTTGGCAGGGTAGGGCAGGTGAAGAGTGGTAGTACTTGTTTATTTAAAAATCAGAATTGTAAAACAGACTTCTGTTACTTTGGTTTCTCCCCTCTACTTAGTAGCATATTCTGGACATCTTCCCAAAGGAAAGTGGGTGTTAGTGGAGGGGGAAGACTAGGAAAGCATCTGACCCTGGGAAGAGTGCTGGGGCCTTCAGGGAGAGGATGGGCTGGGAAAAGACTGGGAAGGACGGGCTGTCCTGAGGAAGCCCCAGTGGCTGCCCTTTAAATGCACCCGTGGCAAAGTGCACATTCATGTCCCACCTTCAAGGCCCTGGTGTAACCACTGTCGGGGAGGGTGTGCAAGTGGATCTTCACCTCTTACACTAGGGTGCCGTGTTCTATAAGGAAGGAGCAGCTAGGGAGCCTGTGCTAGGAGATCCAGTAATCAGAGGGCAGCTGGCGGCGCACTTTGGTCAGTTAAGTCACCTCAGGGTTAAAGAGTATTTCATCCTGGCTGCCCACATTTCCCAGTCTGGCAGTAGGCGTTCGGGGCTGAACGTTGTTGCCACTATGGCCTCTCTGTGTTACTTCGTGTTAGATTTATTTAGGGTCTGAGGTTCCTTCCTGCAGTCCAAGGTGGGCTTGGGGTATCCCTCGGGAATGGGGAGCAGCCCCTAGCGCACGCATGCCCTGCCTGGTGTCTGTTTCTCCGGGGGCCCGGAGGCTGTCCCAGCCCATTTGAAGGGGGAAATGCAGCCTGAGCTTTATGGCAGCCAAGTGCAATTGCCGGAGCTGGTTAGCAACTTGGTTCAGACAGGCTGCTAATGAGTACGAGGTCACAGTCACGGCCATGTTCACAGAGAGCTGAAGACAGTCTTCCACATTTTGTGACAGACTGTTTTTGTATTACAAGCTGACAAAGTAATGTCTTTTCCCTCGGTCTCCCCATCTTGGCGGGGTGGGGAAGGAAGTCCTCTTGTCTTGCAAGGGAAATGGGAAGTTCAATATTTGAAGTACCTTATAGCCTTTCCTGGGAAAGCGTTATCTCTAATGGTTCCAAACAAGTGTCGTGGAGGAACTTTCAGCCCTAATGGATGTGTTTTTTTTCCCAATCCCTCTTTCTAGAACCCACACGGCAGTTAAAATAGCTCCAAGATACAGTGCGCCTGTAATCCATGTCCTGGATGCGTCCAAGAGCGTAGTGGTGGTAAGTGTAGGGCCTTGCGTCCACTTCAGATATTTCATAAGGAGAGGAGAAGATACAGAGTTCAGGGCATTTCCCAAGATGATGATGATCTTCTTCTTCTTCTTCTTCTTCTTCTTCTTTTTTAAAGATTTTATTTATTTATTTGACAGAGATCTCAAGTAGGCAGAGAGGCAAAGAGAGAGGAGGAAGCAGGCTCCCTGCTGGGTAGAGAGCCCGATGTGGGGCTCAATCCCAGGAACCTGGGATCATGACCTGAGCTGAAGGCAGAGGCTTAACCCACTGAGCCACCCAGGTGCCCCCCAAGATCTTCTTTTATTTTTGTGCAATTCTACTAAAAAAAATGTGGAAGAAAGCCTACGGCTTGTCATAGTGTCATTGTGGGGGTCTGTATTGCTAGAAGGGGGCAGCCAGGCGAGGAGTCCTGAGCTGACTACAGAATGCTGGTCTGGGTAATGTGGAACCAAGACTCTTGTGGCCTTGACACCAGCCTGGAGGGAGAGGGATTTCAGCCATTTACATGCTCTTACAAACATGAATATATACCGTCTTAACTTTAAGCCAGAGCTAAAAACAATGTGCATTAAAAAAAAAAAAAAAAAAAAAAAAGTCCTATGTCCAGCTATAAAGACTGCTAATGCAGCAAGGGCCGAACCAGAAGCCAGATGAGGTGTGGGCACCGGTACTCCCTTTGGTCAGGCCAGCTGGATGGCTAACAGTGGGAAGCTCTTCTCAAATACAGAGAGATGGCCACCTTCTGAAATTATTCAGACTCAGTCTTTTGATCCAGCCGCAGTGGGCATGGCCCAGGCCTGTGGTCTGGAATCGAACACTTGGAGGATTGTGAAATATGGCAACTATGTAGAGCTTTAAGACTTCAGGATGCCCTTGCTTTCTTTCTTTCTAAATAAAAGCCAAGGTGCCAATTCTTAGTTATTTCTAAATTATAAACTATATCTTCAACTTTTCCCCTCTCATTGTGTTGTTATTGTTACGAAAAATAAAGAATAAAAGCATAAAACATGTCTGAATGGTTAGCCTGGAAACCCACGACAAGCTCTGATTTTGTGGTGGAAAGTTCACAAAGATCAGCCCATATAATGGGCATGAGCTTGTTTCCACCAAGCAAGTCAGACTGGGCAGGGAGGGTCTTGTCCCAATGGCTCTGGGTGCTGGGGCCCCCGGGGGTGTGGACGGTGCCTGCAGACTGGTGTACTCTGTCTACCCAGTGGGAGCCATGTCAGAGTCCTGTTAAAAGTCCTTCAAGTGTTTAGAAAATCAGGATTTGCTTTCTCAGAGTCTAAAATCTAGTGGAATGCAGTATTTTAAATAATATTTAAAAACACCAGTTCCGTGTACTTTGGGGAGCTCAAGAGTAGGCATCCCCTTCCTGTCTTCATTAAGCCCTGCTGGCTTTCCTAAGTGAAGACTCCATTTAGCAAAGGTGGATGGAAGCCCGGGAAGTACTTTGTGGGGTGAATAGTGAATACCGTGCAGGAGCCTTTTGTTAGGCTTGTCGCAGTGCTTCTCTCTGATTAGGTTCCTTGAAGTGTTTTGGCTTTACACTAACTCTTCGGGGATTGGATTGCTATGAGAGATACTTGGAAGATTCACGTAGAATTGTAGACATTTCAAGCCAATGGGCTCCTCAGCCATCGTCCAGTCTAATTTGGTCAGTTTCACATAATGTTACTGACCTTCCAGGCCCTTGAGTTGGAGAATCCAGCTAGAGGCTGAGAGATGATGAGGCCGTGCAGGGTTTTGAGCTGATGGTCGCCAGTAGCTTTTTCTTCTTTCTTGACAATGGTATTTTGAGCTTTGCTGGGGGCTATTCTCTCATCACCTTGATAATCCCAGTCATAGGATTTAGCTCATCCTAATTTTATAACTGACTGAGTTGCCTCCCATTTCTCAGATGATGGGTTTCCTTTCTTTTCCTAGCAGAAGCTCATGGTTGACCATGGACATGAATCTCATTCCTTCAGCAGACCTTTAATGAGGAGATACCTCATCTATGCCAGGCACAGAGCTAGAAACTGGGGACACGAAGGCAGTTAAGGTGCAGTCCTGCCCTCTAAGAGCTTGTCCACTTGCCTCCAAGTGGATATGCAGACAGACACTAACAGCCTGTGGGAAGTGCAGTGAGGGAGAGATGCACCAAGTACCTTTGAAACACAGAAGAGCCGAACCTAACTAGGGTGTTGTGTGGGTCCCCAGGAGACCCTCAGTTTCAGTGATGTGCTTGAAGGACTCCCCGAACTCAGAAACACCGTTCTACTCACAGTCACACTGTATTGCTGCCAAGGGATACAGATTAAAATCAGCAGAGGCAAAAGATACAAAGGGTAGCATCCAGGAAAGGCCAGGCACCAGCTTCTAGGTGTTCCCCCCCATCCCCCGCTCTTGTGGAATCCTACGGACAGTGCTTAATCCTTCCACAAGTGACGTGGGATTCCACAGGCAGCACATTGCTGACTAGGAAAGCTCAGCCAAGCCCTGGTGTCTGCAGCTTCTTCTGGGAGTCAATCCCATAGGAATGGAATGCTAAGCACCTGACTGTTAATTACTCCAGATTCAGACAGATATAACATGAGCCAAGTCTCCCCCAAAATCATGTGGTCCAGGCTCCAGGTGGATGAACAGTCTTAGGCAGGATATAGCCAGGGCTTCGAGCTGATCTCTCGGGAGCCACCAAGAGCCACCTGTTTCTCTGGAATGTGTGACCGACCGTTGGACATCCTCGGTCCACTGAGCTAGTCTTCAACTGCGCACCCCCTGGCAGGAATTAACAAAGCTGGCAAAGGGAGAGGGAACGACAAGAATGAGGAAAGGCTTCCTGGAGGAGGCATCATCAGAACTGACCAGTGTTGCTCCTGTTTTCTTTGTCTCCTTTTGCTCCGACGTTCTTGAACGTCGATCTTGCGTGTTCAGTGCTCACAACTATTAGATGAGAATCTGAAGGATGAATATTTTGAGGAGATCATGGAGGAATATGAAGATATTAGACAGGACCATTACGAGTCTCTCAAGGTAAGTGACAAAAACACTGCTAGTTTGGCCATTAAAATGATCCTGCATTTTTTAATGTGACTTTATTGTTTTAAGGAGGGCAAAGATTTAGGATCATTTTAGAGATGCCCCGTTTCCTAGTTCAAATTGGAATTCTCTAGTGTCTAAGGTCCCAGTAATTTGGGGGCTATCCTAAAAGTAATTTCATTCATTCCATCAAACATTTATTGGGTACACAGTAGCTGTTAGGTGCTGGGCCAGATAGCAGAGTTATGAGAATGAATAAAACATACCCAGCAGGAAAACAGGAACTGAAACATTATATAGAAACGACCCTCCTGGATCCCTGTTCTTGAAATAGCAAAAGAAAATGAAGACATCAGATAGGACCATTGTCACCTCTCTCCCTCCTGCCTAGTGCAGACTGTGCAGAGCAGTGTTACGAGAACTGTCCCTCTCTAGATAAGCTTCAGGGAATCATTGGAAAGCAGACATAATCACTTGTTAGAAGTGGCTAGGATATTTCTTCCCAGTTTATCTGCCTGTTGGACCTTGTCTGTGGTGGGGCGCCCTTTGGGGGTGGCTAGGCGAATGGAAGGAGACAACAAACCGTGTGAAAACAGGTGTTTCTGAGGTGTTGACTAGCCCAAGATACTGTGCTTGGTTTTCTGTCTCTCCTTAGGTCTGCCTGCAGTTGACTGTTTCTTGGCTCTGCCTTCTGGTCCGAGGGCTGGCCAATGGCAGGCTGGTTAGCCCTGGCCTCAGGTGTTCGTTCTAGCCTTGGCCTCGGGTGTTATAAAAGGACAGGCAGGACACCACTCTGTTGTTGTATGGTTACTGCATGGTTAAGGGATCTAATATCAATATTTAACGGATATTTACTGACTCTTTACTCTCTTGTTCTGGTGCTAATGGGAAGCCATATTGGGTGTAAAAGGAAGAGCTTTTTAGGATATGAATTTTCAGTAATAAAAAGAAGTTGTGGGTTTTGTTTCTTTCTTTCTTTTTTTTTTTAACAGAAGTCCCAGACTAGCTTTTGGGACGCACTTTAGTAGTATCAGTTGAAAAGCTAAGAGTCTCTGACTAAAATAACTTTTCTCTTTTTCATAGGAAAGAAGATACTTAACCTTAAGTCAAGCTAGAAAAAACGGTTTCCATATTGACTGGCTGTCAGAGCCCCCTCCAGGTCTGTCTGGCTGTCAGTTAGAGAAAGGCTGTGTGATAATGAGAGCTGGAGAGGTGTTTCTATTTACTTGGCTACAGAATCCAATGGGCAGCTAGAGACTCTTAATTGTGTCTAATAATAGTGACAAAGACAATGATGATTGAAAAAATAAGTAAATAGGTACCATTTATGGTGGATCAAACCGTGTCCTGAGACTGGGCAGCTCTGGGTGCTTGACAAAACTCTGTGGTGAACGTGCTGTTGTCCCCACTCGCATGTGAAGACCCTGAGTTTCGGGTCAAGAGCCCAAAAGGTTTCTGGAGTTCTCTCTCTGGTCTGTCTTCTGACCCACACTCTTTCTTCTGTGTGGGACTCAGCGGGCCCCTCCACAGCTTGATGTAAGTTCTAGAGACCTGCCTGGGTGGTGCTGTCGCTGAGTGGCCTGGGTTGCAGGGCAGGCCCAAGTGTAGACATGGGGTGTCTGAGATTGAAGATTCCCTCACTCTGAGGAGACTTTTAGAACATCTCAGCAAAGCAAGAGCTCCTATTTCTTGTTCACCCTCTCCTGTTCTCGCTCTGAATGCTTCCTTCTATGTCTTTTGTGGGGTTTTTTTCCCCCTTTCTTATTTCCAGCCACGTCTCTTGCCTTATGGGGGTGTTTATGAGGGAATAAAAGATGGAAGATGTTTTGACACGCTCAGAGAGGCATGAGGTACAAATGCAGAACTGAGACCGGTAAATAGGGGTTGTATTACTTGAATCCGTATTTCCAAGGTAATACCTCAAACCTGGTCTACTTGTTCACAACATCTGTGTTGCGCATATGCTCAGCAGAGTGGAGATCGTTAAATTGGAAATGTACGTGAGACTGGATCTGATTTCAGTCCTGCTGAGCTTAGTGTGGTTGAGTAGGAGGAATGCTGCATCGGGAGTCAGGAGGTCTGGGTTCCACTCCCAGTTTGGCTCCTGGCTCCGAATCACTGAATGACCTTGAGCGTCTCACGTCTGTGGTTCACAGTTTCTAACATGTAGAAAGGAGTTTCCCTGTGGAAGGTTGTGAGGATAAAAAAAGTTCAACTTTTGAAAAATGTAAATCACTGTATAGTCCAGCTGTTATTTTCCCTTTACCTTTCACTTTGAAGTTAGAAAAACATAACAAGGGAAAGTCCCACTTTGACCCAAACATCCAGCACGATTCAACGGAGACAGTCCTGTGAAGGCAGTGGTGGTGATACTTTTTGAATGTCCATCTGTCCCAGGGTCGGGCTGCTATGGGGGCCTGTACTTACGGCTTCAGAAGGGCCGAGGCCCTGAGGTACAGCCCGCAGAAATGTTTCTGAGGACAACCGAGTCTTCTAGTAGTTGCAGGAAGTCACTTTATAAAGGGAGAAAGAAGGGCTCTTCTCTCAAGGTCCTTGGTGGTAAAATTCCAGAAGAGCATCCTGCAGTGACTACAAGGCAAGAGTGAGCATTCATCCAGAGGAAACCTGTAGTTTCTTCTTAATGGTCCCACACATCAACACAGTAGAATATTACGAAGAAGAGATTATTCTGAATGGGAAAAAGATGACCAGCAACAAATGAGAAAGAGCTCCCGTGAGCATGTATGGGAAGATAGAGATTTCCAGGCAGAAGTAAGAAGCAGCTCTACTTTCCCTGTACTTTTCTCCCTCTCACGTCTACCTCTGACTATGTGATGACACAAAAATACTCTTTTGAGGCTCTGGTGTTAGCCCGGAGCACCTGAGATGAGTAGGAGACTGGGAGTTCTCCGATCCCTGTTGACAGAGCAGGGAACTGAGGACACAGGGGCCAGGAAGCTGGTGGTGTGGTGGTGACATCTGACTGTGGCCCGAGCCCCTGCAGGGTTGGGGGGTGGGGTGCAGGAATGCCGCCGTCTGTCTCTGAATTCTTTGTCATCAATTCACTTACAGTCTATTTTAGACTCGCAGGGAGCCGTAAAGAACAATATGTTGAAGATTCATGTATACCCACTAGCCACCTAAGAAATAACCTGGTGTAGGGGCGCCTGGGTGACTTAGTCGGTTAAGCATCTGCCTTTGGCTCAGGTCATGATCCCAGGGTTCTGGGATCAAGTCCCACATAGGGCTTTCTGCTCAGCGGGGAGTCTGTTTCTCCCTCTGCGGGCCACTCCCCCTGCTTGTGCTTTCTCTCTCAGACAAAATCTTCAAGAAAAAAAAATAGGGGCACCTTGGTGGCTCAGTGGGTTGAGCCTCTGCCTTCAGCTTGGGTCATAATCTCAGGGTCCTGGAATCGAGCCCCACATCGGGCTCTCTGCTCAGCAGGGAGCCTGCTCCCCCCCCCCCCCCCCATCAACCTCTCTGCCTGCTTGTGATCTCTCTCTCTGTCAAATAAATAAAGTCTTAGAAAAATAATAACCTGGTACCCATTGAAAAGAAGAAAAAAAAAACAAAAACAAAGCAGCACATACGTAGTGGGAGTCACCCTTGTGCTCCTCCCTCCCCTGCAGGATCCTGAATTTGATGCCTTGTTTCCATGCGTTTCCTTATATTTTGCCTGCATACGTATGTAGCAGTGGGCAGTAGAGAGGATTGATTCACATTTCTAACATTTTTCTAAGTGGGTTACTGCGTGTGACTTTCTACAGTGGCATTCATTGTAGTATTGTCTTCATTTGTGCAAGCGAAGTAGAAACTCAGGTTTCTTCTCTTGGACTGAGGGACTGAGGGAAGAATTTCCAAGGGCAGTGTAGACAGCTCCCCGGGAAGAGTGGTCTGATTTAAGATTCACTGTGCAGTTACTCCTTCTCCGTGATCTCTGAAAGTTCCGCTGTGTGTAAAACAAGTCCTATAGGTGGCAGGTGACAGGAGGGAGGGGGATGGGGAAGTCCCAGAGCAGGGAAGAGCCAGCTGGGGAGGTGTGCGTGCAGGCGGCGGCCATGTGTGCTGGGCGCTCAGCAGGTTCCAGCATCGTCCTTGATATCAGGACCTCTCTTTACAGTGAAGCCCACGTTTCTTGGGACGCGGGTCTTCGAAGACTATGACCTGCGGAAGCTGGTGGCCTACATTGACTGGAAACCCTTCTTTGATGTCTGGCAGCTCCGGGGCAAGTACCCGAATCGAAGCTTCCCCAAGATATTTAAGGACAAAACTGTAGGTTAGTTCAGGAAGCCCTCCCTTTCTGCTCTGCTGTTCAGATGTAGTGTTGGGACTTTGAGGATGAGAAGGGGAGGCAAGCAGAGGGTTTGGATTCTGTCGGATATAGTTTATGGTTATAATCTAACGTGTAACGTAGGCTGTTGTTTCCCTGTTCAGCTCTTCCGTGGTTTTAAACTGCTAGTTTGGTCCACGCTTATGGGATAATTGGGCATTTTGTTGATCTGTTCTTTGATAAATGCTTATTGATACCAGTTTCGAAGCAGGCTCTGTGTCGGGCCCTGGCAATTAATAGAAGGTAATGGGAGTACCCTTGCTCTCCAGTGCATGGCTTAGAGCTGGTATGACCACCAGCAATGGGCAGTTCCTGCACGGCCTGCCACGCTCCTGCCAAGGGGCCGAGTCCAGGGCATTTGTGAACACAAGGCAACGAGGCCTCAGACTGGGAGGTCAGGGGAGGCTTCCTGGGGGAAGTGGTATGTGAAGTGCTTTTTGAAAATGAAGTGGGAGGGACTGTGACTAGGGATGCGAGATGTCCCTGGAGAAAAGGGTGTCCTGGGCAGAGGAGACAGAGGATGGGAAAGCACAGTCACATGTGTCCATTGGGGGAAGTGCCAGGAGTCCATTGTGCCTGGAGCACAGGTGGAGGGAGGGGGTGAGAGGCTAGAGACGTGGGTGAGCTGGTAAACCACTGGCCCCATTTCTCCGGCCCAGCCCCACCCCCAGAATCTAGCCCCAGAGGCATGGGGTCACCATGCCAAGCTGCTCAGAGGATTAGGAGAGAGCCAGAGGAGAGCAAGGTGGAGGGGTGTCCTGCTAGGAGGTTGAGGTTAGGGCCAAGAGGGGCCTGGCATGGGACAGGCACCCAAGTGCAGCCCTGGAAGCACTGCTGAGGGGCTGGGCCCACAGTTCCCTCCTCCACCTGTTCCACGGCCCCAGAGGCCACTTCGAAGTCTCTGGAGTGATGGGTGCGCAAGGAAGGTCGGTGATGGAAGGATCTGGCTGGCTTCACTTGCTGGGGGGCTCCAGGTTGGGCTCTCTGCCCTTTGTTGAACTGAGGCAATTGGGGGTGCTGCAGTCAGCCTGAACCACTAACCCCAGCCACGGACAAGCAGCAGTGAAATATTTGGGGGGAATAGGGAGAGTGGGAGAAGATGTCTGAGGAGGAGGAGTGGCTTTAAAAAGAAGTGCTTTTCTGCTGGCTCTCCTTGGCATTTTTAAGTGAGTTCTTACCATGTTCTCCTAATAGGCGAAGAGGCCAAAAAAGTCTATGATGACGCCCAGAACATGCTGGAAGTGCTGATCGATCAGAAGAAGCTCCAAGCCAGGGGCGTGGTGGGGTTCTGGCCGGCGCAGAGCGTGGAAGATGACATCCACCTGTATGCAGAGGACGCCACGCCGCAGGCTGCAGAGCCCATAGCCATCTTCCACGGGCTAAGGCAGCAGGTACGGGGAGCCATGCGCTCCTGAAAAAACCATCAGTAGCAATTACATAAGCCTGCGCTGTGTCTGCATGATAGGTCTGTACTGCCTCACCCCGGAGGACCACTCAAAGGCATTTGTGAGGATGGTGGTGAGAAGGAGCCGGTGTAGGTTGAGAGGCCAGCCCCTTGCACCAGGAGGAGGGGGTGTTCGAGGTGGTGTTGGACAGGCCGATTGGACACGCTGTTGCTGCTTTGGTGCTCACACACAGATGGACATTGCCTTAATCAAAAACATCGGTTTGCGTGCATGCATATCATTAAAATAGGCCAGTGGCTCCCTATCTCAAGGGGAAGACAGGCGGGGACACACGTTTGCTGAATGTCTGTGAGGGGCCAGGTGCTTAGCTGGGTGCTGGCCAGACTGTCATCCTTCACTTCCATGCCGCCTTGCCATAGACACTTTACGTCTCCATTCCACAGGGGTGGGGGAGGAAGGCTCGCGGAGATGGTGCTACGTCCACGGCCTCAAAGAGGGGAGCATGGCTCGTTGCACCCAGCAGCTGTTCCTTCATCGCACTGGCCTCCCTCAGTGCGAACCAGCATTTCTGAACGCGGCTGGCTCTGCTGTCTCCCCACCCGGGAGAGTGCAAATACTGTGCGCGTGTCCCTGTGGCCGCCAGGAGAAATAGTTGTCCTCCAGAGTTGGAGCTGGAACTCACCAGAGCCATTAACAAAGGGTTGCAGTAAATCATCCTGCAGAGTTCCACTGCTGTTTTCGGTCATTCAGAAGTGATAGTATTGCTTTTAATCATAAGCACCATGTAATTCATAGTGACGGGTGGCTTCACTATAACAGCATCTGACGGGATTCTGTAGTTTGGGATGTTGCTACCATAATAAGGTCGGGGAGGGCAGCTCCATCCCTCCTGCCTATGCCCAGGCTCCAACACCACAGAACACAGGCCGCTGGCTCTAGTGTTCTGTTCCCGCCCCTCCTCACTAGTCAGCTGGTGACTTTGCTCCTGCAGGTGTAACTCAGGTCACAAACCTCTGCCCTGGCCAGGTTTTTTACGTCCAGCACCAGTCATGACCAGGCAAGCTGTGGCAGGCCGTGTGACGGCAGTTAATGGAATGACTTCTCCATGTGCATATGTTATACATTCGGATAAGTCACTGACCTTTCTCCCAGCATTCTGGAAGATTCTGGCTGCAGCTTCTTACTGCCTTGAGAGGCTTCTGTCTCTGTGACTGTAGTGACTGTCTCTTCAGTGCTGTGGTGCTTTGTGACCTGTCTCTCCTTTTGGTGCCGGGAAGCTCTGTCTCCCTTGGGCTTCTGTTAGCGAAGAATGGTTGATGGACAGAGTGCAGCTGGAAAGCCGCTCCTCCCTGCATAGCGGTCTCTGTGCTCTGTGACATTTCTGGGGGCTGTGATCAAACACCTTCTGGCCGCGTAACCATTTCTGCCCAGTGTTGGTTTGTCTGTGCTTGCTTCCAGAGTTGGCAAGCAAATGATAGCTCTAGAGCCTCTGGTGTGCCGCTCATTGATTAATTGATCAGTCTTACATGCCATACAGTAGTCAGGAGCGTGGGTTTTGCTATCAAACCCCTGACCTACCACCGGCAAGCTCTATCTCTGGTTTCCTGTCTGAAATGGGCCTGATGGTATCACTTCCTTACTTCACATGGTAGTTGGCAGCATGAAATTAGCGAATTCACTGCAGTACTGACGTACAGTAAGCACTCAGTATGCACTAGTTACTGGCTGTTCATCTTCCCATAAGCACTCAGTCCATACTAGTTACTGACTATTCATCTTCCCAGCAGGTATTTCTTGGTTGTGAAATATGTATATGACTTTATCTGCCCTCTTGGTGGCAGGGGGGCAGTCTGTCACCATTTGGGCATGAGAAACAGGCAAAGATGGGCACCCAGCCTGGAGGAGAGGCTCCCAAAGCGAGGCTGCTGAATTCTGGGTCTCCCGAGCCACCACCATGGCTGGCGGCACAGGGTCCTGGGCTGCTGACCGGACGTCTGCTGAACTGTGTCTGCTGATGCGAACTAGAGGCCTCTGCATTTAGCAGATCCCCTTTGGATGTAACTTTCAGATTTAATGTTGATTTTGAATTGAAAACACCTTTGGGGAAAATTTATTTGAGATGAATGCTTAGGGTTCCGGTTGCTAGCACAGTGCCTGGAGATAATACGGTAAACGTGGGAAGGAGCAAACTCGGGGGTTTATTGACTGACATGTCATGTCACATCATGTCATGTATTTTTTTAGAATCTTATCTCTCTTGTTGATTCAACAAATATTTGTTGAATACTTGCTACATATCAGGCTCTCTTCTAAGTGCTGGGGATATAACGGTGAACAAAACAGACCTCCCTGTGTGAAGCTTAGATCTGTCTGCTGAGACTAGATTGCCGTCTGTTGCACATTGTTCCCACGTCTGCGCTGACGCTCAGTCCGTCTGTCTGTTGGGTTTGAAGGCCGAGAAGGACTCTGCCAGCACGGACGCGTACCACTGCCTCTCAGACTTCATCGCTCCACTGCATTCCGGTGTCCGCGACTACCTGGGCCTGTTTGCCGTCGCCTGCTTCGGTGTGGAGGAGCTGAGCAGGGCCTATGAGCAGGAGTGTGATGACTACAGCAGCATCATGGTCAAGGCTCTGGGAGACCGACTGGCAGAGGTAGAGCGGTGGCACTGGGCATGGGATGGGGAGCGCCATGGGGCCAGGTGCTGGGCAGCCCTTGGCATCCTTATCCTGCTGTTTCATTTTTACTGAGTCAGGTGAGGCTGGCGTTAGCATCCCATGCAATTTTATTTTATTTTAATTATTATTATTATTATTTTTTTAAGATTTTATTTATTTATTTGACAGACAGAGATCACAAGTAGGCAGAGGCAGGCAGAGAGAGAGGAGGAAGCAGGCTCCCCGCTGAGCAGACAGCCCGATGCGGGACTTGATCCCAGGACTCTGAAATCATGACCTGAGCTAAAGGCAGAGGCTTTAACCCACTGAGCCACTCAGGTGCCCCTTATTATTGTTTTTTAAATTTATTTTATTTTTTCAGTGTTCCAAGATTCATTGTTTATGCACCACACCCAGTCACATGCAACTTTAAATCCGCTTTTCTTGAATTGTTCTCACACATAATGTTTTGGGCAAAGGGACACCTCCAGCAGTACCATAGTTCCTAGCTGTCCTTAAAACAACGGTGTCTTCCCTGCAGTTGTGATGTCTCCCTTTGCTTGTTGTGACATCCTTGTGAGGTGCCTGAGAAATGCAGGACAGATTTCTGTGCCAGGCCTCCTCGTTCTCCTGTTGTGATGCACTGTAGATTCCTCATCTTTCTGTGCGTGCCCAGGGTCCCCTCTCTTTTTTCCCAAGGCTGGCAGGGGAGGTACTGGCAGCTGGAATTGTCCTTGTGTCTCCTCCTGGCCATGTCAGGGAAATGTTTTAGTTCAGGGACCTCGAATCCCCCAGGTCCTTGAAGAGGGGACGTCAGAGCCCAGGCAGAGAGCCGCTAAGGCAGCGACAGGCGAGCTGGGAATCCTGTCCCGCCCCTCTCGCCCGCTTCCTCCCGCTTGCAGTGCAGGCGAGGGGGGTGCCCTGGTGGGCTTTGAGGACAGGTGGGCCGGGGGGACGGGAGCTCCTGCCTCACCCGCGCATGCCTTGTTCCCTGCTGCAGGCCTTCGCGGAGGAGCTGCACGAGCGGGTCCGCAGGGAGCTGTGGGCCTACTGCCGCTGCGAGCAGCTGGACGTGGCCGACCTGCGGCGGCTGCGCTACGAGGGCATCCGGCCAGCCCCCGGCTACCCCAGCCAGCCTGACCACAGTGAGAAGCTCACCATGTGGAAGCTGGCCGACGTGGAGCGGTGCACGGGTGCGCGCGGGGACCGGGGAGGGGGGCGCCCTCCCGCTCTGTGCGGGTCACGGGTGTGCTCCTGTCACAGCAGCACACATGGGGCCACACGTGTCAACACGTGGAAGGGCTTACAATGAAATCCCACCCTTTCCACGTCTGGGTGCTCATCACACTATTTTATGTCTACATTATTGAATAGTCATCCCACTTTCAGATTGATCGACTTCCGTTACTTTCTCTTAACGTGTAACAGATGAGAATTGAGCTTATCATACTGCCCACCCATCTCCCGTCGTGATTCCCCGCTACAGGGCTTGTCACTGCTTCTCACCTCTCCATTAGTGACCTTCATAGCCGTCAGTAGTTCACATCTCTCACAGACTGTGTGTCTGGACACAGCTCCTATCCTCACCTCTTCCCTCTCCTGGCTTTTACCCTTTATTGACACAGTTAACAGTGTCAGTGAATGAATCAGAAGCCATCAGTGTCGATCAGGTGAGGGGGACTTGGGTTCTGGTGAGGGACTGAGGCATTTGGGTATACACTGGCAGGAATAGCGTGGACTCCTGGAGCCATAAGATACCGATTCGAGTCCTTCCCTGCTGTAAGCTACCCGGTGCTCTCCGGCAGTGTTTAGGTTTCATGCTGCTCTGTTCCTCGTCCGTAAGATGAGTGGCTTAGATGGGACAGCCTGGGACTCCCTCTGAGTACTGCTGTGGGCTCGTTCTCGGGGCCCGACTCTTGGTCATCCCAAGGGGTCCACATGGTGCCTTCTTCCCAGGGTTGGCGCTCCTTCTTTGAGAGGCCCAGGCTTAGGGGCAAGAGGCCTCTGTCTCTGATAGTGGAGGACTGGCGGTGGGAGGGTACAGACAGTCTTTTCCAGGCCTGTCCCCTTGAGTTAGAGGAGACTGGCCTGAATTTCGTGCTGTGTCATGTGTCCGCCTCGACGGCATGAGCTCACTTTCCTTCACCTCTTCTTCCTCAACAAGGGTTAATTGGGTGCTGCCAACCACCAGGCCCTGTGCTAGGCACTGGAGAAATCAGCATTTCCCCTCTGTGTTGCTTTCTCCAGGCATTAAGTTAACGGAATCCCTAGCGATGGCACCTGCTTCAGCAGTATCCGGCCTTTACTTCTCTAATTTGAAGTCCAAATACTTCTCAGTGGGGAAAATTTCCAAGGATCAGGTAAGTTAGCTGTTTCATTGTGTGTGGCTTCCCTAGATACCTGTCTTGTCTTACATGGAACCGAAGAACCTATTTTATTTTACATGTGAATGAGAATAAAAAGGAAGGGAAAGTGTGACAAAATTCACCCCCAGCTAATGTCTTCATTTGGTATCAGCTCATGACCCCGATCCTTCCCCTCCCATCTACGCACCTGCGCCCCCAACGCCCCCAACGCCCCCAACGCTCACGCACTCCAGCCTCATCTCAGCACCAAAGACTTACTGTGTGTTGTCTCGTGCCCAGAGAACAAGGAGACTTGGTGACTAGACAAATATGCGTCTCCATCTAGCTTAGTAGATTGCTATAAGACAAGACATGGAAGGCTTCCACGTTTTCTAGCAAGTCCTGTGTCAGCTTCACTTCAGAAAGCCTTAACCATTTGGGTTCAATGTGCTGCTTTTAATCTTTTGCAGATTGAGGATTATGCTCTGCGGAAGAACATGTCTGTGGCTGAGGTTGAGAAATGGCTGGGACCCATTTTGGGATACGACACAGAGTAACTTTTTTTTTTTTTAATTCTTTTCTCTGCTTGAGGATCCTCAAGGAAGCGTAGTGTAGAGTGCCTTTAAAATGAACGGCAACAGCAGACCCAGCAGCCCAGCTGCCCCTGGGCGACATTCGTTCTGCTTCAGGCTTTGGAAGACTGTTTGGTGGATGGAACCTCCCTGTGTCCTTGGAAAGCAAGTGGTTCCTTTCTAGGGGACCTTGAACCAAGAGCAGCACGCACAGCTCTTGGGGTTTTCCTGGTCCCTCTGGACGGGACAGGCTGGAGATAGAGGTCTTTTGCATTTCAAAGCAAGTCAGCTTGCTTTTTTCATTTTTACTTTGCATCTAGGAGGCCACTTGTTATCTTTTTTTTTTCCCCTTTCTCTTGCTCTTAAGAAGAAAAAGGCCCGAGACTTAGCTGAATAGAGAAATATAGGGAAAAAATGTGACCCCTGGCAAAATCACTGTGTGTGCAGTGGGGCATTTTAATCTGAATGATTGCAATAGTAGACTCTGACAGGGAAGAAGGTGTAAGTTTGCTCTCCCTCTGGAAGACCTCATTTTCATTTTCTGAAGTCCCGATTACATGGGACAGAAGGCCCGCTCTCACCGTTGACTGCTCAGAAATGCTCAGGCTGTTTACCCCAGTGTGGCCAAACACTGGTGTTCTCATAGGATTTCATGCTCCCTGCCCTGACGGGGGAGAAGGAGGTGGGGCGAGGTGGCTGCTCGGCGTGGTTAGCGTCTTTTGGCTGTTTTCGGGAATTGAGAGGCTCTCCGCTGAGCTGGGGTGTCCCGTGCGGAGTTGGACGGATGAGCAGCGTGACTCCACTCAATCCCCCCGTTTCTGCACCAACCCAGCTGCGGGTTCCCGCAGTGTAGGAACAGCACAGTGAAGTGTTATCAGTTGTTTCGGGGGAAACGGCGAAGAACATGAACTTTGAAGGGAGACCTACCTGGATTCACATTCCATCCTCGCCACTGCCTATGCGACGCAGGCAAATTGCCTCCACTCTCCAGCACTGTCTTCTCATCTGTTAAAGCAGGAGCAGCGATTCCAGTTCCTCCGTCAGGGGCCTGAGGGGCGGGTAGATGAGGTGATGCGCAGAGGGCACGTGGCAGGGGCTCTGACTCATGGTGGCTCCTGTGGGGCTGAGTGGGTAGCGCCTCCAAGCACATGGTTAGTCTTCCTGGCAAGGGAATAGACTAACAGGCAAGACGTTACCAGGGGATGCAGTTGATAATGACCAGTCTGACTGCCCTTGGTGCCCTTTCCTGAGATTAGATCCCTGTTTACACTGTGACTGGGTCAGGGCAGCTGCCTCTGTGTCCTGTGAACCGGGAGTACTCAAGTTTGGTGTGACAGCACTCTCCCTTGGCTCTCGTAGCTGGCCTTGCTTCCCAGAGCAGTTCTAGCAAGTGTACGTTCAAGTGCATTGGAGGCAAAGGGAGAATGTCTTAGGAGAAGGAGAAGCTTCCGCATCTGCGTTGTATCCATGTGGACTTAGCGTGTGACGGGCCTTCAGCCGTCACTGGCTCTTGAAGCAAACACAGCTGTGTGCTTCTGTGGGTACCGTTAGTCTGTGCCTGACTGAGAACGGGACTCAGCTTCCCGGGACACTTAGTTGGAAGACTTACCTTCTGGTCCATAACAGGTGTGTTATTCTTGGTACCTTCCTCCATGAGAAAGAGTGATCTCCTCCGAATATTTTGAGTGTATTTCGTCAGAATTAGAGTTGCTTAGAGTCTCCTGATGGCACTGAGTATTTACCATCTCTTCCCTCAGCTGGTGATGTGACAGAAAGGCTTGCTTGAATGTATCATTCATCTGATCCCACGAGGGATGCCTTTTTTTTTTCTCCAAAGACAAAAACAGCCAAAAAGTTTGAGCGCCAGCATATTCATGAAAGAATGTAAAATGCAAATTGAAAACCCCTCCCTTGTACATGTCACACCCTAGGAAGGCAGGTAGGTGGCTGTGCTGAATGCAGGGTCCCTTCTGTTTCGGAGCCTATCCACTCAGAACCTCTTCAGGTCATCACCGTCAATGGCTGTCCCGTGAACCCACTTGCTGTCACCATTTCACCAAAGATGCCACATTATTTTTCCCTCTAAAGAGGTGCTTGTTCAGGATCTTCCTCTGTCTGCTGCTTGCTGTGCTGTCCGCACTGAGGAGCCTGGTTTGTGGGGTAGTGGAGAGATTGGGTGTAGGACAACCCATTTCTCTTTGGAGATGTTCTCCTCTGTCCTCCCTGCACTCACAGCCAAACTCACGCAGAAAACAGTCCACCCTCTTTTTGTTTCTTTTTGGCACACCCTCAACAGATACTAAGTATCTACTGCTCCCTCTTTCTCTCCTGAACCCAGTGAAGTTGGGTTTTTACCTGCCTCTTCTGGCATCAGTGACCCCTCAGAGGTTAGACCCAGTGGCCTTCCCAGTGATTGTCATCTGCTTGGGCTTGGACAATACTGACCCACTTTTTCAAAACTCACCTTTCCCTACTTTCCCCTTGGCATCACTCTCTGGTTATCCTTCTGTGTTTTGGTCATTTCTCAGCCATTTTTATACTTTTTTTTCTTCCTCTGCCCATTTAAATCCTGGTGTGCTCTAGGGCCTGTCATTGGTGACCTCCTTAGCACGTGTAGTTTCACTGGGCGATCTCATGGACTCAGTATTCCCATCTGAGCTCCATCCTGAAGAGCACAGCATATATCCAACAGCCCCGAACAGATGGACACCTCAAACCCCATGTGTCTTGTCTCATTCCTCTGCAATTATAAAATTCAGTCGTGAAGAATGGTGCTACCACTCCAGGACCAAACCTCACAGCCTGTATCACCTTTGGCTTGGACTGTTCCAGGGATTTGGAAAGTGAGCATGGGAAACACACACTTAGCCTACTTTAGTCGGGACAGCAGTTGAGGCACTTTGGGAAGGCAATGCTTAGATGAAGGCCGACTTGGGACTTGAAGAATAAAGATAAAGCAAGGTAGGAACAAAAGAAGAGCTGTCTCTGTTCACGAGCAGGGATATGAAGGATTGTAAAGGTATCCGGTCTCCCCAAATTGATCAGTAGGTTCAGTGCCATTTCCAACAGAAATTATAATAGAGGCTATGTTCAGGGTGACAAGCAGATACTTAAATTTTACGGAAAAGGAAAGGATTAAGAATAGCTGAGTGCTTCCAGATATGAAGACAGGGTTATGAGTCAGTAGTTTTGTGTGTGGTGCAGAGGTGGGCATTCCAAGCAGGGCTGTGAAATGGGGAGCCACAGGATAACCATGTGCGTCTTGACCTTTATGACATGGCGGAGGTGGCTTGGCACATCCGGGAGGACAGGCAGGGTGACCACACAGGGTGCTGTGACGATGCTTATCTGAAGGAAAAAGATGAGATCTGGTTTCTGCCACACAAGTTATCCAGCCATCAATTCCAAATATATTAAGGTCTTAAATAAAAAAATATGTATGTTTCATTGTTTGCATGAACAAGCCTTAGGGCAGGAAAGAATCCCTCGAGACATAAAGCACTAACCACAAAAGGAAAAGATGGTTACATCAACCTTTTTTTTTTTTTTTTTTTAAAGACTGATGTTAAGGTAATAAACAATGGAAAGGAGCAAAAAGACAAGCCATGACTTGAGATGTTTGTATTACACTTAAACTGACAAAGGATTAGTAAGCAGAATAGATAGAGGGTTCCTATTTAAGAAAAAAAGAAACTGGGCAGAATTAGACCAGAAAAGGCATTTCCCAGAAGAGGAAATACACGTGGCTTACAAAAACATGTTGCACAGCATCGGAGATC
The DNA here is from genome assembly GCF_011764305.1 of Mustela putorius furo. Taxonomy (NCBI): domain Eukaryota; kingdom Metazoa; phylum Chordata; class Mammalia; order Carnivora; family Mustelidae; genus Mustela; species Mustela putorius. The sequence goes on from NW_025421577.1 coordinate 627,895, forward strand.
AGAAATACGAATGAACACAACAATGAGATCTCATTTTACACCCATGAGGTTTGAGGAAGTTCAGGAGCCTGATGATCTGGGATGCCGAAACAGTTGCGGCCAGTGACCAGGCACCTGTGCCTTAGAAAACTACGCTCCCCCGCCAGAGTGGAACTCGTGCAGTGCCTTAGGATCTGGCTTCCAACTCAGACTCCCTCTTGGGGATCTAACAGATTTGCACACCTGCACCCGGAGGTGTGGGCGAGAACGTTCATGGTAACATCTTCATAAGAATCAACTGAAAAACCCAAAATGTCCATCTGTCTCTAGGGAGGTGGATACATAAGCGAGGTATATTCACGCTGAGGGGTATTAAATTCAGTGGTGGGAATGAATGAACCGCAGCTGTATGGGACAATAAGAGTGAATCTCAGAAAATAAGCAACCAAAGCAGATTCCAGAAGACCACATGTTATGATGCTATTTTTATGGAGCCCCCAAACAAGCAAAACCAAAGAATATACTGTCTAACCATATGTAAACAGTAAAACTGTGTTGTGTTTAAAAAAAAAAAGTAAAAACAATAAACCAAAATTTAGCAGCATAATTAACCCTGAGGGGGGAAGCGGAGCGGATTGTAGAGGGATACGTGGGTGGATGCAGTTATTAGTAATACTCAGTTCTTGGGTTGAGTGATAGGTTTATGTATGCCTTGTAACAGAGTTTTATGTGTTAAATGTATTTGATGCATGTATTAAGTGTATTTTAAATAAAGACAGAATAATAAGTGGGAAATCTGAGTTGATGACTTTGTATATAATGTTGTATATGCATTAAGTAGATGTTTTTTGGAAAGGAAGGCCATGTCTACCAGAGTGAACAGTGCAGAGGTGGGGGCAGAAGGGTGCTATGGGCGGGGGCCATGGTGCCCCGGGCTGAGGGCCAGCGTGGTTCCTGCCTGTCAGGCTTTGGTGAATGAGTGCACGCAGTACTGCTTGCTATGGCACAGGATGTAGGAGGGAAGAATAGATGACTTTGGGACAGGTTTGATGAGACTGAATATGGACAGTCAGAAAAGTGACTTTGGAATTTTAGAAGACTGGCCTTAGGATCAGGGAGGTCAGATGGAGGTCAGGTTACAAGGGTGGACAGGACAGCTTGTAGAGAGTGTGAGGAGGAGGGAGCCCAGGACAGAGCTGGATTCCAGGAATGGGGTGGGGAGGGCAGCTCTCTGGGAGAGTCCACATCCGGAGGTCCAGGAGAGGGGGCGTTGCTGCAGCATCGTTGGGGGATGTGGGGACCATTGGCGGACAGTGGTGGGTTGAAGGTTGAATGGGTGGTGAAGAAATTGTCTGTTACTTAAAGAACATTGGGTGTTGAGTTTGATTAGTCTGTTACAGATTTTGGATACTAAACCTTTATCAGATATGTTATTTGCAAGTATCTTCTCCCATTCCGAAGATTGCCTTTTAGTTTTGTTGATTGTTTACTTGGCTCTGTGGAAGCTTTTTATTTTGCTGTAGTCCCAAAAGTTTGTTTTTGCTTTTGTTTTCCTTACCTCAGGAGAGAGAATCCTTAGTAAGAAGTTGCAATGACAGATGTCAAAGAGGTTACTGCGTGTGTTCTCTAGGATTTTGATGGCTTCCTGTCTCACATTTAGGTCTTTCACCCATTTTTAATTTATCTTTGCATGTGGTGTGATAAAGTCATCCAGTTTCATTCTTTTGCATGTTGCTCTCCAGTTTTCCAACACCATTTGTTGAAACTCAACACCCAAAAAACAAATAATCCAATCAAGAAATGGGAAGAAGATATGAGTAGATGTTTTTCCAAAGAAGACATCCAGATGGCCAACAGACACGTGAAAAGATGTTCAACATCACTCATCCTCAGGGAAATGTAAATCAAAACCACAGTGAGATACCACCTCACACCTGTCACAATGGCTAAAATTAACACAGGAAACAGCAGATGTTGGTGAGGATGCACAGAAAGGGAACCCTTTTACACAGTTGGTGGGAATGTAAGCTGGTGCAGCCACTCTGGAAAACAGTATGGAGGTTCCTCAGAAAGTTAAAAGTAGAACTACCCTACAACCCAGCAATTACACTACTGGGTATTTACCCAAAGGTTACAAAAATACTTATTTAAAGGGGCACTTGTACACCAATGTTTGTAGCAGCATTGTTAACAAGAGCCAAACTACGGAAAGAATCCAGATGTCTATTGACAGGTGAGTGAAGAAAATGTATGTGTGTGTACACACACACACACACACACAGACACCGGAATATTACTCAGCCATCAAAAAGAATGAAATCTTAACCATTTGCAATGATGTGGATAGAGCTAGAGTGTTGTACACTAAGCAAAATAAGCCAAAGAAAGATGAATAACATGATTTCACTCGTGTGGAATTTAAGAAGAAACAGGTAAACATGTATGGGGGAGGAGAGGCAAACCAAGAAACAGACTTCATTATAGAGAACAAACTGAAGGTTGCTGGAGGAGAGATGGGTGGGGGGATGGGTTAAACGGGTGATGGATATTCAGGAGGGCACTTGCAATGATCACTGGGTATTGAATTTAAGTGGTGAATTACTATGTTTTGCTCCTGAAATTAATACTGCACTATATGTTAACTAGAATCTAAATAAAAAATTGAAACAAAACGTTGGAGTGGTAGGTAGAATGGAGAGAGTATTTTAAGATAGAAAAGGATTTTTATGCCAGGAAGAAATATAATTAAGAGGGTTACAGATAGTGCAAAAGTAAACAAAACAAAACAAAACAAAAAACATATGTTTTCACCTAAGTCCAGAGAGACTGGACTTCCATCTACCAGTCCCCCACATTTTAAACCTGAGAGTTGTCCCTACCCTCCCTCTTTCTGGAATGTCATGTCCAGTTGGTGGCCATACTGTGACTGTTTTATGCACTAAATACCTCTTCAGTTCCTGTCTTCTACCCTGCCCAGGCTTAGAGTCTCATTTCTTCTCTGGTCTCGGTCCCCGGGGTGGGTTTCCTGGCTGCTGTAGCTGTAACCAGAGAGCTCTCTGAACCTTCGCACTCGCCCCTACCCTGCTCTCCAGACCAGTAATACCCAGCTTGCCTAGGATTTGTCCAAAGTGCTTACACACTTGCAAAGCTATCCTTCCACCTTCTCTCTCTGCAGGCCCTGAAGGAGGTTTCTGCTCACCTTGTCTCCGCCGCCTGATGTAACCTGGCCCCCAGCTCCACCCAGGCCTCAGGAAACCTTTCCAACCCTCCAGTCCCTGAAAAGCTATGTGATCCCTCTTCCTGCTAGGCGTTAGAACCATGCAGATCTCCCACTGCTGTCATGGTGGAAGAAGAAGCTATTTCCCCATCAGACTGTGATTCTTCAGGACAGGTTTGAAACCTTGTTCATCTTTGTATTGACATGTTTAAAATAAGAACTCGGTTCCTGATACCTGCTCAGTAAATGTTGGCTTGAGTTGATGAGCAGATTCTCTCATGGGGCAGTGGTTTGTAGGGAGAACATTCTGTGAAGCTCTACGAGGGCAGGGCACAGTCTCGCTGATGGGGCTCAGAACCCCCAGAGCCTAGGTCGGTACCTGCCATGTAGTTCACTGCATAAAGTATTTTCTAAGTGAGCGGGGACAGAGCCATGATTATTTTTTCTTGCTCAGAAGACTGGGACTTGAATAAGCCCTAGCACCCTGAACATCCATCTTCAGGATTTCATATTGGAAGGAACAACCCCGTCCCTACTTTCTATACTGCCCCGTGAAGACAGCATATTGACAGCCCTGCAGAAAAGCCTCACTTCATAGCTTCCTTGATATAGATCAGCTGGATGGATGGTGAGATTACAGGACACAGAATATTTTTTTTTAAGATTTTATTTATTTATGAGAGAGAGAGCATGAGCTGGAGTGGGGGCAGGGGGAGAAGCAGGCTCCCCACTGAGCAGGGAGCCCAGTGAGGGACTTGATCCCAGGACCCTGGGATCATGACCTGAGCTGAAGGCAGGCGCTTAACCGACTGAACCACCCAGATGTCCCGAGGACACAGAGTATATGTTAATTCCATATGTGTATGTGAAAAACACTAGTATATGCAGTAAAAATGTCTGGAAGGGTACACAGGAAATTCTTAAGCGGTTACTGCTGGGCAATGGGACTGGGTCCCAGGGGCGAGGGACTTGTGGTGGGGACATGGCTCATTCTGCACTGCTTCAGAGTTCTACAACAATCTATTGCTGTACTTTAAAAAAAAAAAAAAAAATAGATTAGCTTGGCAACAAACTCAGCTTGAAATAGATGCTATTTTGAATAATCTGAGTGAAAAGTTAGGATTTAAATCAATTAAGCCCCAAACTTGGTCCCATTTCTCAACACATGGAATATCTAATTTCACTTACATTCTCTCTTCTTCGAATGTGATTTTCAAGGCTATTTTTTGCCTTGTCCTTTGCTTTTAAGTATTATTACAGCCTTTTGGCGAGACAAAACAAGTGATTTCGGTAATTGTTGCCTAGAAAAGGATTGAGTTAAATGATTTTTGAGAACCTTAAGATTAGATATCGTGTGGAATGGAAGAAACAAAAACCAGACAGACTGAGGAATGTTTATCACAGTCTCTGCCTTCTATAATGGGACACGTACGGCAGCCTGAGTGTGTGAAGCTCATGGCCTCTGAGAAAGGAGCTTTGAACTTTCTACAATCCTGTTTGTTCTTTTACCCAGACAGAAACTCAGAGAGAAAAGTGACATTTCCTCCCAAATTATCTGACGGATTTCAGTGCTTACCTGTGTTCAGTCATGCAGCATTGTTTATCCTATTATAGGAAAGAGGATCCATTTATTTCATGCATGTCATCAGTAAAAACAGGTGAAATCTAGCCGTCCTGGTGGATAGTGCTTAATGTCACTAATTAAAAATATTCTTACCTGATATGATAGATTGCTTTTTAATTCTGTTAAAATGAGCACATCAAGAAAATGTGAAGAATTTCAGTGAAAAGCATCTGAGTGTCACAAGTGGCTTGGTTATTTTTTAAATACAGCAACTCTTTTGAGAAAAGGCAGCAGTCAACTCCGAGCCCTTTTTCAGTGGCTTGTTGTATAGAAAGCCTTCTGTTCAGCTGTCTGCTTGCTCCTTGAATTGCTCTGGGCAGGTTATAATGTACCTGCTTTAACACTGTTCAGGAAGTTGAAATACAGAAAAGCCTAGTGAGAGCTTCATCATTAGCAGAACCAGTATTGAATCCTGGATTGCAGAATCCTGTTTCCCTCCAGTGTGCCTTCAAATTAATTAAATTTTGAATAAAGCTAGGCATCAAATACCAGTGAGTGAATATATTCCTCACCACTCCCCACCCAAAACTGGTGAGTTATAATAAAAGGAAGGAGATTGATAAAGTTAATAAGTGTTTGAGCACATCTCATCTTGACATAGGGATGAGTTTGGGTACAGTTCTCTTTTATGATTAGAAAAATGGGGACACGTGGGTGGCTCCATTGGTTAAGCATCTGCCTTCAGCTCAGGTCAAGATCCCAGCGTCCTGGGATCGAGTCCACATCGGGCTCCCCACCCAGCGGGGAGCCTGCTTCTCCCTCCCTCTCTGCCCCTCGCCCTGCTCATGCTCTCTCTCTCTCTCTCATTCTCAAATAAATAAATAAATAATCTTTCTTAAAAAAAAGAAAAGAAAAGAAAAATGGTCAATAAACTGAAAATAATTTAAAAACCTGTTCATGTTTCATGCTCTGCGCCTGTTTACTAGTCAGACCGGAGGAGCCAAGAGAAGAGCCTTACAAAACTTCTCTGTCTCCCATAATTGACCATCATGAAGAAAATGGGCAAAAGCAAACCTGCCTTCACCAGAAAGCTGGAGATACCTCTCCTACTTGATGAAGTACTCAAGGAAGGAGAACATTTGCAGTAGTTAACACCAGAACCAAAAGTTTAGAAATCATGTCCGGTGCATAGGGGGAACTTTATTTGTTCGATGGATGAGCTCCTACCAGAGGCTTGAGCACCAAGAAACCAGCTAGGAAGGGAGATAAGTCAGAGAAAGACAAATACTGTATGATCTCACTTGTATGTAGAATCTAAAAAAGCCTGAACTTGTAAAAACAGTAGAATGAACTGGGGCTCGGGGTTGGGGTGTACTGGGGAGATGCTGTTTAGGATATAAGTTTACAGCTAGTAGACAAGTTTCAGAGATTGAAAACACGGCATAGTGATTATAGTCAATAACACTGTATTAGAAACTTCTAAGTTGGTAAGAGACTATCTTGTAACTGTTCTCAAAGTAAAAAAGAAATGATATGTGACTGGGTAAAGGTGCAAGCTCAGCTTAATAATCACATTGTAATATATAAATGTATCAAACAACACATTGTGGGTCTTAAGCTTATACAGTGTTACATGTCAGTTATATTTCCATAATAATAACAAAAACAGCTAGGACTCCCTAGAGCGTTTCCAGGCACATTCGGAGATTTGCTGCATCTGTTCAATGCAAAGAAATAATTGAGCCAAAACAAGTCTGATGCATCTGTCAGTGGCCTTTCCGAATCCTACTACTCCGTGATCACTGATATTCAGAAGGTTGAGTCACAAGTATTGTAGTATTCCCGCAGTGCCTTCTGAATCATCAAAGATGTTAAAATTTAGTATAACTCCAGCATGAAGTACATTTTCCTGTGCGAATTACTATATTTGAAGGTTGGCCACCCAAGTACGAGAAGCGTGATCCCTCTCCCTTAACCAGAACAGAGACTAAGAAGAATTCTTCCTTCCACCATGATGACAGATACCAGAGTATCTTCTGCCGTTATCACCTGTGGCCAAAGAGCCCAGCCTTACAGACGGTGTGTAAACCAGACAGAGGGGTGCCGAAGGGCAGGGGGTCCATCAGGGTAAAGATGCAGAAAAAATGCAGTTAGAGAATGAAGGAGTGTGTCCTGATAAGGATGTCAGCGCATACCCTTGGGGGAGGGGGTGAGTCATTGAGAGCCCTTAGCACTGAGGGGGAAGGAAGATGCTAATTTTGGATGGTCCTATCTGATTAGCAGCAGTATCTGACTTTAGAAAGCAGACTAATTATTGGATTTTGTTTCATAAGGAATTTATAGGGTTTGGATGCCGCCTTTAAATTTTTACACACAAACTGTGTGAGGTCCAAGGGGATGTGGAAAGTTGAGATTTCTAGAAGGTGGGGAGTGAGGGTAAATTTTTCAAAGGGTCTGGGAATAAAAGTAGCAAATACTTGTGGGCGTCATTGGGAGGGGGCAGAAGGGAATTTACCCAAATATTTTCCTTCCAGCATTCGAGGGATAAAGCCTGCCTTTCTTAGGGAAAAAATGTAGGTGGGTGTGTTGTTGCCAGTTGTTTTGGAATTATGAATATAGTAATTTCTCTTACTCCTTTCAGATAAAAATCTGAAAAACTTCTATTATTTTGTAGATTTGGTTGGTACCTGGTGGTCAGGGCCTTGCTAAGATTTGCAGCCATAGGGGACAAACACCTTTTTCTTTTGAATGAGCTCAAACAGTGCTCATGATCCTACAGAGCGGAAATGCTGACTTGGAAAGTTACCTCTCTTCCGCTCTGCCTGAGATCCCCAGGAGGGGGAATGCATGCTGTAAGATGACATGGGCGCATTGTCTCGTCCTCATTCGATTCATTCATGTCTGTCCTCGTTCATCACTTATTTATTGGGCCAGGCCGTGTCCAAGGGCTGGGAATAGCAAGTGAGGCAGATTGTCTGGGCTCAGGGAGAGTATCATTTCTGCAGTTTGTAGTGAGCACCTTGTGTCATTCAAGTCTTAAACCTGTCCTCCGCTGCAGCTTTAAAAACAGATGAGGCCTCTGTCCCATCTCTCGGGCCCGGGAGTATGGGTTTGGAGGAATAGTGCATGTAGATTTCAGACCTGTTCCCCAAGATTTTGCTGGTGCTTCTGAGCACAACCTCTGGTGGTTAGGAAATGTTGTTGATCTTTTTGCTTTGTCCCCTCATCCGCCCCAGCTGAAGACTTCATCAAGTAAGCTTGGTTGCCTTTCTTCTTCCTTACCCCAGATTGAAGCCCGTGTGCTGTGTAGTAGCATCAGAAACACTGGTGTCCAACAATAGACCTCTTTGAGATTGTTAATCTCCTTGTTCCTCTCCCAGAATCATATACAGTGGGTGTGTGTGCGTGTGTGTCTGTCTGCACACACATGTATGCACAAGCACCTCCAGCCTCTATCTTAGCAGGAGAGGTCTGTGATCAGCCATGAGCAGAAACACGGCTCGTGAATCCAGATCCAAGAGCAGCTGTCAAGCTTCCCTCTGCCTTATCTCCCCCTGGCCTCTGGGGAACAAAAGTGCCCAGACATTTCCCCCTTCAGATTAACAAACTGCGCGTCCAAGGAGTATTTACTGATAAACATCTGCCTTCCAGAGAGAAACCATTTATTTAACAAACTGCTCTTGAGAGATTTATTGATGCAACTTGCAACATTGCTCTAAATCACAGTCCCTTATTTTCTCCCTTCTTTACGTGTCTTTCCTAAAAATTTGCTTTTTGAGCCTTGATAAACGAGGAGATAGGAGTTTCACGGTATTGTAAATTTTTTAAAAAGCCCCCACCTGGCGCACCTGGGTGGCTCAGTGGGTTAAAGCCTCTGCCTTCGGCTCAGGTCATGATTCCATGGTCCTGGGATCGAGCCCCGCATCAGGCTCTCTGCTCAGCAGGGAGCCTGCTTCCCTCCCCCCACTCTCTCTGCCTGCCTCTGCCTACTTGTGATCTCTGTCTGTCAAATAAATAAATAAAATCTTAAAAAAAAAAAAAAAAGTCCCCACCTTACCCTATAACATCTTTTCTGTTCTGTCATTAAAGGGTATTTATGGTGAGTAAAATTTATAGAACCCTGGTTTATCATGGTAAACAAGTCTGCCCTCAAGTGCCTAGTAAAGATAAATGATCTTAACCAGCAAAATACCCTTCTCTGATGAATGCCAGCCTTATGGGTCCCTCAGTTCGTAAGTCTTAGCCCTTTGTCCGTCACTCACTTGTGGCTCTCTTGAGATTCTGTATTGCTTTGTAACTCTATTTACATCATAGGCTATAATGTCTTAGCTCCCAAATTAGATTAGAGGATATTTATTTATTTATTTATTTTAATACTTTTTTTTTTTAAAGAATTTATTTATTTATTTGACAGAGATCACAAGTAGACAGAGAGACAGGCAGAGAGAGAAGGAAGCAGGCTCCCTGCCGAGCAGAGAGCCTGATGCAGGGCTCGATCCCAGGACCCTGAGGTCATGACCTGAGCCGAAGGCAGAGGCTTTAACCCACTGAGCCACCCAGGCGCCCAGATTAGAGGATATTTAAAAGGGCAAAAACTGTCTTTTCTGCTTCCTTTTTATGTTTTGAACTTTGAAGAGAGCAGATACTTAGGCATTTGTTACTGAGGAATCCGACCTGAGATGACCAGTTTCTGGTCATCTGAGATGACCAGTATGACCAGTATGAGGGGACTCAGGTCAGACTGTTGATCTCAGTGGACAGGTGTGTGATCAGCCATGGTGTATGTTCTGTGTGACTTCATAGATGCCCCCCCCAACTCATGCCTCCAACAACTACTAGCTTGGGTGCCCTTGGTCAAGTTACACGGCCTCTGAAAGCTGCAGCTTCTCCATCTAAGAAAGGACCATGATGCTAGTGTAAGAACTCAAATGTGGTACTCTACAGAAAACACCCAGCAATGTGGTATGTGCTGGAAGGCTGGCTTCTGCAAGCTTACCATGAATGCCCATGAATCACTATCTTGGTAAAAGAGATCCTGTCCTTCCTCTATATTCCCATCAAGCAGAGTATATGGAAGAGCATGTGGTTCAGCATTCAAGGTCAGGGACTCCAGGGATGGTCACCTTGAAGCATCTCCTTTGTAATGAAGAGTGTCTGGATGGCAGGCCTTGATCCCCTTGGAATGCTGGCTGTTTAAAGAGTCTACAGATAGTTGCTGGGCTAGTTGTCACATCATAAGAGCTTGCTGCTTATAGATCCCAGAGCAGATGCATTGTCCAATAGGCTGCTCCTAGACGCCCCTTATGTTAAGTTTCCCCAATACACCTATGTCTTGATCTCTGTCTTGTGTCCGTTTTCTCTGGACCATTACCCACCTTTGGCTGAGAGTCCACTGGGATGTGGCTGCACGCTTGGCACAGTGCTTCACTTAAAAAAAGTCTTCACTAGCTGAAGAATGACAGTGAAGACCCTTGGGAGATATTTAATTTTATCAGTTTTTCATCATGCTACCAAAGTAATGAATGCAACACCACATCAAATATACTTCATTTACAGACAATGTATATAAATCTAATTATGAATGCTAGTGGCACAAGAGTTTAGGGACAAGAGACCTGACTGTGGCGAGACTGGAAAATTTCCAGAAGGAGCCATAAATATTACAGAGGAGCCAACTGGGTGAAAACCAAGGCCATGCTGGGAATTCAGAGCTGGGTTTTATGAAATGACTTTTAACTGTAGCATCACATTTTTTTTTAAATTAACCTTTCTCTGTATAGGAAATTCATTTTAATTTTGACTGGGTTCATTCCTGAACAAAGTCATAAGTGGGTAACTCATTTGGTTCTACATAATAGACAGCATCCCTGTTACAGGATTGACATCTACAGATGAATTACTGTGGTCATCAGGAGAGTTATACAAGATTTAATGAAATCCTTCATCCCACACCTGGAAAAGCACCCCAAATACACTGAGCTATATTTGCATTTTAAGTAGTATTTTTTTAATATAGAACTCGTTCTTTGCAAAAAGTTTATAAACTATATAAAAGTTTACAGAGGAAAACAGTTTATGATTCTAGAATCCACATTTAGCTATTATTAATGCTTTGTGACATTTCCTTCTGTTGTCTTTCCTTCTTTCCATCCATGTGTTAGTAGGCTGAATAATGGCCCCCAAATATAGCCATATCTTAATCCCCAGAACCTGTGAATATTACTTTCTATGGCTAAAGGATGACTTTTACCTTCTGCGATGAAAGGTGGCCTTAAATTAAGATTATTGAAATGGGGAGATTATTCTGTATAATCCAGTGGGGCCTAATGCAGTCACAAGTCTCCTTAGAAGAGGGAAACGGGGAGATTTGACACAGAATAAGACAAAGTCACCATTAAAGCAAGGTGTCGCTGGCTTTGAAGATGGAGGAAAGGGCCATGAGCCAAGGAATGCAGGCAGCTTCTAGAAGCTGCAAAAGCAAGAAAATGGATTCTCCCTTAGAGCCTCTGGAAAGAGCCCAGCATTGCTGACACCTTGATTTTGGCCTAGTGATATGGATTTCCGATTTCCAACCCCAGAACTGTAAAAGACTGTAACCGTAAACACCAAATTTATGGTAATTTGCTATAGCAGTGATAGGAAGTGAATATGCAATGAATCTTACCAGTTTTTCTACCTACTAACCCATTTACTACATACTGTCTTTTTTATATAACTTATATGTTACTATATACATATATACATAATTATATATGTAATATGTATATTGTACATTAGATGTTAGTATATATTTTATACATATTATATGTATTCATGTACATGAATACATGATATTCATATATGAAGTTACATGTGATAGAGGTTATCATTTACGGGTATATTTCTGTGGCATCAAGTCCACTCATGTCGTGCAGCCGTCAGCACCATCCATCTCCAGAACTTTTCATTTCCCCCAACCAAAACCCTGTCCTCATTAAACACTAACTCCCTTTTTCCTCTCCTCCCATTCCCAGCCCTTGACAACCACTATTCCACTTTCTGTGCTTATAGATTTGACTCCTCTAGGGACCTCATGTATTTGGAATTGTATGGCATTTATGGGCTTATTTCACTCAGCATAATGTCTTCAAGATTCATTCATTTGGTAGCATGTGTCAGAATTCCCTTCCTTTTTTTTTTTTTATAAATTAATTTATTTATTTTCAGAAAAACAGTATTCATTATTTTTTCACCACACCCAGTGCTCCATGCAATCTGTGCCCTCCATAATACCCACCACCCGGTACCCCAACCTCCCAACCCCCCGCCACTTCAAACCCCTCAGATTGTTTTTCAGAGTCCATAGTCTCTCATGGTTCACCTCCCCTTACAATTTCTTCCAACTCCATTCTCCTCTATAACACCCCCTGTCCTCCATGCGATAATTGACTCTCTCTGCTTGACTTATTTCACTCAGCATAATCTCTTCCAGTCCCATCCATGTTGCTACAAAAGTTGGGTATTCATCCTTTCTGATGGAGGCATAAAACTCCATAGTGTATATGGACCACATCTTCCTTATCCATTCATCCGTTGAGGGGCATCTTGGTTCTTTCCACAGTTTGGCGACCGTGGCCATTACTGCCATAAACATTGGGGTACAGATGGCCCTTCTTTTCACAACATCTGTATCTTTGGGGTAAATACCCAGGAGTGCAATGGCAGGGTCATAGGGAAGCTCTATTTTTAATTTCTTGAGGAATCTCCACACTGTTCTCCAAAGAGGCTGCACCAACTTGCATTCCCACCAACAGTGTAAGAGGGTTCCCCTTTCTCCACATCCTCTCCAACACATGTTGTTTCCTGTTTTGTTAATTTTGGCCATTCTAACTGGTATAAGGTGATATCTCAATGTGGTTTTAATTTGAATCTCCCTGAGGGCTAGTGATGATGAACATTTTTTCATGTGTCTGATAGCCATTTGTATGTCTTGATTGGAGAAGTGTCTGTTCATATCTTCTGCCCATTTTTTTTATATGTTTGCCTGTTTCGTGTGTGTTGAGTTTGAGGAGTTCATTATACATCCTGGATATCAACCTTTTGTCTGTACTGTCATTTGCAAATATCTTCTCCCATTCCGTGGGTTGCCTCTTTGTTTTCTTGACTGTTTCCTTTGCTGTGCAGAAGCTTTTGATTTTGATGAAGTCCCAACAGTTTATTTTCGCATTTGTTTCCTTTGCCTTTGGAGACATATCTTGAAAGAAGTTGCTGCGGCTGATATTGAAGAGATTACTGCCTATGTTCTCCTCTAGGATTTTGATGCATTCCTGTCTCACGTTGAGGTCTTTTATCCATTTTGAGTTTATCTTTCTGTACGGTGTAAGAGAATGGTCGAGTTTCATTCTTCTACTTATAGCTGCCCAGTTTTCCCAGCACCATTTATTGAAGACACTGTCTTTTTTCCACTGTATATTTTTTCCTGTTTTGTTGAAGATTAATTGACCATAGAGTTGAGGGTCCATATCTGGGCTCTCTACTCTGTTCCACTGGTCTATGTGTCTGTTTTTATGCCAGTACCATGCTGTCTTGGTGATCACAGCTTTGTAATAAAGCTTGAAATCAGGTAACGTGATGCCCCCACCTTTATTTTTGTTTTTCAACATTTCCTTAGCAATTCGGGGTCTCTTCCAATTCCATACAAATTTTTGGATTATTTGCTCCAGCTCTTTGAAGAATACCGGTGGAATTTTGATCAGAATGGCATTAAAAGTATAGATTGCTCTAGGCAGTATAGACATTTTAACAATGTTTATTCTTCTGATCCAACAGCATGGAATGGTCTTCCATCTTTTTGTGTCTTCTTCAATTTCTTTCATGAGAGTTCTGTAGTTCCTCGAGTACAGATCCTTTACCTCTTTGGTTAGGTTTATTCCCAGGTATCTTGTGGTTCTTGGTGCTATAGTAAATGGAATCGATTCTCTAATTTCCCTTTCTGTATTTTCATTGTTAGTGTATAAGAAAGCCACTGATTTCTGCACATTGGCTTTTTATCCTGCCATGTTGCTGAATTGCTGTATGAGTTCTAGTAGTTCGGGGTGGAGTCTTTTAGGTTTTCCATATGAAGCATGATGTCATCTGCGAAGAGAGAGAGTTTGACTTCTTCATTGCCAATTTGGATACCTTTTATTTCTCTTTGTTGTCTGATTGCTGTTGCTAGGACTTCTAATACTATGTTGAACAAGAGTGGTGAAAGTGGGCATCCTTGTCTTGTTCCTGATCTCAACGGGAAGGCTGCAAGCTTTTTCCCATTGAGGATGATATTTGCTGTGGGTCTTTCATAGATAGATTTGATGAGGTTCAGGAATGTTCCCTTTATCCCTATACTTTGAAGCGTTTTAATCAGGAATCGATGCTGGATTTTGTCAAATGCTTTTTCTGCATCAATTGAGAGGACCATGTGGTTCTTCTTTCTTCTCATATTAATTTGTTGTATCACATTGATTTGCGAATGTTGAACCATCCTTGTAGCCCAGGGATGAATCCCACCTGATCATGGTGGATAATCTTTTTAATGTGCTGTTGGATCCTGTTGGCTAGGATCTTGTTGAGAATCTTAGTATCCATATTCATCAGTGATACTGGTCTGAAATTCTCCTTTTTGGTAAGGTCTTTGCCTGGTTTGGGGATCAGGGTAATGCTGGCTTCATAGAAAGAGTCTGGAAGTTTTCCTTCTGCTTCAATTTTTTGAAACAGCCTCAGGAGAATAGGTGTTATTTCTTCTTTGAAAGTTTGGTAGAATTCCCCAGGGAATCTGTCAGGTCCTGGGCTCTTGTTTTTTGGGAGGTTTTTGATCACTGCTTCAATCTCGTTATTAGATATCGGTATATTCAGGTTGTTGATTTCTTCCTGGTTCAATTTTGGTAGTTTATAGTTTTCCAGGAATGCATCCATTTCATCTAGGTTGCTAAGCTTATATTGGCATATAACTGTTGATAATAACTTCTGATAATTGTTTCTACTTCCTTGGTGTTAGTTGTGATCTCTCCCTTTTCATTCATAATTTTATGAATTTGGGCTTTCTCTCTTTTCTTTTGGATTAGTGTGGCCAATGGTTTATCAATCTTATTGATTCTTTCAAAAAAACCAGCTTCTAGTTTTATTGATACATTCTACTGTATCTCTGGTTTCTACCTCATTGATCTCAGCTCTAATCTTGATGATTTCCCTTCTTATGTGTGGAGTTGGTTTGATTTGTTGTTGATTCTCCAGTTCTTTAAGGTGTAGAGACAGCTGCTGTGTTCTGGATTTGTCAATTTTTTTGAGGGAGGCTTGGATGGCTATGTATCTCCCCCTTAGGACCGCCTTTGCTGTATCCCATAGGTTTTGGACAGAAGTGTCTTCATTCTCATTGGTTTCCATGAATTGTTTCAGTTCTTCTTTGATCTCCTGGTTGATCCAAGCATTCTTAAGCAAGGTGGTCTTTAGCTTCCAGGTTTTTGAGTTCCTTCTGAACTTTTCCTTGTGATTGAGCTCCAGTTTCAAAGCATTGTGATCTGAGAATATGCAGGGAATAATGTCAGTCTTTTGGTATTGGTTGAGTCCTGATTTGTGACCCAGTATGTGGTCTATTCTGGAGAAGGTTCCGTGTGCACTTGAGAAGAATGAGTATTCTGTTGTTTTAGGGTGGAATGTTCTGTATATATCGATGTGGTCCATCTGGTCCAATGTGTCATTCAATGCTCTTGTTTCTTTATTGATTTTCTGCTTCGATGATCTATTTCTGAGAGAGGCATGTTAAGATCTCCTACGATTAGTGTATTCATATCAATATGACTCTTTATCTTGATTAACAGTTTTCTTAAGTAGTTGGCTGCTCCCATATTGGGAGCATAGATATTTACAATTGTTAGATCATCTTGGTGGATAGTCCCTTTAAGGATTATGTAGTGTCCTTCTGTATCTCTGACTACAGTCTTTAAAGTCTAATTTATCTGATATGAGAATCGCTACCCCAGCCTTCTTTTGAGGCCCATTGGCATGAAAGATGCTTCTCCATCCCTTCACTTTCAGTCTGGGTGTATCTTTAGGTTCAAAATGGGTCTCTTGTAGACAACATATGGATGGGTCCTGTCATTTTATCCAATCTGCAACCCTGTGCCGTTTTATGGGCGCATTTAGGCCATTCACATTGAGATTGATAATTGATAGATACGTTTTTATTGACATCGAGTTACCTTTGAAGTCTTTCTTTCTGTAGACTGTCTCTATATTTCTGTTCAATGCTATTCTTGGGATTTTTCCTCTTTTATAGAACCCCCCCTAAATATTTCCTGCAGTGTCAGCTTGGTGGTTGCATAGTATTTTAAGCCTTGCCGGTCTTGGAAACTCTTTATCTCTCCATCCATTTTGAATGTCAGTCTTGCTGGATAAAGTATTCTTGGCTTTATTTTCTTCTCATTTAGTTCCCTGAATATATCTTGCCAGCCTTTTCTGGCTTGCCAGGTCTCTGTGGACAGGTCTGACGTTATTCTGATGGGCTTCCCTCTGTAAGTAAGGAGCCTCTTTGCCCTGGTGGCTTTCAAGAGATTATACCTACAATTATAATTCCTCAATTTGACTATCAGGTGTCGTGATGTTTTTTTGGAATGTATAATCTTGGGTGGAGACCGTTCAGCCTCTAGTACATGAACGCTGGTTCCATTCACGAGATTGGGAAAATTTTCATGAAGGACTTGTTCCACTATATCTTCTAGACCTTTTTCTTTCTCCTCCCCTCAGGGATTCCAATAATTCTGACGTTGGAACGCTTCATGGCATCATTTATTTCCCTGATTCTGTTTTCGTGGTTTCTAAGCCTTTTGTTCCAGGCTTCCTCCTGATCCTTTCTATCTGTTTGTTTTCCAGATCACTAATTCTATCTTCTGTCTCAGTTACCCTAGCTTTGAGAGAGTTTAGATTAGATTGGAACTCATTGAGAGCATTGTGAACCTCCTCCCTGGTAGCTTTAAGCTCCGCCCTAACATTGTGAACATCCTGTCTAGTCACTTTCAGTTCGGCCCTAATCAATTCCGTTTGGTCATCCATTGCTTTCTCCAACCTAGCTATTGCCTGGATAATTGTTAGCCTGAATTCCCTTTCCAACATTGTCGCTCTTGCCGGCAAGAACAACCCGCAAACGTGATGGGTGGCAAGCTTCTTTATTAGTTCTCTCTCTGTCCCGACAGTCTCTCCGCTTTATATCCTTTACCTCGGCCAATCACCGATCTAGTCCACGCCCCTCTCCCTGATCACGCTGCGAGCACGGGCTCACCCATGCTTGCAGCCAACCAATCAGTCTCGCTTCCTCAATCCCCGGGCACCTCCGCATACGTGACTCCTTGCATCTATTTCATGGCTCTCCACAGCTCCCCCTTTTTATTTATATATGATGGCGGGGATCGTGCCTGTCTTAGGTTGCCGCCCTCACTCCCTACGCTTACCCGTCATCGGGTGTCCCTCCTGGCCGAGGGGTCCCTGTCTTAGGTTGCTATAGGGTGGGGTCGGTCTTACCCGTCTTTGACTACCGATCCAGCATATAAGCCATATCTGGGGGGAGGTACCAGCCTCTAGAGCCATCATAGCTTGAACCAAAACTTGTTGCTGCCGTTGCTGCCGTCGCGCAACTCTACAGATGCATCTTAGTAGGAGCACTTGAGCCAGAATCATTAATATAACGAGGACTCCTATGCCTGCCCAGTTTTTGAGGAGCGAGAGTGATTGTTGTAGCATGATAACCCAATCATGGACAGTGCCAATGGGTACCTTAGTGGTGTTTATAACAATTTGGGCTCGCAACTGTTTGGTAAATTTGCGGCGTGAGACAAATTATTATAAGCTACCGGGGTGACACAGAGTCCAGGCAGGTTTTGTATACACCCAACAGTCCATTAATCTGATTTTGTGTTGCAAGGGCTTCAGCTACCCTCCCGGTGACATTGTTGAGTGTTGCTGCAGTCTGTATCGAGGTTGTCAACGCCACTGCAGCAGCAGTAGCAGCGGCGACGGATGCTGCAATAGCTGCAATAATGGCTGCTGTTATTCCAAAGTCTCGTTTATGTCGAAGCAGCACCGGCAGGTTGTCGGGGTTCACCTGTACTGGCATCGGGATATACGTTGGTATCTTGGCTATTACTGCCGAGTCTCCCACCGTGGCATTCCAACATTCTGATAGCAGACAATTCTGGGACTCACAAGAGAGACTAGATGACTTGTTAATAGTAGAAGCATTAAAAACTATGAAGAGAAAGGGAGCTCTAACACAGACGGGCATTGGTGAGTAACTTATGTGCTTAGCTGAGGTGCAATTGCAAGTAACATTTGTTTCAAATCGAGAGCCTACGTGATCTTAAAACCGCTCTGGCCAGGTTGGCCCAATCTGCGCCACAGCTGCAGCTTCCGCTTCTGCTTTCAGCTGCGTCATTACTTCTCCTTGCATTCTTAATTCCTCTAATGCCTTCTGCAACTCCACCTCCTTACTCTCGAATTGCTGTCTTATGGCTTCCAAATCCTGTAATGCCTGGAGACTGGGAGGTTTCTCCTTCTTATCTGCCTCTCTCTCCCCTATTTCCTGCAACTCGCTATCTGAGAGTCCTTCCGAACTTTCACTTTCAGAGTCGGAGTCTTGGGAAGACCCTTTATGAGACTCCTCCTTTACCTGCTCCAGAACCTCCCCTCCCTGTTGCACTGCTTGCTTCAAGGGCTCTCGAGTAGATTGTAAACACACTCTCACCAAGGACCACACGGCAAGGGTTCCCGAGGTTACAAATGGGCATCGTTTCAAGTCCTCCCCCAGGTGCTCCCACTGTGGCACATTCAGGAGCCCCTCCTCTATAAACCAGGGGGCAACTTCTCCTACTTCTCTCAAGAAAGAGCGGGCTGTTTTCGTCTTTAAGGGGGTGCCATTTGCCTTGAGGATATCCTTTAGAGGGCCCTCCATCCTGCACCTAGCAATCTCGTTTCCCATCCTGGGAAAACTTTCTCTCTATCGTCCCTGAAGAGCCTTATAAGCAACCTTACCTCCGATCGTCTTCAGGGAACCTCCCTGTCAATAGACAGTTATTGGTGCACTCCTTACCTTATCGTTGCTCTACCTCGATCACCTCTTTGCGACGCGGGCGAAGTCCCGGGTCTCGGCACCACTTGTCGCTCTCGCCGGCAAGAACGACCCGCAAACGTGATGGGTAGCAAGCTTCTTTATTAGTTCTCTCTCTGTCCCGACAGTCTCTCCGCTTTATATCCTTTACCTCGGCCAATCACCGATCTAGTCCACGCCCCTCTCCCTGATCACGCTGCGAGCACGGGCTCACCCATGCTTGCAGCCAACCAATCAGTCTCGCTTCCTCAATCCCCGGGCACCTCCGCATACATGACTCCTTGCATCTATTTCATGGCTCTCCACACAACATAGTGTCTATGTTGATAGCCGTTAGCTCTGTTGCAGAAGGTCCATCCTCTGTATTTTTCTTCTGTTGGGCATTCCTCCTCCTAGTCATTTTGGTGGGAGATGACTGAACAGATGTAGCTGGATGTATCAACTGTGGTGCAGTCAAGGTGCACCCTGGAACACTTCTGAGCAATCAGGATTCCCCACCCAAACGAGAGACAAAAGAAAAGAAAAGTAAAGTAAAAAAAAGAGAGAAAGACAGGAAAGAAAAGGAAGATGAAAGAGAAGTTTCAGCCCAGATGGGCCCCAAGGTAAGATTTATGAAGTAGACAAACAAAAAGAGACAAAAGATTGATACAAGTATATGACAAGAGAAAAAATATATATATATGCAAATAAAGGAAGAACCTCGTCAAAAAGAACCCCAAGTGTAAGATTTATATGCTATCAGGACAAACACAAAAACACAGAAACAGGGGCGCCTGGGTGGCTCAGTGGGTTAAGCCGCTGCCTTCAGCTCAGGTCATGATCTCAGGGTCCTGGGATCGAGCCCCGCATCGGGCTCTCTGCTCAGCAGGGAGCCTGCTTCTCTCTCTCTCTCTCTGCCTGCCTCTCTGCCTACTTGTGATCTCTGTCTGTCAAATAAATAAATAAAATCTTTAAAAAAAATAAAAATAAATTTAAAAAAACAACAATATAGAAACACTGGTGGAAGAAGAAGATGGGAGAGTTCTTATAAATTCTCAGTGTGTGCAAGGAAGGTTGTTTTGATTCTTCCTGGATCTATCTTGATATCTTTGTTAAAGGACTCAACTTTCCTGCCCACTGGCGTCTTCTGCCCCTGTAGAGATCCAGACGTGTATAATTCTGATCTCAGGCTGATTTCATGGGCGAATGGAATTCTTTGTAGGTAATCAGCTCACTTTGGGGTACCGGCTGAAAAGGTGCCTCTTCCTACTCCCCCGCCATCTTGAGAAACCCCTTCCCTTCCTTTTTAAGACTGAATAATATTCCATCATACAGGCATCCCGCATTTTGTTCATCCATTCATTTGTTGATAAGCGCTTGGATTGCTTCCACATTTTGGCCATTTTGCATAAAGCCTCTAACATGGATATACAAATACCTACTGACATCCCTGCTTTCATTTCTTTGGGGGGCATATACCCAGAAACGGAATTGCTGGACCGTATGGTAATTCAGTGTCTGATTCTTTTGAGGAATTGCCATAGTGCTTTCCACAGTGCCCATATCATTTTACATTATAATTGGCAGAGCACAGGAACTTAAGTTTCACCACATCTTTGCCCACATTTACTATTTTCTTATTTTTTTTAAATAACAGCCATCGTAGTGGTTGTTTATACATGTATATATTCATGTTACGGTTTTTTCCACTCAGTTTTGTATCAAAGTCTTTAAAGATATTGTTTTCAAGGCTATATAACAGTCTATTCTAAGAACACTTGGGTGACAGCTTGTCAGAGAGCCTGCTTCTCCCTCTCCCACTCCCACTGCTTGTGTTCCCTCTCTCGCTGTGTTTCTCCCTGTCAAATAAATGAATTTTAAAAAAACAACACCTGGGTGGTTTAATTGGTTAACCATCTAACTCTTGATTTCCGCTCAGGTAAGAATCTCAGGGTCACGAGATCAAACCCCACACTGGGCTCTGTAGTGGGCGTGGAGTCTGCTTGAGATTCTCTCTCTGCCCCTCCCCACCACTCACTCTCTCAAAAACAAAATGTCTGATCTAGTCTAAATATGTTTTATAATTTATATAACTAGTCCTCCTTGTGGAATATTAGGCTTTTTCCAATTTTTTGTCATTGTAGATTACAAAAGTGTGAGCATAAGTGAACAAACTAAACCTTTGTTCACATCTCCGAGATTGTCCTAAGAATGATTTACTCAAAGGAGCATTACATTGAAAACTGTTGGTGTGTTTAACCACATTACTTTCCCAAAGGGTGTTCTGATCAGCAGATGATGAGAGTGCTGAGTAACACATTTTAAAATGTATTTTTTCAGGTGCAGAGTATTTCTAGAATATAGATCAGAGTACCTATGAACTTGAAGAATCATACTGGCATGATCCACTTGTTTATCTAAGGGCAGAAGGTTCATTTTTCAATGTTGGAATGTTGAATTTAAAGACAATTAAACCTGGTTTTCCCCTTAGGTTCTCAAAAGGGAGAAGTTCCATATTTTAAAAAGGGCGTATTTCTGAAGAAAAAAAAATGTATAATTTGCAAGCAGTTCATAAGACCTGAGCTCTGGTCTGGCCTAGCCACTAAAAAACCATGTGACTGTGGCAAGTTATTAAAATATCTGGGTTTCATATGGTTCAGTTATGTATGAGCAGGTTCAATCTTCACATTTTCTTAAGTGAACCATATAATTATGGGTTGTGAACTCACATTTGGTGGAGTTTTATCTGCTGGAGTCCTATAGGCTTGAGTAAAGGTGTGTCCCTCTAGATATTTCTTTCTTTCAGGCATACCAGGGGTATTTTCAGCCTGAGATGACTTTTTTATGTGAATCTTTCAATGTAGAAATCCCTACACAAAGGTAGTACAAATGTGAACTGCAAACAGAGGAGATAAAATGTCCATGGGTAAAACTCCCGAGTGGTATTGATTTTAACGACAATTAAACTGAAAGCACAGGATGAAACCAGAAAGCTATCTTGTTATATCACTTTGCTGATGGGTGATATTCTTAATTCACAGTTTTACTGAGGGTGTCAGACTTGAGGGTCCTGACTCTTGTTGAGAACTTTATCTTTTTTTAAGATTTTAAAAATGTGGGGCGCCTGGGTGGCTCAGTGGGTTAAGCTGCTGCCTTCGGCTCAGGTGATGATCTCAGGGTCCTGGGATCGAGTCCCGCATCAGGCTCTCTGCTCAGAGAAACTTCCCACCTGGAAATCAAGCACAAAATATAGTAAACATCCCTCTCTCTCTCTCTCTCTGCCTGCCTCTCTGACTACTTGTGATTTCTCTCTGTCAAATAAATAAATAAATCTTTAAAAAAAATAAAAATAAAAATAAAAAGATTTTAAAAATGTATTTGAGAGAGAGAGGGAGAGAGGGCATGAGCAGGGTAAGGGTCAGAAGGAGAAGCCCACTGAGCAGGGAACCTGAGGTGGGCCTTGATCCCAGAGCTCTGGGATCACGACCTGACCTGAAGGCAGATGCCCATCCGACTGAGCCACCCAGGCACCCCTTCTTAAGAACTTTTGCTCCATTTTCCTACCATGGGTCCAAGGCTATAGTTTTGGTCCTTACATGGCTATTAAAATGATAAATTCTTGGCCATAGAGGAACTAAGGGTAGCCTTCTGAAGTGTGCCCTTTTGGCATATTGATGACTTTAAGAGTTACTTAAGAAACAGCTAGTACAAAAAGGATTCTGAACCCCCTTTTTCTTCAAAAGTAGGAAATCTCCATGTAAAAGGTACTTTTCCCTCACACCAGAAGGCAGAAAGATATCCTTATTACTAGGGGTAGGGAATCCAGAGTGGAGATGGCTGTATAAACCACTCTTGTTACTTTACTTACTACCCCAGCCCAAATTTTGTTTAGAATTTCTTACTAATTAAAGCTCCTGAATCTAAGTTTTGTCATATCAATTCTTCACAGATTTCTTGTCTGTCTAAAAGGTATAAAAACTGCCTGCCTCAGCCATGTATTTAGGTGTCAATTTCATCATTGGTTTGCCATGCACACTTAAACTGGGGTTTCATTTTCCCTGTTAATAGGTGTCATGCCAATTTAATCCTTAGACCAGCCGGAACAATCTTGAAGGGTAGATAAAAAGTTTTCCTCCGCAACAGCTGTCAAGTAAAGCAAAATTCCTAAAGGCTATCTGAACTATTGCTTTTTAATTTTGTTTCTGGATTTGTCCTTAGGGGTTTCCCTTACTTTTTTGCATGTTTAGTTATGTACTTAAAGGATGTTTACTATATTTTGTGCTTGATTTCCAGGTGGGAAGTTTCTCAGTTACCATAATCTACCATATTGCCAGAAACGGAAGTCAGCTGTCTAAACTCTATGTGGATATTAACCACTCTCTCCCATTTAGCTAATTTGGGTATTTAACTTATTTCATCTTTGTGAGTTGGGTCTTCTGAATCCATTATGTGTTGGTACTGTCCTGGCTCAGTTCTCTGGAAGCATCCTGGCAAGAGACAGCATAAATTATCTAAAAAAGCTGAGAACTAAGGACTTGAACTTTGGTACCTAAGTGCAGTGGCTGAACCTAGCATGAAGAAATGCAGTTTTCCTCCCTCAAACATTTCAGCCTGTGCCACAATATAGGTCAACAAAGTCACTTTTATTGCTGGGCTAAGCATATATGCTAGATGGTGAAAGAACAAATAGCAACATTATTCATCAGCAAAGTCCAGTCACTGGTGAGCTAAGGAGAGACTCTAGTTCTCTCTCTGCTCAGCAGGGAGCCTGCTTCTCCCTCTCTCTCTGCCTGCCTCTCTGCCTGCCTGTGATCTCTCTGTCAAATAAATAGATAAAATCTTTTAAAAAATGTACATATCATCAGTGAGAAACTTAGAGAATTTTTACAAATGTAAATATCAGTGTAACTATCATTAAAATCAAGACACAGTACATTCCTAGCATTGAGGAGCCTCCCTTTTGTTCCTTCCCAGTTACTGTCACTCCCAAATGTAAACATTCTAAGTTCTATCACCACAGATTGGTTTTTGTATATTATATAAATAGAATCCTATTATATGGACTCTTGGGTCTTGCATTTTTTTGCCTTGCATTATATTTCTGAGATTAAAGCATGTTGTGTATCATAGTAGTCTTTAATTTTTCATTGATGTATTTATTCTATTGTTTGAATATACTACAATTTATTCTTTCTATTATTGACAGACTAGGGTTTCCAGTTTTTACTCTTACAGTGAAGGATCTATGAACATGCTGGGGCCTGTCTTCTGGGGTACCTACATGATCATTTACATCAGGTATATTCCTAAGAGTAGTTAAGAGGTTGTTTTCAGCTTTAACAGATGATTCCAAAAACATTTTTCAAAGTGGTTGTACCAGTTTGCACTCCTATCAGTAGTTAGTAAGTTCCAGTTATTCCATCTAGTAGTCATTTTGGGTTATTGGGCATACCCCCTGCCAGGATCTGCATCTTTCTTTGCCCAAGGGCTTTCTCTGAAGGCTGGAGCCTGCACTGTCCATGCAGATGGCATCCTGGAACATGCTCTAAGGTTACTGCCTACAGGAGTCACTTTCAACCAATACATGACAGATGTTGGTATAAAAACCCATTAGTTCCCTCACTCCCCAAGTACGATAACTCTAAGATAAGCGTTCTACAGCGTCTCTCAGAGTTCCCGTGGGATTAAGCTTCAGTTTACCCTGGCTGCTAATTTGTTTGGTAAAGCATGTTTTATTTTCTGCCTTTCATTCCCTGTCTCTCTTCAGTGCTTGTCTACCTGGGGATCACATCCCAGATAAATTACCTGCACTTGAAAATTTGTCTCAGCATCAGCCTTTGGGAGAACTTAAATATGATGTCTCACACCCTTGACAATCTTGTGCTGCCAGGCCTTGAACATTTTAGTCATTTTGTGTATGATGATGTCACATTGTGACTTGTATTTTCTGGTCCCTTATGACCATTGCTGTTGAGAACCTTTTCCTATTTATTTAATGATTTTCTTTAAGATCATTTCCTCAACATGCATAAGTAAAATTGTTCTTTAGTTTTCTTCTTACAACAATCGTTATCAGAATTTTGTATGTATCACTGCTATTCTTGTTTCATAAAGCAAATTTGGTTTCCTGTTCCATAATTGTCTAAGTCTAATTGGATATATCTGACCTTTGAAGGCTTGGTGGAAGTACCCTGAGAATCCACCTAGGTTTGGTTTGTTTGTTTACTGTGTGTGTAGGCATGTGGCTAACCATTTTAATTTTTCCTGTGGCAGGTAGTCTATTAAGACTTTCTGTATCTACTGGGATCAGTTTTTCAGGCTGTACCTTAAAAAATTATTCTTTTCATCTAGGTTTTAAAATTATTTATAGAGGGTACTTGGGTGGCTCACTCAGTTAAGCATCTGTCTTTGACTCAGGCAGTGATCCTAGGGTCCTGGGATCGAGTCCCATGTCTGGCCCCCTGCGTGGTGTAGGGAGTCTGTTTCTCCTTCCTAACCCTTCCTCCTGCTCATGAGCTCTCTATGTCTCTCTCTCTCTCAGATAAATAAATAAAATCTTTAAAAAAATTATTTGGGTGGCTCAGTTGTTAAGCATCTGCCTTCGGCTCAGGTCACGGTCCCAGAGTCCTTGGGTTCAAGCCCCTCATCGGGCTCCTTGCTCAGCAGGAAGCCCGCTTCTCTCTCTGCCACTTCCCTGCTTGTATTCCCTCTCTCTCGCTGTCCCTCTATGTCAATTTAAGATCTTTTAATAAGATCTTAAAATTATTTGTAGAGAGTTGTGCAAAGCAGACTCATAGGTTTTTCCTTACCTTTTCTCTTTGTTGATTACCCCATTTGTTATAGATACTTTTGTATATTAATGCTCTATGACTTTTTGTCTTGATTAGGCTAGCTATTATTTCAATTCTTTTGTTGAATCAGCTTTTTGATTTGTTATTTCTCTTATTTTCTGTGTTCTAAATCATTAATTTTTTGTTTGTAGATTTCTTCTGTCCTCTGCTTCTTTGGTTTTTCTTCCATTTTTACTTGGGTGCTTAACTCATTTTATTTTAAAATATTTATTGATGTGACATTTAATGCTCTGGAAACTGCTTTAGTTTTGTCCCACAGTTTCTAATATATACTCTTCTCATTACTGTTATTTAAAAAATTACAATTTAATTTTGTTTCATCTTTTACCCAAAAATTAATAGCATTTTTTGCTTGTGACCTAAACTCTGATTAGTGTTCTTGACTATTCCATGAGGACTTGAAATGGATGTGTATCCTTTATTATTAGAGTTCAGAGTTGATATATTTCTATAAAATCTATCTTATTGATTGTGTTGCTTAGACCTTCTATAGTTTTACTGATTTTTTTGTCCATTTGATTGGTCTTGGACTGATGGAAGTAATTACATTCTCCTGTTATTATATTTTTGTCATTTTCTACTTGGATCTCTTTTGTGAAAATTGTTAAGTATTTTGTACATAAAACTAATAGTTATTATATCTTACTATTAATCAGTAGTTTTCAAGATAATGTGGCACTGCCACAACTATAAACACACAGATCAGAGGAATAGAATTGAGAGTTCAGAAATAAACCCTAATACTTACAACCAGCTGATTTTCAACAAGGTTGCAGAGACAATTGATTGGGGGAAAGAATAGTCTCTTTAGCATGTGGTACTGGGACGACTGGATATCTCCAAATAAAAGAATGAAGCTGAACCCTACCTCACACCATATACAAAAATAAAGTCAAGATGTATCAAAAGACTATTTAAAAAAAAAAGATTTTATTTATTTATTTGTGAGAGAGAGAGAGAGACAGGGTGAGAGAGCATGTGAGGGGAGGTCAGAGGGCAAAGCAGACTCCCCAGGGAGTTGGGAGCTTGATGTGGGACTTGATGCCAGGATCATGACCTGAGCCAAAGGCAGTTGTTTAACCAACTGAGCCACCCAGGCACCCAAAAGACTATTTTTAAAAGACCATGTGAAAGTGTTAGCAGAAAACAGCATAAATCCTATTGACGTTGGATTAGGCAATGGTTACTTAGACATGACATCAAAGAATAAGCACAAAAGGAAAAAAAAAGAAACAAGTAAATTTAAGAAAATAAGCATTTACAACTTTTCTGCCTTAAAAGAGATATCTTTCAAGTGAATGAAAAAACAATTCACAGAATGGGAAATACATTTTTTTTTTGCAAATCATAGATCTGATAAAGAACTTGTATGTATGATACAGAAAGACAATTATAACTCTAATTAAAAAAAACACCAATTTAAAAGTTGGCAAAAATATTTGAATAGACAGTTCTCCAAAGAAGATATACAAATGGACAACAAGTACATAAAAAGTTTGTCAACATCATTAGCCATCAGAGAAATGCAAGTTGAAAGCACAATGAAATATTACTTCATGCGGCATCTGTGTGGCTTAGGCAGGTAAGCATCTGACTCTTGATTTTGGCTCAGGTCATGATGATCATGAGATCAAGCCCTGTGTTGGGCTCTGAGCTTCATGGGATATCTGCTTTGGGATTCTCCCTTTCCCACTCCTCCATCCCACTCACTCTCATGCTCTCTCTTTCTCAAATCTTAAAAAGAAAGATATGTTGCTTCATATCTACTAGGATTGCTATGCTCAAAAAGACACATAAAGTGAGACTGAAACTATAAAATTCCTAGAAGAAAGCATGGAAGAAAATTGTGACATTGGTCTTGCTAATGATTTCTTGGGAAGGACACCAAATACAGAGGCAACAAAAGCAAAACTAGACAAGTGGGGCTACATCAAACTAAAAAGCTTGTGCACAGCAAAGGAAACAATCAACAAAATGACAATCTACAGAATGGGAGAAAATATTTGTAAACCATATATCTGATAAAGGGTTAATTTCCAAAATGTATAAGAAACACCTAAAACTTGGAGTGCCTGGATGGCTCAGTGGGTTAAGCTTTGGCCTTCAGCTCAGGTCATGATCTCAGGATCCTGGGATCGAGCCCCGAATCAGGCTCTCTGCTCAGCAGGGAGCCTGCTTTCCCTTCATCTCTCTCTGCCTGCCTCTCTACCTACTTGTGATCTCTCCCGCTCTGTCAAATAAATAAGATTAAAAAAAAAAAAGAAAAGAAAGAAAGAAAGAAAAAGAAACACCTAAAACTCAATAGCAAAAAAACCAACCCTTTTTTAAAAATGGGCAAAGGACTTGAGTAAACATTTCCCCAAGGAACTTAAAGCATGCTCTTGTAAGCTTTCTATGTTATTTGCAAAGTGATACAATATCACTTGAAGGTAGGCTGTGATAAAATAAGATGTGTGCTCTAAACCTAAAATAAAGACTAAAATAACACTACAAGGAGTTATAGCTAATAAGACAACAAAGGGGATAACATTGAATAATAAAAAAACCATCAATCAAAAAAAAAAGGCATAAAAAAAGTAAAAAGAACAAAGAACAGATGGAACGTACAGAATACAACAGCTATATGGAAGATTTAAGTCAAACTGTATCAGTAATCGCATTCAATGTAAATTGTCTAAATAGCCACTTCTAATGCAGAGATTATCAGCTTTGATAAAACAGCAATACCCAACTACAAGCTGCCCACAAGAAACCCACTATAAATGTAAAGGAGCAACTCAGTTAAAAATAGAAAAAAAAGAAACTCGGTTAAACAAAAGAAAACAAACCTAAGCAACCACCATTACCAGCTTTCAAGTGTCTCCTCCTAATCTTATTTTTAAATCTTGTACTATATGCCTCTTTATAAATCTTTTCTCAAATGAGGCAAGATATAAATGTTAAAATATTTGAGCGATACTTAGGATGAAATATATAGCCTTAAACACTTATTGTAAAAAGGAAGAAGGGGTTGAGCGTGTGGCTCACTTAGGCAGCTGACTTTTGGTGTCAACTCTGGTCGTGATCCTCAGGGTTGTGAGATCAAGCCCAGTGCTGGGCTTCATGCTTAGGGTAGAGTCTGCCTGGGACTCCCTCTCCATCTGCTTCCCCCTCCCTCTCCCACGGGCTCTCGCTCGCTCACTCGCATGCTCTCTCTCTCATAAATAAATCTTTAAATGCTGAAGTTCTCCCTGCCATTTAAAAAAAATTAAAAAATCAGAAGAAAGGTTGTCAATATAAAGAAATTGAGGAAAATAAAACAATAGAATACATCCAAAGAATGGGGAAACAGAGAGAACATTCAAAATAAGAGCAGATGGGGTGCCTGGGTGGCTCAGTGGGTTAAGCCTCTGCCTTCAGCTCAGGTCATGATCCCAGGGTCCTGGGATCAAGCTCTGTTTTGGGCTCTCTGCTCAGCAGGGAGCCTGTTTCCCCCTCTCTCTCTGCCTGCTTCTCTGCCTACTTATCATCTCTGTCTGTCAAATAAATAAATAAAATCTTTAAAAAAAATAAGAGCAGAAATCAATAGTAATTTTTAAAAATACCTAGAAATCATCAATAAAGCCAAAACTTTGTCCTCAAAAGACACTAGTAAAATAGTTACATTTCCAGTGAGATTGAGTAAAAATAGTAATATTGAGAGTAGCAAAAATGATATAAATACAGATCCAAGCAAAATTAAAAGCAATATGGGATATTAATGAACAGGTTTATGCTGATAAATGCAGATGCTTAGACAGACTAGACAAATTCATAGAAAAATACGACCTATTGAAATCATCTTAAAACAGAGACAGAAAGCCACATGGCCCAATATCTACAAGGAAAGGAAATCAAAATAATAGTTTAAAATTTTCACACAAAGCAAACTCCAGAATCAGAGAATTTTTACAGATGAATTCCAACAAATTTTCCAAGGACATGTAACTCTAATCTTAGAGGTACTCTTCTAGAAAATAGTAAGAGATTAAATACTCCCCAGTAGTTTCTATGACCCTAGCTTAATCTTGATGGCAAAAGTGGACATTCTGTTGAGCAGAAGAACCCAGGCATAGATGAGCACATAGTTTGATGATTCCATCTAGATGACATTCAGGAATAGGCTGAAGTAATCTTCGGTCATAGGCTTGAGAGCAGGTGTCTACGGGGGCTGGGATTGACGGGAAGAGGCCACAAGGGCAGTTTCTTGGTTAACCATGTGTTCTTTAGGTCTTGGTTGGAGCAATGACTCTTTATATCCTGGTTAGAGGACAGGTTTATCAAACCTTAGTGAATTGTATGTCTAAGAGTCTGCATTGCACTTCATGCAAATTTTACCTCAAGGGAAAATAAATTTAACAAATATTGAACTCTACTTAGTAGGTTTATTTTTTGCAGTGGTTGGGTCTAACAATTCCTTTACTTTTTAAAGATTTTGTTTATTTATCTGAGAGAGAGAAGGGGCAGGGGGAGAGGGAGAAGCAGACTCCACTGAGCAGGGAGCCCAACTTCAGGCTTGATCCCAGGACTCGGGGATCATAACCTCGGCCGAAGGCAAATGCTTTACCAACTGAGCTGCCCAGGTGCCCTGGGCTAACAAAACTATTTTTATTCTCAGCAAAGGAAGCCAACAAAGTGGAAAGACAACCAACAGAATAGGAAAAAATATTTGCAGGCCACCTATTTGATAGGGGTAAATATCTAGAATAGACAAGGAATTCATGTACCTCACTAGCAAAAAACTAAATAACCCAATTTTTAAAAATGGGCACCAGATCTAAATAGACAAATTTCCAAAGAAAACATACAGATAGTCAAGAGGTTCATGAAACCTAGTTAGTAACACTAACCATCAGGGAAACGCTGATTAAAAGCCACAATAAGGTATCTCTTCAGACCTGTGAGGATGTCTGTTAGCAAAAAGATAAGAGATTGTAAATATTGGTGAGATTGCTAGGTGAAATAAGACAAATTTTGAGAAAGACAAATTCTGCATGGTATCACTTATATGTGGAATCTTTTAAAAAATCTTAAAAAAAAAATGTCAAACTTCTAGAAACATGGAGTGGAATGGTGGGGAGTGGGGGAAATGGGGAGAGGTTGCCAAAAGGGTACAAACTCTTGGTTACAACACAAGTAGGGTCAGAGGATCTAATCTACAACATGGTGACTATATTTGATAATAGTGTATTATATAATTGAAATCTAGTAAGAGTAAAACTTAATAGTTCTCATCAAAAAAAAAAGGCAAATACGTGAGGTGACATATGTGTTAATGAACACGATTGTGGGAATTTTTTGACAGTGTATATGTCTATCAAATGATCATGTACTTTTAATGTATCGCAGCTCTGTCTCTTATACCCCCAAAAAGCCAAAAGAAAACTACTTCTTTTAATAGAAGGCATTTTTCTCCCTGCTGGAGAAAGCAGTCACAAATGTGGAAAGAAGGAAAGTCCATTGCCAGGGCCAGCACTCTGGTGTGTCTTTTCTAATCTGAATTTTAGAAAATATCCCAGGGGTCATTAAGTGGCTCAGTAGGTTAAGCATCTGCTTTTCAGCTCAGGTTGTGATCATGGGGTCCTGGGATTGAGCCCCAAGTTGGGCTCCCTGCTTAGCAGGGAGCCTGCTTCTCCCTCTCCCCCCTACTCATTCTCTCTTTCTCTCTCAAATAAATAAATAAATAAATAAAATCTTTAAAAAAATAAATATAAATAAAAAATATCCCAGTATTTGGAAACATTTTGGATAAATGGAAATAAATGTAACTTGATAGTTACAGGTTTTTGATATGTGTTACTTGGAATTGGGATTATTCTAAGACCACATCTGAGATATCTAATAGATTTTGCTTTGCTTTGGAGTTTCCAAAGGAAATTCCTTTTAAATATTATTTCCTGTTTAAAAACAAACAAACAAACAAACAAACAAACCTCTTCCTTGCAAAAGGATACAGTGGTTGTTAAAAATGCAATTGAGGGTGCCTGGGTGGCTCAGTGGGTTAAGCCGCTGCCTTCGGCTCAGGTCATGATTTCAGGGTCCTGGGATCGAGTCCCGCGTCGGGCTCTCTGCTCAGCGGGGAGCCTGCTTCCCTCTCTCTCTCTCTCTCTGCCTACTTGTGATCTCTCTCTGTCAAATAAATAAGTAAAATCTTTAAAAATAAATAAATAAAAATAAAAATGCAATTAACCCTTGAACGACAGGGGTTTGAACTGGATGGGTCCACTTTAATACCTGCATTTTTCAATAAACACAGTACAGTCCTATAAATGTATTTCCTCTTCCCTATGGTTTTCCTAACATTTGCTTTTCTCTAGCTCACTTTAATGTAAGAATACAGTGTGTAATACATATACAGAATATGTGCTCATTGATCGTGTGTTATCAGCAAGTCTTCTGGCCAACAGTAGGCTATTGGTAAAGTTTTTTGGGGAGTCAGAAGTTCTCGGCACAGGGGCAGGAGTCCTGCACCCCAAACTTCTGCATTGTCCAAGTGTTGACTAATATATGTGCGGAGCATGAGGAATTTCTCTCAAAAGTCGCCATCATCCTTGGTGAAGCCTGAATTGTCTGGTGTTTCTACTTTAGGCCTCTTAGCTACATTTCTGTTCCTGCAGAGCAAGAGCGGGGTCCAGAAAAGAAATTTTTCTTCTTTTGTAGAAACTTCTTTATCTGGCAGAAAATGGGCACTTATCAAACCTGCATCAGAAGGCTACTTTTCAACTTTCAGGCAATATGATCGACATGAAGCATCCATCAGATGAAGGATTGCAAGCAATAACCTTACAAAATCCAGCCTGGCAACTAGTTATTGATTCTGTGTTCAGCCTGATGGATGAATGCGTGAAGGCAACAAGTGATTGCAGAAAGCCCGGCTCTGGCTGCCTGCCGACTCCTGGCAGGCCCACTGGCCGGAAAGCACCATTTTTGGTTTTGCCCTCATCGTTTTCGATCAGGATTCAATCCTAGATGGAGATCTGTTTGTCCTCGCCTTTCATTGGGACTTGCAGAAAAACCCACAGAACAATTTACAATCAAACTTAACCTTTCAGCCTGGCTGCTTGCATGACTGAGACTATCTGGGGGATGAAATTTGTGATTTATACCCAGAAGAAAAAAATCGGCATGTTAATAGTATGAAGGCACTTGTAGGAAGGGCTTAATTTATTTTGGAGATTAAATTCATTTTAGGAGCTTTAGAAGCATTGATTCATATTAAGGTAATAAATGTGCTAATTACAGTTTAATCGTTTCACCTCATTAAGCCACGACCACAAGACCTCTCATTAGTCACACCACCTTAGCGGGTAAGAATGATTTTAGGTGTTGTCCAAGGACTCCTGGAGTCAGTCAGCTGGCATACGGCTGAGCTGCCCTTGAACAGAATCAGAAGGTAGGTGATCTTTCTGGCAGCGTCCTTCTTCCAAAGTCCACTCCTACATGCCTTCATTGCCCATAGGTTTTCTGCTTTAACACCTCTGAAAGCTTTCCCTGATCCACCTTAGGAAGGGTCAAGTAAGTGAACTGTGCTTTATTAAGCCACCTGTAACTTGTACGTGGCACTTGCAATGACATTTAGGATTCCCTCCCTACCAGACTGTAATTTCTAGTCAGTACATTTTTATTGAATAAATTAATGCCTATTTGATGAAACTTATAAAAATGATGAATTCTATTTGGCCAATTTGAAAGTCATTAAAACTTAACAAGACAGTCAGCTCCTGGTGGATAAAGAGTAGGTCTTATTTAAGCTGCATCCTGGAAGCCCACACAGTATCTGGCACAATATTGTTGCTTAATTAATAATAGAAAGTTATGGTGATGATCTCTTAAACTCAGAGGAGCAAGCGCTAGTAGGAGAATTCTGACCTTGGATGAGAGTTGGCTTGGATGGGTATCTTCCAGGTGCCCCTTGGAGTCACATGGTTCCTTCTGGGACCCCACCTGACCCCACAAAGGGGACAATACTTGTGTGAACAACTCCCTTTGACTCATACCCACCAGAACCACAGCAAATATCTGTCACTGGCCATGTTCAGGGATGTGTGGAAGCTGCAGAGCCCTTCATCTGTGGACCATGAACTAACTTACTCCAGCATTCATGGAGTGACAACAGTGAGCTGTCATTATCAGAGCTCAGCATTACCAAAGAAGCAACGAGAGTGTTTTCCAGCACCAAGTGTGAAACGCTTGTCGCAGCTAGCTGGAATGGTCAAGTGCAGAAGTCAATTGTATCTGCTAGGCACCTTGAAAATGGAAAGAGCCATATAACGGAAGTTGTATAACAAACCTCCAGCTGCAGCCCATCCCTTGAAAATCCTTGTGGAAACTTTGTTCTGATGCTCCGTCGTTCCTGTCTCAGAAATTGTGAACAAACGGATTAAGGTGAACAATTAACAAGAAAACATTTCAGAACCTCTCCTCCCTCTAGAGGATGTAATTTGGCTGAGTGTTGTATATTTACTTGAGCTGATTGAAAGAGGGAAAAAGGAAATCATCTGGCACCATGCAAATCAGCCACTGAAGTGTCGAGAGGGTGTGATATTTTTACAAAACAGTCCAGCTCATCTACACTGTTGGTTTAGAAGAAAATATCCTTTCATTTTCATTCCTAAGTTAAAGGTTTGTTTTGGAAATGGAAGGAAGCTTCATGGCTTGCTGTTGTTCCCTGTTAACACTGACATGAGTGATAACAGAGAATCAAGAGACTCGTGTCTTGTGGGTTGGGGGAGAAATTGATGATGAATGGTCCCGCTTCTTCCCCCCGGCCCCCAAATTCTGTGATAAATGAAGCATTCTGTGTATATGTTTAGAATATAAACTCACAAAATGACTTGGTACCGTGAGGGAAAAGATAACATCCATCCTGGTTTAGAAATTCAGTTGATCTAATCATTTGCTTGTGGCCAGCTTCTGTTGACTAAAAATGCTCAGTCTCTCAGGTGGTTTCTCGCACTTTTCCTCCCTGAGATGGTGTATGGAATGGAGTGAGGCTTACACATGCCTTGCGTGGTGGGAAGTTGTTGGGATGCTTAGCAGTGCTTTGATCTTGGAGGTGATGACTTGTGTCCATTGGAAGCTACTCACTCTGCTAGGGCTTCAGCTGATGTCTCTGTCTGCCCAGGACCCAGACTGGACCTTATCTGAAGATGGATGGACCTTACCTGAAGATGGATTGTGACTTCCACTGGGCTGGACCCCCATGGAAGCCCTTCAGAGGCTACATCCCTGTTACTGCAACCTCCTCTGGTCAGCTCCCGCCCTGCAGACTTGGTCTTATATATAGAAGAGGAGCAAAACATAAACCCCCAAATATGCCTCTTTGGCATAAGGACTATCTTGAGTTGGTTATTATTTTTAAGAAACAGCAGACATGGGAAAATCTCTGAAAATTGAGTAGAAGTTAACGTTTTGTGAGAGATATTAGCATTTATAAAGGAAATCTTCCTTTATAAAGTTGTCTTTCTCTCTGTGTCAGGAAGAGGAGAATAACTAAATCTTTGGGAACTCTTATCAGTGGAGAAGGTACTTAAATCTGTGTAACAACCATACCCTTGTTCACCGTGCTTTGCCTGGTCACCTCCCATACTGGCCTGCCTTCTTCCCTAACAACTTCTTTTGTCTTCAGCTGGAGATGGTATATAAGGTGGTGGCTTGGGCCATTATGGAGAGTTACTCAGGTATACATGCTATTAAACTTCTCTTTGTTTTTCTCCTGCTAATCTGCCTTTTTATTTGGGGAGCAGAGGCATTGATGGTGTCACAGCCTAGAACCTAGAAAGGTAGAGGGAAAATTCTTTTTCCTCCCCAACAGTATTCCCCACTTGAACTGAGGAAAGCCCAGTCAAGATGTGCCCAAAGCCTGCTCATCTGACTATCCTCTGTGGCCAAGTTTACCTTGACATGGCAGCATCCTGGTTTGGTACAGGGAAGCTTATTCCTGGGGTTTTCTTCCAGACCCGCATGTGAGAGAGGAGGACACACCTTTCCTCTTCTTCCGATAGCCCCTCAGAGTGGACAGCAGGTTCTTGTCTTCCCTTGGTCACTGTGTTAATTGCCTGGGCTGCCGTAACAAAGTACTGTAAACTGGCGGCCTAAAGAACAGAAATGTTTTGTCTCTCAGTTTTGGGGCCTGGACTCTGAGATCACATGTATCGGCAGGCTTGGTTCCTTGTGAGGGCAGTGAGGGAAGACTCTGTCCCAGACCTCTCTTCTTGGCTTGTCAATGGCCATCTTTATGTTCGTTTGGCATTCTGCCCATATCGCTGTGTCCAAGTTTCCCCTTTTCATAAGGAAGCCAGTCATGTTGAATTAGGGCCTACCTAATGGATTCATTTTAACTTAATTACCATGGCAAAGCCCTTATCTTCAAATAAGGTCATATTCACAATAAATTGATGGATGAAGCCAGTAACGTTTGGAAGGAAGACACCTTGCTCTCTCATTTGCCAAGCTGATTTTTTTTCTCTTTTTAAAAAAATTTTTTATTTTTTATAAACATATATTTTTATCCCTAGGGGTACAGGTCTGTGAATCGCCAGGTTTACACACTTCACAGCACTCACCGTAGCACATACTCTCCCCAATGTCCATAACCCCACCCCCTTCACACAACCCCCCTCCCCCCAGCAACCCCCAGTTTGTTTTGTGAGATTGAGTCACTTGTGGTTTGTCTCCCTCCCAATCCCGTCTTGTTTCATTTATTCTTCTCCTACCCCCTTAACCCCCCATGTTGGATCTCAACTTCCTCATATCAGGGAGATCATATGATAGTTGTCTTTTTCTGCTTGACTTATTTTTCTAAGCATGATACCCTCTAGTTCCATCCATGTCGTCACAAATGGCAAGATTTCATTTCTTTTGATGGCTGCATAGTATTCCATTGTGTATATATGCCACATCTTCTTGATCCATTCATCTGTTGATGGACATCTAGGTTCTTTCCATAGTTTGGCTATTGTGGACATTGCTGCTATAAACATTTGGGTGCACGTGCCCCTTCGGATCACTACGTTTGTATATTTAGGGTAAATACCCAGTGGTGCAATTGCTGGGGCATAGGGTAGTTCTATTTTCAACATTTTTCCAGAGTGGTTGCACCAGCTTGCATTCCCACCAACAGTGTAGGAGGGTTCTCCTTTCTCCACATCCTCGCCAGCATCTGTCATTTCCTGACTTGTTAATTTTAGCCATTCTGACTGGTGTGAGGTGATATCTCATTGTGGTTTTTATTTGTATCTCCCTGATGCCGAGTGATATGGAGCACTTTTTCATGTGTCTGTTGGCCATCTGGATATCTTCTTTGCATAAATGTCTCTTTAGGTCTTCTGCCCATTTCTTGATTGGATTATTTGTTCTTTGGGTGTTGAGTTTGCTAAGTTCTTTATAGATTTTGGACACTAGCCCTTTATCTGATATGTCATTTGCAAATATCTTTTCCCATTCTGTCAGCTGTCTTTTGGTTTTGTTAACTGTTATCTTTGCTGTGCAAAAGCTTTTGATCTTGATAAAATCCCAATAGTTCATTTTTGCCCTTGCTTCCCTTGCCTTTGGCAATGTTCCTAGGAAGATGTTGCTGCGGCTGAGTTCGAAGAGGTTTCTGCCCATGTTCTCCTCAAGGATTTCGATAGATTCCTTTCTCACATTGAGGTCCTTCATCCATTTTGAGTCTATTTTCATGTGTGGTGTAAGGAAATGGTCCAATTTCATTTTTATGCATGTGGCTGTCCAATTTTCCCAACACCATTTATTGAAGAGGCTGTCTTTTTTCCATTGGACATTATTTCCTGCTTTGTCAAAGATTAGTTGACCACAGAGTCAAGGGTCTATTTCTGGGCTCTCTATTATGTTCCATTGATCTGTGTATCTGTTTTTGTTCCAGTACCATGCTGTCTTGATGATGCCAGCTTTGTAATAGAGCTTGAAGTTCGGAATTGTGATGCCACCAACTTTGGCTTTCGTTTTCAATATTCCGTTGGCTATTCGAGGTCTTTTCTGGTTCCATATAAATTTTAGGATTGTTTGTTCCATTTTTTTGAAAAAAATGGATGGGATTTTGATAGGATTGCATTGAATGTGTAGATTACTTTAGGTAGCATAGACATTTTCACAATATTTATTCTTCCAATCCAGGAGCATGGAACATTTTCCCATTTCTTTGTGTGTTCCTCAATTTCTTTAATGAGTACTTTATAGTTTTCTGAGTATAGATTCTTAGCCTCTTTGGTTAGGTTTATTCCTAGGTATTTTATGGTTTTGGGTGCAATTGTAAATGAGATTGACTCCTTAACTTCTCTTTCTTCTATCTTGTTGTTGGTGTAGAGAAATGCAACTGATTTCTGTGCATTGATTTTATATCCTGACACTTTACTGAATTCCTGTACAAGTTCTAGCAGTTTTGGAGTGGAGTCTTTTGGGTTTTCCACATATAGTATCATATCATCTGCGAAGAGTGATAGTTTGACTTCTTCTTTGCCGATTTGGATGCCTTTAATTTCCTTTTGTTGTCTGATTGCTGAGGCTAGGACTTCTAGTACTATGTTGAATAGCAGTGGTGATAATTGGCATCCCTGCCGTGTTCCTGACATTAGCAGAAAAGCTTTCAGTTTTTCTCCATTGAGAATGATATTTACGGTGGGTTTTTCATAGATGGCTTTGATAATATTGAGGTATGTGCTCTCTATCCCTACACTTTGAAGAGTTTTGATCAGGAAGGGATGCTGTACTTTGTCAAATGCTTTTTCAGCATCTATTGAGAGTATCATATGGTTCTTGTTTCTTTTTTTATTGATGTGTTGTATCACATTGACTGATTTGCGGATGTTGAACCAACCTTGCAGCCCTGGAATAAATCCCATGGCGGTTGTGGTGAATGATCCTTTTAAGGTACTGTTGAATCCTATTGGCTAGTATTTTGATGAGAATTTTCGCATCTGTGTTCATCAAGGATATTGGTCTCTAGTTCTCTTTTTTGATAGGATCCTTGTCTGGTTTTGGGATCAAGGTGATGCCGGCCTCATAAAATGAGTTTGGAAGTTTTCCTTCCATTTCTATTTTTTGGAACAGTTTCAGGAGAATAGGAATTAGTTCTTCTTTAAATGTTTGGTAGAATTCCCCCAGGAAGCCGTCTGGCCCTGGGCTTTTGTTTGTTTGGAGATTTTTGATGGCTGTTTTAATCTCCTTACTGGTTATGGGTCTGTTCAGGCTTTCTATTTCTTCCTGGTTCAGTTGTGCATCCATTTCTTCCGGATTGTCAAATTTGTTGGCGTAGAGTTGCTCATAGTATGTTCTTATAATTGTCTGTATTTCTTTGGTGTTAGTTGTGATCCCTCCTCTTTCATTCATGATTTTATTTATTTGGGTCATTTCTCTCTCTCTCTCTTTTTTTTTTTTTTTTGATAAGTCTGGCCAGGGGTTTATCAATCTTATTAATTCTTTCAAAGAACCAACTCCTAGTTTCATTGATTTGTTCTATTGTTTATTTTGGTTTCTATTTCATTGATTTCTGCTCTGATCTTTATGATTTCTCTTCTCCTGCTGGGTTTAGGGTTTCTTTCTTGTTCTTTCTCCTCCATTGTGTTTTCATATTTGTTTCCATAAGTTTTTTCAATTCTTCATTAATTCCCTGGTTGACCCATTCATTCTTTAGAAGGATGCTGTTTAGTCTCCATGTATTTGGGTTCTTTCCAAATTCCTCTGGTGATTGAGTTCTACCTTCAGAGCATTGTGGTCTGAAAATATGCAGGGAATGATCCCAATCTTTTGATACTGGTTGTGACCTGATTTAGGACCGAAGATGTTATCTTTTCTGGAGAATGTTCCATGTGCACTAGAGAAGAATATGTATTCCATTGCTTTGGGATGAAATGTTCTGAATATATCTGTGATGTCCATCTGGTCCAGTGTGACATTTAAGGTCTTTATTTCCTTGTTGATCTTTTGCTTCAATGATCTGTCCATTTCAGTGAGGGGAGTGTTAAAGTCCCCTACTATTATTGTATTATTGTTGATGTATTTCTTTGATTTTGTTATTAATTGGTTTATATAGTTGGCTGCTCCCACATTGGCGGCATAGATATTTAAAATTGTTAGATCTTCTTGTAGGACAGATCCTTTGGGTATAATATAGTGTCCTTCCTCATCTCTTATTATAGTCTTTGGCTTAAAATCTAATTGATCTGATATAAGGATTGCCACTCCTGCTTTCTTCTGATGTCCATTAGCATGGTAAATTCTTTTCCACCCCCTCACTTTAAATCTGGAGGTGACTTCGGGTTTAAAATGAGTTTCTTGTAGGAAACATATAGATGGGTTTTGTTTTTTTATTCATTCTGATACCCTGTGTCTTTTGATTGGGGCATTTGGACCATTAACATTCAGGGTAACTATTGAGAGATATGAATTTAGTGCCATTGTATTGCCTATAAGGTGACTGTTACTGTATATTGTCTCTGTTCCTTTCTGATCTACTGCTTTTAGGCTCTCTCTTTCCTTATAGGACCCCTTTCAATATTTCCTATAGAGCTGGTTTGGTGTTTGCAAATCCTTTCAGTTTTTGTTTGTCCTGGAAGATTTTATTCTTTCCTTCTATTTTCAATGATAGTCTAGCTGGATATAGTATTCTTGGCTGCATGCTTTTCTCGTTTAGTGCTCTGAATATATCATGCCAGCTCTTTCTGGCCTGCCAGGTCTCTGTGGATAAGTCTGCTGCCAATCTAATATTTTTACCATTGTATGTTATAGATTTCTTTTCCCGGGCTGCTTTCAGGATTTTCTCTTTGTCACTAAGGCTTGTAAATTTTACTATTAGGTGACGGGGTGTGGACTTATTATTATTGATTTTGAGGGGGTTTCTCTGCACCTCCTGGATTTTGATGCTTGTTCCCTTTGCCATGTTAGGGAAATTCTCTCCAAAAATTCTCTCCAGTATACCTTCTGCTCCCCTCTCTCTTTCTTCTTCTTCTGGAATCCCAATTATTCTATGTTGTTTCATCTTATGGTGTCACTTATCTCTCAAATTCTCCCCTCATGGTCCAGTAGCTCTTTGTCCCTCTTTTGCTCAGCTTCTTTATTCTCTGTCATTTGGTCTTCTTTCTTTCTTTTTTTTTTTTTAAAGATTTTATTTATTTATTTGACAAAGAGAAATCACAAGTAGATGGAGAGGCAGGCAGAGAGAGAGAGAGAGGGAAGCAGGCTCCCCGCTGAGCATAGAGCCCAACGTGGGACTCGATCCCAGGACCCTGAGATCATGACCTGAGCCGAAGGCAGCTGCTTAACCCACTGAGCCACCCAGGCGCCCCTGTCATTTGGTCTTCTATATCGCTAATTCTTTCTTCTGCCTCATTTATCCTAGCAGTGAGAGCCTCCATTTTTTATTGCACCTCATTAATGGCTTTTTAAATTTCAACTTGGTTAGATTTTAGTTCTTTTATTTCTCCAGAAAGGGCTTTTATATCTCCCAAGAGGGTTTCTCTAATATCTTCCATGCCTTTTTCGAGCCTGGCTAGAACCTTGAGAATCGTCATTCTGCACTCTAGATCTGACATATTACCAGTGTCTGTACTGATTAGGTTCCTAGCCTTCGGTACTGCCTCTTGTTCTTTTTTTTTGTGGTGAATTTTTCCGCCTTGTCATTTTGTCCAGATAAGAGTATGTGAAGGAGCAAGTAAAATACTAAAAGGGTGTCAACAACCCCATGAAAATATGCTTTAACCAAATCAGAAGAGATCCCAAATCGTGAGGGGGGAGAAAGGGGATAAAAAGAGGTTCAGAAAGAAAGAAAAAAAAGAAAAGAAAGAAAAGAAATAATTAAAAAAAGAAAACAAAGAAAAAGTATAAAAAAGAAATATATATATATATTAGATAAACTAGTTCAAAAACGTTAAAAAAGAAAAGGGTAAAAGTTAAAAAAAATTTAGCAGAAGAAGAGAAAAAAACTTGAAAAAGAAAAAAAATTAAATTAACTGCAAGACTAAAGAATCATGGGGAGAAAGCCATGAGTTCCATGCTTTGCTTTCTCCTTCTCTGGAATTCCGCTGCTCTCCTTGGTATTGAAACTACACTCCTTGGTAGGTGAACTTGGTCTTGGCTGGATTTCTTGTTGATCTTCTGGGGGAGGGGCCTGGTGTAGTGATTCTCAAGTGTCTTTGCCCCAGGCGGAATTGCACGGCCCTTACCAAGGGCCAGGCTGAGTAATCCGCTCAGGTTTGCTTTCGGGAGCTTTTGTTCCCTGAGCTCCTTCTGTAGAGTTCTGGAGGACGGGAATAAAAATGGCGGCCTCCCAGTCTCTGGCCCGGAGGAGCCAAGAGCTCAGGGCCCCACTCCTCATTGCACCCTCAGAGAATAGCGCCCAATTATTCCTGCGCTCCGAGCTCACCGAGACTGCAAGGAGACTGCGACCGGTTCAAGGTAACCTCAAGCTGTGAGCGTACTCCTCGGCTCTGTCTCTGTAGCCGGCTTCCCCGTTCTAATACCTGTAAGCTCTGCGACACTCAGACACTCCCGATTCTTCTGTGACCCTGCGGGACCTGAGGCCACGCTGACCCTGCATGGGCTTCACCCCAGTTTAGTCTCTGGAGCGATGTCCCTCAGCAGAACAGACTTTTAAAATTCCTGATTTTGTGCTCCGTTGCTCCACCGCTTGCCAGGAGCCGGCCCCTCCCCCCCGCGGTCTATCTTCCCATCGCTTTGGATTCACTTCTCCGCCAGTCCTACCTTTCGGAAAGTGGTTGATTTTCTGTTTCTAGAATTGCTGTTCTTCTTCTCTTTGAGCTGCCATTAGATTTGTAGGTGTTTGCAATCTTTAGATAAGCTATCTAGCTGATCTCCTGCTACCTGAAGTAGTCTCAGCCTGCTATGTCTCTGCCATCTTGACTCCTCCCCTCTGCCAAGCTGATTTTTAATCAAGTATTTATTGAAACCCATAGATCTTGAATTACCATAATATTGACTGAAGAGAGAATCTGGTGTCAGTTTGGAAAGAAAAAGACATGAAATCAGAAAACAAAAAATGTAATTCAGGGGAGGAATTGATTCCAGAAGCTCAAGAAGTAATTTCAACTTAAGACAAAATGTTAAACACAGATTGAAGAGAGGTGGTTGTAAGGCCTGATCCATCTTCTCTTCTGCCTCCCCCTCCTTCCTTGACTCTCTTCTTCCCACCCC
This sequence comes from Mustela putorius furo, assembly GCF_011764305.1. NCBI lineage: Eukaryota > Metazoa > Chordata > Mammalia > Carnivora > Mustelidae > Mustela > Mustela putorius. Next base: position 670,776 of record NW_025421577.1, read on the forward strand.
TTCTCTCTCTTTATTTTTCCTTCTGCAGCGCCTGTCTGCAGGCCCTACAACAGAGGATGGAACAATTAGTACTTGGATTAACAGCATGTGAACTGAAAGGGATCTGATGCATTGGAGCTAACTAAAATTTGTGTTGCTTTTGGTTTCCATTTTTGTTTAAAAGATGTTATTGCACCAATCGGGGATGCCAGTCTGGCTTAGTTGCTGAAGTGTGCGACTCTTGATCTCAGGGTTGTACGTCTGAGCCCCATGTTGAATGTGGAGATTACTTAAAAATAAAATCTTAAAAAAATATGATATTGCGCTATCAAAAGAAAAGTTTTGCTCCTATTAGTATCCCTTTTATTCTGACTTTACTACAACAAATTTCATTTTTCTGTAACATGCTCTTGGCAGACCCATATACATAAGTGTTTCCATGAAACTGTAAGCTCGGGCCACATACCAGATATATCTTCTGATTCATTATGTCACAAAGATATCCCATGACACAACATAATTGAAATCATAATCACTTCTGGTATTTGCATAATGTCACAACACACTGATTTCTCCTAATTTACTTAACCATTTTCTTTTTGGCACAATTTGATAGTACCTAGTTCTGCAGTTTAATGACAAGAACAGTCCTTGAACATCTAGGCTGCTTCCCCACATTGAACTGGTGGGCTAAGACACGTTCCTGGCAGTGGGATTCCGGGGTCAATCATTATAAACACTTCCGTGGCCCCCAATAATTAATTTAATTGGAAAATGAATACTGAGTTTTCCAAAGAAACTGTCACACAGATAAAATTGTACCATGTTGCTGGTTTTGAAATTGAAGATGAGCTATTCTGAATTACACTCATACTATATAAATCGAGGCTTCTGAGTACACGTATGCCAAATTTGTCAGTCTTCTGACAAATAGTGTGTTCTTAGCTTAGAGAGCTACAGGATTATCCTTGAGGGCAGGATTTCTGCAGCACCTCTGATCCCTTTCAGTCCCAGGGACATTCTTAGCCCACCAGGAGCGCTGACAAGTGCATGTAGCTGGATCCTGCCTGTGTGAGGTGGGGCATGGGAGGAGGGGTGGTGCTGCTAGTGTACTAATGTCTTTTTCCAGAATATTTCTGTGGGCGGAAGGAGTAGGTAGTGTTGTCAAGGCCTGAGAAACAGGACCCAGCTGCTTCTCAGAGCTCTCTGAGGAGACGGGAGGTTTCCTTGTGGGCTGCTGTCTTTCCTCTTTCAGACGAAGCCACAGTCCAAGTATCTCTCTAATGGAGTTCTCTGGAAGAACAGAGGTTTGGTTTTCTCACTGCAGCCTGCTGCCAACTCTCAGATACTTTCAACAGCTGGCAGGGCTGCCAACAAATGTGTCCAGAGATGGATTTGAAAGAGACGGAAGATAGAAATGGCTCTTCTTTGCCTGCCTCCGTCCCTCCTTCCCTCCCTCCATTCCTTCCTTTACTTTCTATTTTATCTTTTTCTTTTTTTAAGCATTAGAAAACTCAGAACAGTTTTCTTTATGGGAAGAGCCAACTCTGTGCTGCACACTTTAGAACAAGGTATGTCGCTCTATAAGGAGCCGTGAGAATGTTCCGGCTTCCAGGCCCCTCCCCAGAGCTGGGTGCCGGCAGCTCCTCACGCTCTCTCTCCCAGCCTTTACCAGTTAAGATTAACTTAACCTGGAAGCCAGCATGAGGCCAGCGAGTGATGAAGGCAGGAGCTTGGACTCACAGTATGATACGTGCTTTCTAATTAGCTGTGGAAGGAGGATGCTGTTGTTCATCTTGAAGTGATAGGTAATGAGGCTGGGCTTGGCTCTATTAAGGAAGCAACAATGTCTTATTCTGGAAGTGGTTCCAGGTTGGACGGGGATGGCCATATCCCCTGTGTACATTGTAAGCCATATTGAAATAGGCATAGAACAATGCACATAGGAAGCCCTTGATAACAATGAGGCACAATGGAATACAGTTCAACAATAGAAATAACAAACTACTAAGACATGCTGCCACATAGAGAAACCTTCAAAACACTATGCTAAGAGGAAAAAAAAAAAAGCTAGGAAAGACCACATGCTATATGAGATTTCTAAAAAAGAAAAGGAAAAAATAGAGATAAAAAGCCTATCAATGATGACCTCAGGCTGGGGTGGGAAGATTGAATACAAATGGTCACAACAGTACTTTTTCAGGTGATGGAAGTATTCTAGAACTGGATGGTGGTGATGTTGCATAACTCTATACATTTATTAAGAATAATTGTAGTACTATCTGAAAAGATATATGCATCCTGATGGTCACTGCAGCATTATCTACAATAGCCAAGATATGGAAGCAGCCCAAGTGTCTATTGACAAATGAATGGATAAAGAAGATATGGCGTAGATATACAATGGAATATTACTCAGCTGTGAAAAAGAATGAAATCTTGCCATTTGCAATGACATAGATGGATCTAGAGCATGTAATGCTAAGTGAGAAAAGCCAGACAGAGAAAGGCAAATACTGTATGATTTCACTTATATGTGGACTCTAAAAACAAAACAAAAAAATGAACAAGCAAACAAAACAAAACAGACTCTGGAATACAAAGAACAAGCTGGTGGTGGCCAGAGGGGTGGTGGTGGGGGAGTGGGAGAAAACAAAGTTCAGGGATAAAATAATTAAGTAACAGAGATTAAAAGTATAGCATACAGAATATAGTCAATAATTGTATAACATATAGTGACAGATGGTCACCACACTTACTGTGTTGAGCACCGCAAAATGTCTAGGCTTATTGAATCACCATATTATACACCTAAAACTAATATAACATTGTATGCCAGCCATACTTCAATAATAAATTTTTTAAAAATTATCATGTGCCATTATAATGAGTACATTTCTATGGAATCCAAAGTATACGTCAATAAAGCTGTCACAAAAAGTTAAAAAAAAAAAAAAGCAAACTTAAGCTTCTCAGATGAAGAAGGTGTTACATCCATAAAGCTATGGATCCTGAAGTGAGAACACAGAACTTTGAAGAAAGGCTACTTAGCGACCATGAAGACAAAGCACATGTTTGGAAAAGCTACATATATTTCTTTAGCCAGCACTGGAAGTCAGAACATGAGGGGGGAGTATCTACAAAGTGCCGAGGGGAAGAATGTGAACCATAATTCTATATCAAGCCAAATAATTACTAATAGTGGGAGTGAAATAAAAACACTTGAAGTCATCTAAGGTCTTTGAAAGGTTGTCCCCACAGGTTTTGCCTGAAAAATGACCAGAGGTTGTATTCCTGTTAGCAGCAATGAGACTCTGGCAGCAAGAAGTATTATTCAAGGTGTAATAGTGAGGGAAGGTAAGTAAAATGTACTTTTGCTTAGAAAACATTCTTCTATTAGAAATATCAGCCTTGATTTGCAGATAACATCCATGTGGTGTGTAGAGGTGAAGTACCTGCATGTCCGTGTGAGGGAGATCAAAAGAGTGTTAAAGATCCTGGGAGAGCTCAGTCCGGGAAGCTGGTTGAGCCACCCAGAATTACCACCTTCTGTCAATAAGAAGTGACCTAATATTGGCGATATTCACATAATATTCACATAGTTCAACCAAAGCAATACCTATTTACTCTATAAAAGTACCTGTGAAAAAAGTAGCAATGGAATAGAGTTCAGATCAATGGAGGGGGAAGGGGTATTTCACAGGTAAGGAAGCAGGGATGTTGAGGCTGCCTTGGGTTGGAGCCCTGGCCTGGCTGATGCCAGGACCCGCGACTTCACTGGCGCGACCCCTCTGGTGCCGGATGCCCACCCTAGGAGTCCAGGATGGATGCTGAACCTTCCCACCAGAAGCTGATACACCTTCTAGCCTCTAGGGGACCTTCTACTTCTCAACTCTCTGCTCTCCCAGGAACAAAAACTCAAACCCGTGTTAGGTATAAAATGGAATCTGCGACCACAGGACCCCTGGCCCACTTCTACCCCCGCCTCCCTACCCCACCCCTGTACAACAGGTGGGACTTCAGGTTGGAGGAGCTGAGGGATGGTCAGCCTCTGTCCTGGGCTCTCAGGCCAGTGCTCTGATCAGGGAGGGCCAGGCTCTGGTTTGGGAGGAGGGAGCCCTCCAGCCCCCACCCCCAGCCCAACCAGGAAAAGCCAAATGGAGGTCAGAGTGGGGTCCAGAACAAAGTGGCCTGGGTGCTGCTGAGGAGGCTTCTGCTCTGGACCAAAAGGGGCTCAAGGGGGCTCACCCCAAGTGCATTAGCTGGGGCTCTCCAGAGAACAAAGCAAGAGGACATGCAGAGGTGAGGTAGAGAGAGTCTGAGACTATAAGGAATTGGCCTACATGACTCTGGAGCGGGGATGTCCACCATCTGCAGTGTGGAGACCCAGGGAAGAGTTTGTGTGGCAGCTTGAGGCTGAAGGCTGGCTGGAGGCAAAACCTGTCTTTTTCTCTTGAGGCCTTCTTGGACTGATTGAATGGCCCACCTTCCGCGCATTTCACTGTTAACCTCACCTACAAGATACCTTCCTACTGACATCTAGACTCAGGTTTGACCCAGTATCTGCCTGCTATGGCCTAGCCAGGTCCATACATAAAATGAACCATCACTTGACAGGTGGGCCTGCTCGTGTGGGAAAAGGACAACCCAGGCCCTGACACGAATACACAGGGCACACAGCTCTGCCCCTTCTCTCCCTTCCTCCCTGCCTTTTCTGAAATAACACCATAAATGTCCTCTAACCCTGTCGTTCTGAGGAGGTAGTTTGGTGGTGTGCAAAGTCCATGGGATTTGAAGACTGTCAGACCTGGCTTTCGATCCATGCTCCATCATTTAGCAATTGTTAAAAAGTCTTAAGTAAGCAAACCTCTCCAAGAATCAGGTTCTTGAGCATAAATTGAGAGGCTCTAGTGAGATAACGTGGGTGGGCCCTGGCACATATTAGCAATCAGCCAATACTGGCTTCTCCACTTGTGTGAGGCAAGAATAGGGAGGGCTCTCGGGGGCCCAGGGCGGGGTCCATGAACATTATTTGGCCGTTTCAAAGCAAAAGATAACAAATGGACTTGTTGACTCAGGTGACACAAATGCTGGTCTTTGGGGATGAATACAATTTCTTTGGATGCTTTCTTTGCAATGGTCTGTGTTCCCATGGGATGTGTACCCCGGACAGCAGAGAGAACGAATGGAGACTGCCAGGTTAGTAGGCGAGCTTTGCCCGTAACTGGCAGTGTGGTCTCAGCTAAGCCACTTTTTTTTTGGGGGGGGGGTGCATACCTCTGTAAGGTGAGGGGTTTGGGACTCGGTCTTAATTTCCTTTTCAGCTGTAATGCCTCACGATTCTACACACCAGTGTTTGCCTGCTAAGATGTACAAAAAGGTGTGTCATTTTATACTTGGTGTCAAGCTGTGTTTAGGCAATTTACAATGTGGCATGACTCAGCCATGGGGCTGGATAGCTTACAGCTGGGATGTCAGTCATTCCTGAGAGCAAACGCCTGGTTTTTCATGAATTTTGCTTCTTAGTGCTCTTTTCTTGTGTATTGATGCCCCTTCCGCTCCCTAACTTCCTTTAGTCTGTACATAACCAGAGTCTAGATTCTACTAGAATTTTGGATTCTTCAGAAATTAATTTTCAGCTTATTGGGAGCTTCTGAAGGTTACACCTTTTTTTTTTTTTTTTTTTTGGATCTTGCAGAATCATTTCCCTCCCTCCCCAAAAATCTTGTCAGTTTTTAATTTGAAATCACAAATTCAGCATTATGAAGTAGAGAGTATTTTTCTCCGAGAGAGGAATACCAGGCATCTCATCTTATTCTATAAGAGTTTAAAATCCAAGGACGTTTGTTTGAGAGGTCTCTGTTTCTGAAGTAGCCAGGATTCAGCCTTGCTATCCCATGGTTGGGGCAGGGTCCGTCAGGCAGTCCCAGGTTGGGACAAGCTGTCTGAGAGGAGGACGTGCCCGTGGCTTGAAGGGGCCGCTTCTTCCCTACATTACTCCTGCTCACGTGTTATGCTTCAGAGAGACAATCCCCAGGCCACAGAGTGACAAGCATGGACACTTACAACCATGGTAAGTGAGGTGTAGACTCAGTTGGATCTCTTTCTTCTTCTTTTCTGTATTCCATTCTCTCTAAAAGAAAAAAAAAACAAACATGGAACTAGTATTAACACCTGCTTCTAACTGTGTGGCCCTAAGGATGTCACTCAACTTCCCTAGACATCAGTTTCCTTATGTGCGAACGAGAGCAAGGGACTAATCCGAGAACAGCAAATACGCCACCCACCTGTGACCAGCTGCCCAACTCATGCGAGGAGCAGGCATCGCTAATGAATGATAACACGACTGGCTACATAATGATTAATTGATGAGCACAGTAAAGGGCATCTGTTTGCCATTCTTGCCTGAAATGATGTGTAAGGTCTGGGAAGGCAGTCTGTTTGAAATGTCAGAAAGTGGAATCGGTTGTCAGTCGGCCAGACTCTCGTCTACCTAGATTTAGGGAAGTCCTACTGGAAGGAAAGGGAATGGCTAAAATGACCTTAAAATTCCCCAAGGTATCTATGATCCTGTAGCCATTGAACTCAACTAAGCCAACATCTATTCAACATCTACTGGGATCAAAACGCTCTGCTAGGTGACAGTGGAAGGCAAGAGAGACGAATGGCCGCGAGAGACGAAACATCGACTAGAGGAAGCAGATAGAATGGGAAGGCATGAATGGCCCTTTAGGCAAACGTGGGAAATGATATCGTCCCCTGTTCTGAAGGTCTTCAGTACAAAATCTGGCTTAGTCCTCTCCCCAGCTATTCCAGGACGTATTTTATCTCTCTTTCCAGGATGAGGAAACTGAGACCTGGGGACATTAAGAAAATTCTCTACGGTCACACAACTAGCCAGTAGCCAGCCAGGATTAAAATTCAGGTCCTCAGGCTCTGGGTTGGGATTCTAAGGAGGGTTTGGGTCACCGTTACAGAAGGTGGACCCCTGTCTTGGGAGGTAAGAATGATTTTAATAGGCAAGAGACTAAGGTCTTCCAGGGAACAGAGCCAGCTTTGAGGGAGCCTGGTAAGCTCCAGGTGCTCCCGACTGACCACGATCTCATATCCTGTTCACCACCAACATTCCTGAGCAGGGACAGAGTTCCTGGGCCAAGCAGAAGCTCAAGGATGTTGGTTCTATACTGGTTGGTGGGATAAATCATAAGGTACATGCCATGGGCAGTAAGGTTGGGGGCACCACTCCTGTAGGACTGGCTGACATCACTGAAGGGTGAGAATTCAGGTGTTAATGTGATGGGGGCAGATAGCACAGGAGGCTGGTAGAGTTTGTCTGTGTCAGAGGAAAGGAGGAGACCCCAAGGTGTCTATGGGACTAGGGGAATGATGCAAGCTTGTAGGGGAGCCGGGGTGTGGGTGGGCAAACTGAAGGCTGCTGTTGGGGGTCTGGGTGATGGAGAAGATGGGACACACACACACAGACACACACATGCACATTTCTCTGTCCCAGTCTGACACTGTTCTCCAAATCATTCAATGACTCACTGAAATATGCTTTAGGGCCATGAGATCTGACTCCACAATGTAGTAGTTCATCGGATTTACTAAACAGAATTGGATCCAACCATATACGACCTTGCAGTTATCGAGTAATGGAGACAGTATGTAAAGGTAGGTAGATACACACAGGAACAAAGCAAGAGGGTCATGCTAACCAGGTAGCCCTTCTAGAAGGTGCAGACCCTTGCCTCTGATCCCAGAGTTGTTGACCTCAAACAGCACATTACCAAAGCATTCAGGGAAAAGATCCTATCCAAACACACAGTTGAAGCCAGGAAGCAGTGAGCCAGTGTAGGGATAAAGGCACTGTGAAAAATGGTCAGAATCCACAACGGGAGCAGAGAAAACCTACGGGCTCAGCAGCCCCAGCCCAGTCACCACACTGAACTCAGTTCTTGCCGTGGGAAACCACAACCAGGGCCTAGGAACAGGTTCGGCCCTGGGACTGGTTTCCTGGCAACACCAACCTGTGGAGGCGGTCACATGGGTATGACGCGGACAGGGCTTTCTTGTGCCCTTACTTCCCTGCTGTGTGACTTGGGCACCATTCAAGGCCTGAGAACCTCGATCTCTTCATCTGGAACAGGGGGATATTAGGGGCCATTCCTCAGAGCAATAATCAGGGCTCCGTAAGCGTGAGCTACGGTCATCTTCGCGTCGGACTCATCGCAAGTCTGCGGCATCCGCAGAGATGGCCGCTTCAGAGCTCCGATGATTTCAGGTGGAATCTTCATCCCTTAGACTTTGGTTCCTTTGTGGTAGATTTGGACAGGAATCTTGCAAGTCATTTACCCTCACCTCCAGAAAGAATTCAGAGTATAATGTGTGTGTTTCCATTTGTATTTCCTACACAGAGCGGAGCCTCCCCACTAGGAGTCAGTGCGTGACACACACAGAAATCAGGCAACAGCGAGTCCCGCCCAGGCAGCAGGTGGGCAGCGTTCAGGGTGGGTGGTGGTGGAAGGCACGGGAGGCTCCGCGGGGCACAGGCCCTCTGAGTCATGGGGAGCCTTTTCAGTAACATTCAGGCGACTGTTTATTCCCGGGGAGATCTAGGGCAGGAGAGGGAGAGAGAGAGGGGGTGGGAGCGTTGGAGAGAAGAGAGATCTTATACTCCCCTAGCACAAACAAGTCTGCAGTACAAACATTGATGGTGAGCCATGCCTTCTTACATTCTAGGATTTAGACAAAAATGTGCTGCTCTGTAGCAGCAGAGCAGAGCTCGCCAGAACTATGGAGATTGTGGTGAGGAAAATTCTAGAGTTAGGGGCGCCTGGGTGACTTAGTCATTCAACGTCCGCCTTTGGCTCAGGTCATGATCTCAGGGTCCTGGGATCGAGCCCCACATTGGGCTCCCCCCCACTCACATTTCCTCTGCTTGTGCTCCCTTTCTCACTGTGTCTCTCTCTGTCATATAAATAAGTAAAATCTTAAGAAAGAAGGAAAGAAAAAGAAAGAGAAAGAAAAAGAAAGAAAGGAAATTCTAGATTTAGCTTGAAGACCTCTCCTGGTAGTAAGGCTCTAGTTGCTGGACTTTCGCTGCTGTCAGCCGTTCTAATGCATCTATCAGAGCAGGTTCAGCTCCTTTGCTCCTGGGAGCCAGAGGGGACACGAGGAGGGGAGGTCCTCAGTCAGCAGATCCCTCCAGGCCACAGGGAGGGAGAACAGCAGCTTCCCGCCTCCCTTCTTTCCTTCCTCTGTATCTGCTGGGATAGTTCTGGCTACTAGCTTCCAGCCCATTTCCCAGCTGGGCGGGGATCTGGCCCCTTACCCCAGTCTAGAGGGTTGGGTCACTGAACTCCTTGGCCATGTTTTGCCTGCTGCTTCTCTATGGGGTCTGAGCCCTGCTCCCAGTGGTCCTTACAGTAGTGTATGGACAGAACTTTCTGGCTTCTGACCTTTGTTCTTCTGTGGCACCAAGACCCCTTGGCCATGCCCTATACCTCTTCCCAAAGGCTTGGTAGGGCAGGTCTGGGTGTCAACAGCAGCCTAGGGTGTGATTTTAGGTTTGCTACTGCCCTTGGATTCAGTGATGGCAACTGGCCTCCCTGCTTGACAAAGCGGCCCTCTGTGTTCAGGTTAGTGCCTTCTACCCTGTTTTGATGGATCTTTGGAATAAGTCCTTGTGTGTGCCTTGGATTAATCCAGACTTAGCTTTTGCAAAAAAGAAAGAGGGTTCATACTGGTTCAGTCGGCAGATGTTCTGCTCCCAGATAAGTCTCTCCCTCAGGTGTGATGAGGGCTTCAAAGGGGACTAAGACACAGTTCCCAGTTGTGGGAGAGGTTGCAGTGTAAATTGGGGGGCTAAGAGGTGGTTTGGCCCTTTGTTCCTGGGGAATTCCAGCTCGTACCAGCTGGAGGAGGCTGCATGGTGATGGAGTGAGTGAGTGCACAGGGCTGACCGCAGCAAACTTGGGAAGCGAAAGACATTGTCTTCAGTTCGTCTCAAGGGGATCAGGTTTGAGCCTGGGTTCTGCTACTGACTTTGAGCAATTCACACATCTTTTCTGAGATTCTGGCTCTTCATCCATGACATGGAGAATGTATCTCCCTTACACAGTGGTCAGGATAAAATGCAGAACGTGAAAACACTTTGGAATCATATAATCCTATACAAGTAGCAGATAGAAGTGATATAATGACCTTCCTCCTTCCCGTTCCCAAGCTCTTCCTCCCAGTCCAACACACCATTCTTCCATGTGCTCAGCACCCATAATTCTTTGGGAATCTTCTCCAGATCTTTCCCTTTTGGGGAAGAACCTATTTCTCATTTCTACTCCAAACCTCCTCTAACTGACAAAGAACAGAGGATCAGATAAACTAATTTACATGAAGGTGTATATGAGTCTACTAGAGCTGCTATAACAAAATACTGCAGACCGGGCTGCTTAAACAACAGCGCCTTATTTTATCACAGTTCTGGAGGCTGGAAATCCAAGATCAAGGTGCTGGTGGGGCTGGTTTCCTCTGAGACCCCTCCCTCTCCCTGGCATGCAGATGGCATGTCCCACAGTCTTTTCTCTGTGTTCATGCTCCCCTGGTGTCTCTTGGGTGTCCAGGTATCCTCTATCTTCTCATGAAGATGCCAGTCAGATTGGATTAGGATCCAACATAAAATGTCACTGAAATTTAATTCCTTCTTTAAAAGTCCATCCTCTAAACATAGCCACATTTTGGGCCTCCGTGGATTAGAGCTTCAACATAAGACTTTTGGGAAACACAGTGGAGTCCGTAACAAGGAGTTAAGGATCAACGATCTCCCCCTTGCTTGCTTGCACCCTTGAGGAGGATGCTGAAGGAAGAATTGTAGAGGAAAGGAGGGCTGGATGCAGGATGGTAGATTCTAGCATCTCATGACCAGTTGGGTGGAGGGGGGTGGATTTTTGGCTGGGAATTTTCTTGGCATCCTTCACAGACCAACATATAGGCAGCCACCTGCTCTGCCCATGAAACACGGCTGGCGCTGGGTAGATGGACTGCATTTCATTTTCTTCCTGGATTCCAAAGAAATAACATACTCTCACCTCCCTGCCTCTAAGGAACACCAGTATTTTTTAAATAGTTCCTTGAACAGCAGCTGTTTCAGCCCTGTCTGGAGAATTGAGCCGCCAGCCTTGCCAACAGTTGAGTACTACAGGGAGAGGCATTATGTGAGTCTGAAAAGGAAGAACTCCAAAGTGTTCAGCAGAAGGGCACAGCTCTGAACCAGCCACCACTTCTCCCAGTCATTAAGCCAGACCCGCTCCAGCGGCAGTGAGTGGGGGAGATAGATTACATGCTGTGGTTTGGGGGGCGAAGCAAGAGAAAAGGCAAGAGACCGGCTCCTGCCTTAGGTCACTCAGAGACTCAGTGTTAGAATCTGGCTACATTGTTGGCAGAAAACAGCCAGCCGAGCCCAGCAGGGACCAGTGTCCTTCAGATGAGAATGTCAGAACTCTATCTGTCCCCTGAGGAGACAGGGATTCTTCAAATGGTATTTCCAACTCATCCTTCTGTGCCTGGGAGGGATAGAAACCTTTATCACTCCGCTTGGAGAAAATGTGCCTGTATGTGCGTGTGCGTGTGCGTGTGCGTGCACGCGTCCGCAAACACCTTCACCACAGCAGCCTTTGAATTCAGAAATCTGTTGGAGCTTTTAGAAACAAAATACTCCACAGATGAAAAATAATTTTATCTTGCAAATCAGGAGGGATTTCCTTATCCCTTGCTAATCTGAGAGGAGGGCTCTTTCGTATCTAAACACACACACATAAACACTCACAGCTCATTTTGTGCATTTAAAAAAATTATATATTCATTAAAAAATAAATAAAATTAAAAAATAAAATGGTATACTACAGTCAATCAATCAATCAACCAATCAAATAGATGAAGTCTTTTACTCCGAGCTGTCTGTCGTTGGCAGAAACGAGGCTCACCACATCCCACCATCGTAAGTATTGCTTTCTTTTTCGTTTTCATGCAGCTCTCAAGCTATAATCCAAAGTCTGTTGTTTGCTTGATTTGCAGCCCTCCGGCAGCCTGCTAGGGGATGGCCCAGAATCCGGAAAGAGCTACATACAGCCTTTGCCGGTAGGAGTCACCTACTGAATTCCTAGGTCAGACAAGACCTGGGGAAGCTTCTCCATCTGTCTGCAGTGGGAACCAGAGCTGCACTGGCAGAATGGCCAACTTCAGGTCAGGTTGGGGGCCTCAGGATGTTAGAGAGGTGAGGGAGGTAGCTCTTTCCCTAGGATGTGATGTGTAGTCGTTTGCTGAGAAACTTCCCTTGCTGTGTGGAGCTGTAGTGGTTGGGATAAAAGGTGCGTTCTCAGAGATAAAGAAGGTCACCACCTTCAGCCAAGATAAATGAGGAGTGAGAATAAATACAGAAAATTTCCCCAGAAAGGGGAAATTGAGATTCTGTTGCTCGGCCTCTTGTCAACATCCGGGAACTGGGCCCATGTGAGCAGTGAGAAGACAAGAACATATATTAAGTTTCAATTGAGCACCCGGTCTTCAAGCTCCCACTCAAAACAGATGCAACTGTCATGTGTCACTAGCAAGGCAACCAGCTAACTTCAGTTAGCTCCCACTTAACTTCCAGTCCTAATGATTACCACAGCAAGTGTCACTGAGTGAGAGAAGAATGGAGGAAGACACAGAGAGTGGTAACCAGGATCATGTACATCAGAGGAGCTGGGGGAGGGACTGGGTGGGGATTCCTGAATATATCCAGGAGGGTATAAATCTGGCAAGGAAGTAATGTCACCACCATGTTCCTTCATATAAAATCTTGAGTTCAGTACAGCCTTGCTCCCCAAGCTGCTGCATTATGATGAGGACATGGCGTGTGCACACATGAAGCCATCAATTCTCGTTAGTCAAGTAGTATCATTTTTGCCCCAATCTCGGACACAGGTTCAAGAACATCAGAACTCTTCATAATATCTTTTGTCTCTTGTTTTCTTTCTCCATCTTTGGGTCTCTCTTTTATCTCTCTATTTTTTTCTGGCCTAGCTTCCAGTTTATGTATTTTCTTTTCTGCTGTATCTAATCTGATATTGAACCTATCCATTGTAGTCTTCATTTCGCTCATGATTTTTTCCACACCAGAATTTCCATTTGGCTCATCTTTTATAAGTTTTATAGTTTTTAAAGAAATTTCCAGTCATCCATTGAAATCCTTCATCCTGTCTTTTATTTCTTAAACATGTTTGTCATGGTTATTTTGAAAGTTTGTGTCTGCTTTATTATCTGGACCTGCTGTGGATCTGTTTCTATCGTCTATTTTTGTATTCACTTTTGGTCATGTTTCATATTCTCCATGCCTCATTATGTCTTAATGAGTGACAGGTATTGTGTACAAACATCTGCAGAGATCATTTGAGGCTTTTAATGCTGTGATATTTTTCTAGATATTTTTCTAAGGCCACTTTGCTTCTGGCAGGCATCTAGGCTACAAACACTCCTAATTCCAGATTGCCTGAATTCAGTCAAGGATTTAGATTATTTGAAATTGAGCTTCAGACCCAGAGAGGGCTGGTCTGTTGGTCCACACTTATCTCCAAGGCAACTGTTAGCCTCGGATATTTTCCTGGTCTTCCCTCCTCCACTGTTTCTGAAACCCATGGTGTCTCTGTCTCTCTCTGTCTCTCTCTCTTTTGTATTGAAGTATAGTTGACACACAATATTGCACTAGTTTCAGGTGTACAACATAGTGATTTGACAACTCTATAGGTTATGCTGTGCTCATTAGAGTGAAGCTACCATCTGTCACTATACAACACTATTACAGTATCATTGACCATATTCCTTATGCTGTACCTTTTATTCCCATGATTTATTCATTCTATAACCAGAAGCCTGTATCTCCCACTCCCTTTCACCCTTTCTGCCTGACCACCTCCCATCCCCCATTCTCTACCTCTCCTCCCTCAGGCAACCATCAGCTTCTTCTCTGTATTTCTAAGTCAGATTCTGCTTTTTGTTTATTTTTCATTTGGTTCACTTTTTAGACTCCACATATAAATGGCATGATGAAACCCATGGTCTCTTGCTGTGTAGAGAACTCTGCTCAGTTCTTCAGGCTCTCAGCTTCCACATTCAGGATTTGCATATGCCTCTGAAGACAAGCAGTCCCAGGCATCAGTCTCACCTTTGGGCCTCCTTTTCTTTCTTAGAACTTCAATTCCTCACTGCTTTGGTAGCTCTCTGATGCCTCCAAACAGATGTCATTACAGCTACACCAGTCTTCCTAGCTGTTCTCAGCAGGGAGAACCACTTCCAGAAGTGGAAATTCGGGAAGTGACATTTGGACTGAGACCTGAGTGAGAAAGAGCTGGCATCATTGGGATCCGGGGAAGAGTGCCAAGGCTGGGAGATATATCAAGAATGGTTGTTTGCAGTGAGTTCAAAATATGGCTATGTTCAAGGAGTAGAGAAGCACTGTAGGTGGGGATTGGTGAGTGAGGAGGAGAATGGTATGGCAAAAGGCCAGCCAGGTAGCAGGGGCCAGATTTTATGGGTGCTGGAGGCCACGGAAGGCAACATAGTTCTTCCCTAAGGAAGATTCAGAGGGATGTGGACACAGTGCTTCATATGTTTGTAGCATCACCTGCAACCATCATGGCACAGTCATTACTGTAGAATGGTTCATGGAGGGTGGTCTGTTCACAGGAACTTGAAATAAATGATCCAGAGATCCTACTTGTAGGCCCGAAAACTAACCAAACATCCTAAGTTTTTGGTTTATCCATAAGCCAGGCAGTTTTCCTACATCAGAGCATATAGATATGGAAAGCAAATAGGAACAAACTTGGAAATGCCATTCATTGGCACACATAGTTGCTGGGGATCCCACAAAATGGCCAGTTGACTGGATGCTTTCCCTCCCCCCTTTTTTCTTTTCCTTCTTCCTCCTTCCTCTTCTCCATGACTGTTGCTTTCAGGCCATCCAGTGAGCCAGCCAAAGCCCCCACAACATCCAGGCCTTCCAGGAAGCTCAAGCCATGCTTCCCATTCCCTGAGCTTTAGGATTCCTTTTACTTATGGATCTCTGCCTTGGAAGGTAATAGATATGCATTGAATAAATGTGTGTGACTGAGTGTCTAGGCAAAGTAGTTCACAAAAAGGTCTACTATACCTGACTCCCTCTGGGGAGAATGTGTTTACCTAACTGAATGTATTATCCCTAGGTGACATCTTGGAGCTAATTTTGAGCAGAATTTCAAAGTAGTTTTCTTTTCTCAGGAAACCTATTCCAGGGAATAGAATGCCTCATCTCAGCACAAAACCCTGATCCATTGTCTCAGGTTGTCTCTCACTATTTGGAAGTGGCCCAGCACATCACAAAACTCAGGGAACAGAAGTTGCTGCTTAATGGGGACAGGCCTTGGCGTGGGAAGGTGGGTAACTAAGACATTCAGAACCAGAAACCATGTGTCCATGAATGCAAGGGACTCACACATAGCATTCCATTCATAGGAACTTGATATCAATGATTCAAAGTCCTACTTGGAGATTAAAGACCTTATCTGGTCTGATCATCTTCTCTGTGCTTGAGGATCTTAATTTTCTACAGTCATATGATTGGTGTGAATGTAGGAATAAAAATGCACCAAGAGATATCTCTGGAAGAGAGAAGAAAAAGGGAGAAGGAAAATACTTTTCTCTATATGAACATTTTCTCTAATGGCATCTTATACTGTGTGCTTCAGGCACCTCTCACCCGTAGTGAAGATTTTCTGGGCTTGCAAATGTGTCTTGGGCAGGAAATTCAATCCATTCCATTTAAGGGGTACAGCATGCCTGGTCAGGCTCAGCTCAGTGTTTCTTTCCTCCCCTCTCTGGCTGATGACCTGTGCTAGATACAGCTGTGTGTGCAATCTGCTGTCCTCTGTGGAAGTACCGGTTCACTTGCTGTCTGGAGCCTTCCTTCATAGAAGACATGTCCCCTTGTTCTGCAGTGTCCTGTGACATGTTAACAAGCTGAGCAGTGTTCTGATCGTGTCATACCAGGAACGTGGCTCAATCCAGGGTTCTTTGATGAGAGAATTCAGTGGCAGAAATCTTCAAGAACAACAGCTCTGCGCCCCAGAAATGGTGCTGTTTTCCTGCCCCATAGCTTCAACTCAGGCAGTTAGGATCACAGATGGCCCTGGAACAGAGGGCCCCCCCGGGAGCATTCTTAAATCTGATTCTAGAATAAATACAGTCATTGCACAGGAACATTGCATGTGAACAAATGTCTTGCATCCATGAGGATGAGGCTCTGTTTCCCACCTGACCTGCTTCATTGGCACAGGGCCCATCTGTCTGAGCAGAGTTAGGTAAGAAGTGTCTCATGGGGAAGAAGTGAGCAATGAGAGACATGAAATGATTTACTCAAGATCACTAATCAGTGCCAGATTTTCTTGAGAGAGCCTAACTTCCTGCTTCCCAAGCTCAAGATCTGGAAGCCTGCTGTCAGCCCATGTGAAGGGTCCAGGGGCCAAATATCGATTCATTGACACCCTTGATGATTTGGGGGGGAAGGGGGGGATAAGGGCATTTCTCACAGCTGCCGACAAGCTGGTGTGGCCCTACTGTCATCAAAGAACCTTCATTCTAGAGGGAAAGGCAGACAATTATGAACAAACAAACAACAAGACTACGAAGGAACCACACAGGTTGACACTCGGGAGTTTCCGAGGGTGGTCAGGGAGGCGCCTCAGAGACGGGGACATTCAGGACACCAAGATCAAAGGAAGAGCCAGAGCCAGCTGAGCACAGGTGGAAGAACGTGGGGGTGAAAAGTGGGGGAACAGTGTGACATGTTCTACAAGCTATCACATTATCAGCAAGTCTGGCAGTGCGGTGAGCAAAGGGCAGAGTGGCAAAAGATGGAAAGAGACAAGGGAGCTGTGAGGCTGGGCTGAACTCTCTTAGGTTAGGGACTTGAACTTTACTCTGAGCACCAAGGGCAGCTAGTGAAGCTTTCCAAGAAGGCGTGGCCACAGTTTGATTGTACTTTTATTTACTGATTTTTTATAAAGATTTTATTTATTTATTTGATAGAAAGAGACAGAATAAAGGCAGGGAGAGGGGCAGAGGAAGAAGCAGGCTCCCTGCTCAGCAGGGGACTTGATTCCAGGACCCTGAGCTGAAGGCAGATGCCTAACAGCTGAGCCACCCAGGCGTCCCTGATTGTATTTTTTAAAAGATCAGTCTGGATACATATAGAAACTTGGACTTTGAGGAGCCAGAGTGGCAAGAGGAACTTACTGCATCACCGGGAGATTATGGGGGCGAGGACCAGGTGGTGGCCATGGGGTGGCGGGAGTGGGTAGAGTCTCGTTATATTTTGGGTGTAGAATTGGCAGGACATACAAATGGTGGGATGCTGGGGTGGATAGAATGAGAGGACAGAGGAGACTAGAATGTTACCTAGATTCTTGGCTTCAGCAGCTAGCTGAGTTGAAAGAGAGAACCCACCCTGAGCAAGATGCCCCTCTCGCAGTGGAGAAGACAAGGAGAGGAACTGGTTTGCAGGACAGAGAAGCAGAGTTCTGCTTCGCACTTTCTCTCCAAATGGAGAGGTAAAGCAAGCTATTGAATGGATACATCTGGCATGAGAGGCGTTGTCGGGGCTGAAGATAAGAACTTGCGACTCATCAAGATATAAACTCTTTTAAGGAAATTGGAATAAACCAGACTACCAGGGAAGAAAATGTAACTAGAAAGCAGATGTGAACCTTTAACTCTTCCGAGTTTAAATGTCTTATGGGGGAAGAGAAACCCACGGGGTGACTATGAAGGTGTGTTTGTTTCCTGGAGATGCGGTGGGACGGCATCTATGCAACGGGAGAAAATATCTGCAAACCACAAATCCAGTCGGGGGTTAAAACTTAAAATATACAAAGTCCCCCTACTTGTGATCTCTCCCTGTCAAATAAATCAAATCTTTAAAAAGAAAAAAAATATATATATACAAAGTCCCATACAACCCAATTGCCAAAAAACCAAACAATCCAATTTAAAAATGAGCAGAGGAACTGAATAGATGTTTTTCAAAAGAAAACATACAACAAATGGCCAACAGGTATGTGCAAAGGTGCTCAATATCAGTAATCACCAGGGAAACATGGTTCAAAATCACAGTGAGGTGATCACCAGTATACCAGTGAGCACAATCACCCTGAAAAGACAGGAGGTAGGAACGCCTGGGTGGCTCAGTCGGTTAGGTGTCCGACTCTCAGTTTTGGCTCAGGTTGTGCTCTCGGGGTCATGAGATTGAGCCCTGTGTCAGGCTTCACACTGGGTGTGGAGTCTGCTTGAGATTCTCTCTCTACCTCTGCCCCTCCCCTCCCTGCTCACTCTCTCTCTCTCAAAAGAAAGAAAGAAAAAAAGAAAAGCAGAAGACAGAAGATGACCAGTGTTGGGAAGGGTGTGGGAAAAAGGGAATCCTGTGCACTGCGGGTGAGAAGGTGAATTGGTGCGGCCACTGTTGAAAACAGTAGGGAGGTCCTCAAAATAATTAAAAATAGAATGACCCTAGGATATAGCACTGGGACAAGACATGTGAAAATGTGACTATGCCAGGTGGAGGGAACCTGCAGGGTGGAGGCTCTGAGGTTTGAGAAACAGCAAGAAGGCCAGTCTAAACAGGAGGAGTTAGAAAGACAGAGAGAAGGAGGAGACAAGATCCCAAAGAGAGATTGGCCACATCCTGCGGGACCCGGGAGGCCATGATAAGTATTTCCTGGGTGTGAAGTGACTCCCGTGGGGATTTTGAGCAGTAAAATAATAACTTTTGATTTTTTTAATGAATTTTTGCAATAATTTCGGGTTCATAGAGTAGTTGTGAGGGCAGTAGGGAGTCCCGTATGCTCTCCGCTGGTGTTCAGGCCAGCTTTCCCCTCGTGGACCCCTCTAAGCCCAGGTCAGAATTTGTAGGTAGAGAACCAAACTACCTTCTCCCACTGATTTTTCCTTTACCCAAATTTCCAGCAGGAAGGGGCACATCCCTCAGCAGCATCTACCTCACCTGCCATACGCAGGGACTTTGTTGTCAGAACTCTCTTCCTACAGCCCCAAGAGGCCAAGGTTTCAGAAAAGGAAACGCTTCTTATCATGAATCATCGGGACTCTCTGGTTGGTGGCACCAACACGCCAACACCAAGTAGAGGTGTTCTTCTACTGTGCACTGTTCTCTTCTGTGCCCGATGCCTCCCTGGGATGCTGAATACCTTTCCCTCCCTTCCTCCTTCCTTTCTTCCTTCCTTCCTGGGATTCGCACTCAGTGGGATTCTCTCTGCCCTCTGCCATTGCGGGTGAGCACGAGCAAGTGCCCAGCCACTCAGTTGCCCGTCTAGCTGCGTCACCTTGATTGGGACTGGCAGACAGGGCCCACCGTGGCACACTGGTGAGGAGAGGCCACGGTGACGCTAGGAAGAATTTCATTTTCTAGTATCCTCCCCCATCTCACAGCTTACATCAGTGGCATACTTTGCTTTCCTGGGCTTTGTCAATCACAAACATTTAGGGCTCTCTTCTCCCTCTTTCTGGTAGAAGAGGGGGAGGCAGTGAAAAGCTGAGAAGAGGACACCCTGTGTTCCACAAATATAAAAACATAAAAATATCTCTCCTCAACATGAAGTGATGAGAAAATATGCAAAACCTGGGAGCAGAATTCCTTTCAGGGGGGAAATATTTTTCAGCACAGCAGCATGAAAAACCTTTTGGCCTGTGAAATGACAGCTGTCAGATGTGGCTTTAGTAAGCTAAGGGAGCAGCAAGATATTTGAATGTCCCTGAGCAAGGGTTTCAGGGAGCCCGTGGGAGGGAGATAGGGGGCGAACGGGGGGAGAGAAGGAGCAAGAACCATGCAGAATCCTGGCACCAGGAGAGAAGGGGACACTCGGGTAGGGACAGCTGAGGAGCTCCAAAAGACAAGGGTGTCTAATACACTCTAAATTATCTGCTGAACTGGCTTACGATGTAAACCGCTGCCCTAACTCCCAGAATCCTCAGCGAAGTCTACCATGTCATGTGTCAGTGGTGTTGGTTTCAAACCAAGTAAAGAGGCTGCTTTTGCTCTCTGCTTCCTCTGTAAATTTCTCCACCCACCATTTTCCTGGTCCTGAGAAAGACAAGGAAGGTGGGTGCATTGATATGGATCGTGCCCTCCATTCTCTCACTGCCATGGAACTTTGTCCCCTATTAATTTTTAAGAGCTTTGTGCTTATGGGAGGAAAGTATGGCAGTTCAGGTTGTCATTATTTTTTATATCACTTGGTAAGGGAAGAGTTAAAGCTTTGTCAATGAGTATAAAATCAGTAAGATTTCTGCTCTCAGAGTAGGGTCTACTCAAGAGCCCCAGGAAGGGAGAAGGATTTAGACATTAGTGATGATTTTAAGTCACGAAAAAGCCAGTCAGACGGGAGAAGTGGGGGTGGAGGCTGCCCCTTGGTTCAAAAGAATGAAAATGAGAAAGGGATTTTGAGCTGAGTTTAACAAGTCTGCTGCCTAAAGTTGGCTCTAGGTTTAGGCTAACTTGACGTTTTAAGGAAAAAATATCTGAGGTGAGAATCCGCAGCAGAGTAGATATAGGCGATACTAGATTCAGGAGAGCCTCATCACTAGGGACATCAAGGACTGCCTGCTGAAAATCGGGCTGTTTGGTGGTCAGTGGCCAGTGAATACCAAAAGAGGAGAAAACGACAAAAATAAATCTGATTGTAAATTCTGTATGGAATGCATTCATGCTTAAAAGGTCACTGGGGAGGGGTGTGGGCAGGGTGGTAATAAATTAGTAAGTTAGGAAGGTTTGCACACACTTGGCATTACATCTCAAGCATCTAAACTCCTAGAACTTTCTCTAGACCATATTGGGTTAGATAGGGAAGTGCTTGTGGGATTATTTTGAGACTTCGGAGCTCAGAGGAAATGAAGGTGCCCTCCTGATGGGTATGCCCACAGTAGCTCGGCAGGAAAGCCTTACATACCCTGGGGAGCTGGAATGGCACAGTCAAGCATCCATCTGACTCCTGATTTCTGATTTTCAGTGTGCTTTCATATTATTGAAACGCAACATTGCCCCAGAGCACATGTTTTTTTCCAAAGCTAGGGTGCAGAGCCCTCCCAGGAGGGCTCCTGACTGGGTGTTTGGTACCCTGTCATCTCTGGTCTCTTCCGGGCAAGAACACACTCTACTCTCTCCCGACACTCAGTCTCAAAGATCTTTCTGCGACCTTAGATATGTTCCGTGCAAGCCCAGTCTCCATCCTCCACCCAGTTTAATCCCCCCAAAAGAGCAGACCCCTAAACAGGTTAACTATTGTCTGGCCACAGAGGCACAACCTAGAGCCCTTTGGGGGTTACTGGGGTCAACCAAGAAAGACATGAACTAGGAAGTGACAGGAAAGGATGGGTTATGGAAAAACTAAAAGACATAGCAGTGGTGTATTGGCCTGTGGGTCCTTGAAGGTGTGGAAAACAAGCAAGCATGGATAGTAGTTGCTTAGGATGCTTGGATGGATGGATGGATGGATGGATGGGAATGAAGGCAGGAAGCTAATAATGATCACAGTAATTATATTTACAGCACCCACCAGGTGTGCACTTTCAATTATTACTATACATTATGCTGAGCACTTTATAGGCATGTTCTCAGTTCGTCATCAAAATTTTCCATTTTACAGAAGAGAAAACTAAGACTCAGCAAGACCAGGTAATTTAGTCGAGGTCCCCCAGTTAATAACGCAGAACTTAGGTCTGTGTAATTCCATAGCCTGTGTTTGGCTCAAGATAAATAAGACTGCTTTCCTGTGAAAGCCATTGCTTTGTTTAGAACATATAACTGACCAATCCAAGTACTTTCCTTATTGTCTTGGTAGACTGTAAGGACCTAGGAAGCCCTGTAATGATGTGATATGGACACAATTCATCTGCTATCTTCCCCGAAGCCCTGAACTTACTGCTTTTATGTCCTGAGAGTTCAAGCTCCTGTGGGCAAACTATCAAATCCCCAAATCACCAAGGAGAGGAGAAGCCCACTCCTACAGAGCTTCTAGAAAATGGTGTTGGCTCTGTGAGCATCCATTTCCCTATCAGTAAGAGAGTATGAAAATATTTTTATGGAAAAACTAAATAATACTGTTAAGCCTAATACTGATAGAGAAATACATTTATTGGGAAATTACTCATTAGTGTCCCATGGCTGAGGTTCTGGAATATACCAGAACATTTTGTGGTTTTGTCTCTAACTCTGCCTCTGACCTGCTCCTGTAAAAGATGGTGTGACAGAGCTGAGCTTTGAGCTCCTATTTTAGCTTTAGTTGTTAGAAAATGCTTCTATTAAAGAGTAACGGGAGGAGTGAGCCTTTAAAAATGGAAATCAGGGGGCTCCAGGTGGCTCAGTTGGTTGAGTGTCCGACTCTTGATTTCGGCTTGGATCATGATCTCAGAGTCATGAGATGGAGCTCCACTTCCAGTTCCGTGCTGGGAATGGAGCCTGCTTAAGATTTCTCTTCCTCTCCGTCTGCTCCTACCCCCCACTCTAAAAAAAAAAAAGAGAGAGAGAGAGATTAAAAATGGAAACCAAGGCATTTCACTCTCTTGCTCAAAGGCCTCCAGAGGTCCTCACCAAGACCTACAAGGCCCTGCATGGCCCTGTTGGCCCCAGCATCCACTCTGACTTGATTGTCTCCTCATTCTGGTCTCGCTGTTCCTCAGAGACCCCAGGGGTGCTCGTGGGTTTGCACTTGTCTTTTTCTACCTAGAAGGGTTTGCCTCCAGGTACATACATGGTGCCCCTTCTTTCATCTTGTAGGTCTGCATGCTCCAGGGTCACCTTGTAAGAGGAGCTCTCCGACCCCACAGGAAGCCAGACCTCCAAGCTCTGTCTTCCTTCTTTGCTCTCCATTTCTTCAGAGGACGCCTCTCTTCCGGACCTAGAACAGAGCCCAGCACGCCGTGCTCAATACAATCTTGTTGACTAAAATAAATGAATGAATAATTAACATATATTCACTCTCACCACTAAGCTGGATCCAGGCTGTGCTTATGTTTTCTTCAGAAAAATAACCAGTGTGTAATCATCTTACCGTCGAAAACAGAGAAATGAAGCAATTACTGATTTTTCCAGTCCCAGGGACAACTTTTACTTACATGACCTAGAAAATTGAGATCAAACTATATTTTGACCCAAATAGAACAAGAACTGCTTCAAATTACTTCCTCATTTTGCCAGTGACGGCCACGCCCTAGTTTGCTAGGATAAATTAGATTTGGCCCAAAGCAGTCATGGATCACTGGCCTAACTAATGATAAGTAAAGGAAGCTTCCACTTAATTTCTTTTTAAAATGAGTCCAACTTACCAATTTTTTAGATTTAAGACGACGGTTTACACTCAGAGCTCTTCAGGTACTGCAAACAGACAACTGTTAATGTGCTCTGGAGTGTTTCAACAGAGAGCTTGTTTTAGGGCTGAAATAATCCTATTTCTACACTCTACACTTTGTCTAAATATCAGCAGAGCTCCTGGTCATTGCTTATTTGTTGTGTATGTGACCCAAGGTCTACCTCTTCCCTAATTTGAAGGTATTTTTTCTCAATTGTATTTAAAAAGAAGAGGTTTTTCTTATGTTCCACCTGAGTCACCTCTTTAGTGGCTACGTTTTTTTTTTTTTTTTTTTTAAGATTTTATATATTTATTTGACAGAGAGCACATGAGCAGGGGAGCGGGAGAGGAGAGGGAATCCTGAGCAGACTCTCCACTGAGCTCGGATCCCGACATGGGGCTCAGTCTCGGGATTTTGAGATCAGGACTTGAACCAAAACCAAGAGTCAGACGCTTAAGTGATTGTCCCTCACCCTTATTGGCTAATTCTACTTCTTGCTCAATTTAAGACAAAAACAAAATATAAAATACTAAAAAAATGAACCAGAGGGATATTTTATGTTCACCGATAGGAAGACAGTATTGTTAAGATGTCACTTCTTCTCCCTTGGCTCCATGCAGTTTTAATCAAAATCCCAGCAAGTTCTTTTGCAGATATTGACAGATTGATTCTACTGTTTATGTGAAAAGGCAAAAGACCCTGAACTACCAATGCACTCCTGAAAATGAAATGGAGGCTGACTTCTGGACATCAAGGCATACTATAAAGCCCCAGTGATTCAGACAACGTGGTACTGGTGAAGGAATAGACCACTGGATTAGAGGAACAGAATAGAGCACCCAGAATAGACCCACACAAATGGAGTCAACTTATCTTTGATGTCGGAGCAAGGGCAAACAATGAAAAAAGATATTCTTTTCAATAACCAGTGCTGAAACAAATGTATGACCATATGCAGAAAGACACACACACACACACACACACACACATTCCAAAGGACAAAAGTCTAGACGCAGACTGTACAACTTCCATACAAATGAACTCAGAACACATCTTGGACCTAAATACAAAATGCAAAACTAAAGAAGTTCAAGAAGAAAACACAGGGGAAAAATCTAGTGACCCTGGGTTTGGTGATGAGTTTTTAGATACACCAAAAACATGATCCACAGAAGACAAAGTAAGTTTTATTAAAAAACACTTTTCTGTAAGAGCTACTGCTAAGGGAATGAAAAGAGAAAACTCAGGCTGGGAGAAAAGACTTGCAAAAATGACTTGTACATAATATATACAAAGAAATCTTAAAACCCAATAATAAGAACCCAACTGAAAAAAACTGGGCAAAATATCTGGATACCTCACCAAAGAAGATACACAGATGGCAAATAAGCATATGAAAAGCTGCTCAACATTATTTGTCATTAGGGAATTGCAGATTAAAAGAAGATACTATTGCGCACTTACTAAAATGGCCAAACTCCAAAGAGCTGACAATACCAAATACGGAAATCTTTCTTAATGTGAATTTAGAATATATTGTTTTGGAGAAGAACTGTCTGATCTATCCTTGCAAGAGATGAGAGAGAGGATATTTGCACCACAAAAATAACCAGTAGGATTACTCAAGAATAAGAGAGAATTCCTACATATCAATAGGAAAAAGAAAATAACCCCATATAGAAAAATGAGCAAAACCCATAAAAAATGTATTCAATCTAAGACAAACCACATGTGGCCGATAAATACATAAAAATATGGTAAACTTTGGGGGATTGTACAGCATGTGCACAAGTAGACCCTATTTTATACCCACGTGATTATAAAAGTTAAGAAATCTGACAACGCTAAGTATTAGTGAGAAAATTGTCATTGGATCTCCTCTGTATTGCCAGTGGGAAAATAACGTGGCGACCACTTTATGAAATAACTTGGCATTATCATGTCTATTTCAACATTTGCATGTTTGCAATTCCACTTCTAGGTAAATGCCCAAGAGAACCTTCAGCACATGTGCATTAAGACACATGTGCAAGACTTTTCATGAATTCTTATTCCATACAGTAAGACACTGAAAACAGTCTGATGCCCTTTGACAAGAGAATAGATACACTGTGGTATATCCACACAACGGACTACCACACCACAGTGAAAATAGATCCGCGCCAGCCACGTGAGACAACTTGGATGAATCTTAACTGCACTCGTTAAATAGCAAGCAGAATCAAACCATATATTGGCAGACATACACACACAGGGTAAAACACACAAAAAGAGGAAAAAGGATAAGAATGATAAACACAAGATCCAAGGTGTTAACTTGCTGCAGGAAGCAGGCGGGGAAGTGGGATAGTAGATGAGCACAGAGGTGGGTGTATGTCATTGGGAAATTTTTAAGTCTCGGGTGAGGATGGCTTAGCAGTGTTTGTTATGTAATAAAAGTAAATCATGAAAGAAAGAGGGGTTATGTAAGGCCCAGCGAGGATTATGCGTCATGAGCCAAGGATTGCACTTGGTAAAGTTCCATGCACTTAAGGTGCAAAACTAGGGGACGCCTGTGTAGCTCAGTTGGTTAAGTGCCGGGCTCTTGATCTCGGCTCAGGTCTTGATCTCAGGGTTATGAGTTCTAGCCCTGTGTTGGGCTCCGTGCTGGGCATGGAGCCTACTTAGGAACAAACAAAACCTAAACAAAAACTTTTATGATAATAAAGGCAAAACAGGAAGCCTAATCATGGGATTAAGAGCTGCGTCTGGGGAAAGCCAGACAGATGGTAGGGGGCAGTATTCCAAGGGAAATACTCCTCCTCAGAGTTTCTCCTCAAGCCCCAGAATCCCTGTATTTAGTCCGCACCCAGAGCCATACCCATACTGCCCAACGGCCCACCCCGTTCTCTCTCTCTTAGCCTCTCTGTGTCCTTGGGGGTAGACCTATCAGCCCATTGCCAGTCCCCAGTGCCCACCGTTCCCCTCATCCATAGTTCCCATATTTTCATTTTATTTCCACTCCTAAATTCATAGGTGATTTTGCTTTTGCCTCAGAGGTTTACTAATGACTGTAATTTTAAGAGTGAACCACAATAAAGCAGAGTGGGTGGAAGGAGGAATCAAGCAGCCCGCCACAATGTGCTCAGTCTGACCACTGCATCACCTCCACAGGTGTCCCCTTTGTGCCTTTCCAAGAATAACTGGTTTTCCTAGCAAATCGCACAAAACAAGGAATCCGGAGATTGGTGGTTCTGGAAGGGTCGATGTACTGGTTCAGCCAAGTCGGGACCCTGGATCAGTACCCGAGCTGCTCTTGGCTGTCCCTTGCTGGGTGCAGCTATCGTGCCCAGAGCCAGTGGCACCAAGCCTCAGGGCTCACGTGGTGACACCAAGGAGGAGGAGGAGGAGGAGGAAGGTGTCACCTTCTTGGTAACACCAAGAAGGAGGAGGGGTTCTTCTCACGTGGCTTTCTCCTTATGTCAGGGAGGGCTGTCTTTCCCGCTGGGCCAGCCCGGCCACACCTCACTGCTTTGCTTTCCTGCAGGTATCACGAGTCTGAATCAGATCACATGCTTACTTCAAAGCAGCAAAGAGGGCATGGGATAGTCACGACTCCTGTAGATCAATTGTGATCCATGCCTGCCCCACTAGCCGCAGAGCCACCAGCCACCTGAGCACAGCTGAGGTTCAGCGAGTAAGGACCTTGCAGGGAACGGCTATCAAGGTAAACAAGGGCGTCTCCCCCCTCCCGCTCCCCCCGCCGCCGCCCCCCCCCCCTCGCTGTACTTCCTAGTTAGTGCCGCAGGGGTAAAAACAATGCTCCGCCCATTCAATCACACTTCACAGTTTGCAAAGTGTTCACCTGCATTGTTTCACTGATTCTCCACACGAGCCAGAGAGACAGGAGGGCTGTTATCCTCTCTTTCACAGAGAGGGAGGACCTAAGATTGTAGGTGGTAAGTGATTCACCCATGATTTTGCAGCTTTTAGAAATAGAACAAGGGCTTCCGATACTAGCGTCCAGGGTCTTCTACTATCCTCTCAACCGACACGTGGCAGGGTAACCCCCAACGCCTGGCTGCGGCTGGACGGTAAGTTCCGTGTGAATTTCGTCTAGGAGCCGATGCCACACATGCTCCCAACAGACGTAGCCCCACGGGTGCTGTTTGGGTAGGGGCACCTGCAGAGAAGGAGTGGGCGGGGAAACAAAATTTTTACCCAGACACATATTGTGCAAAGTAAGCGATGCTGGAGCAGAGGATGAGGTCCCGCAGCCGAGGAGCAGATGTGTGAAGGCTGCCTTCAACCCACGTGGTGGCCAAGAGCTCCAAGAGGCGTCCCTGCGCTCCAGCTCGCTGTCAGCGTCTGCTCCTGGAGGGGCTCCAGCTCCGAGCCTACTCTTAGTGATTTAAACCAAGAAAGGTAGAGGCGATGGCTCTCAGGAAGCACTGAGGGACATGCACAGAGGAGGAGGAAAGCATCGGGTTACTCTCTAAAACCGAGGACCGAAAGCAGCGCGATCTCCCGGGGTCCGGGCTCCGCCCCTAGGAAGCTGCTGGAAGTTTCCGGGAGGAAGCGCGCTCAGCGGTGGGGAGGACCGTCTCCGCGGGAGGAACAATTTGGAGATCGGTATCAAGAAGTGTAAGAATGTTAAGTCCACTTAAACCACGGACTGCCTCTTGAGACCATTGTATTAAGCAAATAACTGAAGGGGAGGGAAAAAACTGTAGATACGCCAAGGGCACGTATTTGGTCATACATATACTTTTATACATGGGCGAGTGGAAATTTGGAAGCAAACACTCCACAATCGGAAATAACCATATGATCTACTCAGTGGATCCACGTAGCCTTTAAAAAGGATCATTGTAAAGATTAGATTTATTCAAAAAGTAGGTATCAGATGCCTCCAGTACACTAGACCCCAAAACGGTGAGCCCAGCCCACCGAGTCCTTGCCTGTGCTAGTGATATTCTGGTACACATGGCACAGACGGACACAGGCGGCAGGGAAAGAGTGAGGGTTCGGAATTCAGGGGAGAATCCGGAAAAGAAATCTCGTAAATACAATCCACTTCTGTGCAATGCCTGTACCAATTCTGCGAACAAGGACCGGAAGGAAACCAGGGAAAATACACAGCTGATGGTGTGATGTGATTACGGGCAAATTCTTTCCTCTATTGTTCCCATGCTCTTAATGCATCATTGCAAAAAAAACAAAATCTAAGCGGGGACAGAAATGATCTGATATTTTTAGCATTTATTCCTATTTCGAAAGAAGTGTGTTTGTCCAATTGTGTAGAAGCCAAAGGAAGGAGGGAAGGAAAGGAAAAGGAAGGGAGGAGGGGCGCGCCGAGGAGGGGGAGGGGGAGAGAACAGAGGCGTGGTTTGTGTTTACTTCTGGCTTTAGAAAGACCCCCTTTTGTTCATGCTCTTCTCTCGAGGTCCCAGGCCAATGACAAGCAGGTGAAAGATCTAGTACGTCCTTCTGACTTAAATTCTGATTTGTTTGGGCACATAAGAACCTTTATGCTGTCCCCTCCGCAGTGGACTAGTGCAATCCAGTAAAGACACATTCTCTGAAAAACAGTAAAGCCAGCAAGCATTTGGTGAGGACCTGTAGCCGAAGTTGGTTTGATTCTAAGTATGGAAACTGTGCTCTCAGGAGAATCTGTTGCCTAGGTTCCAGCCGCCCAGCCCTCTTGACACAGATGACTTCAGGTAGACTTTGCTGTTGCTATTGGTTGGCTGTGATGTGTATTTTTTTTTTCCAGATATCTTTTTTTGCCCCCTTGTTTTCTAGACCCAACAGTCATCTGTTCCAGGTTTCAGCATTTGAGGTCATGAAGGGATCTAGAGCACTTTGGATAAAGAAGCCCTTTCGGGCTCCTCACTGTTGACCATCTGCTCCTTATGTTGCGGCCACTTAGAATTCCACCTGCTGCTGCACTTGCTGTCATTTGTCTTCGGGCCCTGCCCTGAGCTCCCCCGTGCCATCGCCCTGCACCGCAGAGCAGATGCTGGCTCAGAGCAGGCTGCATTTCCGTGAGTGCAAGATGGTCCTCGCAGGTGCCCGGTGCATGACTTTTCAGCTTGCCAAATGCTTTGAGACAGGAAGCTAAAAATATATGTGTGCATGTGGATATAGGATGCTTCTTAGCGATTATAAGCAGAGAGGAAAAAGTGACAAGGGAATATGTGCCGAGGACAGTCGCTGCACCCTTACGGCCATCAAATAGTATTTAGTAAGCGGCTTCTGTGTGGCTGACGTTAAGGGTGACTGCTGTCCCTGTGGGAGAAATGCTGTCACCCACTGGCATCCCAGTTGACACCCTACAACAAGAATCATCGTAAGAAAGAAAAGAAGGGAATGTTCTACGAGATTTACCAAATCAACGAGCATCTGCTTTTGCAGCTAGAAGACCACTACAACACAGTCTGAGCAGATTTCCAACAGGAGAGGCTAAGAAGCAGATTTTTCTAGGCTCTGTGTATCTGCCCCTTCCTGAGGAGCACTGGAGGTGATTTCACAAAGGTGAGTGATGTTTTGGAGGGAGACAGATGGCAGTAGAGAAGACAGAGATCCTTAGTTATAGAACTGGCTCTTCCAACCAAAGGAATTTCCTAGGGAAAATTAATTTAGTCCAATGTGGAAAATTTGGATTCGCCTCATCTAAAAATTGAGAGGATGAGACCACATGGCACCTAGCCTGTTTAAACAAGGACACGCCATGCCAGTTTATGGAGTTCCAGAGAGCCTTTCCGTCTGACTCCGGCTTTCAGTCTGGAATATTCATGCCCAGCGCTCTGTTTTGTGGTGGAAAGTCATACTGTAAGACTGTGTTTAGCAATTAACTTACGACCCAGCAATTGCACTACTGGGTATTTACCCTAAAGATACAAACGTAGTGATCCGAAGGGGCACGTGTACTCGAATGTTTATAGCAGCAATGTCCACAATAGCCAAACTATGGAAAGAACCTAGATGTCCATGAACAGATGAATGGATAAAGATGATGTGGTATGTGTATATATACATACATACAATGGAATACCATGCAGCCATCAAAAGAAATGAAATCTTGCCATTTGTGACGACGTGGATGGAACTAGAGGGTGTTATGCTGAGTGAAATAAGTCAATCGGAGAAAGACAACTATCATATGATCTCCCTGATATGAGGAAGTGAAGATGCAACGTGGAGGGTTTGGAGGGTAAGAAAAGAATAAATGAAACAAGAGGGGATCAGGAGGGAGACAAACCATAAGAGACTCTTAATATCACAAAACAAACTAAGGGTGCGGGGTGGGGGGTGTATGGAGAGGCTGGTTGGGTTATGGACATTGGGGAGGGTATGTGCTAGGTGAGTGCTGTGAAGTGTGTACACCTGGTGATTCACATACCTGTACTCCTGGGGCTAATAATACATTATATGTTTATTTTAAAAAAATTTTAAAAATTTAAAAAAATAAAAGAAAGTTAAAAAAAAAAAAAAAAAAAAAAAGACTGTGTTGAGCATTATGTTCCCAGAAGGGACTCTCTGGCTTTGTTCTTATGGGAAGTCAAGAGCAGTGAATTGTCTTGTAGTCCCAGCACTAAGCTTTCTCAGACTTTGATCATGGAGAGGACTCTGGTTCCCATTTGTACTTGCACTCTTTTTAGAGAACTGTTCCCCTTCAGAGTTACTGCAGATTTCATAACATTCGATAGCTTTTTAGTAGTTATCATCTCTATGACAATCTGTTAGATCATCACACCCTTTTTTGTCCATGAAGCTCTCCCATCCTGTGGCTTTCTGATGCTTTTCCCCTCCTATTTTGCTACTTATTCTGTGCCACTCTCTTGCTGTCAAGAGACAGGGATCCTCTGTGTTCTCCTATCTGTGGAAGCAGACCTATCTCAGACTTCAGCCCTTGGCCGCCTTCTCTCCTTTCTCTGTTGTCTCTATAGGTGAGAATATCCACTCCTACAATTTCAGCTATTATCTTCTTGTATCTCTCTTCCACAACCCATCTGTACCTCTGACCACTTTGTGGAATTTTTAATTTCTAGCTGCTTGCTAAACATTTTATCCAGATGTCCTGCCAATGTGTTGAAGTCAACACATTCAGAATAGACTTCCTCCACGTCCCCAAATCAGTCCAAATTCAAGAGGCATCCATCGGTTCCCCTTGATGCCTCCTTTCCCCTCAGGCCCCCATTCAGTTTAGCCTCCACAGTGTCTTGGCGGGGCTCTCCACTTCAGGACCTTCTACATACCCACTTAGCTGTGTACCCACCGCTGTCCTCTTTTTCTCATGCCCACAGATGGAAAGCTTTGTTCTTTCTGTGGCTGGTTTCTGCGAAGCTGCTCTAGGTTCTGTTCTATCAGCTTCTTCAGGAACTCCTCTCCATCCCTTCCTCCATCTGTTTTCTTCCCTCTTCTGTCTTCAAACTTTACCTTTTATCAGTATGGTAACATCCTTCAAGTTTATGAAAAAAGACCTGTCTATACTCTCTTTCTCAACATCTTCCTGCTTAAAGTGTACAATTCAGCGGTTTTTGCTACATTCACAAGGTTGTAGAACCATCATCCCTGTCCAATTCCAAAGCATTTTCATCAACCCCAAAAGAAACCATGAACCCTTCAGTAGTCATTCCCTTCTTTCTTTTCCCCAGCTCCTGGCAAACACTCAGCTGCTTCCTGTCTCTATGCCCATCCATTTCATATAAATGCATTGATATGATCTGTGGCCCTTTTGAGTGGCTTCTTCTACTTTACATAATGTTGTCAAGGTTCATCCCTGTTGTAGCATCCCTCTATATAGCAATAGAATCAAGTTCAGGACCTCGTTTCTATTTTATGGATGAATAATATTCCGTTGTGTAGATATACCACATCTTGTTTATCCATGTGTTTGTTGATGGACATTTAGGTTGTTTCCATCTTTTGATTAATAAGAATGATGCTGCTAGAAATATTTGACTGAACACTTGTTTTCAATTCTCTTGGATAGATACCTAAAATAGGAACGGAATTGCTGAATCTATGTTCAACTTTCTGAGAAACTTCCAACTGTTTACCAAACTGGCTGTACTGTTTTACATTCCTATGATCAGTCCTGAGGTCTCTAATTTCTCTAAGTTGTGCCAACACTTGCTAGTGTCTGTTTAATTCTAGCTATCCTAGAGGGTGTGAAGTGATATCTTACTGGGGTTTTGATTTGCATTTGCATTTCCCTAATGACTAATGATATTGAGTATGTTTTCATATGATTATTGGCTTTTAAAAAATCTCTTCTTTGGGGTAATATCTATTCAAATTGTTTATCCGTTTTTCCCTTAACTGTTTTTTTTTTTTTAGAGTAAAATCTTTATTTTATTTTTCCTTGATTTTCTTTTTTACTGAAACATAATTGACATTTAACATTACATTAGCTTCAAGTACAGAATGAAATGATTTTGTTATTTGCATATATAATGAAGTGATTACCATGATAAGTCTAATTAACATCCATTACCACACATAGTTACAATTTTTTTTCTTGTGATGAGAACTTTTAATATCTGTCTTAGCAACTCTCAAATATACAACCCATATTAACTAGTCACCATGCATTACATCCCCAGTATTTATATCTGTATTATTCTGCATCATTTTTAAAAATATAAATTCAGGTGTACTGATTTTCCTCCTTCTACTGTGTCTAATAAACCCACCAAAAATTATTCTTACCTGATATCATGCTTTCATTTATGGCATTTCTGTTTGACTTTTTAAAAATGGGGTCCATCTCTCTGCCTAAATTAAGTTCAAGCTTTGGTCCATCTTTTTTACTAGATCCTATACCATAAAACACAGTTATTTTCCAGTCTTGTCTAAGAGTTATATATCTGAGTCATCTCTGAATCTGATTCTACTTATTGCTTTATCTTTTGATGATGGGTTTTTGTTTTGTTGTTTGTTGTTGTTGTTTGGCTTTTGGTTTTTTTGTTTTGTTTTGCTTTGCTTTTCTATGTGTGCTGTAATTTGTTACTGAATGATGGCATCATTCATAGAACAGAAGAGACTTAGGTAAGCAGTATTTACATCTGGAAATAGACACTCTACTTTGTTTGTTAGGGTGTGTGTGGTGGGAATGAGTCAGTCTAGTTGAGCAAAGTTGAGTTTTCTTGCTGTTTGTTATCCTCAGTACATATGGCTTCCTATTCCTTCAGGGTTGGGCTGCCAGTGGGTTTGTCTCAGTGTACTCACTCCACTTTCAGCCATCTTTGTACATCTAAGCAGACATGGGTTCTCTCTCTATACTCTTTCCTCTTCTGCATTGGTAAACTGTTATTGTTGATTGCTCAGTGATGAATTTATTAAGAAGGGATAGGCAGGTTCTCATGGACCTATTGGTCCAGACGCAGTTTTAGGCAGGACTTGTGTGCCTTAAGTGTGAGCTTTCTTGGAATTCCTATCTCTTTTTGCATCACAGGCAAACTTTGCTTGTATCTATAGAAAGTCTTGGGAAGGAAAGAGTCCTGCCCCTCTCCCACGATAGCAAGATTACTGCTGTGTATTTGTGCAGGATCCTGCAGTCAGTGAAAGTTTTCCTGCCCCTCCTCTAGGGACAGAAGTTTGAGGATTCTACCCTTCCTCCAGACACAGTAAATCTTTGGCTCATTCCTGGGGCAAGAAGGGGAGTTTCTACCTCTCCCCTAGAAGAAAACAGGTTTCATTTCTCTTCCTCAGCAGTCTTAAGGAAAGAAAGATTTGCTGATGCTTTCCATGGCTTCAGGTTTTTGGTTCATGTGCAAAGAACATGTGGGGTAGCAGATGATGTTCTGTGCCTGGCCCCAAGGGCGGCATTCACCCCCCACACATCTGTGTCAATAAGAGGAGCTCTCTCAGGTCCCCTGCCCTGCCACCTCCAATCTTTCTTGTGAGCACCAGGTAGAGGTACTTGGAAAAGTCTTGGGATGAGTCCAAACTTTCTGTGTGGCCAGGACTCCCAGTTCTAAATTAATGGGCTAGCCACATGTGGCATTTAGGAGTTGGTTCACTTTTTAGCTGATTTCATATTAACTAACTTCTACCACAGCTTCTTTTTCCTCCCATGTTCTTCCAATACTGAAAGAGTTACTATATCCCATTGTCCTTGGAGGGGCTTGTCACTCATTGGAATTCAGCTCCCTTGATGGTCCTGAAACCTCAGCTCTCTGGTGGGTTCAAGGTCAGTTAGGATTCTGTGAATTGTCCTGCTTTTTCGCATTGTTAGGATAGGAGCAACCTTCTCCTGGAGCTTCCCATGACATAGGTGAGAGGAGAACTACCCGACTCATCTCCCTTTGCTTTCTCATCTTTGCAACTCTGCCTCTTCTCCAAGCCTTATGTAAGCAGAACATTCTGGGATGTTGATGCAAGGCCTTACCATTTCCTCTGCCAAGAATGTCTTCTTCTATCTTTACCTTTTGTTTTTATTTTTGTTATTGTTTTATTCCTTTTTTTCCTAACAATACAGTTTAATAGCAAATATTTTAAAAGGCTTGCTAATGAAGGCAACACCCCCTGCTCCTTCTCTCTCTGTTGAGCCCCTTTCCCAGAAGGGAACATGTTAAACACACTAAACTTTTGGATGGTTATTTCTAGATTTTTTAGCTTTAGATAATAGCAATTTATAGTCTATTATGGAAAATGAGTATTTGTCTCTCTTTCCTCTTTTCCCCCACTGCATCCACCTGTTTGGTCTCCGTCTACCAATTTCCAAAAGTATTTGTTTATATCATAATTTTGGTAAGAACAATATTATGAGTTTACTTTAATTTGACCTTTCAAACACTATTCAAAGCTAAGCCATAAAGTAAACTATAATTATTTTAACTTCATTGAAAAATATTTTGCTTCCTCTAAAGCAGTGTATTATTTGCTTATTTGCTTAGTTTCTATCAGTAATCCAATAACAATCATTAATTCAACCCCAAACTCTGTGTTAATGTCTCAATTTCTTCTCAGTACCCTCAGATGCAACAGGTAGTCTATCAATTTCATCTTCTTTCTGACGTGGTTCAGTCTGGACTGACTGGCTGTGCTGTATGCCTGGTGCCTCAGTGGTCTTGCTTGAATCTTGCCTCTCCATCAGTTAACCTGTTGGGTTCCTCGTTTCCTGTGCCATACTTTTCTTTTTTGGCTTATTTCATTGTTTTGATGAGAATATACTCGAATAGCTTCTGCAGGTAACTATAGTTTCTAAGGTTTTTGTCATGTAAATTTAAAATGCTTTGCACATCTAAACCTACCTTTATTTTATCAGAGTGATCATTTGATTGGATATAGTGCTCTATATTGTCAATAATGCTCCTTCAAAACTTTAACACAGTTTGATGTTGTCCTTAGTTTCTGGTGCCATTTTGACTCTTGCTTTATTGTTTATCATTGGTATTCTGAAATTTTATGACATTATCCTGGGCACTTCCTGGTCCCTTTCAAACAGAATCTCATGTCATTTGGTTCTAAGAAATTATATTATTTTGTTGATAATTTCTTTCCTTGTCTATCTTCTCTCTGAGTTACTATCTGAGTGTTAGACTGCCTGCATTGGTACTTCAAATGTCTTATCATTTCTCTCCTATAATTCATCTCTCTTTCTGTTTCAATTTCTGAGAGAATGCCTCAATTTTATTTTTCATTGTTTCTGCTTAATTTGTCATTTTTCTCTCATGTTTTTTATTTTTTTAAATAAAAATCTTTTAACTTAAATCCAATTAATTAACATGTAATGTATTACTAGTTTCAGGGGTAAAGGCCAGTGATTCATCAGTCTTATATAATACCCAGTGCTCATTATATCCTGTGCACTTCTTGATGTCCATCACCCAGTTACTCCACTCCCCCACCCAACCTGCCTTCCAGAAACCCTTAGTTTCCTATGATTAAGAGTCTCTTATGGTTTGTCTCCCTCTCTGATTTCATCTTGGTTTATGTTTTCCTCTCTTCTCCTATGATTCTCATTTTGTTTCTTAAATTCCACGTACGAGTGAGATCATATGATACTTGTCTTTCTCTGATTGAAATAAGTTTCTCTTAGCATAATACCCTCTAGTTCCATCCACATGATTGCAAATGGCAAAATTTCATTTTGTTGATGGCTGAGTAGTATTCCAGTGTGTGTGTGTGTGTGTGTGTGTGTGTGTGTGTGTGTATACCACATTTTTTAAAAAAGATTTTATTTATTTGACACAGAGAGAGAGAACACAAGTAGGCAGAGAGGCAGGCAGAGAGAGAAGGAGAAGCAGGCTTCCCACTGAGCAGAGAGCCAGATGCTGGGCTTGATCCGAGGACCCTGAGATCATGACCTGAGCTGAAGGCAGAGGCTTAACCCACTGAGCCACCCAGGTGCTCCTATACCACATCTTTTTTATCCATTCATCTGTTGATGGACATCTGGGTTCTTTCCATAGTTTGGCTGTTGTGGACATTGCTGCCATAAACATTAGGGTGCACATACCCCTTCGGATCAGTACATTTGTATCTTTGGGGTAGATACCCAATAGTGCAATTACTGGGTCCTGGGATAGCTCTGTTTTCAATTTTTTTGAGAAAAAAATTGTCATCTGTCATTTCCTGACTTGTAATTTTAGCCATTTTGACTGGTGTGAGGTGCTATTTCATTGTGGTCTTGATTTGTATTTTTCTGATATCCAGTGATGTTGAACATTTTTTCATGTGTCTATTGATTATTTTCATGTCTTCTTTGGAGAAATGTCTATTTGTGTCTTCTGCCCATTACTTGATTGGATTATTTGTTCTTTGGGTGTTAAGTTTGATAAGGTCTTTGTAGATTTGGGGGTAGTCTTTATCTGATAAAACATTTGTAAATGTCTTTTCCCACTCTGTTGGTTGTCTTTTGGTATTGTCGATTGTTTCCTTTGCTGTGAAAAAGCTTTTTATCTTGATGAATATCCCAATAGGACATTTTTGCCTTTGTTTCCCTTGCCCTTGGAGATTTGTCTAGCAAGCAAATCCACCTTGCTGTGGCTGAGGTCACAGAGGTTGCTGCCTGTGTTCTCCTCTAAGATTTTGTTGGATTCCTCTTTCACACTTAGGTCTTTCATCCATTTTGAATCTATTTTTGTGTATTGTGTAAGAAAATGGTCCAGTTTCAATCTTCTGCATGTGGCTGTCCAGTTTTCCCAACACCATTTGTTTAAGAGATGGTCTTTTTTTCCATTAGATCTTCTTTCCTGCTTTGTCGAAGATTAGTTGACTGTAGAGTTGAGGGTCTATTTCTGGGCTCTGTATTCTGTTCCATTGATCTATGTGTCTGTTTTTGTGCCAGTACCATGCTGTCTTGGTGATTACAGCTTTGTAATAGAGCTTGAACTTCGGAATTATGATGCCACCAGTTTTGGTTTTGTTTTTCAACATTTCTTTGGCTATTTGGGACCTTTTATGGTTCCATATAAATTTTAGAATTCTTTGTTCTAGCCCTGTGAAAAAAGTTGATGATATTTTGATAGGGAGTGCATTGAATGTATAGATTGCTCTAGGTAGCATAGGTATCTTAACAATATTTGTTCTTCTAATCTATGAGCATGAAAAGTTTTTCCATTTCTTTGTGCCTTGCTGGTTATGTGTCTATTCAGGTTTTCTGTGTTTTCCTGGTAAAACACAGGAAGTTTGGTAGTTTATACAGCTTTAGGAATGTATCCATTTCTTCCAGGTTGCCTAATTTGTTGGCATATCATTGCTCATAATGTGTTCTAATAATTGTTTGTATTTTCTTTGGTGTTGGTCTCTCCTCTTTCATTCATGGTTTTATTTATTTGTGTCCTTTCTCTTTTCTTTTTGAAAGTTTGGCCAGGGCTTTGTTGATCTTATTAATTCTTTCCAAAAATTTCCTAGTTTCATTGATCTGTTCTACTGTTCTTTTGGTTTCTAGCTCATTGATTTATGCTCTAATTTTTATGAATTCTCTTGTCCTGCTGGATTTAGGCTTTATTTGCTGTTCTTTCTCCAGCTCCTTTAGGTGTAAGATTAGGTTGTGTATTTGAGAACTTTCTTGTTTCTTGAGAAAGCCTTGTATGCTCTATACTTCTCTCTCAGTTCTACCTTTGCTGCATCCCAAAGGTTTTGAACAGTTGTGTTTCCATTTTCATTCGTTCTCCTGATGTTTTAAAATTCTTTCATTTCCTGGTTGGCCCATTCATTCTTCTGTAGGATGCTCTTTAGCCTCAATGTATTTTAATTCTCTCCAAATTTCCTTTTGTGATTTGACTTCAAGTTTCAAAGCATTGTGGTCTGAAAATATGCAGGGAATGATCTCAATCATTGTACCAGTTGAGACCTAATTTGGGTTGAGACCCAGTACATGATCTATTTTGCAGAATGTTCCATGTGCATTTAAAAAGAATGTGCATTCTGTTGCATGTTCTGAATATGTCTGTGAAGTCCTTCTGGTCCAGAGTGTCATTCAAAACCCTTGTCTCCTTGTTGATCTTCTGCTTTGGTGATCTGTCCATTGCAGTGACAGGGTGGGGGTTGTTAAGCTCCCCTACTATTATTGTATTATTACCAATGTGTTTCTTTAATTTTGTTATTGGTATATATAATTGGATGCTTTCATGTTAGGGGCATAACTATTTATTTTGTTAATAAACATATAATGTATTATTAGCCCCAGGGATATAGGTCTGTGAGTCGCCAGGTTTACACACTTCACAGCACTCACCATAGCACATACCCTCCCCAATATCCATAACCTCACCACCCTCTCCCTAACCCCCTACCCCCCTGCCACCCTCAGTTTGTTTTGTGACCTTAAGAGTCTCTTATGGTTTGTCTCCCTCCCGATCCCATCTTGTTTCATTTATTCTTTTCCTACCCCCCAAACTCCCCAAGTTGCATCTCCACTTCCTCATATCAGGGAGATCATATGATAGTTGTCTTTCTCTGATTGACTTATTTCGCTAAGCATAATACCCTCTAGTTCCATCCACGCCATCGCAAATGGGAAGATTTCATTTCTTTTGATGGCTGCATAGTATTCCATTGTATATATATACCACATCTTCTTTATCCATTCATCTGTTGATGGACATCTAGGTTCTTTCTATAGTTTGGCTATTGTTCTTCCACCTATTTTTAGGGGCTTTTCTCAAATGTTTTGTGATGTTTAGTTGTGTGCTCATATTTCAGTGTAGGAAATTAAGAAGACTATTGGAAACTCTGAGTTTTTGATGGGGCTTGTGGGACTGTGGGGAACATAGCTGGGTGTTGCATTGGAAAACTCTGTCAATAGTGTTAATTCTTCTTTCAGAAGAATTATCCAAGTATCTTCTAATCTCCCACTTCCCAGCATGCTGGGAGCAGAGTTGGGGAAGGAGGCTAGGGATCTTGCCATCTGTAAATAAATGTTCACTTAATCCCTTGCTTTCAGTATGGCACTCTCACCTCCAGCTGGCCTGCAGTCACTGGAGTAGAGATTTTTTTTCAGAATAAGCTTCTGTTCTCTCACTGGGATGGGAAGGGATATCCAGCCATTTGTATGGTGGAAGTTAGGGAGTGGATGGATCTCAGGCCCTTCTTTGTAAACAGGTTATCACCATTCTACTTGGTTGTGCTTCTCTATCAATCAACCTGCTGAGCCCCACATCAGGCTCTCTGCTCAGCAGGGAGCCTGCTTCCCTCTCTCTCTCTCTGCCTGCCTCTCTGCCTACTGTGAACTCTCTCTGTCAAAAAATAAATAAAATCTAAAAAAAAAAAAAAAAAAGAATCAACCTGCTGTATTTCCTGTGTTCTGTGACACTCTTTTTCTTTTTTGGTTTATTTCATTGTTTTGGTGGAGAACAGATTCATGATAATTACACCTCCCCCACACCCAGCACCATACATACTTGACTTCCAGAGCTAACCAGTCCCACCAGTTCCTGAGCCTTTGGCCATTCTGTGATGTAAAGTAGATCAAGTTTTGGCCTTCCCCAATACTGGCTTAGGATTTAGTTTTCTTGGATTTTGCATTTAGTTATCACTTCAAATAGCTTGCCAGCTACCTGTTTTCTCCCATTGTCTTATTCTCCTGAGAATTTTTGCCTTTAAAACATTTTTCTTTTACTGTCATTTTAGATAGGAACAAAAGTAAATGTATAGCTCCAAGCTGCCATCTTTATGCAGAGGGCTCCAACCACCTACCTTTTTTTTACCTGGGTAACTTCCATTAGTCCTCCCATTTAGCCTTCTCTGATCCTTCTCCTTTGTACCCTTCTCTGCCATTCTGAGTCACCTACTTCCAGAATTCTTCATATGTGCTTACATGACATCAGAGTGCTCTCTGCAGGTAGCTCTTTCATTCATCCATTTGGTCAATATTTATTGAGCACCAACTATGGGCCCCTGAGGGCACTAGGGTAACAGCAATAACTAAAGTACAGAGCTGTCATGGAGCTTGCCTTCTAGGGAGTGAAACAAACAAATATGCAGGTAAACATACAAACATGACAATTTCAACTAATGAGTGTTATGAAGAAAATAAAATGGGTAACAAATAGAGACTGGGGTGGGAATGGTAAGACCTTTTATAATGGGTCTAACACATCTTTTCTAAGGTCGTGAACTCACTTTCAATTTGCAAAAGTGCAAAGTAATCAGG
This sequence comes from Mustela putorius furo, assembly GCF_011764305.1. NCBI lineage: Eukaryota > Metazoa > Chordata > Mammalia > Carnivora > Mustelidae > Mustela > Mustela putorius. The sequence continues at coordinate 711,769 of NW_025421577.1, forward strand.
GTCCTCAGAGCCAAGAGGCAAACGGATAACTGAGAGAAGGGTTTGCAGCTATGGAGGAGCGTTTTGAGGACAGAACACAATTTCCTTCCAAAGGCCCAGTGGGAGGGCTTGGGCGGGGGAGAACTGAGGACCAGCTTATGTGAGGGAGGTATGAGTAATGCAGCAATAGGAGGCGGGCCATGCTGAACTGGAGGTTTGAGCTTCTTGTGGTGTCTGAGGTGAGCAGAGGGAAGGGCTTGATGGAGTAGTTCTGCAGACATTTTTTCTAGAAGGTGAGGCAGACATCTGCACCACACCCCAGTTTGTTTGGACGTTATACATTCTCTCTTGTAAGAGGAGCTCCCCAGAGCCCCAGAGCAGACAGGTGTTCTGGGGTCAGCCACTCCACTGGAGTTCTGAGGTGGGGACTCTCAGGGGATAGAGATGTCCCCGGAGTGAACATATAAAGCCACACCAACTTCCTTGAGGTGCTCTGATGAATGTGTGTGTGGGGGGGGCATGGTGGTGTACTCATTATTCATTATGATTGGTGATAAGGTCTTTGCTAGGCAGAGGTTTGGAGTATAATATTATAAAAATTCCAGATGCTGAGAAAGCCATCTGTGACCCTTGGTGTCCTTCTGTCCTCCATGATTGTCTTTCTGGCCCTGGCCAATTCGGTCACACTAGTTAGATGTTCTCTTGTCCAACTTCCTTGAATGGAGGTGCAGAGAGCTGTGCGAGTCAGGCGTGCCCGGTCAGCCTCTCCTGTGGCTGTCACCCTGCTCTATGTCCCTTGTCACTCTTCCCCTCCCCCGCTGCTTGCTGACAGGACTGCGCTCACAAGTTTTGGCAAAGCTGACCAAGAATAACTTCTTGCCACTCGACTGTTGAGGTAACACCTATGTGGGGTGGCCTTTTGTCTTCTTCTTGGCTGTGGCTCTTTTGATAGATCGGTGTCCTCATTTCCCCCATGAATCTGAGGGTTGCTGACATTCTGTGTCCCTCAGTGAGTTCACATGCCCCAAGAAGGAGAATGGGGTCAGGCGTGGTAGATTTTCTCTTATGTTGGGGGTGCCCTTTTGCCCCCAGAGCACTTTGTAGAAGGACAGGCTTTTCCTCAGACTCACAGCTGGGAGGAAAGGAAGAAAACACTACCAGTTAAATAAAAGTCTCAAAAACCTCCAAATACAACACTGAGAGTAGACTCTAATGTAGTAAACTGTGGGCAATAATGATGTGTCAATATAGGTTCGTTAATTGTAACCTGTACCACTCCAGTGGGGATAGTCCTAATGGGGCAATCTGTGCATGTGTGGGGACAGGGACTCTCTGTCCCTCCCTTTCCATTTTTTGGTGAACCTTAACTGCTCTAAAAAGATGCAGTCTTAAAAAAATGAAAGCACTGTAAATTCCCAACACAGGATTTTTTTTAAAAAAAGGTTTAAATTATGGGATGAATAAGGTTATCTGACTCTGTCTTAGAAAATGAGACTTGCTCAGAAGAGCTTTGTTATTATTATCTCATTTGCAAGCCAATTAGCCTGGGGAGGTCGAGGATGTGCCTTGCTGCCCAGAACGCGTAGGGACTCTGGGTTTAGTGCAGGCTGGAGCACACTAGCTCCGGTTCTCCCAGGCTCTCCCCAGATACCAGGTGGACACTGAGCAGGATTCCAGTTCTTGTCATCTCTGTTGTTACTCCCAAGGCGCAGAGGAAACCAGTGTGCCCAGGGGGCCAGGCAGGGTGAAGGCAGTGGGTAAACCTGAGTATGCTTTTTTCTCTTTCCATTTCCACCTGGGGGTTCCTTTTGAAAGCAAGGGAGTTGGGGTTCCTCTGACATGTTGCCCCTTGACCTGTCTCCCCATTACTTTGTGACACCAGTGAAATTCCTGGTTGTGACTTGTGTCAGCGAAGCCTGTTCAGAGATGGGTCCGAACCAAGACCCTGCCACCAAAATTTGGCTAAACCTCCAAAATTCCGGACATCTGTTTTCCCCTCCTGTCCAGTTGTGGGAAGCTTCCAGAGTCTTGCTGCTCTGAATAGTCTGTAATTCTGCTGGCAATCTGGCCATCCATGGGTAATGTGAGCTTCTGTTTTGCCCTTTGCCGGCAGGAGCTGGGACTTTTATTGATTTGGTTTGGCCTGAGGAGAAAGGAAGCCAGGTTCTTATCTTCTCCTCATTAATGTTTCATGTTCCATGAGCAGCTATTCCTCCTCCCACCGGGAAGAGTGAGCCGTGGACCCTCGGATGCTTTCTAGCATCAGATATAAATGGTGCTCCCTCACATACTGGTCACTGAGTTCCAGCGGGTGTCTGGGGGGAGGGGGGTGGGGAACACAACGCCATCCCTTCTGTCTTCTCAGAGATAGCGTGGCTGAGAGGAACTGAGGAAGGTGATAGAGACAGGGGAGGGGCAGGGCAGGGTGAGGGGGAAGGGTTAAATAATTTAGTTGCAGCTGCCCTCCTCAGAATGAAGCCACTTCTGCCCTCCCTGGGCCCAGAGGGCGGTGGTCATTTCCCAGCTGAGAGTCGTTGGCGCCCAGGATGGCCAGTGGCTTCCTCCGAGTAATGCATGGCACCGTTGCGACTTGAATTCCTATTAGTTCCCTTCCCTGAGGCAGAGCTGGCTTCTGTCACAAGGGTATTTTTTGACCTTCCCAAATTGTCACTGAAGATACTGTGTGTGTCACTGTTTGGTGCCAGAGGACTGTTTCTTTTATCAGGGAAGTCCTGTGAGTCATTTTCTAGAGAGCTAGGGAGACCTGGTTGGTGCAGGGTACACCAGCGTTGGTGACCACAGCACACTCTTCCAACTTTCTTAAAGCATATATCACAGTGTTGGGAATTGCTCATGCTGAATTCCCCCACCCCTAGATTCCGAAAGCTCTAAAGGAAGGAAGTCTGCCTTCTTTGTCAGGTTCCTGAGATCTTGTCCCAAGCCAAGCACACAGGAGATGCCCATCAGATAGTTGTCCAGTGGGTGGGAAATAAACATGACCCTGGCTTGTAACTTCCCTGGGAGTCCCAGGCTCCGGCATTAAGACCAAATGGTTATAGCTTATGGAACCACAGGTCAGATGACCTGTGGCATCTGAGCACAGGAAAAGGAGGGGGGCGGTCAGCCGAATTAAAGCCCTCAGTGTATTAAATGCCCTGGCTTCATTTCCAGGTGTAGCTGGGAAAATGCACATTGAATTTCAAAATGATCTCCTTAGAGATCATCTCATACAATTCCCTCATTTTCTCGAACAAGGAGTTTCGGAGAAAATTTACCAAGTTCTCCCTCAGTAAGTGCCCCTACTAACTGCCCATTAGGAATCCTGCTTTATCATCTTTTGACCATATTACCCCGACCCCCTGTTCACTCACTTCTTCTAAGAATAGAAATTGTGTGGAATTTTAAAGAACAGAAATTGGAAAGCTGACGTAGTAAATAGTAAGGTGAATGTTTAGGTGGCTTGCTTCAGAATGCAGATCTTCACATTTTTTTATTAAGATTTTTTATTGGTTTTTTTGACACAGAGAGATCACAAGTAGGCAGAGAGGCAGGCAGAGAAAGGAGAGAGGGAAGCAAGCTCCCTGCTGACCAGAGAGCCGGATATGGGGCTCGATCCCAGGACCTTGAGATCATGACACGAGTTGAAGGCAGAGGCTTAACCCTCTGAGCCACCCAGGTGCCCCAAGATCTTCGTATTTTTCTCTTGTTCATTGGCTATCCACCAGGGACTTGCAGATGTATTTGTCTAGATAGGACGAAGGAGGCATAGGTCTGTATCCTAATATCACCCCCCTTTCTTTCTCTTATGCTTATGGTTTCCTGGTGAGTTTTGTTTGGATGGTTTATTAGGTTTGCTCTGTCCGTTTAGAAACCTTGAACATAAACTGTTCCCATCTCCCTTTTCACCTTTTATGCCCGGGCTGGCCCTTGATTCCCACATGAACACTGGCTCTGGAGCGACATTCTTTTTGTGTGTTTGTTTAATTTTATTTATTTATTTGAGAGAGAGAAAGAGAGAGAGAGCACACGCCGGGGGAGGGGGCAGAGGGCGAGGGAGGAGCAGGCTCCTGAGCCGAAGGCAGACGCCCAACCGGCGGAGCTGCCCCAGCGCCCCCGCAGCTACGTTCTCGCGGCTTCCCTTCTTCCTCTGACTGCCGGTGACAAACCGAAGAGGATGAAGAGGAGAGATGAGGACAAGGGGAAGGAAGACAAGAAAACCGGCCACCATTCATGTCAACAAATGAGCAGGCCAGGCTGTCACGGCCGTTGCGGTGGCCATGGACGGAGCCCCCTGGAGGTCCTGGCGCGGGAACAGCCACATTCTTCGGACAGCCCTGAAGTGAATAATCCTGGAACAAAGGACATTCTTTCCCAATAAGGGAAAGGACAGTGAACTACTTTCCACAGAGACCCACCAGCATGCCCTCCTTTTCCTCCTCCTGTGAAGGACGCGGGGAAGCTTTGTCCTGGCCCCGTGTCTGGAGACGGCCCCCTCAAAGCAACTGCACAGCAACTCTTGGTTCAGGCATTCAGAATCCACGAGAACTTGACGGATGAGCAAGTTCAGGGGACCGGGGGCTCCAGCTCTGCCGTGATGATCCCTGGGATGGAAGCTGACACACACGGAATCCTTTCCCTTAGTAGCCCTTTAACCACCCCCACACCCCTCCTTCACAAACAAGGAAACTGAGGCAAAGTCCACACCGCTGGCACATCTAATGGGGTGTTCTTCCTGCCACAGCCACTTGCCGGGGTGCAGGGTTGGCCCCGCATGGTAAGGGGGTAAGTGCTCATGGCTTCTATCTGGTGGACCCCACCCTGCCGTAGTCTCCCACCCCAGCCAGAACTGGGCTGCTCACTAGTGCCTCGCATGACTCCTCCTCAAAGCCTCGCTCTTTCGGCCAGCCACATTGTTTCAGCAACCAGTGATATGGACAGGAGGCCGGAGCCGTTTCCTTCAGGGAGAGACTGCGGCTCCTTAACCCCATGGAGCCATTGTGCTGTGTTGGTCTGTGGACAGTGATGCTATCCTCTAGGAGTGCCTGGGCCCGCATTAGTCATAGCGAGCCCCTGCCGGCATGACCCAACCAGAGCCAGAGTTGGGGCTGGACCAGCCCTCTGGTTCTTATTTTGGTTATAGGATGCACTTGAGCAAGAACTATCAGGGAACTATGAGAACAAGATTCACAGGTCCTGCCAGGCGCCTGGTATGGCCAGGTCCAAGCAGGGAGCGAAGATGGACCTGGAGTTCTGCCTTTATTAAGGGCTGAGGGCAGGGTGTCTGATAGGGTTTCTTGAGGTCACTCGTCACTGGCTCATTTAAGGTGTAAGAGTGGGAATTAAGGCAACAGGTGGGAGAAGCAAGGTCACTCAAACTGTCATTATGTCGCTTACCCAGGACTTTCTGAAAGAGGGAACTTCCTGGGTTGGGGTGGCCTGATCCCTTATCTGGCTGATTTGCCAAGAGCTGTGTCTTACCGCTGGTGATGTGCTCGTTGGAGATGGATGTGTTTGCAGGGAATGTTTTGGTGAGCAAAAGCCTAATGTTGGGCACCTACATTACAATTGTAAAGCTTAATGTCACGTGCTTTCACTACACGCATCTTCATCAAATGCAAAAAGATGCAGAGGCATGTTCCCCAAGAGTCCCAACACACAGCACCAAAGGTGGATTTTTTGCTGATGGAGAAAATAGAAGCGGGAGAGGGGTTTGGGTGGGGAAGAGGTGAACGGGTGGTCTCCTGGCGGTCCGGCTCTGCTGCGCTCTCTCCTGGGCACAGCCTGAGCTCCAGCCAGAGCTCCAACCTCCCACCTGCCTCCGGGCAGAACTGCGAAGAAGAGCTTCCCACCCACCACGGACCCCCGCGCTGGAGGAAGAAACTCGTTTTTTAGCCAAACTGGATGATGGGTCTTCGCTTCTACCTTTTAATTTCTTGATAGTTTCTAAATGTTCTTTTCTCTTTTGCAGCCCTGAAATGACATGCCATTCTGTAAAGAATGTCAAATCGAACCAGTACACAATGGAATATTTCTCACCATTCTGATACCCATAATCTTTTCAGTGTAATTTTATGGCTATGCTTTCTGACCAGATATTAGTTAATAGTCTGAAGTGAAAAGCTAAAAGAGAGTTGTTGCCATTGAGAAGCTAAATATGCATAAACACATTTTTAGGGTCGATATTTTTTCCAGGCTTGCGGGAAGTCTGGCTTGTTGCTTTCTAATTACAACAGAAATGAAGAATAGGTCTGAAATTATGGAAGCTTGCCTCAAGTAAGGCCGTGTTTATTTGGTCCTCGTTTTTCATGCCATTAATACAACTTATCATAGAGATTCTAATTTATTTTACAATTGAGTCTCCAGCAACTGAACATAATCTCTGGTCTTCTTTTTAGTTCAAATCTTTGTTTCATGTCTTCCTTAATATAAATGCAGTGCTAGAAAAGAGGACACAATGCACAGTATTTCACACACAGGATGCTGGTAAGTTGCGCTCTGAAGAGCCATTAGTATGTCGTCTAATGCACAGTTCTGTCCCAGCTCTATTTTTTTTTTTTTTTGAAAGACTTATTTGAGAGAGGGAGAGGGTGTGCTCGCAAGCACATGCATGAGTGGAGGAAGGGCAAAGGGAGAGAGAAAATCTCAAGCCAACTCCACACTGAGTGTGGAACCCCACTTGGGGCTTGATCGCAGGACTCTGAGATCATGACCTGAGCCAAGATCAGGACTGAGCCGAAATCAAGATTGGGTCATTTTACTGACTGAGCCACCTTGGCTCCCCCGCTAGCTGTATTTTTTTTAATGCCTTTTTATTTAAGAATTAAAATGTATTCAGTGAATATTTGTTAGGTAATCAAATAAATGAATGAGTGAATCAATTCAGTGACACTAATATATAATATTAGATAAGTCACTTAATTATGAAGCATATCTTTAAATATCTGTCCATCTGCCCTCACCAGGATGAGGCCAGACTTCGATTTGATTTGTTCACAGGTATATTCCAAGCACCAAGGACTGTGTCTGGGACACAGAAGGTACTCAGTAAATGTTTCTTGAACAAGTTAGTGTGTCCGAGACTATAGCCACAGGCAACACTCTCTCATCTCAGCCAGATGGCTCTTAAATGTTTATCTTTGGTCATAAAGGGAATTGGGAGAAATATTTCCGATGTGTTAAAGGATCAGAGCAGGTTCCTGATCAGAGCTGTTCCTGGTCCTGTTGCACAAATGTCATCTGCCCACAGGAGCCCTGGCTCAGAATGCCTGGAAGGCAGCTGCAGACCTCAGTGTGGGTTTGTTTATTTTTAGGAACTCTTTGCTTTACAGTTTCTCAGCTGTGATTTTTCACTTTCTGAGTCCTTAAAACAATCACTTCTGGTGACTGCAGGCACTCCACTGGATACTTATACACCCGTGTTCATAACAGCATTATTCACAGTAGCCAAAAGTTGGGAGCAACCCAGGTGTCCATCGATGGATGAATGGATAAATGACGGTGTCCAGTGTGGTGCACATCCGTACAGTGACTACTATTCAGCCTTAAGAAGGAAGGAAGGGGCACCTGGGTGGCTCAGTTAAGCACCTGCCTTCAGCTCAGGTCATGGTCTCAGGGTCTTGGGATCGAGCCCCACCTCGGTGGTGGTGGGGTGGTTCCTGCTCAGTGGGGGGGCTGCTTGTCCCTCTGCCCCTGCCTGCCCCTGCTCATTCTCTCTCTCTCTCAAATAAATAAAATCTTAAAAAAAAAAAAAAAAACAAACCCCACACACAAAGGAAGGGAATTCTGACAATGCCATAATAGGATGAACCCTGAAAACAATGCTGAGTGAAATAAGCCAGTCACAAAAGCGTAAATATTGTACGAATCTACTATTATGAGATATCCAGAGTCATCAAATTGATACAGAACAAAGTAGCATGGTAGTTGCCAGGGGCTGGGGAAGAGGGAATGGGGAGTTAATGCTCAATGGATACATTCTGACCCTGAAATGTTTAGAAAGATAAAGCAGTTCTGGAGGCGGATATTGGGAACCGTTGCACAGTGATGTGGATGTCCTTCGTGCCCTAGAACTAACTGTACCCTTGCAAATGGTTAAAATGGCAATTTCTCGGCTACGTGTATTTTACTGCAGTAGGAAAGAACTCACACTCATTTCTGTCTACTTGGCTCAGCAGTTCAGTTCACCACTCTCACCTTATCCTTGGTTTGAGGTCCCATTTCCGGATAAATCTCCAGTCCCGAACCTCAGCCTGCCTAAAGGACTCAGCCTGTTTTATCTCGGATTTGAGTGGCATGTTCTCGGGAGTCCTGAGATGTCACATAAAAAGACCCACAACCCTGAATGTGTCTTCCAGGAGAGCCTACATACTGAGAGTTTGGTCCATGATCCCAGAGGAGCCCAGTTTTCCAGCTGTCCCCACCAAAAGGTGGAAACTATCCTGGCCTCTCCAGATCAGGCCCCCTGTAAGTGAGTTCCACTGAGAGACCACGTGGACCAGGAGAATTGCCTGGCCAGCCCTTCCTGAATTCCCGAGCCACGTGACTGCGAGATACTGTAGGAGAATGGTGGTTGCATTAGGCCAAGAGGTTTGGGCAATTATGTTGCGGTAGGTACCAGCATTGCCACTCGGAGCTGTTTGGCTTCCAGAGATTATCTGCTGTTGTTTTAGCTAATGAGGGGCCATTAACGAGGGAGATTGTCCTGCAAAACTGCCCTGAGTCTTGAAAAATCTCTGTGTGGCTACATTTCCTCCAGCCAAGCCAACTGAGCACCATTGCATTTTCCTGGATGATTCCGAAAACCCTACCCTTTCTGCAGCTCCTGTTCATGCATTTGAGGTGATCACAGCCTACCGATGCTGGACTGCGCCTTTGCTGCTGGAGACCTGAGCAAGAAAATGAATGGAACAGAAAAAAACCAAAATAAATAGAATTCCTATTGTATCTTTAAAAAAAAAAAAAGAAGAAGAAGACCCTGAACCGTTGTTTTCTTGTTGTTGTTTTGTTTTTGTTTTTAATCAGAGTAGGAGTGGCGAGAGTGCGCACCCCAGTCTCGTTCCTGGTCTTAGACAACTCTCTTCCACTGAATATGGTGTTAGCCGTGGCTTTGTCGTATATGTCTTTGTCATTGAGATGTGCTCCTTCTATGCCCAATTTTTTGAGAGTTTTTATCGTGAAAGGATATTGAATTTAGTCAAGTGCTTTTTCTGCATCCCTTCAGCTGGTTATATGAGTTTTGTCTTGCATTCTGCTAATGGCTGTGTCACCTTTGTTGATTTCCCTAGGTCCAATCGTTGTTGCTTCCCAGGGAGAAATCCCACTTGATCATAACGAATGATCCTTTTAATGTGCTGTTGAATTCAGTTTGTTAGTATTTTGTTGGGAATATTCTCATATATGTTCATTAGGGATATTGGCCCATAGCTTGCTTTCTTGAAGTGTCTTTGTCTGTCTTTGGTATCAAGGTAATGCTGATCTTATAAGGTGAATTGAGGAGTGTTCCCTCCTTTTCAGTTTTTGGGAAGAGTTTGAGAAGAATTAGTGTTAATTCTTCTTTAAATGTTTGGTAGAATTCATCTGTGAAGCCATCTGATCCTGGACTTTTCTTTGTTGGGAGGTTCTCAGTCTCGTACTTATTATTTGTCTGTTCAGATTTTGTATTTCTTCATGATTCAGTCTTGGTAGGTTCTATGTTTCTCGATATTTGCCCATATTTTCTAGATTATCGAATTGGCTGGCATATAATTTTCTCAAGTCTCTTATAATACTTTGTACTTTGGTAGTATCAGTTATAATGTCTTCTCTTTCATTTATAACTTCGAGTCCCCTGTTGTTTTTCTTAGTAAGTCTAGCTAAAGGTTCATAAATTTTGTTTTCAAAAAACCATTTTCAGTTTTGTTGATTTGTCAGTTGTTTTTCTATTCTCTCTTTCATTTATTTCTTCTCTAACCTCCTCCCTTCTGCTAACTTTGCATTTAGTTTGTTCTTGTTTTTCTGTTTGTTTGTTTTTAAAGATTTTATTTATTTATTTGACAGACAGAGATCACAAGTAGGCAGAGAGAAAGGGAAGCAGGTTCCCTGCTGAGCAGAGAGCCTGACATGGGCCTGATCCCAGGACTCTGAGATCATGTTAAAGATTTTTATCTATTTGTCAGAGAGAGAGAGAGAGCAGAAGCCTGGAGAGCTTCAGGCAGAATAGACAGAGCAGGCAGAGGGAAAACCAGGCTCCCCACCAAGCAAGGAGCCCGATGTGGGACTCCATCCCAGGACCCTGGGATCACAACCAGAGCCGAAGGCAGACACTTAACCCACTGAGCCACCCAAGTGTCCCTGTTCTTGTTTTTCTAGTTCCTTGAGTTGTAAAGGTGGGTGGTTTATTTGACATTTTCTTAACATAAACATTTATTGCTATGTGCTGCCTTCTTAGTATTGCCGTTTCTTTGTCTCATACATTTTGGTATGCTATGTTTCCACTTTTGTTTTAGGATCTTTTAGAATTTCATCTTTGACCGATTACTTATTCCGAAGTATGTTGTTTAATCTCCACATATTTGTGAACTTTCCAGTCTTCCTCCTATTTTTGATTTCTAGTGTCATACCATTTTAGTCAGAAAAGATACTTGATATGATTTCAGTATTTTTAAATTTGCTGACTATTTTTGTGTCCTAACATATGAGTGTATGTATGAGTATAGTCTACGAATGAATGTAACCGAACTTTCTTCTATCCTGGAGAATGTTTCATGTGCACTTAAGATGAATATATATTCTGTCACTGTTATATGGAATGTTCTATATATGTCTGTTTGGTCCATTTAGTCTAACGTGTAGTTTAAGTCCGGTGTTTCCTTACTGGTTTTCTGTCTGGATAATCTATACATTCTTGAAAGGGGGAGTATCAAAGCCTCTGCTATTGTTGTATTGCTGTCTAGTTTTCTCTTCAGGTCTGTTAATATTTGTTTACTATAGGTAGGTGCTTCAGTGTTGGTTTCACATGTTTTTATAATTGTTCTAGCCTCTTGATGAATCAACCCCTTTATCATCACAATTACCTTTTCTCTTACTGTAGTTTTTGACTTAAAGTCAATTTGTCTGATAGAAGGATAGGTACCTTTGTTCTCTTCTGGTCTCCATTTGCATGGAATATCTCTTTCCATCTTTTCTCTTTGAGCCTGTGTATGTCTTTGAAGTTAAGTGTGCAGGCAGCATATAGTTGGGTCTTGTGGTGTGTGTTTTCTCTTTGTTATTAAAAAAAAAATCTACTTAGCCATTCTGTGCCTTTTAAAAAAAATAAAAATTTTTAAAAGATTTTTCTATTTATTTGGGAGAGATGACTGGGGAGGAGAGGGAGAAGCAGGCTTCCCACTGATCAGGGAACCCAATGTGGGGTTTGATCTCAGGACCCCTGGGATCATGATGTGAGCTGAAGGCAGAGGCTTAACAGACTGAGCCACCCAAGCACCCTTCACTCCATGCCTTTTGGTTGGAGAATTTCAACCATTTATACCTAAACTAGTTATTGACAGGTAAAGCCTTACTATTGCCATCTTGTTAATTATTTGTAGTTCTTTTGTTCCTTTCTTTCTCATTTGCTGCTTCCATTTGTGAACTGATAATTTTCCTGTAGTGGTAGAATTTGATTCCTCTCTGTCCTGTGTATATCTACTACCACTTGTTTTGTGGTTATCCTGTGGCTGACTTGAAACATCTTGTAGATATTAACAGTCCATTTTAAGCTGATAACATCTTAACTTTGATCACATACAAAAACTCTATCTTTTTACTCCCTCACCACCACACTCTTTTTCATATCAAAATTCACATCTTTTTGTATTGTGTATCTATTAGCAAATTATTGTAGTTATAGTTTTTTGTTTGTTTCAGATGCATAATGTAATGATTTGATATTTGTAAATATTGCAAAATGATCACCATGGCAACTCTAGTCAACATTCATCACCATACATAGTTAATTTTTGCCCCTTGTAAAGAGAGTTTTCAAGGTCCAATGAGAGGCCAGTGAGAGGAGATAGGACCAGATCCAGGCCCACAAGCAGCTACAGGGGCCCTGGCTGTTGGTGTGCTCTCCTGTGTCTGAAAGCTCTCCCCATGGGTGTGCACATGGCAGTGGAGGCCAGTGTTTGGTGTCACTGGGATCCTCCATTGCTTCCATTGTGTGGCTGCTATTACTTGTCCCTGGTTTTCTTCCCTGTTCCTACCCAACTCTATATATCTGAGCTTTGCTTGTCTGGATGGGATGAAATCAAAGCAGGAATTTTGAGGTGTGGCCTTGAAAAGCTGGGGAAGCTAGTCAACCACCCCAGCCTCCTTTCCTGGTGAGGGGAATTCGTTCTAGCTAGAGTGCCATCTTGGTGCCCGGCAATGCTGGCTTTGGGGAGAGGATGATGCAGGCAAAGAGAGGCTGTCTTCTCTTCCTGTATGGTTATTCTTGTGTGGTCATTCTTTTTGCTCCATTGTGTTGCTGGAGTTTCTTAAGTGAGCTCCAGAGCTGTCTCAGAATTGTTTTCACTCATGGGTGACTGTGTAATTGTTGATATTTGCTAGGGGTCAGAGGCTGGGAACCCCAACTCCATCATCCTGGTGACATCACTCTCCCCCATCTGCTCTTGCTCTTTGAAGCCTCCATGGAAAGAGTTCCCCTACTGGCATCCCCTTTACTCTGCCCTAATACAGGTTCTGGACGGTAGATTCGTCTACTCTCTTTTTTCTTTTAACTATTAAAATATTCCATATGTGTACCATATTCTAGAATTTGTCAAAAATTTTTCTTCCTTGATAGCTAACTTTTCCCATCTCTAGTACTATTTTGGGTTTCAGTCCATGTGTATCTTTTTTTCCCCCATAAGTCAATGGGATCTGGAAAGAAAAGAGTAGTAGTCACGTATGTTCCGTTTGTTCACTGTCTTGAACCCAGAGCAAGCAGTTTACTTTTGAATGATGTCTTGGTTTAGCTCAGGGATCAGCATATTAGAGCTGTTTATTCTGGGTTTGGGGTATCCATTCAGCGTTATTCAGGTCCCCACCAAGGAGAATTTGAAAAGGTTCATGGAAGCAGAAAACAATCAGTAACTATAAATTATAATTATTGTACTATTGAGGTAGTATTGCAGATAGAAAGGAAATAAATATTCTAATAGAATACATATACCTATGTACACCATACAACTTTGAATCTATATATAAATAAGCAGGTACTTATTGCTACCTTCTAGTAAATCCTAGGAGGTAAGGATTTTAGTCTGTTTTATTCATTATTCTAACTCCAGTGCCTGTTATGAATTAGGAGCTCAGTCAACACTGATCAGGCGAATGAATGAATGAAACATACACACACACACACACACACACACATCCATTGTTGCTTCTGGCTTGTTGACAAAAAGCATCAAATGTATAGAACCTCAAATCTATTAGAACATTGAGCTCTTGATAGGCCTTCCTTCTTCTTGCCAAACCATAATTGTGTACTATTGTAAATGGCATCTCTGCTCATTCTTTGGAAGGTTGTCTTCATTTCTAGACTGTTTTGTCATCCAAGTTAATTCTCCCTTTCTACCCTGTGTGCATACTTTCAATTTTATGAGAAGGTTGGGAGATAAATTTTAAGGATGTTGATGACTATGTTTTGAGTATATAAAGAAGAAAATCACTGAAATTTCCTTGTGCAGTCTTTAATGGTCTAGGATCCTCACAGCAATTTAACAATTATTATTTAGGCAGAATACGGAAAGTTATGCAAATGTTTTGGAATGTGTTTTAATGCAATAATTATGGGTGTTGGTAATACCAGTTTGTATGCAGCACCCATTATTTGTTAAATATTTTATAGTTAATTATGTTCCTTCCCTTTAGGTCATTCCTCTAAGGCATATATGTGACTAATCCTCATAACATTCTTGAGAGCTAAATATTGTGGCTTGAAGGCAACAAACGTCTCAGCTATTAACCGACTTGCCACTGAAGGAAAAGGCTAAAAATTCAAGAAGATTGGAGATCATGGTACAAATATTATGAATTGCTCCAAAAATACCTGAAATTCTGCCCAGTCCATTTTGCTGGTAACCATGCTGTATCTTTTCTATGATTTTAGCTTTTCTTTCGAGACAAGGAGGAGGTAGACTTTTTTCCCCTTCAGGCAGTGAGTCCCAGTGTCCTTGAGGACAGGACACCCATACTTGGTTTTCAACTCCACAGAGGCCGGACACTCCCTGAACACCAAGGAATAGAGGGCAAGGCAGAAGTGAGTTCCATCCTTAAACTCCTACTTTAATGCCAAAGGGGCTTCTAAAGGCTAAAGCGAAGAGCAAAAAAATAAAACTTAATTAGAAATGATATGGGAGGGGGCAAGAGTTGGATGAGGAGGAAGGAGTTGGGGTGCCACTGACCTCTTTAGTTTCCTTATAACTTCACAGCGTCTTACCTCTATACCTTCTTACTCCTTCCCGTCATCGCCTCTCTTTACAGGCTCTATACCAGCAGTGGAAAGGGAAGGCAGGAAAAAAAGTACTGGTGAGCATTGAGAACCAAAAAAGGGGGGGAGAGAAGGGGAGGGCTTTTTTCTTACTCCCAACTACTGTTTCTTCTCTCTCTGCTCCCTTTACTGGTCCAATTTGTTTTCCCACACTGCCAGTCTTTGCACATACAGCCACAGCCACTCTTTTTTTTTTTTTTCCCCTAAGTTTATTTATTTATCTTTTAGTAAGCCCTACACCCAACATGGGGCTTGAACTCACGACCCCGAGATCAAGAGTCAGCGGCTCAACTGGTGGAGCCAGCCAGGCATCCCACCACAGAGGCTCATTAATACAGCACTAAACATCTAGTTGCTAAAAAAAAAAAAAAAAAAATCATGTTACTGAAAGTCAATTTGTCTATGCAAACCAGGTATATAAGATAAAGTGGGTGCTTGGTCTCTAACCCCGTGAGGACAATGAGCAGAAAAAGTGGAAATGCCAAGGGGCTGCACCGACATCCAGTATCCATCACGTGGCCATCCTTGTCCTGACGGTAAGCAGCAGAATTTGACACAATAACTTGACCTAGCCAATCAGGGCATGAGAAGCCCTTCTGAGATTAGGAACCCAAGGCGAAGAGATAAAATTGCAAATAGAACACGCTTCACACACAGTAACTGTGGCCTTTGCACATAAGCGGTGGGGCTGTGCCTTACATGTTGGGCGCATTTATTGTCAATATTTCTAAAAATGGTATCATCTAGAGTCAGAAAACAACAGTGTGCATCTGAAATGAATAATAAAGAAATGAAGTCACTACCAACTGGGCGGCAGCCCCACTGATCTGCATACTAAGTGGAGCATTTTCTAATTCTCTGTGGGCTATAGATTTTAAATGATTTTTAAAACAGTTTCTCAGGGCGCCTGGGTGGCTCAGTCATTAAGCGTCTGTCTCGGCTCAGGTCATGATCTCGGGGTCCTGGGACTGAGCCCCACATTGGGCTTCCTGCTCCATGGGGAGCCTGCTTCTCCCTCTCCCACTTCCCCTGCTTGTCTTCCTCTTCTCCCTGTATCTCTTTCTGTCAAATAAATAAAAATCTAAAAAACAAACAAACAAACAAAAAAACCCTAAACCAAAAAATCAGTCTCTCACTCTTAAAACAATCCTATAAAGTAGGAAGGAAATTACTCACACCCTCATTTGACCAGTGGATCGGCTGATGGCCCCTGTCCTGGTCACCTGACAGCTGGTTCTATCTTTGGGACCAACAATCACCCACTCACCCAGTGACTCTGAATCATTTAAAGTTTGTGTCATCCATTCCCGGGGCAGGGAATATCTCCCACTTCTTTCAAGATACCCACTTTTCTTCTGCATTCTCTCTGGGACCTCACTGGTGTAGTCAGAATCTCCTAGCTGAGGCCTCTCACTTCTTATTGGCTTCCCCCAACCCCACCCCAGTGTCACACTGCCATCATGCCTCTTGATGTCAATGTCATTTCCCGGTGTCCCTGCAGGATCTGGCATGGGGCAGACTTCTTTCACACTGTATCAAGACTCTCCAGTCTGACTCACCCGTTCTCTGTGCACAGTCCATTCCCAGGGCCCCCCAGAGCCCATGGGCTCCTACCCCACACTGGCTTCCACCCATGCTCCTTTGCGGGACTCCTAATCCAGAAGGTGCTCTGTCTACTCTCCCCTTTCCCTTCCTGCAGCTTCCCTCACAGTGCAGGGCCAGCCTGACTTCTGCCTCCAGATCCCACGGGCTCTCCTTTGTCCTCATTCTTCTGAATGGTATATCACTGTTGAATCTCCTTGCAAACTCTCTTACCGGTAGCACCGTACCTTTGGTTTCCATTTTGTGACACCAATTAGATGTTAAATTACTTGAGACAAAGGACCAACCACGTCTTCTCTCAGAATCCTTATTTATTCTGAACTGTGCTGCTCAACGTCTTGTTGAGTGACTTGTCCAGGGCAGGGGCCTAGGACTCAGGTCTCCAATTCTCTTTCCACAAGCCCATTGTTCTGGAAGTTACAGCACTTATATCCTAACTCTGATATTTTCTATGTTTTGCCAGACAACGTGGAAGACAGTTCTACTCGGAAAGTCCGAATTACATCATCTCACTGGAAACTAAATGAAACTACTTGCCTTTAGTAGTTCTTATAACCAATTTGACCATATTTGCAAAAAGCGATTATTTATGTTCGAAATCACTTAGTGTACTTACAGAGATTGGAGTTTTTGTTTTTGTTTTTAAGAAATTGACAAATGGAAATAGTTTTCTCTCCTTCTATGATTAAAACACATTTGAATGTTAATATTGTCTACTTTCTGGTTATGATAATCTGAAAGTTGAGGTAATCTGGTCTGGCTTTATTTTATAATTTATGTTTTCATTGTAGCACATGTGGAATATTTTTGAATACTCGCGGAGTCACACTGTTCCATACTTAGCTCTTTGGTATATAAATAGGACATATCTTAAAAATAATTTTAATTTGGTGACTAATCTAACAGAGAGGTGGAATGACTTCTTGTTCATCCAAGTTGATTTCTCTGAGTTATAGGAGCGACAGCCAAGGGCGACTTCCTCACCTGCGTTTTTGCTGGTCACGCTTCTTTTCTTTTGCCCAGTGTTCCACATCAGGGCCCTGGACAGTTCTTTTGAAGACCCAATCTAGCTTCTCTCTCCTTACTAACTCACATGGATTGTTCTGCCCTGCCTCTATCAGGACTCATAATGAAGGCTTTGAGGAGGGGTCCTGAGCAACAGCGGAGTCGCTAAAAGAAACCAGCCATTTCCATGCATGGCCACTCTTACTGCACTCACCACTTTTTCTCCCAATGTTGGAACATTCTGTGGAGTAGGTTTTGACTGATCCCACCCAGACCATGTTCTCTACCCTCTGACAAGGTATCTAGCACACTAGTAGAAACCCAGTAAATTCCAGGTTAAGTCGCTTGAGCCAGGAACCTTCTGAATAGGTTCAAGCTGATGACTGAGTGTTTAGGCTGTCCCTGACCTTGATGATCAGATCATTGTGCATTCTCTGTTCCAGAAGGCTGGGTCTTAGAAGTTAGCTTCCATAGTCTCTCCGTGGTCCCAGCCCTTGTTATCCATGCCAGCTCCATACTGCTTGCAGTAAGGCACCATGTCTGTGTGCCTGTCCCAAGTTATGACAAGGGTGGGACTGAACCTATGAAAGATTCAACAATTTCATGTGTTGAGTAGAGCATCAGTGATACACCAAGACATGCTATTAATGCTCATCAGACATTTTCTTGCTTCATCCTCACAGCAAGCCCATGAGGTAAGAATTTCCCCCTTCTTTTTGCGACTGAGGAAACAGAGTCAGTAAGTGTAGGTAACTTGCAAGGATATATAACGAGTAAGTGAAAGTTGGAATTTAAATCCATGGCCACATGAAGTCAAGCTCATATGCTTAACTAAGAGTAGACTTTCAACAGGATTTTGGATTTTCTTTACTTCTGGCAACTTTTTTTTTTTTTTTTAAAGACTTACAAGGTAAAATGTGCGAGTCACACAAGCATGAATTTATTGTCTCACTTGCATTAGATCTTTGACCAGAATAATGCAGGTCTTTTTTTTTTTTTTTAATTCCCCAAATATTGGTTCAGTGCTGTGGATATACCTGGTGCAAAGTGGCTAGAAACTGACTAATTAATGGTGGAGCTATGTTTCCTAAATGTAGAGACACTAGAGATAGTAGGACCCAGCTCAGGCTTTGTCTCAATCTGATACATTGTCCTTGAAAACACATTAGTTAGCTGCTGTGGACTTGGCAATGCCTGTACCTGTTGTCTACAAGTAGTGGTGCAACTAATGACTGTCCTTTGTGGGCTGGCATCTAGCCCTGTATAAATATTTCTTTTTTAGAATGAGTTCTTAATTCCTATGCCCTTCAATTTATCATTGGTTTCTTGAGAAATTCATCTGTCCAGTCACAGGATGAAGATTCAGACCAGGGACCTGGCCCATTTTCTGGGCAGCAAGTAGGTGGACTTCTGGCCTTGTCCTGTTAGGATCTGAGCCAGCACACCACAGAGAGGGGCTCCTTCCACCCTCTGCTACTGACGCCAGCCCTTCTGCTCCTTTCCTCCTGCCCACTCTTGCCTCTGTGGTTGCCAGAGTAACCATAAAAATATTACTCCACATGCTCTAGGAACAAAATGTCAGTGCACTTTACTATTGTTTTAATTTAAAAACTGAAGTGTGAAAATAACTCCAGCCTGGAAGAAATTCCCTTTCTGGCAGGCAACTCCCTTTGGAAAGAAGAGATACAAAATCAGCATGAAGAACTCAGGAGTAGCAGCAATACTTAGGCTTATTGAAAGGACCCAAACTCCTGTGTCGAGCACATGGTCAATGTGCAATAAATGCGTGTTCGGTGAGTGAATGAATGAGTGGAAAATGTGATAGGCTTTGCTTAAAATTTTAGGGAAAAATGCTGACTTTTAAAGTTAATCCCTGGCTATTATAAATTTCAGGATGGTAGGTAAAGTGAGTTGAGTGGCATCACCCCAAAATTGATGTCCACTCAGAACCTTAGAATGTGTCTTTATTTGGACTTAGAATCTTCGAAGATCTAATTAGAGATCTCACCATAGAATATTCTGGATTTAAGGTGGACCCTAAATCCCAGTGAAGAGGAAAGGACACAGAGATAGCTACAGAGAGGAAGGCCATATGAACACCATGTGAAGAGAGGTAGAGATGTGAGCTTTGCTACCATGAGCCAAGGAACACCAGAAACCAGGAGGAATTGGAAAACAAAAGAATGGATTCTCTTCTAGGGTCTTGGGCAGGAGCATTGCCCTGCTGACAGTTTGACTTCACATTTCTGGCCCCCAGAACTGTGAGGGAATAAATTTCTGTTGTTTAACACACCCAGTTTGTGATAGTTTGCTGACAGCCCTTAGAAACTAATACAGTGGGGACAGTTGAGGTTAATACTGATGTTTCCCTATTTACTTAGTAGTCAGCATATCATGACCTCCCAAGGTATGTGGAAAAGTGAACTTGTTATATTGGTCATGGTAAAGATAATCTCTTTTCTGCCTATTTTCAGTTCTTTGGCACAACTTTCTTTCTCCATACATTTACAGTTGCTCGGTGGTACAGATGTTACAGGAATAAAAACAATGGGAAGCTTGGGCTGTCTGGCTAAGGAGGAAGGTGGGATCGTAAGGGAGAGGATCTTATGGGTCATGAAGGTGAGGCTTCTGGAGCCTAGTCTAGATTATCAGTTTTTTAAAAGAAGAGTTAAATTCCTTGGCATGAGAAAGTGAGAAGTACTTGAACTTGAGTTCTTCTAATTGGCCTCAAAGAAAGAGAGAGGGGAGCTTGAAAAAACAAGGAAAAGGTGACATATAAAGATGTGAAGGGAGAGACAGTGGGGGAAAAGGTGAGGTGAAGACAGGGAAGAGGTGACTAGAGAGAAATGGAGCGGAGGGAAGGAGAAGGGAAGGTGAGAGAAGAGAGGAGAGAGAAGGAAATCCCCACAGGGCAGGGGATGTGGAAGATTGGGGAGGAAGGGAGAAAGGGGGTTGGGCCGGGAAAAGAGAGAGGGAGAGGGGGTAGAGAGAGAGAGGTTATTTGGTCCAATCTGCCTTATCTTGAAATGTTTAGACCATTTACATTTAACATAATTAGTAACAAGTTGGTCTTAAATCACCATCTTGCTATTTGTATTGTTGGTCCCATTTGTTCTTTTTTTCTGCTTTCCTCTTTTTTGTCTTCCTTTGGATCAACTGAGGATTTTTATTATTGTATTTTATGTCCTTTGTGGGGGGGGTATATTTGCTATACCTTTGTTTTACTTATTTTCTGTGGTTGCTTTAGGATTGAAAATACATATCTTTTTTTAAAATTTTTTATAAACATATATTTTTATCCCCAGGGGTACAGGTCTGTGAATCACCAGGTTTACACACTTCACAGCACTCACCAAAGCACATACCCTCCCCAATGTCCATAACCCCACCCCCTTAACACAACCCCCCTCCCCCCAGCAACCCTCAGTTTGTTTTGTGAGATTAAGAGTCACTTATGGTTTGTCTCCCTCCCAATCCCATCTTGTTTCATTGATTCTTCTCCCACCCCCTTAAGCCCCCATGTTGCATCACCACTTCCTCATATCAGGGAGATCATATGATAGTTGTCTTTCTCTGCTTGAATTATTTCACTAAGCATGATACGCTCTAGTTCCATCCATGTTGTCACAAATGGCAAGATTTCATTTCTTTTGATGGCTGCATAGTATTCCATTGTGTATATATACCACATCTTCTTTATCCATTCATCTGTGGATGGACATCTAGGTTTTTTCCATAGTTTGGCTATTGTGGACATTGCTGCTATAAACATTCGAGTGCATGTGCCCCTTCAGATCACTACGTTTGTATCTTTAGGGTAAATACCCAGTAGTGCAATTGCTGGGTCATAGGGAAGTTCTATTTTCAACATTTTGAGGAAACTCCATGCTGTTTTCCAGAGTGGTTGCACCAGCTTACATTCCCACCAATAGTGTAAGAGGGTTACCCTTTCTCCGCATCCTCGCCAGCATCTGTCATTTCCTGACTTGTTGATTTTAGCCATTCTGACTGGTGTGAGGTGATATCTCATTGTGGTTTTGATTTGTATTTCCCTGATGCCGAGTAATATGGAGCACTTTTTCATGTGTCTGTTGGCCATCTGGATGTTTTCTTTGCAGAAATGTCTGTTCTTGTCCTCTGCCCATTTCTTGATTGGATTATTTGTTCTTTGGGTGTTGAGTTTGCTAAGTTCTTTATAGATTTTGGACACTAGCCCTTTATCTGATATGTCATTTGCAAATATCTTCTCCCATTCTGTCAATTGTCTTTTGATTTTGTTAACTGTTTCCTTTGCTGTGTAAAAGATTTTGATCTTGATGAAATCCCAATAGTTCATTTTTGCCCTTGCTTCCCTTGCCTTTGGCGTTGTTCCTAGGAAGATGTTGCTGCAGCTGAGGTTGAAGAGGTTGATGCCTGTGTTCTCCTCAAGGATTTTGATGGATTCCTTTCTCACATTGAGGTCCTTCATTCATTTTGAGTCTATTTTCGTGTGTGGTATAAGGAAATGGTCCAACTTCATTTTTATGCATGTGGCTGTCCAATTTTCCCAACACCATTTATTGAAGAGGCTGTCTTTATTCCATTGGACATTCTTTCCTGCTTTGTCGAAGATGAGTTGACCATAGAGTTGAGGGTCTATTTCTGGGCTCCCTATTCTGTTCCATTGATCTATGTGTCTGTTTCTGTGCCAGTACCATGCTGTCTTGATGATGACAGCTTTGTAATAGAGCTTGAAGTTCGGAATTGTGATGCCATCAACTTTGGCTTTCTTTTTCAATATCCCTTTGGCTATTCGAGGTCTTTTCTGGTTCCATATAAATTTTAGGATTATTTGTTCCATTTCTTTGAAAAAGATGGATGGTACTTTCATAGGAATTGCATTAAATATGTAGATTGCTTTAGGTAGCATAGACATTTTCACAATATTTATTCTTCCAATCCAGGAGCATGGAACATTTTCCCATTTCTTTGTGTGTTCCTCAATTTCTTTAATGAGTACTTTATAGTTTTCTGAGTATAGATTCTTAGCCTCTTTGGTTAGGTTTATTCCTAGGTATCTTATGGTTTTGGGTGCAATTGTAAATGGGATTGACTCCTTAATTTCTCTTTCTTCTATCTTGTTGTTGGTGTAGAGAAATGCAACTGATTTCTGTACATTGATTTTATATCCTGACACTTTACTGAATTCCTGTACAAGTTCTAGCAGTTTTGGAGTGGAGTCTTTTGGGTTTTCCACATATAGTATCATATCATCTGCGAAGAGTGATAGTTTGACTTCTTCTTTGCCGATTTGGTTGCCTTTAATTTCCTTTTGTTGTCTGATTGCTGAGGCTAGGACTTCTAGTACTATGTTGAATAGCAGTGGTGATAATGGGCATCCCTGCCGTGTTCCTGACCTTAGCGGAAAAGCTTTCAGTTTTTCTCCATTGAGAATGATATTTGCGGTGGGTTTTTCATAGATGGCTTTGATGATATTGAGGTATGTGCCCTCTATCCCTACACTTTGAAGAGTTTTGATCAGGAAGGGATGCTGTACTTTGTCAAATGCTTTTTCAGCATCTATTGAGAGTATCATATGGTTGTTGTTCTTTCTTTTATTGATGTGTTGTATCACATTGACTGATTTGCCGATGTTGAACCAACCTTGCAGCCCTGGAATAAATCCCACTTGGTCGTGGTGAATGATCCTTTTAATGTACTGTTGAATCCTATTGGCTAGTATTTTGGTGAGAATTTTTGCATCTGTGTTCATCAAAGATATTGGTCTATAGCTCTCTTTTTTGATGGGATCCTTGTCTGGTTTTGGGATCAAGGTGATGCTAGCCTCATAAAATGAGTTTGGAAGTTTTCCTTCCATTTCTATTTTTTGGAACAGTTTCAGGAGAATAAGAATTAGTTCTTCTTTAAACGTTTGGTAGAATTCCCCCGGGAAGCCATCTGGCCCTGGGCTTTTGCTTGTTTGGAGATTTTTTTTTTTTTTAAGATTTTTATTTATTTATTTGAGAGGGAGACAGTGAGAGAGAACATGAGCGATGAGAAGGTCAGAGAGAGAAGCAGACTCCCCATGATGCTGGGAGCCCGATGCGGGACTCGATCCTAGGACTCCAGGATCATGACCTGAGCCGAAGACAGTCGTCCAACCAACTGAGCCACCCAGGCGCCCCTTGTTTGGAGATTTTTAATGACTGTTTCAATCTCCTTACTGGTTATGGGTCTGTTCAGGCTTTCTATTTCTTCCTGGTTCAGTTGTGGTAGTTTATATGTCTCTAGGAATGCATCCATTTCTTCCAGATTGTCAAATTTATTGGCGTAGAGTTGCTCATAGTATGTTCTTATAATAGTTTGTATTTCTTTGGTGTTAGTTGTGATCTCTCCTATTCCATTCCTGATTTTATTTATTTGGGTCCTTTCTCTTTTCTTTTTGATAAGTCTGGCCAGAGGTTTATCAGTTTTATTGATTCTTTCAAAGAACCAGCTCCTAGTTTCGTTGATTTGTTCTATTGTTTTTTTGGTTTCTATTTCATTGATTTCTGCTCTGATCTTTATGATTTCTCCTCTCCTGCTGGACTTAGGGTTTCTTTCTTGTTTTTTCTCCAGCTCCTTTAGGTGTAGGGTTAGGTTGTGTAACTGAGACCTTTCTTGTTTCTTGAGAAAGGCTTGTACCGCTATATATTTTCCTCTCAGGACTGCCTTTGTTGTGTCCCACAGATTTTGAACCATTGTATTTTCATTATCATTTGTTTCCATGATTTTTTTCAATTCTTCTTTAATTTCCCGGTTGACCCATTCATTCTTTAGAAGGATGCTGTTTAGTCTCCATGTATTTGGGTTCTTTCCAAACTTCCTCTTGTCATTGAGTTCTAGCTTCAGAGCATTGTGGTCTGAAAATATGCAGGGAATGATCCCAATCTTTTGATACCGGTTGAGTCCTGATTTAGGACCGAGGATGTGATCTATTCTGGAGAATGTTTCATGTGCACTAGAGAAGATTGTGTATTCTGTTGCTTTGGAATGAAATGTTCTGAAAATATCTGTGATGTCCAACTGGTCCAGTGTGTCATTTAAGGCCTTTATTTCCTTGTTGATCTTTTGCTTTGATGATCTGTCCATTTCAGTGAGGGGAGTGTTAAAGTCCCCTACTATTATTGTATTATTGTTGATATGTTTCTTTGATTTTGTTATTAATTGGTTTATATAGTTGGCTGCTCCCATGTTGGGGGCATAGATATTTAAAATTGTTAGATCTTCTTGTTGGACAGACCCTTTGAGTATGATATAGTGTCCTTCCTCATCTCTTATTATAGTCTTTGGCTTAAAATCTAATTGATCTAATATAAGGATTGCCACTCCTGCTTTCTTCTGATGTCCATTAGCATGGTAAATTCTTTTCTACCCCCTCACTTTAAATCTGGAGGTGTCTTCGGGTTAAAAATGAGTTTCCTGTAGGTAACATATAAATGAGTTTTGTTTTTTTATTTTAATCCATTCTGATACCCTGTGTCTTTTGACTGGGGCATTTAACCCATTAACATTCAGGGTAACTGTTGAGAGATATGAATTTAGTGCCATTGTATTGCCTGTAAGGTGACTGTTACTGTATATTGTCTCTGTTCCTTTCTGATCTACCACTTGTAGGCTCTCTTTTTGCTTAGAGGATCCCTTTCAATATTTCCTATAGAGCTGGTTTGGTGTTTGCAAATTCTTTCAGTTTTTGTTTGTCCTGGAAGCTTTTAATCTCTCCTTCTATTTTCAATGATAGCCTAGCTGGGTAGAGTATTCTTGGCTGCATGTTTTTCTCGTTTAGTGCTCTGAAAATATCATGCCAGCTCTTTCTGGCCTGCCAGGTCTCTGTGGATAAGTCAGCTGCCATCTAATATTTTTACCATTGTATGTTACAGACTTCTTTTCCCGGGCTGCTTTCAGGATTTTCTCTTTGTCACTGAGACTTGTAAATTTTACTATTAGGTGACGGGGTGTGGGCCTATTCTTATTGATTTTGAGGGGCATTCTCTGAACCTCCTGAATTTTGATGCTCGTTTCCTTTGCCATATTGGGGAAATTCTCCCCAATTATTCTCTCCAGTATATCTTCTGCTCCCCTCTCTCTTTCTTCTTCTTCTGGAATCCCAATTATTCTAATGTTGTTTCATTTTATGGTGTCACTTATCTCTCGAATTCTCCCGTCGTGATCCAGTAGCTGTTTGTCCCTCTTTTGCTCAGCTTCTCTATTCTCTGTCATTTGGTCTTCTATATCGCTAATTCTTTCTTCTGCCTCATTTATCCTAGCAGTGAGATCCTCCATTTTTTATTGCACCTCATTAATAGCTTTTTTTATTTCAACTTGGTTAGATGTTAGTTCTTTTATTTCTCCAGAAAGGGCTTTTATATCTCCCAAGAGGGTTTCTCTAATATCTTCCATGCCTTTTTCGACCCGGCTAGAACCTTGAGAATTGTCATTCTGAACTCTAGATCTGACATATTACCAATGTCTGTATTGATTAGGTCCCTAGCTTTCGGTACTGCCTCTTGTTCTTTTATTTGTGGTGAATTTTTCTGCCTTGTCATTTTGTCCAGCTAAGAGTATATGAAGGAGCAAGTAAAATACTAAAAGGGTGTCAACAACCCCAGGAAAATATGCTTTAACCAAATCAGAAGAGATCCCAAATCGTGAGGGGGGAGAAAGGGGATAAAAAGAGGTTCAAAAAGAAAGAAAGAAAAAAAAAGAAAAGAATTTTAAAAAGAAAATGAATAAAGAAAAGTATAAAAAAGAATAAATATAAACTAATATATAATAATAAATATAATAAAAATAAAAATAATAAATATAAACTAGTTTAAAAACGTTAAAAAAGAAAAGGGTAAAAGTTAAAAAAAATTTTTAGCAGAAGAAGAGAAAAAAAAATGAAAAAGAAAAAAATTAAATTAACTGCAAGACTAAAAAATCACAGGGAGAAAGCCATGAGTTCCGTGCTTTGCTTTCTCCTCCTCTGGAATTCTGCTGCTTTCGTTGGTATTGAAACCGCACTCTTTGGTAGGTGAACTTGGTCTTGGCTGGATTTCTTGTTGATCTTCTGGGGGAGGGGCCTGGTGTAGTGATTCTCAAGTGTCTTTGCCCCAGGCAGAATTGCATGGCCCTAACCAGGGGCCAGGCTGAGTAATCCGCTGGAGTTTGCTTTCAGGATCTTTTGTTCCCTGAGCGCTTTCCATAGAGTTCTGCAGGACGGGAATACAAATGGCGGCCTCCTGGTCTCCGGCGGGAGGAGCCGAGAGCCCAGGGCCCCACTCCTCAGTGTGCCCTCAGAGAACAGCGCCCAGTTACTCCCGTGTGCCTGACCTCCGGCCGTGCTCCGAGCTCACCGAGCCTGCGACAGGTTCAAGGTAACCCCGAGCTGCGAGCTTACTGTCGGCTCTGTCTCTGTAGCTGGTTTTCCTGTTCCAATACCCGCAAGCTCTGCGACACTCAGACACCCCCGATCCTTCGGTGACCCTGCGGGACCTGAGGCCACGCTAACCCTGCGTGCGCTTCACCCTGGTTTAGCCTCTGGAGCGATGTCCCTCAGTGGAACAAACTTTTAAAAGTCCTGACTTTGTGCTCCGTTGCTCCACCACTTGCCGGGAGCCAGCCCCTCCCCGCCCCCCGGGGTCTATCTTCCCGTCGCTTTGGATTCACTTCTCTGCCAGTCCTACCTTTCAGAAAGTGGTTGTTTTTCTGTTTCCAGAATTGCTGTTCTTCTTCTCTTTGATCTGCCCATGGATTTGCAGGTGTTTGCAATCTTTAGATAAGCTATCTAGCTGATCTCCTGCTAGCTGAAGTAGTCTCATCCTGCTACTTCTCTACCATCTTGACTCCTCCCAAAAATACATATCTTTAACTTCCCCATTTCAGACTAGGCATAATATTGCAACAGTTCATATCTAAGGTAAGAACCTTGTAACTGTATTCTTCCATTTCTCCCTCCCACCCATTGTGCTATTATTGTGAAACATTTTACAAAGCATTATAACATGTGTTATAAACCTTGTAACACATGGTTATTAATTTTGCTTTAAATAGTCAGCTACCACTTAAAGAAATTTAACCATGAGAAAAATAAGAAAAAATGTTTCTTATTACACACAAAAAATCAGATCATGTTACTTCCTCACTTAAAACCTTTCAACAGTTTCTTATCATACCTTGAATTATATCTAAACTTAACATGTCCCAAAGCTTAAATCTAGATGGGAGGAGGGAACATGTTTTCAAAGCATCTAGTTCCATGCTCATTTCATGGAAAGTTCCCAAGAAATGATAGCTAGTTTCATTATTAACTTAATTTCTATCTCAGTGTAATTTACATACCCCCAAAGAGGAGTCAATTAGTCTAAATGAGGGCCTAGCTATAAAAGCTCCCTCCCTTCTTTCTTTCCTTCTCCACCTCCCTCCCCACCTCATTTGCTGTTCTTTCAGAAACAAACACTCTGCCTCCTAGTCACAAAAGAATTTTGTTGGAGAACATGACCTTTTGGATTTGTCATGTACCTCCTGCATTTACCTTGTGTTTTTATTAAGATGCTTTGAAAATATGGGATTTTCTGCAAGTTATCTGCTCTTTTACCAAGGACTACTTTCTTTATTGTCAAGGCTCTATATTCTGGTGGGAGGGATTGGCTTGTTCTCTTCTTCAGAACGCTGAATTTAATTGTACTGTGACTTTCATTACACCGAGCTACTCAGCATGCATTTATCTTTAACAGTTCTGTGAATAGCCCAATATATATCCTCTCCTTGTAGCCTCTAAAATGACTGGTTCTTATCCAAACCTCATCTACATCTGCTCCAGAAGAGGCATTCTACCAATCTGTGTGTGTGTTATTGAAGTTCTCCATTAATACTAACTGACCCGATTTGATGTTTCTCCGGGGCTTCCGGCTTTCTCTGTTCAGTCTGGAGGCTGTGATCCTGGCATACTGTTACTCCCCCTGGCTCTGCTTTGTCCCTGTCCCCTGTCCTTCTCTGTCTTTCCAGTCCTTCTGGCTTTCCTGCTGAACAGAACACAAATATTAACACACAAGACCTCCTCTTTCCAAAAAGCCTCCCCATACTACATTCCAGGAGAGTTCTTTGTTCACTTAGTAGTTCATTCATTCCTTCTTTCCACTGACTCCCTCCTGTGGGCCAGGCGCTGGGAATGGGGGGTGCTTTGAGTACGATGAATTAGGTCACTCCCAGCAACCTATTGGCTCTTCCGGGGTTATAAGTATTCTAATTATGAGAATTGGATAAGGAAGTTTGGGCTTGGTCCTCTCTTCTGACTGTATTGTTGATGCTGCATGGTAATGATGCCACTGTTTCAAGGTTTCTCAACTCTCACATCCGTCTGCCTGCTGGTCCTTGCTGTCCCCAGTACTATGGGGGAGGGGGTCCAACTGCTACTTAATGGGTACCTGGTTACCAAACAGAAGACCCTCCCCTCTTTCAGATAGAGCTCACACACAGTACAGCAAACATTCCTCATGCCACCTCAGACTCTCTACTTGGACACCTCATTTCTGTATTATCGTTTGATAATTTGCTTCCTTTATTTTCTCCATTTGTTTTATTACTGTGAGTTCGATGCCATATTGCCAAAAATGAAACCCCAGTCTTTCATCTTTCTCTCCTATTCCATTGGTCTTTTGATTCTGCTTCTTGGGAAAGCTCCTCAGTTTTTATCTTACAACACCTGATTGAAATTTTCATTTTGGTTAACATTTGGAATTCCTAAGGACTCTTACTCATTCTCTTTTTTCTTTCTTTTAAATATATCTTGTAACAAATTATACTTTTAATATTTTCTGCTTAAAGAGTATGTCAAAATAAGATTTTCATAACAGTTTTCACTTTTCTAGCCATAATTACCTGTTTTCTCGTTATTCCTTTTGCAGAGGTCATTGTTCTTGCTTTACAGGTACACTCTCTTAAAATGAACGATGGTATTCCTTGTGGCTGTTGTTGTCCTTATTTTGCTTTATTCTACACCTTGTATTTTTGTTTTCTTGAGCTTTTTTTCCTGTTTCTGCTGGTTTCTCTTTTTCACGGTAGTGGCTTTCCTAAAATAGCTGCTTCTCTCTGGCTTTACCTTCTTATCTAGTACTGATGTACAGTGTAAGTTGGGCGTCAAGGTCAAGCTTCTTAACAGGGAAGTTCCCAAACGACAACTGCCTGAATAAAATAGAAGTTTGTTTCTGTCTCTCAGAGAGGAGAGAGTTCTTGGTTGGTGGGGGCCTCAGCTCTGCACGGTCACTGGAGTCCAACCACAGGTGATTACAGTGATCAGTAGTCCCCTGGGATGGAGGAGGTGTGGGGGGGGGGAGAAGGGAGAGCCATGACACAACAAGGAGCTCTGATAGAGGAAAGAGGGGAAAATGAGTAGGGTCGGTGGCAATTACAAACATAGGTGGAGGTCACCCCCATCCAGGGCCTGGATGCAACCTGGCAAACGCAAGGCACGATCTCAGTCTAGAAAGAGAAGAGGAGTCAGAACAGGACTCAGGGCAGAGCCCAACATGCTGGGCCCAGAGTGATCTAGAACCTTTGCAATTAAGAGTAGGCTCCAACTCTGAGGCCACAGCTGGGCTGCGGGAGGTTTCTTGGCTTAGGCTCTGTGATGGACTGAATGTTCACGTTCTCCGAAAATTCATTGTTGAAATCCTAACCCCTGATGTGATGGTATCAGGAGAAGGGGCCTTTGGGAGGTGATTTTAGGTCCTGAGGCAGAGCCCTCGTGAATGGAATTCATGCCCTTATGTAAGAGACCTTGGATTGCTCCCTCATTCTTTCTGTCCTGTGAGGACCCAGCAAGAAGATGGCCATCGGCAAACCAGGTAGAGGGTGCTCAGGGACTTGCCGGTGCCTTGACCTTGGACTTACCAGCCTCCAGAACTGTGAGAGATCAATGTTTGTGGCTTAAGCCACTCTATCTGTGGTATTTTGGTTATAATGTAGCAGCCCAAATGGATTAAGATGGGCTCAGACTGATTTAGAGATGCAGGGAAGGGACCCAGCATATGTGTGGGATCAAGTGACTCCTGTGGGTCGTAAATAGCAGGCTTTTGTTTTTGTTGCTCTGGTTGATTTTCAGTGCCTGGTGGAGGGTATTATGGAGGGCACAGATTGCATGGAACACTGGGTGTGATGCATAAACAATGACTCTTGGAACACTGGAAAAATAAAACTAAATTTTAAAAAAAGAAAAAGAAACAAGAAGCAAGAGGGATCTTAAAAAAAAACACTAAAAAGTTAAAAAAAAAAACTATGCTTTTCCCCCCCTCTATTTTATACTGAACAGATTAAGACTGATGGGCAAATAAAGTGCTTTTTAAGAATATGCAAATTGAATTAGTAGAAACTGAAAACGAATTATAAAATGAAAGCAGCACATAAAGACTGGACATTTTTGCATCCACTTCATTAAGGACAATATAGTAATTTCCATATGTGGAAAAAGAGAAAAATGTAAAAGGAAAACTAATTGACTAAGCAAAATACTTTCTGGGACATGGAAAATAAATGAGAAGAATATAGGAATGAAAGTAGGACAGTTTACTAGAACCAGGAGCAGCGCTGGCAGTTAGCAGGTAAAAATGAGAAATCCAAAGCTATGTTCAAAGAAGACAATTTGAGAAGACTAAATGTTTTACTATGAAATACATAAACAAAAGTATTTTTGTTCATTAGACAGACACAGAAATCTGATTTTAAGTGACACCTCCACAGTGGAGACATTTTTTAAAAACTCCCCATCCCTGCATCCAGGTGTGCCTGGTTATTGGAACAGCACTGTGTGATTTTCCTTTGGAGGTATAAACTGAATATAAAGTAAGGGGAAAAAGTCTGAGGTGTGTACGTCCAGGAGTTCTGGTTATTTACAGTTCTACATAAGAGAAGGATTTGTTCCATTTTAGAGGATTTGTGGAGGAGAAGTTTGGACACTAACAAAAACATTGAGCTGCATATTTACAAAAAGAAGAATCTAGATGTCTTCAGACTGACAAACACAACCTCCATGTCAGGAAACAAGCTGGAAGAAAATAACTGTGAAACCCTTTGATAAATATTTGAATAAGAATGGTGGTAAACAGCATCGCTTTAGAAAGAACAAATGCTGTCGGGTTAAATTGGTCTCCTCCTCTGACGGAATGACGGAATGACGAGGCTCTGCCCTGGGAGGAGGTAATAGGTATTAGCTAACATGACTTCAGCAAGGATTTTGATTTCTGTGTGGGGAACAGATAAATAAGTTACCTTCAGGTAGTGGTAACTAATTGAGAAGGAAACACAACAGAATATAGAGAAGGAAATGGTGGGTGATGGCTGGTTCCTTAGATGTGGTGGTCAGGAAGGTTTCTTGAGCAAGAATAAGGAACCCATCATGCAAGAGTCCAAGGAGGAAGCAACTAGTGGGTGACCTTGCCCTGTTTGATGGGTAGAGAGAAGGCCAGTGGGGTTGAAGGGTAGTAAACAAAGGTGGGATAGGATGACAAGAGGGGTCAGAAGAGACAGAGGATGCTGGCTCTTGAGGGTGTGTGATAAAGGGTACGGATTTTATTCAAGGGCAGTTTGAGGTTTGAGGATTGTAAGCAAGGGAGTGTCGTGATCCACTCTATGTTTGCAAAAGGTCCCCCCTGGCTGCTATGCAGGGTGGACAAGAGTAGGTGACAGGGGAAGCAGGGAGAGGCCATGGAAGTAGACCAGAGGGCAAAGCCTTGGACTGGGATGCTGGCTGTGGACATAGTCCAGAGGGCCAGGTCTGGCCATTAGAAGTAGGACTGCCAATGGATTACACGCGGGGAGTGAGAAAAGAGAGTTGACCCATGGACAATGCTTGGGTCTTTGGCTTGATCCACGGTGCACCATTGGCTAAGATGAGAGAAGACTCAAGAAGGAGGGATTTGGGGAAGAATTTTGGCAGCTGTCAGTTCTGTTTGGGATAGGTTGTGGTTGAGTAGTTGGTGGGACACTTTGACCAACTGCTCTGGAGCTCAGGCAGAAAGGTTAGCCCTAGAGATACACCATTTATAAGTCACAGCATAGAGATGATATTGAGATGACCTTGTGTGGATCCTCACGGTTTCTCTGTGTGGTAGTTACAAATAATCGTAGGTGAGTGGCAGGTGTGTGGCTGTCCGGGTGTGACCAGGCGTGTCCGTAGAACCACAAATTCAGGAAGAACAAGAGCAATGAGGAGGACAGACTACATCCATAAGAGGGATTCCAGGGCCAATCTCTGTCCCATGAACATAGCTTTACCAGATTTAACAAATAAAAACATTGCATGAGACAGTCTTATACTGAACAAATTTATTCATTATTTATCTGAAATTAAAATGTACGTGGATGTTCTACATTTCATTTAGCAACCCTTGTTGGACATCTACAAGAGTTTGAAGCGTTCTGTTTATCTTCCTCTCTCTCCATCCCATATGTCCCACCATTGTAGTCCTACTTTTTAGTACGTTGGGTTACAATGGTTGTGAATCTCTTCCCTCTCTTAGAGTTTGTATGCTTCCTTCTACAACCTTGTACAACCATTACATTGGAAAACCAGAGCTGAGTAGAGACATTCAGAAAGAAACTTTATTATTCCTCTCACTGGCCCTTTAAAACCACTAAAAGGCCTTTTTTGTTTGTTTTCCCTGTTCCACAAATGAAATCTCAGGCCCCTCATTTAGAGGACACTCTAGTCACTTTTAGTCACAAGCGTAGTCTTGGATCAATGATAGGATGCTTAGTCCAGTTTCATAGTCCTGATTTTAACCTTCATATAGAAACTTTGTCCTTTCTTGGAGCCTGGGAGCATCTGGCAGGGGATCCTAAAGCCGGGGGACCGTGGGGTCCACTTCCCTCTTATTTCCCTACTTTGATCCTCTTCTCCTGTCCCCTCGATATCTCCAGACCTGGTTGGGGTCACTGAGAGGGAGGAACAACTGGAGGAAGGGTGAGTGAAGTTACTCCCACTTGGCAGATCTTAAAGGTGATTCTTTCCGGGAAGTGTTCAGGGATTACTCAGAGGGTCCCCCCTCCCCATTTCTGTTCCCCATAAGCAGCGATACGTCTCCCCACTGCCCCCCTCTCCTCCCAGCTGCTGCATCCACCTCCAGCCTCTGTGCTGATGTTGTCCTCCCCGGCAGGAAGCCCTTTTGGGTAGGGTGCCTTTAAAACAAACAAACAAACACACAGACAATCCTAAATTGTAGGAAAATACCTCTACTTCCTGCTAAATGCAGCTGGTTGCTGGTAGGGCTGTGTGTCTTCCCCAGGAATTTCCCCAAATGCCTCTCACTATTTGCCTTTCTCAGGCATGAATCAGATATGAATCTCCAGAGGACCCACATCACCCTTTCTGTGTCCCCTCCCTGGCTTTGAGTGATGGGACACACACCCTTCTCTCCTCCCCCAGATGAAGTGGTAGGTCCAGGAATGTGGCAGCACTCCAACCTTCTCCAAAGAAATCAGCTCTTTTCAGACACTTCAAACTCTACCCTTTAATATCCCTAAAGACTAAGGGCTTCAAAGTCAGTTTCCAGCACCTTCTCTGCAAGTCCTACATGGGCGTTCTGGAATTTCTCTTTAGAATGTGAGAGTCTTTTCCTCTTATTTTGCCAATTTGGGCTGTGCCTTAGCTGCATTTGAGGCACAAGACTACCATCTTGCCATCTCTTATTATATTTGTATTTTTCAGCCCTTTGCTTTGTGTCTGGCATCTAGTGAACACCCAATAACTGTTTTTTTTTAAAGATTTTATTTATTTATTTGACAGAGAGAAATCACAAGTAGATGGAAAGGCAGGCAGAGAGAGGGAAGCAGGCTCCCCGCTGAGTAGAGAGCCCGATGCGGGACTCGATCCCAGGACCCTGAGATCATGACCTGAGCCGAAGGCAGCGGCTTAACCCACTGAGCCACCCAGGTGCCCCCAATAATTGTTTTTTGAACCGATTAATTATCAATAAGAAACTACAGTTAGGAAAGGAGGTTGTCAATTCACAGTCCTGACAATCCATTAGTCTAGCACACATGAGGTCTTTTCCTGAATCCCGAAAATTTACAGCTGAAGTGAGACAGGACTTGAGGGAATTCGGTGTCTGCTCAACTCCTGACTCCCTGAAGCATGGTATGAAAGAACATCAGTAACAGGCTCTCATGTAGTGTGTTGGTCTTGAGTTCAAGTGGAGGCTCTTGGGAGGGCGCTGCCATTTTTCAGCTGTTTACACTCATCCCCACGATCTCGTCTTCTGCCTTGGTTTTTCCTGTGCTCCTCCATCATGAGGACCATTGCTCTTCCTCTGTCCATCCATCCCCAAATCTGAATGACACCTCCTTACCATTCAGCTTACACTTCCTCCTTATCGTCCTCATCAGCCTGTCCCCACACACCTGTCACAGCCCTTATCTTTCTGCATTGTGTACCCCTGGAAGCTCCAGGAAGCCCAGCACTGGATCATTCACTCTGCATTCCAAGAAGAGAACCAGGCAGTAAGTAATAATGCGTGAGTGAGTGAATGAATGAATGAATGAATGGATTGCCAGGAAAGTATCAGTTGTAAAACCTCATAGGCTGTCCTGGCCTATGGCCTTCAGCTTTTATTAGAGCCCAGCCTGTATCAAAGGGAGGATTCTGGTTTGGGTAATCTCTTCCTTTACGGTTCTCATTGGTGGCTCAGTGCACCTGCTAACTGAAGTGTAGATATGTATATATATATGTGTGTGTGTGTGTTTGTGTGTGTGTGTATACATATACATATACATATATATGTGTGTATATATATATATAGAAAGAGAGAGAGAGAGAGAGAGACTCATGCCCAAGAACCACATTACATCACAGAGTTTGGTCAATTATTTTCATCTTAAGGTTTATAGCTCCTTTTCTCAAACTCACATTCTTTAGTCCACCATCTTTAGAAATATCACTGGGACTGGGACATGAAATGGCAAATTAAAAAACATAATTCTGTTCATATCCTAGCACTGTTATTCAGTTCATATGCAGGTGGGCATTGTAGAAATCAGTGTTAAAATTCTCCTGGACTAGTGCACTTGGGTAGCTCAGTCGGTTAGGTGGCTGACTCTTGATTTTGGCTGGGGTTATGATTTCAGGGTCCTGGGATTGAGCCCTGTGCCAGGATCTGTGCTCAGCAGGGAGCCTGCTTAAGGATTCCCTCTCTCCCTTTCTTTCTGTCCCTCCCCCCACTCACAGTATACATGCTCTTTCTTTCTCTCTCTATCTCTCAGGTAAAAAATTTTTTTAAAAATTCTCCTAGACTTTTTACTCTTCCAAAAGTATTACAATGTTGGATGTGTGTCACCTTATCTTTTTCCCAGCACCAGAAAAATGGATCTCATATCGTCGAATCAAGTTAAAGCTAGAATATGGTAAGAACTCATGGTTAAAAGGAAATTCAATATATTATATGGAGAAGAAGTTTAGTATGTGTGGCAGGAGCATCTGATCAAACTGAAGATGAAAACAGGCAGGAATCTATTTTAGTAAATTACATAACTCATTTTCTTAGGTTTTAGAAAATGCCTAAAGTATTTCCATTTGGGAATTAAGCAAATAGATGTCCTGATTTGATGACATAAAATATATTTCTTTTCTTAAGGGATTGCAGATGTTCTTGAAACCACCCTCTTAACCATAAACTTGTAAAATTATGTACATACCTCCTATGAAAAGAGGCATTAAGAAGGTTGAGGTCAAATCTGCTGGTTGTCTACCCAATGCTCATGTTCTTTTTTTTTTTTTTTTTAACCAACAGAGCCCTGATTGTCTTGAGGCTTTAATGTAACCAGCTAAAACCTCTATTTTGTATCATCTCATATAAAGAGATAAGACTAAATTCTGGCCAGTGAGATAGAGGTGAAGATTATTGGGCAATTCTAGGAAAGCTCCTTACATGGTGAGTTAACTGGTATGGCATGTGCCATTTTCTCCCACCATACACTCCTTATTCCCATCTGGAACTTGGACCTGACACCTGGAGCTACAGCAGCCATTTGTGACAATGAGGTTTGATTCCATGACCTAAGGATGGTGGAGCTGAAAGGACAATGGCACATTGAGAACATTGTGGAGACTCTGTGCCAGTTTGGGTTGCCTGGTTTTGAATTTGTCAGCTTCAGCCATGTTAGATGAGAGAAATGATATCTTATGTTTTTTAGGCCCCTGTCTTTGTTGCCTGTAACCAAAAATATACTAAAAGACGATGGTGTGTTTATGGGAAGGTAAGTTCATGTGTGTCTTGCTCGAGAACTTACCAAAGAAACTCTTTTCATATTAATCATCATGAAAAAATTAGAAACATTTTTCTTTTTGAAGTTGTTGCACTGAACATACCATCTGATTGATTTTATTTCAGAGGAAATATAAATATTTTTGGTTCTAAATTTAAATTATACACACACACACTTAAGTGACTGTGTCCATATTCCAGGCACTATACTCTGCAAGTTATGTTCAATTTATCTCATTTAAGGCTCACAGCAAGCCTGTGAGGTATTATTCTTATGCTCGTCTTGTATGTGGGGACACTAAGGTTGAGACAAGTAAGTATTTTCATATTAAGTGGCAAAGAAAGGCCTAGAACTGAGTTTGTTTAGCCTCAAAGCCAACATTGATGTTCACTACCTTGTCCTAGTTCCTGGGACATGGACAGATGAGCATGAGCCCCTGTGTTTTCATCATTCATCAAGTCAACAGCGAGGGTGGGGGAATGTAGGGTGATTTGTATAACAATAAGTACATATAATTCATCAAGTTGTACCTGCTAGCAAAATTCAACAGATAAAGCGAGTTTGTACTCAGATGGATGATTCCTAATAACCAGGCATTTGACATGCATAGAGCATGGAGATTCTGGGTAGATGCTAAAGTATGTAGCCAACTGGGCGTAATTAAAGCCAGACTGAGTGTACTAGGGCCTTTTCCTGAAAACAAACAAACAAAAACCAAACAAATAAAGACGGCGGGTGTTCCCACTTGGAATGGGGCAGGATATGTACTGTTTTCACTGCCCTCCTGGCCTCATGGCCCACCACCCTCCCTCTCCCTTGCTCTGTGCACTGCACTGCCCTCCTTGCTGTCCTACAAACATGCCCACTCACCTCAAAGCTTTCACACACATCAGTCCCTCTGCCTGGAATGCTCTCCTTCTTGATAGGCTTGAGGCTCATTTCTTTACATGATTCAAGTCACCGCTATGTGACTGCACCAGCCTTCCCTGACCATGTTATCTGCAAAATGGTTCCTTCTGTTGCCGTCTCTCTCTTTGTATGGCTTTATATTTCTTCACAGCATTGAATGCCTCTGATATATAGAAACAGCAAAAGAAAAGGGTTGGCTAATGCCCACATTTTATCTGAGGAACAGTAGCTTGGTTTGGAGCCAACACAATAGAGTACTTGAAGGTAAATATTGAAAGGAATGTGAAAGGCTTTATTGTGGAGGGTCTCAAATGCCAGAAGGAGGGGTTTGAATGTAATACGGTAAGTGGGAGTCATTCTTCAATGGCTCCAATTCTTACTGTGCAGGGAAGTAACTCATTGGAAATATTGTTGTAGGAGGTTATTTTGGTGGAGTCTGGAAGATGGCTCACAGTAGAAAAGAGCAAAACCCAAGAAGACTAGTTACAAAGTTAGTGAAATAATTAGGGACATAAAGACAGGAGTCAGGAAGGTGTCTTTTTACCCAAAAAGGACATTGATATTGGGTGTCAGGGATGTCTTAGTCTGCTCTGGCTGCCTTAACAAAATCCCACTAACTGGACAGGCAGCTTAAGCAAGAGAATTTTATTTCTTGAGGTTCTGGCAATGCTCCCAAGGTAGGTTTCATTCTGGGGCCTCTTTTGGCTTCTAAGCAGCTGCCATCTCACTGTGTGCACATAGAACCTCTTTTTTGTCTCTTCCTCTTCTTATAAGGACATTAATCCCATCATGGGGGCCCCACTCTCTTGACCTTATCCAAATTTAATCACCTCCCAAAGGCCCCACCTTTAATACCATCACATTGGAGGCTAAGCTTCAGTGTATGAATTTTGGGGGTCCACAAACGTTCAGTCTATAATAGGGAAGAATCAAAGAGGGTCATTAGCTTTTGGATCCTAGTTGTGGTATAGTAGGTGTGGGCAAAACCAGGAGGAAGAGCTACCTAGGGGAATATATGGCAGCCATAATGATCAATGTATGAAGGCACTGAAGCAGTTTGGGGTGGCAGTGTCTTGGGGAGCCCATACCTCCTCAGAAACACCTTTCTCAGTAGAGAAGGTGGTTAATTAGCAAACTTTTAGTTGAGTTGGGTCAATCCTTTCTGTGATGTCAAGGGCTCTGCTCACCCCAAGAGATAGATCATGTTCATTTTTATCATCTATATGCAGTTCTGTCCTGACCTCAGATACCCGAATACTAATTATAGTCTGGGGTTTCACAATTATTAGCTCAATTTAGGGAACTGATAAGACAGTGATGAAAAACTTTCACGTCCTGAAAAGCTGATTTCCTCTAAGAACCCAAGCTACAGAGGAAGGCATAAGTTAGATTGTATTTCTGATCACATAATAATCCCTGTTTCCTTCTCCAGAACTCGCTTGGCATTCCGTGAGCTAACGGGACCCCTAGGATTGGCTTGAAATCAGGAATAAATCTCCCGGGTTTGTCAGAGCCTTTGTCTTAGTTTGTGTTAGTCCAGACTCTTCTTGTGCTTTCATGCTGGGATGGGGGAGGGCCAATCGCGTGAAACAGTTATTGCTCCAGTCTGGAGACCTCTGACCCTGGCCTCACCACTAAGCAGCTGTGTAATCTCAGTCTTCATTTAGCTTCCTTAAGCCTTGGTGTCCTTTTCTTTAAAATGGCAGTGCTGTAGAGATGGAAAAAGCATTAAAAATTAAGTGCCTGGAGCACAGTAAATGCTCGGTGAATGAACCTTTATTATCACCATCATCACCATCACCATCAACACCATCATCACCATCACCATTAGCATCACCATTATCACAATCATCATCACCACCACCATTATCACACCATCACCACAATCATCGCCATTATCACCACCATCATCACAAACATCATCATCATCACCATCACTATGGTAACCACCATCATCATTCCAACATCATTCCTGACCACCTTGCATTAATGCAGACCCAGAGATTCAGGCTCTGCCCTCCAAGGATCTACTGGAGTTTATTTTTAGTTTAGGTCCACTTCAGAACTGTACTATTTTAGGGCACATGTGATAAAGATGGAAATACAATGGACATTTCCTAAAATACTGGTTTGTTAACTTCTGAAATACAATCAGAAGAAATGCTGTGAAACCTCCCTTAGGTTTCGGAATTGGAATCCTGAGTTGATAAGCAATGGGCTCCATCTCCAGATACTGAGGCCTTTCCAACTGTAATTTTATAATGATCTAATGACCATTCCAGAGGCTTTCACCTCAGCCCTACGGTGATTAATTAATGTGACCTTAACTGAAAGAAGCTGAATTAAAATAATAACACTGAGTATTTTAGCTCATTTTCTGTAGAGATCTTCAGCAAGAAGTTATTTTTTCTAATGCCCATATACATCATTGGTGAGAGTAGTAAATTATAATCATAAATGAAAAATCTTATATCTGTTTTAATTTTTTGCTCTCTAAGGATGTCTAGGGTCCTGCTGAGTGAACAGTGGTCCACATTGCCTCACTTTGAATTAAATGACTCTAGAAAAATTCTAATTGAAAACAAAAAAGGAAATATGGTTTTTTCCCCACCAGTTGCAGGATATAACACTGGTAATAAAGTAAAACATTTTTCAGGTTCACACTAAGATGTATGGAAATATCATCTTCTAAATTATTTTATATTATAATTAGTGAAGTCCTCAAACAGTGTTATAGGAAACACATATACTGCTATAGAGTACAAAGATTCCAATAAAGCAATATTAAGATAACCAATTTCAACAACAAAAAGCAAAATAAACTAGTATATGTAATATGTATATAGAAACAAATAAACATTTTTATAAGAACTACAAAAAACAGAGATAAGATTGGATGCTTATGAAAATTCTAAATAAAATCTTTTTTCTATTTCATGAACTGTAGTTTTGTACCTGTGAAAATATGTACTTGCCAACTCCTTATATCTTAAATCTACAATAAGAATTAAAGACACTGAGGGGTGCCTGGGTGGTTTAGTCAGTTAAGCATCAGACTTGATTTTGACTCAGGTCATGATCTCAATGTCTCAAGATCAAACCCTGTATCAGACTCTGAGCTGAGCTTGGAACCTGCTTAAAGATTCTCTCTCCTTTCTCTCTCCCTCTCCATGCACTCCATCCCTCATATGTGCTCACTCTCTCCAAAAAAAAAAAAAAAAAAAAAAAAACAAACCAAAAAACATTGAACATAAACTTTAAGCTGTAACCCAAATTATTTCTTTTTCCTCAATTAAAATTATATTTAAAATGGAGATTAGTTTTCTTCCTATCATTCTATGATATTTCCAGTCAAAACCATTTTTCTTACCATGGTATGTCACCAGAACAAACTAGGAAATCATATGTGAACTAAAGAAAGTGAAACAGATTTTTTGGAAAGTTTTTATTTAAATTCCCGTTAGTTAACATACAGTGTAATATTATTTTCAGGTGTACAATATAGTGACTCATCACTTCCGTACTTTACCCAGGGCTCATCATCACAAGCGCACTCCTTAATTCCTATCACCTAGTTCCCCCATCCCCCCACCCCCCTCCACCCTGGTCACCATCAGTGTGTTCTCTGTAGTTAAGAGTCTGTTTCTTGGTTTGCCTCCCTCTTTTCCCCTATGATCATTTTTTTGTTTCTTTAATTCCACATAAGTGAAATCATGTGGTATTTGTCTTTCTCTGATTTTCCTTAGCATATCACCCTCTAGCTCCATCCACATTATTGCAAAGGCAAGATTCCATTCTTTTTTTATAGCTGACTAATATTCCATCGTGTGTGTGTGTGTGTGTGTGTACATACCACATCTTCTTTGGGCTCTTTCCATAATTTGGCTATTGTAGATAATGCTGCTATAAACATTTGGAAGCATGTATTCCTTTTGAATTAGTGTTTTTGTATTCTTTCAGTAAATACCTAATAGTACAACTGCTGGGTCATAGGGTAGCTCTACTTTTCACTTTTTGAGGAGGCTCCGTACTGTTTTTCAGAGTGGTTGCAGCAGATTACATTCCCACTAAAAGTGCAAGGAGGTTCCCCTTTCTCCACCTGCTCGCCAGCATCTGTCGTTTCCTGACTTGTTAATTTTAGCCATTCTGACTGGTGTGAGGTGGTATCTCATTGTAGTTTCGATTTGTATATCCCTGATGATGAGTGATGTTGAGCAACTTTTCATGTGTCGAAACAGCCGATTTTTAAAAAATACTGTAAGGGAAAAATTCCCATAGCTTTTAGTAACTTTAGTAGTTTCTTTTTTTTTTTAAATAAAAACTATCTCAATTTTTATAATTATGAAATATTGAAAACATATCAGAGTACCAAAAATAATATTACACCCATATACTCACCACCAATAAAAAACCACTTGCTGTATTTCCATCAGTTCTTTTAAAAATAAATATGATGAATGATTCTTGAACATGTTTTTATACTTTTAGTATAGAATAAAGATCCATAAACCTCATAGTATTGTATTTTTGTGTTAAAGTCCACATAAGTGGTTTTACAAAAACCCTCTGTTTGCTGTTGAAGACTTATTATATAGTGAATATTGAGTACTCAGGCCATTGAGCATTGTATCACTTATGTTGAGAGAATTAAAGAAATCATAACGATAAAGCTTGTTAGAAAAATGTGTAGCTTAGCTTAATAGGCCAAAAGGAAAAGCTAGTGAGTTTGAGTTTTTATATTTTACCTACTGTATGGGGAGAATGGAGTAATTCCCAAACATACAGTGTGTATGTTTGCTTTAGCAGCAATGTCCACAATAGTCAAACTATGGAAAGAGCCCAGATGTCCAGGACAGATGAAGAAGATGTGGTGTATACATACACAGTTGGAATATTATGCAACCGTCAAAATGAAATTTGCCATTTATGATGTGGATGGAACTGGAGGGTATTATGCTAAGTGAAATAAGGCAATGATCATATCAGTGATATGAGGAATTTGAGAAACAAGGCAGAGGATCGTAGGGGAAGAGAGGAAAAAAATGAAACAAGATGAAAACAAAGAAGGAGATAAACCATAGGAGACTCTTAAACTTAGGAAACAAACTAAGGGTTGGTGGAGTGAAGGGAGGTGGAAGGGATGGTGGAATAGGCTGATAGACATTGGGAATGATATGTGTTGTAATGAGCACTGGAGAGTATATAACCTGATGAATCATGGACCCATATCCCTGAAACAAGTAACACATTAAATGTTAATTTAAAAAAAAGAAATGGTCTATGTATGCATCATTCTGCATAAAATATAGAAAAGTTCAATTTGATATGTCAAAAATTTGGAGGATCAGATTATTTAACATAAAATTATGAGCCCATTTCAGAATATAGTCATCTCTCATGGAGAACTTTTATCTTTTGTGAGAACTCTGATTGCTCATTTAGAAGCTCCTAGGAGTAAAAATTCACATAAATTGTAATAATTTAAGAATTAGTTGTCATGGATCATGATCCAAGAATATTTCAAGTACTTAGATAAGATGACTAGTACCATTAAATAGAAGAGAGCATTACTAGCCTTACCAGGGACAGAAGTATTTATAACACATATTCTTA
Source organism: Mustela putorius furo (assembly GCF_011764305.1). Lineage (NCBI taxonomy): Eukaryota > Metazoa > Chordata > Mammalia > Carnivora > Mustelidae > Mustela > Mustela putorius. The sequence continues at coordinate 754,622 of NW_025421577.1, forward strand.
CTGGTATTCATTCTACTGGAAATATGCAAAACTATCTCAGCAAGTATAAAGTTGACGAAAGCTGCAAATAAAATGTATGCTGCATAGAATTTACTGGTAGATTTTAGAAACTAATTAGATGCACCAAAATGTGTAAGGTAGGTATGCTGACGCTAGACCTTCACTTTACAGTTTCTTCAACTTTGTTAGACTGACATTTGATAACTTTGCTTTGCATATACTCATTGTTGAGTATGTTTTTTAAAAAAGATCTTAGAGATCATGGGGGAGAGGAGATTAGAGGGAGAAGCAGAGACTCCCCATTCAGCAGGGAGCCTGATGCAGGACTCAACCCCAGAGTCCTGGGATCATGACCTGAGCCAAAGGCGATGCTTAACTGACTGAGCCACCCAGGTGCCCCATTGCTGAGTATCTTAAGTGAAAGACAGGGAATTAAGACATTAGTGCTTGTCCAAATTGTCCAAATCAGACCCTGCATTTTGTTAGTTACAGCCGTTTGTCAAATGCGATGTGGTGAGCTATTGCATGGATTTGCTCGAGGTAGGCATTGTTATTTACGCTCAAATTTCTTTGGAAATAAATGGCTTCCTGGTGATGATAATGGGTACCAAATTCTCTTTGCTCATCAATGATTCAAATTTATTATATCCCCTCCTGTATTGCAATTCGTCGTTGATTTAAAGTTTAGTCTTCTAACTCATGTCTGCCTTGTACCACAGGTGTCTGGCACAGGCACTCACCATATATTTGCTAGAAGAATCTGTTAAAGTTCTGTGCACCGAGCACTTTGTATACATGACCAGTGAAAAGCGCGGTCCACGGAGACTGGATACTGCAGAATTCTCTTGTGGGTCAGGAATAGACAGATCCGAGTTTAAAATACCCTGTGTTGGGTAACTTAATACCCACTCCGTGTATCCCAGAGAAAGGATTCTTGGCGTGCCGTCCGAAGCGCTGCGGCACTTAGCGCCGAAGCCCCTGGGGGAGGAAGGAACGCTGAGCCCTGGGTTTCGCCTAAGGTCAGAGGGGCTAGTGCGAGAGCCCCGGGGGCTCAGGCCCCCGCCAGGTGGAAGGCTGTGCGCTCGTCTGCGCTCTAGAGCCCCGATACCCAGCGCAGCCAGTAAGCGGCGCTGGGCCTCGGGTTTGGCGGGCCCGAGCAGCGGGCTGCGGATTACCTGCAGCAGAGGGGAGCCGGCGAGCTCCTCCCCGCCCGCCGCCCCCACTCCCCGCCCCCACCGCGGCACCAGCCCGGGCTCCGCGGGCTCGGCGCACTCGCTCGCCGGAGTCGGGGCCGAGTAGTCGGCGGCGGCAGGCAGGGAGCGCGGGGCCGGCGCGGCTGGCCTGCGGGGTCGCCCTCCTCCCGCACAGTGCGGCGCAGGGAGGCTCCCGCCTCGGCCGCCCCCGCCCGCGCCTCCTCCCCCGCTCTGCAGGCGGGGACCGCCCGGCGCTCGCACCCGGCCGCCGCGGCCCCCTCCGCCCCCGGCTCCGGGCAGCGCCGCGGCAGTAGCGGCAGCACAGCGGCAGTAGCGGCAGCACAGCGGCGGCAGCAGCGGCAGGAGGCAGCGCGAGGGGCCGCCGCTAGCGCCGCCGGGCTCCGCGGGGCTCAGGAGGCAGCGCCGGCGAGGAGGCGCGGAGCCATGGCCGATGGGGGCGAGGGCGAGGACGAGATCCAGTTCCTGCGAACTGTAAGCGGCGCGCGTCCTGTGTTTCCCCCGGGGACGGGGGCGCCATGCACCGGCCGGGGCCGGGCAGAGCGACAGCGGCAGCGGGGGCGCGCGGGCGGGGCGGGGTGCCCCGCGGGCTCCGGAGGAGCCGTGTGGGGGCGACGGGAGGGAAGGGTGCGTGTAGGTGCGCGTGTAGGGGAAGCCGGGGCCGGAGAGCGGCTGGAGCGCTGCGAGCGGGCGGGAGGCGCGCAGCCTGGGTCCCGGGGCGCTGAGGAGCGGCGCCTGGGAGCCGCGGGAGTCCGGGAGGAGGGGGCCGTCCGGCCTGACCTGTGGCGGGGCCGGCGCCTTCCGGAGCGCCGCGGGGGAGGGTGCGGACCGGGCGGCCCGCGCGGGGCTCGGGGCCGGCGGGGTCGCGCGGACTGTCGCCGGGAATTCCGCCGCGGCGCGGTTTCTCTGTCTTGCGGGCTGGACCCGCGCGCTGTCGCGCAACCCGGGGACTCGCCTACTTGGCGTAGAGCGCGCCGCGGCCGACTGTTCCCGGAGGGGGTGCGGGACGCGGCCTCCAGAGCTCCCCCAAGTCCGGGTGCTGCGGAGGGGAGAGGAGTCTCCCCCATGGTCACCGCGGTTCCCCGGCGCCGGCTTGCAGAACGTGGAAGGGATGGAAGACGAGAGAGTGCGCGCGCGCGCTTGTATGTATGTATGTGTGTGTGTCTGTGTGTGTGTGTGTGTGTGTGTGTGTGTGTGTTCGCGCGCGCGCGCGGGGGTGGCGGGGACATTGTGAACGTGTCGTTCTCCAAATGCTGGCTTACTGAATGCCTAGTGCAGCAAAGTGTGTGTGCGTGTATGTGTGCGTGTGTGCGTGTGTGTAAGGGCAGGGTGGCTGCCCGGAATTTCCACACTGGGTGGCAGCAGGGAAAGGCTGGCTCCACACTAATACAATTTTTTCTCCTTAAGTACCTCTTGGCACTGCTCCTTCCTCTCGCTGATTTGTTCTAACGCTGCAGATACTTCCCAGGCCGAGGCATTGCTCACCTCAAAGCTGGGACTGGAGAGCCTCTTGGCAAAAGAAAATGCCGTTAACTTCGCGTTAAGAATAACCTCGTTAGCGTTTGCAGCACCCCTTCCATGCTTTTCCTGCACTTGTCTCGGGAAGATCGTCCCTTCCAGGATTCCCCCACCCCCCGCCCGAGGACTGCAGCTTCTGCCGTTACTTCTTTCCTCAACAGAGCAAAAGAGATCACTTCCCAATTACCTCCAGAGTTAGGCAAATCATAGAGACGCTGAAATCTTGAAATATTAACCAGACAGTAACTTTGAGGGGTGAAAATAGTGCAGGTGATGTATTTGGGAGCTGAACAAGTGAAAAGGGTGAATTTGTCTGAGAACGTTTTAAGTGACCGGTTTTCTTTTTTTCCTTTTGCTCTTCTAATAGTTTTAAGGCATTCATTTTTGCTTACTATTTGGGGTGGGGGCAGAAAGCCTTTGGAAAGGACAAAATCCAGAGTCTGCATGAGATGGAGAATGATCTGAAGGAATGGCTGTATGTTATGCACCATTACGTATGCTTTAGAAGTGCTACTGGCCCCAAATCCAGCTCTGATGAGCTGGAGCCTGTATGCTAAAACCTTGCTCATGGGGAGTGTTTTAAGCCTACTAGTCATACAGGTTATAATTATTTTTTTTTTTAAGTGAAAAACTGTCTGTAAGGTTTGAAAAAAATAAGAGGCATATGAAAATACGTTTCTCCAAACCACGAGATCTTTTGTTCAGGTGGACAAAATATTTAGTTGCTGGGTCATTTTTAAATTCAGTTTTTTTTTTTTCTTCAAACTCTATAGGGTTAAAATCAGCTAGAAAATTTTGGAAGGCTTCTTGCACTCAAGGGCTTCCTGCAGGCTTAAATGTTAAGCCAAGCTGGTTGGAGGTGGTTATCAGAATGCTTAATAGAGACCCGGGTAATGTGCTCGCTGATGGGGTTCTGCGCATATAAAGTAATGTTAACTCTGCGCCACTCAACGGCTGCCTGTCAGCCCCAGCAACACCTCTGATAAGTGGGTCCTGTGTAGAGATCTGGCAGTCCTAAGCTGGGATTTTTCTTTTAATAAAACATCCGTAGGTTGTGCTGATGATAAATGACCTTGAAGGAGGTGGCACAGTGGAGCGGGGGAATTTTGTGTGTGTGTGTGTGTGTGTGTGTGTGTGTACTTAACATCTAAAAGGAAAACATGTCTTTTCCTCTAAGTTTTACAATTTCACAGGGAAATATGCAAACCTTTTACCAGCTCCTCTTTGCCTTCTGCCCTGGCTCCTTTCCATCTTATTCCCTTAACCTGAGTAGGTGAATGGCTCAGAAATGGTAAATGGAGTTACTAATGGAGAGAATGTTGTTCTTATAGTAAATTCTTCTCTTTTTAAATTTTTTTTTTCCTGGGTATTTCTTTGTAGGGTGCTGTCTTGCGTTCGTGTCATTATGAGTTCATTCTTTCTTTCTTAAGCTAATGATCCAGGGAGTACTAACAATTTATATATTGGCTAAAATAGTTAGGAATGAAGGACAAAGCTATTGTGTTTTTTTTTTTTTTTTTTTTAAAGAAACAGTTAGTCATTAGGAGTCCTTAATGGTGAAGCTGACTGATCATTTCCTATATCTGATTAGAACACCTTAAGTATTATCTTTTCTTTTTTTTTTTTCTCCAAGCACTGTAGCTCAGTGATGCACCCTTGGCATCCTTCTGCCTACAGCTTTTTTTCCTTCTTCTTTTTCTAGAAGAGGTTTGTGATTGCTGTTAAGGATACCAAAGGTGAAACCTGGAATGAACTGTGTCCATGAGTTATGGCCATGGCTGTGAGTTAATTCTTCATCTGTGAAGGGGAGTTTTGTCACCGGTTAAGCTTGCCAGCCCCTCTCCCATCTCCTTTCCATTATGCAATTGTGAGTTTGCTAACATTCCTTTCAAGCGCTTCTGTGGATGAACCATCAGCTTTGATTCAGTCAGCCGCTGCCCCACCTGCTGGAAGAGTGCCCTCCCTGATGCGTTTATCTTTGAGGGAAATTGAGAATGTGGATGTGGGTCCACTGGGTGTGCTGGAGCAGAATCCTACCCTAAAATGAGCCCTCACCCCTAACAAACCTATCCACTGTCACATCCCAATGTGCCTGGGATTTGGAATGCGTGGTTTATTTTGTTGTAAAATTTTCATTTACTTTCTTGTGTGTCCATGAGCTGTGATTTGGTAATTAAAACCATGGGTCTCGAAGTGATGCTCCTCTCTCTTTTTCAAGCCATCTTACAAAATTTTATACAAGGAATCCTGGACTTGAAGAAAACCCATGATGTGAAATGACCTTGGTCAAGGGTTGATTTTTCCAAGTACTTCACCTTTCATTTGCGTAGACCAGTTGAGTGACCCTTGATGTACACTGGGGCGTCTACTTTTGTACTTAGACCTGGACTGAGATTGAAAACAGAATTGGGGCTGCAGAAATTACTCTGGCCCTCCAGCCTTCCTTTGCAGAATGAACCGTTTCACTGTGAGTTTCTTCACAGTGTTTGTCCATCTTGCTGATAATGATAAGAAGCATTTTAGAAAGTACTCAGCAATTAGTAGTAAGAATCATAAAGTGTAAACGCCAGTGCCTGATGGTGTAACAGAGATTGGACTGGAATGTTTAGCCCCATTTGTGGAGGTACAGGAAGGTTAATTGTACAAACTCAGGGACTCATTGGTGCGGAACTAAGACTGAAACTCAAATCTTAGGCTCATGTCCTTTCCAGGAGCGAATGGCTACTTATCAGTGTGCTGTTCAAGTCTGTTTTAGCTTTGCAGCAAACAGGATACCTAATCGCTTTTGTCAGCTGTAGGAATGTCACAGAGTACAAAGGAGAAGACTCTGAGTGAGCCGTGAGAATTTGCACCTTTTGCTCCTTTGATAATGAAGGCATGAGGAGCTTTAGATAGATATTGACTTTTTTTTTATTTAAGGATCTGCTGGAAAGCACATCCAGGTTTACATAATCGGACTTTTTTTTTTTCCCCCTCAAATATTGGTGTGTACACATTTGCAGGAAGGACAGACTCTGAAACAATTAGGCCACTAATTTATTTGGCATTCAGTCTTATTTGTGCTTGGGCTTCAGATAAGTGTTTTTATCAAGGCTGAATTCACTGAGAAAAGATTGCTACTTCTGGGGACTGTGCTCCTGCAGATAGAGCCCTTGGGGAGAGGGAGAGACACCGAAGTATGCATTTGTCTCCCAAAACTGTGATATTCTGGACATTTTTTTTTTTAAGATTTTATTTATTTATTTTACAGAGAACACAAGTAGCAGAGAGGCAGGAAGAGAGAGAGAATGAGAGAGAGAAGCAGGCTCTGCACTGAGCAGAGAGCCCGATGCGGGGCTTGATCCCAGAGTCCTGGGATCATGACCTGGGCCGAAGGCAGAGGCTTTAACCCGCTGAGCCACCCAGGCACCCCTCTGGACATTTTTTTAACTCAGAGAAACATCTGTGGAACACCTTCTGTATGCATGGTGTGATAGTTGGTGTTAAGGAAGCGTCCAAAATAAGGAGACTTGTTTGCAATGACAGTCGCTAAGAAAAGGTCGCTAAGAAAAGGTTTAGCGGCTGGCATGGAACAATCAGGAAGAAAAAACACATGTAAAAATTCTAGGATATTAGTGTAGGAGGAGGCCTTTAGAAAACGTCCCCTGGTCTACCTCTGCACCTTCCCACCCAACATTTTGCAGCTAAGGAAGCTATAGCACCGAGAGCTGGAGATGCTCGGGCTCAGTGTCAGCCTCCAGATTGGGGGCGGTCTTGGTCACACAGCTGTCACAATATCATAGACTTGGTGGCTTTAGCAGCAAACATTTATGTTTGTCATGGTTCTGAGGTCGGGGAATCCAAGATCAAGGTGCTGGCAGGTGCAGTGTGTGACCTTTTCCTGGTTTGCCAATGGTCATCTTGTCATATCCTCATATGGCCGAGGGAGAAGAATCATCTCTCCTGTGTTTCTTGTTCTAAGGGTACGAATTCCATTCATAAGGGTCCCAGCCTCCTGACCTCCTCCAGGCCCCACATCCTACTAGCTCCCTCTGGGACTTGGCATTTCAGTGTGTGACTTTTAGGGGGTTGCAGACATTCAGTCCATGACAGTGGTGTGGAGTAACACAGAAGGGGTGAGCATCTCTGCAGAAAGGTCGGAAAGGTCATTCCCAGAGCACCGTTCTTCTTTACAGAGTATATTTAAACCCACTGTCCCATTTGATTCTTCTCTTCCCCTTCCCAGGCAGGGTTCACTGTCCACATCTGCTCCCGTCCTTCCGGCCACAGAAGAGGAAGCTCTTTCCTTCTCTCTAAAGTTGGAGTCATCACGTGTCCGAGAGCCCAGTGCTTGCCCCCTGGTCTGGGACCGGGACTCAAGCACACATTTTCCATCCTTTCCTTGCCTCCCTCACTCCTGTTCCTTCCGGTGGATGTGGAAGCACTGTCATTTCTTTTTTCTTTCTTTCTTTCTTTTTTTTTTCCCCCCGGTCATTTCTCCCACCTCACAGTGTCTGGTTTGACCCCCATGCCTCATTTAGCTGCTCAGCTCGTCCCAGTGTGGTCTCCACCCACCGCCTGTCTCTTCCCCTGCTGGTAATTGCTATGTAGCTTCTTTTACCCGTCGCAGCCACTCTGCTGGATGTTTCCAGTCCCCTCCTCCATGCCAGATACAAATGTTCCCCTCCACCCCTGTGCCTTCTGAACCCCTCACACTCTGCTAACTTCGCCCTCCCTTTGGAAGCTCCTCTGCCTTGGGACACATGGCACATTTGGAGTCATTTTTCTATATTTCAGTTCATGCTTTTGGGGGCTCTTTTAGCCTCTTGAACTCCAAGTCTGTGATTTTTCTCCAAAGATTCTCTCCTGTTTCTTGTTCTGTCTCTTCTGCCTTCATGAGCTTATCTGTGCCACGGAGTCTGGGATCCTAGGAATGAGAGTTGAAAGGACTTAACAATGACCTCATCCAACTCCGAGAGCCAGAGAACTTCTAGGAACTTTCTCAAGGTCATTCCTCCCTGTAGGTGAAGCCCACTGCTGATCTGAGAGTTCTCTGCCCCTTATTTCTAGCTCTCTGGTTTCTTTTTTTTTTCTTTTTTAAGATTTTATTTTTTTATTTGACAGACAGAGATTACCAGTAGGCAGAGACAGAAAGAGGGAGAAAGGAGGAAGCAGGCTCCCTGCTGAGCAGAGAGTATGTGGGGCTCGATCCCAGGACTCTGAGATCATGACCTGAGCTGAAGGCAGAGGCTTTAACCCACTGAGCCATCCGGGTGCCCCTCTAGCTCTCTGTTTTGACTGCCCTTCGACCTCCGGACACACGGTCCTGAGCCCAGGTGTATTCGGTTCCCTGAGTGGCTTTTCTTCCCGGTGGCCCTGTGTTGGCCAGTGGCACTGCCGTTTTAAGCTCTAGCTCAGAAACAGGAGGTTGATCCTAATTGCAGAAGACCTGGGTCTGAGGCTTTTCTCCACCAACACCTAGCTTACATACTTGAGAAAAATTTAAAATTTTTTCTTACACCATGAAGGTGTAAGGTGTAAGGCACCTCAGAGGGATTTTTGAAGATCACACGGTAGGATTCTTGTGGAATCTATTTCAGTGCCTGGCTCACAGTAGGCACTCCATGCAATAATTGAACTCTTTTTTCCTCCCCTCATATCTCATCTGGCATCATCTCCTGTGGTGTTTTCCTTGGCACCTCGCTCAGATTTAGATTTCTTTCATACCCCAATACTTGTTCTGACCTTCATGGGCCTCTGTCCCCACCACTACTAGTCACCCACCCTGAACTCTTTTTCTATCTGAATCCTCCTAAAACCTCGTGTTCACGCCACCCCTGCCCAATTCCAGATTCCTGTCACATCCAGTGTAACCGCTCTCCTTGGCTCATGACCCTCAATGATCTCATTTTTGACACCTTACTTGGGTTCCCCATCCTGCTGGAGCTTTTGGATTGCTCCAACCAGTTCTGACCATACCTTTTTCGAACCAACTCTTGAGCATCTCAGTTCCACACATTTTATCACTTGTGGCCCAAGTTTGGGTCCCCTGATGCTCTGTGGGAGGGTTGCAACTGTGTTGGTGAGGGATGGGGGGGGGCATTCGTTTCCCATGATGCTTAGCACAGTGTTACCTACAAGGCCGGGTTTAAGAGGAATCGTATGGTGATGGAAGACCAGGACAAGAGAAAAGTTCCTCCCTCTCTTGTCCCCCAATTAAATGTGAAAACCATGTGAATGGGTTCAAGTGCAGAAAGAAGGGATCTCTGTTGAGGGAAGTAGGCAACCAGTGCAGGTGGGAGAGTGTTAGTAAGATCCCTCCCAGAGGCAGAAGAGTAGGAGGGAGGCGGTTAAGTTTTGAGAGGAGGGGAGAGGAGGTGGGTGGTGAGACAGGCATGATGGTTGGCTTGGTTGGCTGTGGGAGGGCTGCAGAGGCTCCTGGACCAGCAGGGGAGGGCATGCTGGCACCAGGCGTGTGAGGAGCATTTGAGAGAAGGAAGTTATGGAGACAGGTGACCTAAGGAGAGAAAGAATAAATGAAGACTTAAGTAGGTCTGAGTGATGGGAACTGCCCAAGAGAGACCCTGGGTCCCTGTCAGAATTTGTATAAGTGAGAAGCTTCTAGATGATGAGGTGACTTCCAGGACACCGTGGGGGTGTCCTATGGAATGGCTTTATCCACTTATTTTCATCTCTGTTAATCACGGCAAGAACATTGGAACATGAGGGGTTTTGTGACTTTGGGGTTGGAGTTGTCCTATGAAAATTCTTCTGTGGAAATCAAGTGGGGACTTGGCTTTGAGGGGCCCTCTGAGGTTGTTTCACATTCCCTGTTGAGTTCCTGGGGTCAGCCAAACTCAAATCATTTAGAAGGATGAAATGTGCTGGAAATACATACTTTCAATGATTTAGGGATCCCTGGAAATTTTCATCCTGGTAGATCACAGGGTTGGTCAGTCACTGAACTTCTCATGAACTTCTTTGCTTGTCTTCTCCACTGTCTCAGCTTCAAAGGGCTTCTCTGGCTTCCTATTACTTGGGTCAGTGAACAAGGGACCCATATTTCTGGGGTTTCCTAAAACATGACAGTTGGCCTCAAAGCCCAGATGGGAGGTGTACTTCCTGGTTCCTATGGCCCAGTAAAAGTTCTGTACTGATGTTTTTTGCCATGAAACAGAAATTGGCAAGTTTTCCCTGCCACTAACTTGGAGTGTCTGGGGCACCTGCCTGTCGTTGCCTCCACGCTCACTAACCAAGCAGGGCTCCCACCAGAGCGAGTGACTGAGAGAGTGGGAGCCACTGGCTGCCTGGGGTGAGACCTCCTCTAGGTGGCTGCGCAGTGACCTAATGATGATGAGTATTTGTCAGTTTACCAGAAAAAAAACTTAAATCTAGCTGGGGAGCTACCCAGATGTGGGGCCAAGTGACCAGAACAGGAGAATGTGCTGTAGGAACCCGCAGGGCGATGGGGCCTTGCTGGGTCTGAGGAGGGCTGAGGCAGGCATTTCCTGCGGGTGCTGTGAGCACACTCTTATTTGCACGGACACACACTACTTAGTGTGTGCGTGGGGAATTCGTGTGAGATCAGTGAGTAAGGGACACAGGCTCATACACCCCCATCAGGACGGCCGGGGCGACAACTCACTGTGGTTAATTTATTTTGTCTGCTACAGTGAGCACTATGGTTTTTTCCTTACAGAAGTTTTTGATTTAAAAATCTTTTTGCATAGTTGTTCCATTTCTGATGAAACTTTAAAATATTGTATTTCCCTCTGAGTTTAGAATTTGACTCCTAATGTTCACATGAACCCATGGATTTCATTCATATTTTAATACATAACCAAAGATACAAGGGTGCCTGGGTGGCTCAGAGGGTTAAGCATCTGCCTTTGGTTCAGGTCATGATCTCAGGGTCCTGGGATCGAGCCCTGCATTTTGCTCTCTGCTCAGCAGGGAGCGTGCTTCCTCCTCTCTGTCTGCCTGCCTCTCTGCCTACTTGTGATCTCTCTCTCTCTGTCAAATAAATTAATAAAATCTTAAAAAAAAAAGATACAAAGTAAAAGATACGGTTTTAGAGGACAAAAGAAAAGATAAGAAAACAAAAAAATTATAGGAAAAATCAAATCCTTGAGAGTTGAGTGCATTGGGACATTATTAAAGTCAGTACTAACTGTCACACTGACTTCATAACCATTAATAGTTCTCCTCACTTATTTTTCCACAGCAGGTTTCTGGTTATTGCACTAAATGGAATTATGATTTCACGTCTGTGAGATTTCACTGGAGTTTCTATTTCTTTCACATTCAAAGAAATTTTCCTTAAGAAATTGTGGTCTCTCATATACACACACAAAACACATTCACTCTCCTGAGAGAAAGACAGTATTCCATATTTCTTTTTTACTAAATTTTGACCTTAAAGTGAAATTCTAGTAGATTAGTTCATGGGTGGCAATGAGAAGTCGGTTTCTGGTGCTGCTTCTAGTCCTTTGAAGGTCTTGTTTTTTGTTTTTTTGTTTTTAAAGATTTTATTTATTTACTTGAGAGAGAGATAGTGAGAGAGAGCATGAACGAGGAGAAGGTCAGAGAGAGAAGCAGACTCCCCATGGAGCTGGGAGTCCGATGCGGGACTCGATCCCGGGACTCCAGGATCATGACCTGAGCTGAAGGCAGTCGTCCAACCAACTGAGCCACCCAGGTGTCCCTTGTTTTTGTTTTTTGAAGGGAGTAAGCAACAGGGCCTGTGGGGGCACGGGCTGTGAGAGATGCCATTCTGATGGTGGCAGGACCAGAGACACACCCGCACCATCCCACGTATCTTTCGGAGATAGTCTGGGAGACTTCTTAAGGTCATCCAAATAGTTCTAGAGGCTGACAGAAGTCATCCGAAGTATGGCGGCAGCCCCTGGAGAGTTACCCTCTCTCTGGTGTGGTTGGGAGGTCAGAGCTGTTTTAGATAGCTATCCACTGTTGGTGACTTTACTTCTGGCAGGTTCTTTTTCTTCTTCTTCTTTTATTATTATTGTTATTATTATTACTATGTTCAGTTAACCAGCAGATAGTACTATGTTACTTTTTGATGTAGTGATTCATTAGTTCATATAACCCCCAGTGCTCATCACCACTGTGCCCTCCTTAATACGCATCACCCAGTTACCCCTATCCCCTTCCCCTCTGTAACCCTCAGTTTGTTTCCTGGAGTCAAGAGTCTCTCGTGGTTTGTCTCTCTCTCTGATTTCTTCCCATTCAGTTTTCCCTTCTTGTCCCTAGGATCCTCTGCGCTATTCATTATATTCCACATTTAAATGAAACCATATGATAATTGTCTTTCTCTGATTAACTTATTTCACTCATCATCTCCTTCAGTTCCATTCATGTCGATGCAAATCATAGGTATTCATCCTTTCTGATGGCTGAGTAATATTCCATTGTATCTATGGACCACGTCTTCTTATCCATTCATCTGTTGAAAGGCATCTGGGCTCCTTCCCTAGTTTGGCTGTTGTGGCCATTGCTGCTATAAACAGTGGGGTACAGATGGCCCTTCTGTTCACTACATATTTATCTTTGGGGTAAATACCCAGTAGTGCAATTGCAGGGTCATAGGGAAGCTCTATATTTAATTTCTTAAGGAATCTCCACATTGTTTTCCAAAGGGACTGCACCAACTTGCATTCCCACCAGCAGTGGAAGAGGGTTCCCCTTTCTCCACATCCTCGCCAGCACTTGTTGTTTACCGTCTTATTAATTTTCAGCAGCTTCATGTATATGCCACGTCCAGAATGTCTGCTCTTAAGTATCTTCCATGTATTTTCTCATGAAATCCTAACAAAAATCCCTCGGAGGCAGGGACGAAGAAGTTCAGTCACCTGCCCCCTGTTGGCAGGTCCAGGCCTAGGCGCTAGGGTTTCAGGCCCAGGCAGGTGGCTCTGGAACCCAGCAGACACTCTCTGGGGCCCCTTTCTGCTGTAGGTGAATATATTTTCACACAGGAGGGAAACTCGATGCCATGCTTTTCTCTGTGGGGTTGTACTTTAAAATACCGAGTGTGAATTTCTTAAACTACCAGCGCCTTGCAGGATATGTACCACATGACAGGCTCTCATTAAATGTTTGTGGAATTGAATGGAACAGATTCAGTGAGCCAGCATTTTGATAATAAATACAGAATAGAGCAATTGTGTGCCAGGTTGACTAGGTTTTCCTAATTCAAGATGCACACGTTGGGAGCTCAGTTTGTTCACAGCATAATACCAGGTACGTGGGAGACGCTTGGGAGGTAGAAGACGATCGCCGACCGCTGAGGTGTCAGAAGAGCGGGGTGTTGTTCACATCAGCTTGGGAGCAGTCCACTCGCGGTCCCGGAAGCCTGTGCTCTGTGTAAAGTCAGAGGGGACGACAGGTGAAGAGACGAGAAACACGTCCCTTATGGGGGGCTCAAAGACTCCACCTCCACGAGGTGGGCTATGTGGCCGTAAAAACAGATTTAGATTTTACATAAGATGTGAAAACAGCACAAAAGACCGCATCCACAATGCAGAACAACACTTCGGATGGGAAGTGTGACTTCAATAAAATGGCACATAGATCTCTGAAAATGCCCCCAAATTCCACTCCTGAGAGTTTCTGAAAAAATTTTGATTCATTTTATTTTTGGAACAGTGGAAATTTGGGGGGGGCATAGGTTAAGAGGTGAAAGTATACATCCAAATGCCCTTTGGGGTTATTTATTTTTAAGGATTTCACTTATTTGAGAGAGAGAGAAGGAGGAAGAGTGAGAGGCAGAGGGAGAAGCAGCCTCACTGCTGAGCTGGGAGCCCAGTTTGGGGCTTGATCCCAGGACCCTGGGATCACAACCTGAGCCAAAGGCAGACGCTTCACCCACTGAGCCCCCCAGGTGCCCCTCAGAGTGCCTTTTTGAAAGGGAAGACAGTATTTTAAAGAATCGTACTTCAGGGACATGTATAGTTATGAGCCTATAGGGCAGAACATGATTTCTTTCTTTCAGAGAATAGCAGCATGCTGAAAGATGATTGACACACATGAAAAATTTAGCGTGCACACACACACACATACACACTCTCAGGCACACACTCACACGCAGACATATGCATGTACACATATGCACACACACGCTTACTGGCTTTAATCCCTGATGCCATTTTTCTTTCTTCTTTATCCTCTTTTAGAATATCCCTTCCATCTCCTCTCGTCCTGGACACATCTGCCACGATTTGTCTTCGGGGACAGTGCCGGTGGTTGGGCATTTTGATCATCTTACAAGTTCTGACTTGTAGGTTCAGTAGAAACATCAGGAGAGCATTTCCTCCTGAGTCACAGACAAATGAACAGCTGAGATGAATACTTTCTTATGGGCCGCTGTCAAGGCAGCTGAGAGCATCCCGTTCGGCTGCTGTCCTCTTTGTGACAGTAAAGGGGGCCATCATCTCTTGGAGAAGAGGTGTCACTGTTGAGTTGAAAGGTTTCACTGCTGCTGATGCGGAGACCAGTGTCCCTCAGGAATGCCTGCAGAGCTGGCCTAACTTAAGTCCTATTTATGCAAAAGACAATACAGAAATTGGTAAAGAAGAAGAGTGGATTGTGGGTTTTTTTTTTAATTTATTTATTTGACAGAGAGAGGGCGAGATCACAAGTAGGTAAAGAGGCAGACAGAGGGGGGGGGGGAAGCAGGCTCCCTGCTGAGCAGAGAGCCCGATGTGGGGCTCGATCCCAGGACCCTGAGATCATGACCTGAGCCGAAGGCAGAGGCTTAACCCACTGAGCTACCCAGGTGCCCCAAGAGGATTGTGGTTTTATCCCTTCTGTCTCCCGTGCCCTGTCTTGTCTTTTCTTCTCCCACAGGACTGCTATGTATGTATGTATGTGTGTTTGTGTATTTTATTTATTTGAGATCAAGTTGACATATATCATTATGTGAATTTTGGGCGTATAGCACGATGATTCGGTATTTGTACACATTGTGAAATGATCTCCATAACAGGTAACAGATCTCGTTAACATCCGTCACCATGCAGAGCTACAGAATAGTTTTTTCTCAAGATGAGAAATTTTAAGATCTACTGCCTTAGCAGCTTTCAAATAGACAATACAGTATTCTTTTTTTTTTTTTTTAAGATTTTATTTATTTATTTATTTGACAGAGAGAGAGAGAGATCACAAGTAGGCAGAGAGGCAGGCAGAGAGAGAGAAGGAAGCGGGCTCCTTGCTGAACAGAGAGCCCGATGCGGGACTCGATCCCAGGACCCTGAGATCATGACCTGAGCCGAAGGCAGCGGCCCAACCCACTGAGCCACCCAGGCGCCCGACAGTACAGTATTCTTATCTGTCATTACCATTCTGTACATTACATTCCCAGGACTGACTCATTTCTTACTGGAAGTTTGTTCCTCTTTTGATGCCCTTCACCCATTTCAACCACCCTCCCCTACCCCACTGCTGGTCATCTGTTCCCTGTATCTATCTGTGAGTTTGGTTTTTTGGTTTTTCTTTCATTTTTTGATTCTACATATGAGTGAGATCTTAGAGTATTTGTTTTTGTCTGATTTATTTCCCTTGGTGTAATGCCTTCGAGGTGCATCTATATTGTCACAAATGACAAGATTTCATTCTATTCCTGTGGCTGAATAATATTCCGTTTTATACACCACATCGTCTTTCTCCATTCATCCATTGATGGACACTTAGGTTCCATCCGTATCTTCACTGTTGTAAATAATGCCGAAGTGAGCGTGGGGTGCAGATATCTTCTTCAGTTAGTGTTTTTGTTCCATTCAGTTGAATACCCAGAAGCGATTTTGCTGGATCTCGTGGTGGTTCTATTTTTAATTTCTTGAGGAACCTCCATACTGTTTTCTAAAGTGGCTGCACTAATTTCCATTCTTATCAACAGGGCCCAAGAGCTCCCTTTCTCCTGAACACCTGCTATTTTTTTGTCTTTTTGATAATAGCCATTCTGACATGTGTGAGGTGATAGCTCATTGTGGTTTTGATGAGTCTTTTCTTTTAGTTCATTTTGAAATATCCATTGACTACTAACCACGCTGGGTGCTGGGACTCCAATCTGTCTGAGTCTGTCTTCCTTGATGGAGTTTATTCTGTCTCTGGTGGGCGGGATGGGGAGTAAGGAAAAAGCAAATGTCCTACTACAGATAACTACTATGGGAGAGGATTTTGAGGAGGGAGGGATCCGTGTCTGGTAATGATGGTTGTCCAAGGCTTCCTGGAGGAGGCAACATTTAGAGTTCTAGAATTTTTGGACTCCAAAGGAACGTCAGGTCTAACTCCAGGATGTTACAGTGAAGGGAAAAGAGTTCGTCCAGTGTTCTGGCGACCATTCATTCCGCTCAGACAGGATGGCCACCATTCAGACAGGATGGCCACCATTCCACCACCATTTGCTTCCTGCAGCAGTTCATTTAGTCCCTAGGGCTGTTGATTGCTTTTGGGCAGATCGGGAAGCCGTTTCGCAGAGACGTGATGTGACTTGCTCAAGGACAGCGAGGAACTATGTGATGTTGATGGTAAACCCAACGTCCTTCTAGTGCCAAAACCCTTTTTTATCCTTCCCTCTTTCCCTCCTTCCATTCTTTCCTTCCTTCCTTCTTTCCTTCCTTGCAATGGTCAGGAAAAGTTGTGGAAGCCTGCGAACATGGCCAGTAAGAAGACAGCTGTGGGTGTCCCGCCCACCTCACTCATTTGGGTTATTGCTGCCTTTCATTTGTCTTTGAGCTATTTTGCAATTCTGTAGGTTGTGGGAAACAATGTAGCAATGATTCTGGGGTTCTTGTTCACAGAAACGCACAGGTGTCTGGTGGGATGCTCTTGCCGACGCTCAGCCGTTTTGCACTCGGCAAACAAATTCGCTCAGGTTTCCTGGTGGACTTTCACATGTGCAGATTTTTTGGATTCTCTTTTGAACTTTTGTTTTTCTTTGAGAGCAAATGCCAGAGCACACAAAGTGGCGGGGGAGAGGGAGAGAATCCCAAGCAGGATCCCAGCTCAGCAGGGAACCTGAAGCAGGTCTTCATCTCCTGACCCTGAGATTATGACCTGAGCCAAAATCAACTGACTGAGCCACCCACGTGCCTCTGGGTGCTCCTTTGAACCTGCTGTAACATTATATCAGTTCTTTTATTTCTTAAAAATTCAGGAAAATCTCAGACCTTCTACATTTTTAAAAATATTTTGTGTTTTATGTTTTATATTTTATTTTATATTTAAGTTCATTTTATATTTAAGTTGTGTTTTTACCTTTTTAAAAGAAATCTTCAATGTCACCAACCTGCATTTCGAAGAACAGCAGGTTTTAATGAATGGGGGAGGGTGGGCAGACAGGATCCCAGGAGAAAGGGAACGTGAGTGGAGGTGGGATGGTGTTTGTGTTCTCTGTTTTCCCATCCCTGATGCATTTCCCCCTCATGTGCACCCTGCTCTGTCCTCCAGGATGCACCTCTTCTCCCTGAGCCCTGGGAAGAGTTTACTCCCCTTGCTGCCCAAGACACAGGGCTGATAAGAGCTCCCCGTTGTTGCTGTTCCCTCTCAGTTGGACCCCGTCACCCTCCACCTCGCTACCCTCCTACCCACTCCTCACTCCCTTCATTCAACACCTTGCAGTGAAGAATTCTCTGTGAGCGTCTCTTTTCTTGGAACGACCCCAGCTGAGACCCCAGCCAGGAGACCCCTGGGCCATGGGAAAGACCCCTGGGAAAGGGGCCGGTGAGGGCATGAGCTGTGGTAGTCCTGAGAGGATGGGGAGCCTTGAGACTAGCAGGGGCAGGGATTTATTCTGAATTCATAAGGTAAGAAGGGCTTTTGAAGTTATTAGTCTGTTTTCTTTTTCTTTTTTCCTGCTCTCTGGGGAGGGAACTGGGTCAGAGCTGTCTGTTAGGAAGATTAATGTGGCAGCAATTTATAAGATGAATTGGTAGAGAGAGAGATCAGACAGAGACTGCAGGTCGGGAGCCTGTTAGGGGACAGTCGCCATGCAGTTGGTGCAAGATAATTTGGCCTCAATTTGCGTGGTGGTTGTGAGAATGAAGATGAGGGGGGAAGTTTAGGAGACGCTGTGGAAGAAGGATGGGTAATTGATAAGGAGAAGAATAAGACAAAAATGAGTTTAGGAGACTCCAAGAAATGTGGCCCAAGAGAAGGTTTCCGTGGAGGGCAGTGGGGTTAGTTTTGGACATACTGAATTTGAGGTATGTTATAGACTGGCTTGTGTCCTCTCCAAAACAATACATTGGAGTCCTAACCCTCAATTCCTTCAGATGTGACCTTATTTGGAGATAGGGTCTTTAAGGAGGTGATCAAGTTAAAATGAGGTCATCAAGGTTTGTCCTAATCCAAGATGACTGGTGTCTTTCCACAAGGGACGTTTGGAGTCCGAGTCATGCAGAGCGAAGATGATGTGAAGATACACAGGGAGAACGCCACGTGAAGACAGGACTGGGGCCATGCACCTGTGAACCAAGGAATGCCCGAGACCACCAGAACCAGGAGAGAGACCTCACAGCCTTCCGAGGGACCCAACCCTGCTGACCCTTTGATCTCAGACATTGGGCCTCTGGAGCAGGGAGATGACAAATTCTGAAACACCCAGTTGTGGTTCTTTGTTATGGCAGTTCCGAGGAAGCTACTAGGGGTGCATTATTGGAAATGTGCATTCGGCCTTTTGGAGAGGGTGGGCATCAGGAGATAGGCATCACACCATTAGTGTGATAGTGAAGCCATGAACTTGAGCACGTAGCACTTTGGAGCAAAGGCAGAGAGGGAGGTGACCAAAAGTGCCTTTGATGTGGTCTC
The DNA here is from genome assembly GCF_011764305.1 of Mustela putorius furo. NCBI lineage: Eukaryota > Metazoa > Chordata > Mammalia > Carnivora > Mustelidae > Mustela > Mustela putorius. Next base: position 773,152 of record NW_025421577.1, read on the forward strand.
AAAGAGGAAGGTGAAGGCAGATGGCTGGCTGCAGGAGAGAGGTCAGGGTGGCCGGAAGCCGAGGTAGACAGAGGTAGATGACAGAAATGACCTTATCATCCCAGACACTGATAAGGAGGAGGGAGGGAAGGAGGGGTGGTGTTAGCTTGAGGGGGAAGCGAGCTTGACAGTGTATTGATTGCCTTTTTTTTTTTCACATGAGAGAGACCATCATCTAAGTTATGGAAGGAGCAAGGGTGAGGGTATAGGACAGGAGAGAGACAGAGACAGCCCTCCACCCGCTTCCGTGGAGACACAGAGACACCGACCCGCCCGTTTGTTGAGCTATATATTGGCGCTTTCCCTAATTTGAGAGCACACACTTATTTTCATTTGGCTTCAGGTCAGCTTTGCATAATTTCATTTTCTGCTGGGGACCTTTTGGGGAGCAGTTAAAGTTAGAGCTTCATTGGTTCTACCCTGGGTGTGTTTTGTTTGGATGTTGCCTGGTGTTGGTGATTGAATAATCTAGCTAGGCTTGAAGTGAGCGTGTCTCTCCTGAGAACGTGTGGGAGTTTATATTGGTGGGGTTTTTAAAATTTCTTTTTCCCTTAGCTACTCGCTCAGAAAGATGACAGGGTTTGTCGAGGTATTCACAAATAATTTTTAGCCCAAGGAAAGCGTAAGAATATATTCAAACAATTCTCTGACAGTTCTGATCCCAGGAACACATCGAAATATCTTAGGAAACCAAGTGGTCATGTTGATAAAAACTGCCCTTGGCTCTCCTACTAGGATAAATAGCTTAGCTGTCTAAACAAACCAGTGATTTTTCAGAAAATTAAGCAATTTACATTTTCTGAGATATTTTAATTTCCACAAAAATTACGTTTTTATGTTATTGGCACGATACTGCAGTTAGAATGTATAGCTTGCAAAATTGTATTTTTTTTTTTAATTCAAAGTAGTAAATGCATATAGCATCTAAGTACGCCCACCCCAGTTTGTCTTATATTTCACACCAGTGATAAAAACGTAAAAGCTTTTAGGTTTCGTACAATGTCTGTACGAAAGAATGTATCTTAATCTCTTTACTGTCCTCAATCACTGCCTGCAACACTTTCTAAGAATGTATCTTAATCTCTTTACTGTCCTCAATCACTGCCTGCAACACTTTCTTCAAAAGAAACTGCTTTTGGGATGATGATGATTATAGGATCTGCCAAACCTAGCCCAACCACATGCTGCTCACCATGCAGCAAAACAACATTAAGATAAAAGTATGTTACCTTTTGCCCCTATTAAATTAGATACAATATGTCTTTCCTTGTCTAATGTATATAGGTTTGTCATGTACGTGTAATATACAGGTATATATGTATATGTGTTTGCCAGATGTCAAACAAATTTATATAGTCTATAACACATTTTATTTATTGGAGGGAGAGGGAAAGGGAGCAGGGGGTGGAATAGAGGAGGGAGGAAAGAATCTCAAGCTGACTCTACACTGAGCGTGGAGCCTGACGCAGGGCTCGATCTCAGGACCCTCAGATTGTGACCTGAGCCTAAATCAAGAGTCAGATGCTTGGGGTGCCTGGGTGGCTCAGTGGGTTAAGCCGCTGCCTTCCGCTCAGGTCATGATCTCAGGGTCCTGGGATCGAGTCCCGCGTCGGGCTCTCTGCTCAGCAGGGAGCCTGCTTCCTTCTCTCTCTCTCTGCCTGCCTCTCAGTGTACTTGTAATTTCTCTCTGTCAAATAAATAAATAAAATCTTTAAAAAAAAAAAAAAGAGTTAGATGCTTAACCGCCAGAGCCACCTGGGCACCCCTGCTTTGTAACAGTTTAAGAACTTTCTTCAATCAGTAAGGTACTAGAAGTGTTCAGATGTATCATCTGCCCTTTGGGTCTTGCAGGGACGTACCTGGGGATGCCAGCATTACCTACATAAGCAGAGGTCCTCACAGATCAAAGGTCAGAGACTCTACCTTTCTGTGTGTCGAGCCTCAGACTTGGACTTACCCAACGACACATATCCAGTTCTCACTCCTTTCTTAGAAAATGAAATCACTCTTGTGCAAATGTAAAAGAGGGTTTGGGCATGCCACAGGGAGAAAAACAGGGCTTGGACCAGATGATCTAGAAGCTTCTTCCAGCCCATCCCTGGGACTCTACCATCTTTTCACCTGGTTGCAGTGCTTACAGATGCTGATCTAGAGAAGGGGGATGAGTAGGAGGATGGTAACACTCAAACACGAATTAGAAGGTGGGAGATAGCTACCTGACGCTTTCATTATAATGTGATAAGAAACCACCCTAGCTGCTGTTAGTAGAACATTTTCTCATTTCGGTCCTGCCAAGGACATTCTCTACAGAACAAAATTTTTAGTATTTCACACGACTGGCTGAGCATGAAACATGGCCCCAGTTGTATCAAACAAAAATATTGCTCCGGAAGGGCCTCAAGCAGGGACCTGAATGTCAGTGGAGGGAGGTAGCCGTGACCCCATACATCACACCGGTGTCATGCAGTCACACAGTAGGGATGGACCAGAGAGACCCTTTCTCCACTGACTCTACAGATGGGCAGCGTGTGGCCCAGAGCTCAGGTGGGGGGGGCATGTCCGTAGATAACCCAATGACTCAGGGTGTGGAAATGGGCTTTAAAATCTTAGCCTTAACAACGATGCTGCTGTTGCCCTCTGCTGTGAATAATGGCAAAGTAAAACCTGACCCAAGCGGAGTCTGGTAAATAAATCATGGAGAAGGACTTGCACATCTTTGCCTAAGAGAGAAAATGAGTAATGGCCCCCTCTTTTGCTTGTTCAGGCCATCAGGAGTCAACATAATTTAATAGTTCAGCTTCTAAGATAGGGCCAATACTGTGGATAAATGGAGTCTATTTTTAAGGTTAGATAAATTCAGCAGGGGAAAATTATCGCTGACGTGTTTTTGATAAGATTCTTTGATGCCATAAACGGAACTACTGAGAGCATAACAGTTTTTCACATGAGTGAGGGAGAGGGAAGAAAAATTACTGTAACTGATAGGAGAAATAAGGCTTTGTTTATATTTAGGCACTGAATTAGTATGTTTTGGGGCATTCATATTTAACTACACGATTGGCTTTGTGGTGGCTCCAGTTAATTATGAATGCCATAAACATTGGATTGGCCATTTTTTAGTCTGCTGTTCTCACTGAATAGTGATCTTAAGAATACACCGAATGGGGCTTCTGGGTGGCTCAGTGGGTTAAGCCTCTGCCTTGGGCTCAGGTCATGATTCCAGGGTCCGGAGATCGAGGCCCACATTGGGCTCTCTGCTCAGCAGGGAGCCTGCTTCGCCCTCTCTGTCTGCCTGCCTCTGCCTACTTGCGATCTTTCTCTGTCAAATAAATAAATAAAATCTTAAAAAAAAAATAATATACTAAATGGGGAGGACCATGATTATCTACGTATGTGTGTTTCTGCAGTCAGCAACAACATAGTCACTCCCTCTCACTTGCTGGGTATTTGTGGGGTGCTGTGGGCTTATCCTAGAGCTTCCTTCTTCCTTTGTATTTTAAAATTACATTTCCGTGGAGCCACTAATGAGTCTCCTAAATAGGAAAGGGGTGAGGCTAGAATCCAGTGGCCAACCCAAGATTTCCTTTTAAGTCTAGGTCAGATCAGTTCAACATTACATTCAAACAGTCCACGTTTTTCCATTTTGTCCAAAGAGAAATTAATGAGGATGATCAAAAGCTGGCTGGAAGCCTTCATATTTGTATCCATAGAAATAGAAATTACAGGGCGCCTGGGTGGCTCAGTGGGTTAAGCCGCTGCCTTCAGCTCAGGTCATGATCTCAGGGTCCTGGGATTGAGTCCCACATCGGGCTCTCTGCTCAGCAGGGAGCCTGCTTCCTCCTCTCTCTCTCTCTCTCTCTGCCTGACTCTCTGCCTACTTGTAATCTCTGTCTGTCAAATAAAATAAATAAAATCTTTAAAAAAAATAGAAATTACATGTAAATGTATATATTACTATTATTATTATTATTATATTCTAAATATTATTATATTCTAAATACCTGTTATATGCAAGACCTTCTACTTGACTCCATGGACATAATGACATGTAGAAAACATAGTTCTTGCCTATAAATGTCTATTCCTAAGACTAATTTATTTGCCTTTCAGAGGCTTTTTTCCTGTTGAATTTTTCTTAAGTAAATAAAAAAAAAATCTTTTAAAATCGAAGTGTAATTAGAACATACTTATAGGGGAACCTGGGTGGCTCAGTTGGTTGAGGGTCTGCCTTCGACTCAGGTCATGATCCCAGGGTCCTGCGATCAAGTCCCACGTGGGGTTCCCTGCTTCTCCCCCACTTCTTCTCTCTCTTATACAAATAAGTAAAAAAATAAAATCCTAAAAAAAAAAAGAACATACTTATAGTAAAGCATGTAAATCATTTTTTTAAAGTTGGTTTAGTGCATTTTTAATTTGTTTTAAAAATTTTTTTTCAGTGTAGTTGACACACAATGTTACATTGGTTTTAGGTATACAACTTGGAGATTTGCCAAGTTTACACATGATGCTCTGTTTACCGCAAACACAACTACCTGTGTCCCATTACATTGCTATTACAGTATCACTGACCATGAATCTTAACGGTAGAGCTTGACGAATTTTTGTAGCATGAACATACCCTGTAACTACCACTCAGCTCAACATGTAGAATGTTGTGTGCACTTAGAAACCTCCCTCTTACCCCCTCCAGGGGTTCCTTGCTTCTCCAGAGGTAACCACCATTCCAATCTCTAGCAGAATAGATCTGCCTGTTTTTGCATTTTATGTAAAATGCAATAGTATAATATATGCTATTGTGTGTTTGGTTCTTTTACTTACTGTTACGTCTGTGAGATGTGTTCATCTTGCTGTATCGAGTGGTAGGTTATTATTATCATTGTTTTAGGTCACAGTTTAGGTCACATTGAGTCATTTGGTTGATAGACATTGGGTTGTTTCCAGTTTTTACAGTTATGAATAGATCTGGTATTATGAATAATGCTGATGTTCTCAGATGTTACATGTTGACTGATCACCTGAAATGAAATATGGGTTTTGTGTACATTTCTCTTGGATGTTCAACTGTCCGTGGAATTACTGACTGGGGAGTCCTTAGGCTCAGCCTCTAAACACTTTTCTTTTTTTTTTTTTTTTAAGATTTTATTTATTTATTTGACAGACAGAGATCACATGTAGGCAGAGAAACAGGCAGAGGGAGAGGAGGAAGCAGGCTCCCTGCCGAGCAGAGAACCCGATGCGGGGCTCGATCCCAGGACCCTGGGATCATGACCTGAGCCGAAGGCAGAGGCTTTAACCCACTGAGCCACCCAGGCGCCCCTCTAAACACTTTTCTAAGTGGTTGCACCAGTCATTGTGCCCACCAACAGGACTTCGTTAATGTTGGTTTCTTTTTTTTTTTTTTTCAGAGTTCAGCATGATAGTCTATTAGCAGACAGCATGCAAACAATGTATACAGTGGACCTTTAAGGTTTTAAAGGATAAAGAGGGGGAAAAAGTAATATTAATGTAAACTTCCCTGTTCTTCCACGCCAACCAGTAATCTATTATTTAAAAAGAAAAAAAAAAGTTGACTTTGGATTCTGTATTCAATCCAAATGCACTTACTCTATCACATAGCTGGCAAGTTGCTAGACTCCAACCTCCCCCCAGAAATGTCAATTCGAGTAAAAGTTAACTGGATAGGAAGTTTTGAAGAGATAAATTTCTAGGGCTGACAAGTGAATAGCCTTGGACAATAGAAAACTGTTATTTAGATTTTAGCCATCTGGCACGTAAGCATTTAAGATACATTTTCTCCCTTTTTTTTTTTTATAATGTTTTAATTTTTTATTTTTTATAAACATATATTTTTATCCCCAGGGGTACAGGTCTGTGAATCACCAGGTTTACACACTTCATAGCACTCACCAAAGCACATACCCTCCCCAATGTCCATAATCCCACCCCTTTCTCCCAAACCCCCTCCCCCCAGCAACCCTCAGTTTGTTTTGTGAGATTAAGAGTCACTTATGGTTTGTCTCCCTCCCAATCCCATCTTGTTTCATTTATTCTTCTCCTACCCCCTTAAGCCCCCATGTTGCATCACCACTTCCTCATATCAGGGAGATCATATGATAGTTGTCTTTCTCCGCTTGACTTATTTCGCTAAGCATGATACGCTCTAGTTCCATCCATGTTGTCGCAAATGGCAAGATTTCATTTCTTTTGATGGCTGCATAGTATTCCATTGTGTATATATACCACATCTTCTTGATCCACTCATCTGTTGATGGACATCTAGGTTCTTTCCATAGTTTGGCTATTGTGGACATTGCTGCTATAAACATTCGGGTGCACGTGCCCCTTTGGATCACTACGTTTGTATCTTTAGGGTAAATACCCAATAGTGCAATTGCTGGGTCATAGGGCAGTTCTATTTTCAACATTTTGAGGAACCTCCATGCTGTTTTCCAGAGTGGCTGCACCAGCTTGCATTCCCACCAACAGTGTAGGAGGGAATGTTGGTTTCTAAAAATATTAATCACCGTGGTGTATTTTGTTGTGATTTTAAGTTGTACTTCATGATAACCCAAAATCTTGAACTCCTTTTTGTATCTTTAATGACCATTTGTATATTCTCTTATGAAGTACCTATTCAAGTGTTGGCCCATTTTTAAACAAGGTTATCTTTTTTCTTGTTCCTTTGGTGAGAGTTTTTATATATTCTGCATATGAGCCTTTTGTCAAATATGTCTACGGCAGATCGGTTCTCCAACATGGTTGCTGTCCCCTTTTGCTGGCATTTGGTTCTTGTGGTGGTTGAGCAGCAGTTTTTCATTTCAGTGAATTTCACATGATTGGGTCTTTCATTTGTGATTTCTTGTCATTTATACCTTGTTTAAGAAGTTTTTGCCTAGGGTGCCTGAGTGGCTCAGTGGGTTAAAGCTTGTGATCTCTATCAAATAAATAAATAAAATATTAAAAAAAAAAAGAAATTTTTGCCTATCCAAGGACCATGAAGATTTTCTCCCATGTTTTTTTCTGGAGCTTATAGTATTTTTTTAAAAAGATTTTTATTTATGTAACACACACAGAGAGATCACAAGTAGGCAGAGAGGCAGGTAGAGAGAGAGGGGGAAACAGGATCCCCGCTGAGCGGAGAGTCTGATGCGGGGCTCGATCCCAGGACCCTGAAATCATGACCTAAGCTGAAGATAGAAGCTTAACCCTCTGAGCCACCCAGGTGCCCCTATACTATTTTACTATTGACCTTGATGTCTACAATCCATTTGGAATTGATTTTCCATTGTAGTTTGTTAGAATTCAGTATCCCCCTGCCCCACATTCCCATGGATGTCCACTCGATCCAGCAGCAGTTATTAAAGGACCACCCCCCATTTTTTGCTCTAATCTTATGATTGTTTAATTGCTCTAGTTTTGCATTGACTTGTTATATGTTGGTGCTAATCCTCTGACGCTGCTCTCATTCTTCACAATTTTCTTTGCCACTCTTGGTTCCCTTCATTTCAGCTTAAATTTTGGAATTAGCTTGTAAATTCCAACAAAATAAACTGCTGGGATTTTTTTAAATGATTTTTTAAAATTTGTTGAGAAAGTGAGAGAGAGAGAGAACATGAGAGGGGAGAGGGTCGGAGGGAGAAGCAGACTACCTGCCCCCCAGACCTCCTAACTGCTGGGATTTTTAATGAGATGGCATTACATCTATAGACTAATTTGGGAAAAACTGGCATCCTCACAGTATTAAGTCTTCCAGTCTAGGAACACAAATTCTTCTGTTTAAATTTAGCTATTCTTCAATTTCTCTCATGAATTACGTTTAGAGTGCTATGAGGCATTTTGCATATTTTTTGAATCAGATTTATTCCATGGTACTTGATACAGACATTAATGTAAATATTATCATTTTAAAAATTATTTTCTGGGGCACCTGGGTGGCTCACTGTGTTAAAGCCTCTGCCTTGGGCTCAGGTCATGATCCCAGAGTCTTGGGATCGAGCCCCACATCCGGCTCTCTGCTCAGCAGGGAGCCTGCTTCCTCCTTTCTCTCTGCCTGCTTCTCTGCCTACTTGTGATTTCCGTCTGTCAAATAAATAAATAAAATATCTAAAAAAATAAAAATTATTTTCTAGTGGGGCACCTGGGTGGCTCAGTAGGTTAAATGTCCAGCTCTTAATTTGGGCTTGGGACATGATCTCAGGGTCATAAGATAGAGTCCTGCGCTGGGCTCTGTGCTCAGTGGGGGGAGTCTGCTTGTGATTCTTTCTCTCCCTCTTCCTCTGCCCCTCCCCCAACTCATGCACATGTGCATGTGTGCTCTTTCTCTTTCTTTCTCTAATAAAAAATAAATAAAATCTTAAAAAAATTATTTTCTAGAATGTAAAAATATACTTGGCTTTACCTAATGACCAGCAACCTTGACAGGTTCACTTATTAATTCTAATAGATTTTCTGTTGATTCTTTTGGATTTTTCTGTGTACCCAGTTATGTCCTCTATGCATAAGGATCATTTTATTTTTTGCCTATTCTCAGTTTTATTTCTTGCTCTTGACCCATTGCACTCAGTGCAGAAGTAAATGATGACTGGAAGGTGTGATAGCAGATCTTTGACCGCTTCCCTCAATTTCAGGGAAAACTTAGAGAATTTCATCAATTATGTTTGCTATGGTTTGCTAAGAGGTTTGTTTTATTGTTGTTTTAAGCAGCTAAATACATTGGTTTATATCCGTTATCTTACTTTTTTTTTTTTAAGATTTTATTCATTCATTTGACAGACGGAGATCACAAGTAGGCAGAGAGGCAGGCAGAGAGAGAGGAGGAAGCCGACTCCTGGCTGAGCAGAGAGCCCCATGCAAGGCTCGATCCCAGGACTCTGGGATCATGACCTGAGCCGAAGGCAGAGGCTTTAACCCACTGAGCCACCCAGGCGCCTCTCTTAACTTACTTTTTGCTCTGTTCTCTGTACCTCTTTATTTTTTCACATTTTCCTTCTTTTAGATTAATTGTGATTGATTGGTCATTCTCTTGGTGTATTAAAATCCTATTTAATTTTCAGCAGGTGAAGCACAGTCTTTGAAATATAGAAATCTATGGTGAATATTTATCAGTTGAGGGTCGTTTGAAGTGGGACCATTCAGAGAAGGCAGGGCAGAGTGGAGGGTATGGTGGCAGGGCAGTGACTGTCCCCTTGTGTGTTTGCAAAGGTCAGATGTCCCCAGTTCCAGTGGGGGCAGCAGGAGGCGTCCATCTCAAATTGGCTGTAATCAGGTATTTACTAACATGAGCTTGCGAATTATATGTTCTTTTATTGCTCTTTCAGTGTTTATGATTGAAATTACAGCATATATCCTGAATTTACTAGTGTCTACCTTAGATTAGAACTTTTCCTTTTTTCTGGACAAAAAATGTGTTGTTACAAGTATCGCATAACATTTTAACTTTATTGACCCACTCTCCTGCTTTTTTGTCTTAGAGTGGTCATGTATTTTAATTCTATATACCTATTTAAACCCCACAAGACATTATTTTTGTTCTTTTAACAGTGAGTAGTCATTTAGATTTATCTGTATGGTAGGCTGGCTCGTATCTTTTCTTCCTCCTGGCATTACCATGCTTACATCTGGGATCATTCTTCTGCTTAAGAACTCCCTTAGGATTTTTTTTTTTTTTAAATCATGGGTCTACTTAAAATAAATTCTTTATCCATTCGTCAGTTGAAAGGCATCTCGGCTCCTTCTACAGTTTGTCTGTTGTGGTCATTGCTGCTATGAACATTGGGGTACAGATGGCCCTTCTGTCACTACATCTGTATCTTTGGGGTAAATACCCAGTAGTGCAATTGCTGGGTCATAGGGTAGCTCTATTTTTAACTTTTTGAGGAACCGCCACACCGATTTCCCAAGTGGCTAACATAACATAATAAAAAAAAATTATATATATTTTAAAAAATGACAAAACATAATGTAATTTACAGAAAAAAATTCTCTCTCTCTCTCTCTCTCTTTTTTTTTTTTTTTGGTTTGAAAATTTCTTTATTTCTCCTGGCCTGAGTATACAGTTGGCAGTTGTTGGTGGCTTCTCCTCCCCCAGCACTTCTAGCTTCTGCCGTTTCTATTTCGAGGGTCACCTGTAAGGCTTATTATTTTAATTTTTAAAGGTGATATTTTTATTCTGTTTATCCAGTTTGGGATTTGTGGAGTATCTTTAATTTGTGGCTTAATATTTTTCATCCATCTCTTGACTAGTATTTCTTCAAATATTGCTTCTGCCTCAATTTCTCTCTTCCTTCTTTTTTTGGGACTCCAATTATATATATTTGGTTCCTTTTCCCTATGTCTGTTTTACATTCTTTTCTCTGTTTTTACTTTTTTCCCCCCTCTTTGTACTTAAACTGGATTTTGTCTTCTGACCTTTCTATCCATTCCTAAGTCTCTTTTGCTTTATCAAGATGGTGAACCCATGTATTGGCTTCTTAAATTTTCATTTATCTTATTTTTTAATAATAAGATTTGCCTTGATCCATTTCCTACATGCATTCTTTCTTGTGCTAGTCTTTATCTTTTTATCTGTTTGCAAAGATACTTACTATAGCATTTTTAATAGATAATTCCAATGTTTGTGTCACATGTAGATTTATTTTTATTGTCTTTTGTTTTTCCTCTTGGGTTTCAGTCATTTGGCCTCATTTTCTGGCATCCATGGTCTTTTTTTAATTGAAAAGTATTATATAAGGATATTATTTAAGGAAAATTGTAGACCTGTAGGTGATGTTCCCTTTTTCAATATTCCTCAGAATATTCCATATTCTCTCACAGATGTTAGTTAATATCTGACAGGCAGGTAGAGTATGCACATTAATCTGAGGTTGATTTGTTTCTAGACAGCCTGTATGGAGCCATACCTCTTCCAGAGTCTTAACTACATGCTTGTAGACACCGGGCTAATGGCTGGGGTCTCGCTTACCAATAGGCAAAGTCTGTGCCATGGCCAAAATAGTAGTTTTATAGGTCATGAACCCTGGCCATGGCTTATGACGAGTAGAGAGTGCTGTTGTTCCGTATGTGCCGTTGAGGCTTACTAGGATTGATAAGACCGTGTTTGCTGTCCACTGTCCCTTTGCATTGTGGCCATTTGCCACAGAGAATAAATTCTCTGTTTCACATTTGTGTAAATAAATTCTGCCGTTCCATATTTTTGCACGTGGATGGATGTTCTCTATCCTTAGGAGTTAAAACACAACAGCTTCCCATTTGTTACTTTAACGTCATTCATAGGAATATAGATTCCTATTGTGGTTACTTTTGTCCTGACTTTTGCAAAATAGGTTTGGGTGTGAGGATTTCTTTTCTTTCCCTCCTCCTCCTCCTCTTCTAAGATTTTACTTATTTGCCAGATAGAGGGAACACAAACAGGAGGAGCAGCAGAGGGAAAGGGAGAAACAGGCTCCCTACTGACCAAGGAGCCCAGTGTGGGACTCAGTCCCAGGACCCTGGGATCACGAGTTGAGCCAAAGGCAGACGCTTCACTGACTGAACCATTCAGGCGTCCCTGGATATGTTATGATGGAAGCGAGTGTTGAGATGAATTCTTCACCGAAATCCATTTTTACATTGAGCTTAGGTATTTTCACCCACACTCTCTGGCTTTTGGTGTATACTGTGAACTTCTTTTACTGGTTTTAGACTCTCCTTCTACTGTGGCCTTTAACTGACATTGTCTTCCAACCAGCTCTTAGGTAAGCCTGGTGAGAAAAGATACATGCAATGGAGACATTGTACTGGGGTAACATCTCTTGTATCTCTTAAAATTTGGCAAGATCGTAGTAATTCCAGGTAACTGTCTTTTTCTGAAAAGAGCTTGTTAGAGTAAGAAAAGTTTAATGATGCATGGGGAGAAAATGGCTCTTCAGGACAGTATGATCTTGAGCTGCTGATATTTTATAAATCGAATTAAGGCTTCTCTTCAGAGGTTTCTCTGGAGGAGTGTTGGCGAATGTCTTGTAGGCCCAAGAAGCACCGACGGGATATATTTGCAGCTTACCCAGTTACGCATCATTTCCTGATAATCTGACTGTCTCGGGCTAAGAGAAGTGAGTGAAATATCTAGAAAACCACTCACATGTTTAGCGCTAGAACTTAAAGGGAGTGATTTTAAGAGGATAATTTTTCTCTTGTGTGTTGATACACTAGCTTACTTCTTATGGGATTTAATAGTTTAAAAATTATTTGTACCTAGTATAAGTGATACATTTCAGAGTGGGTACAGCATGTTGGACGTTTATAGCTTGTGTGATGGGCACAGAGCAGACTTTAGTACTGGACTTAATTATTAATGTCTGTTATCTGGATAGCTAAAAGTAGTCCAAAGAAATCAAGAATGTTTATATAACATTTAGCTTAAGAGAGAAATATTTCTGAAGGAAAAGCCTTGATGATGCTTTTTATCAGCCAGTGCTGTAGTTTCTCACACTTTTTTTTTTTTAAACTTAAGAGAAGTACTGAATTATTGGTACCAAATAATTTCCTTCACTATTTTAACCAAGTCCATTTTTTCTCTTGTTAATAACATTAGCTGAGTTTTGGACTTTTTTTTTTAGAGGTTTTATTTTCAAAGTTATTTACTTCAGCTCATTTTTATGAGGCCATTTCTTAAGGAATATGTTCTGCTTGATTATTTTCCACTTCAATACTGGTTTCTCCCTAGCCATTGCTTTTATCAGGAATTATTTTTTTTTAAACTTCTCTTTGAAATTGAAATCCACATAGAGTGTGGCCTGGTGTTAACAAACATTTTCCTTTTTCTCCTCACCCTAAATTTTTAATTGTTTTCCATGGTTCATCGTATTATCTTAAACTCATCCCCTGCTGTTAAGAAGGACGTGTTTGCCCAGGGAAGCTGTTGCAGGGTGGTTTGACATGTTTATGTGTGTCCCAACTTTTTCATTTTCTGTTTCTTTATGTTGCTTGCTGACCTGAAGCAGAATTAGCTGCACATTCTGTTCATCTACTCAGCCAACAAGCAAGTCGCTCCAGGGAATTGGAAGCAGGAGGATATATTGGTCCTGCGCTCAGAGATCCTCCAGTGTGGGAACGGAGGGAAAGCTGGCTGCCTGACCGTGTGCAGATGATCGATGCTAAGAAAATGGTGCAGCTTTGGAGGTCAGGTGGAATTTGGGAGGTTCTCTTTCCACCAGTGAGGACGGGCTTCCTGGCATTGTGGATGAGCAGATCGGGTGAGGGAGAGATAGGGAGGGGGTACTACTAGCCGCAAGGAGTGACCAGCTGCCACTCGGCAGCCAGGGCTGCTCAAGAGTATTTTCATCCGTGTGCCAGCCAGCAAGAGGGGAGCTCACGCCGATGGGAATGGCTGGAGGTTTGCTCATGTCTATTTGAAAGCTCCTCGCTAAGCACAGAATATATTTGGAGACTTATGTTTAATCATTAACAAGTGGTTGGGGTCTTCGGCTTCTCTTTTTGGATGTATCAGAACATTTTAATATAAAAATATGTATATCTATATTTTAAAGATTTTTATTTATTTATTTGACAGACAGAGATCACAAGTAGGCAGAAAGGCAGGCAGAGAGAGGAGGAAGCAGGCTCCCTGCTGAGCAGAGAGCCCGATGAGGGGCTTACTCCTGTGATCAAGGTCATGAGGTCATGAGGTCATGACCTGAGCCGAAGGCAGAGGCTTTAACCACTGAGCCACCCAGGCACCCCAATATAAAAAATATTTTAAAATACTCAGCAGGCAGTTTTACTGGTGCTCCAGAAAGATGTAGCATATGTTCACTCTGTGACCTTCTACGACCTTCACCCCCTTGCATGCTGGAGTGGACATCTGGGGTCTCGAGTAGATAGGAAGGTGGGGAGTTAAAGGCGAAACCTGAACGCCATTTTAAGGAATTTGCATTTCATCTTGGAGTACTTAATTTTTTGGAATACTTCATTAAAATAATTTAATAAACACTTACTGGATGCCTAACGTGTAGTAGGTGTTGTCAGTACCAATGTGGCTCCTACTTTGGGTGGATACCTGCCTTGAGCAAGTGAGTCAGAGCATGTTCCGTGGATTAATCCAGCGGCTATGTGGAACATGGGTGTTGCGAGTGGGCCCAGGCCAGGGCAAGAGAACTTGCCATCAGAGGACCATGTCGTGAGTTAGTGGCACGATCTGTATTCAAAATAATCATTAGCACGTTTGGTGGCTAATGTGGTAGCCGTTTGTCATATGTGGCTGTTGACACTTGAAATGTGGCGAGAAGGAACTGAGATGGGCTGTCATGGGTAGAACCTACACCAGTTGTCAAAGACTTAGTGTGGAAAAACATGTAAAATATCTCATTAATATTTTTTCAATAGGGATTGAGCATTGAAATAATGCTTTGGACATATCATATTATATAAAGTATACGGTTAAAATTAACTTCGCCTTTTCCTTTTCATCTTTTTTTTTTTTTTTTAAACGTCTATGAGAAATCTTAAAATTCTCTGTGTGGCTCGAGACCCAAGAACTGAACACTTACTGGATGTAGGTTGCATGCTTAGATGTCACTGGTGTGATTTTAAAATTGGAGGCTCTAAGCAAAATTTTGGAAAACCCGTTTCATAGTTCTCCTTCTTCAGGGTTTTATACCTTTTCTGCTCTTGTATTTTTTCCTACTTCAGAAGAGTATAAGAATGTGGGAAGCAAGTTTGTAGAAAAGGATGTCAACAAAAGTTCTGAGCCACAGATGTGATGTATGTACATTGGCTTTGGGTCAGGGTGCCTGGGCTCGTTCCTTAGTCCCCGTGCGTGGACACCCGGCACCCACATTTCAAGGAGGGACTGTAAGTTACAAAGGGACAACGTGCACCTGTGAGAGGTCTCTCCCTTTGTACATACATGTAGACACATACACATGCATATGTATATGTACCTATGTACATACATACACATGTCAGTCTGTATATATGTACTTAAAGTCAGTTACCCAGTCAAATTCCTCATGACAATTTGGAAATTTCTTGATGCATAAGACATGTTACCTATGTCACACATCTCTTGCCATAGTATTGTACCCTCAGTGACCCATCCAGACTGAAAGATGGTTTTATTGGCGATTATCTGGAAACTTGCACTTCCCATTGGCTTCTCTTGCTTTTGTTGGTAGGAAACAACCACCTAAGGGCTGAAGACACCAGGCCTTTGTACCTGAGAAATCAATCGGTTTCCTCTCCCAGTACAGCTGTTCTTCTCCTGGCTTCCATCACTAGACTCTTTTTTTTTTTTTTCTCTTTAAAATGCTTTTTGGAGGGCAGGCATTATTGGGACCATCATGAAGAAGAAAACGAGCAGTTCCAAAAATCACTGAATGTTTGATGGGGAGAGGAAGAAGTGGGGAGCAGAAACTTCCTTAGAGGTGAAGCTTTCCAGCCCTGTCACATGTGGTTGTGTCTGTGAGGTCACCAGCCGGAATCCTGGCTTGCTTCGGTGACGTTCTCTTATGCTTTAATAGATTAACGTGCCGGCTGACATAGAGCACCGTATTATGAATTCCGTTTTAACCGATGCACGGGGAGGTTAAACCACACAGTTCATCATTTCAAGCCAGTGCTCAAGACCTGTGCCAGAGCTACATGAGGACAAGTGTCCTAGACAGCTTCGAGTCAAGGCATTTGGTGGGGGCCATCAATGAGCTAAGATGCTAACCCTTTCTAGTGGTCTGGAAGTGACATGTTAAAAATGTTCTTGTCGGGGCCCCTTTGTGTTAATTTGTTGGTGCTGCTTGTGGGATGAAAACCCTGGCTTCTTTTTTTTTAAGATTTTTTTTTTTAAATTCATTTGAGAAAGAGACAGAGACAGAGCACAAGCAGGGGGAGAGGCAGAGGGAGAGGGAGAAGCAGACTCCCCGCTGAGCTGGGCTGGATCCCAGGACCTGGAGATCATGACCTGAGCTGAAGGCAGATGCTTAACCATGTGAGCCACCCAGGTCCCCTGAAAACCCTGGTTTTATGTTTCTTCAACTAGGAAGAAAATGATAGATGTATTGTACCAGAGAGATGATTGCTTTTTCTTGCTGATTCCCCAGCAATTCTGTACTGATACCAAGTTCTTAGTACCGTGAGGTTAACCCCCAGGTGCTCAGAGAAGCAGATGTATGTGGGCTGCTCTGTGAGTTTCCTCCGTATGTAGAAAGTGTCAAATTGGACCCTGCTGTCGTCACAGATCATCATTTGAGGATGTTAATAATAAGGGAAAGTTTGTAATTTGCACAATTTATGTGTGAAAGGGATGTTTCTTTTTCTTTTTTTAAAAAATATTTTATTTATTTTTTTGACACAGGGAGATCACAAGTAGGCAGAGAGAGAGGCGGAAGCAGGCTCCCTGCTGAGCAGAGAGCCTGATGCGGGACTTGATCCCAGGACCCTGAGATCATGACCTGAGCTGAAGGCAGAGGCTTTAACCCACTGAGCCACCCAGGAGCCCCGAAAGGGATGTTTCTATTCACACCTGGAGTGTCAGGGGAACTTAATGCTTGTGTCTCTTTGCTGTTCTTGAAAAACACTAGAGAAATCACAGAAACATGACTAAAGTCTAGTTGTTTATGAAATGAAGGCCAGATGTTTCAACAAGTTACCCCATGACTTACTCTCTATAAGTACTTACCCGCTCTCTTTTTTTTCCTGTGTGTTTGTAACTTTTCGTGGGGATGAGAACTTGAATTTGGGAGACAGCATGTCTGTGTCTCGCTGGGAAGAAAGGGAGCTGGCATGCTGGTCATAAAAATTTGCAGGTCAAGGGGTGCCTGGGTGGCTCAGTGGGTTAAGCCTCTGCCTTCGCCTCAGGTTATGAACTCAGGGTCCTGGGATCGAGCCCCGCATTGGCCTCTCTGCTCAGCAAGGAGTCTGCTCCCCCCACCCCCTGCCTGCCTCTCTGCCTACTTGTGATCTCTGTCTGTCAAATAAATAAAGAAAATCTTAAAAACAAAAAACAAAAAACACCAAACTCAGGTCTTCCTTCTCATAAACGACAACAAAATGTACCTTAACTGCACTGCGCTGTTTCCCTGTCAGGAATGTCTAGGTACAGCACGGCTTCATTTGCTCACTGTGTCTGATGGAGTACGGCTCACCACTTTCCAGAATGGCCGCCTGAAACATTCTTTGTGGACCATCAAATGCTTTCCCTCAGCGTTAGTCACCTTGAACTTTTCTAGTAGAGATGGGAATGCCCATTTAGGCCTCAAGATCCAGTGTGAATTTTATACTTAGAGCACATCTCAGTGTGGACTGGCTACATTTCAGTGTGTCCAGTGGTCACACGTAACAAGCCCTTGGGATAGCGAGGGATATCTAAGCTGTGTAAATGAGCATTTCTCCACCAAGCCTGGTTTCCTTCAGCTTCCCATGGTTCTCCGATGGCCTGAGGTGAATGCCTTCACAGTCTGGCCCTGGGTATTCCCTCATCGGCACATGCTTTCTCCACTTTGACACTCTGATTCTCTGCCAGCCACCAGCGCCCTGGGGGCAAGGATGCCACCCCCGGGCCTTGTCTCCATTTTACCAGGTGCCCCATTGTTACCCCTAATTCAGTTTGCCCCAAATCCTACGCACTTGTACAAAGCTGGCCTCTCTGCTTATGTCTGTGCTTCTTTTATGTTCCTGACTTCTAATGTTGCCTCTGATTTATAAAGCAGTAAGAGAACTATCAGGCCATCTAAGCAAAAAGCTGTGAATACGGAGAACCCAGGAGCTGAGGATATGGTGGAAATTGAATGGCACTTAGAGAAAGCCCAACATACTTAATGATGTGCGTAATTCTTACAGGCGGTGAGGTGACAAGCTGTATAGAGCTTTTCATGAACATTAAGGTGATGGTTGCTTTTATTCATGGGCAGAGCAAGCATTTTGGGGAGCAGATGGGAAAGTGGAGGATGGAGTGCCGTGTGACCCTCCTTCCCCTCCCTGCTGCCAGGAGGGGGTGGATGCTCTGTTTTCATCAGTTTGAGTCCCGGGAGGGAGCTGGCCTTGCAACTTTTGGTGCCCTCGCTCTTGCAGTTTTACCGCTTAGGGACCAGCGATTTGCTTTTAGTCAGGCATTTCCCAGACAGCCTCGTCCCTCGTCACTTCTCAGGAAAGAAAATTAAATTAAGAGCTGACCTGGGTCTCATAAGGGGAAGTGAACTGCTGATTTCACCTGCTGCACCCCTGCAGGAGGTGGGGGCCAGCTCTGTCACAGACCCTGGCCTCTGAGAGCCCCCGTCTCCTGAGCTGTGGCCCCCAAAGGCTGAATAATGAGTGACAGGACGGCACGGGGTTCATGGTGCCTTCTTATTATTCCATCTTTCATTGAGTTACCTTTCAGTGAAAACTCTTCAAGGGCGCTGGCATCATTTTTTAGCGTGATTTATAGAATTTGAGGTGAACATTTAGTTTCTCTGCAGGCTTACATAGTAGAGAGCATCTAGTTAATACCAACCTAACATGGATCTGCAGAGATATTAGAATACTGCTTACAGGGACAGTTCCCTCTCCAACCCCGCCCCCCCCATACCCCCAACAGAACTGTTCTATAAGCATTGGGCCATCTCAGCTGCAGGAAGGAACCTGTGGCATGGGGGGGGGGGGTAGGGGAAAACAAGGACTTTGCTGTCAGAAATACCTGGGTTCAGTTCCTGGTTCTGTTCCACTTTGCAAAAGTTACTTTAATCTCTCCAAGTCCCTTTCCTTTTGCATGAAATAAAATCTGCCTCATAAGATGAAATTCTTCATTTGCTCAGTAAATGTTGATGTCGTCACTGCTGTTCTGGAAGCTGGAGGGAGCAGAAGGAAGCAACTGGGTCCACAGCAGCTGTACTTTGGAAACACTGTTATAGTGTGTACGTGTATGTGTTTGTGTGTGTTTTGTTTCTTTCTTGGATTTTTAAAAATTGAAATGCAGTTGACACACAATGTTCCCTTAGTTTCAGGTGTAGTGACTCAACAATTCTGTAAGTTATGCATGTGTGTGTTTAATCAGATTGCTTTCCTTTTTTTTTTTTTTTTTTTTTACATTTTATTTATTTACGAGAGAGAGAGCTCGAGCACAAGCAGGGGGAACGGGAGCGTGGGGAGGAGACTCCCTGCCGAGCAGGGAGCCAGCCGAGGTGCTTGATCCCAGAGCCCGGAGATCCTGACCTGAGCCACCCACGCAACCCAATTAGCTTGCTTTTCTGGTATCAAGAGCCAGGAGTGATTGGGCCGAAATGCTCCGTCACCTGATTTCGGGTATGGGAGTGCAGTATGAAGACTCAAGGGAGCATCAGGGGCAGACTGCTGTGTAGACAGGGGCAGGAAGAGCCACTAATCAGGCCCAGCCGGTTCTTTCCTGTGGTCGTCAGCTGGGGCGGCTGTAAGGAATCATCACAGGCTTGGGGCCTGAGCAAGATGTTTGTTTTCTCAGGGTTCTGGAGTCTGGAAGGCCAGGAGCAAGGCCTTGGGGGGTTTGGCTTCCCGGGAGGCCCCTCTCGGCGACTTACACAGGGCTGTCTTCCCACTGCCGCACCACACCGTGTCTCCGCGGCCTCGTTTTCTCTTCTAAGGACACCGTCAGGCTGGATTAGGGCCACCCTCATGGCCTCATTTTCCCTTAATTACCTCTTCACAGAGTCGATATCCAAATGTGGTCACATTCTGAGCTACTGGTTGTCAGGGCTCCCACATACACATTTTGGGGGAGCGCATCAGTCCCTACCACTTCCCATCTTAGCGATCGAGATTTTTTTTTTTTTAACTCTTCTGTGTTCTGGATTCACCATTTCCTCCATCCCCTTACTGAGGTGTCCTGGTGGGAAGGAAAGGAGGGGAGCTGACCCCAAGGGGTTGATAATTCAAGCCAGAGCTTGCTCAGGGGAATCTGAGTTCTCCAACATCATTGGTCCTGGGGGACCGTGGTGGGGCAGGGAGCCCCATCGGGGTCCATCGCCTTGCTCTAGGGGGCTGGGAGCTGTGGGGTCCTGGGAAGACAGGCCCAGGCAGTGCTAGGGTTTTGGTGTGCAAAGACATAGGACCTTCCTCCTCTCACTGCAGCAGACTGTCCCCCCTGCCCCCGCAGTAAAAATTACGCTTTTTAGTTAGATTTGATGACAGCGGGCAGGTTTGTGCTAAGCCTGAAGGGGTAGGACGCGTTCATATTTGTGTGTCCACAGACCCACACGTCTCAAATCGCAGTGGCGCGACTTCCTCTCTTTGCAGCTGGCCCCGTGTGTTTTCTTGGCCCAAGGCCACGAGGAAACAGTCTCCACTTGCACGCGTGAAAAATAGGAGGGCGCCTTTCACACGAAAGCCTCAATTCCCCTGCAGGAAGGACTGCTTTAGGGGGAACTTACAAATCACCGACTGGTTGCTGCGGATTTTTCTAGCAGCACCTTAAACGAGCATCAGGGCCGAGAGAAGAATGTACTTATTACCCTGTCCTCCTTCTCTGGGCCGGATTTTTACAGAGCGTATTTGCAGTGGGGTGCGCTCTGTTCAGCACTGTTTTGCTTTCAGGCGAGATCCTAGGCTTAAGATACACTGTTGTTTTTGGCTTTGCTCCTCCCCTTCCTTCTCTCCTCCTCCCTCCCCTTTTCCTTCCTCCCCCACTTTTTTTTTTTTTTTTTTTTAATTTTACTAACCTGGTTACCTGCCTGTGAGGAATCATCTGGTTTTAGAGTCTAGCAAAGTCAGGAAAAAAAAAAGTAAATGTTTTTGTTTAAATGGAGATGTAGAGCGTGAGAACGGTCATGCATAGTGATTCACTTTTCCAGGACCGTGTGTGGATGTAGATTTATTCCTAATACCAGATGCACTGGGACACGTATTTTTTTTTTTTCCTCTTTGGCCCACAGAGATGTCAAGAGGCAGAAAATGGCATGCATGCATTTTCTTTCAGATGCCGTAGACTGAAACCGACTGGATCTCACCACATTCTTGGACTTGAGCTGTTGACAGAGTTGAAGTCCCACTTTGCATCTGGGTGGCTGTCTTCAGTTTCTCTTGTCACATTCCTCCTGCCACCGTGGGCTTGGATGTGTTTCCAAAATGAGCCTTAATAAAAACTTGAGATCTCTCTTCAGCTTCTGTGGTTTTCATCTCCGAAACCGTTCTCGCTGTTGAGAATAAAGAAAACGTTCTGGACTGCTTTTGAAAGACAGTGGTCACGGTCATTATTTCTCTGTGAATGTTGGCAGAAGTCCCCACTGGAGGTCACCTCCCGTTTGGTATCTGCCAACATCAGCCAAGACCCATGTCCAGCAACACCTTCAAATCTAGACATGGAATGATGCCTATGCGTGCTATTTCTGTCTTTCAGAGTGTGCTGGAAATTGAGGTAAATAGATGGAAGACCTGATACTCACTGAGTTTACCTCCCCTGCCCCTCATTCCCAATCGCTTGGGAGTAGCTCCCTATCCGAAGACGTGCCTGCCGTGTGTGCATTCACGGATCGGCAGCCTTTGGTGTTTGGGCAAAATGCAGGTGGTGAGTGAGGTCCTCCGAGCGACCACCGCGTTCTGTGACCATGACTCCTAAGTTTCAGTGGCTGGTCAGTAGCAATGGGAAGCAAGATCTTGTCCTGTGCTTTCCTGCTTGTCCTTTCCTCGCAAGAGTGAGTTCTGTTCAACAAATGCGCAAATGTATGTTGGGCATCTGCTCGGTGTTGGGTGACAGAGTAAATGCTTTTCATGACCTGCCCAGACACCTATGCTGAATGAGACAAAACCTGAGCCAGAACCAAGCCGGGGGCATTGGTGTTTGTTCCTGACTTTTCTCACGTTGTTCATCTATGGTTCATCATTCCACGTTTTGGGTTCTGTTACTGTGTAAAAGATTAAGCTAGGGACTCACAATATTAGCCCGTGTGTAAAAGATTAAGCTAGGGACTCACAATATTAGCCCGTGTTGGTTTTATGTTTTTGAGGAAATATTCAAGGGGTAAAGTAAGTTTTCTACCCATCGGGTTAATTTTTTCTGTGGGACTTAACCGGTGTAGAGGAAGCTGTCACATGATGGATACAAACTATGGCTTATAGTGGGTTGCCTTCCAAAGAGGTGACAGGTCAGTATTCTGAGACATAGCATTTTATTGAATTTCAGTGAGTGTTTGTATTATTTATAAAGCCAGAATAACCCTTTCTTTTTCTTTTCTTTTTTTTTTTTTTTAAGATTTTATTTATTTATTTGACCAACAGAGATCACAAGTAGGCAGAGAGGCAGGCAGAGAGAGTGGAAGAGAGGAGGAAGCAGGCTCCATGCTGAGCAGAGAGCCCGATGCGGGGCTCTATCCCAGGACCTTGGGATCACGACCTGAGCCGAAGACAGAAGCTTTAACCCACTGAGCCACTCAGGCACCCCCAGAATAGTCCTTTCTTGACAGAGTTTTTACTCCAACAGGAAAAATGCTTTTGCTCCTAAATAGTAACCAAATTTATATGGGCCATGTGAAGCTGAACCTTGTGTCCACGGGTTCAAAAGTGCTTCAGACTCGCCGAGAGGCACCCTGCCGTTTCTTGACCTTTGTGCTGCGGTGTGCTACCTTTTAAGTATTTCAAACCTCTCAGATGTCTGCTCCTCCCATCCCTTTCATCTACCTCCATATTAATCTGTTCCTAATGGAGTGGCTTTATTCCCTCATTGATCTCAGACCAGTTTTTCTGAGGTGTAAATGAAGAAGCTGACATCTTGGTAGGCACCTCTGAGAATAAGCAGGGCTCATTCTTCCCATTCCTTTGTCAGATTTTTAGATGCGTTTCCAAATAAGATAGCAGAGTTCAAAAGAATAACCATCTCTTTTTCTCAAAGGCTTTTATGATCGGAAATCATTTTTTTGTTCCACCTAGGACTAGTTCAGATTTGTCACTAAGAGATGGTGAATCAATAAGAAGTAACCAAAAGCCACATGATTTTTAAAAAAAAATTTGTTTAAAGATTTTATTTGTCAGAGAGAGAGAGAGAGAGACTGATGGAGAGCACAAGCACGTAGGGTGGCATCAGAGGAAGAAGCAGGCTCCCTGCTGAGTAGGGAGCCTGATGTGGGACTCGATCCCAGGACTCTGGGATCCTGACCTGAGCTGAAGTGAGACACTTACCTGACTGAGCCCCCCAGGCATCCCAAAAGCCACATGATTTTAAGGAAATAAGCTATTACAGTGTATCGTGTCGGGTTTATACATGACCTCACATTTAACACCAAAATCTCCTCCAAAGATTCAACAGAATCCCCAGTGGTTTGGGCAAATGAAAATTACATAATAGTCTAAGAAATATAGAAAGGTAAAAATAGTCTGTAGTTTAGAATAATAATTCCTATTGCTTAGCTGTTCCCAGTGTGTCCCATGTGATAGTGAAGTACGTAGCAGATATAAAACTTCAGGTGGCGAGACTCCGTATAATGAATTTTCAGTTAATCCCTGGCACTTTAGAAGATTATTCTTAATCAGGTAGTGCATGGAGATAAGTTTATAAGACTGCTGTGCCAGACAGCATAGTGTCCCCTTACTGCCCCCTCCCCCAAATCCATGTGTTAATCTATGGAACCCGTGAACATTACCATACAAGGCCACAGGGATTTTGCAGTTGTATTAAACTGAGGATCTTGAGATGGGAAGATTATCCTGGATTATTTGGGTGGATCCCACATAATTACAGGGTTCTGAGAAGAGGGGGACAGAAAGGAGAGCCAGAGGTAGACCAGATGTGATGGAGGGTGTGGAGGGGAGACCGAGAGATTAGAAGATGCTGCAGTGCAGGCTTTGGAGCTGAAGGAAGGGGTGACAAGCCAACAGATTGGCCCTCAGAGTCTTGAGAAGGAACGCAGCCTGGCCAACCCATTTTAGACCTCCAGCCTCCAGAACATCACCACACGTACATTACAACTTTGAGCTAAACAGATTATGTACTTGCCTTTGGTCTTAGACATTTATTCTTGAAAAAATCTTCACGTATTTGTATAGCCTAAGAGTTTTGGTTGGTGAAGGAGGGTTCTCGTTCTGGAGGAAGATACTAATATTGAGTTTGAAGATGTGTCTTGGCAAATGGACTGACCACCACCCCTGGTAACTACTGGGGGTCTCTAGGAACATCTAGAAAAAGTGGGTAGTAGCTACAGGATGATATGATATGCTGTTATTCTAAGACCTGTTCTTCAAGTCCCAAACTGTGGCTGAACCTGAGCTCCTACATTTGCTTCTTCTGAGTCCCACCCTTGCCCTTGAAATTCTGGACCCACGCCAGAGCAGTTACGTGAATGGTGCTCTGGGAGCAGAAGGCACAGCTCTAACCCCAGGGTTCTTGGCTCCAAAGAGTAGAATATGGAGAGAGGGGAAGAGAGTCAACAGGGGATGGGTTTTAAATATGTTTTGATATGATACATTCTTTTATCCTTTATTTGGTCCTTTCTTCCCCAGCCCTCTCTGGTCTTGATTCAACATGAGTACAGCTGGAAGGACAGTTGCTTGATTGGCACGCCCCAGAGCCCTTTACCCCTCTCAGAGGGCTGGAGTCTTCACAGAGAATTTGTTGTATGATAGGATGTAGTCTGTCCGCATCTGGGTTAATAACGGGTCAGTGTTACCTGGTAGCAGTGTAGAGAGTTGTTAAGATAAATAAAGGAATGTAAAAACAGGTCGGAATATGCGGAAACAGAATCTAAACGGCTTTTTTGGGATACTTTTTAAATCCCCTCAAATTAAAGAAGGTCTGTTTGCTTGAGAGGCCATGGCCACTTACTTTCCAGGCTTTGTCTTTTCTCCTGTGTGTCTTTGCATATGTCATTCTGTCCCATGAAACATTACCCCATTCGAAACCGTGTCTTTTTTTTTTTTTTTTTTTAAAGATTTCATTTATTTGTCAGAGAGAGAGAGGGAGAGAGAGCAAGCACAGGCAGAGACAGAGGGAGAAGCAGGACGCTGGGATCATGACCCGAGCCAAAGGCAGCTGCTCAACCAACTGAGCCACCCAGGCGTCCTGAAGCCGTGTCTTTTAAAATACACAGAATGTCCGTTTTATATTCCTTGTACATGCAAAATACTGTAGAGTATGAGATAGCATCACCATGATTTCAAAACCTAGTTCAAAAGTGGTTTCCTTCATGACCTTGCTGGGCTAAATCCTTTCTGTGGGCCGGAGCAGCACGTATGGGGTCTAAATCAGAGCCCTGTGGGAGCACTGTCCCAGAGAGCTCTCTCCCAGAGAGCTTATCTTCACCATCCAGTGCTGTAGCCTGGGTGCATGTGGCCATTAAGTCCTTGATGTATGGCTGGTGCTGCTGAGGAACAGAGTCTCTCATTTTATTTAATTTGAATGTTTGAATGTAGACAGCCACGTGAGGCTAAGTGCTACCATGTTGGACAGCACTGCTCGATACGATCATTTGAGTAGAGAGAATGGCCAGGAGCTGAGAGCCTAGATGGGAGGCTCTTTGAGGGGTGTGTAGGGATTTGGGTTTGGACGTTTGGATGGAGCCCAGGATGATGGTGTTCTGGGGGGAAGAGCTAAGAAGAAACTGAGACTTTAAGGAAACCCTGAATTATAAAAGAGGGTGGGTGATTCATTCATGACATTGGCTGTCTGGGCATTCAACCAGGAAAGAGAGGAAGGGTACAGGAGAGCAGGCAGCGCACAGGGACTGTGGTAAGAGTGGGAACTCAGAGAGCTTCTGGAGGGGTCCAGGGTGACACCGGTGGAGAGCAGTGCCAGCACCAAGGACAAGGGCTCATAGAGAAACCCCTCTGTTTTGCTGGGACTGTAGGCTCTGGGGAATTGCCTGTAGCCGTGGAGGTGGGAATGAGTGTTGGGGACACAGCAGGGAGGAGGAGGGACAGCCTGACTCTTTAGCGATTGGAGCTTCAAGGGCAGCTGGAGCATTGGAAGGTGTGGCAAAGAAATGAATAGATTCTGCCATCAGGTGCCGTTGATGGTGCTGATTTCCCTGTAAGTGAGACCGTTTGTGTGTGGCCCATGTCTCCTGAGGTTCTCTGCACACTATAGCACAGCAGGTCCCATTAAACAGTGGATGGAGCACTTTATATCAGAGTGGGGTGGGTGCAGGGTGTGGGCAGGGAAGCCGCAGGGGAAGCAGGAATCCTGGATGGGGGGGGCGGGTCTGTGAACTCCAGGCAGGGACAACGGAAGGGGTCTGGTAGGCTGCAGGGAGGGCAGGCTGGGGGGCCTCAGTTTGGGGGGCCGGTGGGGCAGGGGAGCTGGGCCACCCTTCTGCATTCCCACCTCTGTGTTTGGCATGGATGCCTCTGGCGTTATAGATCAGGGTGTTCCTGAAACACCGAGCCGAATGATCAAAGTCAGTATACAGCTCAAATGCACTTGGGCAAGTCCTGCTACGTACAGCAACGCTAAAAAATTCTTTTTTTCTTGCAAGGAATTGCCACCTCGTATTGTTTGTGCCCTACTGTTGGTCCTTTAACTTCCTCTCCATACACGATCTCCAGATGCTCTCATGTGCTTTTTACGTGTATTCCACGCATCACCGACCAGCTAGGGAATGAAATCCTTCCGAGTAAGGGACATAGGTATCTTTTTTTCTTTTTGGTGGAAGGTTGGAGGTACTGTTTCTTTTTTTTTTTTTTTAAAGATTTTATTTATTTATTTGACAGAGAGAAATCACAAGTAGATGGAGAGGCAGGCAGAGAGAGAGAGAGGGAAGCAGGCTCTCTGCTCCGCTGAGCAGAGAGCCCGATGCGGGACTCGATCCCAGGACTCTGAGATCATGACCTGAGCCGAAGGCAGCGGCCCAACCCACTGAGCCACCCAGGCGCCCGGGGGTACTGTTTCTTGATAGACTTCTAGAACGTGAGAGTCTTAGTCTGTTCTGGCTGTAATAACAGAACACCACGGACCAGGTGGCTTACAAACAACAGACATTTATTTCTCATAGTCCTGGAGCCGGGAAATCCTAGATCAGGGTCCCAGCAGGTTGGGTGTCCGGTGAGGACCTGCTTTCTGGTTCACAGATGGAGCCTACTCACTTGCTATGTTGTCATGGGGGTGAGGGAACGTTCTAGGGCCTCTGCTTATGCCCTATTCACTTCTCAAAGTCCCCACCTCCCAACACTACCACCTTTGGGGACTGGGATGGCCACGTCCAAATTTGGGGGGAGCACGAATATTCAGACCAGGGAAGGGGCTCAGGAAACACCGGTTGGCAGAGTGACAGTCTTACCAAGCATCCTACAGTTTTGCAAATGTGGACATTTGTTTCGTCTTTCTACACAGTAGTGGCAGATAACCTACACGTTGTGTTTTGAGTACTTCTCAGGTGCCTTGTCCTGTGCTAAGTGCATTCTATGGCTTATGTCACAGGAGCCTCGGACAGCCTCATGGGGTAAGCGTTATCCTCATTTTATAGGGGGGACTTCCGAGGCTCATGGAGGTCGAGTACCATCTTCAGGCCCTAGCTGCCAATTAAAATGTTGGAAATATTATTAGATTTAGGCCTTTGCTAATTTCTCCCTCAAATTCTAGAGGAAGAATAAGATGGGTAGAAAGTTGCAGGTTGTTGAGTTGGGCTTCCCCCATGCCTGCCTCGCTCCATAGTCCTTATTTTTCCTGCCACCTTGTGGATTCATGGACTGAGTGGGCATTTTTCATGGATGGTGGGGCAGGAGGAAAAGGAAGAATGATGGTTCATCTCTCCTTAGGTTGGAGAGTGGCAGAATGGAGTGGGTTAGGGGCCTGCCTGCTGGGGACCCGCTGATGGCGTTGGGTAAGGGATGATGTTGGGGGGGTTGGTGCAGGAGAGACCCTACCATGAGACGGGGGCTCTGCACAGACTGGCAAGTTAGCTAGAACACACGCCTCAAGGAAATTGCAGTCTTAAAAATGACATCCTGCCCATGGCAATCTTTTCTTCCTTCAGCAGTTTTTCCTTAAAATTTTTAGAGATAACAACGGGCACAGGGCATGTCAAGGGTATCTGAGATAAAATTTGTAAACTTAATCATTTTGCCTGGCAAACAGAAGCCTTGGCTTTGACTTCGAAACTTGGGTTATGTAAGCCAGAACTGGGCACTGCATGTTTCTAGAATTTGGTCCTCAACTAGAAAACTGTAAATACTCCCAAGTATGTACAGCATACTTATTCATCTTTGGGGCTATGCAGCTCTCTTCCAACCACCATGATCCCAAAGTTCCAGGACGACCGTCCTGCTGTGTGGGTAGGAAAAGTGTCACATTTTCCGGGGACCTTGTCTGAAACCACCCTGTAGCCGAAACCTGCTACACCATCATTTTAGCTGACTGCAAGGCTTTCTCATTAAAGGGAAATGCTTTCTTGGCAAACTGTATTGCCTCCCCCTCACCTGGTCACTGGAGATCAGCGAGCTAACTGCTAGTGTGCCCCATCTGTGAGGGGGATTTGCTTTGGGAAGGATGATCCACCAGCCATCGCCACACAGTGCTCCCAGCTAGGGAGTAGTTCATTGCAAAGGAAATCAGTCAGAAAACGAGATGGTCTGGAATAGGCATGGTATGAACTACTTACTGCTGGCTCAGCTTGGCTCAGGCAACGACTCCAACAAGAGGAACCAGCAAGTGATGAGGCTATCTGCTGGTTATATGGGGAAGTAGACTTACGGTTGACCTTGAACTCTGGACAACATAGGCAGGAGCCCTGACAAAACTAGGTTTTGCTTGAATTGTTCTACTAGAATAGTTTTCCTTTTTTTCATGTAGAGGTCTGAGTCTTCCAATAAATTATTGTGACAAGTTGGACTTATAAAATGTCACAGGAAGATGGTGAAAGTTGTGGACCCTGGGATCCTGAAAATTATTTTGTGTTTTCATGGACTTTCACAGCCCTGGATTTATGGGAAGGAGGAATAAAAACTGGATTTGACAGTCTCTTCCTTCAACAGAAGGGACATGCCTTTGAGTTTATGACATTAAACAATGCCCCATTTCAAATACCTTCCACGGAAGAAAAAGTTGCCCTTCGCTGTTTGACTACTGGTCTGGGAAATCTCTCCCTGGACTTGTTTTGTTAGGGATTAAATCACATGCAAGCCTCTCTCCATCTCTTACCATTGTACTTGAGACACTCCTATTTCCTCCCTGTGTGATTTTTTTGTTTTTAAACCAGAAATTAGCACTTCTAGTTCATGATTCCTAGGAGAATCCTTTCTTTACAGCACCATATGGAAGATAACAAGACTTAAAACCCAAAGTCCTTTTCAGTTCTCATTTCCCTGATTAGTTTGCCTTTTGACAAGGGAATAGATCTTGGTATCTTATTTTCCTACCCGCGGTAATGGTATCTAGGAGTAACGTTGACTTCATGTTGGTTATTCTGTCATTGGTGACCTGCTTCAGGGGAAAAAAAAAATCTGAAGATCCTTCACTATAAAATTAAGTAACTGTGAAATTACTCAGACAAGAAATGAAAGTTCCAGAAGACTACGCCGTGAGCTCTCCCGCGTGTTTGGAACGTGTCTTTTGGGACCTGGCCGCTAGAGGGCAGTAGCTCATGTCCCCTTTCAGTGTGTGGGGGCGAGGGTGTGTTCCAGAAAGCCTTTCCCCTAACTTGTATTGAATTAGGCGCTGGGGTGGAAGTCCTGCCCCCGAGGCGGCTTGTGGCACTAGAGTCCCCAATGAAAGCGGTTCAGTCGCACTTGTGATTTTAGTCTATTTTTGTCCAGCCTGTTTGTTCCAAACCTTACTAAAATTGGAATTGACTAATGGCCTTCTTTTAAAATTGGATTGATTTTTAGCTTGAATATATATTTTCTTTTCCTTCTCAACTTCTGGATGGCTCATATTCCAACTGGTATGATTCAAGCATTCCAGTTCAGGGAAGGATCCAAACTGTGTCCCTTAGGTAGATAAATAAATAGAGAGCGGAATTCTTTCAGAGCCGCCAGACTGACCTTTTCCATCCTCGCTCAACTCTGAAGAACGGTACAGCGATTTAAAGCCTGGAGTTGAAAGGGGGAAGCTATTTGACTTAAGGAATCCAGAACACTATTCTGTTGGGTTCTTCATTCTCACGTATTAATTAAGTCTTCTTCTGCTCAGTGGGCACATTTATTAGTGTGAAACACAAGACCTGTTAGGACCCCAGGAAGCCATGCCCATAGGGTCGCAGGTTCCCTAGGAGAGCCCCCCCACCCCGGACCCGGTTCGTGAGCATTTCCAGCGGCGGCAGGTGCCACTCGGTGAAGATAACTGGCTGCTAATTTTTAATAAGGAAGTGAACCCTAGATGACAGAACGATTTTCTCTTGTTGGGTGACTGTTGAGATCTATTCCGTTGCTCAAATCAGGTTAAATCAGAAAGAATTGTGTTTGGGTAATAAGCCCGGCCTCTGGGTCTCTGGTATGTTTAGAGGGATTTCTACTTGCTGCCTGTCTCAGTTCCTCAGGGAGCCATGTGACCATACCCTCTACTATGAGAGATTGAAAGGATAAGACAGAAGGAAACTATCATTTAAAATACAGTGAAAGCAACTTAAATTTCTTTTGGCAGGGAGGAGGTGGGGCTTATGTAAAGGACTTCATTTCACTCCTTCTGGGGATTTATTTTCTTTTAACCAAGAATGTGCTCCGTGTTCATCCATTAACAGTGACGTCAGTGGTGGTCAGTTGGGCTGGAGACCTGGAGAACCAACCCTTGCATTCTGTGATGTCTTGGCAAGTCCCTCTGGCCTTGGTGTTGTTATGGTTTCGTTGGTCCACGTTTCTATTTTAGACAAATATATTAGGCCATAATTTGAATTTCCAACTGAATTCCCTTTACCAGTTTCTTTCTTAAAAGGTATGCATTAAACTTTTTGTACTTCAGATAAAAACTGAGATCAGCTCTGATGGTCTCTTTGGCTCCTTGTTCATCTCCCATAGGAATGGTAAACATTTAATTATTCATGTAGCAAAATGGCATTTAAGACCTTGAAAATGGAGACTAGTTGGAAGGGAAAGTCACTTGTGCCATAAGATTTCTGAACAGAAAAGAAAAGCCCATGGTGCATCCTTGACCACAGGAGCGGTCCAGGAGACCTGGAGTGGCTTCTGCTAACTAGTCAGCTGGGCTTGACATGCACTGCACCGTCCCCCCACCCCCCGCCGCCGCGTCTCCCCCAGCATCTCCCCCCCACACCGCGTCTCCCCCACCCCGCGCCCCCCACCCCACCTCTCCACCTGCATCTTTGCTGCAGTCACAGGCCCTTGTCCACTATGTGTGATGCGGAAGGAATCCAACAGCCCCCTGGGTTCCTTGCATGCATGGACTCCGGCTCCCACTACCTGTCTGATAAATGAATGGTCTTAACAATCGTCTTTTATAAATGAGAACATAGTGTGAACATTAAGGGGAGAAAAACCCAGCACCTCGGAAAATGCAGTATTAATGTAAAGACAGTATTTAGGTCAATTCAGTCCAGCTGGTCAGCCGAGAGTGCTGTTCTCACCACATTCCAGAACCACAGATGGCCCGCCGGCCTCAGTGGCTTCTTCTGCAACTCTGTGCAACCGGTTACGGGATGAATCCAGGGACGGGGCATACAGGTAAGGACAAATTCTAAATTAATACTCCTGCTCTGTTTTGCATACCCTGTGGTGGACCAGTAGAACTTTTGCTCTGATAAACATTGCATTTTGAAACAAATATGTAGGCATTTATTTGGTGGGGTGTCATGAAGGAAGGAAGAGGTATTTAGGACCAGTCATTGGTCTAAGTACTTATTTGATTTTTCCAAAAATACAATAAAGTAAGCACTCTTTTTCTTTTCTGTTTTACAAATTTGGAAACCGAGGCAGAGAGGTAACATTCCCCAGGGTAAGCAGCCATTCCAAAGCAGAGCTGGCCTCGGATCCTCGCTCTCAAGTTCAAATGCAGTTTCCCCCAGTTCCTGGGGTGAAAGGAGCTGCCACCTCTATCCCTACCTGCCTTGGGCCGTCTCACCTGCCCTCGTGGACAGGTTAGGTTAGAAATGGGGTCGTTTTACTTTCTCTGGGGTCCCCATGGGGGCCAGTTTGGAGCTTTTTAAAGAACACGTATGGACAAAATAAGGGGCAGGGAGAGGGTGTGGCAGGAGAGAGAAGACAATGGAAAAGCAGAGAAAGAGATGAAATGAGAGTGAACTCCTTTCCCTCCTCCTCACCTTCTGCATGGAGGCTCTCCCTCCTGTCCCACCTTTCAAGGACTTCCCCACTACAGCATCAATGGACAGCTGCTCGGAACAGCAGGGTGAGAAAGGCATTGTGTTCCTGGAATTCTTGGGGTTCTTGAGGCAGCAGATGACACTTACCTTTTCGTGTGGCCCTTTGGGGTCCCTCTGAAGTTATCCTGGCCCCTGAGGATGGACGATACTTCCCGTCGTGGCACTGTCCCACTCTTGCCTCCCTGTTGCTCTGAGCTGTTGGTCACCCCTTCCGTCCTATCCGTCCAAGCCCCAGAGTCTCCCCTTACCCCAGACCGATTCTCCGCCCTACTTGGTCCCTCCAAAGGGAATTGTTGGCACAGCCTGTGTTTGCCCCCGCCCCTCCTAAGCTGGCAGAGGGGTCCCATAGTGGCTGCTAACTCAGGACTGCATGACGGCGCTTCCTTGCAGCGTCCAGAAGCTTCCCTTTGGGTGTCTGGCCCACTGCCTAATGGCCCTGTTGTCTGTCTGAGGGACAGCTCTCCCCTTCGTCTCCCTGGTGCAGCTGGCATGACTTCTAGGTCCATGGCTCAGTGAATAAGCAAGTTCAGACACTTGGCTCTGGCCGTTTTGTTCTCTTAGACTCATCCCTTTGTCGCCTCCCGGGCAAATACCTGCCAGATTCAACTCTAAATAAAACCTCCCCAAGCAGTCTCTCTTTCTGTAGGGGAGGGGCAACCATGTGTGGTGCCCCATTACTCAGGGAAGCAAGCTCACTTCTGTGCTTTTAGCTAATCAGATAGGTACCTATTTATTGAGCACTTACTAGGTTCGGTAGAGGTCAAACACACACACATCCCACGGTGGGGGCGGGGAGATTCCTGCTCCTGTAATGTTTCTGATCTTCTTTAAAGCACATGTACGCAGGAAAGGATAATTAATAGTATAAGGTGGGTGCCGAGACGGCGTCCAGACAGGTATGTACATACTGCACAAACCTCTGTTTGTACAAGAGCAAGAGCAAGCGCCCTCTGTGGTTAAGGGAGGAGTTACTGCCCTTCACAGCCCAGGGAGCTCTTAAAGAATCACACAGAAGGCACTTTGTATCTTTTTTTCACTACTTTGGTTTTTCACCTTTTAAATAGAAGGGGGATGTTTAAATAGATGGGATGTTGGCAGGTAGATGGGGAACAGGTCAGCGGGTGGGGAGAACCCCCCAGAGAAGACAAGGAATGGGAGCGGGAATACATCAGTCTACCCAGAGTCGAGGGTTCATATTTAGGGGAGAGGTGGTACCTTTCCGCCTGCAGAAACACCCAGAAAGGTCAAGAGCAGACTTCTGTTCTCTAGCCCCAGCCCCGTGTGCACACACGCGCACATGTGTGCGCACCGACAGCCCTTCCTCAGTTGTCGCCTCTTCCCTCCAAGTCCATGTACGGCTCACTTAGGAAAGTCGTCCCCTTCCGGTGAGAGGGGCTGCCCAGGACGAGGACCTGGCCTCACACAGCCCACCAGACTCTGGCCTGCGACTCGGAGCCTGAAGTCAGTGATGTGAGGGCTCCGGGGATGGCTGTGAGCCCACTCCAGGGTGGGCGCTGGGGAACCCTCCCCGCCCCCGTGTGGCTCTTGGCGGTGAACCTTGTTCTAGCCACCAGCTTCCTTGGTTGGGTTCCTTCCAAGCTGGCTGTTCCATTCCCCCCATCAACCCATGAGCACCCCTCAGCATTCTGGCTCCGTTAACTGTTTTCTCATTTGCAGCCAAGGGCTCTGGCTCTCTCTGGTCTGTTTGTCTCTGTTTGGTCGTCCAGGCCTTTCCTGGTCTACATCATCCCAGGCTGGAGCGTCTCAGGGGGGTTCCCCATCTCGTGTGGCTGTAGATCCATCTTCATGGGCAATGCCGTAGGCCAGCCTCACATCATTTCTCCCCTGGACAAGACAAGGCTCCCCATCTCAAGCCCATCTGCTACCCTTTTTGTTTGGTGTTGGACCGGGAGGGGCCGCCGGAGGCTCTCATTCCAGGCAGGTGCCTGCTGGAGGCTTGGACTGGGGGGTGGGATTTGTGTCCCTCCCGCATTTCGTTCAGTGCTCAGAAGCTCCTCTCCGTGGTCCCCAGCTGTCCCAGTCCTGCAGAAGCTTTTCGTCATGCTTTGGGCTGGGCTGTTCTCTTCCACTAAAGTGTGTGCCTTTTCCCACTTCCCTGAGTCTTCCTAGTGCTTGGCTAGAAAATTCTAGCTCATAAGTCCCTCCTTGTCGCTCCTGCCTCTCTTCCAGCATGCCTGCCTTCTCATGGGGCTCCTAGGACAGCCTTTTCATTCAGGCCCTGCCAGTGAGGTCTGTTCCCTCCAACACCCACTCCTGCCTGCCCCTGTCTCCTGCAACATCTGCCCGGTTCACACACCCCACCCTGCACAACGAAGCCGGCGCTCTCCCGCTTCAGCCTCCTCTTACACGGCTTCCTGGTGACACTCTAGCACACTGAGCTTGTCACCGCTGGGGTTGAAATGCACCATGCCTTTCACAAACGTCCTGGCTGGGCAGAGACTCTTCCCTCCCTCCTTTCTTTGCGTGGCACATTCTGGTGTTTGTCCTCTGGTCTCTCTTCTCTGATACTTGAGGGTGCTGCGCATGACTTTATGACTTTATGCCCTTGTCTCTCTGCCGAGACCCCAACATCTTTGAAAGTAGGGACTGAGTGTCCTGTGACGTTAGACACGGAGTGTCCAAGCACAGCTGGCATGTCAGTCCCCCTGTATGTGCTCACTGCTGTGGGACAGATGCTCCAGCCAACTGATGAGTGCTCAGGTGGTAATGACCATGAAGGTCTTACCACATTGTCTCCCCCGTAGAGGCCCCATCCATGGTCTCATTGCTATGCTGGGCATTTCTGGCACTCTGGCAGACTGTTGGGAGAGAAGCTTTGGTACAGAAGGGCCTTCTGGAACTTTGCAAGTAAGACCTCAGAGAGGGGCTGCGGCTCCCTGCATGTGGGTCCTGAGAGAAGGTTCCCCATCGGGCAAGCATGGTTGGGCCATGTGGAGTTAAGCCCTGTGGTGGCTCGACCACTTCCTTCAGGGGGGAAGACGCAGGGGTTTATTGAGCACCTGCTATGTTCTCGGTGACCGAGATATATGGTTGAGTAAACGCTGTGCCCCTGTAGAGCTCAGATTCTGCTGGGGGACACAGAACACAAAAGAAACCTATGAAGTGAGTTGCACGGTATGTTAGCAGGTACTGTGGGGGAAGCATGAGGAGAACAGGATAAGGATAAGGAGCCTGAGGGAGGGAACGACCATGATTTTAAATACTTGGTGAGCAGGATGGGTCTTCTTTAAATGGTGCCACCCAAGCAGGCTTGGAGGAGGTGAGGGAGGCTGTTAGTCCAGGGCTGTCCTGGAGGAAGGAATGGCCAAACACAAAGACCCAGGTGGGATTGTGCCCAGAGAGTATATGTAGGAGCAGGAGAGCAGGAGAGAGGACCGGCTTCTCGCTACCAGCAACCAGGGAATGACTGAGGGCTTTGAGCAGAGGCATGACTCGTTCCTGTCCATTCTAGAAGGACTAGCCTGGCTGCTGTGATGAGAAGAGAGAGTAGAGAGAGGTGGCGGGGGGGTGGGGCAGGGAGGCCAGCTTCCCTGGGGCAGCAGGTGGAAATGGTACAAAGTGGCAGGACTTGGGGTACCCTAGGGACCTCGAGGAGGCCAGATTTCCTGGTGGTCATTTGAGAGGGGCTGGCAGGAGTGCGCTGGGAGGTTGGTTTTGGACACGCGGACGTGTTCCACAGCTGCTGGGGAGTCGGGGGTGGGGGAGCTGCTGGGAGGTGGTTAGGAGAGGGTTAGAGGGTTTAGGAGAGGAAACTGGAGATAAAACTTGCGCTTGGGGACATGGATTTCCTGGTGTGGTGTACGTACAGTAACTTCCCAAAATGTGCTGACGGTAAGTCAGAATAAGAAATTCATGACCGTGTGGGATAAGTAGGGTTGGAGGACTCAAGTCAGGAGTGGACCAGTGAAGTCTCTAATAAACCTTATTAGGTTTCTGAAAACAGACTGGTGCGTTATAGAATGATCTCAGGATGTCGGTGACAATGGGACCTGATGGCACGGTGTTCTGTCCTTAACTTAGAGGTCATGGGTGCTGTGCTGTGAATCCCCAATTATGATTCCTTGCTTAGTAGAAAACATTCCCTGTGATTGTAGTTTTTCTGAGATGCTTATAAACACAACTTGTGGGACACCTGGGTGGCTCAGTAGGTTAAGTGTCCACCTTAGGCTCCGGTCATGATCCCAGGGTCCTGGGGTCGAGCCCCACGTCGGGGGGGGGGTGTCCCTGCTCAGCGGGAACGGGAAGCCTGCTTCTCTTTCTCCCTCTTACCCTGGCTTGTGCTCTCATGCTTTTTGGCTTTCTCACCCCCAAATTAATAAACAAAATCTTAAAAAACAACAGCAAACCACACCTTGTCCTATTATGGGTAATGGGTATCACGATTCTGATTTCTGGCTCAGCGCTGGTGACTTACATCCCTGATGTCTTGCCCCCTGAGCACACTTGGGGTCTGACGTGGCCACGGAGATGGAGAGAGCTGTGGGGCTTGGGGTGGACGGCGCTTCCGGGAGTCCCTGTCCTCACAGCACCGTTCTTCCCGACTTCTCTCCAGCCCTGGACACTCTAAAGGCTGAACTTGACTTCCCCTTGTATCCTTGGAGCGGTCATTGGAAAACCTCTCCTCCTGTGCTGGTCAGCTTTACCTCCTGGCAAAAATTCCCATTGGGGTGGCTTAGGTTGAGCTCCTCAGTATTCTGTAAACCTTGGTGACACTGGCTCATATGGACCCGAATGTTGCATTACAGGGAAACTCAGTACTAGAATGTTCTTTTGCACAGTATTTCCCCAACTTCCCAGATAACAAGAATCTCCTAGGCTCTTCTGAAAGCGTCAGGTTCGAATTTAGCCTTAGCCAGGCAGCCCCCACGGAGAGGGGGAATAGGAGGGGGTGGAGAGTCCGCATCATTAGACCATACCTGGGTGGGGGCCGTATTTGAGGGGCAAGGCCCAGGAGTCCTCTTTCCTGCCCCAAGGAGAAAAACAATGACTAGGACAGAAGAGAGGTCAAAATGTCCTTTCTTCCCTGAGAGAGGGTTGGCTGGAGGGTGTTGTGTTAAGTCATTAGCTCGCCTCAGAGGCCTGCTGGTTGAATTCCTGGAATGAGGCTTGTTTGCCTGTAGTCCTGAGTGGACCCTCCCTGGGGGCGGAGGCTCTGGAACAGCAGGAGAGCCTCTCCAGGCTGCAGAAGCTCACTTCCAAAGCGGTTAAGGGGCTTGATCAGGAACTGAGTTGAGTTGAGCCGAGCGGGGTAGGCAATTCACTCAGATCTGTCAGTCCAAGAAATTCCTTTTCCCTGCAGGAGCAGAGGGAGGGGAGAGACAGAGAGTCCAGGAGCATGTTTGGGGCACACTCCCCCTCACCGCCACATCCTGGGAGTCAGGAGTGGGAAAAGCCTTCTCCCTCCAAACCCCGGGTGATTTGCACCATCAGGAAAATCTGAGAAGCGGGTCCTAGGATTCCTACAGTGTTGTCTCTTGTCTCTGTGATTTTTCACTAGAATCCTCCACTCCTACACTTTCAGGATCTCTAAGGTAAGCCAGCTTCCATGTTTGGGGCGCTGGCTCCCCAGGGCAACTAGGGTGTGCATCTGATGGTGCTTACACAGGGACCTCCCTCACTGAGTTATTCCTGGGTGGCCTTGCTGGCGAGGCCACTGCTCTGCACAGACCCGAGCAAGTGGGTTTCATTTTGAAACCACCCCCAAAATTTTGGCTGGTGAGGGCTTGCCCATGTGTAGGTAACAGAATAACCAGGGGGAAACCTAACTGTCTCAACTTTATATATATAAACTTTACTTTGAAATAATTATGGATTCTCAGAGGTGGCAAGAAAATGTGCAGGAAAGTGCCATATGCTCCGCCAATTTAATTTTTTAAAAAATTATTATTATTTTTTAAAGATTTTATTTATTTGAGAGAGCACGTGCGCGAGATTGAGAATGAAACAGAAGAGGCAGAGGGAGAGGGACAAGCAGACTCCCCACTGAGCAGGAAGCCCGACACGGGGCTCGATCCCAGGATCCCTGAGATCATGACCTGAGTTGAAGGCAGATGCTTAACCATCAGAGCCACCCAGGTGCCCCTAATTTAACTTATTTAAAGTGAGAAAAAAATTTTTTAAAGCTGGCAAAGGTATATGCAGTGAAATCCAGGCAGGGAGTTACTCAGAAAAGGGATTTGAAAAGGAAGACATTTCTGCATTGATTTTCATCTGTGATGTTAGCTGAATGCTTTGGAAAATCTAAAAGCAGTATCTTGGGTATCTGGCCTCCACATCCCTCCAGCCGCCATCACCTCTGCTCCTTCTCCAGACCAGCCGCCAGGATGGGCCTGGTCAGCAGGGCGGCAGGCAGCATCTTATCCCGGGGCAAGGGTGTCCATTGATTTGGGAAACCTAAAACATATGCCTTAGTCCAGGTGGGGGAGATGGGAAAGGTTTGATGACCGCTGGCCTCCTGCTGTTTTCCAACGAAGGGTCCTCCAAGGGGGCTTTTGGCCTCAGATGCCGTCTCAGGGTAGTCAACAGCGTTTCTGGGCCATGGGACCCAGCTTTGAGCTCCAAGAGAACTGCCCAGTATTAGAGCTTCCGAAGTTTCACCCTAAGATAGTCACATAGCCAGGGGCACCCTCTTTGCTAAGCCAAAAAAGTCTCATCCCCCTGCTCTGCTTTCCAAGGGTAGGGATGGTGGAGACCCCACATCCGGTATTAACTTTTCTTCCAGAAATGCAGAGGCCCAGCACTAAATGTTCTGTGCTCTGGAGTTTCCTCTCTAGGGTTTCTCAGACTCAAGCTGTGCATCAGGATCTCCTGGAGGGCTCCTGACAGCAGATTTCCGGATTAGGAGGGCCTGGGGCGCCTTTCTAACAAGTTCCCAGGTGATGCCAATGCTGCCGGTCCGTGGACCACCACCCTTTAAGAAGGGCGGCCATAGGCAGAGCTGGCAAACTCTGTTGGTCTTGGGCGCACACCTCCCACCTGCCCAGGTAAGCGTTGCTCGGTCTCTCTGATTCTCTGCTTCCTTCCTCCGATGCTCGGGAATGTCCCCTTGTGGAATCCAACTTCTCCTGTGACTAGTGCAAACTAAGCCTTGGATGGGGCGTCAGCGAATCTGTGTGCACGAATCTGTGTGCACGGTACCTGAGTCGGGGCTCCCACCCCTCCTGAGGTAACTCTTGTGAGTCTCCCTCCCCTGAGACCACTGTTATGTGTCTTTCTCAAGGTCCAGCGACTGTGACGGGTCTCAAACTGCCAGCCTCTGTGAACAGAGCCAGGCCTGCTCTTGTCCCTGTCGCTGTTATTTAAAAAAAAAAAAAAAATCCCACCGAATATCTTTAAAGATGTAACTGGTTTACCAAAGGATTCCAGCATCTGGCAGCTTCCCATCTGGGGGTCTTGTTATGCAGATCACCTCCTCATCCCTGGGGGT
Source organism: Mustela putorius furo (assembly GCF_011764305.1). Classification (NCBI taxonomy): domain Eukaryota; kingdom Metazoa; phylum Chordata; class Mammalia; order Carnivora; family Mustelidae; genus Mustela; species Mustela putorius. The sequence goes on from NW_025421577.1 coordinate 812,800, forward strand.
GGGGGTGGGTTGGAAAGGGCCCTTGTGGCAGACATTTTGGTGCTCCGTAGAAATTTCCTGACCAACCTTAAGACCTTCCTGGGGGAGGTTGAAACTGCAGTTAGATGAGCTGTTAAATCCTGGTTTGGGGATTTGGCCTAAAGGACGCCGTTTTGGGCCTGGGTTTTCTTTTCAACACTGTGCATCTTCCTCTGGGTATTTGTATCCTGGATGAGGAATTGGAGGGTGGAGTGCCGAGACTAAGTATGTATGATGAATATTTATTTTGTACGTGTGTCTGGTGACATTTCTGACACTGCCTTGTCAGGCTGCTATAGGGAACAAACTCAGCTAGAGGGATGTTCATGGCTCTGTGCATGTCAAATTACTTGTGGGATTATCCATCCCAACTGTTTTGCTGTCCTTCCTCTCAAAAGCAGCAGAGGATGGAGGGGAAGTTAGTGTACTTGTTTCCGGGAGGAAATGATTCTACTTCACTCCTTCCTGCCGTTGACTTCCCATAGTACGTTCCGTGCGTGACTGAGAATTTCTGTGGTGCTGGTCAGTGGCCACTGCTGTGAGGATGTGGCTTTTCAGGTAGTTCTTGAGGCAAAAGTAAAAATTTGAAGTCCTGAGTGTGAGGTGAGCCTCAGGATCGTGCCTGGAAACAGAAATGGAAGAAATCTAGTGGAAATCTCCGCTGCCTTTGGGATTCTTTTGAGGTTTTTGTTCATTTTTGCTTCTCTGGTCAGTGACCATAGAGGGTCACAGAAAGCGAATGCATTCGAGGTCCTACAAACTGTGTGGTCGCTGCCCTGATTCTGCCCCACAAGAGCTCTACCATTGGCTCTTAGGTCTTAGCCTGTAAAACTGGGATGATAAAGTATAAATCCTGCACATAAGCTCCGTGGGGGCAGGCAATGGCCCCCCTCCCCCCAACCGTGTACCCTAGAGGTGTCCCTCGACCCACCCAGCAGCCATGGGTTGGACACCTCGTAGGTGATTCTACCCATGGGTGAGGGGTGGAGGCTGGCCCCAGTGGCTGGTCAGGAGGGGGGAGTGAGGTAATGGGTGTAATGGAGGGAAGGAGATTTTCCTGTCCCTAGTTCTTTCTTCCTCTTCTCCATCTCTACTCTTTGGCTCCTTTTAAAAATTTGTTTACTTTTTCCACTAACTTTAAAAAAAAAATGTTTTTAAATTGTTTTAGTGAGTGAACACCCAGGAGGGATGGGCTGAGGAAAGGGGGAGAGAGTTTTAAGCAGGCCCCCACACTAAGCACGGAGCCTGAGGTAGGGCTCGATCCCACAACCCTGAGATCGTGACCTGAGCCGAAATCCAGACTCCACTAGCTGCTTCACCCGCCGAGCCACCCACGCGCCCCTCCACTAATGCTTTTTTGTCTCTCATATGCCTTCGCCAAGGAGAAGTCCAACCCAACCTTTTATTTTTCCTCAACTACACCATTAAAAAAAAAAACTAGTTAATGGCTCACCCCTTCCAGGCAAACTTCTAGGATTCAGGGGCTTAATGTTTTCTTCCTCTGACATAAGGGCCCCCCTTTCCAGCCCTACATGTAGTAATCATTATAGTTTTACATTTCTGGGGTCCATGTGTGTTTGATTTCTCTCCCTGTGAGGATGTAAGCCTCTTAGGAAGGGGTTCATGACGCCTTCATGACACATGGCGGACTTTTCAAAGAACAGTAGAGTTTCTGGCTCCTGTCTAGTTAATGCCCTACTGTGTAATTTGCTGTCATTTTTGTGTTTAGCTGGTTTATCCTTAATCCTGTGTCTTGGTGGTTTTTTTTTTTTTTCTTTTATTAATCCTTAAGTGCCCTACTTCCTAGAGCCTCAGCGTTGTAGAAACATTTACTATGTAAGTTTCCTAGAATCTTTCCAGGGTTGTGTTCACAGATCTCCACAGTGTGCTCCTTCCCACATGGGCTTGGCACTTCCTGCATCCTAGACCCAATAATACTCTGTAGGGTAGAGAATCCACCCCTGCCCTTTGGGTCTGGAGAATTTCGGAGGTTCAGCTTTCCCCTCTGACCGGTAGCAGGACAGTGTCGGTTCCTCTCTTCTAAAACCCTGTCCCGCGGTCATTTAAGGATGTGTCTGTTCCTTGGAGGTCAGGGGCACGTTGTCCTCCTCGTGTACCAGCACTGGTGTCGCTCCCGGCCTGGAGAGGGCCCTTCGTAGATGTCTGTGGAGTGGAACTGAAGCCGCCACAGGCTGGGATGGAAAAGCATGCAGCACACGTGAGAGGAAGGGAGGGCACCAGACTTTTGCTGGCAGAGGACTAGAGAGAACTAGAAGGTGGTAGTTGGGTGGTAGAGAGATGAATTTCACTTCCCTTTCTTTCAGTATCTAAGGGCATTCTTTTTTTTTTTCTTTTTAAAGATTTTATTTATTTATTTGACAGAGATCACAAGTAGGCAGAGAGGCAGGCAGAGAGAGGAGGAAGCAGGCTCCCCGCTGAGCAGAGAGTCTGACGCACGATGCGCGGGGCTCGATCCCAGGACCCTGAGATCACGACCCGAGCCGAAGGCAGCGGCCCAACCCACCGAGCCACCCAGGCGTCCCTGAGGGCATTCTTTTTAAAGATCACAGGAGAAAACATACTTCTCCAAACTATAGGATGGACAGGCTGGCTCACACTTCTTTGTTGAAATGAGGAAAATGAAAAATCTCTGGAGGGCCCTAGGCTCGGGCAGAGCAGGTAGCTTTGGCAGGACACCTACTTGGTGTCTTTCTTGCTCCAAACAGGCACGCAACTTGCTTCTTTCTCTCAGCTGTTGGCCAGGCTGACACAAGGTTAACCAGGCACTTCTTCGTGAAGGGAGCAGAGGCTTTTATTTCATAGATAGAATATTTAAAAAAATGTCCTGGGGAAATAGAACCATCCAGCTAAATTCCTATCTGAATTGTATAGAAGTGATTCTTTGTGGTTAGACATTTTCACGGGGGTGCAGAGAGAGAGAGGAAAGGTCAAGAGGCCAGCCCCCCCCCCCCCAACAGACCTGGTCTGTTCACTATGCCTAAGACTGACCTTGGTGCTGACCACTCTTTTAATTTTGTTTACATTTTCTTATTGATCAAAAATCTTGTTAAATTTGGTGTGTAAGAATGTTTTCTCTTTAAAATTCTGACCAGCACAGATAACTTTTTACGTAAAAAGTCTCAGATAAACAAAAGACTTTCTACCTTGTCTTTAAGTTTTCAAAAATAATGATATTGAACACGTCCGTGCCTTTCAGCAAGTGATAGTGAATTATAGAAGTTCCTGGGAAATCTTTCTAGAAACTCTGCTTTTAAGGGAGAAGGACCTGGATGGATGGAGCATGACTCCACTGAGAAGTGTTAGTTTAGGAAAGTAATGGGGGTGAAGGCTGGTCTACTCTAGAGGGTAAAAGCCAGTGCTCTGGAGCCAGACGGCCTGGCTTCAAGTCCTTGCACCACCTTGCACCACCTTGCAAACCACGGAGTGACCTTGGGCCTGTCACTCAGCCTCAGAGCCTCCTAGAGGCTTCCTCTGTAAAGTGGGAATAGGAATGGTATTTGCTCTCAAGGGCTGTTGGGGGAGTTCCTTGAGTTAATGCAGGTAAAGGTATGGGCAAGCAGAATGTGATGACTGAATGTGTATTGAACTGTGGGCTCTTGGTCAAGCTTATGCAGGAAACCAGAAAGGGTAAGGTAGGCCTTACTAAGTGCGGACCTGGGGGAGGGTTCCCAGTCTTGGAGATCAAACTCAAACAGGTGGGGGAGGCAAGGAGGGCCAGGCGAGGTGAGCTCTCGGGGCCAGCTGCAGCCCCCTGCTCCGGGGGGGGGGGTGTCACTCGGTCTGCTGGCCTGGCCCTGTCCCTTGTCTCCAACCCATGTGGGGGGGAGTCCCCCTCCAGCCCCCTGGATGACAGCAGCCCCTACACCACAAGGCTAATCCCTGGAAACAAGAGCCCCCAGCTCAGCTTGACTGTAGCACAAAGGAATACCCAGGGTGGTTATGTTAAGCCTTTCTTTAGAAAATGGGATAGAATGATTTTCCTTGTGGAGATAAAAGTGTTCTTCTGTTTGTTTGGAAATGAAGTTGATTTTTGTAGTCAGGACTCCTAAACACAAAGGTTGATTCCACACTCCACCTCCCTCCCCCCACCGCCCGAAAATGTGAAGCCCCAAATACTAGAACTGAGCTTTGATGACCGAAACAGGTGCAAAGGTGCCTGTGCCTCTGGGTGGGAACAAGCTTGTGGGTTGTATTTTTCAAAGGTGTGAAATGTTATTTTTCAAAAGCAGTAAAGCTAAGTTAAGTGAAACTTTGCTCCAAGTTCTTTTTCTCTTTTTTCATTTTTTTTTTTTATCAATTCAAATTTAGATTGGAAGGTTGAATGTGATATTGATGTGAACATTTTGTCCGTTTGGGTTTTTGTGGATCATATAGTTCTGTACTTTGATCAACACTTGTGTATTCTTGTCTGTGCCTAAAAAGTGAAAGAGCATGTGGGCCTGTAAGAAAAGAGAAGAGGGACACCTGGGTGGCTTAGTTGGTTGAGCGTCTGCCTTCGGCTCAGGCCGTGATCTCAGGGTCTCGGGACCAAGCCCCATGTCAGGCTCTGCACCGAGCATGGAGTCTGCTTAGGATTCCTTTTCTCCTTCTGCCACTTCCCCCACTCACTTCCTCTCTTTCTGTCTCTCTCCCTAAAAAACAAGATTGAGGACAGTTTAATAGGGTCAAGAGAGGATTTCATTTGATCTTAAAGTCTGTAATTAGGTTATCAGAATCTGAAAACCTTCTGTTGAGCTAGGATTCTTTCAGAGTGATTCTGTAAGCCTTCCCTGTTGATCCTTGTAAGGAACCTATAAAGGAAAGCTGTGTATGATCACAGTCCTTGTTTTGAAAGGGAAAGTGAGCCAGGCTAAGTGACCTGCCCCAACCCCCCCACCAGCGTGCATGGCCTTTAGCCCCAAGGGAGAGAAGAAGCAGGTGGGAGATTTGTTCCTGCCCTTTCTCTGTGGGGGACCTGTTCTGTGTCAGGAACGTGGCCAGGCCTTGGAGACTGGCTTCTGGCCAAGGCACGTCACCTGCACTCAGGGAGCAGGCAGACGTCCTGGGAGACACTGGTCTAGCAGGGTGTGAGCCGATGGTCTGTGCTCCCAGATAGGGGCGTCCCTCCGTGCGTGTGAGTCAAGGAAGACCCAGATCATGGGAGACTGTGTCTGGAAGGGTAAATGAGAGCTGCTCAGATAAAGAAGGTGATGAAGAGGGAAGAAAGAAAATCAAATACAAAAGTGGAGAGAGAAGTTTTGAAGAGAATGTTAAGCACTGCTGGGGCAGGATGGAGGGGTTAGGTCAGGTTCACATCACAGGAGACCTTCTTTGTCACACATGGGGTTTCTGACCGGTTTCTCCCGGCAGTGGAGGTCAGTGGAGGTTTGTAAAGGAGGGGAAACCTCACCTGGTTATTCGGAAGACGAACAGGGTAGCAGTGTGGAGGATGGACAGGCTGGATGGAGGGACTCCTTTTTCTGTTTGATCTTCTACCTAAATGGGGTGTTTTTGGATTCCCTTGATGACGTTTAGGAAGGCCTCATGCCAGGGCTGGGACGTCGGTTGTCCTTAGGAAGAGCTGGAGTCTGTGACTGGTTGGCTATTGTTCTAATCTGTTTTCAGCCTTTATGAACTTATAGCGTATATATGAGCACCTGCAAATACCCCTTCTCTCATTTCAAAAGAACTTACAGGGATAGGCACATAGGTAGGTCCATTCTAAATGGGAGTTGACTGGAATTTATTCATGTTTTTTTTTTTTTTTTAAAGATTTTATTTATTTATGTGACAGACAGCGATTACAAGTAGGCAGAGAGAGAGAGAGGAAGGGAAGCAGGCTCCCTGCCGGGCAGAGAGCCCGACGCGGGGCTCGATCCCAGGACCCCGAGATCATGACCTGAGCTGAAGGCAGATGCTTTAACCCACTGAGCCACTCAGGCCCCCCCCCCCTTTTTTTTTTTTAAAGAAATTTTAACATGGGACTTGAACTCACAACCCTGAGATAAAGACCTGAGCAGAGATCAGGAGTCAGGTGCTTAACCAACTGAGCCACCAGGGTGCCCCTAAACAAATTTCTTGAAATAGAGTTTCAGAGGTAGTGGGGAGTCTATCTGGGAACCACCACCATGGAAGGGGATAATCCTTCCCACCGACCTAACACAAAGTGCTTTTCCACGTCAGGGAGGCCACGTCATGGAAGCCACAGACATTTCCCAGATGTGGCAAAGCAGCTGCTGTTTTCATCATTCAGTAATTTGTTTCAACTATGTACTGGGGGGCTGTGCTTGGCCCTGGGGAAACAAAAATAAAATTATTCATGGTCACTGCCTCCAAGGGACAGGCTCATTAGTCAAAAAGATGTACTCTTCGTCAAATTAATAGAGATGGAAAGTAGAACGGTGGTTGCCAGGGGCTGGGAAAGGAGAAGATGAGTCCATGTGTGATGGTTGGAGTTCCAGTTTTGCAAGATGAGCTGAGTGCTGGAGTTGGGGGTACAGGGGCGTGAACGTACCAAACACGGCACACTTAGAAGTGGTTAAGATGGTAAATTTAGATGGTGTGGATTTTAACCACAGTTAGAAGCTTTGTGTATATATGTATACATGTAACTTAATTATTATTATTTTTTAAAGACTTTATTAGAGTACATGCATGTGTGTGAGCACAAGCAAGGGATGGGCAAGGAGAAGGAGAAGCAGACTCCCGCAGATCAGGGAGCCTAGCTCAGGGCTCAATCCCAGGACCCTGGGATCAAAACCTGAGCTGAAGGCAGGTGCTTAACCTACTCAACCATCCAGGCCCCCCAGTAACTTAATTATTTTCAAAGCAGTTTTGAATCCATTGGTTGTAAGTACTTCAGAAGGACTTAACATCTTCACTTCTCAGATGAGAAGACTTTGTCTCAGAGCCTTCGAGTTCCTACACCACAGTGACACGGCCAAGGAAAAAGAGACAAGATTGACATTTTTTTCTCTCGTAAAAAATTCTTAAAAATCTATCAAAGGGGGGGGGCGCCTGGGTGGCCCAGTGGGTTAAGCCTCTGCCTTCGGCTCAGGTCATGATCCCAGGGTCCTGGGATCAAGTCCTACTTCAGGCTCTCCGCTTGGTGGGGAGCCTGCTTCCTCCTCTCTCTCTCTCTCTCTCTGCCTACTTGTGATCTCTGTCAAATAAATAAATAAAATCTTTAAAAAAAAAAATCTATCAAAGGGGTGCCTGGGTGGCTTTGTCATTAAATGTCTGCCTTCGTCTCAGGTTATAATCTCTGGGTCCTGGGATCGAGCCCCACATGGGGCTCTCTGCTCAGTGGGAAGCCTGCTTCTTCCTCTCCCACTCCCCCTGCTTGTGTTCCCTATATTTCTATTACTATTTCTCTCTATATCTCTCTCAATCTGTCAAATAAATAAATCTTTAAAAAAAAAATACAAAACAGCTACCAAAAGCAAAAAAGATTCCCTTGTCTTTCTGGGGATAACTTTGGCTTACATCCCTATGCCTATCCTTTAAATGAATATACCTTATTTTAAAAAGTGGCCTCATTTTTGATGGCCTCATCAGTTATGAAACATTTCATAACTCACATTTTTTTACTTAGTATGTTATCAATTTCTTCTTGATCCTAAACATTCTTCTGCTACATGATTTTTAATGGCTGTATAAGATTCTGTAACACTGTTAAATCAATTATTCAAATGTTAGCTATTTTAGGAGGTTTCTATAGGTTGCTAGAATAAAGCATGCTAGGATGAGCTTATATATTAATGTTCAGAGTTCTTCTAGATAGGTGGAGTGATTGGGTCAAAGATTGATATATTTTTGAGGATTTTTTTTCCGCCTCTCTACTTATTAACATTACTCAAGTAGTTATGGCCAAATATGTAAAGGAACCTAAATTTTTTGGACCTCATTTATGTGAAAAAGGAAAAAAATGAACATGGAATGTAGTTTTGACTATTAGTAAAGAAGTTTATTTTTAATATGGGTGTAATGGGCTGAATTAGGGGGCCCTGAAATTCATACGTTGAAGTTTTAACGCCTAATACTTCAGAATGTGTCTGTTTGGACACAGGGCCTTTAAAAAGGCAGTTTGGTTAGAATGAGGTCATTTGAGTGGGTCCTAATCCAGTATGACTGGTTTCTGCATAGGAAGAGATGAAGATTGGACACAGGGGGCCAGGTGAAGGCACAGGCAAAGATGGCCATCTGTAAGCCAAGGAGAAAAGGCCTCAGAAGAAGTCAACCCCGTTGAGGCCTTTGATCTCTGGCTTCTCGTCCCTAGGCCTTATAGAATTTCTCCTGTTGAAGCTAGCTGCACGTCGTAGTCCACTACAGCAGGCCTTGCCAACTAAGACAGCAGGTCCTTGCTAACCTTGCATGGGTGCCACAGCTCCCCTCTTCATGCCCCAAAGTGAGCACTGGGCGTTGGGCTGGTGGGGACAGACCCAACTCCAGGCGTGCAGAGACAGAGCTGCAGGTGCTGTGCCAGATGGGCCCTCCTGGCGCCAGTAGGTCCCTCTGTGTGTAGTGGTCCGTTTGTCTGCGGGACCTACACATATTTGAGGAGTGGAAGGAAAGGCTAGCTTGACCTCAGTGGGCCTGGGGCTGCTCTGCTGTTTGTGTCTGATGAATGGAAGTCGGGGCTAGAAAAACGGACCATGGGAAGGGAAGGGCCTATGGTCTGTAGCTTTCAGTACCTGTGACACCTGGAGGAAAGGCCCATTCTGCTGGGTCTCTAAAGGTGGTCTGTTGGAACCACATCTTCGTGGATCTCATCTGTGTTGACTATTCTTCATGGTTTTGGGCTCTTTTCATGTCATGTATGCCATTCAGGGATAAATCATTTATCCTAATGTGGGTTATTAAAGGATTGAGCAGTCCCCTTTCCCTGTGTACAAATACTTGAGGCCAAATATTCAGGTGCTTGTTCTTAAAAGCAGAGTTAATGTACTGCGAGGTGCTTTTCTTTGTTTTTGTTTTTTGTTTTTGTGAGCACGAGAGAGTGAGAATGAGCAGGGGAGGCAGGAACAGAGGGAGAAGCAGATTCCCCACTGAGCAGGGAGCCTGATGTGGGACTCAAGCTGAAGGCAGAGGCTTAGCCAACTGAGTCCCCCAGGCGCCCCATAGTGTGAGATTCCCCCCCCCCACCCCCCCGGTCTTTGGAGTCTGACCACTTGGTTTTGACTCCTGTCTCCCCTGTTCAGTTTGTATCCTGCAGCAAATCGATTAGCTTCTCTGACCCTCAGTCTCCAGATCTATAAGATGGTTTACCATGAGTCTTTTTAATCCCAGGGGCTTTGGGAGGATTAGCGAGGTAATTTATCTGTGGTCGTGTTACATTGCCTGACACATAGTAAGAGCTGGTCAATGCTTGTTACTATTTTTTTTTTTTTTTTAAGATTTTATTTATTTATTTGAGAGACAGAGATCACAAATAGGGAGGCAGGCAGGGAGAGAGAGGGGGAAGCAGGCTCCCCGCTGAAGTCTCGTTACTATTATCCTGGTATTTAAATATCGCATCAGTAAGTACTTGAGGAGTTGCCGTGGTTGGGAAATGATCTTTGAGTTCCAACAACTGTGGAGTACTTAACTCCACTTAAATTTGTGTCAGAAATATAGGAGATTTGGGGTACCTGGGTGAAGCATCTGCCTTCAGCTCGGGTCATGATCTCAGGGTCCTGGAATCGAGTCCCGTGTCGGGCCCCTTGCTCAGTGGGGAGCCTGCTTCTCCCACTTCCCCTGCTTGTGCTCTTTCTCTCTCTCTTTCTGTCAAGTAATTTTTTAAAAAAATATATCGTAGATGTGATGTAGTCAACTCTTCTTTAAGATAGAGTTGTTACGAGTCTGGAAAGGTTCACCATCTGCAGGTGCTTCACACGTTCCTGGGACCTTGTACGTGCTGGACAAATGGCGGCTCAGAGTCCAGTCACGGTGGGTCTGGGCTTGGGTTGGGTCCCGTTCTTCCATGAAGTGGCTTTGTCTCTTCATAGGCAAGTCTCTTAGTGCCTTAGAGCCTCGTTGGTCTCCTCATTGGTAAAGATTCAACAGTAGAAGCTACCTTATTAGGTTGATTTGAGGCTAAATGTGCTTCATGGAGCTTTGTGTTGTTTTTGCTACTGTCGTAGACGTTCTCCCTGATCTCCGCACTGTCTTAAATATAGTACAGCTCATGCAGGGGGAGGGCCTTGGAAAACGGAGTTCCGAGCGGCCGTGACAGCAGTCTGTGTGGTGCACCTGGCCCCTGCTGGTTGCCAGGTGATCTGGAGATCTGTGAGGCATTTTCTCCGTTCATGCCATGTGCATCCCTCTGGAGGCTGTGGGCCGCATCCAAGAAGATGACCTTTCTAGGCAAGAAGGCAGCTCTGCAGGCAAAGAAGGAGTTTCCTTCTCCTGTCAGAACCCGCAGATCTGTTAGAACTGCAGGTGTAAGCATGGGCTGTGTGTGTGCACACGTGTTTGGTCAGACGTCTGACGCAGGTGTTGCGTGGCAGGCATCGTACGGACTTGCAGGGGTGGACAGAAAGGATGACTGTCGCAAGTGAGGCGCATGCCGTTTGCAGAATGCAGACACACAAATCGACGCCTTCTTTTTGGAGTTGTATTGAGGTCAAGGAGAAAAATGGGAAAGGATTGCTTTGGCTCCTTGGGGAGATTGGGGAGGGAAAATAGCCGACGGTTTTGAGTACCACCTTAGTGCCAAACATTGTGGCTGGCGTTGTACAAAAATTTTCTGCTTCGGCTCAAGAGTTACTGGAGAGAGAACACTTAACCTCCTTTCTTCGCTTCTGTTTCTTTAGCCAAGGAGAAGGCTAGAAAAACAAAACAAAACTTCCTTGTAAGAGAACTGAAGCCCAGGAAGGGTAAACTCCAGATAAGTTGATTTCCTGATAGACCAGTTCCCTTCTCGGGTTTTCCCAGAATTTGTAGTGAAGTTGCTGAATCACTGCCGTTGGTCATTGAGGTGTAGAAGGCGAGGTGGGCGAGACCGAGAAAGGAATCTTCTAAACTTGAGATTGGGCGTATTGGTGATCGTCTCAGATGACAACGTTCTGGCCTGCTTGTCTCATCTGTGTTGTGTGAGAAGGGGAAGCGGTGACCAACAGAGCCCATCATGGGTTCACTTGAATGACCATGGTGGATTCTTAAATAGTGTCACCACATCGGACACTGTAGCTGACTGTTTAACTGTGGGGATGTATAGATTCAGACATGGTGCCCTTGGTCGAGTCTCTCTTGGTATCCTTGTGGAAAACGGAGTTGAGATCTAAGGGGAAGTATAATGGATGATGGTTTACTTCTGTGGAGACAAAACTAGTTCAATTGTTTTCTCAAAGTACTCGTTGGTGGGTTGGGATCTCCCCTGAGGAGAAGCCTGCCCGGCAGCTTTGACTTTGGCTCTTGGCCACTGCCATCAATGATGCAGGCTTAACAAGTTTGTGGAACATTGAGTGTTCAGTCATGTGAGCTGCCAAAAAAACGGGCTTTCAGTTGAAGGTGCGAGATGCTCACGGACCTGGTCCAGTCAAGAGGAAAGGATTCAGAGGTGAGGGTCCTGTTCTGGCGGGGAGGTACCTTCCCGTAAACGTCACTGGTTTGAAATGAAAAACTGAGCTTCTAAGTAAGGAAAGACTTAACAGGATTAATGACTTCTCTTCAAAAGCTGAAAGGAATGTGCACAGCAATGATGGCCTATGTAGGGTGAATAAAGGTTTAGTCAGCAAATTCTTGGATTCTCATTCAGAGATTGGAGGAGCAGTGAGGGCCCTTTTAGGCATGCTGCCTGGTTCCTGGTAGGGATTGCAGAAGGACTCATGGTGTGGATGGGTACAAGGGTAAGCCATGTGCAAACATGCCGTCACCCTCCGCAAATAGTTTTTATGGAGAGTTATATGTTTTGTCTCAAAAAAAAATTTTCAGATGAAAACCTTCTCTAAGGGCCAAAATGAATTTTCCAGAGATGCTGATATGGAGAGACATTTATACCTTCCTTGAAGTTAATAAGTGTCAGTGTTCTAGCAGTAGTGAACGAATGATGCAACTCTTATTCACACGCACCCATGCGCGCACATGTGCAAGACCGTGTTTATCTTTTAGTCTAAATGATGTGTGCCTGCCTTTTCCACTACAGTGGGTTTTGAACTTTCTGGGCCATGCCCTATTGTAAGAAGTGTATTTTGCATGGTTATCCATGTGTATATATATACACACACACAGTCACTCACACACTTCATGCAGAGCTGAAACACAAATTCACAAAATACAAACTCTTGGAAAGTTTCCAATATTTTCTGCTTTATTTGAATCTATCCTATACTGGTGAAGACTTCCTTTATTGATTTTTTTTTTTTTTTCTTTTTTCTTTTTGTATCTCCCTGTTTTGGGGCACCTGGGTGGCTCAGTTGGTTAAGTGTCGGCCTTTGACTCAGGTCATGACTCAGGTCCTGGGATCGGGCTCCCTGCTCAGAGTGGAGCCTGCTTCTCCGTCTCTCTCTGCTATTCCCCCTGCTTGTGGCTTTCTCACTCTGTCAAATAAATAAAATCTTTAAAAAAAAAAAAAAAAGCTCACTATTTAAAAAGTACTACTCCAGCAGAGCCTCAGTACATGTTTAAAAACTGTAGTTACTTTATTCTGAGGAGAAACTTTCAGAATATCATATATAAAATAGAGTATTTTATGTATTTATTAGACTATATATTTTAGGATGTCAAGTGAAATGCTTCTAGATAGCTGGGAATTTCTGTCTTACAGATGGAGGACAGTTCCAGGGATCAGTTTCCTGATCATAGTCAATAAACAAACTGGAGTCTTGTCTTCGGTTTATGGCCTGTTTGGGGATGACTTGCCTCAAACCTGTCAGCTTCCTTCTGTCAGGAAATTAGGAGAAAATATTAACTTAGAGATTGTTAAAATTGGAAGGAGTTGCAGAAGTCTGTTATAACTTGTTATTCAATTCAGAGGACTCTTCTATGTTGTCCTGTTGACCAGCATCTGCTTGATTACCTTTAGAAATGGGCATCTCACTGCATTAGTTTTCTGTTGCTGTTGTAATTACCACAAATTCAGTGACTTACAAAACACACATTTATTATCTTGCTGGTTGGTAATTCAGAGGTCTGAAATGGGTCTCACTGGACTAAAATCAAGGCCATGGCAGGGCTGCAGTCTTTCTGCAGATCCTGGGAAAGAATCTGTTTTCATGCCTTTCCAGCTTCTGTAGGCTGCCTGCATTCGTTGGCCTCATTTCATCTTCAAGTCCAGCAATGGGCAGCTGAGTCTCCCGTCCCAAGATTCCGACTCTTTGATCTGCTTCCGGCTTCCACTTTTATAGGACCCTTGGGATTACATTAGATTGATGCAGATAATTTCTGTATTTAAGGTCTGGTTAACAACTGTAATTCTACCTGCAATCTTAATTTTCCGTTGCCAGGTAAGGTCATGTATTCGCCAGCTCTGGGAATGACACTCTGGGCACCTTTGGGGGCCATTACTGTGCCTGCCACACTCCCGGTCTTCTGAGCTAGTCTGTATAGTCTGTGGATTCTAATGTTGGGAAACACGTATAGGTTAACTTAGGACAAGGATGTGTAACAGGTGAGTTTGTAGAAGTAGAAGAAAGAAACTTGGGGATCTTTAACTTGAAAACCAGCAGTATTGAACGCTGAGAGGGAGGAAAGTCTATGGCAGAACCCAATTTCTAGGAAGTATGGTTTCTCTCCACACCACAGACTGCCTTTTGAAGCGAGCGGTCTTTGCTTGGTGGTTGCCGGAAAGAGGAGAATCTAGGAGTCTTGAATAAAGAGCCCAGATGAGTCTGTAAGGAACTGGGCTGGTCACTGTCATCTTTGCTGAGGTTGTACTCAGCTGCAGTTGGAAAGTTCTTTTCAAGGTGGCTGCCCCAAGGCCCAGGGGTCGGTGGGTTGTGAGTGCTGGTGGAAGATTCTAATCAGAGATTAGAGGTTTTAATCGCTGAGCCAGGGGAGCTTGGTCTGCGGTTGGCATCTCTCGGCCACAGAGGGGAAAAACAACTATGCAAAGTGATGACTTCGTAAAGGCTGTTTAAAGAAACAACAACAAAAAAAACACACCGTGTGATTTACTGCTTCATTCTGTTAACACTGAAACTACAACAACTGAGTAACCCTTAAAGGTATTCTACTCTGAAGGGAATGGCTTCATTTTGGAGAGATTAAAATTGAATTACAGACTGAAAACTGATAAATTAAGGGATAAAAAAGTGTTAGGAACACTGTTATATTAAATGCCTCAAGTGGCATTTAGAAAGTTATCAAACAATGGAAAATCAGTTTAGACAGGTTTTTTTTTTTTTTTTTTCAAATGAAGGTCCTTTGTGACAAGCCAAATAAACCTGTAATAAACGGAATTCTCCTTTTTTCTTGGATTTCGCTTTTAATTTAGCATGGGCAAGGAGAGACCTTGGTTTCTTATAAGTGAAAACCTCCCTTTTCAAAATGTTGTTTTCTCTAATGAACAGCATAAGGTGTTGGCAGAAAGCACATGGTAGCCGTGGACGTCCGCCGCCACCCCTTGTCTCCTCCTCCACCCCTTCCTTTCTGGAATGAGCTGGGAAGGAACAGTGGGGGACAGACAGCCTTCTGCTACTGGACCTTCAGATGTGCTGTGGGTCACGCCGAGTCCACTCTCTCCCTGGTCTCCTTCCACCCAAGGACGGAGCCTGGCAGACCAGAGCTGGGCAGTTCCCGCCCTCCACAGGACTCTTCTGGTGGGCAGTCTTTGCTCTCCCTTCCTCTACCCCTAACTGGCCTGGCCAGGACTTGCAGACCTTCACTTCCTCGTGCTCCTTCCTTCTCCCACCCATTTTGCAGATGTCAGATCTGCATCTGGGTCTGCGTCTTATCTCTGCTTCCTTCTGCTGCGTTTGCCCTTTGTCTTCTTCCATGGTTGTCTCCACAGAAAATTGCTTGCATGTCTACATCTTCTTTGGTGTCAGATCTTTGGAGCACCCAAAGAGTTAGAGAATCCTGGAGTGACTAAAAAAATTATTTTTAAAGATTTTGTTTGAGGGGCACCTGAGTGGCTCAGTGGGTTAAGCCGCTGCTCTCGGCTCAGGTCATGATCTCGGGGTCCTGGGATCGAGTCCCTCATCCCTGCTGAGCAGGGAAGCAGGGAGCCTGCTTCCCTCTCTCTCTCTCTCTGCCTGCCTCTCTGTCTACTGTGATCTCTCTCTGTCAAATAAATAAATAAAATCTTTAAAAAAAAAAAAGATTTTGTTTGAGAGAGATCACATGAGTGAGGTGAGGGGCAGAGGGAGAACTAGACTCCCTGCTGAGCAGGGAGCCCAGTGTGGGGCTTGATGCCAGAACTCCATGACCATAACCTGAGCCACAGGCAGATGTTTAACCTACTGAGCCACCCAGGTGCTCCCAATCCTTGAATGAATTTTAAGATGGCTTCAGGATATTGTGGACTATCCCCTTACCAAGCTTCAGTTCTGCCTGAGACCTTCTGGGTTTTAGCACTGAAAGTCCTGTGTTTTATGAACCTTCTCCCGGGTAAGCTGTGATAGCTGTGCACCCCAGTTGTAGTAATTGGGGATATGTCTATTGATATTTTCAGTTTTTTTCCCCAAAGGGTTTGGAGTAGCTCTTAATCAAGGACTTAGATAAGTTAATGTTAAAACATTTATAGAGTCAGGATTGAACAAAGGAGGAAGCAAATATGCTTACCATAAGCATTACTTTATTTGGGGGAAACACTTTTTCTTGGCATTAAATTTTTTTGTTGTTTTTGTTTTTCATTTAAAAATTTTTTTTAATAAACATATACTGTATTATTGGCCCCAGGGGTATAGGTCTGTGAATCGCCAGGTTTATATACTTCACAGCACTCACCATAGCACATACCCTCCCCAGCGTTCATAACCCAACCACCTTCTCCCTATCCCCCCTCCCCCTGGCCCCCTTCAGTTTGTTTTGTGACATTAAGAGTCTCTTGTGGTTTGTCTCCCTCCCAATCCCATCTTGTTTCATTTATTCTTTTCCTACCCCCCCAAACTCTCCATGTTACTTCTCCACTTCCTCATATTAGGGAGATCATATGGTAGTTGTCTTTCTCCGATTGACTTATTTCGCTAAGCATAATACCCTCTAGTTCTATCCACGTCATCACAAATGGCAAGATTTCATTTCTTTTGATGGCTGCATAGTATTCCTGTGTGTGTGTGTGTGTGTGTGTGTGTGTGTGTGTGTACGTACCACATCTTCTTTTTTTTTTTTTTTTAAAGATTTTATTTATTTATTTGACAGAGATCACAGTAGACAGAGAGGCAGGCAGAGAGAGAGAGAGGGAAGCAGGCTCCCTGCTGAGCAGGGAGCCCGATGCAGGACTCGATCCCAGGGCCCTGAGATCATGACCTGAGCCGAAGGCAACGGCTTAACCCACTGAGCCACCCAGGTGCCCCTGTACCACATCTTCTTTATCCATTCATCTGTTCATGGACATCTAGGTTCTTTTCATAGTTTGGCTATTGTGGACATTGCTGCTATAAACATTTGGGTTCATGTGCCCCTTCGGATCACTACGTTTGTATCTTTAGGGTAAATACCCAGTAGTGCAATTGCTGGGTCATAGGGCAGTTCTATTTTCAACTTTTTGAGGAACCTCCTTGCCGTTTTCCAGTGTGGTTTCACCAGCTTGCATTCCCACCAACAGTGTAGGAGGGTTCCCCTTTCTCCGCATCCTCGCCAGCATCTGTCATTTCCTGACTTGTTGATTTTAGCCATTCTGACTGGTGTGAGGTGATATCTCATTGTGGTTTTGATTTGTATTTCCCTGATGCCGAGTGATGTGGAGTACTTTTTAACGTGTCTGTTGGCCATCTAGATGTCTTTTTTGCAGAAATGTCTTTTCATGTCCTCTGCCCATTTCTTGATTGGATTATTTGTTCTTTGGGTGTTGAGTTTACTAAGCTCCTTATAGGTTTTGGATACTAGCCCTTTATCTGGTACGTGGTTTGCAAATATCTTCTCCCATTCTGTCAGTTGTCTTTTGGTTTGGTTAACTGTTTCCTTTGCTGTGCAAAAGCTTTTGATCTTGATAAAGTCCCAATAGTTCATTTTTGCCCTTGCTTCCCTTGCCTTTGGCGATGTTCCTAGGAAGAAGTTGCTATGGATGAGGTCGAAGAGATTGCTCTTGGCATTAAATTTTCAAAGGAATTTCCTCCATGGGACTTCATATGGGGAACAATAAGTAGCATAAATATTGTCATTATAAATGTTGTCATTGTCAGTAGGTCTCTGGTAAAATCAAATGTTTTCTTTTGATGATTGATGAAAACCAAGAGTGTGGTATGTAGATGTGTCTTGGCAGTGTTGATTTTATGAGGTTCTTAACTAATGAAATGCAAATACAGGATGTTCTCTTCTAGAGTTATCTAGAGAAAAATCTTCTGAATCCAGGAGTAGAAGCATAGATGGTCTCATACCTTAGAAAAGTAGCTCTCAGAGATGAAGAAACAGGCTCAAAGTTTGTTCCTACTAAATATTCCTAGCTAATATCCTTGAAATTTACCATGAATGACAAATGTGATAGAAGAATTAAAAATAGACCAATACCTGTTTTAGGTAGAAATGGGCCTTTCATTTCTATCAATGCATGAGACCTCAGAACTTTGAGAGGATGAAAGATAGGGAATTTTAAAGACCACCACATTCATTCATTCAACAAATATTTATTTATTGGATTCTGGTCACAGTACTGGAGATAGGCCAATGAATATGGTTTCTTATGTGGAGCCTAGATCCTGGTGGAGGCAGCTAGGCATGAATAAGTTAAGTGTAAGTTGTATGTAAGTTAAATTGTATATGAGATGGCAAAAATTGCTGTGGAAAAAAGTAAAGTAGGGAAGGGAGTTTTCGGTGGGGGAGATCCTTGGGGAAGGCCTCATTGAGACAGTTCCATTTAGGAAAAGAGCTGGGAGCAAGCCAAATAACCAGGCCTTGCCTTCTGCTTGGTCACATGTTCTGAGGAAAGCCATCCTTTTGTGTGATGAAGACCCTCAAGTGATCCGTAGAGGAGCCAGGTGAAGAGGAACCATGATCTTCTTCTTCTTCTTCTTTTTTTTTTTTTTAAATACACTTTTTTTTTAAAAAGATTTTATTTATTTATTTGACAGACAGAGATCACAAGCAGGCAGAGAGGCAGGCAGAGAAAGAGAGAGAGGAGGAAGCAGGCTCCCTGCTGAGCAGAGAGCCCAATGTGGGACTTGATCCCAGGACCCCGAGATCATGACCCGAGCCGAAGGCAGAGGCCCAACCCTCTGAGCCACCCAGGTGCCCGGAACCATGATCTTCTACCCACAACCAGCACTATGAGTAAGTCCTTTTGGGAGCAGATCCCCCAGCTTCATCCAGTCCTTCAGATGACCCCAGCATTGGATGACGTTTAATACAGTCTCATGAGAGGCCGTGAGTCAGAACCATCAACCAAGGTATTTTTAGTTCCTGATCCACAGAAACTGCGTTTTAAGCCACTTAGTTTTGGGTTAATTTATTACATAATAATGGATAACTAATATAGATGGGCTTATAAATGGGCTGGATACTTCAGAGGACACAGTCTGTGAACTTGAAAATGGGACAATAAAAGTTAAACCAGAACACAAAAAATTGAGAAGAATGGAAAAACAGAACAAAACAAAAGGACAGTACATATGAGATGTGGTACAAAAATACAATACATGCAGCTGGGTTCCCAGAAGGAAAAAAGATAAAGGTATAGGAGAAATGTGTTTGAAAAGTCCTTACCCATTATTATTTTTTATTAAAGATTTTATTTATTTATTTGACAGACAGAGATCATAAGTAGGCAGAGAGGCAGGCAGAGAGAGAGGGAGAGGAGGAAGCAGGCTTCCTGCAGAGCAGAGAGCCCGATGCGGGGCTCGATCCCAGGACCCTGGGATTATGACCTGAGCCGAAGGCAGAGGCTTTAACCTACTGAGCCACCCAGGCACCCCCTTGCCCATTAATTTTAAAGTTAACGAAAGACCACAAACTTCAGATCCAAGAATTTTAGAGATCTCCAAGCAGGATAAATAGAAAAACCTATCTAGGCACATAGTAGCAGTCAAACTGTTTAGAACCAAAGAGAAAATTGTGAACATAACAGAAAACAGAACTACTACAGAGGAATGAAGGTAATGGTGATGTCTGTCTTATAAACCATCAAAGTCAGAGGACAATGGCTTGCTATCTTTAAAGTGCCAAAAGCAAAAGTCCACCTAGAGGTTTTACCTAGACAAACTAGGTTTCAAAAATGAAGATAAAGACCTTTTCAGAGAAGTAAAATCTGAGCAAATTCATTGCCAACAGACTGAGTATATGAACTTCTAAATGAAGTTGATGGGGTAGTTGGAAAATAACAGATGGAGGATCTATGTGGAGGAGTGAAGAGTGCTAGAAATGGTTACAATGTCAACAAACAAAAACAGACACTTTTCTCTAACTTTTTATCTCCTTTGATAATTGGCTGTCTAAAGAAAAGTGTATTGTGGAGTTCATAACCTATGAACATGTGACAACAATAGCACAAAGGACAGGAGGTAGCAAACACAAGTAGACTGTACCTTATGTGAGGTAGATAGTGATGCTAATGTATATTACAAACTTTGGCGAAATAAACAAATGAAGGGCTATACTTAACAGCCAGTTCATAGAGGTACCTAAGAATTCTCAAAAGGGAAAATGTATAACAAATAAAGAGAAGCAAAATGATAAATACACATTGAGCATATTGATAATTATATTTAATGTAACTAACTTAAATAACTTAAAAGGTAGAGGTCGTTAGCTTGGATAATAAAGCAAGAATACAACTATGTGCTTTCCATAGGGAACCCACTTCAAACATAAAGATAAGTATTGAAAAAAGATATTCAAACACTAAAAGAAAATTGGATTTCTAGATAAATCCTTCTTTGGATTCTAGATGAAGAAATATTATAAGGAATAACGAATATTACATGCTAAAGGCATTAGTTCATCAAGAAGACCTAATTTTAGGTGTACATTCATCTAATAACAGCACTTTACAATTACATAAAAGAAAAACTGTTAGAATTGAAAAGATAAATCAACAAATTCACAATTAGAGTTGGATACTTCAATACTCTTATCTCTGTGAATAGAAGAAATAGGAAAGTGTTAAGGATATAGAAGATTTCAACAGCATTATCCATCAACAACAATTCTAGAACAATCAGTGCCACTCAGTAGTAATGTTCAGATACTCATGGATATTCATCAAGGCTGGCCATAATCTGGATCCTTAAAAACAGAACAAAACAAACAATAAAGCCTCCAATTTAAGAAGACGAAAATCCCAAAGTATGTTCTTCTGTTCAAAATAGAATTAAACTATAAATCAATACAAACTATATAAGTCTTTTGAATTAACCCTTTTTAAAAACCCATGGACTAAAGAAATGACAGGGGAGATTAAATCTTTATTCAGTTAAAAATATTTTCTAACAAGAAGTCTAAATCCTTTCTAAGTCCTTTCAAAAGAGGGCCCCAAAGGAGGGAAGTGGCGTTGGCGTTGGGAAATAAAAAGGAAATGAAAATATCGTATATTTAAACCCAAATATATCAGTAATTGCATTAAATGAAAATCCTCTAAAATTGCCAGTTGAAAGACAAGGATTGTCAGCCTGGATAAATGAATGAGACTCCAATATATACTGTTTACAAGAGACACATTCACAACATAAGGGCATGGCAATCGTGAAAACCTGGAGAGAGCTGTACTATGTAAACACTTTTATTTTTAAAAGATTTTATTTGAGATCAAGCATGGGGGGAGGGAAAGGGGCAGAGGGAGAGGAGAAAAGCAGACTCTCCACACAAGCAGGGAGCCTGATGCGGGGCTCCATTCCAGGACCTTGAGATCATGACCTGAATGCAAGGCAGACACTCAACCGACTGAGCCTCCCAGTACGGCTCTGAAAGGAAGGAGAAAAATGGGATGATTGCTGGATTGGGGAGCGAAGTCAAGGGGATTTCAGTATGGGAGGCCTAAAAGCAGGGAAGACTGTTGATGTGAAGGATCAATTGAGAGGAAATATTTGATGCAGGAGAGACAGAGAGGAGAGTCCTCCTTGAACAAGAGAAAGGAAGGGTTAGGGTTTGGTGTTTCTATTGAAGGGTGGGACTTAGCCAGGATCCCAGATAGTCCGCCATTTAAACGGGAGAGAAGGCAGAGCCTGTGGGCACAGTTGCACTTAGGTGAGGGAACGGGTGTGAGCCGGTGCAATTTTTCTGATTACTTCCGTTTTCTTAAAGATTTTTTTTTTTTAATTTATTTAACAGACAGAGATCACAAGTAGGCAGAGAGGCAGGCAGGCAGAGAGAGAGAGAGAGAGGAAGGGAAGCAGGCTCCCTGCCGAGCAGAGAGCCCGATGCAGGACTCGATCCCAGGACCCTGAGATCATGACCTGAGTCGAAGGCAGAGGCTTAACCCACTGAACCACCCAGGCGCCCCTGCTTCCGTTTTCTTGGTGAACCAAGAGGCCTGGGCTTCCACGGACAGTAGGAACTGGGGAGATGTTGAGTTTTCAGGAGAGAGGAAGAATGAAGTAGCCTACGATGGTGTGAGACTGAACAGGGAATGACCAAGGATTCCCCGTAGCCCCACTTGGTTTAGCGCTCAGGTAGAATTACCAGGGGTGGTGGAGGGAAGGAAGTGGGGTGTGTGTCAGGAAGGTGGAGGTGGGGTGCGTGTCAGGGAGTGATGCTACAGTGGTTTGTACTTAGGCTGAGTGAGGAGGGAAGGGAGGTCTTTGGAGGAGTGGGGATGGGGTTGGAGGCTGGTGGCTGGTGGCAGGATTAGGGATTGTGGGGTCCAGGGTGTCAGATGAATCTTGCAGACAAACGACTAGCAAGAATGTAAGTCACGTGCTTGAAAGGGAGCTGCTGGAGGGGTTACCCTTGGTTAGGTCTGGGCCATGATCTTAAATATGCTGGGTGGGGATCCGGTGGAGAACAAGATCATTGGAAGAGAAGAAGTATGAGGTTACCTTGCTTGGAATTTCGATTAGACCATTGGTTTAGAATGTGCATCCCGACTTTTTGTCTTACTTGGGATTTGGTAGGAGTTAGTAAACAGTTTGTCTCGGATGATAATGACCAGAATATTTTGCTTGCAGCCAGTCGAAACAGGAGGTAGGTTGAACCCTCTTCTGGACATGGAATGGCCTAGTGTTCACACCGATTCCAAATGCCTTTATTAGAATGTAGGCTCAAGAAGAAAGTATGTTGAGTGGTGGGTGTCTCAGCATTTTAATACTGGATGTTCAGGGCTGGACTGCCTCTCAGAGGGCAAGTAGATCTTCCCCAGTTGTTCGTAGGGGGTGAGTTGTGGGGGAGCCGCTGGGAAGGTGGTGATCATCCCTTAGTTAGGAAAAGCAAGAAGGCACGTGTTCCGTTGGTTGCCCGCATTTTCTGTTAGCAGCTTCTAGAGGTGCTTCCTTGGATTTGCAGTCCTGTGCTTACTGGGATGACTTTTGCATGATTCATCCTCTGATGGGATTGAGTCAGCATTTGGGGTGCATAAAGCAGTTGGGCGGCTTCTGGGGTGCCATGGTGGGGGAGGCCTGTGATGTTCCTAGCTCCAAGTACTACTTGGACATCATCACTGCCCACCCCAGATTGGTGGACTCTGAGCCAGTCCAGCCCTGCGGGGGGCTCCCCCTGAAAGAGCAACAACTGAGTTTTGGTGTTAAGTTATTTTTCAACTGGGTTGTCTGATGTTCTCCTTAAGTATAACGTATGTGTAAAAGAGAACTTAATATTTCCTTTCAAGGCAAGTGGTCAAGGTACTGTCAGCATTTTTGATTCTGTAATAATGCTAGAGTCCTAAACAGCTGTAGAAGGTGCCAGGGACTGTTGTAAATGCTCAGTTTATTAGCTCCTTTCATCCTTGGAACACCTGTTGTTAGTATCATGTCCATTCTACAGGTGGGAAAACCGAGTCCTAGAGCTTGTAAGTGGCAGGGCTGGGCTTCAAAGCCAGCTTGTTGGGCTCTTAAACTTGTTGTCCTGCTCGATATCCTGTGCTATCCTGTGATCTTGCGATGGCACGAAACAGGAAGGTGATGGAGCACAACCAAGCCAGCAACTTGGATGTGGAGGCTGAGTCCAGAAACCCAAACTCTGGGATCCCTTCTAGTGAGCAAGTCAGCCAATTATATGTCACATACTGAGTATGGGAGTTCACAGGGCTGCATGACTCATACCTTGAGTTCCATTTCATTTATTTTCACATGTCTTCAAGATCTTAGCAACAGCAACTAACATGGTTTAGCCTCACTCCTCATTTATCTTTGCCATAGAATACCATGAGGCAAGTGAAGTAAGTTCCCGTAATAAAATCTCATGGGGAGAAGAGGTTTCTCAATACTCTTGTGGCTTAGAAATCCTACTCTCACACTCCAACTTCTACCGGCTTCTTCGTACTGCTTGTGTTTTACACCAAGTTATGATTATATGGCTTACTGAGCGCCCTTAATTTTGAGAGATTGGTCTCTTGTACAACCTCTCATTTCTTACATCCAATCTATGTGGATCCCATGGGAGGGTCTTTCCAGTGATGAATGAAGTCTTTCAAGTTGATAACATGCAACAGAGAGAAAGGGCAAAGCTTCCCCGTGGGGGTGGACATGCAGGTGTATCAGCTTGTGAACACATCTGCACTTGGTTGGAGGTCCTTGAGAAGAAGCAAAAGCTGCCCCAGCCCAAGGGGTAGGAGGCAGAATCCGCACTCAGTTGATGTTGCTGTGCTCCTTACTAGTTCTTGGGAAAGAAAGACGAGTATAATTGACTTACTACCGTAACCCCAGTGTCCATGACCAACTGCTCTCTTACCCTGACACAAACCATCCACTTTGCCAATTGAATTTCACGAATGTTATTTGATGTCCCAACAAAGTAGGCACAGTCCTCTGATACATGCTCATAATACACTTGCCATATAAGGAAAGTCACAGGGAGTACGATATTGCTATAAAATGGAGGTTCTTGGAAAAATACCTAGTACAGAGGAGAAGGGTGTAAGGTGCTAAACAACCATGGTCCCATCCCCTCTTTCCTGCAGTCACCTGACAGCATGCACGCTGGGTAGGAGGGCTTCTAAGGGCTCCAAATGATAAAGGGCCACATCCAACCTTTCTCTCTTGCCTTTCTCCACCCTGTGGTTGTCAGACTCCCAACATGCTCATAGATAGCGCACCCTGCTTCCTCCAGCAGGTCCCAGGCAGGCTTGCCATCTTGCACAGTGATGATTATTGAGGTTGTGTGCTCAATGCATTGGATCTTTCTAGAGCAGACTGTGTGTGGGAGGGACCAGTACTGGAGGGGGCAGGCAGAGGGTTACTTGTTCAAATACTCGGCAATGTGAAAGCAAAGTTACCGTTCTTGGTACATCAGAGGTTACAGATTGGTGGTAAGAATGAGTCCTGAAGAAAATATTGTAGATTCTTCTAGCCAGTGGTCTCACACTTAATGGCCTGTACTAGGGACCTTGCAAAATTTTACTTTGCCTCGTGAATCACTAAGTAACGTAACTGGTGTGTATGTGCGTGTACCCCACTGCAACCATTAATTTCACTTCCTTTAATGAAAGATTCTTTGCCAGTGGTAGGAGTCTGAGTCAGCAAGAGTGGGGGAGCATTACTTACCCCCTGTCATTGTCTCTAGCACCTTGTTGCATGTGTCTGTTCTGCTGGGCTGACCTCAAATTCCCCAGCTCTAAAATAATTTGCTAGAGAGCAGGCTCGGGGCTGCCAAGCAGTGTAAATATTAAGGCTTTTAGTATCTAATGTGAGATGTCCTTGCTGCTGCTAATAATTTCCTGGTGAGGAGGAAGAGCAGGTGTGACCCTTGGGTTGTGCTTGGTTGAGAGTTGTCAAGCATGTCAGGGATTTTATGATGTTGCAGTCAGTGTAGTTGTCAGTAAATTGGCAGCAAATGATGTTTATTAAAGGGGAGTCACTTTGAAAAATGGGTTCCCTTTGAAGGCGAGGCTTCTGTTTATTTGTAGAGAATAAATGGAGATGTACAGTGGGGTCTCCATTCGAATAAGATGAGAGATCGATGGGAGATAATTCTTTTCATTTATTTATTTATTTAGTTTTAAAAATTTATTTTCAGCATAACAGTATTCATTGTTTTTGTACCACACCCAGTGCTCCATAATTCTCTTTTTAATTGTCAGCTTTGGAGGGATTTTAAGCAGTTTCTTTTGTAAAGCAAAACCTCCCACTTAGCTGTAAGTTTGCATGAGTAAGAATTTATTAAGTTTTTTATTGTGAAATACAGTGTCCATACATCTACAAACAGCTAAATAAATAAGAAGTGATTACTTGTTTAAGCATGACCCAACATAGCACATTGTCAGCACCATTTAAGGAAACAAAAAAGTCTGTGCTCTTCTAGAGTAATCTGGTGATTATCCTCACTTTTTTGATAATCACTTATTTGGTTTGCTTTCTAGTCTCACTCCTTTTAAGCTGGGCATATTATACAATGTATGTTTAAGGTTTTTGTTTTTTGTTTTTTTTTTTACTAATTTTGTTCTTGTTCGTCTTCTGTTAGAGCTGAACTTACTTTTTATTGTTTACATTCCTGTTTATTTACTTGCTTGCTTCATATTTCCTCTTTGCTTTTCCCCTCCAACCCTATTTACTTTTTTCATTTAGAGTCTCTGGGATTCTTTTCTTTCTTTCTTTCTCTCTTTTTTTTTTTTCCCCTAAAAACTTTATTTTATGTATTTGACAGAGAGAGATCACACGTAGGCAGAGGGGCAGGCAGAGAGAGAGGGGGAAGCAGGCTCCCCGCTGAGCAGAGAGCCCCACATGGGGTGTGATCCCAGGACCCTGAGATCATGACCTGAGCTGAAGGCAGAGGCTTAACCCACTGAACCCCCCAGGCCCCCTGGGATTATTTTCTTAAGTGTGGAAAAAGCAAAAGAGATTTTGTTAGATCAGTGGTTTCATACGGTTAGTTTTTTTTGTTGTTGTTGGTTTTGTGG
The DNA here is from genome assembly GCF_011764305.1 of Mustela putorius furo. Lineage (NCBI taxonomy): Eukaryota > Metazoa > Chordata > Mammalia > Carnivora > Mustelidae > Mustela > Mustela putorius. The sequence continues at coordinate 838,874 of NW_025421577.1, forward strand.
GTTTTTTTTTTTGTTGGTTTTTGTTTTGTTTTTGTTTTTGTTTTTGTAAATGTTGTATATGAACCTCAATATAAAAGCAAATACATTAGTCTTATGTTCAGATTTCTAAAACTTAGTCATTATAAGATGAATCAACAAGAACACATTAGCACTTGGCAATATTCAGCATGTTAACCTTTGTCATCTGCAGGGGGTGTCCCCAGATTTGGAGTCATCCCATTTTCAAGGGGTGTAAAAGTTGAATGTGCAGTGGCCAGTAAGCACATGGAAAGATGCTTAACATCATGAGTTATTTAGGAAAGGTAAATCAAAACCACAGCGAGACACTGCACACTCCCTAGGAGGACTGTAATAAAAACAGGTTTTGGTGAGCATGTCAAGAAATTGGGACCGTCATGTGCTGCCAGTGACAGTGGAAGGTGGTCGAGCCTGGCATTCCTTAACTAGGCAAACAGCGTTGTCAGAAGAACCAGCAGTTGTACTCTTGAGTTTTCCTTTGGCGTGGACATATAGCTATGCCTGCATAAAAACGTGTACACAAATGATAATAGCGGCATCATTCATAATAATGTGCGAAAAATAGGAACAAGGCAAATAGCCATCACGTATGGGTAAACAAATATGTATGTATGCAGTAGAGTATTGTTTGGTCGATGCAACATGAATGATTCTTGAAAACATGAGAAAGAAAGAAACCAGAGGCACGGGACCCCCTGTCGGGTGATTTAATTTATATGAAATGTCCAGAATATGCACATCTTTAGAGATGGAAAGTAGATTAGTGCTTGCCGGGGCTTTGAGAATGCTGGGAAGGTTTGGGAGGTGGCTGCTAAGGGTGCAGAGTTTCTTCTCAGGGTGGTGACCATATTTTAAAACAAATCATGCTGATGGTTGTGGAACTCTGGGGACAAACTGAAAAGTACTCTGCTGCCCATTGGAAATGGATGAATTTGTGGCAAATGAATCCTAGCTCAATGGAATCATCATGAAAAAGATGGAGATGTTAAATTGAGATCATGATCTGCACGTTACACAGCAGGAAGTAGGAAAAGGACTCTGAGAAAAACCACTGTGATAAAATCACTGTGAGCAGCTGTGCTCTGTATCCAACAGGTCCACCTTTCCACACTAACCATGACCTAGAGACCCCTCGTATGGCATGCCTAGCACCTAACGACTTGCTTTGCCTCCATTATCACTAGACATTGCATTTTTCAAAATATTTATACTTACATTTATGTTTTTATAAAGGGCAAGATGCAGGAATAGTTTCAAATAATTTCCCTAACGTTGTGATACTTTGTTTCATCAGTAGGGGGATATTAACAGAATGGAATTACTGACTGGCAGGCGCTAGTGATGGGATTGCCTAAAATGTGTGTACAAAGACGCATGCAAGTTCAGACTCAAGGAAGAGGTGGCGATGTTTATATTTAAGTGAGGTTTGTTCAGAATTGGAACATGAAGTTGATGAAATAGAATTTATATTTGAACATATAGCTTTCTTTTTCTTTTTGTTTTTTTCTTTAAAGCTTTTAGTTCACTCATTTGAGAGACCCAGAGAGATCACAGAGGGAGAGGGAGAAGCAGACTCAGATTTACTGCTGATGAGGGAGCCCGATGCGGGGCTCGATCCCAGGACCTGAGATGATGACCCGAGCTGAAGGCAGATGCTTAACCGACTGAGCCACCCAGGGTACCCCTATATAGTTTTCTTTAAGTTTGAAATCAGGAAAAGAAATCAGAATCAAATGTTCAGGGAACCCTGAAGCACTATTATATTAACATAGTTTGTAAACCACAAAATTAGTTACTATTTTGCAGTTTTCATGGTTATTTAGTTTACACAGGAATATCTATTTACCTCCTTCCAAAGGACTGGATGGTTGACCTTTTTAAGTGAGTAGGATAATCCTTGGTGCTGGATTATTTGCATGGTAGACTTTAAAATTATTTGTAGTGGTATTGCATAACAAACTTCAAAAGATAAGCACACACAAATTTATTATTAAGCTAGTTATCACAAGTTAGATTGTGATGAATTTTTCTACACAATACCCTGTTAAACTGAATTTTCTTTCAAAAAACTTAAAACACTGATGAACTATCTGAGGGTGTCTGAAAAACCCCAGGACAAAAGCTGTTGATGTGTAGCTTTCTTCATATTATTATAGGAGACAGGAGAGGCTGTTAGGATGATCTTGTCCAACTTTCTGTTTCCAAACAAACAGTTTGAAATTAGGCAGCTTTAGTTGGTGGCATTTCCTGGTGAAGTCTGTGGGATAATATTAGAGATTTGACTTTAAGGTACACTAAAAATCTTTGCATAGGAAAGCTCCTGAAACCTGTGGAATTTCTGGGTCCAGACCATGTTTGTGCTTATTCGAAGTAGATTCATTATTATCGGGTGGCTTTGAACTATGACAGGTGAGTTGGCTCACTTTGGACCATACGATGTCTTTGGATTATCTGCCTAAAGGTAGTATAGTACCAGGACTCAGCCTCCCCTTTCCCTGCCTCTCTCTGTCCCCTAGATCTGCGTTTTCTTTATCCAGACCAGTGGGTTAAGCAGTGCTTCTGTTCTGTTCTGGTCCCTTCGAGGAACATAATGTAGTTCTTAAACACATTTTCCTATTGGTGAACCTTTAGATTGTTTCCCTTTTAACAATTTCTGCTTGCAGAACAGTTCTGCAGGGCATAATCTTGTACATGTCTCCTTGTGTGCAGTATGAGAATGTCTTCCAGACATACTTAGGAATGGATGGCTGAGTGATAGAGCATATGCCTATTTTATTTCTTTTTATTATCTGTGCCTTCTAGAATTTCTAGCACCATCGGGGAATAAAATAGTGTTAGTGGGTGTCCTTGTCTTGTTCCTGACTTTGAAGGGGATTGCTGATGTTTTAGCATTAAGATGTTTGCTGTAGGTTTTTGGTAGACCACTCAGTCAGGTCATTAAAGAAATTCTCTTATTCCTTGTTGAGAAATATTTTTTTTTAAATACTTCATTTATTTTTACTTATTTGGATTGGGGGTGGAGAGAACAAGCAGAGCAGCAAGCAGAGAAGAATTGGATAACAGTACTTACCTAGCAGAGAGCCCAGTGCGGGGTTCGATCCCAGGACTCTGGGATCATGACCCGAGCCAGAGGCAGACACTTAACTGATTGAGCCATCCAGGTGTCCCAGGAAGATTTTTTTTAAAACTATAGGTGGTGGTTGAATTTTATCAAATGTGTTTTAGGCAACTTTGTTTTAATCTAGTCTTCAAACTTCAAATGGGGCATCCTTCCAATATCCTAATGGCTCTTTTTATGGGGTAGTCTGGGAGTCCTCAGTTTAGCCTTCATATCTTGGGTAGGAGTCCCATAATTTTCATTTAGCCATAGCCTACTGGGACCCCCTGCCCCCATTGCCCTAGAGCATTTGTGGGATTTCTCAACAGAAACCAGCCAGGCAGATATAGTCCTTTTTTTTTTTTTTTTTCTTAAAGATTTTATTTGAGAGAGAGTGAATGAGAGAGAGAGAGAGAGAGAGAATGCATGAGAGGGGGAGGGTCAGAGGGAGAAGCAGACTCCCCACCAACCAGGGAGCCCGATGTGGGACTCTGTCCTTGGACTCCAGGATCATGACCTGAGCCGAAGACAGTTGCTTAAACAAATGAGCCACCCAGGTTGCCTAGGCAGATATATTCTTAAAAAGCTTCTCACTGGAGAAACCTAAGAGGTCTGAGCGCCCTGCCCTTCTATTTGTGAAACTGTCAGTCAGACGATTTATCAGGTGTTTGTATGAAATCGAAGTGTTAGAGTCTCTCACTCCGGGACCAAAAGGGAAATGCTGTATATTTCATAACATTTTATGCTTCTGTTGCATGTCCTACTGGGTCTAAAGAAAAGTACAACAAGACTGAAAGCTGGGGCTGTGAGTTAAGAAAATGACCATGTTCCATTTAGCTTAGGTAAATAATAATTCTGGGCATGGACCCCAGGGAGGGAAGCCATCTGGTAGGATTAAGGCAGACACTCGGTAATGGGAAGCATTCCACAGAGGCGTGGAGGAAAAGGGAATGGAACAGCATTTCCTAGCAGCACTGCTGGAGGTCCTGCTGCCCTGTGAGACAGGTCAGCGGGGAGGAGCACACGGATGTCTTGGACTAAAGAGATTTTCCATGCTGGTGATCTTTGATTCCCTCTGCTAAGTGAGCGCAAGGTCAGGTGCACAGAGGGTGCTCAAATTGCTCAAATTGCCAGAGCACAGCAGGTTGCTCCCTATTGACAGTTTATTTTGATTTATCCTCTCCTTGTTTTGCTGGAAACTGTGAAGGTGCGGGGGGGTGGTCATCTTGTGGCATCTCATGGCCCCTTACAGATGGAAAGCAGTTCTGCAGGTGATCTCTGCCTCTCCAGCTATATGTCACACTGCTCCCTGCTGGCGGAGACGCCCATCAGCTTCGAGGACTGTGAGACTATCTTCCAGATTCCTTCTTCCTTAGGGAAGGAAGGCTCAGTCGTTCCTCGGTGTTTTTAAATTTAATGTTCCCAGTTTGGTGAGTTACTCTTACTGAGGTTTGTGACAGGACATTTGTAAATTTGTCAAGGAAAAAAGTACCCATATTTCCCTGGTGTTTGATGGTGCAGAACCGGAAATCACGGCACTAAACCTAAAGCAAGCCGTTCCTTTCCAGTTCCCTAGTAGCTTCCCAGTGTGTTCAGGATGAACACCAGGCTCCCTCACGGGGGTTAACATACCTCCAGCCTCAGGGTCCTGCCCAGTTCACGACCTTTCTATAAAACCTCATTTTGGAGAGTTTTGGTTTTCAGTGTAGCCCCACCCCTTACTGCCCCAAACAGTTTTTCCTTGGAAGAGATTGCTTTACTGTTGTACATAGTTGCTTTGCTTACAGCAGCCAGTAACCATGAATTTATGTTCCTGGCTCTCCCCTCACTCTCCCTTTCTGCTCATTACTGGGGCTTCCTGCCGAGGCATAACTTACACTCCAGAGTTCCCCCTGTGGAATCAGGAACCTCAGCCACCATAGTTTCTTTGCTTGTCTTTGCCCTCATCCTGGCCTCACCATGCCCTTACTACCTTCCTGGGAGCCTTTCCCTGCTAACTGTCCCGCACACAACTCTTCCTTCTAGGGTCTGCCTCATGGGATCCAATTGAAGACCCAGTTTCAGTAGCCCCTCTCCAACCACTCTTGGGGAAATGGAATTAAAAGCTCAATCTTCAAAAAATAAAAAAAGAAATGTCCTTCCAACCCAGAAGTCCTCTCTATAGAAGTAGTAGAGAAAAAAAATAGTTCTGTTATTGAACAAGCATTAAGTCAAAATGCTGTGGGCACACGGGCCACCTGCTGAGAGAGCAGACAGAAGTCTCACCTCTCCGTACAATGAAGCAGACACGCATGCATGTTCTCAAGTCAGACAATAACTAGTTCCCAGGGAAGATGACTTGACGGCACCATTTATCACTTACAGTTCATTACAAATTCACCTGGCCATTGGGGTGGTCACCAGTGTTAATTGGCTTTATACAAAGAAAAAGTTTATTTTTCCTATCTTTAGGACAGGAGGTAATTTTGCAGCTGGAGCTAGGCACAGCCCACAGTGGGGCTCCTCGCCTCTCACAGAGACTGGGAGATGGGGGTGCTCCCTCCCTTGGATGCTGACATTCCAAAAAGCTGGTTCTCTGGTCCTTGAGAAAGACCTAACTGGGTCATAAAGCTGGTAGAGCCTTATTTAGCTGCAAAATAATTTACATATATTTCAAAGAGACAAGAAAAAATCTATAATTACAAATTTTCTAAAGCAAATACTCAAAAGGGAGCTAGGATATCCCTTCCCTTATTTTCAACAGTGGGAATTAAGCTTATTTTAAATGTGTATTTGCCCTTATACCACGTTTCAGTCCTAGCTGCCCTGGAGACTCCATCCTATCCCTTCTTTTACTTTCTTTGTAGCTTTCTGAATGTAATATTTGATATTTAAGATGTAACACCTAACTAAAGTAGAAAGCCTAGTAATAAAGTGAATACTTGTGAACCTAGCACCCGGCTTGAGAACTAAACCTTGGGAATCCTCTGTTCGACCCTTCTGGACTCCCTTCCAGAGACTTCCTAACCTGAATTTTCTGTTTATATTTCCTTGTTTGTACCGCCTGTTGCATGTTTCCCTAACCACTAGTTTACACTAACCCACTAGTTAACTCTGCTTAGTTTTGCACTTAAAAAACAAACAAACAAACACTGTAGTAGGTGGTCTTTAGATACTAGGTTTTCTCAATTACATTATGTTTCTAAGACTCACTTTTTATTACTGCCTGCCGCTGGGTACATTTTTGCCAGTCTCTGAACCTCCATGATGTGCATAGACAAGCATTTATCCATTTTCCTGTCTGTTGACATCTGGGTTGCTTGCCTCTTCTGTGAGACTCTAGGAACATTCTCCTGGTATCTCCTGGTACCCTACGCAGAGGTTACGGATGTGTACTAGGGGTGGAATGGGGAGGCACCGGTTTCGTTTTCCTTCTAGCACTGATAGCTCTGAAGACGCCTTGTTCATGTGTTTGTTTCATTGCTTACTGTCTGTCTCCTGCCCTCCTGCTCCGATGTGATCTCTGTTAGGGTGGGCCTATGTCTCAGTCCGCTGTGTATACACATTGGGTCTAGTCCTGCTCTCCACATGAGCATCAGTGACCCGAATCAAATCCTAATGATGGCTTTTTCTAAATATTCTCTCAAGAGAATACCAACTCTCCATTCAGGGGAAGGCAGTGAAGAAAAAAAATGAACACTAGGAAACTGATGGTTGCTAGCCTGAAAATAGAAGTTTTAAGGGAGAAATTATATGCCTTGGCTGTATCTTTAGATGTAGGGGACTCTGACTGTCAAGATCTATTATTAAAGTTGAAAGGGTTTTCTCTTCCAGCTGCCACTGTGTTGGAATAAACAATCATGTTTAAAGTATCGAAATCTCAGTAAATACAGTAATCATGTAGGTATTAATAAGAATGTTAGGGTAAAGTTGCCAAGAGGTAGGTATGCTGTTAATAGGTACTGACTGAAGAGGGATTCTGGATTAACATCCACTTGGATAAAAAATTTGATAGGTGGCGTATCCTGAAAACAGAACGAGCTGTTGAATTTCTCTTAAAAAGCCAATTTTTTTTTTTAGAAGGAGTGGAAAAACTTCATCAGATGGCAGGGTTTGGAAACTTAGGGAGATGTCCAAGTATGATTTAAAATCTGACTTCATTGATTTCCCTATTTTTAATCCCATATTCTAATTCGGTGTGTGGTATCTAGGGGCTGTGAGAAAACTGTCTGTAGAACAGGCCAGAATTGGAAAGAGGTGCTGCTGAATTCACTGTGTGGTTTGTGTTTGAGAAAGTTGTTCAGTTGACATGGAGAGGAATGCCTGAGAAAACCATTCCGAGGGTCACTGACCTGGCTCTCTTGGGAACTCGCTTCAACTATGCAGAGAGCATGGTGGCCCGTGTTCCGGGAGGAAACTGTTGCCACCCTGTGTAGGCTAACTTTCTTCTCCTAGCCCTTTGCTGTATTGCTCGCAGTTTTCCCTGACTAGTTCATTTGTGGCAATTTAAATCTTTTTAAAATTCATTTTCTTTTTTACCAGTTTCTGTCCACTAGTAAAAATACTTATCCCCACTGGGAGTTGGGCTCTTGTGAGCTGTCTTTTAGCCAGTTTTTTTCTTTGACTCGGCGAATGTGTTAATCTATTTCCAGAATGCATTTTAAGTATTGCCCTTATTTATTCTAGTGGTTTGAATTTTGAACTCCCGGATTCATCCTCTTGTTGAATCATCGAACAAAGAGACTGTAGTTGGGAGACAAAGCTTCTTTTGGAGGGCCCTGCCCCCCAACTTAAAATCTAGAATAATCACCCATTTATAATTCATTTAGCATTAAACATAATACCTTTCAAAGATTTTTTTTTTTTTTAATTTATTTGTCAGAGAGAGGGAGAGCGAGAAAGCAAGCACAGGCAGGCAGGGGCAGAGGGAGAAGCAGGCTCCCCGCTGAGCAAGGAGCCCGATGTGGGACTCCATCCCAGGATGCTGGGATCATGACCTGAGCCGAAGGCAGCTGCTTAACCAACTGAGCCACCCAGGCGTCCCAAACATAATACCTTTCAAAATCTAAATTTGCCCTTAATTTTACACCAGCTTTAAAATTGAGGGGAGGGGCTGTAAATTCCCTTTAACTCTGGACTGGGAATGATGAATGCCTAAACAGATCTCTTAGTAAGAGTCTTCTGGAGGAGGTGGTCAACCAGAGAACTTGAAAATACGGATTGGAAGTAACAGGAAACTCTTTTTTACCTAAACGTATTGAGTGCCAGAAAAGGTAGAGCATACTAGGCTGGGCTCTATATTTACGTAAGAGGGACTGGGAAATCTTTGTTTTTGATTAAAAGCTAAAACGGACTTTTAGAGCATTTTTATTTTAGGTTAAAAATGAAGCAAGCCAGCTCCTTGCTAGTCTTGCTAATGTTGATACATTTCCTTATTATCATTCTTACAAAAGGGAAAGGGTCTGTGGTTGACATGGTAACCTTAGCGATGGCCAGTGAAATAGGGCATTTCCAGAGAGTAGCAGGGATGGGACAGACACAATGAATGACCTGCCTAGGGTAAACTTCCCTCCATCTTTTCCCTTAAACTTGACCTCCTCTCTAATCCATCTTCCTCCTGCACAAATGATGAGCATCGTACCCCTTCAGCAACTTGAATTTGTCTGGGGCAGCCGTGTAATTGGGAGATTTTATTGGTGATCCCATTGTAAAATCTTATTGCAACTTCTCTGTAAGAGGTGACAGCCTCTTCCTTGATGCACTATGTAAAAATAACCTTCCTGGGAAGAGGAGGCCATTTCTTAACTGCTTGTACCTCCTCCTCTGGTGTATCTGGCACATAGTCCTTGCTCCCTGAGTGTTTGTTGAGCAGAATGTTCTGGAATCCTGGAGCTCTGGCTGTCGGAGAAACAGTTCTAACTGTACATAGTAAAGACCAAATATGAAGTCAGCTATTGCTACAGCTATTGTTGGGATAAGGACCAAGCAAGTGATGTGGCCAATTTCAATGGTGTTTTCTTAGAAAGACTTCTGCTGCCTTGACTTGACCTTGGTCTCCTTGTGGCATCCCTGTCTGGTTTTATTTAGGCCAGACTTAACCCAGCTAGTGGGACTTGCTGACTGTAATTATCTGAAAATTGGATGGTACAATAGTTCTCTAGCAAACTGTGTTCCACCACAAGCTGGGGAGGTCACAGGGGCGTGTAAAGGGGCATTAGCTGAACTGTCCAGGGTCTGATAAACTTCAGGTGGTGGGATAAACAGTTAATCAAAAAACCAGCAACACGGGGCACCTGGGTGGCTCAGTGGGTTAAAGCCTCTGCCTTCAGCTCAGGTCATCTGCTCAGCAGGGAGCCTGCTTCTCTCTCTCTCTCTCTCTCTCTCCCTGTCTCTCTGCCTACTTGTGATCTCTCTCTCTATGTCAAATAAATGTAAAAAAAAAATCTTACCCCTTTAAAAAACAACAACAAAAACCCAGCAACACATACAACACACACCGTTCTTTCCTAATATCCGTTTCTTTGAATTTCTCCTCAGTCTGCATTTGTGAATGACTGTGGGTAAGCAGAAGTTTATTAGAAAGGGCAGCGTGGCAGAGTGGAAAGAAGATGGGTTCAGAAGCCCTGTGGGCTTGGGTTTGAATCCAGGTTCTGGCTTTTGGCTGTGTCATCCTTGGACCAGTCACTCTGAGCTTCCAATTTCTCATATAAAAACAGTGATAATTATATCTGTCTCGTAGGATTGTTACCCTGATGAGGGATGATGAATAAAGCTGACTGGTACACAGTAGGTATGAAATGGTAGCAGTTACTTGTATTGTCACTGGAGTTGCCCAACTCTTGAAGATCTAGGTAAGATTGCCTCTGACCCTCATTTTTCAGAGTAGTGCCCTACCTAAAATGTAAAATTTTCACGTTCTTATATTTGTGTGTTTACTGCTGGTGCCAGGCCCCAGCTGCTTCTGGATTAGCTTTCTCTTTGGAGCAAGCAAATAAAATAGGAGACCCTTCAAAGCATCAATGGAATGATGTACATTCAAAGTACATTGAGAGTCAAATGTACTGGGAAATAGTACCTCAAAAACCAAGGCAATAATTGATACCAAACATGGTTGAGGATACATTGTTAGATCTGGGGGAGTTTGTTCAATAGCTGCCCTTTACGTTAAATTCCATGCCTGTATCTGTCCTTGAAATATCTGAAAAATAAAAAAATTTAGAGGAGCTACAATAGGGCACATATGAAGTACTTGATATGGCTGGTTGGTTTATAGGGATGTTTTGGTGAGATTTAGCAGTTAGGTCCCCAAAACATACTTGCTAATGAAGTGCTGTAAGCAAAATAACAGATTCACTTAATAAAATTAACCCTAGGCAGCCCTCTGAGAAGAGTGCACGACAGTATTAGAGTATTGTTGGATCTCATTAAAACAACAACGAGGGATTGCTTTTTCTCCTCTGGAATGCAAAGAAGTCCCCCCGCCCCCAATATCTGACCACCACGATTATAATGTTTTAATTTAACTTTTATTTTGACTTCCCCATGAATTAGACTGGAGCATCAAGACATTACATAACTGGCCTTTGGTTATCATACTACCTTGTTTTCTTGTGAGATGAAACCCACACCATTTACTTCAAAGATACCTTAAGAAAGTGCCCTTCTGGGAAATCTTGCAGGTGGGGTTAGAGGGGCAGAGATAGAAACCAGTATTTTCAAATATAAGAGACATTGCCATTATGATTCCATGCTGCCCTATTTTCCACTCAGGAAAGCTCATTAGTGGGGTTTTGAGGACCTACATATGTCGGGGCCCGCGCTAAGTATTCTCTGTACATCATTGCTTGTGAGGACCTTGTGAGCTATATTTGTATTTTCCTGTGTTCTCTCCTCTCCCTAGGCTTGGAGACCTCAGATCACTTTCCCAAGGGCATGCAAGGGTAAGTAACCGAGCTGGAACTTGAACAGGATTTGTCTTACTTCAGAGCCTGTGCTCGACATCGTTCCTCTCTCTCTCCTTCGAGACCTGTTCAGACTTAAAAACATAAAGACAGAGAGAGCATTTGATTTCATGTTGGACTGGCCGTCAGTGAGCAGTTTTATGATGAAGTGAGGTCATAAGATGGAAGGTTCTTTGAATGCAAGCCTTTGGATAGGGCTGAGACCAGGCCTTTCATTTTTGTGTCCTCAAGCACTGGACACAACACTTGCATGTGGAAAACCCCTGAAAATAGGTAAGGTGGATACTTTTCTCCGAGCAGTTGAAAAGTGTTGTGTGTGTGTGTGTGTGTGTGTAGTTGGTATGGTCCGCACAACTATCTTTTTTACTCTATGAAAGAAAACACTATAGGTAGGAATTAGGCTAATGGAAATATTGAACCTACAGTACACTTTACTGATTTTCAGTAATGTATTTGGGGAATTTGAAAATACAGGGAGGAAGCTCTGGAGTGTTTCATCTGGAGGATTCTGGAAATCCTTCTGGATTTCATGTCTGAAGGAATTAATAGAAAATCCCCCAGACTTTGGCTTCAAAGGTTTTGACTTTGCTTTTGGTCATCAGGGGTCTACTTCTTGTATGGCTGGAGGAAGAGAAGGCAGTTTTGCTGACAGGAGGGACAAGGGTTTAGGTCCCTGCTTTTAGTTCTACTTGGATGACTCTTTTAGATCTCAGGGTCCCGATTTTGAAGGTGAAATTAAAGAAATAAACTGGAATCACAGGAGAAAATAGGTCGAGTTGATTAGTTTTCATCTTGATTTTTTGACTTCTGATTAATTTTAGATCTAGGGATAATGATGATGCTGTCAGGAAAATAGTTTTAGGGGCCATTTAATTTTGCATCAGGATTGGACTGTGCCTGATTTTTAATTTAAAATTTAGTATCTAGACATTAGTATTCAGATGCTATTCTGCAATTGCCAGAACTGTCCAGAGACAAAAGTGTACTGCTTCCTAAAGACGTCGTTACTTAAAAGAACAACCGGGTGTCTGTCTGCTCTAGTGATGGATATGTTAGAGTGAATATGTCAGAGCTTTTTTTTTTTTTTTTTTTAATGGTGTTACTTTAGTCACCGTACAGTACATCATTAGTTTTTGATGTCATGTTCCATGATTCGTTGTTTGCCTATAACACCCAGTGCTCCTTGCAGTCTCTGCCCTCTTTAATACCCATCACTGTGCTCACCCATCCCCCAAACCCCTCCCCTCTAAAACCCTGTTTGTTTCTCCAGGTCCACAGTCTCCCATATTTCTTCTCCCCCTCTGATTCACCCCCCCCTTCACCTTTCCTTTCCTTCTCCTAATGCCCTCCGTGCTACTCCTTATGTTCCACAAGTGAGTGAAACCATGTAATTAACTTTCTCTGCTTGACTTATTTCACTCAGCATAATCTCCTCCAGTCCCCGTCCATGTTGACGCAAAAGTTAGGTATTCATCCCTTCTGATGGCTGAGTAATAGTCCATTGTGTACATGAACTACATCTTCTTTATCTATTTGTCCATGAAGGGCATCTCAGCTCTTTAGAGTGGAGGAATTACCTTCACAGAGGGAGCCGCTCAAAGCTTTGTTATTTTGACTCCAAAGAAAATGACTGTCAGTAATGCATAAGGCACCTCTTAAAGTGCTCTGCGAATGGTTACTTCTAAATGTTACTTTGAAGTAACAAATGGTATTTCCTGCTATAATGGAGCTTTAGGCAGGGTAGTAGATGACTGTAGAGTTATTCTGAAAGTCCTGAGTTCAGGTTTTGCTATTTGCAATCTTCTGTGTTTCCTTGTAACTCCCAATTTTCTTATATCTGCTAAGCGAGGATTTCATAGTTAAAAAACAAAACAAAACAAAACAAAAAAACCATGTCAAGATGTGTGATATTTAGCTTGGGGTGAGGCTATTATTACTGATGCTGTTGTTGCTTATAATAATGAAAATGTCAAGATGACTCTTGAGGGTGGGGGGCAAGGACCTTATAGTTGATAAAGGGAGGTCGGCAAAGTGTGGAGTCAAATGTTTTTAAGCCGTGGGACACAACCTCTATTGATCCAGCAAATACTGACTTAGGTCCTTTACGGTAGTCACTGTGATAGGTGTTGGATCACATTGCATTTTTTTTTTTTTTTAAAGATTTTATTGAGAGCATGCAAGTGCATTCGTGTGTGAGTGGAGAGAAGGGGCCTGGGGGAGAGGGAGAATGTAGGGCTTGATCCCTGAGCCAAAATTAAGAGGTGGATGCCCAACTAACTGGGCCATCCAGGGCCCATCACATTGGCTTTTTAAAAAGGTGACTCACTGGAGTACCTGGGTGGCTCCATGAACCTAAGCACCCATCACATTTTCTTTTTCTTTTTTTTTTTATTTGTTTTTAAAGATCTTGTTTATTTGAGAGAGAGTGCAAGCAAGAGAGCACAAGCAACAGAGGGAGAGGGAGAAACAGGCTCCCTACTGAGCAGGGAGCCAGACTCAGCCAAGATCATAACCCAAACCAAAAGGCAGATGCTTAACCAACTGAGTCACCCAGGTGCCCCCACATTTGTGTTTTAAAAAGGTGACTCAGGGGGCACCTGGGTGGCTCAGTCCACTAGGTGACCAACGGAGTCTGCTTGAGATTCTCTCTCTGCCCCTTTCCCCCCTTAAATATAAGTAAAAACATGATTGAAGATGTAGATACAGAGAGACTAGAAATAGGGAGCATGGATGTTCTTGCATGGACCCATGGAAGATAATGAAGATCTAGACAAAGACTAGATGAGCACAGAGACTGTTTGGAGTAGGAATGGCTTGAAGGCAGATGAATTGGACTGAGGAAACACTGGGAAGGGAGAAGAATGAATTATGAATGATAAAAGATTTCTAGTGTTGGTGTTTGGGTAAATGATGACTTTATTAACACAGAAGAGGGGATCTGTGGGAGAATAGGAACACGTTGGTAAGATAGAGAAAAGGCAAGACCATTGTCTTTCCTGGGACTGTCTTCATTGAAACCCGAATTGTTATTTTGTTTTGTTTTGTTTATTGGTTTTTTTTTTATAATTATGGACATTTATTGCCCATCATTATTCTGAGAGTTCAAATTAGGTCATAATATTTCTATTAAAAAATTCTGATGTGCTGGTGTAATACATAAGAAATAACGAATTTGACATGGAGTCTGCTGGCACGGAACAGTTATAGATAGTATGAGGAAGATGTGTGAAGAGCATATTTTTGGATAGGTTATTGAGGGTTATAAATCACAACTCAGTATCTTTTAGGGGCCCCTGTATGGCTCAGTGGGTTAAGTGTCTGACTCTCAGTTTCAGCTCAGGTCACAATCTCAGGTCTGTGGGATCAAGCACTGTGTAGGGCTCCATGCTGGGCATGGAATCTGCATAAGATTCTCTCTCCCTCTCTCTTTCTCCTTTAAAAAAAATTATATGTATACATAATATATGGGTATCTTTTCGTTTTTCCAGTAAGTTTGCAGGCAACCTGCAAAACCATTTTAGGCCACAGGTAGCCAGTGAACACCATAAATTTAGATGATGCTTCTTTGAGTTGTTACATATTTTTCATTTAAATCCCCCCAAGGCTGTATTTGTATTAGAAATAAAAAAATAGTCTTCTACTGTAGAAATTCTGTTTCACCACTGGGCAAAGATTGCTTTTGGATTCTCGAAAGGATAGATTAAAATGACGTGTCTCTTAAAATTTTCTGGGTTGGTACTTAATGCTTTCAAAAATTTTCATCCTAAGGGCTCCTGGGTGGCTCAGTTGGTTAAGCAACTGCCTTCTGCTCAGGTCATGATCCTGGACTCTGGGATCGAGTCCCACATAAGGCTCTCTGATCGCCAGAGAGTCTGTTTCTCCCACTGTCCTCTCTCTCTCTCTCTCTCATATAAATAAATACAATCTTTAAAAAAAAAAAAAAAAGAAAGAAAAATTTTCATCCTAGAGGGCTGGAAGTCTAACAAGTGGATGACCTTGGGTAGCAGCTTTGTCATAAATGGATAAATGCAATTTAAGGGGAAGACAATAGGAATAAAAACTGCAACCTGGGAGAGGGACTTCGGGCCGCATGGCTGTTCCCAGATAACATTGCTAACCTCCAGTTATAGCCCTGAAGGGAAGTAGTCATGGGAGGTGTGGATAATGGATTGTGCAGTTTTTCTCTGCAAATAAGATGCTGGGCTTCTCTGCACTTGCAGTTTCTAAGCACTCCTATTGGAGCTGGCTTAATGGTTCACTGTTACTTTACAAGGACACAAAGAAGGGTGCCCACCCCCGATAGCTGAGTGATTCATTGCTTCTCTGCCCAGGGTGTTCCTGGTGGGGCAGCCTGAGATCTGTGGAGATTTGCAGTGATTGGATGATGAAGCTTTCCAGCTTTTTATGATGCTGCTGTCCCTGGGTTCCACGGAGGATCTGTGGGCTAAGGAAAGTTAGTTGCAGCCAATTTTCAGATTTTATTTTGTATGTGTCTGTGTGTGTGTTTAGACAAAGAGGTACAAGTTTCTGTATTGCAGAAGTTCTCAGTGTACAGGGTGAATCTGCAACTGGGAAATATAGTACATGGCCTTTTATAACATTGTTTGACTTTTACTTCTTTTTGGATTCAGGATTTTTAGTTTTTGTTTTGTTTTTAACGGAGGTATTGACATGCAACATTAGATTAGTTTCAGGTGTGCAACATGATGATTGGATATTTGCACTGATTTTGCAGTGATCACCGTGATAGGTCTGGTCAGCATCCACCACTACACACCATTATAGAATTTTTTTTTTTCTTGGGGTGCCTGGGTGGCTCAGTTGTTACGCATCTGCCTTTGGCTCAGGTCATGATCCCAGGGTCCTGGGACTGAGCCCTTTTCAGGCTCTCTGCTCACTGGGGAGTCTGCTTCTCCCTCTCCCACTCCCCCTGCTTGTGTTCCCTGTTTCACTGTGTCTCTCTGTCACAGTGAGGGGAAAAAAATTTTTTTTTCTTGAGATGAGAACTTCTAGGATCTACTTTCTTAGCACCTTTCAAATATGCCACATAGTGTTAGGTCATACTGTATGTTACATTCCCAGTATTAATTTTGTAATTGGAAGTCTGTACCTTTTGACCCCCTTCATGCATTATACTCCCCTGCCCCTCCACCTCTGACAAGCACACCTCTGTATTCTGGTTCTATGAGCTGGTGGGTTGGTTGTTTGGTTGGTTGGTTTTTAGATTCCACACAGAAGTTATTTTCCATTTCTTATTGGCCAGGGAAACAGCATTAAACTGCTTACCCAGCTTTCTGATCATGAGGTAGGATTTAAGCTGAGAAATTCAGGAAGGACCTTAGTGGATTTGGACTTTCTTTCTCTTTCTTAGAGGTTTTATAGACTGCAGTGTGCATAACATACATGGTTTAAAGTAGATTATACCTGTATGTTTTTCCTTTTATCTCTTCCTGTTGGTATGAAGAGTGAAATAGGATTTTTAAACATGTGTATGTACCTCTGTGGCAAGCTACCATCCTTGTCTGTAGTGAAGATGAAGCATGTCCTCCTCCTGAGAATGAGTAGAAGAGCAGCTCCTCACTGTTTGTATTCTTCCTGCTTTTACTAGTCTTTTTTTTTTTAAATTTGATTGTATTTTTTTCAGTGTTCCAAGATTCATTGATCCATGCAATATGTACCCCCCTTAATACCCACCACCAGGCTCACCCAACCCCCCACCCACCTCCCCTCCAAAACCCTCAGTTTGTTTCTCAGAATCCACATGGCTCCCCCTACCATTTCCCCCAACTCCCTTCTCCTTTCCATCTCCCAATGTCCTCCAGTTTATTCCTTATGCTCCACAAGTAAGCGAAACCATATGATAATTGACTCTCTCTGCTTGACTGTTTTCACTCAGCATAATCTCCTCCAGTCCTACCCATGTTGATACAAAAGTTGGGTATTCATCCTTTCTGATGGAGGCATAATATTCCATTGTATATATGGACCACATCTTCTTTATCCATTCATCTGTTGAAGGGCATCTTGGCTTTTCCCACAGTTTGGCTATTGTGGCCATTGCTGCTATGAACATTGGGGTATAGATGGCCCTTCTTTTCACTGCATCTGTATCTTTGGAGGATCTGTACTCGAGGAACTATAGAACGCTCATGAAAGAAATTGAAGAAGACACAAAAAGGTGGAAAAGCATTCCATGCTCATGGATCAGAAGAGTAAACAGTTAAAATGTCTGTACTGTGCAGAACAATCTATACTTTCAATGCCATCCCGATCAAAGTTCCACTGGCATTTTTCAGAGTGCTGGAACAATTTATCTTAAAATTTGTATGGAACCAGAAAAGACCCTGAATCCCTAAGGAAATGTTGAAAAAGAAAATCCAAGATGAGGGCTTCATGTTACCTGATTTCAAACTTTACTACAAAGCTGTGATCATCAAGAAAGTGTAGTACTGGCACAAAAAGAGACACATAGATCAACAGAACGGAGTAGAGAGCCCGGATATGGACCCTCAACTCTATGGTCAACTAATCATCAACAAAGCAGGAAACAATATCCAGTGGAAAATAGACAGCCTCTTTAATTAATGGTGCTGGGAAAATACGAAAGTCTTTGATGGCCCCGGGCTCATTGCATTTCTCATCTCAGGGGTCTTAGGTCTTTTGGGATTTACTTTGGATGGAGGCTGTCTCTTTATTTCTCAAATTAAGCTCTCTGATTAAAAGAAGAAAAGTGAAATAAATTTAGACCTGAAACCCACAGGACAGGCAGGCAGTGGTATCTCAAAGTAGAGAAAGAGCTTCAGTTTGATATTGGAATTTTCTTTAGGGGAAAGAGTAGATGACTCCATTGGAGATAGGGGAGTGTTGCTAGTTCTGTATGGGAAGAGAGCTTACTAAGTTTTGACTGAGGAATGTAAGCATTCACCTGAGTGTTCCTGTGGTTTATTTCTAAATGACGTTGTCCTTGAGGAATGTAGGCGTGGCCAACTATTTCGAGATCCTTCATGCTGTTTTGGATCTGATGGGGAGCGCTTGGAACGGTTTGACCTTTCGCTGCTCTTCCCCACTAAGAATGGAAGTTGAATTGTGAGCCTCCAGAAATTACAGCATTTACCATTGTCATGCCATTCATGAAAGTGACACGGCATCTACTGGTCCTCTCACTGTCTAGTGTCTTTCCCACTTGACCAACCACTTCCATGGTGCTTCCATGGTGTGACTCTGTGTCATAGTCCTGACGGTGTACTTTGATGCTCAAAGCTGGGCCTTTACATTCTGTGCAACCTCACATCTCTTCTGCAACCTCACATCTCTTCTGCCTAACTCTTGACCTGTGGGTGTCTGGTTAGACAGGCCTCTGTGTTGGAGAGATCTTCCCTGGTCCATTATTTAGTGGGTGGGGGCCTTGCGTGCTCCCAGCATCCCAGGCATTCCCCTGCTGTGACCCTGGCCATCATCTCACAAATACATCAGGATGTGTTCTTTGGGACGCCCTCACTACTGGTGCTCTCACAGAATATGTGGTCAGAAAGTTCTGGAATGGATGCTAATGATAGTTGCACATCATTGTCAGTGTACATAAATCCAGTGAATTGTATACAAAAATGTTAAAAATCTTAATTTTCCCAAACAAAAAAGAAAGCCTGCAAAATACTTATACTCACTTCCTGGAGATTTTACATTAAAGTAATCTGAGAAATCTTAAAGAGTTTTTGTTTTTGTTTTTGTTTTTTAACTTTGACTTAGTGTTCCCAGGGCTGAGATATTTTCTTAATAAAAAAAAAAAAAAAACAGTTACCTATTAATGTCCAGGTAACTAATATTCTCTAGGACATTAAATTGCAGTTGCCTGCTTAATTATGTCTTCCACACTACATGGAGATCTTCTTGAGGGTACGGGCAGGCACACTTTTGTAGTCCTAGAATAGTGGTCAGAATAAGCCTTGTAAATATATGCTGAATGACACAGTTGAGTCCGTGTACCAACCTATAGATGATAGTGAGCAGAAGGTGGAGACCCAGAGCACTGACTGGCTTACTCAGTGGCTTCCGGTGACTGCTTGACCTCTGACCTCTGATGTGTTGGTCTAGTAAATGCACATTGAAAACACCTTATGAGAATTAAAAACGTTAATGCAGTTGAAGTATCTTGGCCTAGAAAGTAAACAAATGCTAGTTGCTTTCTCTTCCGGTGGAAAACTAAATTATCAAAATGTTGATAGATGAAGTAATCTGGGTGTTCAGGCTGAGATTTCCTCCAGCTGTGGGAATCTGGGGAGGTTGTGGTGTGGAGGCGTTTGGGGATTGATGGGTTTTGGACGATGCAGATACAGGGAGAAGAGATGAGCGAGGACAAGATAATGAACGTCTGGAGCCACAAGAAGAGCATACTCATGGACTCTGGAGAAAAATGCGTCACTTCCACATGGTATTCCTCTGACATACCATTTCTCCCTGACTCTTCAGCGGGAAATGGGTAATGTTGCTCTTTTTACACTTTTATCTATCAAGATCGGACAGTTCTGCTTTATTTTCCTTTCTGTCCCTTTTTCTTTTCCTCCTGTTCCTACAAGTGCCTGAGTGGTGGCTTCCTCACCTTCAGCTTTTAGCATTTTGGTGTGCTGTGCCGTTTTCCAAGATCTACTTACTCTGATTGATTAACACCGGATCTGATAGGCTTTGAGGTATTTGAAGGCAAGAATCCCATTCATTTTCATTCCTTCAGTGCTTACTATTGTACTCAACCCAGAGAGGTTACATATGAAATAATGGCCACCCGAATGAATGAATGAATGAATAAAGAATAGATCGAGCTCTGTGTATCTAAGATTGAGGCTAAGGATCTCTCAGGAGTTGATGTGAAGGTATCCAGTATTAGGAAACAAGTCATTTGTTTGTGATACAAACAAGTTTGTATCACAAGCACTTGAGCAATGATACAAACTGTGGATTCGAGGTTATCCACTGATGTTAGAAAGCCCTGAGACAAAGCAAGAAGAGAAATGGAAACAGATTCGTTGTCATGTTAGGTCCAGGAGGGGATGTAGTTTATGGGGAGTGCATCTAGGGAGGAACAGTGGTTGAGTGGACAGGAGAGTCCTGTTAAATGTGTGAATTGCTTTGATGACAAATACTTATATTCCTATGGCACTTGTGATTCAGCTCATTAAATGCTTCATTTAAATGTGTACTCAGCAAGGAGCTGGGAATCAGAGGGATACGAAGACCTTGTGATAGATTGGTCCTTTGGGAAATCTTCAGTTTTATAGAGAATACATACAAGTTTTGAGCTAGCTTTTAAGGCCCACATCACCATCTCCTCCATAACATCCCTAGTGAACTCAGAATCCTATGAAATTACTACTGTGCAGTGGGAAACTTAATTTTGTGTCATATTATTTATTATTTATTAATTGCTTCCTATGTGGTTATTAATTTTATTTTTTCCTCCAGATTGAAGGAAATCTGGAGGTCAGAGACCATGAGTTACTACTGGATTGAGGAATATGACATGTTAATAAAATAATCTTATGTGATTGCTACAGTCTCACACAATCAATATTTGATAAACACATACTATAATAGTAGTGGCATCTCTGTATTAACACTAAAGAATACCTTAATATTGGGGTAAAGTCATTTAGTTTGTAAAACAAGTTTCTTTCTTTTTTTTTTTTAAAGATTTTATTTATTTATTTGACAGAGAGAGATCACAAGTAGATGGAGAGGCAGGCAGAGAGAGAGAGAGAGAGAGAGAGAGAGAGAGAAGCAGGCTCCCCGCTGAGCAGAGAGCCCAACGGGGGACTTGATCCCAGGACCCTGAGATCACGACCGGAGTCGAATGCAGTGGCTTAACCCACTGAGCCACCCAGGCGCCCTGTAAAACAAGTTTCTATACACTGTTCATATGAATTGCATGAGGGTCTGGAGTATACACATTAATCATATACTTTTGAAACAAAAGATGGTCAGTTTTTAAACCAAACACCTATATATTTCAACAGTTTTATCATGATCTTCAATTTCATTTTACTCGTTTCTGAAATATTGTTTGTAATTCTTAAATTGTACTGATCAGTAATGTGAAGTGATGTTCTTTTCAATTTGGTTCTCTAGATTTTGCCATCTTGAAAACTGAAATCTAATTCTTTTCCTAATCTAGTATTTTAAAAATTTATTTATTTATTTATTTAACATATAATGTATTATTTGCTCCAGATGTACAGGGCTGTGAATCATCAGGCTTACACATTTTACAGCATGCATCATAGCACATACCCTCCCCAGTGTCCATAACCCAACCACCCTCTTGCTACCCTCCCACCCCCAGCAACTCCTAGTTTGTGAGATTAAGAGTCTCTTATGGTTTGTCTCCCTCCCGATGCCATCTTATTTCATTTTCTCCTTCCCTGTCCTCCCAGACCCCCCACTTTGCCTCTCAAATTCCTCATATCAGGGAGATAATATGATAATTGCCTTTCTCTGATTGACTTATTTCGCTCAGCATAATACCCTCTAGTTCCATCCATATCATTGCAAATGGCAAGATTTCATTTCTTTTGATGGCTGCATGGAATTTCATTGTATATATATGCCACATCTTCTTTATCCATTCATCTGTTGATGGACACCTAGGTTCTTTCCATAGTTTGACTATTGTGGATGTTGCTGCTATAAACATTTGGGTGCATGTGCCCCTTTGGATCACTACATTTGTATCTTTAGGATAAATACCTAGTAGTGTGATTCCTGGGTCATAGGGTAGCTCTATTTTCAACTTTTTGAGGAACCTCCATGCTGTTTTCCAGAGTGGCTGCATCAGCTTGCATTCCCAACAGTGTAGGAGGGTTACCCTTTCTCCACATCCTTGCCAACATCTTTTCCTGCCTGAATTGTTAATTTTAAGCATTCTGACTGTTGTGAGGTGGTATCTCATTGAGGTTTTTAATGCCAAGGGATGTGGAGCACTTTTTCAAGTGTCTGTTACCATCTGGATGTTGTCTTTGAAGAAATGTCTGTTCATGTCCTCTGCCAATTTCTTGATTGGATTATTTGTTCTTTGGGTGTTGAGTTTGATAAGTTCTTTATAGATTTTTGGATACTAGCCCTTTATCTGATATGTCATTTGCAAATATCTTCTCCCCTTCTGTCAGTTGTCTTTTGGTATTGTTGACTGTTTCTTTGCTGTTCAAAAGCTTTTGATCTTGATGAAGTTCCAATAGTTTATTTTTGCCCTTGCTTCTCTTGCCTTTGGTGATGTTTCTAGGAAGAAGTTGCTGCAGCTGAGGTCGAAGAGGTTGCTGCCTGTGTTCTCCTCATGAATTTTGATGGATTCCTTTCTCACATTGAGGTCTTTCATCCATTTGAGCCTATTTTTGTGTGTGGTATAAGGAAATGGTTCTGTCTAATTCTTCTGCATGTGGCTGTCCAATTTTCCCAGTAGCATTTGTTGAAGAGACTGTCTTTTTTTCATTGGACATTCTTTCCTGCTTTGTCAAAGATTAGTTGACCATAGAGTTGAGGGTCTATTTCTGGACTCTGTATTCTGTTCCATTGATCTCACTGATCTATGTGTCTGTTTTTGTGCCAGTACCATATTGTCTTGATGATGACAGCTTTGTAATAGAACTTGAAGTCTGGAATTGTGATGCCACCAACTTTGGCTTTCTTTTCAACATTCCTCTGGCTATTAGGGATCTTTTCTGGTTCCATATAAATTTTAGGATTATTTGCTCGATTTCCTTGAAAAAAAAATTGATGGTATTTTGATAAGGATTGCATTAAATGTGTAGACAGCTTTAGGTGGCACGGACATTTTCACAATATTTGTTCTTCCAATCCATGAGCATGGAACATTTTCCATTTCTTTGTGTCTTCCTCAGTTTCTTTCATAAGTACTTTATAGTTTTCTGAGTAGAGATTCTTTGCCTCTTTGGTTAGGTTTATTCCTAGCTATCTGATGGTTTTGGGTGCAGTTGTAAATGGGATCAACTCTTAATTTCTTTCTTCTGTCTTACTGTCAGTGTGAAGAAATGCAACTGATTTTTGTGCATTGACTTTATATCCTGACACTTTACAGATTTCCTGTATGAGTTCTAGCAGTTTTGGAGTAGAGTTTTTTGGGTTTTCTACATAAGGTATGATATCCTCTGTAAAGAGTGAGAGTTTGACTACTTCTTTGCTGATTCCGATGCCTTTTATTTGTTTTTGTTGTTTGATTGCTGAGACTAGGACTTATAGTACTCTGTTGAATAGCAGTGGTGATAGTGGACATCCCTGCCATGTTCCTGACCTTAGTGGAAAAGCTGTTTTTCCCCATTGGGAATGATATTTGTGGTGGGTTTTTCATAGATGCTTTGATGATATTGAGGTGTGTGCCCTCTATCTCTGCACTTTGAAGAGTTTTGATCAAGAAAGGATGCTGTACTTTGTCAAATGCTTTTTCAGCATCTATTGAGAGTATCATATGGTTCTTGTTCTTTCTTTTACTAATGTGTTGTATCACACTGATTGATTTGGATGTTGAACCATCTTGCAGCCCAGAAGTAAATCCCACTTGGTGGTGTTGAATAATCCTTTTAATGTACTGTTGGGTCCTGTTGGCTAGTATTTTGGTGAGAATTTTCACATCCGTGCTCATCAAGGATATTGGTCTGTAATTCTCCTTTTTGATGGGATCTTCGTCTGGTTTTGGGATCAAAGTAATGCTGGCCTCATAAAATGGAGTTTGGAATTTTTCCTTCCATTTCTATGTTTTGGAACAGTTTCAGGAGAATAAGTATTAATTGTTCTTTAACTGTTTGATAGAATTCCCCTGGGAAGCCATCTGGCCCTGGGCTCTTATTTGTTGGGAGGTTTTTGATGACTGCTTCAATCTCCTTACTGGTTACAGATCTATTCAGGTTTTCTATTTCTTGCCAGTTGAGTTTTGGTAGTTTATATGTCTCTAGGAATGCATCCATTTCTTCCAGATTGTCAAAGTTGCTGGCATATAGTTGCTCATAATATGTTCTTATAATTGTATTCCTTTGGTGTTGGTTATGAACTCTCCTCTTTCATTCATGGTTTTATTTATTTGGGTCCTTTCTCTTTTCTTTTTGATAAGTCTGGCCAGGGGTTTATCAATCTTATTAATTCTTTCAAAGAACCAGCTCCTAGTTTTGTTGATCTGTTCTAATGTTCTATTGGTTTCCATTTTATTAATTTCTGCTCTGATCTTTATTATTTCTCTTCTCCTGATGGGTTTTAGCTTTCTTTGCTGTTCTTTTTCTAGCTCCTTTAGGTGTAGGGTTAGGTTGTGTATTTGAGACCTTTCTTGTTTCTTGAGAAAGGCTTGTATTGCTATATAATTTCCTCTCAGGACCGCCTTTGGTGTGTCCCAAAGTTTTGAACAGTTGTGTTTACATTTTCATTTGTTTCCATGATTTTTCTCAATTCTTCAGTTTCCTGGTTGACTCATTCATTCTTTAGTAGGATGCTCTTTAGCCTCCATGTATTTGAGTTCTTTCCAACTTTACTCTTGTGGTTGAGTCCTAGTTTCAAAGTACTGTGGTCTGAAAATATGAAGGGAGTGATCTTGGTCTTTTGATACTGATTGAGACCTGGTTGAGACTGGTGTGACCCAGGATGTGATCTGTTCTGGAGAATGTTCCATGTGCACTCGAAGAATGTATATTCTCTTTTCACTCGAAGAATGTATGTTCTGAATATATCTGTGATGTCCATCTGGTCCAGTGTGTCATTAAAAGCCTTTATTTCCTTGTTGATCTTTTGCTTTGATGATCTGTCCATTTCAGTGAGGAATTGTATTGTTTTGTTGTGTTGTATTGTTTTGTATTGTATTGTTTTCGATGTGTTTCTTTGATTTTGTTGTTAATTGGTTTATATAACTTGCTGCTCCCATGGTAGGGCCATATATATTTAAAATTGTTAGCCCTTCTTGTCGGACAGACCCTTTACGTATGACATAGTGTCCTTCCTCATCTCTTATTATAGTTTTTGGCTTAAAATCTAATTTATCTGATAGAGGCATGCCACTCCAGCTTTCTTTTGATGTAAATTAGCATCGTAAATTGTTTTTAACTCCCTCACTTTAAATCTGGAGGTGTCTTTGAGTCTAAAATGAGTTTCTTGTAGACAGCATATAGATTTTTTAAGATTTTATTTTTTATTTATTGGACAGAGATATCACAAGTAGACAGAGAGGCAGGCAGAGAGAGAGGAGGAAGCAGGCTCCCTGCTGAGCAGAGAGCCCGATGCAGGGCTCAATCCCAGCACCCTGGAATCATGACCTGAGCCAAAGGTAGAGGCTTAACCCACTGAGCCACCCAGGTGCCTCTTGTTTTGTTTTTTTTTTTTTTATCCATTTTAATACCCTGTGTCTTTTGATTGGGGGCATTTAGTCCATTTACATTCAGGGTAACTATTGAAAGATATGAATTTAGTGCCATTGTATTGCATGTAAGGTGACTGTTACTGTATATTCTCTCTGTTCCTTTCTGGTCTACTACTTTTAGGCTCTCTCTTTACTTAGAAGACCTTTTCAATATTTGCTGTAAGGTTGGTTTAGTGTTTTGAAATTCTTTTAATTTTTGTTTGTACTGGAAGCTTTTTATCTCTCCTATTTTTAATAACAGTCTAGCTGGATATAGTGTTGTTGGATGCATATTTTTCTCGTTTAGTGCTCTGAATAGATCATGCCAGTTCTTTCTGGCCTGCCAGGTCTCTGTGGATAAGTCTGTTGCCAGTCTAATGTTTCTTCTATTGTATGTTACAGACTTCTTTTCCCGAACTGCTTTCAGGATTCTCTTTGTCACTCAGACCTGTAAGTTTTGCTATTAGATGATGGGATGTGGGCCTATTTTTTTGATTTTTGATGGGGATTCTCTGTGACTCCTGGATTTTGATGCTTGTTCCCTTTGCCATATTAGGGAAATTCTCTACTATTATTTGCTCCAATATACCTTCTGCCCTTCTCTTTCTTCTTGTTCTTCTTATTCTAATACTGTTCCATCTTACGGTTATCACTTATCTCTCATGTTCTCCCCTTGTTGCCCAGTAGTTGTTTGTTTCTCTTTTTTGCTCAGCTTCTTTATTTCCCATCATTTGGTCTTCTGTATCACTAATTCTCTCTTCTGCCTCATTTATACTAGCAGTAAGAGCCTCCATTTTTTGGTTGTACATCGTTAATAGTTTTTTTGATTTCAACTTGGTTAGATCTTAGTTCTTTTATTTCTCCAGAATTTTACTTTTCCAGAAGGGGATTCTCTAATATCTTCCATGCCTTTTTCGAGCCCAGCTAGCACCTTGATAATCGTCATTCTGAACTCTAGTTCTCACATGTTACCAATGTCTGTATTGATTAAGTTCTCTAGTAGTTGGTAGTGCCTCTTGTTCTTTTTTTTTTTTAATGGTGAGATTTTCCTTTTATCAGCCTTGTCCTTTTATCCAAATAAGAATATATGAATGAGAGAATAACATATCAAAAGACCCCAGAATAATATATGCTAACCAAATGAGAAGAGACCCAAAACTGGGGGGAGAAAAATGGGGGGAAATATAAATATATATATTAGACTGTTGAATAGAGTAGAGCCACCCACTTGATTTCAGGTGTATTCTGGTCTCTTAGAAGAAGCTACCTCCCAAAAATTTAACGAAGGAAAGACTACATATATACAAAAATAAGGTTAATCACAATGAAGGGGTGGAGTATGACTGTAAAGATGAAAATTTTAAAAAGATTCTAAAAACTGAATTGATAAGTTGGTTGGAAAAAGAAAAAAAAGAGAATGTGATTAGGCTGGAGACTAGAACAAAGCCATGTGCTAGATTTAGAGTATAATTTGATCTATTAGAAGAAATTTTATCCCAGAATTTTAAAGGAAAAAACCTTATACATATACAAAAAATAAGATTAAATACAATGAAGGGATTAAATATTATTATAATGAAAATTTAAAAAATTTTCTAAGAAGATAAAATAGTTTAAAAAAACTTTAAGAGAGGAAAGAGGAAAAGTTAATAGTTAAAAAAATAGAATAAGAATAAAATAATATTAAAATTTAACTTTGCCAGAATAAAGGATCATGGGAAGAATACCATGAATTCTATGCGTTGCTTTCCCCTACCTCTGGAGTTCTGCAGTTCTCCTTGATCAGTGAATTTGTTCTTGGCTGGATGTTCTATGGGAGGGGCCTGTTACTGTGATTCTGAAATGTCTTTGCCTGAGGCGGGGTTGCCCCGCCCTTGCCAGGGGCCACGCTAGGTCATCTGCTCGCGCTTAGGAGCTTTTGTTCCCTGAACGCTTTCTGTAGAGCCTGGAGGACGAGGATGAAAGTGGCGGCCTCCCAGTATCCAGCTGTAGGAGCCTCAAGCTCAGGGCCCGCCCCTCTGTGCACCCTCAGAGAAAGGCAGTCAATCCCTCCTGTCTCCTTGGTCTCTAGCTGTGCTCCTTGCTCACCCGGCCTGTGACCACGGATTTCTATCTCTGGTGCACAGCCCCATTTGGAGTCTCCAAACCCAGCAGTTTCCTGACGCAACTCCCCTTAGGGGAGGAAGGTGAGTCTCCCTGGATCTGCCACTTGTGGGGTCCTTGCTCGAAGAGTAGTGGCCTGACTGCTCCTTGAATCATGGTTTAAGGTAACCCCGAGCTGAGAG
This sequence comes from Mustela putorius furo, assembly GCF_011764305.1. Taxonomy (NCBI): domain Eukaryota; kingdom Metazoa; phylum Chordata; class Mammalia; order Carnivora; family Mustelidae; genus Mustela; species Mustela putorius. Next base: position 866,588 of record NW_025421577.1, read on the forward strand.
CCCCTCCTTGGCTCGGTCCCTGCAGCCAGCTTCCCTGCTTTGAGACCTGGAAGCTCTGCCACACTGAGGCACCCTCGGTCTTTCTGTGACTCCGTGGGTCCTGAGACCACACTTTCCCTGCAAAGACTCCACCTCCTGCTTATCTCTGGAGTAACGTCCCTCAGTGGAGCGGAGTTCTAAAAGTTCCGATTTTGTGCTCCCCTGGTCCACTGCTTGCTGGGAGCTGATCCCTCCCCTTGTGGTCTCACTCCCCATATATTGCCTCCTACCTTCCCATCCTACCTTCTTTTCCTAGAATTGTACTCTTCTTCTATTTCCTGTCAAGCTTGTAGGTGTTTGGAATGGTTTGATAACTATGTAGCTGAACCTCTGGGACCTAATGATATTTCAGTCTCCTACTTCTATGCCATCTTGCTTCTTCTTCTCCCGCAGTCCTTCTTTTGAACTTGAAACCAGGGTTTGTGATTTTTTTTTTTTTCTTTAAATGGAAGGGATGTTGGAGAGTGTGGCCCTGAGTGTCTCAATCTATCTTCATCCTATTATGAATGGATTTGTCCATTTTACTAATGTCTACTGAACAACCTGTCCTTTATCTTCGTTCTTTTCTGGGAAGCTCAAGGTGACTAGTCTAAACTAGGTATTTCCGTGTGCTGCCCCTCCCACAAAGATAAAGCTAAACAAACTAAGTATTGGTACTGAAAACTGATAAAAGAATTATTCTTTGTAACTTAATTCTAAGCCATGACATTTTATAAGTTATGAATTATTTGTGCGTGTAGAAAGATAGTAAGATTCCAGCGAGCTTCGGCACATTCCTGGATGTGGATGGCATGGGATGGAATCGGATTTTTGTTTAGAGTTTATTGCCCAGTGCCGTTGTTTTCTTGAGAGGCATTTATGAAATCCTCTAATTTAAATGTGCTTAGTAGATAACTAAGTTACACATCAAATGGAGTGCTGTATTAAGAGTCTGATTTTTATAGAGAAGGAATCATTTGTTGGAGCTGTGGAGTGTGCATGCAGATGTTTGAGATAAAGAGGCTAGCATCTGAAAACCAGGTGGGACGAGATGGATTGGTGGTTATACTATGTGTTTGTTTAGGATTTAACTTACTTTTACAAACCAGATGAATTTGAGGCATCTTCTGGGCTTGTGGAGGAGCGTTGGCTGTTTTGTAAGCACAGTATCCTACTGTGTTTGAATTGGTTTTCTAAACTGGTCTACAGCTGCTTCTGGGAGATGGGGTGAGGAAGCAGGTTACCCAACTTACTGCTTGTGTGGATCATTTATGAGTCTGGCATTTGTAACTAAAAACAGTGTGTTGATGCAGAATAATCACGCCATCACATAATGATGGAAGTCATCCGTGAAATCTTTACGGGGCTTCTGTGTCATGTAATAGTCCCCCTCTCCCACTGCCAGGAATAACCTTAAAGTCTGTCATCAAGGCACACACACACACAAAAAAAGGCTAAGGAGAGATAATTAGGGATGTGAGAACCAAAACCCTCCTTAAACTGAACAAACATAGTTAATTTAAACTTAAGAATATCTGATGACCAAAAGCATACTTAGACTGAATGAACGTTCGCCAGCAGGTTCTGATTCTAGGTTGTTCTTGTTTTCCTCCAATAAACTATTTAGATTATAGGAACAAATGTTGGAGTAGTGGAAACTTGATAAGAAATGAAATCACATGCTGCAGGAAATGCCAACATGACTGTCCTCAAACGTTTGAAATGCTCCAGCACCGTAATGAATGTCCCTGAGTATCCTAGCCATCTGAGGGACTCTTGACATAGCTGACTTGATCTTTTTCACATTTAAATCAATGGTGTCATTAGTTGCTTTTATTATAAAAGGTCTTAAGTGTAATTGGTCCCATACGTAATCGTTTTAGCTGTGTTTGGTACTCGTATTATGTAAGTATGGTATAAAAGTCACATTGCTGTTTCAAAAATAGAAGCTCATAAAGATATAATTCTTTAAAAATCTTTTTTTTTCCCCTGAAAGGAAAGAAGAGGAAGGAAGAGAACCAGCCTTTGCTTCTCTTTCACAGACACACTTGGTCTTAAAAATGTAGAAATGCCAGTAGCCTAAATTTTTGGACCAGGTTATGCCAATGAGCAGGCTTCACTTAGCTGGGTCTGTTCCAAGTCAGTGGGGTTTTTTGTTTTTTGTTTTTTAGGATTTTATTTATTTGACTGGGATCACAAGTAGGCAGAGAGGCAGGCAGAGAGAGAGGAAGGGAAGCAGGCTCCCTGCTGAGCAGAGAGCTTGATGCAGGGCTTGATTCCAGGACCCTGGAATCTTGACCCGAGCCAAAGGCAGAGGCTTTAACCCACTGAGCCACCCAGGCGCCCCCAGTGGTTCTTTTTTATGCTAAGAAATTATTGAAGGTTTTAAAGAGCTTTTGTTTATGTGAATTAGTTATCAGTATTTACTATATTAGAAAATTAGACATGGATTAATCATTTAAAACAGTTTAATAGTAACATAAGTAATATATTTCTTAAGGAAAAAATTAGAGGAATAACATTTTAGAATTTGGTTTATTTTAATGTTTGGCTTTAGAGAGGACAACTGGATTCATACATCTGCTTTTTGTATTTAGTCTGCTGTATGCTACTTAAGGTAATTGGTTGAAGTATTTGAAGAAAATAGAACCTCACATAAATATGTGGTGGGAAAAGAGATGTGTGGAGCCTTGGGATCCCTTGAGGTCCTCACGTCATGTGTTGGGAAACCATGATTCTCGTCAGTAAGCTGCTGAGTTTTTATAATCTGTGGTACTTATTTGACCAAAGGTTGCCACCCATAAAGGCCTCAGGCTTTGTATATCCACAGAATATCATGACTTGAATCAATTTAATATTTAGTAGGTATCGAGGTAGCATAGGCTACAACTTCAGAATGTCCCTTTTTTTCCCCTCCACTTATATAGTAAGAAGGGAGTTTCGTTGTATGTTTAGTGTAACTTGGGGTCTTTTTAAATGAGGGAAACGGAGCTATTGTAAAGCAGAAGGGTACTTACCCTGTTGTGTAGTGGAACAATGTTTCAGTAGGATAATTATGCCAGTTGGAAAAATAAAGTGCAGCGAACATCTCATTATCTTAACTTGGTCTGTAGGTAGAGTGACGGGTGTTCTCCAGGAGTCTAATCGGGCTGTTACAAGGGTGTGGCTAAGTTCTAGAACCTCCAAGGAGTGAGTCTGCAGCTGGTGTGAATTACTTATTTCAGCAGGGATAGGTCAGAAATGCTCCATTTCCTTTATGCAGTGGTAAACCCAGTGGTATGTGATATTAGCATTATTATTGATGCATTGTACTTGACTGAGGCAGAGATGGAGCAACCAGAGACTCTGGCCTGAGATAGGTTCCTCTTTCAGCTTTTCAGTGGAAACACACAAGCACAAATACCAAGCACTCCACCAACTGCCAATGTTGGGAATCCACAGAGACTTCTAACTACCTTCAACCCCACACCTGCACTCAGAGTTAATCCGTGGTTCCTTCTTTTTATCCACGTAAGGGCTATGCTGTGCCTCATTTCCGTCCATAACATTCCTTAGAAGTTACAGAAGAGATTGGGCAAAGCGCCCCCCACCCCTGCCCCTGTCAAGTGTTTTCCAGAAAGCACAAGAGGTGCATGGGTAACCTCCGGACCCCTGGGGGCTCCCGTGAGAGTTACTGATGGAAATACTGCAGGTTTTAGGACTGTACTTGGATTATATCCGTGCACACATTGGTGCCTCCATTGCTTTGCGTGTAAGTAAGTAATTCTCTTGAAGGCTGTTGCCTTTCTTTTTAAAGCACTGTTTATTCAAGGAAGCTCAAAGTCAGGCTGGTTAGTGGGGTTGGCGAATTGGTCTTTCCATTTGGAAACCAGACAAAACAGGGGGCTGGAGTACCAACTCTTTTCTTGTGAATGCCCAAGTTTTTGTTAGCTTACCACAAAGATTGAATATACATTTGAGAGCTCAGGAATTGGGTATCTGCTTCAGCCCCCAAATGTAAGTATAACCATTTGTCTATGTGCACGTTGACAGGTTCAAAGATGGAGGAGGCCAGCTAAGGGGGGTGCGGGGCTGTCTTAGCAAGTCAGCTGCTAAGCCAGGTTGCTGATGGAGGCAGGTGGGCGGAAAGAAAAATAATTTTGTAGGAGTGTCCTGGAGTGAATCAGATTGATGGCCCCACATTCAGAAAGCTCACAGAACAGAGGAAGACCGTCAGAGCATTGACTTGCTAACGGTCATGGAGAATTGTTACCTTCAGCTGGACTGGATATTTGCAGCCACCCAGCTGTGGACTCGGTGAGCCCCAAGGTTCTTTGTTCACCAAACAATAATTTTGGGCTCTTTGGGTATAATGTGAACAAGACCTACATTGGAGGCTGTGCCAAGAGGGAGGCCGGGTGAGGGAGCGGAGATGGACCACACAAAAATAAAAGAGAGCTATCAGATAATGATATGTGCCACGTGGAAGGTGACCATCGGAGGCTGTGACATCAGGTTGGCTGGATTGCTGGCCTACATTGCACCGGTGTGCCGAATCCTTTCTGGCCATTAAGCCAAAAGATACTTGGTGGGGTTGGGATCAAGAGCTCCCGGGACTCCTTCCCTTTTTGATAGATAGGCATTCTGTAGTTAGGTTTATAAATACAATCTAGTTTAGGCCAAAGTGCTCTAGGTTGATTTTTATCTTTTCTTTTCTTTCTTTCATAATTTTCTTCTACTCTGTATGCTAACTCTCAAAGGGCAGTTCCCCACCCTCCCCTTCTTTCTCCCTCTAGAATCTGCAGAGCTCGTTCAGCTCCTGTCCATACCCCCATGTGCCTGTTGGGTTAGATTGAAAATCATGAAATAATCTAGCCCCGTGTCAGAATATGTTTCAGAAAATTTGCCATGTTATTGCTTTCAGGTCTCATGTTACTTATTCATTTTGCTTTTTATTCCTGGAATTGAGCATACTGATGGGGGAAGGCAAGACTGTGAGGGGAAGTGCTAGATGGTTGAAAATCAGTAATATGATAGGAATGAATTTGTTTTCAGGAGAAAAATCTTAAGTACTAATAGATTCATGTACAGATGCCTGCTGAATGGAGCTGAAACCTCTCAAAATGGTTCAATGTTTCTTTACTTCTGACTTCATTTGAAAGCACCATAGAAACAGATTTGTGAATCAAAAATATTTTGACTGTCAAAAATGGGGCTCTGGGCTGTTACAAACTGCCTGTCCCCAAATTACCCAATACTATTCATATATTTTAAATAATATTCTTTCATTTATTATTAAAATTTCAAAATGCGCAACTGTGTGAGGCTGATCTTTGTGCCTTACCCCCCACAGGAGTGAAGGTATCTCTTGTGCACCCCAGTTGGCGTGTCATCACCATGTGTTTTTATGGGGCTGACCGTTTTTATGGGGCTGGGAGCTTCGTTTCCAGGGTCAGGTTCTGGTCACCTCACTTAGAACACCTGGGTATTTTGCCATCTTCCTCTCGATTATCTGATATCATTTGTGGGCAGTCTTTTGGAAACTGTATTAGACGACACCAGCAAGAAAACAGATACTTTCTACATGAACGTTTTTTGGAGGCAGAAAGATGAGCCAATTAAGCATTTTGTTTTCTGATGCATATGAAGCATTTGTACACTTGGATGGAGCTCAGGTTTTTAAATTATTTGGAAGACTTTTTTTTTTTTTTTTTTTTTTTTTTGGGTGCAAAACTCTAAGTGAAATTAGCCCTGTAGTCTAAGATGAGTGAACAGGCCTGTTGAGAGGCAGGCAAAATCTAGCATTGATGTATCTTTTTTAGAGCAGTTACATTATTGAGTCATGTGAATGAGTGTTTACATAAACAGTAGTTCTGTGGCGCCCCTAGATTTCCTGTGGCCGGTTGGGCAGGAGAGAGCAGCTGTGACCCGAGTTACAAATTGCACCGCAGTGCAGAAGTTCTGGTGAGCCTTGTGCATTTGCTGCCTCAGCCTCCTGTATCCGTTGAGATGAGGAAGGAAAACCACCAGAGTGTGCTGGTTAGGTTCTGGAGCCTCGGGTTCAGTCTCTGCAGAGCAAGGCCTTGACAGGAAAATCAGTAGTCACTAGAGCCTGAGCTTGGCAGTAAAGGACACACCAGGGAGCTAAATGTCTTTATTTGGGTTTGAATAAGAAACACACTAAAATGTAATGAAGCAACAAATACACTGGGAAGGAAACCATCCTCGTCACCGAGGACTGGCTTTTAACACTGAGCGTTCTAAGATGGTCCCAAGAAGCTATAACCAAGGCTTTCTTATTTGATTTCCAAAGCTTTGCTTTGTTGAATATTTGATGAAACAGACTGCAGGTATTTGCAGGGGTGTTCGGGTGAATCCCTGCTGGTGGCTTCAGGAGTCTGTCCTTCTGGAGATTTCTAGGGGTTGCCTCTCAATCTGGAGAAGCCTGATTGTTAACCATCACCCAAGAGCGCACCAGAACGGGGAGTGAACACTCGGAATGCCCCATCTTCCAGTAAAAAGTCAACATCTGGCTCGAGGAGGGGCCTCCCATCGAACAAAACTGTGGTCCACCTTTTCCTAGAGGAGCACAGTCTCCATTATCAGTTGGTCTTCAGTGAGGACAGTTGTGCTGAGTAATATCTCTGGGCACGATGGTGAGGATCCTTTGGTGTGCTCTAATTTTGTTTGATTTGATGAATTGTGATAGCTGGATCCTTTTTGCCTGGAAGACCCAGAACAAGCAGTGCAGGCTGTCAATAGTTGTTTTTTCCAATCAGGGCATCTTTGGAGGTCTTGGTTTGCATACAGGGAGAGCATGGTGATTTCTTCCTGAATGCTGTGGGTTTTGTTTTTGTTTTTTGTTTGTTTGTTTTGTTTTGTTTGGAAGCTGTGATTCTTAAAACCATAAAACACAGGAATAGTTCCTTCTTTTCCTAGATACCCACCCAGCTCATGGGAAACTGATTTCATTGGGATACTGACCTCAGGAGACCAGGAGTCCTGGGGACGGGGGTGGGCTGGAGCCGATGGCTGTCCCAGTGTGTCTTAGAAGAGGCTTGGTGTGCACTTAGCTCACCTGTAGGTGGTCTCTGTGCATCCCGCCTGGGAGGGGAACCTGGCCAGCTTCCCAGGAGAGGGTGGATGTTGGCTCCACTCTGGGCCAGTGCTGTCTTTCTCAGGTTCCTGGCCATGGACTCATGAAATACTTCATTAGGGATGAAGGTTTCCGGAAAATGGGTCTGATCTTGATAGATTTCCAAAGACTTCTCCTCCTTCTCCTCCTTCTGGAGCCTTTCTGTGAGAGGACTCTCAGTGCCTTCTGAGGATGGCAGTGTAGTGCATAAGACCTGAACATAGTTACAAGGAAAACTTAAGTGGGGTAATCTGAAATTTCTAGGTTTCAGTGATCTGTTTTTGCTAATTTTGTTGGCCAGTGCAAGGAGCAGCAGAGCTGTCTGCCATTCAATTTGTCCTGTTTGCCGATGTTAAAAAGCTCTGTCTGTACTTGCTCTAGATTTAATTTGATGGTTAAAAGCAATTTTGCCTTTTGATATTTTAGGATGCTAATTTACATATACTGGGACATAAGTATGAGTTATCTAAGTCTGTCCAGTTCTCTCCTTCCTGTGGTGTCCAGAACATTGGAGAAAAATTGGCTATTGATTATTCTGTTTTTGTTTTATTCTTTAGTCCTCCAAAAAGAGCAGAGTTGATTAAATGTTTCATGTGAGGTGTTTTACTCTTTTTTTTTTTTTTTTTCATCTTTGGGTACTCTGTAATAATGGAAATTTCAAGTACCTTTGATATGCTACGGTGATTTCTTTTTTCTTTTGATAATGATAGGCTGAGCTTTCTGTTATTGCATAAAATAATAAATTGTTATTAAATTATAGTTAGGATGAACATGTATTCATCACTTTCTAAATGTCATCTAATCAGATTTCTAATTTAATTTCCCCCCACACACCAAAAGATCATTTTGTTTTTGTCTTGGCTGCTTGTGATACAAATGGGCTTCTGTGTGTGATTGCTTTTTTACCAGGTGAAATATACTTTTAATTTCTTGCTGGGTTTTTAAAATAAATATGAGTGGAATTTTATGTTAGCATTTCTGAATGCATAATGTAATTGAAATATTTTAAGCACAGAATGATGAAGTAAGCTGATCTGCTTGGAACCTTAGAAATATTGTACCATTTGTACCTAGGTAGATTTTTATTATGAGGATAATTCGTGTACTAGAGGCATGAATGTGCTTTTTAGTGAAAATTGTTAGACTGAATACTACTTAAAATCCTACGTTCTGTGAACAGTTAGACACCACATAAAACTTTGAATCTAAAAATTCCTTTAAAATTAGCTGTTTAAGATTGATTTAGCTTTAGCTAGGGGCGGCTGGGTGGCTCAGCGGGTTAAGGCTCAGCCTTCGGCTTGGGTCATGATCTCAGGGTCCTGGGATCGAGCCCCGCATTGGGATCTCTGCTCAACTGGGAGCATGCTTACCCCCCCCCCCCACCGCCTGTCTCTCTGCCTACTTGTGATTTGTCTGTCAAATAAATAAATCTTAAAAAAAAAAAAAAGAGATTGATTTAGCTATAGTTTGGACTCCCCACCCCCTTCCACCCCAAGCTTTATTCGTTTTTGTTGAGCCCTTTTTGGGCCAAGTCCTTATTCTAGGTGCTGGGTTTAGATTCAGTGAAAGTGACAAACCCTCTCCTCCCTGGGAAGCCTACCCTGGAAGATGGGAAGGTTCTGACTGTGAACAAAATAAGTGAACAAGAGAATGGAGGGTAGGACTACTGGTTTGAAGAACAACAGAGTAATGAGAGAAAGAGCAACATGAGTTTGGGGGTAAGGGGAAGGTGTTTTAGGCAGGTTGATCTGCTTGTTCATTTCTATGATGTACTATTGGAGTTGAGCCATGAGTGATGAAGAAGAGCCAGCCCTGAAAATACCTAGGGGAAGAACCTTCCACACAGAAGCAGCACAGGCCTAGCTCCTAGGTGGGAGGAAGCTTGGCAGGTCCAAGGGCATTGTGGTGGAAGTAGATCTGGTGTGTAAGGTGGGGTTGGGGGGCAGGGCTGCAGTGAAGACTTGAATGTTACAGCTCGTAGAGCAGTGGCTCTCCTCAGCCTTGGCAGATGGTCTGGGGCTTGTCAATGGCCCCCAGAAATTGGGGCTAATGATAAAATGTGACTGAAGAGAAATAACTTTGTAGGTAATAAAAGTATATATTTTATTTCATTTCACCCTCCTAACAAGCCTGTGGGTTTTTTTTTTTTTTTTTTTAATCTTTACATACTTGTTAAAGTGCTTAAAGTAAGGAGACAAGAAAGACATTAAGGAAGCCAAAGAGGTTATTATCTTCTGGATAGAGAAAATCTTTCAGAAAAGCAGTGAGTGCAACTTAGACGTTGAGTTCCTGTGTTGCAAAGCTAGATGAAGTTACAGCTGATCTAACACCCAAAACCTGCCTGAACTGAAAGTGGTTTGTGACCTTGAAAGTGGTATGTGCATAGGAGCAGGTGTAACTCAAAGTGTAGATGTAGATGTGGGCATGGGTGTGGGCACAGATACGGGTGTCTGGGGAGGAGGCGAGGTGTATGTGTGTCACCAGTGATTTTCATCTATAAAATAGTTGTGGGATTTCTTGGAGGTTCCTGGAGGGATATTGGTTACGGTAGAGGATTTAGTCCACTATAGTTGGACTTTCCTTGAAAATAGGTCCTCCTGTTAAGAAGAAGTTTTTAAATTCTCTGTTCTAGAATGTTCATCTTTGGCAAGAAGTAAGTGCCATAGGAGTGAAACAGAATAATGTTTACAGTCATAGAGGACTTTCCTTATTTTTAAGCACACAATTCCCCACATGTTTACAAATCACTGAGTCCGTCCTGTTGATGACCATCTCCAGAGGAAGCACAGGAGTGATAATAACATCTGGATCAGGATGCCTACGACTGATTTTATCTCCCTTCCATGTCCTCATTTCCTTCCCGGGCGTTAGAAACCTCTGTAGCTCAGTGTCCTAGGTAACCCCCGCTTGTTGATATTTTGGCGTTTAGCCTCTCGTACTACCAAAATATTATCAGATATTATCTAGGGACCAGCAAAAATCTCTGATTCATCTGGAACTTCTTATTCGAAGCCTGCTTTTATCAGAGTTTCTCTAATGATGTGGAGCAGTGGTTTAGAAAAAGGCTGTGGTAGATTCATCTGTACTTCCCCTCATGGCTTCAGAGTTTTATTTTGCACAATCCATAGTTCTGTGCTTTTGTTTCCCGAGTTGAAGATCACAGAGCTCAAGGCAAACAGAATTCATTTTGTCTTTGAAATATCCAGGCTTTCACTTCTGGGGTTCTCTGCTTTGCTCCCATGAGGTGAAAGATACTTTCCGTTCTTCTCAGCACTGTGTGCCCTGGGCCTTGGCTCTATTGACTTTGTCCTCAGTGTCTGCTCAGCAGCAGATTGGCTAGTCTGTCCCCTTGCAAGTATGGGGACCTTTGAGAAGAGCATAGCAAGTTCACCAGAGTCTGGCTTCATTGATCTCCATGTTGACCACGTGTGTTTGGACATCATGAAAGTACTTGTTTCTTCTGTTGAAACAGATCTCATTCCTCCTTAAGTTCTTCAAGTATAGCTATAAAAGATGCATTTAGTAAGTGGGCTCTTTCACTAGACTTTGGATTCTGTTCACTGTTGGCTAAGTGAAACTCCTTTTGCTTCTCTGGTGTGAACCCAGACATAGGTTTCTTTTGTTATCCTAGCTTCCGCTGGTGGATCAAAGTGAAAACTGGTTAACCCCTGTGAGAAGCATTATTTGAGGTCCTAGGTGAGTGAGATCTAGAGGTTCATAGGCCAGTGTGCACAGGAAACAAAAGAGATGATTTTTAAAACTGCTTTCATCTTAAATACCTATTCTGATTTCTCTTTTGAAAGGAAAACCAGTGCTCCAATGAATACAACGTCCTCCTAAAACCAGTGAAGCCAGAATAGAATACTTTGATTAGGAGTGGTAAAAAGAGATACGAAAAGAAGTTTTTTCTCCAGAAGTTCACCAAATCTTTTGTCTGGAAGTTTCTGGGAAGACTGCTTTTACTGATTTCAGTGCTCATTGTAGAATGTTGGAGCAGGAGGTACTGCCCCATCATCTAGGTATAAATGTGACTTTGGGGCCCCAGGGAGGTTCCTGAGGAATCCCCATTTCCCCTTTCTGGGATCGTCACTTGCAGCATGCCGTACTGAATACACAGAATGCTAGGTAAGCTTAAGTCCTAGGTCAGATTCCTCACTGTATGCAAGGTCCTGGCATCTCCAGTGTCATAGACTTTCTTCCTGGGGCTGTAGGCCGGTTTTAGGCATCAAAGTAATCCTCTTGCCCACCTAATCATCACCGTAACTCTCATAAGGGTATTTTTACCTCTAAGGTATTATTTTATTTGCTAAGAGTTTATTTGGAAGACAGTGCATGAGCCATGAGAAGGGGTGCAGCCGGAAGGGGGGGTGGGGAAAGCAGAGCGAAGCAGATACCCTGTCAAGCAGGGAGCGCAAGGCAGAACTCCATCCCAGGACCCTAGGTTCATGACCTGAGCCAAAGGCAGACGCTTAACCCACTGAGCCACCCATGCGCCCCAATATGCATGAGTCTTAACTGCTGTATAGGCATTAGAGAATCGGGCAGACATTAAAAGAGAGTCGACCTTTGTGATAAAAGAGTAACATAATTTAAGAGATCATTCCAAGGATTCTTGATAATGGTAGAGTGTTTAGCATTATGAGAATTAAACAAAAATGTGTCATTTTTCTTCATTCAATGTAGTTTAATCTTTAAGCAGAAAGTTTGTAACAGGTTAAAACCACAGCACCCTCATAATAAAGCAGCTGGCTCCAAGTTTTCTTCAAGTGTTTTGAGTTTTAATCTGGCTTCAGGTTAGTGGTAGTATTAAAAAATTGCAAACAGCCAGTATATTCTTGCTAATGTCGAGCTGGCTCATAATGCTGTTGGTGATCTGTTTTCTGTCTAGCTCTAAGGCATCACCTTTAGTTCCTGCTTCTAAACAAGGTTCCTTTTAACTGATCTTAGAGTTCAAATGCACCTGCTCTCTCTTGATGTTAGTCTTTGATGCTTAGGAACTTCCCTTCACCCTGAGCTCACCTGCTATGCCTACCCCTGCTTCCAGCCTGTGCTGACTTTACTTGGGTTCACCTCCCTCCCAGGGCTGTGGGGTTTCCCTTTGCTAGCTCTCCAGAGAACGAACCGCAGTTGCCTCTTAGTTCTTTATTTTAACACGAGTTGCGATCTGAAATTTACCGATCTCATGCTCTAATATACCTGCTGCTTTTAGCAGTCGGCAGAATAGGCAGGATGCATTTAATTTGTGCTGAATAGTTAGGTAATCACATAATGGAGCTCTTTAGATCATGCTGTTAGAAATACTCTAATGGTTATACAGGCTGAGGATTAAGTAGCATTTGTAAAATCTGTTTTTTTTTTTTCTTAAACATTTTATTGATTTATTTGAGGGGGCGGGGAGAGAGAATCCGAAGCAGAATCTGCATTGAGCACAGAGCCTAGGGCAGGACTAGATCCCACAACAGTGAGATCATGACCTGAGCCTCAACTAAGAGTTGAACATTAAACCGACTGAGCCCCCCAGGTGCCCCACATTTGTAAAAGTCTTCGAATGACTAGTAAGGGAAAGGGTACCCTGCACTGAAAAAGGCCTCCACTTTAACTTAAGTTAATCACTGAAGGTTAACACAACTGGTAGGCAAGAAATGTTGCAAACAGAAAACTTTAACAAATACTTTTCTTCAGAGTTTAAGTGTAGGATCATGAGTCAACCTTGATGATTGCAAAGCCTTAGTCTTATTAATAATGTATCACTTCTACATGCATCATATGCTTCTGTATAGCATTTAAACATGAGGTCTTGTAATAGCCCTAATCTGAGGGCTCCTGTTTCTCTGTGTGTTTAAAAAATGTTATGTCTCATTTGCATAAATTCAAGAACTATAGCATATAATTAAGGTGCCCCCAGGGACACTATCTAGACTGAATGTGGTACACAGACATTATATGGGAGATACTATATCTATAAAAGGTAATGCAATGTTAAGCTATATACCTTTTATAGATATGTTAAGCTTTTTAACATTGCATTACCTTTTATAGATATAGTATCTCCCATATAATGTCTGTGTACCACATTCAATCTAGATAGTGTCTCTGAGGGCACCTTAATTATATGCTATAGTTCTTGAATTTATGTATTTTTCAGAAATAATTTTTTTCTTTGTTTTCCTTATTGTGGAACTTAAAATAGCAAATGTGGTTCCTCTGGAGCCTGCTCTCTTCATGCCAGCCTGCTGGAAGTGTTCCAGGTTTATTTTCTCATTTGGCCTTGGGAACATTCAGAATTTAGAGTCCTGCCCATAACCGATGTATGATTTTCTTTGCTTTGTGTGTATCTGTCTCTCTATACCTGCCCACGTTTATAGCCATGCTCGCATGTGCTTCTGTAATATATTGGAACTGGTTGTGTTCTCCTTGCTCTAGTAGAGATGATGGAACTGTTGATGTGAATCCTTTTGGAATATAAAGCAGCAGTCTTAATGTCTATGATCTAGCTTCTGGATAATTTCGAATGACTTTGAACAGAGCTTTAAGATCAGATTTGCTGTTACATCATGTCCTGAACCGTAGAACAATTGAAGCAGACAGCTGACTTTCTGGTGTAATAGCCAATTCGGAAGGACCTGGGTAAAGATCTTGCCAGCGAGAGAGCAAAGCAATCTACTCCAGCAGTCATCAAAACCAGAATAAATTTGTATTATTTATTTTTTCAAAAGATTTTATTTACTTATTTGACAGAGAAAGACAGAGAGGGACCACAAGTAGGGGGAGCAGGAGAGGGAGAAACAGGCTTCCTGTCGAGCAGGGAGCCTGATGTGGGGCTCAACCCCCAAGACCCTGGGATCACGACCTGAGCCAAAGGCAGATGCTTAACGACTGAGCCACCCAGGCATCCCAGAATAAATATTCATTTTTTTTTTAAAGATTTTTATTGTTTATTTGACAGAGATCACAAGTAGATAGAGAGGCAGGCAGATAGAGGAGAGGAGAAAGCAGGCTCCCTGCTGAGCAGAGAACTGGATACAAGGCTCGATCCCAGGACCCTGGGATCATGACCTGAGCCGAAGGCAGAGGCTTTAACCCACTGAGCCACCCAGGTGCCCCAGAATAAATATTCTAAAGCTAAGAATACTTCTGATTCCAAGCAGAGTGCCCTGCTAAGACAGTCCCAGCCAGCATAGCCTTGGTTGGGTTCCAGGTTTATTCTGGTCTTGATCCTGTGGTCCTCATTTATTAAGAAGCCCTTTTGTCTATAAGACCTGTTTGTTATACTGTGATTTGAAAAGCCTATTGTGAGTCTTCTTTTTTGCTCTGTAGCATTAGCACTGTCAGTATTAGACACATTGTAGATATGATAGTTTGGGAAGTTAATTTTAAATTATATTGATTTCCTGTTGACTCAGACAAATAGCAAGTGTTATTTCACTCCTATTCAGGTTGTAAAGTTTTCTCAGATCGTTTTGTCTAATTATAATTGACAGTGATTCCTACTTTAAAATATACTATCCTGGGAGTGCCCAGTCAGTTAAGCTTCTACCTTTGGCTCAGGTCGTGATCCTGGAGACCCAGGATTGAGCCCTACTTTTGGCTCCCTGCTCAGGAGGGAGTCTGCTTCTCCCTCTCCCTCTGCCCCTTCTCCTGCTTCTTCTCTCTGTCTCCTGTCTCTCTCACTCACAGTCACTCTATCTCAAATAAATCGTTAAAAAATACTGTTCTGGGGGTGCCTGGGTGGCTCAGTTGGTTAAGTGTCTTTAGCTCAGGTCATGATCCTGGAGTGCTGAGATGGAGCCCCGTTTTGGGCTTCCTGCTCAGTGGAGAACCTGCTTCTCCCTCTGCCTCCTGCTCCCCCTGCTTTCTCTCTCTCTCTCTCTCTCACTCTTGCTCTATCTCAAATAAGTAGAATCTTAAAAATACACTATCATATATAAATATTTATGGTTCTCCTTTTACAAAAATCACAGACATGTTCGTAGGGTGATTTTATTGGATTCTGTCACTTAGTTGGACTGAGTATTGTTTGAAATAAATAAATTGTAGATTTTGAGACATGCAAGTCTTGCTATTTAAGAATGCTGCAGTGTGTTAACTTTTTGCTTGGGATCCCAGGGAAAATACTGACAGTTGTTAGAGTTGGTAGCAAAACCTTATTTTGCATTTGACTGCCTTGTGTCTGATGAAGATGTTCTTGAAATTTGTGTGAGAGCATAGTAGAAGGTTCAAGAGCACAGTGTTTCTGGAAAACTGTCTGATACAAGTTAATCCTGGGAATATATGTGTGTCAGATGTTTAATTATAGGGGAAGAAATAATATTTTGATATTTATTGAGATTACCTGAGCTTTTTGCAGAGAAACTAACTAGATCTCTTTGTCAATAAAAAGATAGGCTTCAGTATATGTTCCGGTATCCTTCCAAACAGTACCTCCTCATCAGCCTTGAAGCATGGAGCCTGGTTTGGGTGACTATTAGAGTATTTCTTTGCTCTCCTTCTGACCGTATCTTTGCCCCATTCCTTCTGATGGGGTACTACACAATAAAGTCCACCGTCTGATTTGAATTGCTCTGTGATTTGGGGACATGATACGAATAGCAAATTGGGTCTTAAAATTCTTTTCAGAATTATTAAGCTTTAGATATTCAAAATAATGCCACAGATATGTAAATTATAAAAACTAGCAGTAAGTTGAAAATGTGTGAGCACGCCCCCCAATTTAAGAAGCATTGCCAGCTTTGGTAGTCACCCCTTGGAGCTGTTTCCTGATGAAAATTTTCATTTCCCAATGGATAATATGTATCCCGAATTTTTTTTCCTCATTTTCTTTTCCCATCTTTTAAAACCAGGCATGAGTGTGTTACTTGCTTGTTTCTGAGCTTGAAAAATGTTTTCTCATGCTATAAGCATTCTTTTGCGACTTGTTAATTTCACTGATCGTTGTTTCTCATTGGTTGACATCAGTGCTGGTTACTATAGGTCATTTATTTGCACAAGTATATAGTACTTCATTTGTAAACAAATAACAATTTGTTATACAAACTATTCTATGTATGTAAATATGTAAACTGTTGTCTGTCATTAGACTGTTCATTTTTTGTTGTTGTTGTTTTTGTTTTTGTTAAGTAGCTGCTATGAACAGTTTCGTAAATGTCATCTTAGGTACAGGTGTAAGAATTTCCTTAGGATTTATACCTCGAGAGGA
This sequence comes from Mustela putorius furo, assembly GCF_011764305.1. Lineage (NCBI taxonomy): Eukaryota > Metazoa > Chordata > Mammalia > Carnivora > Mustelidae > Mustela > Mustela putorius. Next base: position 882,916 of record NW_025421577.1, read on the forward strand.
ACTTACTGGATTGTAGGGTATGGGCATGATCATGTTCACCAGATAATGCTAAACTGTTTTCCAGCCTATTCTCTCACCAGTGCTATGTAAGAATTCTGCCTCCTCGATGTCTTTATTGTACTTGACATTGTCAGACATTAATTTTTTTGCCAAGATGAGGGATGTAACATAAAATCTCGCTGTAGCTTTAATTACATTTCTCGGATTCCTCACGTGCTTGAATATCTTTTCACATGGCTGTTGATCTTTCTTCTTCTGGAAATACTTATTTGTCTATTCAGTTGTCATTTTTCTTGTTTGCATGTTCAGTTCTTTGTCAGTGACATGTACCACGAACATCTCTCTTCCTCCAATTATTGGCTTGTTTTTTTCCACACTCTCGAGTTTTATGGTGAACAGACATTCTTAATTCCAACAGTAGGAGAATGTCTATTTTTCTTTGTACTTAGGACTCTTCTGTGTTTGAAGAAATCCTTCTCTCCTCCAAGGTCATAGTTCTTAAAAAAACTTCTTCTAAAAAATCTCAATGTTTTACTTGCTAACCTTTAGGTTCTTAACCATTTTAAAAAAATGTATATTGTATGTTGTGAGGTATATATCCAATGCTGTTTTTAAAAATATGTGTAAATGTTGGTCTTAGTATTATTTATTGAATAGGCCATCTTTGTCCATTGCCACCTTTTTCCATAAGTGCATTTGAATTCTCTTTTCTATAGATTTGCTGTCCCTCTGCCAACACTCTCCTGCCTAAATTACAATAGCTACTATAATAAGTTTGCTTTCTTTAAGGGTAGTCTTGCTTTTCTTCAAAAGTATCCTGATTAGCAAGTTTTATCTCCACCATGGGACAGGTCACAGTGACACAGAAATAGAATGTCTACACTGCTTTCACTCATTTTCAGAAATACTTCAAGTGGTTGGGAGACCTCCTCGTAGAGATAGAGTCACTAAAACTACCATCTGTTGATAAGGTTAATCACACTGTAACTCAGCCTTTTGCATATATAATTTTCTTTCTTTTTTTTTTTTTTTTTTCAAACAAGCTTGACGATTTCATGAGAAATTTAGACGCTGGTATTATATTCTAAAAACCCCAGGAAAGTCTTTTTGGAGACTAGGAATGCCTGCAGACTATACGACAGTTCGCAGGAAGTGGGGGTGGGAAAGGAGGAGGAAGTAGAAAGGAAGAGCCCAATACACATCAGAACCTTGGCCTTCAGCTACTCCATTAAGCCTTTTGTCTGCATTATTTCAATTACCTTATCCGCATCTTTGCGGTGGGATCATGCCTCTTGTCCTCTGGCTGAGAAAAGGGACTTGGAACGTGTGGAGGGACTGCGGCAAGTCACACAGCCCACAGGTGTCCGATGAGGGCTCCATGCCCCTTCTGCCCCCACCCAGAACCTGCGTGGCCTCACTCACACCTGCTTCTCAGTGGCACCTGCGTGCTGCTGACTGGGTTCTGGGACCAGACACAGGGACGCAGGGAGGAGTGGGGGCAGCTGTCCAGATTTGGTCTGCGTTCTGTGACTGTCCTTGCAGAGGCATTCTGGGACTGGGTGCTGCTTGACTGACCAAGAGGAAGCAAAGAGTCACGTGGGTTGGCATGTGCCCCCTGTGAGCCTGGCAGGTAGAGCAAGGTGCCAAAGTGATGCTGGCTTTCTGACCACACTGTAGGTCTGTGGCGCTGTGCGGTATGGCTTTGATCCTGGGTGTGTGGTTAATGGGGGGGCCAACTTTCTGAACTGTGTCCTTGTCGTCTGCTGTGGGCGCCCTGCAGTGCGAGGGCAGGTCAAGTTGCCATGTGGTAACAGTCTGAGACAGTGGCCGCACCGTGAATGCTGCATTTTGGTCCCCAGATCTGGAGAGGGAGGCCTCAGTCGGGAGGTGCTGGGGCCACTGGTAGCCAGTGACTGTGCCAGGCTGCCCATCCCCAGCTTAGTCAGTCTTCCCTCCCCTTTCTGTGGGAGACCCCAGCTGTGGTGTGGTCTGTGTTTCACATGCTTCTCTTTTTGGACTTTGGTTTCTCTCTGGTTCCTGACCCTCTGGCCGCTTCATTTCTAATAAGAAGTATCACTTGCTGTCTCTCCAAGACGTTGCTGACTTTTGATCATTCAGTGCGACCAGTAGTTTTATGCTTCCTCTTTGTGGTCAGCTCGGGTAATTAATGTTACCTCTGGTTCACTTGGATAATGACTCTAAGCTACTCCGTCAGCTGCTGCTCTAGGTGCATTGTCTAATCTTGAGGACAGCCCAAGTGAGAAGTTCCAATGATTATTTGCATTTTAAGTCCTTTGCTCAAGATCAAGCTTGTGGGTGAGTGGGGGAACCACGACTGGAACTCAGAGAGCTCTTTGACATGGAAGGATCCCTCAAGAGACAGGCGGGAGATCTCAGAACTGCTCAGGACATGTCAGGTGGTGGGATAGAGCTGGGGACTCCCGGGACGCAAGGTCACGCAGTTGGCTCTGGGCTGAGGCTCACTGTGCCTCCACTAGAAATAAAGCAGTAGGAAGGGTAGAGTAGAGAAAGGCTTCTGGAAAGATAGCCACTGCACGGGGGCTATGAAAGGGAATTGCAGGTCTCCTAAACATGCCGAATGAATGCCAAGTAGGGTCTGTATAGGAAGGGTTAAGACACTGCATGATAGAGTTTTGAAAAAGGGAAGGATTAGTGGGGACATAATTTTATTCCAATCTGCAATTCCTGTAACAGCCGACGTGTGGGGTGGTTAATCTGGGAGGACTGGGTTCTTGGCAACAGAGAGCATGGTCTTGCTGTCGCCAGAGCTAGGACAGGGTGAACTGAATTGGTTTTTGTAAAGTTTTTCCAGCGAGATAAACACAATACCAGGTAAAGTGGGTGCAAGGCAAGATTTATTAAAAACACTCTCCGGCGAAGTTTCAGGGCTCAGGAGAAGGGGAGCCAGGAAAGTTGCGCCAGGAGGAGGTGGGCACCCTTGGGCAAGGTTCCACAACTCTGGAAAGCAGAGTAGTGGAAGTCGCGCCCAAGGCAGGGAGGAGGGGGCTTTTAATGGTCTCGAGGGGAGCTCAGGGGTCTTCTGGCAAGTTTCCCTTATTCGGATATCTTGCCTGCTCCTCGGGGTCCCATTGGTCCACTGGAGCCTGGGGCGGGGGTCTCAGATTCCTGCTTGGGCCTTTGTTCTCCTGTCCGAGCTCAGGTCTTGTGGCGGGAACTTTCGCCATCCTAAGTAGCCCTTTCTGCCACCCCAAGTTTTGTTGCAGCCAGCCCTGGTGCGGCCCAGCAAACTTGGTCTTAACTATCTTTTAAAATTATGCGACACTGGGTACATACGAAAGAATGCATGTTCTGTGTAAATAAAGGGTATGTGGCTTAGACAGAAAGTGTAGCTCCCTGGAGTTTCTTCCTGGTCCTATCCCAGGGCTCACCTCCCTCTCCTGGAAACTGTTGCGGTCCAATCCCGAGTTTCTCTTTCTCTTGCATTCTGTTATTTTTCCTCACAAGAATCAGAAGCTATTCCTAAATAATACATTTCTAGATTTGCTTGCTTTTGAGTTTTCTAGAGGTGGCATCACGTACTGTCCCATATGTTCTTCGGGGATTGGACGGATACTCTTCCGTGTGAACATACCCATGATCATTTTCCTGGTTCTGGACTTTGGATCCAGGAGGGTGTCTTTGAGGGACCCAGAAAGGAGGTCAGGAAGAGTCCAAAGGTAGGCAGGGACCAAACCATTAGGCATTGCAGACCAGCCTAAGGAATGTAGATTTTATTCTAAATATAGTGAGAGTCCATCAAGGTGTTCTAAGTAGGGACCTGAATATGACAGAACTGATAAGGAATAACATCGTATTTCTATTTTGGAATATGCCACTTCTCTGAGGAAACAACCACGACAACAGCACTCTGGTGTAGTGTGGTAAGCAGACACCTGAGTGGGTCAACCAGACTGTAGTTCAATTTACTCGGCTCTGCCAAGACCCAGACTCTAGTTCTTCTGGACTAACCACCGTTAGTCCTTCCTTACGGAGTGGGCTGTCCCGGGGTTGCAGATCTGAATGGAGATAAAGGCACCGCTGTGTGTAAAGGAGGCCGTGACAGCAGGATCAAATGAAGTCTCCTAGGGTAGGAACATCCTACAGTCTGTGGATCAACCAGTTCAGGGGCCATGGGTGACCTTTCGATAGCAGTTTCAGGAAAGATGAGGGGAGAAGCTGGCCAGTACCTAGTAAAGGAAAGTGTATTTAAATGTTAATATGACCTATTCAGGTTAGGAGAAAGAATTTCCGGGTAGTAAAGATAAGGAATATACATCGAAATGAGCTTTGGGGGACTCTTCTAAGGTCACCTTGGGGGGAAAAAAGTGAAATGTTACAGTTAAAATTAAGGCTAAGGGAGAAATACAGGGACAGACTAGGGGAATTTTCATTCCTTTCCCAGTTTGACACCATGTATGTCTCCTCCTTTGCTGCATTTTAGAGACTAAAATACCAGGGACGTGCGTGGGACAAGGGTAGGAGAGCAGGAGGGCTTTTCTCTGTAAGTGAGGGTAGCTGCTAGTAATTCGATTTTTCCATGACCTCTTTGTGCTCATCTGATGACTGAAGACCCAGCTTCCTATTCCTTATCACTTTTCTGGGTAAGTTGGTCGTCAGAAGTCGGAAACCCCATTTAGTTACGGGAAAGAGGCTCCTTACACTGGAAGGTCTTGGAGTGAGTTGATCAGAATTTATGACTCATCCTTTCCACATCATTTACTGCTTTAGGAAGCTGCCTGTGTCCCCAGCCCCTTCTGCAGGGACCTGTGCTGCTGTTGACCTGTAACCTTTGAATGGGGTGTGCTCGGATTGAGGGGACAGAACGTCAGGGTCGCTGGAGTAGAAGGGGCTGGTGTGGTGCATGGGGGGCACTCTGCCTCCCCTGGAAGACCTTATTTTTCAGGCCCCTGGGGAGGCTGTAGGAGGTTGGGTGCAGAACAGGGGAGGAGGCCAGAGTAGGAAGGAGACTGAAAAATGAATTCTCTCACTGCAGTCCCAGGAGGACGTGGGTCACCCGCCCTTTCTCCCAGTTCCCGGATGGGAAGATGCTGACTCAGCTTTATCTGCTCACGATGAAACAAGTTTTCTCAAATTATGGAATATGCTTTACAAGAAAAGAACTACCTTTCAGGAACCATTAATTTAATTCAGAGTGTATTTTTCAGAGGCTTACATAATTTATTTTCTGTTAAATAATAGGCATAATAGCACGACTTCTAAGTTCTTGGCAGAATAGATAGTCTTTGACCAAGATAATAGTTACATGGTCTGCTTTTACTTAAAAATTAGATCGTGATTAACTATAGCTATTACTGAAGTGCCATGTGGGGTGTGTTGGTTGTCTGTAAAAGATCTGGGATGTTCACGGTCTCTTATTTGTAAATGAATGTTGATCACAGGGTAGTGCTTCTAGGATGATAAATTTCTGGGTTTTTGTTTATATATTTTTTTATTAAAAGTTTGTGAAACTTTCTCATTGAAAGCCAATTTCTTCATTTGGGTTGAAGGATCTCTGTCTCATCTGAAGGTGTCTTTATATTAAAAAAAAAGTCCCAAGCATCACTGTTTTATGGATATAGTTAGTGTAACATTTTTGGACTTTGGCATGTTTTGTCCAGTTTACTTGAGTTAGGTTTGTGCTCTGTTACGGACTGAAGTGCGGAAACTTTGCTCCTAAGCTGATGGTGTTAAGAGGTCGGGGTCTCTGGGAGGTGATTAGGTCCCGAGGGTGGGGCCCTCCTGAATAGGATTCGTGCCCTTACAGATGAGCTCCTGATTGCTCCCTGTGCTCCCTGTTGCCATTCACGGACAGTGAGGTCAGCGATCTGCAGCCTGGAAGAGGGCTTTCACCAGTCCCCGACTATGCGGTCCCTGGCACCTCTGGCCTCTTCTAGACCTGTGAAAAGTCTGTTGTCTGCAAGCCACCCTTGTGTGGTACGTTGGTATAGCAGCCCAAACAAACTAAGCAATGCCCCCTGTATTGAAAGCAAAGCTCATCATTTTTGCTCAGAACTGGGGAACCCACAGATGGCCGAATACCAGCCCCTTCACCTATGCTCTATAGGTTGGGACCCCTTGGGTTTGAGTCTCTCCCTGTCTTTGTGCTGTCGGTCTCATACCTAAGAGAAAACCTCTGAGCACTCAGTTGCTGTGTACAGCAGGGATAGGACTAAGGAGAGGACCAGTCCCTTGCTCCATAGCCTCATGGTCCATTTGGGAAGGTCAGGGAAGCACGTGACTGGGCATGCTCAGGAGAAGGGGAGTGGAGGTTCCTGGGCAGTAGTCAGGATTCATCTCTCTGGGACCATTAGGCTTGTGTGGTTAACACGTGACACCAAGGCCACCAAAAGTCCTGAAGTACAAACGTTTGCCTCTCTTTTTGGTGGCTCTGTGCACCACAGTCAGAACACAACACAGTGTCCAGACCTTCTGGTGACAATTCCCAGTGTACCTGAACTTGTACAGCTTGGAAACCATAGAGCTCATTCCCTTAGGAGCCTAGTGAAAGGGTTGTGTTGCCAGCCTCGTACTGGCACCATCTATCTCTGGGTCGTAGGCCCTTGATTTCTTGGGTTTCAGGGGTCTGAGGGCTGCCGCTCCAGGACCTCCTGGAGGTCTGCAACCTGAGAGCTGCCCAACGCCTCCCTCTCCTCCCCCATGAAATCTCAAGACCTCTTTAGGTAAATGATGCATCTTGATTCAAGAGAGATGAGATCTTGTGCTGTGGGGCTTTCTAGATGTGAACTAGGAAGACACTTTCCTCTCCTCTTTCCCGATTTGCAATTTCCAGACATAATTACTGCCTGTGGCAAAGTCTCCCTATTAGTACAGATAGTACATTTGGAGCTATTTTAATGCAAGCATTATGGCTATGTTTGCCTCTTTTGTAATACACAGTTGCATATGCAAGAACAAATACATGGTCCTATGAGATGCTTAGTCTAGGGAGATGCCTGGTTTCCACCACAGGCTGTTGTGGTGGCATCTGGTTTCAGCTCAGCTGGACCAAACTGAACATGTGAATCTGAGTATTGAAGTTGCTTCAGTATTTTTTTTTTCTTTTTGACTAAGGTGTCCGTGATCCTGAATTTTTGGTTTGATACTTTGATTTACGTTGGTCTTTTTCTCCGCTTTGGTGACCAGGATTGGAAGGTAGATTCCGGAGGATGATTCTGGGCATTCCTTCTAATGGAACAACACAAACAGAACAAAATCTAGTTGTGTAATAAGCCATATCCCTGTGCCTGAAGGTACAGGCTGTCCTTTCCCATATGTTCCCCGAAATCCCATTGTCTTGATTTACTGTGGAAAGTAGAGAAGGCCTTTGAAAAAGATAATTATTTGCTTTTCCCTGTGGTGGTGTCGCTGAAGCCTGCAGTGTGGTCTGACAGATTAATGTCAAATGGCTGCAGAGGAATCAGCTGCATCGCGTGTCCTCCAGGGAGCCTTGCTCTGAGGGCTGCACCTCATTCCACTGCAGCATGTTGAGGACGAGCTCTGGGGTCCGCTCCGCTGGCGATGGCGACCCAAGGAACAAGACCAGCTTCCTGCCATGTGCAGAAGCCAGAGGCAGAGCTCACTGCAGCCTTGCTGAATGAAGCCTGACTCTTGGCTAAGTTCACAAAGTACATCCATGGGACCCTTCGCAGCCCCAACCCCTGAATTCACGTTTGCGTTCCACTAGAAATGTAGCGGTAAGTATGGTGTCTAGACGAATGGTGAAATTGCTCTCTTGGCCAAGGCAAGGTGGCAGAATGGCGCAGTCTTCTGGGGACCCACAGATGGGATTATTTTAAGAACTGGACTTCAGCCCCAAGCTCCCTCTGTCAGGGCAGGGATTTCTTTTCCTTGATTTTTGAGTTGCAGTTTGCATCTTGGTGGGTATGTCCATGAAAAATCTTTAAGCCCCTTGCTGTACATCATGTTATGCATATTGCTAAACCATCCCCTTGTTTTGTAGTTGGATTTAACTTGTTCTCTTTGCCCAGATCACTAAAGCCGTGTGACCCAGCCAGCAGCCCTAGCTGCATCTCTCAGTCCCCAGGCCTTGTTTGAGATGAGAAAACTGAAATCGATCTGGTCTCATGGACTCTGTTCTCCATGAAGGAACGTGGTAATATATGCCTTGCTGTGGTTTTGCTGTGCACGGGCGGTGGATGAGCATACTTCAGCTGTCGATATACTGGCCCTAGGGGGTTTCCTGGCATTTATTTATAAAATTAGGTCAAAAAGAAAGGAGCAGAGTAAGGGACTCATGTGCAGTTAGCTATTGGAGGCTCTATGATAAAAAGGGAAATTGACGTGAGTACTTCTATTCGATTTTCCCAAGCCCAGAATTGTTTGTTGACTATTGACCTCTGTTTAATTAGTGAAAGATGGCATCAGTGGTGGGTTTCATTCTCTGGCCCCGTAAGTGTTTAATCGGGAAGGTCGGATCTGGCATCCTGCATCACCACCCTCATCAGGAGGAGCTGGGAGTCCTGCAGCTCTTACCGGAGTGTGACCTCTCTAAGCCTCAATATTTGTATAAATTGGGGATGATAATTCTGATCTCACTATTGGGATTGTAAACTGAGAAAAGACATGTAAAGCCCTTAGTATTGTGTCTCGCACGTACATTCACTACATGTTAGCATCATTATGTGACTTAGAATGGATTCTTCGCTGTGACTGTCTAGAGTCTAATGTTGCAATATTGTTTTGTAGTCTCAGTATTAACGTCCCTAAATTATTTTAACAGGCTTTTTGTTTTGTGTCTTTTTTAAATTACAGTAATAAACACAGAACATTAAAATTTCCATCTTCAGAGTGTACGGTTCATTAATATATTCCCGTCGATGTGCAGAGAAGTCTCCAGAACATCATCTTACAAAACTGAAATTCAATACCTATTAAGCTCTAATTCCTTTTTTCCTCCTCTTCCCCCAGCCCTTGGCAACCACATTTATACTTCCTGTTGCTATGACTTTAATGGCCGTAGAAACCGCGGGAGTGGAGTAATGTAGTATTCACCCTTTTGTGACTGGCTTATTTTGCTTAGGATAATGTCCTCTGGGTTTATATATGTTGTAGAATGTGACAGGATTTTCTTTATTTAAGGCTGCATAATATTCCATTGTATGTAGAAACCACAGTTTCTTTATCTGTTTCTCTGTTGATGGATATTTGGGCTGCTTCCATGCCTGTATAATGAATAATGCTGCAGTGGATATCTGTACAAATAACTCTTCAAAATCATGCTTTGATTTTTTTGGGGGTGGTGGTTGTGAATACCTATGCATGGAATTGCTGGATTGTATGGTAATTCTCTTTTTACATCTTTGGAGGCCCCTCCATGCTGTTTTTCCCATAATGGCTGCACCATTTTCCCACCAGTGCTGCCCAGGGTTCCACTTACTCTGCCTTCTTACCAACATTTGTTCTTTTCTCTTCTGGGAAGTGGTGTTTTTCTTTGTGGTTTTCATTGGTATTTCTCTTATGGCTAGTGGTATTTAAGCATCTTTTCATTTGCTTGTTGGACCATTTCTATATCTTTGTGGAGAACTGCCTGTTCAAGTCTTTAGCCCATTTTTAAATTGGACGATTATTTTTTTCATGTTGAAATGTGGAGGTTACTTATATATTCTAGATATTAAAAGATAGAGGATTTCCAAATACTTTACCCATTACATAGGTTGACTTTTCATCTGTTGAATGTTTCCTTCATGGAGTTTCAAGTTTGAAGTAGTCCCTTTTATCTTTTTTTTTCTTCTTTTGTTGCCTGTGCTTTGATGTCCTAGCCAAGAAATCATGGCTGAATCCAATGTCCTGAAGTTTTTTGTTTTTTTTTTTTTAAGCTTTGCTCCTATTTTCTTCTAGGAGATTTTTTAGTTTTAGGTCTTAAGTTTAGGTCTTTCATCCATTTTCAGTTAATTTTGTATTTGGTGTAGGGTGAGGGTCCAGCTTTATTCTTCTGCATGGGGGTATCTCCAGTTTCCCCAACATCATTTGTTGTCCTTTTCCCATAGTGTGGTCTTGGCACCCTTGTTGATAACCTTTGTGCATACAGCTGAATGATTTTCTTCTGGACTCCATTCTGTTTCGCTGATCTACATATCCATCTCGATACCGCTACCGCACCATCTTGATTACCGTTGCACTGTGGTATGTCTTGAAATCAGGAAGTGTGAGGCCTACGATTTCAGTCTTCCTTTTTGCAAGCTTGTCCTGAAACGATGTCAAGTAAGTTCTGTGACATTCTGTGAATTTTAGGATTTTTTTTTCTACTTTTGCAAAGAATATTATTGGAATATTGATACAGATTGTGTTGAATCTTGGCCCCCTTAGATTTTATCAGACAAAACTTTCTTCAGACTTGCAAGAAAAGGGAGCTGTCAGCTACAGAACGTTTCTGTCACTCTAAGGTGGTCTGTGTATGTGTCTGAGGCCAGAGACAGAAAAGAACAGCATCCCCAAACCGTGAAGGCCAATCTATAGACAAATATTCTCTCCTTCTAAATGGTGAAGAGATGGTTTTAGTAATTTTTGGAATTAATGGCAAGAGCAGTGAGCATTTATTATTCTTGCTGACAAATGTTTTATGTTGAAAGACTCTGAATTGTTTTTATTTTTTTTAAAGATTTATTTTAGAGCATGCACGGATATGAGCATGTGTGTGCCTATGGGGAGGGGCAGAAGGTGAGGGAGAGAGAATCTTTTTTTAAAGATTTTATTTATTTGTCAGGGGGGAGAGAGAGAGAGAGGGAGAGAGGGAGCACAGGCAGGGGAAGCAGGAGGCAGAGGGAGAAGCTGAGCAAGGAGCCCAACAGGGACTCAGTCCTGAGACCCTGGGATCATGACCTGATAGGTAGTTAACCGACTGAGCCACCCAGGTGTCCTAAGATAGAGAATTTGAGCATACTCCGTGTGAGCTCAGAGCTGGACACTGGACTCAATCTCCTTTGATGAAATCAAAAGTTGATGCTTAACCAACTGAGCCACCCAGGTGTCTGTCAATTAACTGTTGAAAATAACAAATGACTCCTGGAAGTGCTTTACAGAGGAAGATACAGGTGATAGATTTCTTTTGTTGCTGTCATTGTCACTGTCACTTGCTGGGTAATATTTTCCACATGTTTGGGTCATATCCTTTAAGGGAGTAGAGGTGGCATTTAAGTATTTGAGTCCTACCTCTTTGAACATGTTGTTAATTCCTTCCACAGCCCCATCCCAACACCTATGGAGCGATGGACAAAGCAGGAGTTTCTAGAAAATACTCAGTGTGAGGAGGGAGATAATGCTCGGAGGTGTCAGGTCACATGTCCGAGACCTGATGGGCCCTAGGGGTAGAGGGAGACTTGACTCCGTGCTCTCTGACACCATGGCTGTTCTGCTCCTAACAAATCATTCCAGATAGCATTTGGCCAGTTTAGTAGTAATCTGAAATTTGGTGACCTCGATTACCTAACAGAGACCCTGCATTCAGCTGCTAGGCCAGTTAATTAGCCTTTGGACAGTGCCTTTACATGGGGGTCCAAAGATCATGGGTGATATTATTCATTTTAAAATTTAAGGAAGGGAAGGAGCCATGTATCTTCAGCTTACAACTTTGTAAGCAGTGACATGTAACTGTTAAATATCACCTCTAAAAGCCAATTTTCTTGATTTTTATTTTACTCCTCTTAAATGTGCTTCTTCAGGTTGAAAATAACTGAGTAGTCATTGGTCATGCATTTTCCATAATAGAGCTCTAGAAATTATATGTCATTAACTTAGTCGATATTACTTAGAAGCCAAACATGATGACACACATAAAGCAGCCATACCGTTGAGTGCCCTCTCAAATTCAAACACTGTAGGTCCCATGACACCTGTTTGGAGTTTCTCTGAAAATTACTTTTTTCTGCCTTTGAAAAATAGCTTGAATTTTTTTTAGAGGCTTCTAACTGGTTAACATCATCACTGTGACAAAGTAAAATGATTAATCCAGGGGGAATTCATTGCCCTCTACAGACAGGATCCTTACTACCCCCTCCCTCCCTCCCCCTGCTGTGCGCCCCTCCCCCCAAGCCAACACTGGACACTCCATATTGCTTTTTAGGGAAGGTGCTATTGTCAGTTACAGATTAATTTGGATCTCATTTTCATGTAACTCCCATTTCTTATTTTTAATAAACTCTGAGGACTTTGTGGAAATAAGATGCACATTTTCTACTAATGTCAAAGTTTAGAAGTCCTTACAAAGAGACTTAGGATAAAACGTTCTACAACCAAATTGTAGGTGTCAGGGCTTTGACCAAATTCAAGAATATATTTGTTGTTTTTCCTCACTGCATTTCTAGTTGTTTAATAAAAAAAAAACTTAAAGGAAGGGGAGATTGTCTTTCTCTTGAGTCAAACATCACCTCCTCACTGCCATGCCATCTTTACCTTCTCTTTTTTCCCCTCCAGACTTTGAGGAAGCAGGCTCCTTTTGATGCCTTTGAGCACTTGCCGTTGATAGGAGGGAGCACTTGAAAAGAAATTCTGCTTGGAAATGTCTTTCTTCTGCATTCTCAAGCATTTCCTTTGCATAAATGCATTTAATTTCTTCTTCTCTTGACCTTGATGTGGTTTGCTGGCAGCATACAGATATGATTTTATAGTTCCTTGGCATTCACTGATTTTCTTTTCTTCTCCTAGACACACTGGCAGGGCGGAGAGACCTGCAATAGAGATCCAGAGAAGAACAGAGATCTTAGGGCTATCATCATAGTTGTGTCAGGGACAAAGTTAAGATCATTAATGAATTATTCTGAAGCCCTTTGTTGAACTCCAGTGTGTCTGTACCTGAATGAGACATACCTTCAAGTGCTAATTGCCCAGTCCCTGAGATTGTTATGCAAGAGAGGTACCTCTGGAAGCGTTGGGTGCTGATGGCAAGTCTGAAGGAAGAAGGGGTCCCTGTAGGGCCCATGGCATTAGGCAGACAGGTGCTTAGGTCAGAGAGTCAAGGAAATCCATAGTGATCACTGATGCAGATCCTCTCACCCCCACGTTGCACTCATCTTCTGGACTGATTTCGGGAGTGAGCAGGGCCCACAGAAATGAGCTATTGCTGGAGAGAAGGATGACAAAGCATCTTTGCTTCTCATTTCTGAAAGACAGGTGTTGGGAGCTGTTTCAGCTGCTAGTTGGCAAACATCGTGGTTGTCCCCAGGGGGAAGCTTTCCTTGATGAAAGGCAGCGGACGACCAGTCGGAGGGGCACTGGGCCAGAATCTTGCTCTCTCTGAGAATCCTCTGAACACAATTTCTTCATGGGGGAAACAGGGATTCTTTTCTGCAAGCAAATGGAATGAGATGACGTTTGCACAAGGGCCTTGCATGTGCCTGGCCCCTTTCAGGTGATCGGGAAACGTTCACTGTTTCTGATCTGTGAATACATACTGTGATATTTACCCAAACTCTTTGAAATCTTAAGCTGTTATTCAAGCTGTTAGCTTCATGCATGTAGGAATATTTTCTGGTTATTTTTCCAATATGTTTGCTCTAAGTGTAAAATTTGAATATGCTCACTGTATAGATTTTGGAAACCACAGAAAAAATTTATTAAAATCTTCAATTATTAAAGTTAATTTGAAATAAAAATGAAATCACCCATCATTCTGGCACTTAGAAGAACCAGGACTAGAATTTTCACCTCCTTTATTGTTTCTCTTCCATGTTTTCCATTTTGTAGTTGGCGTGTGCTCTGTTCCGTCTTTCATGCACACGTATCCATGTAATGAGGCGGTGCTGAATAGTGACTAAAAATACCAGACTTGGCACCAAACAGGACCCACATTCTGGTCCATGTCTGCTATGAGTGATTGCATAATCTCGGGTTAGCTGTTTGTCCTCACCTGTAAGAGACCCAATATTCGTTGTGTAGATAGCAGGAATAAATGAGCTCAGGTATGTGAAGGGCGTAGCATGATACCCAGGAAACAGTAAGCCATCAGTTAATATTAACTGTGCTGCTTTTTATTGAATAGTGAATATTCACGAGGAAATAGGGCAATTCTTTGGGAGAAGTCCTTTGTAATTTTATTCTTCCAATACCTCACCATCGAATAGTACACTTTGTCTGCCAGGTCGTTGAAATCCTTGGGTACTGAAAGGAATCTTTCTTTTCCGGTTTCAAGACTCACCTTTCAAGGGCATCCTGGAAGTGCTTTCTTTTTTCATAATGCAAAAGACAAGCTAAGAAATCATTAATTACAAGTGTCAAATAAATGGCAGCTTAAGGAACAACTGAATATACTATGTTTTAAGGATACTTATGGAAATGGACTTTTGGTAGGCTTTTAATGTTCTAAAAATGAATGATTTTTAGGGGCATTTTAACCATATTAAATAAATACATTGAAATAAGGAAAATTAAAAAATGTTACTTGAGTTGGGTAACTTGGGTAGAATAATTACACATGGAAACATACTTGCCTGGCTTTATAATACTTATGATATTGCCTCTTACGTATTTGTGATATACTTTGTGAAGACTTTTAAAATGTTTTCTTATGTATCATCGTGTTAGATTTTCTGCAAAGTTCTAATAGCTAGGTAGATTAGAACTAAAGCCTTCTCTCTAATTCAGCCATCCTTTGATGAAACCATTATATATTGGTTATGGAGGGTAGGATATCTGTGAACGCCTTCTAGGATTTTTCTGCATGGAGAAAAATCTTTGGGCTTTAAAAACAAATGAATATTTTTGATACTGTATTAATGAGTTAATAAAAATAAACTTTCCAAGTTAAATTTACAAAAATTTGAAATGCAGTTAAGATTAATTCTAGACTTTGAAATGAACTCATGCATTCTGTTTTACAAATTATTCATTGTTTATTATTGGTATTTTAAAAGATTTTACCCATAGCTGGCTTAGGCTCTGTCTTTAGGAACACAGACTAGAACTGGATCAATAGTATAAAACACTTCCTTAAATACAAGTTGTAATTTGTTTAAAAAACAAAACAAAAGAAAACAAAAACCTCTACTGTGGTATAATTTATGTACAATTAAATACATCCGTTTTTAGGTGTTTATTTCCATAAGTTTTGGCAAACATACACCAGCATAACTACCTCCACAGTCAGTTAATAGAACATTGACAGAGAGTTTTCTTGTGTCTCTTTAAAACTTGTAAAATCTTTTGAGTAATATTTTTGCAAATAGTAGAGAGGGGAAATCATAATTGTTTATATCAAAGTTTCTCAGCTTTTGACATTTTGGACCAGATAATTCCTTCCCGTGGAGGGTCTGTCCTTTGCCTTGTAGGATTCTTGGCCGAGTCCCTGACCTCTATGTACTAGATGTCACTATCTCCTCCATCTCCACAGTGGTTGCCACATCTCAGATAGCCCCAAAAGTTGGAGATGGGGCAAAACCACTCTGATTGAGGGCCAAAGGGGTAGAAAAGCAAGGAATATAGAGTGAGCCTTCTGCGGAAATTAAAAAGTTTGTAGGGCTGACCCATCTTTGTATGTAGTATTAATAAGTTAAAGATATTAGTAATTTTTAAAACCTTTTCCATGTGGAGGGTACTAAAATGGTACTTTAAAGAAAAGATTTCTGGTGGTAGCCAAGACTTTAATGAGAGTGTGTGCCATCTCTGTTTATTGTGTGATAGTTTACAAAAACTATATAGGTCCATTAACTAGAATAGCAACAATAACAACACCCCATGTACTATTATTATCCTGGGTTAACAGATGAGAAAGCTGAGCCATGGGGAGTTCAAGAGACATGACCAAGGACACCACCTAGCTGGTAGGTGGTAGAGCTTCAGAGTTTGTGTTCTTAACTGTTCTTCTATATTATCTTTCTAGTGGAAAGGGGATAGTGATATTTTATAGAATCATAGTTTTAGGATGATGAGAGACAATTTAATAGATATTTTAGTCCATATTCCCATAGTTTGAAACTGTGGTTCAAACATCTGAACTTGAGTGGTGTCCCTATAATTTCATTCTACCTCTTCCTGGGAGAAGATCCTTTTAAAAAAAGAGAAGTTCCTTTAGCAATGAGTGAAAGGAGGAAGGATTATTTTTTTCTAATTAGTTTTTTACTAAATAGTTTACTTTTAACTAATATACTATTTTAAAAAATTATAGAAATGAATGGGGGTTCTTAATATATAACATGTATTTCTTAAAAATTGCTTGTGGGGGCACCTGGGTGGCTCAGTGGGTTGAGCCTCTGCCTTTGGCTCAGGTCATGATCTCAGGGTCTTGAGCCCCACAAGGGCTTTCTGCTCAGCAGGGAGCCTGCCTCCCTCTCCCTCTCTCTCTGCCTGCCTCTCTGCCTACTTGTGATCTCTGTCAAGTAAATAAATAAAATCCAAAAAAAAAAAAAAAAACATGTTGCTTGTGGTCCCTAAGACTGAATTTATTTAATAAAGCTCATTCATGCAAGAAATACTTGAATTGTCACAATCTCTGCAAAAAGGTTAGAAAATATTCTAGATTAGACTACATATGATGTGACAAAGCTTAAACTAGGGCAGTGACAAATACTGTGAGTTGGAAGACAAATCTCAGAGTGGGGGGGAAAAGGGAAAAGGAAACTCATGAACCACTCATTGAAATTCAGTGAGGGATAATTAAACATCCTTTCCACCTGATTCTCCTCTCATGGAGATGTTTACACAAGTTTGAATCTGATTCTAATTTGGAGGGTGAAAGGTAGATCGCTGGCCTTTGGTCTAATCTGGATTTTCTTGGTGAAGTCTTTCCTGGTTACTATAGTCCCCACTTAATGTCTTCTACCTTCAGATTTCTTTTTCCTTTTTTTTGCTCTTAAATAATGAAGTATTTTAGTCCTACAAAGAAGTATGAAGACTATTTTAACAAACACCCATGTCCCACTACTCAGATGAAGGAAAAGATACTAGTGAAATTTCCTGTGTCCTCTACCCAGTTACCATTCCCTCCCTGACTTCCCAGAGGAACTGATTTCCTAAATTTGGTGTTTATCATTGATGTGTATGTTTTCCTTATGCATCCATGCATAAGCAATAGATAGTGTGTTTTGAAACATAATAAAATATTTTTTTGTATTCTTTTGTAACTTGCTTTATTTCTTCAATGTTTTGAGATTTTTTTTTTCCAGATTGATCTAGGTCCTCCAGGTCACTGATTTGCCGTTGTAAACTGCTGTTGCATTGTTAACATACTGCATATACCATAATTTATTCATCTCTTCTCCTGTCTTTGGATATTTAAATTGTTTTCACGAGTCTTTGTGTTTTTTTGTTTTTTATTTTTTTCCTTCTTTGAGACACTGCTCCAGTGAACATTCTTTACTTGAACATTGTGTCTCTGAGACACTGCTCCAGTGAACATTGTTTACTTGGACAGATGTACAGAGATTCTCTCGGGCATAAGCCCAGGGCCAGAATTGCCAAATCTGAGGGCCTTGGGCATTTTTGGCTTTTCTAGCTATTGACAAATTGTTATCCTGAAAAGTTGTGCCAATTACTCTTCCATCTATGGTGAAGAAAAAAGAGTTCCTGACTCTTCCTATTTTTGCCCAAAATTGGTATTATCAGACTTTCAATTATTTTGCCAATCTGAGAGATTATGATAGTTATCTTGAAGTTGTAAATTTACATTCCTCCCTCTTAGTGAGTTTGAAACATCTTTCTGTATAGTTAATCTACATTTGGGTTCCTTCTGTGAATTTCCTATTTCTAGTCTTTGTCCATTTATCATTGGGTTGTTTTCCTTGGTTTATTCTATGCTGTGGATATAAATATTTTTTCTTCCATATTGTGACTTTTTTCTCAGTTGTTGGTTTATCTTTTTAACATGACATCTTTTGATACACAGAATTACAATTTTAACGAAGTCAGAATTCTCAGCCTTTTTATGGTTTTGTGTTCTTTTATCTGAGAACACTCTTTTATGCTTGAAGTCCCGAAAAATTTTTTTGCAAGTTTCTAGATGTTGCTTTTCACAATTACTCATTGAATTCATCTGGACTTTCTCTTGGAAGTTTATTTTTTCGATATTAATGATATATCACTGTTGATCTTTATCCCAATTATTTATACTTTAGCTTGGACATTTTTCAAGTTTGTGTACCTACAGGTCTCATTTGGTTCTTCCACGTCTTTTCCAGTTCTGTGCCATTATTACATTGTGGCTTTATAATAAGTCTTGATAATAAACCCTCTGTTATTTTTAACATGTTCTTAAGTATTCTGGGCACTTTGCATTTTGATGTAGATATAAGAATTCGCTTGTCAAGGTTTATGAAATACGCTGAAGGTGTTTTAATTAGAATTACATTGAATTGATGGGTCAGCTTGGGAACAGTTATATCTTTAAAATCCTGGCTTTTTTTTTTTTAAAGATTTTATTTATTTACTTGACAGACAGAGATCACAAGTAGGCAGAGAGGCAGGCAGAGAGAGAGGAAGGGAAGCAGGCTCCCTGCTGAGCAGAGAACCCGATGCGGGGCTCGATCTCAGGACCCTGAGATCATGACCTGAGCCGAAGGCAGAGGCCTTAACCCTCTGAGCCACCCAGGTGCCCCAAAATCCTGGCTTTTTAATGAAAATCCTCTTTCCATTTAATTTGGTTCCCTTTAATGTGTATCTATCAGGTTGTATAATCCTCTTCAAAAGGTCTCCTCTATCTTTTGTTGCATTTATTTTTAGATACTTCTTGTATTTTTCTCGCTGTTGTAATTTTTAAAAAGATTCCATTTACATATTCTGTTGGTTCCTGGTGTGTATGAAGTAAATGGGTTTTGTTTTTGTTTTTGTTTTTGGTAAACTGATGTGATAATAGCTACTTTGCTGAACTCTTATTCAAATAATTTGAAGATTCTATAGCCAATTAAACTGAACAATGTCATTTGTATCCTCATGTATATATTTTTTTCTTATCTCATTGGACACCTTAGATTTTTAGCAGAGAGTTCAGTAGAAGTGGTATAAAGTGGGCATTAACTATGGTGTTTGCTATAGAGTTTTGATAACATTTTCTCAAGCTGAGAAAGTTCCCGTTCATCCCAGTTTCACCAAAAGCTAAACTGGTGCTGAATTTTTTTTTTTTTTAACTGCTTTTCTACTTTTATTGATTGGCCAGACTTTTCTGTCTGTTAATCTCTTAACTATATATTTCCTAACTATATAATCCTCTAATAACACTGAGGCAAAAACTTCTGGATGAAAAGGACAAACATAATAAACCAAGCAAGTTTCTGAAAGATGTGTTTATGTAGGTGTGGACACGTCACGGAACTGATGTCGATAGCAGGCAGGGTCATCTTGTGGAAATGGGGGGAGTAGGGTCTGAGTGTGGAGGGCTGCAAGGGGTGGTGAACTTTTGGAGTTATTTGGCAGAACGAGAAGTAAAATGAATACTAGCACATACACACAGCTAAGGTTAAAATTACATTTTTAGTAGCACTGCTTAGCAGCTTTTCAAAGTTTAATATGATAGTGCCCCGTACGTGACTGGAATCTGGGGGCAGAGTATAGGAATTCAGGTAGCTGGATTGGTCTAAAGATGTGAGTGTGCAAGGTGGTTGTAGCATAATGGCAAGGTAAATAGGGAATTAAGGAGGGAATGGTTCAAAAGAGTAGTTCATCTGATCCAACCACGGATGGATGGGATTCCTTTAAGAAGGAAGAGAAGACAGGAACAGGGTTGATCCTCCTGGACAAACTTTTGGTAATGAGGCAGTGGGAAAGATAGAAGGAGGGAGGTGGTTATCTGATAGGGAAATGAAGGTCTGTGTTTTAAAAGAGAAGTATTTGCAGGTATTGACGAAGTCTAGGGATGGCGGTACATTTCAGAGCTTGGGATACAGTGGTTTAGCACTGTGGATGAGTAAGTCATACGGGTTGTCTGTGGATGGAATGGCCCACTTGTTTCTATCTGAAATCAATGCCCTTTTATTACCATCGGTCTGTTGAGTTTCTGTTGAATCTACCCAAGTGCTGAGCTGGTTTTATCCTAACTCAAATGTGTTACCACCTGAACTAAGCTGCATTTTCCTGACATGGAAGGTGGTGTTGGACTGTTTAATCTTTGCATTTTGAAGTACTAAGATTTGTAATTGTCCTTATTAAGTATTGTTGACTTACTTTTTTGGGAGGGGTGGTCTTTTTCTTAAAATTCCTTTTGTGCTAGTTTGTATCACTTTTACATTATAAATAAGAACAAGCAACAGTTTCGAAGATTGCATTTTCTTAAATTGCCTTCCACTCTGAGAAGTGTTGACTGGTGTTCTGGAAAGGACTCGTGTCCAGAATTTATTTTGTCCACAATTTTTAGGCTATTGAAAAATTGGAAAAGGATTTGGAAGATCACAATGGAAGGAATGTTTTTTGGTTTTGTTTTTTGAAGTATATTCTCTTCATCCCCCTCCCCCCTGAGAAATGATAGTCCATGTGTGACTTAAGGAAGGTTTTTAACAAGTGATTGGATTCTAGTTTAACCAGACTGACCAGGATCTCTATATTTGCAGTAAGGATTTAATGAACTTGATTCCAGGCTAATGCCACAATAATTGTTAGATTAATCCAATTAGGATTAATTTGACGAGTGTCAACCTCATGCCAAGTAGTTTGCAAGGTCCTGCAGAGCATATGAAGTGAAAGTCTGACACAGCTTTTGTCTTCAAGGCCATTTTGCCGTCATGATAGGAAAATGGATTGAAGGGTGCCAGGTTGGCTCAGTGGTTGGGCGTCTGCCTTCAGCTCAGGTCATGATCCCAGGGTCCTGGGATGGAGCCCCGCATTGGGCTCTCTGCTCAGTGGGAAGCCTGCTTCTCTCTCTCCCACTCCCCCTGCTTGTGTTCCCTCTCTTGCTGTGTCCATCTCTATCAAATAAATAAAATAAAATAAACTTAGAAAAATGGATTGAAAATGTGGCTACCGATCAGCATAGGATTGTGCCACCAATTTTGAGAACTCTTTGACTCTGTGGATCTATGAAAAATATGTCTGATGCAGGGGGGAAAAAACGAATATAAAAATTTCCCACTAGGGGCACCTGGGTGGCTCAGTGGGTTAAGCCACTGCCTTCGGCTCGGGTCATGATCTCGGGTCCTGGGATCGAGTCCCGCGTCGGGCTCTCTGCTCAGCGGGGAGCCTGCTTCCTCCTCTCTCTCTCTGCCTGCCTCTCTGCCTACTTGTGATCTCTCTCTGTCAAGTAAATAAATAAAATCTTTTAAAAAAAATTTCCCACTAAAAATTAAATGATATATCCATATCTCCATTATATTAAATTCAAAATTATGCTAATTGGGATTTCTTTCAGAATCGTACATTAGTGAGCTTTTCGTTTATTACCATAAATATTTCTATAGCCCTTGTTCTGTGTCTGTACTAAGTGCTTTTACAACTGGTAACTCATTAAACTTGTTCTAGGAACCCTGTGAGCTAGGTCTGTTACTATCCTCTCTCTTTTAGAGATAAGGAAACCAGAGAGGTTAAGTAATTTGCCCAAAGTCACACAGCTAATACATGTATAGTAGAGCCAGGATTTGAATTCTGGTAGCTGAGCTCCATCCACTGTGCCTCTTTGTTTTTGGTGTCTTCTGTTTTATTCCTTACCACCTACTCTTGGTATTATCTTGGAGTGAATGAAGTAGATACTCCTCAGAAAAGAAAGAGGAAATTTGAAAATTTGCAGGGGTGGGGGACGTGGGGGCGTTACTTTTGCCCTTCTGGGCATCTTTTTAATAGTTGGCAGTATGTTGACCCTTGGGTTTTATAACCCCTAGCAAAAACAAAGAAAGAGACCATGGAAAGAAACCATGGAAAATAACAGTTACATAATGATAATCTCATTTGGAGTGCTTATTTCTCTGAATTTGGTTCAGAGGAACCTTGATTTCGGCCCCCGACCCCCCCATCATTGCTAAAGTTATACATTCTAAGACTGTCTCTTACATTTTTTACTCCCTGAACTGATTGATCACTTACGGTCTCCTCTAGTAAGGAATGTGGTGACGGGGCTGGAATTTCTGGTTCTGTCTCAGCAGGTCGCTTCTGTGAGAGTAATCCATGCCAACTTCCCAAATCCAGGGCTTTCCACATGGGTTTTAATGATACAGGATAACATTTGCGGGAAGAGAGTAATTTTAATGTTAAGAAACATCAGAGTATCATTTTCTTGAGTTACATTTTTTAAAAAAGTATTTCAGCCGAGAATTGAAAATGACTGGCCCAAGACGTGTTTGACCTGAGCCTGTCATTGTCTTCCTTGCTAGCGATTGAATAAAAGAAATCAACTTGACTTGATGCCTGTGGACTCCTGCACTCTATGAGTGTCATTTCGAGGTCCTGATGCTGCCCTTGCTGGCAAAACTTGGACTTGACTGCTGTCTCCTCCCCTCCCCTTTAATGGTTCTAGACAGATACTTTGTAGCATCAGATGAGAGGCAGGCACACTTGGCAGCTTAGAAAAAAATAGCTTTGTGATGGTGCTGTGCAATCTCATTTGTGTTTTTCTGGCTATTCTAGGAAAATGGCAAGCAGGCATGGGTAGGATCTTCTTGTCTTAAAAGCTTGATTGCGCTAAGTGTGAAATTAATGGTTAGTTGATAGGTGCGGTGTTTACAGTAAGTCAGGAAGGCCTCTTCCATAAACCAGCATCCGTTTCCTCCTTACCTACCCTGTACTCCCCCCCCCCCCCACCCCCATCAGCCTCTTTTATCACCGAGGTTTCAAAGAAGGTCCACTTTTGCATGTGGAATGGTCACTGGATAACCGTCCCTCAGAGCTGCTGACATCTTTCCTCTCTCGGCTGCTTGATGACTCTGCGGTTGGATGGTGGGAAGCTTTAGGACAGGCCTATGATGTCCTAATATAGTCTGGCAGGTGATGGATTGAGAGAGTATATTCAGCGTGAGTTTGATAAGCACCGTGTGGTTCTTCTCAAGGTTTTTCATCATGTCTACTGGTTTGCTGCCCTACCTGCCAGACGACGAAAGACAGGCAATCAGGATTTGGCTGGATTTTCTCAAAGAGGGCAGCTTGTAATGAATGTGAGCAGAAACTATAAAACATTGTTAATACAAAAGTTAGAGAAATAAGAGTGACATAGACAAAAGCCATAGTGTAAGTCCCAAAAGATGCTGTTGGTTATGGGGAATCTTATTTTACATGAGGAAAGCTTTTCATCTTAACATCATCAAAATCCTGGTATCCCTTATAAACTGCATTATAACATTTTCCTCAACATAGATGTGTGTGCAATGTGATGGATAGCTTTTTGTGTCTCGCATTCAGATCTCATTTCTTTGTCACTCATTTCTGCTTCCAAGCCTTTCTTCCACCTGGCTTCTATTCCGAGGACTTCTACGTCAGGAAGAGATTTGATGGTCCCTTAGCATGACTTCCATTTTCTCATAGTCAATTATTTCCTTTGCAAATGATGCATGGAGTTTCTTTTGAAAAAGAGGTTTCTTTGAAAAAGAAATTGTTGACTGAACACTGGTTCTGAACAGTATTCATTCAGAAATTTTGAAGATGGCTGTCTGCATCTTTCAAGTATTGTTTCTGCTCAGATTTTTCTCTCTGAAATGTGGAGAAGGCAGGCGAGGAGGGCTGTGTTGTAAGTGCTCAACCCTCCTTGAGAAAGTGTCTACTATAGGAACAACTTTCTAAAGTAACATAATGAAAGTTTTCTTTTTTCTTTTTTAAGATTTTACTTATTGGACAGAAAGAAAGCACAAGTAGCAGCAGAGGGAGACAGAAAAGCAGGCTCTCCACTGAGCAGGAGGCCCAAAATGGGACTCAGTCCCAGGACCATGAGCCCAAGGCAGATGCTTAACCCACTGAGCAACCAGGCGCCTGATGAACGCTTTCTAAATATTTTTTAAAATTTTTATTTATTTATTTGACAGACAGAGATCACAAATAGGCAGAGAGGCAGGCAGAGAGAGAGAGGAGGAAGCAGGCTCCCCACTGAGCAGAGAGCCAGATGAGGGACCCAATTCCAGGACTCCGGGATCAAGACCCGAGCTGAAGGCAGAGGCTTTAACCCACTGAGCTAACCAGGCACCCCGAAAGTTCTCTTTAAAGAGTTTTTTATGACCCTTTCATGCTAATACACCAACTATATTTGCATGTGTGTTGAATTATAGTCCACATAGATAATAGGATAAATGTATTTTCTTCTTTTTTTTAAATTTAATTTTATTTCTTTTCAGTGTTCCAGAGTTCATTGTTTATGCAGCAAGCACACCCAGTGCTCCATGCAACACGTGCCCTCCTTAATACCCACCACCAGGCTCACCCAACCCCCACCCTCCTCCCTTCCAAAACCCTCAGTTTGTTTCTCAGAGTCCAGTCTCTTGTTTTGTCTCCCTCTCCAATTTCCCAACTTGTACACTTAATATTGTGTCTTACTATTTATCCCATGATTTAAATCCTCCGTAATATTAATACCAAGTTAGGTATACCTTAATTTATGAGATTATTCCCGTATTGTGAACGATTTAGGTCATGTCCACTCTGTAGCTATTTGAAACAATACACATTAGCTTATTCAGAAAACCTTTGTTCAGATGGTCATCAATCCACTGTTGGACACTTCCCCGAGCATCATATTGTAAAAGCCAAATGTTTGAAAGACTGGTGATGATGAATTCTGTGGGAATAACTCTTAAGGGAAAAGTAATTTTCCCTTAACATACCAGTAACATACCTGTCTTTTCTAAATTTCCCTAAGAACTGTGGGAAAAAAAATTTTTGTTTATCTGCTGGTAGGATCCAACACTGTATAAGGTTTCCATCCTTTTTGACTTTGTACATAATTACAAAACTCTAGTAGCATATTAATTGTTTTTTTATTTTTCAACTCAGGATCTTTGAAACTAGCTGGAGTCTATGAGGTTCTAGAAAGACTTCAGGACTCAGATTAGAGATGACAATCTAATCTAACTTTGTAATTAGAGATTACAAAACTCTAGTAGCATATTAATTGTTTATTTTTCAACTCAAGATCTTTGAAACTAGCTGGGGTCTATGAGGTTCTAGAAAGACTTCAGGACTCAGATTTGCTTGGTGAGGCCCTTGTGGTCCTAGCCAACTGTACCACCTGGGATGGGCTGACATTAGGTTGGCCAGTGAGAATCGTGGGGGAAGAGGTCACACACGAGGGCACATTGGCTCTGTTACAGCTAAGACCCAGTGCACCATATGTGGATATTTTGGAATGATGTTGAATGTCCTGGTAGAATAAGATATGTGTAGAGGAGCG
The DNA here is from genome assembly GCF_011764305.1 of Mustela putorius furo. Classification (NCBI taxonomy): domain Eukaryota; kingdom Metazoa; phylum Chordata; class Mammalia; order Carnivora; family Mustelidae; genus Mustela; species Mustela putorius. Next base: position 908,165 of record NW_025421577.1, read on the forward strand.
AAACCTTTGCGTTCTAATAGCCATCACGTCACAGATTTGGAGCTTGCCGACCGCACAGTTTGTTTAGAACGGTGATACCTCTGAGTGTCCTAGACCATGCTCAAGTGAGGAGCTGAGTGATTTCCTTTTGTGTGGGGGCATGTGTGTTTTCCTCCATTGAAGCACTCTGTACTCTATCACATAAGATGTTGAATGCATATGTCATGTGGTATCTTTTGAAAAATGCTGGAATAATACCATTCTTGAACCAGAAAGTGTGTGTGCTTCTTGAGATGCCATATATGTAATATATAAGAAGTACATATTATATAGCATTTATATAGGATACCTATATATATAATTTATTATATATATATAATTTGTTCAGCACGTATGTATTCATATGTATGTAATTTTTTCTAGCATTTTGCTGGGCAGATAAGATTTTGGAAAATGCTATCATTTTAAATTTTTATTTTATGTGATAAACGAGAGGAGTCTTTTGAATAGTTGCATATAATATATGTGCATATATGTTTACATATATGATAGCTTTGTTCTGATACTCTAGTTTTACTGTAGTATAAATCAGTATCTATATTATAATTCCATTGTGAAGTATGAATCCAATGAATTAAAAATATTAGAAATGGGAAGGGTGATACACCTGAAATATCCTTAGGATTTCAGAAGGATTCGATTTCTCTTTCCATCTCTTAATTCATAATGGTTTTTTTTTTTTTAAGATTTTATTTATTTATTTGACAGAGATCACAAGTAGGCAGAGAGGCAGGCAGAGAGAGAGAGGAGGAAGCAGGCTCCCTGCTGAGCAGAGAGCCTGATGCGGGACTCGATCCCAGGACCCTGGGATCATGACCTGAGCCGAAGGCATGGGCTTAACCCACTGAGCCTCCCAGGTGCCCCCATAATGGTATTTTTTAAATTAGAAACTTAACATGTAGAAAACTTGGAAAATACAGATGTGCACAGAATAAGATAAAAACTGCTTATAATCTCGCTACCTGGAGATAAACGGCTGTTGATATATTTAACATGTTTTATTCTATTCTTTTTCTGTAGGTCTGTGTTTATATTCTTCTTTCCTTTTTAATATCACTTCATTTTGTTCATCATGATAAGTGTACTTTTTTTTTTATTCTTTTTTTTTTTTAATTTTTATTTTTTATAAACATATATTTTTATCCCCAGGGGTACAGGTCTGTGAATCACCAGGTTTACACACTTCACAGCACACACCAAATCACATACCCTCCCCAATGTCCATAATCCCACCCCCTTCTCCCAAACCCCCTCCCCCCGGCAACCCTCAGTTTGTTTTGTGAGATTAAGAGTCACTTATGGTTTGTCTCCCTCCCAATCCCATCTTGTTTCATTTATTCTTCTTCTACCCACTTAAGCCTCCATGTTGCATCACCACTTCCTCATATCAGGGAGATCATATGATAGTTGTCTTTCTCTGCTTGACTTATTTCGCTAAGCATGATACGCTCTAGTTCCATCCATGTTGTTGCAAATGGCAAGATTTCATTTCTTTTGATGGCTGCATAGTATTCCATTGTGTATATATACCACATCTTCTTGATCCATTCATCTGTTGATGGACATCTAGGTTCTTTCCATAGTTTGGCTATTGTGGACATTGCTGCTATAAACATTCGGGTGCATGTGTCCCTTTGGATCACTACATTTGTATCTTTAGGGTAAATACCCAATAGTGCAATTGCTGGGTCATAGGGCAGTTCTATTTTCAACATTTTGAGGAACCTCCATGCTGTTTTCCAGAGTGGCTGCACCAGCTTGCATTCCCACCAACAGTGTAGGAGGGTTCCCCTTTCTCCGCATCCTCGCCAGCATCTGTCATTTCCTGACTTGTTGATTTTAGCCATTCTGACTGGTGTGAGGTGATATCTCATTGTGGTTTTGATTTGTATTTCCCTGATGCCGAGTGATATGGAGCACTTTTTCATGTGTCTGTTGGCCATCTGGATGTCTTCTTTGCAGAAATGTCTGTTCATGTCTTCTGCCCATTTCTTGATTGGATTATTTGTTCTTTGGGTGTTGAGTTTGCTAAGTTCTTTATAGATTCTGGACACTAGTCCTTTATCTGATATGTCGTTTGCAAATATCTTCTCCCATTCTGTCAGTTGTCTTTTGATTTTGTTAACTGTTTCCTTTGCTGTGCAAAAGCTTTTGATCTTGATGAAATCCCAGTAGTTCATTTTTTCCCTTGCTTTCCCTTGCCTTTTGCGTTGTTCCTAGGAAGATGTTGCTGCGGCAGAGGTCGAAGAGGTTGCTGCCCGTGTTCTCCTCAAGGATTTTGATGGATTCCTTTCGTACATTGAGGTCCTTCATCCATTTTGAGTCTATTTTTTGTGTGTGGTGTAAGGAAATGGTCCAATTTCATTTTTCTGCATGTGGCTGTCCAATTTTCCCAGCACCATTTATTGAAAAGGCTGTCTTTTTTCCATTGGACATTCTTTCCTGCTTTGTCGAAGATTAGATGACCATAGATTTGAGGGTCTATTTCTGGGCTCTCTATTCTGTTCCATTGATCTATATGTCTGTTTTTTTGTGCCAGTACCATGCTGTCTTGATGATGACAGCTTTGTAATAGAGCTTGAAGTCCGGAATTGTGATGCCACCAACGTTGGCTTTCTTTTTCAATATCCCTTTGGCTATTCGAGGTCTTTTCTGGTTCCATATAAATTTTAGAATTATTTGTTCCATTTCTTTGAAAAAGATGGATGGTACTTTGATAGGAATTGCATTAAATGTGTAGATTGCTTTAGGTAGCATAGACATTTTCACAATATTTATTCTTCCAATCCAGGAGCATGGAACATTTTTCCATTTCTTTGTGTCTTCCTCAATTTCTTTCATGAGTACTTTATAGTTTTCTGAGTATAGATTCTGTGTCTCTTTGGTTAGGTTTATTCCTAGGTATCTTATGGTTTTGGATGCAATTGTAAATGGGATTGACTCCTTAATATCTCTTTCTTCTGTCTTGCTGTTGGTGTAGAGAAATGCAACTGATTTCTGTGCATTGATTTTATATCACCTTGATCCCAAAACCAGACAAGGATCCCACCAAAAAAGAGAGCTATAGACCAATATCCTTGATGAACACAGATGCGAAAATACTCAACAAAATACTAGCCAATAGGATTCAACAGTACATTAAAAAGATTATTCACCACGACCAAGTGGGATTTATTCCAGGGCTGCAAGGTTGGTTCAACATCCGCAAATCAGTCAATGTGATACAACACATCAATAAAAGAAAGAACAAGAACCATATGATACTCTCAATAGATGCTGAAAAAGCATTTGACAAAGTACAACATCCCTTCCTGATCAAAACTCTTCAAAGTGTAGGGATAGAGGGCACATACCTCAATATCATCAAAGCCATCTATGAAAAACCCACCGCAAATATCATTCTCAATGGAGAAAAACTGAAAGCTTTTCCGCTAAGGTCAGGAACACGGCAGGGATGTCCATTATCACCACTGCTATTCAACATCGTACTAGAGGTCCTAGCCTCAGCAATCAGACAACAAAAGGAAATTAAAGGCATCCAAATCGGCAAAGAAGAAGTCAAATTATCACTCTTCGCAGATGATATGATACTATATGTGGAAAACCCAAAAGACTCCACTCCAAAACTGCTAGAACTTATACAGGAATTCAGTAAAGTGTCAGGATATAAAATCAATGATAAGTGTACTTTTTTATCCCCATCCCCTTTTTGCCCCATTCCCCCACCCCACAGTTACCTCTCGTGACAGCCAGTGTGTTCTTTATAGTTAAAAGCCTATTTCTTTTTCTATTTTCCTTTGCTCATTTGTTTCTTAAATTCCATACATGAGTGAAATCATGTGCTATTTTTTTTTTACTTTGAATAATAGTCCATTGTTTGTGTGTGTATATATATATATATACACACACACACACACCATGTCTTTCTCTGTTCATCTGCTGATGGACGTTTGGGCTGCTTCCACAGTCTGGCTATTGTAAGTAATGCCTCATTAAACATAGGGGTGCGTGTATCCCTTTGAATTAGGGCTTTTGTATTTTTTGTTAGATACCGGTAGTGTGATTTAGGGTAGTTTTAGGGTTTTTGTTTGTTTGTTTGTTTTTTAAGGATTTTATTTATTTATTAGTCCGAGAGAGTGAACACAAGCAGGGGGAGAAGCAGGCTCCCTGCTGAGCTAGGAGTCCTATGTGGGGTTTGATCCCAGGACCCCAGGATCATGACCCTAGCTGAAGGCAGTCAGGAAGGTTGGGTGAGGTTGGAAGTCCAACCATCTGAGCCACTCAGGTGCCCCAGATTTTGTTTAGTTTAGAGAGAAGGTGCACGCAGGGGGAAGGGCAAAGGCAGAGGGAGAGGCGGAGAATCTCAAGCAGCCTCCATTATGAGATCATGACCTGAGCCAAAACCAAGAGTCAGATGCTTAACTGACTGAGCCACCCCGACACCCCCTCTAGTTTTAATCTTTTGAGGAATCTCCATACTGTCTTTCCCAGTGGCTGCACCAGTTCTCATTCCCACCAACAGTGCATGAGGGTTCCTTTTTCTCCACATCCTCGCCAACACCTGTTGTTTCTTTGATTAGTTATTCTGACAGGTGTGAGCCAGTATTTCCTTCTACTTCTGATTTGCATCTCCCCGCTGATGAGTCATGATGCTGAGCATCTTTTCATATGTTTGTTGGCCATCGTATGCCATCTTTGGAGAAATATCTGTTTTCATGTTTTCTGCCCACATTTTAATTGGATTATTTGTTTTCTGGGGTATTAAGTTGTATCAGTTCTGTATATATTTTGAATATTAACCCCCCATCAGATACATTATTTGCAAATCACTTGCCTTCTAGCTTTGTTGATTGTTCTCTTCACTGTGCAGAAGGTTTTCATTCTGACGTAGTTCCAGTAGTTTATTTTTGCTTTTATTTAATCCCTTTCCTCAGAAAACCTACCTAGAAGAATGTTGCTGTGGCTGATGTCAGGGAGATTACTGGCTGTGTTCTCCTCTAGGAGTTCTATGATTTCAGGTCTCATATATAGGTCCTTAATCCGTTCTGAGTTTATTTTATTTTTATATATTTTATTTATTTGGCAGAGAGAAAGTATAAGTGGGGGGAACAACAGGCGGAAGCAGAGGGAGAAGCAGACTTCTTGCTGAGCCTGACATGGGGCTTGATCCCAGGACGTTGGGATCATGACTTAAGCCCAAGGCAGATGCTTAACTGACTGAACCACCCAGGTGACCCTTGAGTTTATTTTTATGTATGGTGTCAGAAAGTGGTCCAAATTCATTCTTTTGCATGTAGCTATCCAGTTTTCCCAAAACCATTTCAAGAAATGGTCTCTCAGATGGCACGTTCTTGCCTCCTTTGTTGAGGATGAAATGACTGTGTAACTGTGGATGTATTTCTGGGTTTTCTGTTCCATTTCATTGATCTTTTGTCTGTTTTTATGCCAGTACCATACTGTTTTAATTACTGCTGCTTTGTAACCTAACTTGAAATCTGGAATTATGATGCCTCTAGCTTTTTCTTTGTCAAAGTTGCTTTAGCTATTTGGGGTCTTGTGTAGTTCATACAAGTTTCAGGATTATTTGTCCTACCTCTGAAAAATGCTATTGGTATTTTGATAGGAATTGCATTTAAAGTATAGATTGCTTTGGGTAGTATGGACTTTTTTTTTTTAATTTCCTTTTTTTTTTTTTTTTTAAGATTTTATTTATTTATGTGACAGACAGAGAGCACAAGTAGGCAGAGAGGCAGGCAGGGGTTGGGGGGGCGGCAGGAGGAAGCAGCCTCCCTGCCAAAGCAGAGAGCCCAATGTGGGACTTGATCCCAGGACCCTGGGATCATGACCCGAGTGGAAGGCAGCGGCCCAATCCACTGAGAAACCCAGGCACCCGGGCAGGATGGACATTTTAACCACATTTGTTCTTCCAATCCATGAGCATGGGGTGTCTTTCCATTTCTTTGCATCTTTTTTTTTTCTTCTTTTTGAAAAAGATTTTCTTTACTTATTTGAGGTAGGTGGGAGAGAGAGAGTGAGCACAAGAGCAGGCAGAGGGAGAAGCGGACTCTTGGCTGGGCAGGGAGCCTGATGCAGGACTCCATCCCAGGACCCTGGGATCATGACCTGAGCCAAAGGCAGGGGCCTAACCCACTGAGCCACCACCCAAGTGCCCCTCATCTTCCTTTCTTTATTAAAAAAATAGATTGGGAATCATCTTATCCATATAATGCATGCTTTGCTTGTTTGTTTGTTTTTTTCCTTCACTTTTTATATCATTATTATCTCTCCACTAATAAACTCTTTGTAAAAATAACTTTTCATGTGGCTATATCACCATCTTCATCTTCTGGTGGCCTGTGTCTTGAGGCTGCTTATGGTTTTCTTCCGAATGCTGAGTATTTTGTTTCACATCAGTCGTTTCTTAGGTAGGTTTTTCCCTGTGTGCCCATCCTTGAGTAAAAAGAGCTTAACTTTTAATGACTATCTCTTTGTGCTTGAATGCTCCTAAAATCTCCCCTCAGGTCTGGAGGTCAAATTAATATGCCTACCCTTGGCTGCTTTTTGAGGTTGAGCATGTGTGGCTCTGGGGTTGATCTTGGACTGAGTCAGCATTTCCTTTTGATCCTCCTGTGAAAGTAGGACCCTGTAACCCTGGTTTTCTGCTGGCCTTGTGTCTTGAGGCAAAAGGACAGTCTCTGGGTTTGCAGTCCTAGGTGCAAAGAGGCTCCACTCCCAGCCTAGAGCTGTGTGGAAGGAGGGAGGTGTTCTCACCACTCAAGCAGACTCCCCACTAAGTGCAGAGCCCAACATGGGGCTCGATCTCATGACCCTGAGATCACAACCTGGGCTGAAACCAAGAGTCAAATGCTGAACAGACTGAACCACCCAGGTGCTCCTCATCCCACCACTTCTGAAAGCTGGCTCTGGAGCCAGCAGTCCAGGTCCATCCCTCAGGGAGGCAGGATGGGGCCACCGGCACCAAAGGTGGGTATCATTCCATAGATAATGGTAACTACTTAATTGATTTTCCTCATTTGCTGTGCTGTTAGATTTGGCAGCCTTTATGTGTTGTCATGGATATTTGTGTTGGAAACTGTAGGAGAACAAAAAAGCCGAGTGAGTTGACTCTCATCGCAACAGAGGTGTACATGCTGGGGGGTTGGTCTGACTCAGCTCAGTGTTCCCTCTCAGCCTTGGCCCTTGTTACTGGCAAGGTTCTCAGATGGCCTTCCTGGATGAAGGCACGGATTGGGATGAGTGTGCATTTCTTCCCTGTTGGAATAGGGCATAGAAACTTGAAACTTTTTCCTGTAGATCACACAGTTCTAGGCTCACCACAGAACCCCCACCGTTTCTAGTGTGTGGTACAGTCCCAGGACATGGGCTCGGGAGCCTCAGCCATACCCATACTTTGCTTTGACCATATCTGTACTACTAATCAGTTTACTTGGCAATGATGGTAGAGGTGCTACAGTTTGTAGGGATCCGTTATGTTCTTGGAGTCATCCTTTATGGCATGATCATTTTCCATTTGTACTCCAAATAATCCTAGTATTTTTTCCGGGTTCATAGTCTTTCAGGCAAGGAAATGAGGCCCACACCGAGGCTTGTCAGAGTTCTCATAGCTAGTGTACGGGGTGCAGTTGGGATGAGAAGCTGGTTTTCCCTGTGCCAAGTCTGGTGCTCTGTCTACTATTGTGCAAACACTTCAACCAAACCACTGAATCATTTGCTTTCTGGAAGGCCGTTTCATTGGCGTGGATTTATTCTTTGCTTTATCATTTATCCCTTTGACAGGTCTCTGAAGCATGATTGCCCCACTCTTAAGAAATATCAACAATGTCATGCTTGATTTACCTGAATGCCAAAGTGCTTTCATGTGTATTGAAGAATTGTGGTATGTGTTTAAGGATTATTAGCAACCCCCCCAACCCCCTTAATTTCACTTCAGTTAGTATGATTTATTACTCCTGAGGATGGTTGATAAGTAGGATACCCACTTGAGGGAAGTGTCACCTTTTATGTGGGGCGTACTTAGATAAAATTGATGATTGAAACAAATGGAGTTAATTAGGTGAGGGAAATTAAATAGATAAATAAGGTATTTGGAGTCAGATTCGCACAGAGCTATGAGGATATCTACAGATTTTATGATGTGCCATTTTAAGTCGGTTTGGTAGGTGACCAGGCATTAAAAGCAATAGCAGACATCTGTCTTGTTTCTGACTGTTTCTTGCAGGTTTTTTTTTTCTTATTTACAAAAAATATTCTTTGAAAAAAGTTCAGAAAATGTTAAAAATGATGCAGAAAAAACTAAGCTCACTCTTAATCCTATAATCCAGAAGAGAAGTACCCCCCATGTTTCTTTTTTTTTTTTTTTTTAATGCTATATATAACACCCACCCTCCCTCCTCAGTTAGAACTGTTGTGGACATGTTTCCTGGCTGGACATTAATCACATCATTTATCCATGCCCATCTTTAATGGCTTCATGGTATTCTCTTGTATCTGCCCTCTCATTAATGAACATTTAAGCTTTCCCGGTTTTCGCTTTTTTGGGGGAGGGGGTTGGTAAGGAACAAACATTTATTTTTTTACAGTTCTGGAGACTGGGAAGTCCAAGATCAAGGTGCCAGTAGAGTCAGTGTCTAGTGAGGGCTGACTTCTTGGTGCTGTGTCCTCATAAGGCAGAAGGAGCCCCGTTTTTACCTTTATTAATAATGTTGCAGGTAATATCCTGTTACATGCACTTACCTTTGTGAGCTTACTAATTCTTAAGAAAAATGTCTAGAAATAGCGTTGTTGGACCAAAGGTACACACATTTTAAAGTCTTCTGAAACATTTTGCCAAAATAACATTAATATGCATTTCCAGCCCTGTAAAATAATGCTAATTTCCCTGTGTGTTAACCCTCATTGGCTATTATTAATCCTTTTCACTTGGCAACCTGATAGGTTAAAAAAAAGAACCCAGAACTTGGTTGGTTTGTTTTTATGGTTTTTCATTACAGTAGTGAGGTCGAACTCTCTCTCTAGTTACGAGCATAGCTTCTTTTGTGAATTTTCTCCTTAATATTCTTTGCCTATTTTTTCTGTTGGGAAGTGCTTCTTTTCAGTGTATGATATGAATATTTATCCTCAGTGATTTATATGTGAAGTTTTCAAGTTTGTAATTTACCTTTAAATGGGCTTGTGGTGAAGTACTTTCACATTACTACATAGTCCTGTATTTCTCTTCTTGTCTATGCTTTATTAAAACATTTTGTCTTTTCCCCAGTTTTTAGGACTTAAATCTTTAATCCATCTGAAATTTATTTGGACATAGCTTGAGGTAGATCTTTATTTTTTCTCCAAATCGTTAGGTAGCTGATTGTCCAAATCCTCATTTCATTGATTTTAGATGCTTTAATGTACATTCACAAAATTATAAACCCTTTCATATTTCTTTAATTACTATAACTTGTTATTGTTTTAATATGTAGTAGAGCTAGCTTCATTCAATACAGTTCTTTTTTCCAGTATTTTTATTTTGCTTTCTTATTAATTTATTCTTCCAGATGAACTTTAAGAATACAAGTATTAATTTTTTTTTTCAATATCAGTATGAGAACTAAAAACTAGATTGTGTCCTCATAGAAGAGGACATGGAGCTCTTGGAACTCTATGTCTAGCTAGGAATTTGACACTGACCTTAGAAATTTGCAAGGTTTATGGTTCTTGAGCAGGAAAAAGAACATGGCCCAGGAGTGTGCTCATCTCATAAGATGATCTCGGCCTGGAGAAGGTGAGGATGTGGTTTAAATTCTTTCTTTTCTGTAAACAAAAAATGGCAACTTAAATCAGACACCCATGCTACCTTCATTTGACCCAAGAATTGAACCAGCAATCCCGGGGTAAAGCAATCTTGAATTTTTTTTCCCCCCAGTCATTTGAAAATCTTCCCAGGAGGAAGATCTGTAGCATTTGCAGGATCTGAATGATCTCTTGCTTTCTCCTTGTATAAGTGCACATTAAAAGGTAGTGTCTGTCCTTCATCACCTTTGAGTGCCCGAGGTCTGACTGGTTTCCTAGGCACTCATAAGTCCATGCTTAACAAAGAACAGCACTCTTAAAATATGGTCTAAGTCATTAAAATCAAGCTGACTCCTCTAGTAAGTTACTATCTTATCAGGTCTTCCCACCTGCACTTTCTTTAACCTTGTATTAGGTCTCACCCTTGGTCAGATCATTATTAATCCTTTAGTATTTTCTAGTTGCCCTGATGGTATTTAACATTTTTTAGTTTAAAGATATCTTCTATGTGTTTCTGCATGCATTGTATAAAAATGTAACCTGAAGTTAATAGATGGCTATTTCTCTTTGTCATTCTTTTTCCTTTAGAGTTACTATATTGTTGCCATTTTAAATCTTTTTCATGTGTATAAAGTCAAAACTGGAGAGAGAATATATGCCACATCTTATTTATTTTTAAAGATTTTATTTATTTGAGAAAGTGCTCATGAGCTGCAGGGAGGGACAGAGGGAGAGGGAGAAGCAGACTCCCCGCTGAGCAGGGAGCCCGTAGTGGGGCTCGCTCCCAGGACCCTGGGATCATGACCTGAGCCAAAGGCAGATGCTTTACCTGCTGAGCCATCTAGGCATCCCCAGATTTTAAATTTGGGAAATGAAATACCGAAGGCTCACCTCAACCGCAGCCTCACAGTGATTTTTGATATTTCATAAGGGTACAAGTCAGAAGCATATATTTAGTACAGAAAGCCAAGGTGTATTTCAGAATCTTGCAGAATGCTCTATTTGCAGGTTCTAAGCTCTTGAAATACTGATTAGTGGTGGTATGACTCTGGGTTGTTACAGCTTGTTTCGAGGGCGTATATTTATTAGTTATCTTCCTCCTTTTCTAAAACTGAGATGCTCTAAGTGAGGATTCTTGTTCATTGGTGGTCCTGGAGGCATAGAAGAATATTTGTCTTTAGGTAGTTACACCTACAAATTTCCCTGTATTATTTCCCATTTCTTTCTGTTCTCCTTCTAACTTGGGTTTCTGGCTCAGTGATAATCCTTGTAAACATATTAAAACACTAATATTGTATTCACACCCAAGCCTCGGGAAATGGTTATATTCTCCTCTGTCTACTGCAGACCCGTGTTGACAGAGTTTCCTGTTTTAATAGGTGAACATTTTTGTGGAAGAATGGACTGAACCTCACAGATATTTGTTGAAATCGCTCCAGATTATTTTCAATTATAATCTAGAAGTTCTATCCTTAAAATTGGGTTAGGTCACACAGTTTAAGGAATTACAAATACAGAACTGTACAGTGTCATCTCACACTGGTCTAACCAATAGTCCAGTTTGTGCAAGTTAATAAATATTTGAAGTTTAGTTAATATTTGAAGTTTAGAGAAGTCTAAATAAAAAAATACATACGGAAAGAACATGTTACCATTCCCAATTTAAATCCTGTTAACAACATACAGAATGAAAAATATTTGTCCAATGATGTACGGTATTAGGGCCTCTTGCCTTCAGATTAGCCTTAGTTCTGGTTTTTAAAGACTTCTCTGGTTCGTAGGTGAATTTTAGATTCCCAAAGCCCTCCAGATCTCTGCATTTGGTGTATCCCACCTGTTTAACGGTTTCAGTGGGTACACTGCCTGCCAGCCACACCCAGCCTTGAATATTGGATTTTGAATCCAAAGTTTCTTTGCTTAAAAAAAAGAAAAGTCAGTAAAGTCACATTTTAGGGACCTAAAATAAAGCCTGGAAAAATGAAAATTCTTCTCCTTATGTCGGGTGTTAAATGATGGTATCTTTCAAAAACTGTAACATATTCAGCGTGTTTATATAGATAATGCAGTGAGGAAAGCATTCGGTATATATAGCCCAGTGTACCACATGCCTAGTGAATTGGTAGCACAGTGAGTGTCCCCCCCCCGCCCATAGAGGTATTCAGTTAATGTTTAAGTGAAGGATTGTCTAGAATTCCTAGAATTCCAACTACTGAACGTTGGAGTCTTTGGTCTCTGACAGAAAGTAGGATTCGCACACAGTGGATGCGCAGCTGGTGAGAAGAGGCCTTCTGGACCCCTGCTCAAGGAGACTGCTTTCCCTGGGGGAGGCTTCTCCCACAGGGACCTCAACCTCCAGGTCCCTGAACTTCCTGGGTGAAAAACGGGCCTCCAAAAGGGAGAGGAGGTTGGCTAAACTGTAATAGTTTTGACACATGGAATTTTCATGCCTTTTCTTTCAAAGCAGTCCTTTGTGATAGTTTTTCTCTTCGTCTGCTCTGTGTAATGCTAGTGCCTGGTGACATTATTATAACAACTTCTCGGTGACTCAGGCTTTAGGAGACTCACTGATCTACCTGTCCTCTTGGTTAGAGTCAAAAAGACTTTCTTTAAAAGATTGCGGATGGGAAGTGAGATGTACCTAAAGTGACCATAGGAATATTTGGGAAGGTTTAGTTTGGATAGCAACTAGTCGTTACCGAGAGCTTTATAGGTGGTGGTTAGAAGCAGAGATTCTGCTGTCAGTGGTCCTGGCTTTGAGTCCTGGCTACATCCCACATACTATCCCTATGACCTTGGGCTTGAACTTGGTCATACCTCCATTTTCTCCTCACCCCACAGGGATAATAGCACCTGGTTTGCTGGATTGCATAGTACTTATGTGGTGGCTGGGACATACCAAGAGCCAGCTCAGTAAGAGTTAAGGGTGATGAGGACCCTGTGGGTGTAGATTGCGAGGTAGCCTACAGGTGTCCTTGGGTAGCCGTGTTCTATAATTCAATGGGAGCCACGTCTGTTGACCCCTTCCTGCCCTCCGAAGGGCCCTCAGAAGGGCCAATTCTTTCCCATGCATCCCAAGTCCCCAGTGAGAGAAAGCACTGATTCATACGTAGGATTTGTGTTCTCCATATGTGGGCGTTGCTGTATTTGTTTGCTTTAAGGGCTTATGGCTGTGGCATTCAGAATATAAAATAATCGTTAATGGGGATAAGAGGATTAATGGTAAAATTTAAAATCACTTAGTGAAGAATACCTTAGTGGCCTGTGAAATCTGTATCTTGATAGGCAGCGCGGCTCTCCTGTTAACATTTCTAAGCTGTTGAGAATTCGGCTGGATGCACATTCATTTTTCATCTCTGCTCTTCCATTCAGGAAATACCAGTAAGGTTTCATAATTCTTTGTCATTTCTGGAAAGATAAATCAGATTATAGATTATTAAGGGTTATTTTTCATGTTAATGGTGGATAAACGTTAAGAGGCATCCTTGCTGAATGGAGACTGACTTACTGATGATGATCACAGGATTAATGTGATCCTGGAATGCTTGTAGATTCTTTTCTATTGTTACGGTAGCTGGATTCAGGAATACTATTAACCATGATTATGTACTGATTTTTGAGCATCTACTATCCCCCTTGAGCTTCTCAGGAGAGGTGTTTTATAGCAGGCTAGGAGACCTTGACCAACTGACCCAAGATGTTACATGGGTTTCAACTCCTAAGCTCGTTTTTTTTCTTCCATACTTTGCAAATCAAGGCTCTTGATACAACCAACCACTCCCCCCTCCAAAAAAAATTGTCCTTAACTTTAGTAAAATCTAACCTTTTGTAGGAATCCATTCACTGTGGCCAATTTGGCATTTGAGTCCTAGAGTCCAATATTGAGCTATGGTGGGTTAAGTTGGATAATGTGTATCAAGTATCTAGTGGGGGACCTGCCATATAGTCAGTGTTTTACCTTCACCTTGGCCTCTAGCACTGGGTGGGGCTCCTGTTGAACCTTTTAAGGTCTGCTGGGATATAGCAGCTGAGAGAGCAAGCTGGTTTGTCATACAGGCCTGGGTATGAAAATGGCATTCTCTAACTTTGGACTGTAGACCACTTGGGGTGATTTTGGTTGCATACAAGAGACTCTTATTTTTAATTGCCTTCTAACAAAGGGATTTTCTTCAGTCTAGAGGTAGAGGCTGCCTGGGATTGGCCGCCTGCCTCTCTGCCTACTTGTGATCTGTCAAATAAATAAATAAAATCTTAAAAAAAAAAAAAAGTCTAGTTCTCCTATGAAGCTGTGGCACTGTCCAGAGGAGGAAACCAGACTGTTTCTTCTGGGGACCGTTTCCTAGTAGAAAGGAACATTTTTTTTCAGAAGCCAGGCTTCTTTTGTGTCTCAGTAACCAGAGTTTGGTCAAATGCCCATTTCTGAAACAATTGCTAACAAAGTGGAAATAACCTCCTTTTGGAGCACATGGCTTTGTGGGGGAGGGTTGGGGAACTATACAGAGCTGAGATCCCCTTAGACAGCAAGGAGGGAAAGGATGCTAATCTCCTCTCCAAGTCTGGATTCCCTCATGTGTAAATGAGGGAGGCTGACACTTAGCTCACATGCTAGTCCTGTGAGATGGGCACAAAGACCAACCTCAGCACAGGGGGTTACCGTGCATTTGAAGGTGCAGGAGACAGGGGCCACATGTTCTAGCCTCTAATTAGGCTTATGTACTGAAAGTTGTGCAATTTGAAGAAATACTGGGCTCTTCTTTTTTTATTTTTCACCAGCTGTCTTTTGAGAGGCTGCCATATGGTGGGCTCTGTGCTCAGAACCACACAGGACTTACCTGCACCGTATGTATGGATGTGTGTGTGCGTACTAGCGGCTAGGACTACGTGTTTCATAGTACAGATAATGGATTAGTGAATACCTGTTGTGTCCTACCCTCTATTATCTGTGCACTGTGTGTATTATCCATGCTACTTGCCACAGTGTCTCAGAGCAAGTGTTTTCCTGTTGAGAAAATGTATGTAGGATTGTTAAGGGAATATTATCAAATGCTGGTTGTGGTTAAAACTTGGTCTGAAGGAGTCCTCCTGCAGGTCAAAGTCCGCTTGTCTCTTTCATTAATAGACACTGGAGATACGTCTGCTTACCTTGAAAGTTGGTAGCTAAAGTATCTCATGCATTTATAGTCTTTAAAATCTGTAACTTCTCTGTTAATGTTAATTTTGCATTGTGGTTAGTGATAGAGTTGAATGAAAACACTGATTTGATGAAACACCTAATATAGCTTTTTTATATATATATATATATATATATATATATATATATATACACACACACACACACACACAGCTAATCTATGCTTACATGTATGTGTTTATATCTAATCTCTGCATATATATATATATATATATATATATATGTAGCTAATCTATGCTTATTGAAGACATTAAATTTAGTTTATGAAATGTACCAGAAGCAGAGTGACTTTTCTGAGGAAAGAAGTCTATGTTAGAAGTAATAATGTTAGAAATAACGATTTGACTAACTTTGTTTGGGTCACAGGTGTGACCTTTCTAACACAGCATACTTCTGAGGAAATAAGATCATAGGGAAAGATTTGATTTTAAAAAGTGAAGGGCATGAAAATACTGGGAAATTTCAGGACATCTCAAACATTTGGCTAATAATGTCGATATCTGATTTAGTCCCATGTACTGCCAGTTTTCGAAGAAGAAAATTCTTTTACTGTTTGCCTTATTAGATACATATTCAGAAGTCAAATTACTAATTGGGTTCTTATCTGTTTCTGGATTTAAAACACATTTAAAGCATCTGTGTGATTTAACAAGAAAGGATGTGTTTTTATCACTTCATCCAGTGTCTTACTGAAGTGACATTTTCTGGGCAGTTGGCAGCATAGACATTTTGTTTTGTTGTGTTTTGGTTTTGTTTTTGGCCCTCTCTTCCCCTGCTCCCGCCAGAGGGTCACCTAGGGGGAATGGTGTGTTCACATTTTTCATTTTATCAATGGTATCATAATCTTTTTTTTTTCTTTTCTTTTTTGAAAAGTGAATTCAGAGCAGGTACAAGGTACCAGAGCAGACAGAGCCCTCTGGGTGATAGTAAGGAAGATGGGTTTATCCTAAGAGGCTGGAAAACCCTTGGAGAGTTTTAAGATTTTTATTTATTTATTTGCCAGAGAAAAAGAGAGTGCGTGCATGCACAGGCAGGCGGAGGGCCAAAGGGAGAGGGAGAAACAGATTCACTGCTGAGCAGGGAGCCTGACGCGGGACTCCTTCCCAGGAGCCTGGGATCATGACCTGAGCTGAAGGCAGATACTTAACCCACTGAGCCCCCAGGCGTCCCAGTACCATAATCTTTCAGTGGAGTGGTTACAGACCCTGCTTATTTTTATTTTTATTTTCTTTTGGAAGGCACACATTTGGAAAGTTAAGGAACAGCTTTGGCAGAGCAGATGGTGTGTGAGGTGTGAGAATAACCGTTGGCAGGTACCATGGAGGGAAGCCAGTGGACTCCGGGAGGACTTGTGTGCCTGTTTTATACTGGGAATACTGCATTTGTGTGATGTTTTGTATCCTCTTTTCCGACATATGAAAATGGAGGCTCAGGGCCAGTGTTGGGAGATATTTTTGTGCATAATAATTTGGTGCATAATAAATGGACCAGAGAGAAGCTCTCCGTGTTACATCTTCAAACATACTCTAAACGTCTTGTGTTGGGCCAGCCAGAGTCCTATCTTTTTGCTGCTACTGCCCTCGCTTTCCTTGGGTTTTTGCTTGTATACCTGAAAGAAATATCCCCTCTCTCCCTTGAGGTTTTCAGTCTGTATTGAAGGTTTTGGCGATACCTGTGATGTGGGTAGATGCAGGTTGGGGAAAAAATTTATAATAGTCCAGAAGCAATGGCATTTTCCAGTCCCGAACTCCTGTTTCTTCTTTGTCTTACTGTTTTAAGGATACATGTGAGAGCCGGCTTGCCCTGAGTTAATTCAGGCACACTCTGCTTTTCTAAACACGAGGTGCTTCCCCAAGCTTCCGTCAGAGCAGTGGATCTGGTGCCTGCTGCTAGAGCAAGTTGACCCCGAAAGATAACGTGTGGCCTAAACACCAGTGTGGGTGACTCACTGGACCAATTACTTGTGCTCCGTGTGGCTTTGTGATCTGCAGGGAGGCCCCTGTTTTCCCCAGGTAAGGCAGGATCTCCCATTTCAGTCACTAAGGAGATGAAAGGTCTTTGACAACTCTGTTAGCATTTTAGCCATAGGCATATTTTGGTCAGTTAAAATGCACTCTGGCACACAAATAACAAAATTTTCTTTATCCTTTTTTTTTTTTTTTTTAGTACATGGTAGAGGGAGAAAAATAACTGGGCGTGGGTCCTAGAAAACCCTGAGCAGAAAGGATGCGTAGGTTTTCTGCCGTCACCCGGAAACATTTGAGCACGCCTAAGGTTGGCCTCAGTCATGCTGTCCTCAGGCAGATACACGCACACCTACAATCCGGAGGCCGGGAGGTGAGCAATTACAGACATAAGGAACAACAGCAGACACAGAGGTTTTGGTGTGTGTGCCAGATGGTGTGCACTGAGGGAGTTCCTTTTCTTGTGAGGTGAAACTGCTTTTTCAGAGGACCTTGCTCATGGTGAGCCAACAGACTCATGTTCCTACAGTTTCTCCCTTACGGTTCGCTCAGCATTCTTGGTGTCCTGTGTAGACGTGAACTCGTAAAACAGACCCTAACCTAGCATGGAGGAGTACTTTCTTTAAAGTCTTACCTTGTGGGACAAGATAATATCAGTAATAATGAGAAAAATGGTACTCTATGTAGTGATCCTGAAATTTACTTAATTATGTTCAGGCACTGTGCTTAGGTCTTTACATATATAATAATCCTATGAGTTACTATTATTATCCCCATTTTACAGGTGAGGAAACTGAGTGAAGTGAAGAATTTTACCTACACTTTTTTTTTTTTTTTAAAGATTTTATTTATTTGACAGGGAGAGGGAGAAGCAGGCTTCCCTCAGAGCAGGGAGCTCTATACAGAGCTTGATCCCATGACCTGGGATCACCACCTGAGCTGAAGGCAGGCACTTAATGACTGAGCCATCCAGGCACAGCTACCCACGCCTTTGTAGTCCACAGACAGGATGAAGGGCAGAACATTACATCCCACGTTTTTTTAAAAAAAAACATTTTATTTATTTATTTGACAGACAGAGATCACAAGTAGGCAGAGAGGCAGGCAGAGAGAGAGGAGGAAGCAGGCTCCCTGCTGAGCAGAGCCTGATTTGGGGCTCGATCCCAGGACCCTGGGATCATGACCTGAGCCGAAGGCAGAGGCTTTAACCCACTGAGCCACCCAGGTGCCCCACATCCCACTTTTTTTAAAAATAGTTTTTATTTATTTAAAAAGCAAGCAGGAACAGGGAGTGGGGCAGAGAGAGAGAGAGAGGAGGAGAGCGAATGAGAATCTTGAGCCGAATCCCTGCTGAGGTCAGAGCCCAACATAGGACTCGATCTCACAACCCTGAGATCATGACCTCAACCAGAACCAACAGTGGGGTGCTTAACTGACTGACCACTTGGGTGCCCCTTGCACCCGAGTTTTAGATTCTCTACTCTTAACCCCTGAACTGTGTTTCCAAATGTTAGATTTGTTTGAGTCTTCATGGGACGTGGTCGCTTCTTAGTCTATCTGAGCGGGCCCAGGCAGTAACATCCATTTTCTTGCTTGGGTTCTGAAGAATGAGGGAAATAAAAGATTAGAGCAAGTGAGAGATTATGACATCACATTTATTACTGATTGGGTAGCCCATTCTAGTGGACGGTGCGTTCTCACAAGGAGGAAAGGGCCAATCCACTAGGTTAAGCCATCTCCTGGGTGCAGAGGAGGAAGAGACAGAAGCCTGAGAAAATCCTTCCTAATGGAAACTCACTTCAGAGTCAGGAGTTGATCCAGTGTGGAATCTAGCTGAAAGTTAGCGGTCCTATTACAGGGGTTGCCATGATGATGTTCAGTAATGCTTGGGTGGTTCGTTGAAAAAACTGCATGATGCTGTAAATAGACTAGGATTCCTCCTGAGTTCATATTAAATTGCTGCATCTTTCCTCTCCTCCTGATTTCTGGAACTAAAGTGGAGCCCTCTGGATCCATGTACTTCTGTTTCCTTTCTGTGTCCTTGAAGTGCTTTGTCTTTTCTATTTCCAAAGCCATTGCTTACCTGTTTGTTTTTTTTTTTTCCTTTCTGACAGTGTGACCATTTCTTATGCTTTAGAAGGCATGATTGTCTTAGTGAATGTTTTATGATATAAATAGTAATTTTATTCACTTAGAAAAGCACCTCAGGTCTCTAAGCAGCAATGATAGCTCAGCAACAGTATCTAACTAGGTGGCTGGGAGAGATAACTTAGTAGGTAGTTAGACTTTACCTTGTTCTCTATTGTAATAACATTTAGGAGCGTTTAAAACTTCAGGGCTGGTGCACGTGGGTGGCTCAGTTGGTTATGCATCTGCCTTCAGCTCTGGTCATGATCCCACAATCCTGGGATCAAGCCCTGCATCGGGCTCTCCACTCAGCGGGGAGGTCTCCTTCTCCCTTTCCCCCAGCCTCCACTTATGCTTGCTCTCTCTCTCCCTCTCTGAAATAAGAAATAAAATTAAAAAAAAAAAATTCCAGTGCTACTTTGCAGTATAGACAAGAAAGGGATTAGTGGTGAAATGTGTGTGTGTGTGTGTGTGTGTGTGTGTGTGTGTTTGAAGATTTTATTTGCAAGAGAGAGAGCACAAACAGAGGAACAGCAGAGAGAGAGAGGGAGAAGCAGGCTTCCCGCTGAGCAGGAAGCCCTATGTGGGGCTCCATCCCAGGACTCTGAGATGAAGGCAGAAGCTTAACTGACTGAGCCATCCAGGTGCCCCCAAATTTGTGGTTCATAAGAGTGACAAGAGAGTGTAGGAGGCCAGATGTTCATTTGTAGGGAGCCCTCTGGGAATGAAGTGGCATGTATGTCACATACTGTTTAATAATAATTATGGGTAAATGGTAAAGATGAGGGCTGTCCAAAATTTATATAAAAACTGTTTTCTAAAACACAGGACACGTTCTTTTCCTTTTCATGGTTTTCGAAAGCTCTTTGGCGTAGAGCTTGAATGAGAACTGTGCAGTGACATGAAGGGAGTGGGGGAAGAGAGAGCAGAGTTAGATAACACGTTTGCATTTGGCAATGTGCCTTGGACTGTGCCAGTCACTTTAATCACGGCGTCCTGTAATTCCAGGTCTTAACCTCTACAGATGCAGAGTCTCAGACTTTCAGGAATGATGCTGGTTCCCCGAGGTTGTGCAGATGATTGGGGGTAAAGTTGTACCCCAGGCTTGCTTGTGAACACAGTAGGACATCCTCAAGGGTGTTGAATGTGCTTGTATCCTCACGCTCACGCATGCTGTGCCCAGCATGCTTGCCTGGGGCTGGGGAGATGGCAATTTATGCCAGTTAGTTCACTTCTTAAGATTCATACCCTCAGGCGTTTTGGTTCCCACTAGAAGGCTTTGGACTGAAATTTACCAGACTCCTAAAATAGAGTGAAGTGGCCCAGCAGTTACCTTGGTGGGTTCTAGATGTAACGAGATCCCCCACAAGTCTTGCTGCTGCTCCCGGGCAGGGTAAGACCATGTGGGGTATTGTACAGGATAGGTGCCGCCCCAGCACCAGCCCTGTTGACTCATTTAGAAAAACACTAGCCTGGGAAGACCATTTTCCTTGTGTTTTTTTTTTTTTTTTTTTTAATGGAACTCTGCCTTCTGCCTGGACACTGCCATCTAGATGCCTTTTTTATGTCATCATAAATTGTTGTTAGGCTGAAAGGTGAATAAAATGTTGAACTATTACATTACCCTGAGGAAAGTAACTAAAATTAATTATGAAAAGCAACTATCTTATTTATCCTGGAAGAAACACTGAGTGGGGAAACAAAAAAAACACCAAACCCTTAAATTGTGGCTAACATAAATAGAGAGGGCAAATGTCCCCCTAGTGATCATTCCAATACTTTTAAAAATAAATATTTCTAATATTATCCCTAAGGCTATTTGATTTATTTAAAAGAGAATGTTGACTTTAGTCTCTCTTATACATGTTAGTTACTGGAGTTTCAGACTTGTTACCAAGTCCTTTAATGCCAGATAGCTTTAGAAAAATGAAAAAAAATAGCCAACAATCACTTGAAATGAATAACTCTCTCAACATTATGTTACTTTTTTCCTCCAAATGGAGTTATTTTGAAGAATCTTCCTTGACAGTAGAGACACAAGTTTTTAAATAACATGTTTATCTGTTAACATGATAGATAGCTTAATAGAAAAGTTAGTTGTATATTGGCCTGTTTTCATTTTTAAAAGGATACTCCTAAAACTGTCACTCGTTGTAATTTGAAGTGCACTTTTCCTTGTATAGACATTAAGTCTGTGGTCATTTTAAGAAGACCATGATTTTAGCAAAATGAGTGAGGATCATGAGATTTGTTTATGTAGTGATTGTTTGGTCTGTGAGTAGCTTTGTATCATGACAATCAAAGAACTGGACATTTTTATTTTTTGCATCATTTTTTCGTGTTTACTTATTCAGCCAGGTAAATGCCTTGCTGTACAGAGGTATGTAAAGTAAGTTAGAGCTTCTTAAAACTTTACTGACCTGGGCCCTGAGTTCAAGACCCATGGTTTGCTCTAGCTGCTGGTTTCAAAACAGGAGCCAAGAGTGATGTGTTTCTGTGGTCTGTTAACCGTTCAACATCCAGGGGGGAATGGCTCATTCGATTGGAAAAACATACTTTCTGGGGGGCGGGAAACTTTGTCAAGGAATGTAGTTCATGTTGATTATATGTATGTGAATCTATAATGGAGAGCCCAGTGGTAGCATTAGCAGCGCATATGGTTTATTAAAATACTTACCATACCTTTCCTGCATTTTGTTTTAGCCACATAAATTCCCCTCCGAGCTGAAATTTAGTTAATCTCTCCACGATATAGTACATGGGTATGAATACAGAAGATGCTTTTTCATGTTCCCCAATGAAGGGAGATGTGTGCGGCGTTAGGCACTGGGGACCTGATGGCCTTGTCCGGAGGCTTAAGTCCATGGCCCGAGCAGGTCATAGTGTGTTGTCTGGTCTTTTTTGCCTTCTCCATGTCCTCCTGCTCAATCTTACTCTACTTTTGTTTTTAAAGGAGCCACGATGAGTACTGATTTTCTTTGCCGTGGATCAGGGTGGCAATGGACAAATCACTCAGCATCTCTGTGCCTCACAACTGGATGCTGAATAACATGAGGTCTTTTCACTACTGACCCAGTGTTTTGTAGCTCATTTCTTTTCAAACATTTTTTAAAAAGATTTTATTTATTTATTTGAGAGTGAGAGAGAGCATGAGAGGGGAGATGGTCAGAGGGAGAAGCAGACTCCCTGTGGAGTTGGGAACCCAATGTGGAATTTGATCCCAGGACTCGGGATCAGCTCTGAACTGAAGGCAGTCGCCCGAGGAACTGAGCTACCCAGGCGCCCTCTAATGTTTTTCTGATTTTAGGTAACAACTTCTGGGGTCTACATGGTATCTTACCTGTTTGGGATGCTATCACAAAACACCACAGACTGGGTGGCTTAGCCACCCAGTTTATTTCCTACAGTTTTGGTGGCTGGAAGTCTGAGGTCAGGGTGCAGCATGTTGGGTGAGGGCGGTCTTCTGGGTCCAGACTTCTCACTCTGTCCTAATGTCATGGAAGGTCTAGGGAGCCTTGTGGGCTCTCTTTCAGAAGGATATTAATCCCATTCATGAGGGCTTCATGTTCATGACCTAAACACCTCCCAAAGGCCCCACCTTCTAACAGCATCACATGGGCATTAGGATTCCAACATGTGAATTTTGGGGGGACCCAAGCATTTAGACCGTAGCACATTAGAAAATTTGAACAGAAGAGAGAAAGTTGCAGATGCTAGAGTGATGAGAAATTATGCTTGAAAGTACTTCAGCACTGAAGACATTTTTGTTCATTGCTTACCTACAGTATACACAACTGATACTTTTATCAGCTTTGCATAGTAGGAAAGATATTGAGGAAAAATATGGAAAGCCAATGGAGAAAGAACGTGAAGATTAAAGAAACATCAGTTTGGGGGCGCCTGGGTGGCTCAGTGGGTTAAGCCGCTGCCTTCGGCTCAGGTCATGATCTCAGGGTCCTGGGATCGAGTCCCGCGTCGGGCTCTCTGCTCAGCAGGGAGCCTGCTTCCTCCTCTCTCTCTCTGCCTGCCTCTCTGCCTACTTGTAATCTCTCTGTCAAATAAATAAATAAAATCTTTAAAAAAAAAAAAAAAAAGAAACATCAGTTTGTAGTTGGGGCATATTTATTAAGAGGAAATACCCTGAGATAATTCCTATATTCCCATGAAAATGGTAAATTATGGTTTGGTAAGTGTCTCCAGTTTGTTTCAATGCTGCAAAATTTTTAATTCTGCTGTTAGAACATGTGACTAAGATGAAGCAAAGTGTTTTCAGAAGTTCACAGATTGCTTTATCCATTTTGAAATTCCTCCTTGTGCTACCCTTAAACCCAAGAATTTTTTGTTCTAGAGAGAGAAGTTTATGGTATAAATGATCACATTAGGTATTTAGTATTTTTTTTTCCCTCTTAGTCTTCTCTGGTAATTTGTTATTAATTAGTTATGAATTTGTTATTATTAACACCTTTTTGGGTGACTTTTTAATACTCAGTTTCTATTGGGTGACTTTCTGGTGTTCTCTATTTTTATGCCTGTGTCATGACTAGAATATGCATCATTCAAGTATAATGGCTATTAGTCTTGCCTTTCCCAGCTTGGTGGTCTTATACTTGTTGGTTTTGTTGTTTATGCATTCCTTGGAGTGTCTGTTAGGAAGGACATGCCCTTTGAATGTAACTTGTTTTAGAAATCCTGCAAATCAAAACTCCCATTTAACAATTCTCCTAACTGTTAATAATACCAACTGTAGGAACGTACGTCCGTAAGCATGTTATTTACCAATCAGAGTTCAGTATTCAACTCTTTCTAAGGTATTAGGAAAGCTCTACACGTTCCGTGCTTTACTCCCCAGAACCCTGGGTCATATGTCTTACTGGACAGTTCTGTGTGGTTCCCCCACTTAGCTAATAACCAGCAAAGTCTGAAAAGATAAGAAACTTTCTGAAGTTTCTTTTAGAAGTTCTAGGTAAACTGACCTTTGTAGGAATAATAACTTTCTGCTCCTACCTTCAAGTTCCCCAGAGACTTCTTAGTTTCCAGGCAGAAGATGGTCCCATCTACTGAAATTTTGCCCTGCCTTCTTTGAATAGGAAGACCTACTTCCTGCCCTCTGATGGAAACTGATCCTATAATCTGCCCTCTTATAGGAAGCTGATCCTATAATCTCCAAAATTTTTTGTTTGTTTTTCAAGACATTAAATAACCCTACCAGCTATGGCAAACAAATAATTTAAATTGAAAAAGACACAGCTTCCATGTTTTTCTTAATTGATTATAATGCGTTACGCTTCAACTCTGTCTTTGCCAGTTTTGTTATTTTGTATGCAGAAGCTTTGGTGTTTATCTGAATTACTTTATAAATCATTACATTTGCTGAGAGTGAGAGAGTCTTGAATTTAGTCAGTAAACGTTTATTGAGGACATACAAGATACTGGGTCTACCGGACAGTACTGGGCATTCATACACGAAATACTAAGTAACTGACTTCAGGGAACTCGTAAGGATTGCACTTAGTGTGCATTGCCCTTGATTGTGAGAGCTGCCGACATTTTGTTTCTAGAATATCCTGAGGGAACCTTAACCTTGGAGTAAAACCCTTTCTTTTTCAGCAAGAATCAAGTCTCTTTCTTGCTTCTGTGCCTTTCCACCTAAAGATACATATTCTTATGTCATAAGGTTAGGGAACCATAAGAGTTGGAGGGGACCCCTCAAAGTGAACCTTTGAACCTTCCCGTGTCATTCCCACCCTTCATTCATCAACCCTCTATGTCTAGACAGAATTCACAATACTTACCAGAAAGTAGTTTTGGTTGTTAGTAAACTGTGGTATTTAATTCCTTCATGAATTCCTTCCCATACAGAGCCTGTGGAATATTCCGAAGTTTACGTCTGAAGTATCTGTTCAGTAGGAATTGGCTTGTCCTCAGATCTCAGGTGTTAAAATGTTTTTACATGCTCTATGTTGGAATGATGGCAAATTTCTTAACTGTGGGGATAAATTAAAATATGTAAATTGAGGGGCTCCTGGGTGGTTCAGTAGTTAGGCATCTGCCTTTGGCTCAGGTCAAGATTGCAGGGTCCTGGAATCAAGCCTGTCATCAGGCTCCCTCGTTGGTGGAAAGTCTGCTTCTCCCTCTCCCGTACTCCCTGCTTGTGTTCCCTCTCTCGCTGTCTCTCTCTCTCTCTCTCTGCCAAATAAATAAAAAAAATCTTAAAAAAATATATGTAAATTGAAAGTTGTAAACATACTTATGATTATAAATTTTCTTTTTGTGAATATTAAACAGGGCTAGACTGATGATTAATATTCTAGGAAATAGAAAACATTTCTAGATAGCCTAATCTTATTAGATGTATGGAAGTAGAGAATACTTTTTTTTCAGTCACATTTTTTTTTTCATTCAGTAAATTTTAGTGGTACCTACTAATTTCTTACATTTGCAGTAAGTGTAGGGGACTCACAGATGATGTACGTGGCCCCCAGGGAACTCAAAATTTTGTGATTTTTTTTTTTTATGGTCAAAAATCTAATTTTTATTTTTTATATTTAGTTTTCAAAAAAAAGATTTAAAGCATATGTGTGCTCCTGGGCATGCGGATGGGGGAATGGGCAGAGGGGGAAGGAGAAGAAAAGGGGAAGAATCCCAAGCAGACTATGCACTGAGCATGGAGCCTGACACAGGGCTCGATCCTGGGGTGGTGAGATCATGACCTGAGCCAAAACCAAGAGTCAGATGCTCAGCTGACTGGAGCCACCCAGGGATCCCAAAATCTAGTTCATTTTGTAAAGAAGCTTATGGATGCTGTGAAAGATGTGTCCTCTACTCTTACTGGAAAAGGTGCTTAAAAACACTAGTGTAGCTCTCTTTGGGATTTGGGGTCTATTTTTGAAGCATCTTGATTCAGAAGCCCAGGCGTCCTATCCAAAATTCTGACTAAATGTTAAAAAAAAAAAAAGAAAAGAAAAAAAAAGAGGTTTTACTATTTGATCTCTTCTCTCGACTCCAGTCCATATACATTGACTTTCTTGTTGTATAGTATTTATGAATAGTAGAGAAAAGGATTCTAGAGACCTGTCCTTTAAACAAGAGGTGTTTTCCTACTTTTTGCCAAAGGCCCATCTCCATGGGGGAAGGTCCCAGTACTGTGTGAGCCTTCCTGACTGGCCTTCCCCTGGTCATTGATGGACAGTTGTTCTTGAAATCAGGAGTGGGTATTCAGCTAGCAAGATCAGTAGGGATCCATATCAGATTCTTTATCATGAGTGGTTTTATGATTTCTATAAATTGTAGGGCTGCTTCTCAAAGTGGTTTCTGGATATTAACACCAGTTCATCCGAATTCACAGCACAGTTCCTCATCACTAACAAGCAAAGGAGATTGCGGAGTGAACTATGTATTCCTTAGTTTATCAAAAAATTGGAAAAGTTTGGGTTTGACTCCTGCAATTGCAACATTGATTTGCTCCCTACGCGTGTGTGAAGATCCCGCAGCTATGGTCATTCATGTCATAAGTAACAGGGGCTTAAGAGGAGGATAGATCACTGAGATGCTTTCCCATATCCCTTAAGGCTAGACACCGTGGTTGTTAAAATAGTTTTTAGAGCAAAAGGTAGGGTACAGATGTGCTATCATTTAAACTGACACATGCTAACTTTTAGCATGTTGTGTGTGTGTATATTTGAGGAAAGCATGAAAAGCAAGCATTGGTGTCAATCACATACTTACCTTTATCCCAGTGTTGTTTTGCATTATGAGTAGGAATTCCCCAAGCCTGTCTTCATTCCGGCATATCCTGAGAGTATATGGAATATATGGGGATACCCATATCCCCATATGAGAGTATATGGGGAGTCCCTGAATACAAACTTCTCTTCCCCTCCGTAGTGTTCTATCATCCATCAGTTTTTCAAAATAACAGCAAAACACTAAAAACCTGACTTACAGATTGAAAAGGTTTATTTCTAATGACCAGCTGATGGCTTTCATTAGCTCTGATACCAGGAAGAGAAGAAAGGGTATGCCTTCCATGTTTCAGACACAGTGGTTGCCATATTAGCGCCCCTCCCATTCACCTATAGTGGGTATTGTGAGATAGGAGGTCAGTGAAGAGCATTGAAATTTTGTGTTGGAGTCTTTTTATCTGTATCTTTATTACTTTTTTTCCTTGGGAAGTACCAGGAAAGAATTGGGAATGTAGGAAAAAATGTACATGGGGCACATATTTAAAGAGCTAGAATAGAGTCTAAGGAACCAACCTAGAGTGTTGGGATGAACATTGACTTAGTAAAAGCCTTAAGTGTCCACAAATTTGTTCTGATACTTTATTTTGTAGAGGATGAAATTTAGGTCTAGGAAAATTAAATGGTTTCTCCAAGATGATAAAGATGGTTACTAGTAAAGAAAGATCAGCTGAAGTTAAGGATAAGTACCAAGAAGTCCTGAAGATAGCAGGCAATAAACCCTTCATCTTTGAAATGGTAAACCAGAGAAGAAACGTTACATTGAATTTAGGTAATTTAATATAGAATGTTTAATAGTAGAAGCTTTTACTAATGGCATGTGGTACTTTAAGATATTACAAGAGAAAGTGTTTTTTTGTATGGTCCTTTCCTGAATTGGAAAACGGGCATGGGGAATGATTGGATACTGTGTCAGTATCCTTTAATTATTTACTATGGGGTGCTAGGAGGGTCCCATAGTTTAGAGAAGGAAAATACCGATCATTGGATATTGAGAATCCTAACCTTGGTCCTTGGTCCATGGTCTTGGCCGCCGCCTCCACTGTGAGGAGTCATGATGAGTTCTGTGGAACCACCTGCCAGACCAACTGTTCTGTTCTTTTGGTCTGTAGCTGCTGGGTGTGTCCAGGTTAGTAATGAACCTGCGATTCACCTCAGATCTAGACTAGAGTTGCAGTTGACCTTTGCAGTTATGGTTTGACTTTGTCTTGAATTGAATAATGACCTGTTCTCTAGCATATTTATGAGCATTGAGAAGGTGAGTGTGAAAAACCACAGAAAGGGGTACTAAACCAATTAGGTGATTATGAAGCATCCAGGTGAATGATCCTGCTACCTGGGTCAACATCAGCACTTTTCCCAATCAGACTTTCTTCTTGACTTCCCTTTTCAGTAGACACATAGAAACTTAAAAATACTAACGTGTAAAAGACAGGTGAACTTTTGCCTGTAAATGGAAATATGTATATTTTTGCTATTGTTTTTCTTTGGAAAAATGCTTCTGAACCTAGGCAATGTATGTGTGGGGGTGTCCCCAGCTTCCAACTTTCATACTGCAGTGCACTTGAACAAGGCTGTTAATGTTTTCTTTCTTAGCAGTTCCTTCACTATGGAGTGAATATACCCAGAAAGGGTCTCATTTTTTTTTTTTTTTCCAATCAGGAATTTACGCTGCATAGTTGCAAAGACTCTGAGGAATAATTGAGATTTAAATATTCCCAGCAGGGAGGGAAGGAGCTTGGATAAAAGAGTATCTTTCCCTTTCTCTTTTAGGATTTGATCACAAGAAGAGATCATTTGGCTTGCTCATTAAGACTGCCATTAATGTTTAAGCACAAAAGAAACTGACATGCTTTTGCCATATGTAGTTGTTTTCATCTGGTGTTTAATACTCTGGTATCACAAAATCACTGAATTCTGGATTTTTTTTTTTTTTCAACATTAGGAGTTCTCCAGCTGGCAGGAGGTCACCATTGTCATGTTACTCTGAAATGTAAAGGAATTAAGAAAATACATAACACAAATTCTTGCAGAAGAGCAGTGACTTTATGGAAATCACCTCACTCCCAGGTCCCCATGGACTTTTCCTAGGGAAGGTGACCTCCTTTTATTGAAAAGGATTTTTGTATTTCTGATGTCGCCAATGCTACAATGATTCACTCAAGTTATTGGTGGCACTCTTTGGGATGTGCAGAAACCCAACTCACAGTGGTTTAAGCCAAAATAAAGGAGGGGTGTGTTATTGACTCCTATGATTGAAAGGGCCAGAGAAGGTCTCAGTTCATGGATGGCCATTTCCAGGGATTCAAATGATGACATTATGACTGGTCCCCTTGGTTCTTGGCTATGCTTTCCTCCGTGTTGGCTTCAGATGCAGATGGGTTTTTCCTCTGACATGGCCAAATGGTCACAACCAGCTCCTGACCTACATTCTACTATCTCTGAAACTGGGAGAAAAAGAGCACTTCGCCTTCCTAGTAATTCCATTGCTGGGATTAAGTCTCATTGCTCCAACTTGGGTCATGTCACCAGGATGGAAACTACTGGTCACAAGTGCGCCCCCTAGAAGGATGGGAGTGCATGATCTGTTTTACTCAAATCACTTAGACTGAAAGTCTGGGAGGTGAAGTTCATTCCCAAGAAGAAAATCAAGGTTTATCTCACCAGAAGGGGCAGCGACTACCAGGCTATCCACACAAGAGACTGCTGCTTCCTTCTGTTTTAAATGTTCCTGTCCATTTACATTCATGCACAAGGTGGTATTTCAAAATTTAGAAAACAAAAGCAACCTTTCCACACTTAGTGCTTCTGGTCCGATGCCACTAGTTCAAGTGGGGGCTTTTCCTTGAAGGCCATTTATAGTGAAGCTTTAAAGTATGTTTGCTTCCTTAGTAAAAACAAGGGGTTGTTTTATTTTAAACATAATTTTTAATAATTCATGGTTTTGATGTTTTATTAGTACTTGTTCAAGGTAATTTTTGTGTGCCTTATGATTGGACCCTTTGGGCACCCCTTTGTTTTTCTGTTGGAATGCCTCTCTGAACCCTGGAGCTTGGGCAGGACACAGCTCACCATGTACTGAGCAGCCCCGTGAGACAATTTCTACATGGGCTCCGAAAGGCAAACAGGTTCCTGTTAAGGTAGAAATACAATTCAGCTCTCTTTCCATACTGGTCAGGATCACGAAACAGTAAGGTTGTAGGGTCGGTTAGAATGTGCAGGGAAAAGTTCATTTCCATTAAAACAGAAGTAGATGGAGACCACAGATTGTCAAAACCAAGACTTCTGGGGCACCTGGGGGGCTCAATGGGTTAAGCCCCTGTCTCTGGCTCAGGTCATGATCTCAGGGTCCTGGGATCGAGCCCCACATCAGGACATAGGGATCTCTGCTCAGCGGGGAGCCTGCTCCCCCTCCACCCCTGCTGCCTGCCTCTCTGCCTATTTGTGATCTCTGTGTCTGGGGTTTGATATAAATTGAAGAGGTTTTTTTTTTGTTTTTTTTTTTTATAAAGATTTTATTTATTTAACAGAGCACAAGTAGGCAGAGAGACAGACAGAAGAGAGGAGAAAGCAGGCTCCCCGCTGAGCAGAGAGCCCGATGTGGGGCTCGATCCCAGGACCCTAAGATCATGACCTGATCCGAAGGCAGAGTCCCACCCACTGAGCCACCCAGGTGCCCCATAAATAGAGGAGTTTTAAATACTGTTTCAGAGTGGAGGGAAACCTCAACAAAGAGAATATTGAGAAAGCACTGTATTGAGCGTGAAGATCCGTTTGCTAATTCTGCACTAGGAAACCTCTGTTCTCTCTCTTCATGGAGTCTCAACAGGTTGGTCCCTCAACAGCGGTGGAATATTTGTTTTCATTGTAGAAGCAGCTTTAATCCAAAGTCGTAGGACACCCTAGGTGTTAAAGTCTGTTCTCTTTCTTGGCCCTGCTGGTCTGTCACTCTGGTTGACCTTTCTCTGTACCAGCAGCATAATGGAATTATCTGGAGCTTGTCAGTGCTATTTGTTTTCAGGCAGTTACGTTTATTTTCTGCACATCAGTGTTGTTTATGAGATATTGGAATTGTCAAGTACAATGTGAACAATTTGTACTCAGTTTGAAAGTAATGGAACCTACCTCATGTTTTTCTGGCTTGGTCGTTTATGGCTTGTTTGTTGTTTATGGCTTGGTTGTAATATGGCATCTTACTGTATTAGATTTGGTTTTTGCTCAGAAACCGGATAACGTGATAATTTTTACTTTGTTTTTAATGGTTTCCATGGTTTTTTAAAATTTTTGGTTATTTTTAAATTTCTTCAGGTTTGTGGGTTTGTTTTTGGTTTTATATTTATTTGTTTGTTTATCTGTTTCCATGATTTAATGACCACTGACTTAATGTGGTAGTTCAGCCAAGCAATGGAGAAGTTACAATACTCGATTGCCAATTTCAATGGGAGATTGATACAACTTTTTGTCCTAATGACAACCTTATTTCTTGTGGTCCTATATATTATTTTGTAAGTGATTCTTGGTCCTAATTGAAAGACCTCTTTTCTATTTTATTTTGTTGAAGACTGGCACTTGTATAAATGTTGCTTTTACTTACTTTTAATTTGAAAGAGATCTTTAAATGATTCACAGTTTAATCACAAAGAGTTTGACAACACTTTTTCCTGATTTTTCTGTCCGATTGCATGAGAAGTGAAAGGAAAAAGCCCTCTGAAACTATTAAATAGTGCAGGAAGAGGAAGCATTTTGAGCTCCTGGAAAAAAAAAAAAATTGTTTCTTTAAAATGAGCTTTCTAGTTACAGCTCCACTTTTCTTGTTCTTTCGTTTGCTGTGGAATTTAAATTACATAGACTTTCATATTGAGGGTGCCCACTCTCCCTGTCCTGCCCATTTATTGTGGAAGGACCCCCGTGAGGGGCAGTCTTTGATTAAAAAAAAAAAAAGAGAGAGGTAGTTACAGTAACTACTGGGTAAAAGAAACATTAGAAAAACGGAACCCACTGAGATGTCACAGACCTTTGAGGTGCTAGTTGGTTGGAAACTTGATTATGTTTGACTGCACAAGAGACTTCCTCTTTCCAGAGTTGATTACGAAAAGGGGCTCATGACAGCTTAATAAGCTGTCCCTTGCTGGCCATTGTAGATAATTCATGAGTGTACTGCACCATGGGAAGAAGACACAAAGGAGAAACACTTTGTAGAACAAAGACCATGCTGCAGGGTATTTGGGTAACTGGAGAAAGGTGGCTAGAGCCTTGTGGGGAATGGAAGGGAGAAATGGTAGTTTGGAGAGAGCCTGGTTAGCTGGCAACACAGGTGAAAAACAGAGTGCAAGCTATCTTAGGTGGGTCTTAAAGGTGAAAACTTACACTGTATTTGACATCTGGAGGGGCTGAGCAAAGGAGTCAGAGGTTTCTAGAATGTTGAAATCTCACCTATAAATCATGAGCTTTGGGGATTTTGCATGATCTAATTAGATTAATACAAGCAGGATACTTAATTTGGAAAATCCATTTATTTAACAAGAGAAATACTGCTTTGGGTTGTGTTTCAGTTATAATTCGACTAAATCATCTTCAAGACGGAAGACCTCTCCAAGATACCCCCAACATGAACTGAGGGGTATTTTCTTGGTTTTTATTTTTCCTTGTCAGTACTAATCCAAAGAATCCCAGGCAGGAAATTCTTTTCCTCTATTCATATGAAGTTTATTTATTTATTTTTTTTTTTGCTCATAAACAGCCTTGATACCTTTTGATTGCTAGAAAGGGTAGAAAAGGATGTTGTAATATAACTGTCTTTGCTCTAAGGAATGTGTAAAACAAGGAATGAACCCAATTTTCATGATAAAGAGACTTAAACTCCTTGTGACAGCATCTTACCGCTGAGAGATTTCTTAAAAAGTCCAATTTGAATTTTTAAAAGACATACAAAAATGGTAGACATTAAATGGCCTCTTAGGCAATTTTTTAAATCCAAAAATAAAAGTTGTTGCATTGAGCATTTTTGATAGTTTTTTGATTGAGCATCATGGACAGGAAGGATATCAGAAACCAGGGAAGCTTAAAGTGCCCATTTCCTTTAGATGAAAGTTTGGGTATGTACCTTTGGCAGGCTAGTGACTTCTCTTTCTACACCAAGTCTGGTTTTCACATCACTCATAATGGACACCTTTTTACATTTTCTGTTAAGCTTTATTTTACTAAAGACTGCAGTCTTTTGTGGATAATATTGACCTAGAGTTCTTATGGGTGATCAGGTGTCTCCATTAGCTGTTTGCCATGCTGCTGAAACTCTGCATGACCTTGCTTGTGACCTCTGTGGCTTATCCGAGCTATCCGTGTGTGGATGTTAATAACCTAGCACTTCAGTTTCCAAAGGGCTTCGTCTGTTTAATTTAATCTTTATAGTGATCAGTGCAGTATAATAAGGGGGGGGTTTATTTTGTGTGTGAATAACATCATTGAGTTTCCTGAAGGGGATTATTCCAATGGTAAGTAGCTAGAAAGTGAGAGACTTGGTATTTTAATTCCTCTTGGCGAGACTTTAGTTGATGATTTTTTTTTTTATTTACACCTTTTTATTCATTTGTTGATCTATCCAACATTTATTGAAAATCTGTAATAATCCAGGTATGAGGCTAGACAGCACGGCTGCAGTAACAAGAAGGCATCATCCTTGTCCCTGAAGAGTGTGGTCCAGGAAGAGAGAGGCCTGGGCTAGAGGTGTGAAGGATGCTGTGAACCAGGGTCCCACTGGGGAAATCCCATCAGTCCACTTCAAGATTTATAGAGTTAATTGATATTTTGACTTCGTGGAGTTATTTTTTATTTTTTATTTTTTTAGGCAACTGTAATAGTCTTTCTAATAGGTCTCAAATAGCTTTGGGATGAATTGAACTGGATAGTAGGTAGGAAGGGGCTCTACGATGTCTATTACATGTGCAGGAGCCTGGGTCTGCTCTTCCTGGTGGCCTGTCCCTTCCTGCTCCTCCTCTGTCCTCTTCTTCCTTCTGTCCCGATACCCTATCATGTGTATGCTCCAGTGTCATTGGTTATCTCCCTCTTCTGTCTCCCCGGTGTTCCCTAAGTGCTCGGAAGGTGCTTGTTGCAAACGGTTTTCAGGATATTTAACTCATCATGTCCAACCTGTGTCCACACGAGTAGGACATTTTATTTTCTCTGCTTGGCCATTATTTTTTTCTTCCTTTTTTTTTTTTTTTTTTAACTTACAGTATCATTTATTTCACAGTATTTTAGAGTTTAAAGATCTTGCATTACTGTGCGTATCAGTGAATGTTTAGGATCTCTAACCTCAAGTGGGTCTTGACATTCTGTCCTTGTGTGTTTCCTTAGGCGGTTCACTGCCCCATATTGTATTTCTCAAACCTCTTCTTCCTTCTCACTCTTAGCTGATAACTTACTTCTTATTCATTGAGAAAACAGATGTCGCTGGAAGCAAACTTCCATATCCTCCCTCTACGAAACCAACCAACCTACCAGGAGCTCTGTCTTTGCTCCTACCTGTGGCCACTGCCTTCTCCTGAACTCATGACGGGTAGAGATACACCTGTCCTATCTCCCTCTCCCTCACAAGCTTTTCCCTCTCTACTGGGTTTCTGTAGGATTATTCCCACCAACATATAAACATCTGATAATATATTTCTCAAACATATCAGTAATCCCTTACTTTTTTTTTCTTTTATTTATTTATTTGATAGAGATCACAAGTAAGTAGTGAGGCAGGCAGAGAGAGGGTGGGGGGGAAGCAGGCTCCATGCTGAGCAGAGAGCCTGATGCGGGGCTCGATCCCAGGACCCTGAGATCATGACACGAGCCAAAGGCAGAGGCTCAACCCACCGAGCCACCCAGGCGCCCCCACTAATACCTTTCTTAGAACCTTTTCTTGAATCTCTTCATGGCTAACTCTCCCACATCATCCACACAAATGTCATCGTATCAGAGAGCTCTTCCCTAGACAGCCCTTTAAAATATCAACTCCCATTATATCTTTGTCCTAGCTTGCTGTATTTTTTTCATATCCTTGTCCTGATGTTATTGATTGAGAGCAGGAATTTTGACTCTTTTGGTCACCTCCCTCCATAATGCCCAGAAGAATATTAGAGGAATATTAGAAATATTAGAGGACCCCAGAATATTTCCTTCCGTAATTCCATATTCCCCTCCTGCTGCCGTAACATTTTTCTGTTCCCCTTTTATCACACAGTTCAAGAATTTTCCATGCCTTCATCTCTTCTTGCTCTTCTTCCATTCTCTTGTAAATCCCTTCCATTCTGGATCTCATCCTCACCACTCTACTGAAATGACGCTTGAGGAGGCGACCAATGATAACATATTGCCAGAAGAGATGGTCATCTTCACCTTCTCCCGCTCAGAGGTTGACTTCCCCTTTGCAATCTTATCGTACAGATGACTCCTAAGTATATCTTCAGCAGTGACATTTGACCTGACTTCCGGAGTCTTGTTTCTAGCTGCCTACTTGATATCTCATTTGGATAAAAGTTATCCCAAACCTAATGTGTCCCGAACTGACCCCACACCGCCCCTGTCCCTGCTTCAGACTGCTTTCCCAGTGTTCCCATTTTAGTATATGGCACTGCCCTTAATCTGGGTGTTCAGCCCTAACACTTGTAATTGTTCCTTTCTCTATCTGCATCTCCTTTCCTGTCAATGCTACTTTTTAAAATTTTTATTTTCTTTAAGCAGGCCCCGTGCCCAGCATGGAGCCTCACTCAGGACCCTGAGGATCAAGACCTGAGCTGAGATCAAGAGTCGGACACTTAACCAACTGAGCCACCCAGGCGTCCCATATTTTAAATTACATTCAGACTGTGGCCGCTTCCCACCGATTCCCCACAGGCAGCATCCCAGCAGAAGTTGCCATCATCTTCTGCTTCAGTTACAGTAATACCCTCTCCACTAGCATTGCTGCTCCCAACGTAGAAGCCAGAATGAGTCCTTTGAAGTAAAATGAGTCCTGTCACTCCCCTCCTCACAACCCTTCACAGTCCTTCCCATGGCCTGCAAGGGTCCCGCCCCACCTGGCCTCTGTCCTTGTTCCCTCCTCTTGACCCACCAGCCCCCTTGCTCTTTCTGGAGCTCACGAAACCCTTTCCTGTTTGCAGAATGGTATTTGTTGCCCTGGAATATTCAACATGCTCACTCTCAACTTGATGTGATGGTGATTGTGTGTCCCCTCAGACCAGAGGCTGATTCTGACTAGCGGGTGACATAACCCCCCTTCGTTACTCTACCCTGCCCTTCTGTATGGTAGGCTCTTACAGTCTCCAGTGTTCGCTTTCACAACCGTTCATTTGCTGGGCATTTCTCTCTTCCTGGGGGAGTGTGAGTTTCGTGGGTGTGGGAGCTTGTTCTGTCTTGTTGATGCTAGTGTGTCTTGAGCGAGTGAATTTAATCCTTACAGAAAT
Organism: Mustela putorius furo; assembly: GCF_011764305.1. Taxonomy (NCBI): domain Eukaryota; kingdom Metazoa; phylum Chordata; class Mammalia; order Carnivora; family Mustelidae; genus Mustela; species Mustela putorius. The sequence goes on from NW_025421577.1 coordinate 944,460, forward strand.
AGGAATGATGCAGCAACAATTATTCATCTTTTATATTCTGAGCAGCCGGTCCTGGGTAGTTTGTGAAGGTATTTTTTGATTAATCTCTCGCATGACCCTCTGAGGGAGGTGTTCACTTCATGGATGAAAATACTGACAATCACAGTGACTAGGACAGAGAGCTGCGTAGCTGGCATTCAAACTCTGATTTTAGTCCAAAAATAAGGCTTTTCCCCCTTAACTTACATTACTTATTATTACAGGTTAATGTGTTTTGGACACTTCATGACAATTTACTATTAGGTAGTGTTATTATTTCCACCTAATAGATGAAAAGGACTGAGGAGCAAGTGCTTGAGAATTGCCTGGGGTCATGCAGCCAGGAAGGGCTGAACATGGGCTTCCGATCCTAGGTTCTGATTGGGCTCCTTCCCAGCAACCTCGGGGTTTCTGGAACAGGCATCTGTGTGTCTTCCTTTATCTGGGTGGCACTGGTTTGCTGTCCATTATCTTTGCCCCGCTGTAAGCTTGCATTTGTGAATTCAGTGCTGAGCTTTCCAAAATCTAGCCCTAAAATTTACATCATGAATTTGCTTCATGGACAAATTAACATTTTGCTTGTCTCTGTAATACTTGTGTAGGCTGAGTGAAAATAACATAAGAGCTGAAATTTGCTACTTTGCTTGGACTCACTGTCTACAGCATAAATGTACCCAATTCTAATGAGGAGTTCCATGCTCAGGTAGAACTGGCTGGTTCATTGATTCATTCTCATGTCAGAAAAGCACTCAGCTGAGATACTCACTGATTGTAACAGAAGTGAGGTAAATTACTGGAAGCCTATGAAAATAGAGAGGTTTCGGCACTTGGCACACCGGATAGTAATCTCCCATTGTATTATAGATTTTTATGTTTAGCAAGACCCTAATTTAATAGGTTTGTCAATTACAGAGATTAACTGGAGCCTGAGGCTATATACTGATATTTCAGTGTTTTCCAAAAGCAAATCTAGAAATTCAGACACTTGTTTTATCTATACATTTTGTGCGATGAACCCTTGTATAAACGTGCAGGTGGGGAGATCTGTATCGAAACCTATCCCCGAAGCAAGATTAAAGTAGTTTCTATGAATTTCATTATTCCGTGTTGGCATGTTTTTGCTGAAAATTGTGGTGTTTATTCTCCTGTGGGTGGTATATATTACTATGTATCTGACTGCTGTTATGCAGTTTTGTTAGGTAGTTTTTTGGATCAGTTTTGAAAGTTTGTCCTTGTGTTATGCAATATAAGAAAAATGTACTTACTAGGGATCATGGACTTGTATATGTAATACCTAAAGGGGGAGGGAAGAAGGTTGGGAGAGACAGGGAAAGTGTGTGCAGGAAACCATAAGGTCTGACATTGCCTTATCATGAAATTATACATATACATATGTGTATGTGTGTGTGTGTGTATTCAGATCTTGAAAATTGCCTCTAAAATTACTTCTCCATCTTTTCCATAATCTTACTTAAAATGTGATCTTTTTGGTATTCCTCCTCAGTGCTGGGATAATTAGTACATAGTAGTTTTCTCTTTAGGATTTTAATGTGGTTTATACAATGTGAGTCTAGTATGGATTTCTGAGAAACTGTGTCACTCGCTCACTGTGGCCTCTGCCTTTCCTCAGAAGAAGGCAGACTGCTAATATTTTAAAATATGGATGCAAGCTCAACCAATCTATTATGCATGATATGTACCTATATTTATACTTACATGTGGGTCTTATCTGCTCTGCACAGATACTAAATATTTCAGAGGAGTATGACTAAATATATTTAATTTTTCATAGAAGCATAATATCTCATAAGTGGTTTGTACAGTAGGTAACACTCTGGTCTAATTGCAGAATGAATCCTAAGGGGTCATCCCATCTGGTGTTGTCTTTGGTCTCATAATACTTTCTGCTTGAACATCAGCCAGGTGACAGGGAGACATTATTTAGTGCTAAATGACTCTGTCTCTTTGTTTGGTCTTAATGCTTTATGTGCAGAGAGGAGCACTTTTTTCCTTGAATAGCTGTTCCTTGGGTTGTGTTCCATGTAGAGGTGTGAGAGAGCCAAACTAACACTCTTACCCAGCACATACACGAAGATGCATTTTAACAGGACTTTTCTATCTGTGGCAATCTTTAGTGCCAAGAAGGAGTTTCAGATCATTTCAGAGCTGGGAACATAGGCTTCGTGTCTATGCATGATATTTTCTAAGTGGAAAAGAGAAACCGATACATTTCTGTTGATGTGACTGTTGGTACATGTATCTGTCAAACTTAATCTCGGTCTGGCATGAAACAGACACTGAGAATGTCATAAATATGTTTAGTCTTTCTAGATCTGATTTTTTACTTGCAAGTCCGTTTTCTTGTGATCAAGGTCAAGTTAAATGCTTAATTTTTGTAAGCTGTTTCCACTATTACAGTTCCACATGTATGAACTCACGTATTATCCAAGCCATTTTCGACGCTTGAATTCCCTTTATGTTTTTTTTAATTCCAAATTTTGTTCTATCACAGCTCTGAACATATTTCAGAAACTTATTTTCTAAAGATTTATGATAGGAACAAAGAAATTTCATTTACCGTATGGTTTCTGTGCAACTCTTATTCTTCTGGGTGGTATTTGTGAGGGTAGTTTCAACCCCCCCCCCCCATTTTGAAATAAAATGTCACCAAAGAATAGATGGGATATTAATCTCAGGAAACAAACTGAGGGTTGCTGGAGGGGAGGGGGTGAGAGGGATGGGGTGGCTGGGGATAGACATTGGGGAGGGCGTGTGCTATGGTGAGAACTGTGAATTGTGTAGGACTGATGAATCACAGACTTATAACCCTGGGGCAAATAAGACATTATATGTTAATTAATAAAATAGATGGGATATGTCCTATCAGGATAGCGGAATGGATTTTTCATGTAGTCTTATTGGGTGTATCCGTCCTGACCTATCTCAGTTCTTCTGTAGTTGGGATCAAATCGATTGCTGATTGTATCTGCATCCATAAATTATTGGTGAGGTGTTGTGCTCTTTAGTGTAGTAGTGCGCGCATGCGTGTGTGTGTGTGTGTGTGTGTGTGTGTGTCTCTGTATGTAGGTTTCCTTTAGTAATTCAGCGGCTCTAATGTTAGGTACTCTACCTTGTCAGGGACATCTGGTGGAGGGGACAGTTAACCAGGCAGGAAGGAGTGTATTCCCTGACTGTTGAGAACTGGCTGTGCACAGTGAATGGAAAAATCAGGACAACTTTTGCCGGGTTTTATGACCCTTTGGAAGCTCCCTGCAGAGAGTACTGCCTTCTTGCTGGCCCTGGGGCAGACCTGTGCCATTGACCTTCCTCCATCTTCTTTCCTTTGCCGTTGCTCTTCTGTCTTATCCCTGCCCCCGGGCTTCAGGGCAGCATGGAAACGTAGGGAAGCAGCGATGGAAGGGGAGGATGCTTTGCTGAGTTCTAAGCGTACAGTGTTATTTGGTCAAGTGTTTTGATGAGTCTCAAAGGATATGGCAAGTGCCAATGTATTAATTTCGTTCTGCAGCAGTCCAGAAAAAGTTTTAAACTAGTATTATTCCTTCTCAGATGTGGAAGTTAAGAAGGTCCGTTTTCCTCTTCTGTCCCTCTGTCTCCACTTAGATTTTAAGAAAAGACAGAAGAAAAAGCAATCGAGCATCATTACTTCAGACTGCCCTTTCTTGGCCCACCATTGGACTGTTGACTAAGTTGTCATTATTTATTAATGATACATCCAACCTTCTTTCTCATCTTGCCACTTCCTGCTACTCCTCCCTTCCAACTAACTTGCTTATTTCATTATGTTTTTTCCACTTGATTTTTAAAAAATTATTTAATTTTAGTGAGGGGGAAGGGGCAGAGGAAGAGAGAATCTCAAGGAGACTCCAGGCTGAGCCGGGAACCCTGAGCCGAAACCCAGAGTCAGTTGGACCCTCAGCGGACTGCGCTACCCAGCCGCCCTGCTCTTGATTTTGTTTATAACACAGTTCAACGTGCGTGTGGTAACTTTGTTCACTTTGCCTGTCGCCACATGATCAAACATGTTTGATAAAAGGAAATTGGAGGATTAGGTTCAGTTTCTGGGTCGATTCCTTAATTTCCCCAGGCAGACTCTTGGTGCAATGATTTTATGTCAGTATGTGTAGAACTGTGCAGCCCAGAGGTTCGATGATGGACTTTCCACCCCGTTCCATCACACCCAGCTGGGTAGCCACGAACAAGCAGTTTACTGTCATCCGTAAAGTAGCTGTAGTAATAGCACCTGCTTGTCCTCATAAGCACAATAATAATACTCACCTCCTAGAGCTCTTCATTTACTCACCCAGTGACGGTGTTCCGGGCCAGATATTGTGCTCTGTGATGAGTAGAAGTTGCTAAGTAGAACTGACCTAGGACTTCCCTCAGTGTGTCTTTGAGGAAATGCATAGTACTTGGGACATAGGTGTCTCATGGTGGTTAGCTGTTCCTGGTATCTGGAAGAGGTAGTTCTAGCAAATAATAAATGGCAGTTCCTTTCCCCTTGACAGGCACAGAAAGAATCCCTTCATTCTTTTATTTTCCAGATATCCTTTATGAATGTCTCCTGTGTGCTGGGCACTAGGTATCAGTATACACAAGGTAGGCAAGAGCTCTTTGTTCATGGCATGTATGTAATTTTAGGGGAGAAGAGGATGAGCAAGAAGACAGTTGCCGAACGGGACCCATGGTATAAAGGAGTGAGAGTGAGAGTGATGAGACTGGGGTAGAGTGGTAAGCAACTATGGTGAGATGTCAATAATGGGAAGGAACAGGCTTGGCAGAGGTCCAGAGGAAGAGCATTTCTGCAAAGGGACAGGCAAGCAAGGCAGAAAAGGGTTTCCATGTTTGAGGAATAGACAGGAGATGTGTATGGCCGGATTATACTGAGCGATGTGGGGAAGGGCAGGAGAGAGAGCTGTGGAACTGGAGAAAATAGAGCATGTGGGGGCCAATAAATAGACCATGAGAATGAGTTGACATGCACAAAGCCTGGGATGGTGGGAGAGCCGGTGAAAGGAATGCAGGCATTAGAAGCAGGAAGTTGGGTGTCTTTTTTTTTTTTTTTTTGGAAGATTTTATTTATTTTAGAGAACATGAGAAGGGCAGAGGGAGAAAGAGAGAATCCCAAGCAGACTCCGTGCTAAGACTGGAGACCAATGTGGAGCTCGATCCTAGGACCCTGAGATCATCACCTGAACCAAAGTCAAGACTCAGACGTTTTCATCGACTGAGCCACCCAGGCACCCAGAGGTGTCCTGTTTTGATTACATTGATTGACAGTGCTGCTTATGGAGATAAGGAACATTGGGATATGGCAAAATTGGGGTGAATTTAAGGAAGATTGATATTTGGGTATGACAAATTCCAAGAGGAATATAGACCTATTAAAATGTGATCATAATCTGTGACTCTTCTTAAGATAAAGGCTTCTCTATACCTTGTTTGATGTCTTTGTTGGTTTCTGCAGCATTTAAGAAAGACATTCAAGACCTCTGTAGATGATTCCAGCTTTTGTTTCTTGTCAAGTCTTAGTCGGTAGGAAGCTAAAATTCCACATCAGTAGAACTTGCTGCTGGCCCATGAGGAGAACAGCAGGGTAGGACTCTAGCTCTGTTGGTCAGAACAGTGCAGATCCTGGAGAACCCAAAGCTTTCCTTAGAGCCTATTGGTGCACTGAATTTACTGCTTCCTGGTGGATTTCCCCATACAGTGTATCAAGATGAAAAAGGTGAAGCTCCCCTCTAATGGAAGTGTTTATTTCTACCAGACTGGGACTAGAAAGGCACTGATGAAATGTTTATAGATTCAGAGGAAACATTCTGCCTTGTGCCTTAAATTTGGATAGCTGCCACTTACAACTTGGAAATTAAGAACAGGTCTTATGTCTTGATGGTCTCTGATATTTGGATGCTTCTGTCCAGCTCCCCGTCAGCTGACATTACCCAGGCACATGCTAATGTTGTCCTCACAGTTCATCAGCTTGCATATGCCATTTTGTGTCTGTATTTCAGCCTGATTGTCCACAGCACCGAGCCCCAGCCCCAGATTACTGCTGTATTGGGGAGAAGAGATTTAAAAAAAAAATGATACTGTCCTCTTGCATAAAACTGCATACATAGCATGAATAGTCAGGAATGTTAATGAGATATCCTTTAGTTGCCTCTACCAAAAAAAGAGGAAAAAAAAAAAGGAGGAAGCTAGAGATAGTTTACAGAGTAAAAGTGTGAAAGGTAATTGCGATCTTTGAATTTCTTTTTTTTTTTTTTTTTATTAAAGAGTTTATTTATTTATTTGACAGAGAGATATCACAAGCAGATGGAGAGGCAGGCAGAGAGAGAAAGAGAGAGAGAGAGGGAAGCAGGCTCCCTGCCGAGCAGAGAGCCCAATACGGGACTGAATCCCTCGACCCTGAGATCATGACCGGAGCCGAAGGCAGCGGCTTAACCCACTGAGCCACCCAGGTGCCCAACGATCTTTGAATTTCTACCAGAAGGGGATTCCATCTTCCTCCTTTTGTCTTTCCCACAGAACCATAAAATGCAAGTCCTGGCAGGGACCTGGAAGGATAGTCCGTTCATTTACTGGTGAGGAGCTGAGGGCTAAGTGGTCACACTGTAGTGTAAGCGAGATCCTAGCCCTGTGAAGAATAATATTACTCAAGAGGAAAATGGATTTTTTCCCCCAGGCTTCTGCAGGGTTGATTCATTGGTGCTGCCCATGCTTCAGTGGGCTTTGACATACCCTCCGGTTCTCTCTCTGGGGTGTGTGTGTGTGTGTGTGTGTGTGTGTGTGAGAGAGAGAGAGAGAGAGAGATTAAGAATCTTCAGTTTTGCTTCAGTGCCTTTAGTTTTACTGCAAAGCGTACATCTTTTGGCCAGGAGTCCCGAACTAGTCGCCTGTGGAATCTGGTGTGCCTCTAGACTTCCATGTCCCGGTGTCTCTCTTTTTTCAAGACTTGTGACCATTTTACTGATGTCCAGCTCAGGCTGGACCCTTGAGATTGCTATGTCTGCCCCCAAATCACGTGATAGGAAACCACAAAAGAGAGTTCTTCTGGCACACGCGGACTATTCATGGCCTCCCTTCCAAAATGCTCACCTCAGCCCATTCCTTGGTTTCCAGTCTTATGGCTGACTCTGTCACTTTTCTTGCCGCCGCTGTCGAAGCTGATAGTTAGCTCCATTTCTCATTCACGATTTTGGTGCTGTTAGGAACATCAGTACACATGCTTTCTCATACAAATAAACAAGATTTCTCTCTGGGGAATTTTTTAGGAATGGAAATGCCAGCTTACAAGGCATGCATTTTCAAGTTTGATGCCAAATTGTTTCCTAACGTGGTTTTTAACTATTTATTCTCCCATCAGACATGTACAAGAGTTTGCATTTTTCCACATTGGTGCCCCTCCCTCCCCCACTGCAGTCTGGAGAATATAGAATGGATTTTATTTCCTCGTTAGTCTGTATTTTTCTAATTACTAATGAGATCGAGCTTCTTTTCTTATTATTCACCATTTATATTTCATTTTCTGCCGAAATGCTATTGATGCTTTTGCCTATTTTTTTTTTTTTTTTTCTCAGTGACTCTATATATCCTTCATGTATGTTTTTGGTTTTAGTATGAATTTCAAATCTCTTCCCATATATTTTGATTTATTGTTTTACTTTATGGTGCCTTTTATTGACTACTGGTTCTTAATTTTAGTAAAGTTGAATTTCTTAATCTCTTTTGTGTTCTTTATGTCTTGCTTGAGAAATCCCCTTGTATTAAAAACTTATACCAATATTTACTGGTATTTTCTTCTAAAAGTCAAAAAGTTTGCCTTTGCAATTAAATCTTTAATTTTTTTTAATTTTAATTTTTATTTATTAGAGAAAGAGGATGAGCAGGGAGGAGGGTAGAGGGAGAGGCACAGTTCTCAATGAGCCCATGGAGCCTGACACTGGGCTTGATCCCAGGACGCTGAGATCATGACCTGAGCCAAAGGCAGAGGCTTAGCCAGCTGAGCCACCCAGGTCCCCAGGTCTTTAATTCTTAGAATTATTTTTTAGGTATGATAGGATATAGGAATCCAATTTTATTTATTTTTAATAAATTATGAATTCGGGATTTTCGTCACTCTTATGTTAATACATACTTAACACTCTATAGTAAAGGTACGCTATCTTGTATTCTACATTTTTTAGTTGCATTGAGTTATTTTCTGATTAACCTAAATATTTATAATGATGTTTAGTGCTGCGTAAATGTCAGGAGCCACTTAACTCATCGTCAGGGAAGGACTATTAATGGGGAAAAGGGCCCATTCTCACTCAGTGCATTTTCATGGGTATGTCCAGAGAAATAGTAACATACTAGATTTTCAACAATTTTTACTGCCTTCATATTCATGAGTACAAATTGATCGAGGAGCATGTTTTTAATTAATTTAATATTGTTTAACTGAGATCACTATAATTTTATTACAACTTCTTACCAAATTCTGCACTCACCGTTTCTCATAGCATTATCTCTGTATCTTACATCTCTTCCGTCAGAGGTCATTCGACAGTCATTGCTAGCATCGGGGTTCTTCAGAGAGTATCTTCCCAGCGTGGGTTTTCTGTTGGAAGCTCCAACTGAAGCTTGACCTGACTGGATAAGTGCCTCCTCAGGTGAAGTCTTTAATGTTGATTAAGGAATGAGTGATCATGGAGGAAAGCTCTTCATTCCCGGAGCTGAGAGTGTGTTGTGGTGTTTCGAGTCTGTATCTGTCTTACAGGTGTTGCTCTATGAGTAGAGGATCTCGGTTGCTTTCTTCATTGATCTGTTTTCAGAGCAGAAATTCTCTGGAATCCTCCCAGAGAGTTACATCTCAGGGTAAATGTCCCCTTGCCTTCTTTCTTAAAGATGATGACTTTTTGCACTTTTCTTCTACATACAGGAGCTGGAGCTTACCCCAAACCCCTCCAAGTGATGATGGAGATGGACCTTCTCTCTTGTGCAAATTTGCTCATGTTTTTCATTTATCAGTGAAGGCCTTTCCTTGCTGATTGAAAGCACAGAGTTTCTCTGTCATACAAATTTTTTAGTGTGAATAAGTGTTGGCCTTCTGCCTGATGTGTTCCCCATAATCTTTATATTCATAGAGTTTTTCCCCCCTGTGTGGGTTCTCTTGTGTCTCTATAGGGGTGTGCTGAGGCCCAGCGCTCTTCTGTATTCATCGCATTTATAGGATTTCTCTCCACTGTGAAGTCTCTGATGTTATCTAGGGACAGAGTATGCATTACAGGCTGTGCCACAGACATTTCAATGTATTTTTACTGGGTGATTTAAAAATGCACTTTTTAGGGCTGAATGAGGACTGAAGCCTTTTATACCAAGAATATAGTCATAGAGTATCTCCTTGTCTGAGTTTCCGGGTGGGCATAAAGGTTAAATCCGTAGTTGGAGGCTATTCTGTCTTCATTTTATTTATAGGGTTTCTCTCTAGTGTGACAGTTTTATTTTGGTCCAGTTGTACAACCACCATTTCTGAAATAGTAGCTGTCTGGATTTTTTTCATCTAATTTGTCAGCAACTCCTGCTACTTCTACCTTAATAATAAACCATGTTCAAATTGTTGGTCTGTAGTAGTGTCTCGGTAAACATAGGTGATGACCTGCAATTTGCATGTTTATCATTGGCATAATTTCAGTTGGCGGGTTTGATTAAATGGCATCAGAACCCCAACATCAAGGTTCATATTTCATTTATCAAGATGTATCAACTGTGAGGAACTGCATAAAGCACAGATTTCCCTGCTCGCTCTTTATTTTATGAATCCCGGTCAAATACATACCAGATGGACATCATGATCAGTGACCCAGCAGGGTGTTGCTTTCAGAATCTATGGTGATTGGTCACTGCACCTCTGGGCTTTGTGTCCCACACAGACAACACCTGCGCAGTTGCATTAATTATCTCCTCATCTCCCTGTGATCAAGGCTTCGGGCATTTCCCAAGCATGGGTAAGTGGGATTGGCCAACAAAGATGAAAGTGCAGTAGAGAAAAAGTAGGAATGCTAGAAATGAAATTCTGATGGAACATTAGTGGAGTTGTAGAAGCAGTGGGAGTGGGAGAGTATGGACAAGGTTGGCCCTTACAAAAGCATAGACATGCAGCCAGAGGGCCCGGGTGAAGGTGACCTTGTTGACATAGATGAGGAACATGGTTGTGACAAAGAGGTCGGAGATGTCCCAGAGGAAGTGACACCAGTTAAGAAATTCACATTAAACTCTGAAAATGCTGGAGAGTGATCCAAATGTAGGAGTAAGACCATTTGCCAGCACACTGAGGAGATGCTCCTTCCAGAAGGAGAGTTACATAATGAGAAGGTTAAGGCAGGCCCTGTTCAGACTGCTCTGGATAAGGGTTTTACAAAGAACAAAACACCTTAATCTCTGTGTTTTGAATGTTTTAGGTTATAGGAGACTAAATACTTGACTTTTTTTTTTCATTTTTTGGTACTTTTATAACTGATAGAGTTTTTAATGTTTGGACAAAAATTTTTTAAAGATCATGGAACTGTCATAAACAGTATTTCTGAACATTGCTTGGCATTGTCATTTTTATGGTTGTGCTGATGAGCAAACTGAGAATAGTCTGTATTTTTTTAAATGAATGAATATAAATTCAGTGCAAGACCAAAAATAGGGGCTTATTTTTTTTTAAATTGTGTTAACTCATTTGCTCTGATAACCATATGTTTGCTGTAAGAAAAACATATAATAGAGATAACATTTTATTGGGCCATTTGCCAGAAAAGCCAGATGCGATGATGATGTAAAGGAGACAAATCTGTGACCACTTACCACAGTTCCTGGAATATAGGAGGCACTTGATAAATGCAGCATCTGTCTGGAATTGGCTCACTTCAGTCCACCTCCAATCTACACCCTCGTCTGAATATCTTCCTCTCCCCTGGATGGCTGAAGTTGCTCACTCCAGGTCCGTGTGCTGCTTCCTTGTCTCCCTGGGTTTAGTACAGCACCCAGTGGTCCCCCATTTCCTCAGCAGAAGCCAAAGATCTGACTCGGGGCTCAAGGCCTTTCATGGTCTGGCCCCACCCATTAGCTTCCACCCTCCTCTCTCTGACTGCTCTGTTCCGGCCACAGGGACATCCTTTGTTTCCTTGACCATGCTGGATGCCTTCCTGCCTTGGGGACTTGCTTTGGCCATTCCTCAAGCTGCAGTGTCTGTTCTCCTTCCCTGTTTCAAGTCTTGCTTGGAACTCATCCCCTCAATGAGGCCTGGCCATTCTATTCACAATTTCAACCTTCCTTCCACAGCAGCACTCTTGATGCCTCTCACACTGTTGCATTTTTTTTTTTTCACAGAACTTTAACTTAATTTACAGATCTGTTGTGTTTTTGTTTATTGTCCCTCTTCCCCTACCAGAATGTAGGCATAATGAATTCAGGGATTGTTGATCTATAAAGTGATTTATCTCAAGTGTTTAGGATATATCCTATTACATACTAGATCCTCAGTAAATATTTATTAAAGGATAAATGAATGTCTGAAAGAAGCTACTGCTGTTGTTTGATAGTTATTTTCCATGTACTATTCCAGCAGACTTGGCAGCATTTGTTCTAGAAATCATGTCTTATTGACTCATCACAGAATTTCCTGGAATGCGGCATTCATCTCTGTTCTAAAGCGTTGTCAGGTCACAGGAAGAGTGCAAGAGCATTTAACAAAAGGAATTCCATCCTGCATATATTTATGGAGCATTTACTATATCTGAGTTGGATGGTGTGATTGCCTTGGGTTTTAACTGAAGCACTTTTCTCTTTTTCTTTTTAGAGAGAGTGATGTGTATGTGTATGCTTGTGTATGCATGGGGTGGGGAGGGGCAGAGAGAGGAGCACAAGAGAAAGAATCCCAAGCGGGCTCCATGTTTAGTGCAGGGGAGGGGCTCAATCCCATGACTATGAGGTCATGACCTGAACCAAAACCAAAAGTTGGACACCTAACCAACTGAACCACACAGGCATCCCCAAAACAGTTATTTTCAGTGGATCCCTGGCTTCCATAGAATTCATTCTGACCCACTTCACCAATAGCCATAGGATGCAATACATATAGTGAGTTTTTTAAATTGGAGTCAGTTGTGGAAAAATTATTACCTAACCAAGGGAGAAGACAAGTTATGGAAGGTGTAGACGTGGATAAACATTTCAAAAGACAATCATCATAAGGGTCTAAGAAGAATCCCTGGTGTGATTTGAGGGACTTCCTAATGACCCGAGTGAGGAAGAACATTTCTTGACTTACCAAGAGGACGGTATGTTTGATTTGCTTAGATGGTGTATGGAAAGAGTTGTAACCAAAGTTTTATTACGTTTATGGGGAAATGAGGGACTAGACTAGTGCCCCCTCCCCCCAGTAATCTTATTGATGCTACAGGTGCTTACAATGCATTAAAATTTGTCACAAATATAATAAGATCAACAATTGTCCTCAAATACTGCCCTATTTCCTGGCTGAATATGACCAGAAAAATCATGTAATGGGATCATTCCATGCTAACTTTAATTGGAAAGGTAGGGTCTTACTTTGGCTATTCTAAAAAGCAACTCAGTTTTGTCAGTACGGCAGCACTTTTATGAGCAATCCAGAAGTGGATTAAGGTAATCATTTACTGAGTATGTTACACTTGCCCAGTGCAGTGTTAGGTGCTGGAATTCAATAAAGTCATTATGTATTAAGTTATGTAAAGTGAAGGAATATAGTTGTATAGGAGCTCAAAACAAAGGAACTGAAAAAGCCTTGTGGGTCAGGGAAGGCCCACCTCAGGAATGGATGCTTGAGTTAAGATTTGAAAGATGAATATGTCTTTAACTGGAGGAGGGAGAAAGGGTTTAATAGTATGTGCCAACTCCGGTAGGAGCAGAGGAACGAGGGAAGGTTGGTTGGAGGAAATGTTGGGCTGGTGCTGTCTATGCAGAGTTGGGTCCTTGTAGACTAGATGAGTTTTTTGGTCTTTTCCCTTAGAGTAATGGGAAGCCATTAAAACCTGACATTTATGGGTCAGGTTTATGGGGTGACCTTGAGGTGAAGCACCACAGGTAGGGAATGTGCAGTGTGGAAGACTATTCAGTGGGTTTTGAAGATAATAACCAAGACATGATGGTAGCTGGTATGATGAGAAGTTGATGGATTTGGCATAGGATTTGCAGGACTTTGGGGAATTGTAAGCCAGAGAGTATTCTCTCTAAAGTGCTATTTATTTTCACAAAGTTCATGAAGTTTCTCCTAGAGTATTTTTTCACAATTAATTTCATTCAAAATTTGTAAAAAACAAACAAATGAAAAAAAAAGCAAAAAAACCCCTCAAGTACTTCCATTTCTTCCAGTTTGTTTTATATGAAATGAACAATGGCATAAGTTCCAGTGTTTCGAGGAAAGTCTGGTATCTTCTTACACTAGTCATTCCCAGTTGATGAACAGAGTTTGAAATTAAAAAAATAATAATAAAGAAATAATAGAATGTAAGCAGAATAGACTTTTGTAGCATTTTGGCTATGGAAAAGGATATCTTGAGTTGAATCAAAATTTGTTGCCCTAGGTAATAGACCGAAGACATGGACTCAAAAAACCAAGAATACTGAAAGGTAAATATTTAAGGAAGATTTTAGTTTTTACGGGCTAAGTCTGGAAAAGTGAGGGCCATTGTGTGCATTTTGCACTCAGGTGCACCAACAGTGCACACAATTAAAATGGGAAATGAGAGGAGCCTGGACCTCAGATAGGGTGGCAGAGACTAATTCAGAAGCTTTATGACCCAAGAGACACAATGTATAGACTTACTGTTCTGTTACCTTAACAGAATTAACTCTCTGGAGTCCCAACAGGATGAGGCTGTGCTTATTAGTCTTTACTCTTGGAATAGAAAAGAGATTTCGTGTGTGTGTGTGTGTATGTGCCTGTATCCGTATGCACACATGTATATGTTGGCAAAAACCAGATTTACCGCACATGGGTTATAATAAATTAAAAAGCTGCTCATCATGTCTTCTCCAATGCATAGCCAGTAGGCTCTCAAGTCAGCGTGGTTCTGGAGAAAAATTTTGCTTCGAGATGAATGATGAGTTAATTAAAGGGAACTGGCAGGTATTTATAAGTGGTGTTTGGTCCATCCTATGCTCAGTATATTTTACTTTCTGTCAGAAAGGAACCCTCTGCTCTGGAATATACAATCACAACAGCTCCCAGGTAAACTGGAAAAAGCGTGATAAGTGCATCAGGCTCAGTGCTGTCATTCAAAGTGGAATCATGATATTGCATATTGTAGTTAGAGTCCCTCTCCTTGGTGGTGGGGCAGAGCGCTCTTGAACTTAATGTTGCTTCGTGACCAGGCACTCCATCACATGGTGTTGACTCACTAGATTGAAGCGACTCTTTGTTCAAGTGAATTGGTTTTATAAACCTAGTAGGGTGGTTCAGTGTGTAACTTATATTGGTTCCCTTCCCTGATATGGTTGGGATGGACCACATATCAAGGACCATCTCCACGTGTGCTCTTCTTTCTGGTTCTGTCCAAAGTATATAGACTTGTTTTAACACGCAGTTACTACTGATTGCCTCCAAGCTCTTACAAGAGACTGCGCACATGTCTCCTGGCATCTTTCCCCTTTGAGGGACCCACTGGGGATCCTAGCTTCTCAGATCACTGGCTCAAAATCCAGGATCAGCCCCACCCAAGCCCAACAGAAACAGAATCTGCATTTCCCACAGGTGATAGGATCCACATTAAAGACTGAGAAGTACTTTTCTAGCCAACAAACATAGTAAAAAAAAAAAAAATCAGCTGAGCCATCTAGAAGCATCATGGGGCCAAGGACTCTTAGATTCAGATAAATTAGGTTGAATGATCAGTGCCTAGAGATACATATAATCAGCTGGCTCTGTGAGCATCAAGTTACCTTGAGTCTCCTTGTCCTCATCTGTATGAGTGTGGATAATCTCTACATCATGGGATGTGGGGAAGAGTAAATCCGTTAATGCCAGGACCAATATGCACTACACTTCGTGGCCAATATGATGTGCCCCCTCTTCTCTTGAGGGTTTCCTCTGTAGCACTGTTGTTGTTGCCTGTCCTATATCTTTTTATTTTCTCTTAAATCTCATTCCCAGACTGTCTTTAATGAGTGCATGAAAGTAATTATTTACTAAATGGAATTTAGATGGTCTCCAGCATCCAGAGGAGCCCATCTTACCCAAGAGTGCAGTTTGCATGCTCGGGTTAGTTCCAGAGGGGGGATGAGACAAGGTAGTGAAGGACTGGGGGGATCTGGTAAGCCACGGAGCACATCAGCGCAATTTGGTTCTCGGTTATTAGGCTGCGTATTTGGAAAACAAAATATATCTTCGATGTTGCAGATTATATAAGCAACAAAAACCCTTCATTATTTTTATTATAGCCATGCTGAGTATGAATTAATATTCAGATGTACTCGTTATATGAAAATAATGCTTTTTTTGTTTTTTTTAAGCGGATGACTTCTTAAGTGTAGCAGTCGAGTGTTCACTGGAAATTAATGAGCACCTGGAGGGAGAGTGGGGAGGTGATTATTAAGAGATTGGACTTTGCCTGTGACTGGTGCTGTAAGCCAACTATTAGGTATTGCTGCACCATATGGGAAATAAAGCAAGTACATAGCATGATAAAGGTTTTAAATGCAGACTGGAGTTGTACTTTTCCACTCGAGACAGCACATTCTTTGAGTTAACCTGAAAGGCTTGTTTTCAACTTTTGAATTTTCTGTAAGTTTTTTTTTTTTTTTAAGATTTTATTTATTTGAAAGAGAGACAGTGAGAGAGAGCATGAGAGATGAGAAGGTCAGAGGGAGACTCAGACTCCCCATGGAGCTGGGAGCCAGCTGGGAGCAGGACTCTGGGATCATGACCTGAGCTGAAGGCAGTTGCTTAGCCAACTGAGCCACCCAGGCTCCCTCTGTAAGATTTTGTTTACTTATTTTTATTTTATTTACAAAAGAGCGTGAGAAAGAGTGGGAGAGCAGGAGCAGTGGGGAGACGGGGAAGCAGGCTCCCTGCTGAACAGAGCCCAATGCGGGTCTCCATCCCAGGACCCTGAGATCATGACCCGAGCCCGAGGCAGACGCTTAACCTACTGAGCCACCCAGGTGCCCCAGATATTTTGTTTAAAAAGGACCATGATAGCTCCCACTTAATTGTCTGCTTAGCGCCTTCTGTGTGTCCATCCCTGTGTGAGTCCTTTACCTTGTCATCTTAGAGATTCAGTGCTTGGTCTAGGATCTTTGACCTGCAGTTGGCAGAGTCCGGATGGCCGGTCCAGCTGTTGCTGAGTCTCACGGCCATGCTTCTTGCGGTCCTCATGCTGCCTACACGGAGTTGTCCCATTTGTCATCTCTTCCCTTGTATAACTCGTCCCGTACCGCTGCGTAGTTAATTGGAAACCAGTGGGGATTTCATAGGACTGAACTGCGAGACCCTCTTGACACATTTTTAAGCAACCAAAGCTCATTTCAAATGCAGACAAGGGGCCAACATGGGGATGAGCCAAGACGACTTTTTTCAGGTCAATGTGAACCCAGGTGTTCTGTTCTTGACCCGGCTGCCTGAGCTGGTTTTGGAGCGCTGTGTGTGCCTGCTGCTGTTGGAACCAGGGCTGGTCCTGATGACGCTTGATGTCAGACGATTGCTTGGTCATGTTGATGATGAAAACCGTGAGCGAGAGTGCTAACGTGGAGGTTCTATAGTTGATCGCTCCTCCTGTGGGTTGCGTGTGCGGATCAGTAATGCTAGTGAGGAAACTGTTGGCTGCCCAAGTGGTAATCACCTCTTTCTCCTCTTTCCATCCAGTTACCCTCTTTTTTTTTTTTTTTAAATAAGGAAAAATTCTCTAGGGATTGATTCTGTGGAATTTTTGGGGAAGTTGTTGTTACATTTTTAATAGGTGCTAAAATTTTTAATTTTTAATAGGCGCTAAAATCCTAATCTTCTAGGTCTGATTTAGACTGTCTAGGCATGTCAAACCTCACTTCCCTTTTCTCTTTGCCTCCCCCTCTGCAGGACGACGAGGTGGTTCTGCAGTGTACCACGACCATCCAGAAAGAGCAACAGAAGCTGTGTTTGGCCGCAGAAGGATTTGGCAATCGGCTTTGTTTCTTGGAGTCCACTTCAAATTCCAAGGTGGGATAAAGCCTTTCGATGCCTTCCAAATATTCGGGTTTTACCAGTCGTACTGAAATTATGTATGGGCAACTCTGTTATTGTCTGTGGAACGGATAAACTGAAGGGGATTTGAAAAATGTGCTTATTACCCATTAAGCAAATTTCTTGTCGAGCCCTTCCTTTTTGCACGCAAGTCAGGTAAGTTTGTTGACAAGAATGAGACCGAACTCTTATCCCCATGGTGTTTATGTCCTAGTGGAAAAGTAAACAAGTAAATGAGTGGTATGATTTTGGAACTCAGGGCTATGGAGAAAGCAGAATAATGGGGTATAGAGTGATGGGGCAAGGGCTCCCCCTTTTCCAAAAAGTATTTGGGAAAGGTTTTCTGAGGCAGTGATACATGAGCCATCTGGAATGAAGTGAGAGAGAGTGAACTGTCCCTGGTCTCTTGGAACATTCCAGAAAGAGGAGCCATGTAATGCAGGGGTCCTCAGTTAGTTTCCCTCAACTGGAGCTGGCCATGGAGGCCTTCTAGGCCATGGCCAGGAGTGGAGGTATCGCTCTACGATGAACGGAGGCCATTGGAACCAGTGAACGGTGCAATTTGGTTTAGCCATTGCTTTGTGACTGGAGGGTGTTGAGAGAACAAGCCTGAAAGCAGGGAGATGGAGATCTGGATGGGAGCTGCTGGTTCTTCAGACTACAGTGATGGGGGGGGACCTGGCGGGTAATATCAACATGCCTTGCCAATGTGCTGAAGGATCAGACCATGTGGATGAAGGGAAAGAGGAAGATGTCTGAGGGGTGGGAAGTCAACCAGAAATCAGTCCTCCTTTGTGCAGTACTTTCTGGTCTCCGGAGTCCTTGGACAGGCAGTCTCATTCAGCTGCTGCAGTAAGAGTGTGACAGTAAGAACTGTCATATCCACTGTACACGTGGGGACGTGGGAAGCAAATAGAAGTCAGGTGCTGTGCCTAATATTGTTAATGGGACTCAAAGCCACAGTGTTAGCATTGGTTTTCCACGCTTACATCTCGGCCTGCTGGCTGCAGATTCCTGACTCTTTCCTTGATATCACAGTACCTCTTTGGTTATTCTGTGAAACAATGCTGAGAAATGTATACATAGGATTCATTTATTATAATAATTCCATGCCAAGTAACATGATTCACCTTATAATAGTGGGTGGCAAAACATTATGTGTTTTATAGCCCTGCTTAGATTTATTTTTGATTCGACAAGTTTTGATTGAGCGTTCTGTTTGTACAAATTACAATGTTAGGTGTTAGTTGTGAAAAGTATTCTTAAGAGGAAAATATTAAGCATTTTAACATAGAGCACACCCCCGTGGTTTCTGAGATTCTGTGGTGCGTAGAACCAGGCACATTATTTAGCTAGCTGGTTTTGGATTTTCACATTATGGTGAACGCTGTGTTGGCAATTGTTCTTTCGTTCCTGTAATGTAAGAGGGGGTCTCCATGTTAAAAACGAATGCTCCTGATTTGTAGTAGGCATTTCATGTGGCACTGAAGGCACTGATGAGGGCTAGGCATCCATTTAAACTGGTTCCTTCCTCGGAGGAACACCCCCATTGTTAACTCATGATGAGCTAGTGAACCAACGATTTTGACCATTTTTGTTGTCATCCTTTTGTATTCTTTTTTGGCGTCTTTGAAAATGTGCATGTGGGAGACGCCTCAGTTGGTTGAGCGGCTGCCTTCGGCTCAGGTCATGATCCCGGCGTCCTGGGATCGAGTCCCACGACGTGCTCCTTGCTTGGCAGGGAGCCTGCTTTTCCCTCTGCCTCTGCCTGCCACTCTATCTGCCTGTGCTTGCTCTCACTTCTCTCTCTATGACAAATAAATAAAATCTTAAAAAAAAAAAAGTAATTAAAAAAAAAAGAAAAAAGAAAATGTGCATGTCGAATGAGATACGGGAATTGTTTATAAAACAGAGAATGAATAGCAATTGATGTCCAGTAAGCCTATTTGAACTTTTTTTTTTTGTAAGTAGTTACAACATAAATACACTCTTACTTGAAAACCCCCTACTGTGTCATTGTTTTTTTCCCCTGTATTTCCACTTGCCTTTGTTATGTCTGTCCTGTACTTCTCAGCGGGCTGAAATGCTGCTTGTCCTTCAAAGCCTATTTCAAATAGTCCTTCTTCTGGGTTGCTTCTTTCCAAGGTCTCTGAGTTCTGTTCTCTGTGTTGTTTGTTGTGTACTTTGTTTATACTTCTGTTATGTTGCCAGGTGGGCTTAATTCTGTATAATCCACACCAGCTTCTCACCTGCTCTCAGATACATACACCAGCTTCTGCATTCCCTGAGGAGCAGCGCATATCTCACTTATTATCTTCTCTCTTATTGCTTAGTACCGGGCACAGGGCCTTGAACCTAGTAAGTCATCCACAAAATTAAGGAGATCATTAGGTTTGAAAGGGGACCACTACTCTTAGCCCAATTATATCTTGTATAGACTTAATTGTTTTATAATTACAGTGTCAAAACTCGATCTCATTCATGTTTAACATATGTAAACTTAGGTCCAGCGTATTTTGCGCAGATACACGTGGATTCGATTTTCATTGGTGGAAAATGGGAGATGGTCCTTCTTTCCCTGGCTCTCAACTTTGTTGTCTCCTGCATTTATTAAAAAGATGGAGAGAATAAAATTGTTGTTGGTGGTGAGTGGTCTTAAGACATTAAGACATGTCTTAAGCTGCAGAATCTTTTTTTTTTTTTTTAAGGTTTATTTATTTATTTATTTATTTGAAAGAAATCACAAGTAGGCGGAGAGAGGAAGAAGCAGGTTCCCCGCTGAGCAGAGAGGCTGACGCTGGGCTCGATCCCAGGACCCTGAGATCACGGCCCGAGCCAAAGGCAGAGGTTCAACCCTCTGAGCCACCTTTTAATCGAAGGCAGGACCTAACTTTCTCAGAAGACTGTTTCATGTTCCTGGACATCTCTTCATGCTGATTTCTGCCTGAAAGAGGATGATGGTTCATAACTCCAGCATAGGTTTTCCAGCAGAACATGTAAACATCAAATCTGATGATATCTTTCAGTTAATCGTTTGTGAATTATAATCGTGGATACTTCGCATTCTTTATATGAATGCCTTTTCATTTTCTGTCTTTTACGATTGAGATGTAGGACTTCTGCTTTTAGAAACCTAGTCACTTGTTATCACTCAATGTTTGAGAGAAAATGAGAAGTTATCATAGAGGCATAGATTTTCATCTCCGCCAATCTTGACATAAAAGCAGGCAGAGCTCAGAAGATAACAGAACCCTCCCCGCCCCCAACACACACACACAGACAACATATGATCTAGAATAAACTAGATGACATGTTATCCCCACACCGGGTGTACAGATGTGTACTGAAGGAAGTGGAGGAAAGGCAGCCTGGTTTCTTTTGTGTCCAAAAACTAGCTACACGGACTCCCGGAGGACATGGTGGGCCAGTGCGGAAAAAGCAGCTGAAATGAGAAGGGGATGAGGGAGACATGGTAAAGATTAACCAATATTTCTGGAGCAGTCTTGGCCTACGACTTTTGAAATCTTTTTAAGTTTAGATTGTATCTAGATGCAAATGTAGATAGGCCTGCAAAATTAGCAAGACAGGAAACAACGTGTGTTGGAGAGGATGTGGAGAAAGGGGAACCCTCTTACTCTGTTGGTGGGAATGCAAGTCGGTGCAGCCACTTTGGATAACAGTGTGGAGACTCCTCAAGAAATTAAAAATAGAACTTACCTATGACCCTGCAATTGCACTACGGGGTATTTACCCCAAAGATACAGATGTCGTGAAAAGAAGGGCCATCTGTACCCCAATGGTCATAGCAGCAATGGCCACAGTCGCCAAACTGTGGAAGGAAACAAAATGCCCTTCAACGGACAAATGGATAAGGAAGATGTGGTCCATATACACTATGGAGTATTATGCCTCCATCAGAAAGAATGAATACCTAACTTTTGTAGCAACATGGACGGGGCTGGAAGAGATTATGCTGAGTGAAATAAGTCAAGCAGAGAGAGTCAATTATCATAGGGTTTCACTTACTTGTGGAGCACAACAAATAACATGGAGGACATGAGGAGATGGAGAGGAGAAGGGAGTTGAGGGACATTGGATGGGGAGATGAACCATGAGAGACTATGGACTCTGAAAAACAATCTGAGGATTTGAAGGGGGGTGGGAGATTGGGGGAGCCAGGTGGTGGGTATTATGGAGGGCACGGATTGCATGGAGCACCGGGTGTGGTGCAAAAGCAATGAATTCTGTCACACTGAAAAGAAATAAATACTTTTTAAAAATGTAGATAGGCCTGGATTTGAGGAGAAAAGATTGAGAATCAAGTATGGATTGAGTAGGGGCAAAGGATAGAGAAGTATCAGGTAAAACGGGGGAAGGGAAATAGGGCCAATGGATCTCATAAAAGAATCGTTGTGTTTTGAATATTGGGTGCAAACAAAAGAAGTTACTCTATAGCCACCCTCCTTTTCTATGAGAAAGCTCCTTCCAGTTTATCTACTATGTCTTTATTGCCTGTAGATAGAATTCTGCTCCTGCTTGCTGTCTTTTTATTTTATGTAAATATATACCTATGTATACTGCATATATATATTATATATACATAATTATACCATGTTCTATACATAATTATACAGTATATAAAACCTTTATATATATAACTACATAAATTATGTGTAATATATATTTTACATACCACATATAATACTATAAATGTAGACATATAATTATACTATGTATAAAACCATTATGTATACATATGTAATTATATGTAATTATGTGTAACTTATTTGTAATAATGAAGTAATCTATATTTATCTACATAATTATTTGAAGTTATCTTTTACATATAATTTATATATGTATGAAGAATTTTATATGTCAAAGAGATAATAAGGAGCATAATGTTAGAGGGACTACTTAAAACTGTTACATGACATTCCAGAATGAACTAAAATTCAGTGAAGAGAGGTGCTTTGAGATTATAAACTCAGAAATAAGGTGAATGGAGAAGAGAAAAATTTGAAAAGAACTGAAAGATGATAGGATGAAATTTTAAGTCACAGAGAAACTAACTTTAGAAAGGGAGACTAAATTAGAAAGGACGTGAGAACATATAAACCATGAGTAATGCCTTAAGAATGAAAGAAAATGGAAAAGTGAAAACCTTTTTAAAAAAAAAAAAATATATATATATAATCCCCAAAGGAAATGAAGAGATAAAACCATGTGGGAGACTTCCAAGTTCCTATCCAGCATGTAAGACGCTTGGAGGTCACCACTCTGTCCTAACTAGTAAAAAGTTGGGCAAAGTGAGAAATGAACAGCCCTTCTTAGATCCATGAGACAGCCAAGTCACAGGGCACACTTGTACCCCCAAATCAGAGAGACTGACACGCGGGTGCAGAGAATTCCAGCTCCTGTGAGCAGGAACCCATGCTGGGTGGGAAAACCTGAACTGGAACTGACGAGTTGCTGGAGGCTCAGTGTGGACGACTCTTAAGACTTAGAAAATCCTCGGGGATCCAGTTATACAGGGGTTTCATGCTTCTGGGGTTTTTACCTCTTGGGGTTCTACCAGGTTCTCACAGTGAATACTGGAGAAAAATTCCCTTGTGCTTCTGTCAGGGAGAGGGAAGAAGAATCACTTTGAAAAAATCCAGAGTATTAAGTTCTTAACAAGGTCTGTCCTCCAGAGACACTACTTTGCCATAACTCAGCCTGCTGGGATTGTATCAGTAACTAACCTAACCCGGGGAAGGGAAATAGCCAACTCCAGCCAACTCTTGTCATCCTGTACCACCTAAGGGGAGGACACTGAGAAATGTGTGAAGTTCACGGTCCAGAGGCACAGGCTTACTGGGAGACTGAGACTTAATAGAACCATCAAACACTTCCTCCTCCCAGACCTTACCATCATTTTACTAAAGGCTTGTGTACGGCAATTCCCTTTACCCAAAACATCTTGTGTGGCTATCAAGAAAAGGCAAGAAACGCAGTTGGAAGAGACAGAGCAGGGGTTAGAACCAGACTCAGATATGGAAGCAGTGTGGGAATTATCAAACCAGGAATGTAAAACAACTATGATTAATATGCTAAAGACTCCACTTCATAAAAGGGGACAGCCTGCAAGAACAGATGGGCAATGTAAGCAGCGGTAGAATTCAGAGAAAGAATCAAGAAATGGTGGAGAACAAAAACACTGACAGAAATTAAGAATGCCTTTGATGGCTTATTATTAGACTGGACTTGGCAGAACAAAGAATCTGTGAGTTTGAGGATATCTCCATAGAAACCTCCAAAACTGAAAAGTAAAGAAAAAAAAAAAGATTGGATGAAGGAAAAAAAAAAAGGACAGAATATTCAGGAACTGTAGGACAACTACCAAAGAGCTCTAGAAACATGAAGAAAGGAATAGAAGAAATAGTTGAAACAATAATGACTGATAATTTCTGCAAGTTGATGTCTCACCTCTAACCACAGATCCAGGAAGTTAAGACAATACCAAGAAGAATGAATGCAAATCATCAGTACATGTAGGTATATCATTTTCTAGGTGCAGAAAATTAAACAAAAAACCTTGAAAGAAACTGGAGAAAAAAAAATTCTTACCTATAAGAGAGCAAAGATAAGAATTACATTCAATTTTTTAGAAATTCTGCAAGCAAGAAGAGAGTAAAATGCTTAAAATGTTGGGAGGGAAAAGCTATCAACTTAGAATTCTGTATCCTGTAAAACTGTCCTTTAGGAGTAAAAGAAAAATGACTTTCTCAGACAAACAAAAATCAAAGAAATTTGTTGCCAGTAGACCTGGCTTACAGGAAGTGTTGAAAAAAGCTCTTGAGCAAGAAGGAAAGCTCAGAAACTTGAGTTTACATAAAGTGAGGAAGGAAGCATTGGTGAAAGTAACATTAAAGGTTTTTATTTTTCTTATTCTTAATTGATATAACAGGTAAAAGTTTGCTCAGAGTAGTAACAGCAACACTCTCTTTGCCTATGTATGCTTAGGTATAAGTGAAATGAATAACATCAGTGCTACAAAGGATGAGAGGGATGAATTAGGATTATTTTGTTATAAGGTATGTCCACTCTCCATGGCATGTGAGTGTAATGTTATTTGAAAGTGGATTTGGATTAGTTGTGAATGTGTATTACAGATGCTAAAAAAACCACTTAAAAAAAAAAGTAGGGACGCCTGGGTGGCTCAGTTGGTTAAGCATCTGCCTTCGGCTCAGGTCATGATCCCAGCGTCCTGGGATCGAGTCCCCCATCGGGCTCCTTGCTCCGCGGGGAGCCTGCTTCTCCCTCTGACTCTGCCTTCCACTCTGTCTGCCTGTGCTCGCTCTCACTCGCTCTCTATCTGACCAAAAAAAATAATAAATAAATAAATAAATAAAAAGTATAACCAACCTATATGTCAAGGAGAGAAAATAAAATCATATGAAATGTTCACTTGAAGCCACTAAAGGCAGGAAAAGAATGGAAGACAAAAGTGGAAACAAGGAATAAGGGCAACAAACAGAAAACAGACATGAATCTGATAGATCTTAATTCGCTTACAACAATAATTTCTTTGAACCTTAGTGGTTTATTTTTTTTTATTTTTTTATTTTTTTATTTTTTAAAGATTTTATTTATTTATCTGACAGACAGAGATCACAAGTAGGCAGAGAGGCAGGCAGAGAGAGAGAGAGAGAAAGTGGGAAGCAGGCTTCCTGCGGAGCAGAGAGCCCGATGCGGGGCTCTATCCCAGGACCCTGAGATCATGACCCGAGCCGAAGGTAGCAGCCCAAACCACTGAGCCATCCAGGTGCCCCTGAACCTTAGTGGTTTAAATGCACCAATTAAGAGACTGTCAGACTGGATCAAAAATGACACCTAACTATTTCTTGCCTATAGGAAACTCACCTCAAAATCAAGACACATAGGTTAAAAGCAAGTGGGTAGAGAAAGATATATCATGCTAATAATAATTTAATAAAAGTAGGAATAGCAGGAAAGTTACCAGGAATAAAGAAGGGCATTCCACGATTACAAAGGAATCAGCTCTCATAACAGTCCTTAACATGTATGGGCCTAACAACAGCATCAAAGGAAAAATAAATGAATCCACTGTCTCAGTTGGAGACGTCAACACCCATTTATGAGAAATGGGGAAATCTAAAAGGCAGAAAATTAGCAAGGGAATAGTTGAACTATGCAACATTTTCAATCAACTGGATATAATGGGCAAGTGTGGTTTACTTCATCCAGCAGTAACAGAATACACATTTTTCTCAAGCTCATATGGACACATTCACCAAGATAGACCATATTCTAGGCCATAACATATAACTTAACAAATTTAAAAGAACAGAAATCATACAATATCTGATCTCAGATGACGACTGAATTTAAGTAGAAGGATGGAAAATGTTTAAGTACTTGGAGGTTAATATGGTTAATAAATCTAAGATTAACTAGAAAAATACTTTGAACTGTAAGAAAATAAAAACACAACTTATCAAAATATGAGATGCAGCAAAAGCAATGCTTGTGGTGGGTGGGGGATGAAAAGTACAGAGTGCAACTATTAAAAACAAGGAAGGTCTAAAATCAATAATCTAAACTTCTCCCTTATGAAACTAGAAAGAGAAGAACAAATTAAATCCAAAGTAAACAGAAGAAAAGAAAAAAAATTATGGTAGAATTCAATGAAACTAAAAACAGAAAATCAAAATCAATAAAAAAAAACTGTTTCTTTGAAAAGATCAATAAAATTCATAAGCTTCTAGCCAGTCTAGTTAAGAAAAAAATATAAATTACTAACATCAAAAACAAGAGACATCACTATAGATCCCACAAACATTAAGTAGGTAATAAAGGAATACTAGAAATAATTCTGTACCCACGATTTTATAAACTAGGTGAAATGGACCAATTCTTTGGAAGACACAGTCTGCCAAAATGCGCACAAGATATTGACAATTTGAATAGGCTTTTAGATATTAAATTGAAACAGCAGTTAATAACTTTCTATACTAAAGGTGGCAGGCCCAGATGGATTCACTTGTGAATTCTATCAGACATTTAAAGAAGAAACTGTATAGGTTAACTATAATCTTTCAGAAGATACAAGCAAAAGAAATAACTTCTTTACTCATTCTCTGAGGCCAAGATTACTCTTAAATCAAAACCTGAAAATACAAGACCAAACAAACAAACAAACCACCAAAAACAAAATAACGAAGAAAGAAATACAGACCAATACCTCTTAAAAACATTAATGTTAATAAAATTATTAACAAATTAAATCCAACAGTGTATAAAGAGAATTACACATCATGACCACATAGAATTTACTATCCTAGGTAAGCAAGGCTCGTTCAAATTAAAAAATCAACTACTATAATCTATCACATCAACTGAGAAAGGAAAAATCACAGGATCATATTATTAGGTACAGAAATAGCATTTAACAAAACCCAACATCCATTCATGATAAAAACTCTCAGTAAACTAGGAATGGGAGGAACTTTCTCAACTTCATGAAGACTACAGAAAACCAACAGATAGCATCTTAGTATTGAGAAGCTTGCAGTTTTCACACTAAGATCAGAAACAAGCCAAAGATGTTGGCTTTCCCCACTGATGTTCAACATTTTGCTGAAAGACATAGCAAATGCAATAAGATTAGAAAGAGAAGGGGCACCTGGGTGACTTGGTTAGTTAAGTGTCTGCCTTTGGCTTAGGTCATGATCCCAGGGTCTGGGATGAAGCCCTGTCTTGGGCTCCTTGCTCAGCAGGGAAAACAGCTTCTCCCTCTCTCTCTGTCCCTCTGCCCCTCCCCCTGCTTGTGCTCTGTGGCTTGGTCCTTTAAAATAAATCTTTTAAAAAATACATGCAATACCATTTATCTTAGAAAGGAAAAAAAAAATAACTTACTTGTAAACCTAAGAAAATATTACAAGATCTATAGGATAAAAACTATGAAAATTAGGTGAAAGATACAAAGCAGAACTAGCTAGATGGAGAGATATTCTATGTTCATGAATAGGAAGACTCAGTATCAGCAAAATGTTCTGTCAGACTTGATCTATAGATAACGCAATGCCTGTCAAAATCTCAGGAAGTTATTTAGCAGATATTGACAGACTGCTTAAGAAGTTTATTTGGAGCATCGAAAGACCCAGAATAGACAACATAATATTGAAGGAGAAAACAACATTTTCTTAAAAAGCTAAGGACAGTGTGGTATTAGTGAAAAATATACCAGTTGATTAGTGAAACAGAATAGAGAGTCCAGAAATAGACTCACAAATAGTCAACTGATTTTTGTCAAATGAACAAAAGGAATACAAGGCAACAAAAGTAAGCTTTCCAACAAGTGGTACAGGAATAATTGGACATTTTAATGCAAAAAAAAAAAAAAAGGAAAAAAACCAGAATCTAGACCGACATTATGCCCGTCACAAAAATTAATTGAAAATGGATCACAGACTTTAAAATGCAAAATTGTAAAATCCTGGAAAATAACCTAGTAGAAAATCTAGATAATGTTGGGTATGGTGAAGATGTTTTAGATAAAACCCATGAAAACTCATTCAAATTAGAAACCTGTGCTCTGGGGAAGACAGTGTTAAATGAATGAGAAGATGAGCCTCAGACTGGGTGAAGAAACTCGCAAAAGACACATCTGGTAAAGGACCGTTAGCTACAACATCAAAAGAACTCTTAAAAATCAAAATAAAGAGAACAAAATGATTAACAAATGGGCCAAAAACTTTAGAAATCACCTTGCCAAAGAAGATATCTACATGACAAATCAGCACATGAAAAAATGTGTGT
This sequence comes from Mustela putorius furo, assembly GCF_011764305.1. Lineage (NCBI taxonomy): Eukaryota > Metazoa > Chordata > Mammalia > Carnivora > Mustelidae > Mustela > Mustela putorius. The sequence continues at coordinate 972,544 of NW_025421577.1, forward strand.
GATACGTCATCAGGGCAACACAAATAGAAGTGGATACCACCTATTAGAATGGCCAGATTTGGGCACCTGGGTGGCTCAGTGGGTTAAGCCACTGCCTTCAGCTCAGGTCATGATCTCAGGGTCCTGGGATTGAGTCCCGCATCGGGCTCTCTGCTCGGTGGGGAGCCTGCTTCCCTCTCTCTCTCTCTGCCTGCCTGTCTACTTGTGATTTCTGTCAAATAAATAAATAAAATCTTAAAAAAAAAAATGGCCAGATACCAGAACTGGAAACACCGAATGCTGGTGAGGATGAGGAGCAGCAGGAATTCTCATTTGTGACCTGTGAGGGTGGAGAATGGGTCAGCCATTTTGAAAACTAAATATAGTCTTCTCATGATCCCCAGATTGTGCTCCTTTGTATTTACCCAAAGGCTTTGAAAACGTACGTCCACACAAAAACTTGCATGTGGATGTTTATAGAAGCTTTATTCACAATTGCCAAAACTTGGAAGCAATTAGATATCCTTCATTAAAGAATGGATAAACTGTGGTCCATGTAGATGATGGAGTATTATTTATCATTTAAAAAAAAAAAAAAGTGAGCTATCAAGCCATAAAAGGACATGGAGAAAATTTAAAAATGTACTAATGAGTGAAAGAGGCCAGTCTGAAAAGGCTACAAACTGTGTGATTCTTGTTCTATGACATTCTGGAACTGAAAGAACTCTAGAGACCATAAACAAAATCAGTGGTTGACAAGGGTTAGGGAGGGCAGGAAGGATGAAAAGGTGGAACTTGGAGGATTTTTAGACCAGCAAATCTATTCTGTATGATGATATAATGATGGATGCATATCGTTATATATTTGTCGGAAAGATGTACAACACTAAGAGTAAAACCATAGTTGTGTGGACTTTGGGCGATTTAGATGTGTCATGTATGTTCATGTGTCATAACAAATGTACCACTATGGTGGGGAACATTAATAATGGGGACGGCTGTGCAGATGGGCAGGCAGAGAATGTATGGGAAAATCTCTGTGCCTTCCATGCAGTTTTGCTGTGAACCTAAATTAGTAAAAGATAATCTATTTACAGGGGTGCCTGGGTGGCTCAGTTGGTTGAGCATCTTACTCTTGATCCTCAGGGTTGAGAGTTCAAGCCTTGTGTTGGGCTCCGTGCTGTGTGTGGAGCCTACTTAAAGGAAAAAAAAAAAAAAGAAAAAGAAGAAAAGACTTTTTTTTTTTAACCTTTATCTAACATGTTCTGTTGTTCTCCTTTATAGATAAAAGTTAAAAAAAAAAAAAAAATCTTTTTTTTTTTCTTTTTTCCTATAAAGGAGAACAGCAGAATGTATTAGAAGAACATCTGATGTATTTATAATAAAAGACTCTGGGAGGAATACCAAAGCTCAGGAACACTTGCTTGAAACTACACATTTGTGTAGTGTATACTTTGGAAAACCAACTTCTTAGCTGGCCAAGACAGATAATCTAGTAAAGTATATTCATTAAAGGTAAAGAAAAAAAAATCTGTTGAATCCAGGCAAAAAGGCAAATCACTTTTAAAGGAAAGGAGGTCATGTTGTCATTAGATTTTATAACCCAATGCTTTATGCCAAGTGAAAATGGAGTAATATATTAAGAAACTCAAGGAAAGGAAATCTGAATCAAGTATCCCAGCCAAACTGACTTTTCATGTAAAAGCCAGAAACAATTATGAATGTGAAACAATTTAGGGATATTGTTTCCATGAGCCCTTCTTTAGGAATTTACTGGAGAGTGAGCTTCAGGAGAGACTCTGGCAGGAGGACTGGTTGGAACCAAGCAATGCACATTTATTTACGTTGTTGAGACTCATGATTTTGAAGGAGAGAGCATCATGCAGAGTGGGTCTATGCCCAACACTATGAAGTTGGTAAACTACCAAAAGTGGGAGAAGAGTGGGAGGAGTTTAAAAAATTATATTAAGCGTTCATATGAATAACTGTAAGTGTACTTGACTGACCTATTAAAGACAAGAACTTAAGATTTTGAATTAGCAAAGCCAAACATGATGTTATATCTACTGAAACAGATACAGAACGTACTAATAAAAGGATGGACGAGGGTATACTAAGAAACACAAGTAAAAACAGAGTGGATTTCTCAAACTCATTATTGGCTAAGGCATAATCCAGACCAAAAACCTTGAAAAGAGACAAAGCAGGATATCTAATAATTTTAAGGGATATACTTCTCAGTAAAGATTACATAGGTATATGCACCCAATAACAGAAACCACTTCCATAAGCCAAAAATTACAGATGCCAAGAGAATACAGTACAAATAAAATAGATGGTCTAACATACTTCAGGTAGAAAAAAATGAGTAAAATGCTTGGTATAAAAACTCAGTGATATTGACCTTATAAAGACATGTCAAGACCTAAACCTCAGAGTATATAAAAGGTTCATATAAAACATTAAAGAATATTGACCACATTTTAGGTCACACACACACACACACACACACACACAATAAATTCCAAAGAGCAGCAATAATATAAACATAAGTCTAAAGAAATAAAACTAAAAATTAATTTAAAACAAACAAACAAAAAGCCAGGGGTACCTGGGTGGCTCAGTGGGTTAAGCCTCTGGCCTTCGGCTGGGGTCATGGTCTCGTCCTGGAATTGAGCCCCGTGTTAGGTTCTCTGCTTGTCAGTGAGCCTGCTTCCCCCTCTCTCTGCCTGCCTCTCTGCCTACTTGTGATCTCTGTCAAATAAATAAATAAAATCTTAAAAAAAAGCCAAAACCCCACAAAAGTCCCTTCTACGTAAGAATTAAGAAGTCACACTATTAAATAAGTGTTGAGTGAACGTAGAAGTATCAAATAAAATTGAAGGATTTCTTGCACTTAGTGAGAATGAAAACGTGGTGTAGAATATGTGGGACACTGTTATGGAAGTCATGAGAATAGAGATTTTAGCATTAAATGTATATATCAATAAAAATTAAAAAATGAATTAATCACATTAAAAACTAGAAAAAATAGCAAAAGAAAGCAACAGGAGGGAATTAAGTAAAAAGGAAATGGGTGAGTTAAAGATTGGTTCTTTGAAAAAAATAGGCAAACCACTAATTGAGTAAAAAAAAAAAAGAAAACCCAAATATTCAAACATTAAAAGTTTCATAAATGTAGGAGGAGGATAATGTTAGAAACAGAAGAAATTAAATCATAAGAGACCAATTGCTCAATTATGTACAAGTGGATTTGAAGATCTTCACAAAATGAATCATTTTCTAGAAAAAATTAAATTTACCACAGAAAATCTAAATAGGCTAATTATCAGATAAATAAAGCAGTAAGAATTTTCTGACAAGAAACACCAGTCACATTATCCCTACTTCTGTATGTTATTCAAATTATTCCAAAGCCTAAGAAAAGAAAGAAAATGTCCAAATTTATTTCATCCGGTAAGCTATAAAATGGATTCTAAAAATCTCAAATCACATCGAGAAATTTTTTGGTCAGTTTCACTTACGAATATTAATACCAAAATCTGAGCAAATTTTTTTTTTAAAGAAACCAGTGTTGCATTAAAACATCCATCCTGACTAAGTAATTTATTCTAGGAATCCAAGAGTGGCTTGGTACCAAGAAAAAAGTATAATTAATAATCTTCATATTAGTAGCGCTAAGGAGAAAAATCCTTTGGACATCTCTGAAGATAGGGAAAAGGTTACTTGATGAAATTCAGAGTGTATATTTCAGAAGTTAATAAAACTAGGAGTCAATGGATAACTCACTAACATTATTTTAGAAACACAACTTCAATTAAGTCATTGCTTTATCTATAGGGGAACACTCATGATCAGAATTAGGCATAAGTTTGGGGTATTCGTTATCTCTGTGTTGACCCTGTTTGTGTGGGAGGCTTGAGCCAGTGTAATTAGACCTAGAGATTTAAGTTTGGATATGAAGAGACAGTTGCAGATGATTTGATGACATGCCTAAAAGTCCCAAGAAGATCAGTGGAAAAGCTATGGCAAAATGGATTTATGAGAGAAATCCATAAAAAAGCTGCTTAAAAAATGAAGGTATCAATAGCCTTCACATATGTTGCTCAATTCGAGAGGATAACAAAACATACACACGTATGGAATGATACTTGGCATACCCACACACATATGTGTGTGTGAATTTAAGTGTACATTAAGTTATAAAGAGAATCAGTAATAGTCTTAGGTCAGTCGTTTATCAATAGTCATGAAGTCTCTCAAAGGAGAAAATTTATTAAAAAAAATTTTTGTTGAATGATCTTATTGCTGCAAGCATAGTTTTCTGGCGTTAGTCTTTGTGGACTCAGGGCAGAGATAAAAATAATTTTTAAGATCTGTGTTAGACTTAACACTTTAGTGCTACTGGAATTCTAAGACTGGTCCACATCCACCACATGTACAAGACAACACTGTTGATTTTTATCAGGCTTCCAAGAAGGAAGTTGCACCTTGTTGATAGCACAATCTCAAGAGCTCTTTCCGTTTCTTCTAATTTCTGTGGCATCACTTTAATTAAAAGTATTTTTTCGCTTAATGGAACATGATAGAGCAATATTTTATCTTCAGTGACTTCTCATTCAGGATATTATTCACCACTATAAATAATGCATTAGGATATAAATGATGCATAATAGTTGTGATATTCCAAATGAACTGTTCTTCTTTTTCAAGTGAAAATTTTTGAATAATAAAAATGTCAGTATAAAATAAGTGCTGGATGATATAAGGAAGATCCACTTTAAAAATAAAGTTTAGGAAACATTTTAAGCAAGAGATGGTAGTTTCTCAATGTGTTTCCTCTAAAAATTAATAGAAGTAATAAAAGACAAGTATAGAAAAATAAATATTAACATTCTTGTTGTTTTGTTCTACTTACTTGGGATTTTTCACAGAATTTTGCTTTGAGCAAAAGGGAGGAAAAAGGCCAAGGTGGTTGGGAAAGAAAATAAATGACCAGTAGCCATATTGGATTCTCAAAATCTTTGTGTTTTAGTTATATAATTATTTATTTGCCAATACTTTAAGAGGAAAACAAAGGTGATGGTAGGTGTGGCAGAAAGGAACCCTCTTAATTTCGGTGTTTTATTGTTGACAAAGAATTAATGATTGCATACTTACACAAAGTTCTGCTGGAATGGAAGCATCATGAGGAAATGCCTAACAGATGATTTTTGGGCAGAGGAGAACTATTCGTTAACTTGTACTTTGTAAGCTGTGTGGAAATGATTATTCTTAGTGTCTTACATACACGTCGATACTGCTCCCCAGTTAGGAAGTGGTGGTGATACAAAAGGACAAAGATGACATCATTGATATCCCCCCAAGTAGGAAGCATTCTATGGGATATTTGAAGAATACCACAATGATAGATTGTCTTATGAGTTATAGACTCATTCTTGAAAACTTTTAAAGACTTTAAAGAATTCTTTTTTTTTTTTAAAGATTTTATTTATTTATTTGACAGAGATCACAAGTAGGCCAAGAGGCAGGCAGAGAGAGAGGAGGAAGCAGGCTCCCAGCCACACATAGACCCCAATGTGGGGCTTGATCTCAGGACCCTGGGATCACAACCTGAGCCAAAGGCAGAGGCCTTAACCCACTAAACCACCCACGTGCCCCAAGACTTTAAAGAATTCTTTTTTTTTTTTTTTTTAAGATTTTATTTATTTATTCGACAGGTAGAGATCACAAGTAGGCAGAGAGGCAGGCAGAGAGAGAGAGGAGGAAGCAGACTCCCCGCTGAGCAGAGAGCCCGACGTGGGGCTCGATCCCAAGACCCTGGGATCATTACCGGAGCCAAAGGCAGAGGCTTTAACCCACTGAGCCACCCAGGCGCCCCTTAAAGAATTCTTATAGTCAAAACTGAGCTTCTGATTCCCATTATGTTTCTTGAAATAAAAACTTGAGAAAACACTGAAACCTAAGACAGGAAAACAATCTAAAACCTGGGAGAGGTATCTACTCGTTATAAGGCAGATGGAACCAGTTGGAGAAAAACCTACCTGGAGTTCACCTCTGATACACATAGGTTCACCTGCAACACTCTAGAAATATTGGCAGGCACTTTAATTCACCTGACCCACCTACTTGCCTTTGCTCAAGGGACTGTGCTAACAAGGAAGGTGAATAGCAGTGTGTTGGTCCCTCCAGTGACTCCCTTGATCTCAGTTCACAGTCCTGACAAGTGGCATGGGCCTTGGCTGGCGTGAAGCTGATGACCTGTTGCATTCTGGAAGCTTTGGTCCTCACAAATGAAATACCTGAGGCATATGCAGAGAGAGGACCAGTGTTGGCAGAAGCCCAGCTAGGACTTACGACTTTGATGATGGCATATTGATTATTATAGTAGAGCACGGAACCAAGAAAAGGGAAGGAGAAGCTGCCAACTTAGAAGATCAGGGCTGAAGTAAATGAAAGCCAGTAAAAACCTGAAAACTGCAGGAGGGTCTTACACACTGTTGTATTTTCTGAATCTGAAAGTATGGTTTACCCATCACTGGAGTGAACACAACTGTAGCAAATGATCTCACATAGGGGTTGACACGCTTTTTCTGTAGAAAGGCGAGACAATAAATTGGGCTCTAATGGGTTCTATGAATTTGCTGCAACTGCTCACCTCTGACCTTGTAGCAGGAGAACAGCCACAGACAGTATATAAACAAATAAGTATCCTGGTGTTCCATTAAAAACTATATATATTAGGGCGCCTGGGTGGCTCAGTGGGTTAAAGTCTCTGCCTTCTGCTCAGGTCATGATCCCAGGGTCCTGGGATCGAGTCCCACATCAGGCTCTCCGCTCAGCAGGGAGCCTGCTTCCTCCTCTCTCTCTCTGCCTGCCTCTCTGCCTACTTGTGATCTCTGTCTGCCAAATAAATAAATTAAATAAATTAAATAAATAAATAAATAAATAAAATCTTTTAAAAAATGGGCACGTAAATTTCTATTAATTTTTTTATAAATTTCAATTTAAAAATTTCTATTTTTTAGAACATTTCTAAATTTCTATTAGAAATTTGTATTAATTTTTTCCTAAAAAGTTAAAGTATTTGTGGGATTTTTTTTTTCCGACTATCAAAGTGTCAAAGCCACTCTTTGCTCCTGTGCTGTACAGAACAAGAGAGTGGGCCAGATTTGGTCCAAGGACTGTAGTGTGTTTATACCTGATAGAGCATACAGAAAATTTTATATTCTTAAAGGAGAAGGTAGAAGAAATACGATAGGAGCAACAATTACAGATGTAAGAAAAATGTTCTGTCTGCAGGTTGAAGGTCCTCAGGCTCTCCTCAAGTTTGGAAAGAGAGTGCTTCTGGCTGGAACTGTTGGAGGTTTTATGAAGGTTAGAGAGTGGGCTTCTTGACTAGTGGAATTGAGTTGATGAATATGTTTGGCATATGAAGGAGGGACTAAAGGAGTGAAAAACGAATAGAGATAAATAGAATTGGTTGTGGAAAGAAGCCTGGCGTTAAGGAGCACAAGGACAAAGGAACAGAGGAGAGGCCTTGGTCTGTGAATCGGAATTCCTAAATGCTCTGTTGGGGGTGGGGCCCTGCTCCAAAGGCCAGGTAACCCTTACAACAGTATTTGAAAGATAAAGAGAGCTACTGAAAGCTTGAGAACAATGGACTGCAGTATTTCTGGCTCCTCTATCAGAGACCACCAAAGCCAGAGGCTGGTTATCCTGGTAAGGATAGATTTTAATCTGCAGTATCCTCTTGCAATGGGGAAGGGAGTCCAGGGGGAACTGAACTCCCTTTTGATGTGTATGAAGGCAGCTGGGAATGTTACAGACTGAAGGGAGGAGAGCCCAGAGCCGGGGAAGGTGAGGGCTTAGGTAGAGTAAGAGATAAGAGACGTGAGAAATTAGAAGGAATAGTCATGGTAAATGCCGTTTAGGCCAGCTGTGTCTGCTAGCTGACAGCTACTGTAGCTAGGATTCTGTTCTCTCAACAAGACTGGGGAACAGAGGTCCTGTCCTTCCTGATGATGCCATTTCAAGGGAATGGCTTTCAGATTTTCCAGAAAGACACTCTTGAGTTGGGAGAGATCTAGGTTTATCCCAAAGGGACAGAGGAAGAATTCAGTTGTAAAGCCTTTTTAGTAAATGCTCTAAGAAAGGGCATAGGGCCTATTGCTAGGTGCTGGCTAGAACAAACTGTAAAATCTCTTGGCAGCCTGGAGCTTTCTTAGACAGGCCGCGAAGGGTGGCTTGGGGTCATCCTAGGGATATGACCTTAAGCTGTTTGAAAATGTTACTGACGAAGTCTTTTTCGTGTAGGGGAGCAGTATGGACAAAATCATGTTTGTTGAGAGTGTCTAGTTTTTAATAGGCCAGGGTTGAGGCCTAGTCAAAAAGAGGGTTCCGAGGGCCCTGGAGGAGTTTGGTTAAGGAGCTAATCATTGTCACTGCTCACTGATTTGTGTATTCCGACATGGATAACCTTCCCTGGTGTTGTAAACCATCCAGCCTGGCTGAGTTTACTGGAAGAAGACTTGCCTTTGTGTATGCTCTGTTATCTCTCCTCTGGGAATGCCCTTGTGCAGTGAGTGCCTCCCCTGAAGGAAGCCTTCTCGTGGGTGACTCTCTCTAGTTCTCACGCACCTTCTTCCTCCTCCTCTCTCCATGAAGCAAAGTGATTTCCTCCTTCTACTGCACCTCCTGCTGCTAAATCACCTGTCCCTTGACATTTACTTTTTGAAATTATTATGAAATAATAATCACAAAAACACCTTCAGGCAGGGAGTATCTCATTCATCTCCTGTCTCTGGGACGTGGCACATTTCTGAAGGAAGTAGATGATGCATGAACGGTAGTTGATTTCTTACTAATTTTGTCCTTTCCTTGGGGCCGATGACTTGATTAATAGTGATATATCTGTTCTGACAGTTTACCAGTTTGTGTGGCTTTTTAAATCCTACTCCATCTTCCAAAGAATGCACCGACACTGTCTTCATGATTTAAGGAGTTTAATGATTTTGGATTTACCTGGGTAAATATTCGTATTTGTGACTCTAATAGTGCTTAAATCTAGTACAGATTGATAAGGGATTTGGTACAGTCCATTGCAGGAATAATTAATTTTCTACTTTATGTAAAGAAGGAATTTTTTTCAGCACGCTCATCCATGATTAAAAAATATAAATAGTTGACAAAGTTGCTACAGAAGGAAATGGTAGGATTTTTTTTTCTTCCATAACTTTTGTGGCATAGAAAGTTTTAAATTTCATACATTTTATCGTAATTGATAAAGAACTTGCGATTATATTTTTTACTTTGCTTAAATTATGCAACAGGCAACGTTAATTATAAAACGCTTAACATGTGTTTTACTATTAAAATATCTCTTTCTTGCAAAACTTAGTCAGGCTCATATGGGAGGGAAAAAAAAAAAAAGACCTAAAATAGCCAGTGAAGAACATAAGAGATTTATTTAATCAGATGTACTGGTGGATCAGTTAGTAATCTGATCTAAGCTCAGTCTGTAGAATATCAAATACGGGAAGGACCACTATGAACTGGGTTGTCAGCAAAGATTTCGGAACTGAGATTTGCTAGGAGCAGAGTCTAGTTGGATTGGTGAGGAATGTCTTTGTGTCCAGTGCAGAAAAGGAAGAAGAGTGAGTCATGGGGGTGCCTGGGTGGCTCAGTGGGTTAAGCCACTGCCTTCGGCTCGGGTCATGATCTCAGGGTCCTGGGATCGAGCCCCACATTGGTCTCTCTGCTCAGCAGGGAGCCTGCTTCCTCCTTTCTCTCTGCCTGCCTCTCTGCTTGCTTGTGATCTCTCTCTGTCAAATAAATAAATAAAATCTTAAAAAAAAAAAAAAAAAGAGTGAGTCATGAATGAACTTGACAGTGACCAAGAAAGGGACTCAAGATGAAAACAGGGAGAGCACAAAGAAGAGCATAGGCTAGATCAGAGTCAAAAAGTCAAGGGAGGAGAGCATTTTTGGTGGGAACCAAGGGATCAGTAGTATTAACTATAGCTGAGGGGATATGGGAAAAGTCCAACGGATATAGATCCATCGAATGCCTTTGGAGAATAGAGTCCTCTACATGTCACACTGCAGCTGAAACACACATTCCTGAGGGAGGTGAGTAAGCCTGTGAAAAGATGGTTGTCAGGGCAGCGCCTATGAAAACCACAGTGGTAAACCACTGCCTGACCACTGCAAAGGCTGAGGTTGAAAAGATGCGTATTACCAAGAGCTGACAATACCAAGAGCAACTACAGCTCTCCCAGTGTGGATGTGATGCAGAATGGCACATTTAGGAACCAGTTTGGCAGGTTTTAAGCCCACGTTTGCTTATCTGGGTTCCGTATCCATGTTTCTGCTCAAAGCCTTCTGTTTGGAGCAGCTTTATTTATAAACCCAAATTTCCACCGACTTAGAAAGGGAGACCATTTAGCTGTGCAACAACGTAGATGCAACTCAAGAGCTTTAAGTCAAGTGACAGAGACAAGACAGTCAGGACTACATGCTGTGCCATTCTGTTCCTATGAAAGTAGGACAGCAAAGCCACAGTGACAAAAAGCAGATCAGTAGTTGGCAAGGCCTGGAGGAAGGAGGTGGGAATTTACTGCAGAGACACACAGATGCTTTTATTCTATAAAACATGGAAATGATTTTTTTTTTTATGGTTGTGGTGATGGTTTACATGGCTATAGACACATGTTAAAGCTCAATAAGTTGTATACCTCTAAATGGAAAATTTTAATGGGCTAAGTTATAGCTCAACAAAGTTGATACTTTAAAAATCCACAAAAGCATAAACCACAAAGCAAAATAAGTACATACTTGATTACATAAAAATTAACGACTTCTGGATAGCAACCGAAACCATTTAAACAAAAAAAGCCTCGGGTTGGGAGAAGGTATTTTTAACATGTGTATTTAAAACTGGTAAAATGTTACTATCCGGAATGTATAAAGAGCACGTACCAATTAATAAAGAAGAAAGAATATCCAAAAATGTTCAACGAAACCTTTGAAGAAGTAGTCCACAGAATAGAAAACTCGGATGGCTTCCAAATATTTAAAAACATGCTCAAGATCCTTAGTAATAAGGGATGTGCAAATTAAGATCACATTCTATTTCTCATGCTTGAAATTGGCAACAGTTAGTGAGTCCAGCAGTGTCAAACGGTGGAAAAGATAGGGGTCCGTGGACGTATTCACAGATTCCTCTTAGGAGTATAAATTGATACAACTACTAGGGAGAGTAATATTATACCTGATTATTTTGTATCTATTGGTATTAGTTAAAAATAATTATACCAATATTATACCTAAATGTTTAAGATGGTAATAGCTAGAACTTAGCAAATATACTCCAAGAAATATGTCTGGCTTAGACCAACTCTTGCACATGGGCTCATGAAATTATGTACATATACGTTCATTTCAATATTTTTTGTAGTAACAAAAGCAGTCAAAAAACCCCTTACTCACCAATTAGAATGGTAAAATCCAAAACACTGACAATACCAAATGCTGGCAAGAATGTGAAGCAACAGGAATTCTTATTCATTATTGGTGAAAATGCATAATGGGGAGTGCCTGCCTGGCTCAGTGGGTTAAGCCTCTGCCTTTGGCTCAGGTCATTGTGGAGGCTGAGAAAATGAAGGCCATCCCACCTGAAGTTTAGCTGATGTGGGAAACAGAGGCAGAAGAAAATCATTCAAATTCCTTACCTACTGACAAGCCCTTGAAACAGACAGAGTGGCTCTGCCCTGGGGACTTAACTGCCCTCACCTTGAGGTTTTGCTAAGGACAATTCTAGCCCAACAGACCCACTACCCCAACTGGTCTGACCAGGATCCTGTAAGTCTACTTTAACAATTACTTTATCTCTAAGCCTCCAAGATAGTGTCCAGAATCATTCCCAAGTATATGGCCCACTGATACACATTTAAAGGGTCTCACAAGAAGATTTTTATTATTGGTAATAAATAACCTTTCTCCCAACAATAGTTAGCCCCTCAAGGTCCTGGAGACCTTGCTTCTAAAAATCCTTGGAGACTTGCATCATCCATAATCCCCTTTGTCCTCACCCACGGAGGAGTCCACGTCTACTCTGCCTTTAAAAACTCTGACTATAACCTGGTTCGGGGTCCAAGTCCCTACTCCGCTGCATCGGGTATACTTGGGCCCAAGCTTAAGCTTATCAAATAAACCTTCCTGTGATTGTATCGGTGCTTGGCTCCTTGGTGATCTCTCAGATGCAAAAACTCGGGCATGATTTCAGCGTCCTGGAATCAAGCCCCGTGTCGGGCTCCCTGCTTAGCAGGAGTCACTCTCCCTCTGCCCTGGCTGTGTTCTCTCACTCACTCATTCACTCTCAAATAAGTAAATAACTAAAATCTTAAAAAAAAAAAATGCAAAATGGAAGAGGCACTTTTGGAGGGCAATGTGTCAGGTTCTTGCAAAACTAAACTCTTACCATATGACCCAGAAATTGTGCTCTGTGGTATTTACCCAAATGAGCTGAAAACTTATATTCATGTGAAGTCTACACACAGGTTTTTTAAAATAAGCATTTAATTTTTTAAAAGATATGCTTATTTGAGAGAGAGTATGGGAGTGGAGAGAGGGGCAGGGGCAGAGGGTGACAGAGAATCTCACGCAGACTCCACGCTGAACGTGGAACCCAACACAGGGCTTGATCCGAGGACCCTGAGATCATGACCAGAGTACAAATCAAGAGTTAGCCGCCTAATTGATTCACCCTGGCGCCCCTGCATGCAGATGTTTATAGCGGCTTTATTTGTATGCACTTGTCAAGGGGCGCCTGGGTGGCTCAGTGGGTTAAAGCCTCTGCCTTCGGCTCAGGTCGTGATCACAGGGTCCTGGAATCGAGCCCCACATCGGGCTCTCTGCTCAGCAGGGAGCCTGCTTCCCTTCCTCTCTCTCTGCCTGCCTCTGCCTACTTGTGATCTCTCTCTGTCAAATAAATGAATAAAATCTTTAAAAAAACAAAAACAAAAAACAAACAAAATACCTGGAAGCAACTAATGTATTCTTCAGTAGAGGAGTAGAGATATAGACCATGGTTCATCCAGACAATGGAATATTAATCAGCACTAAAAAGAAATGAGCTGCCAAGCCATGAAAAAACATGGAGGAAACTTAAAGGCATATTACTAAGGGGAAGGAAGCAAACCTGGAAAGGTTACATACTGTAGGATTGCAACTAACTGACATTCTCGAAAAGGCAAAACTGTGGTAATAGTGAAAGGATCAGTGGTCACCAGGGGTTCGGGGGAGGCGAGGATGAACAGGTGGAGCTCAGGGGATTTTTAGAGCGGTGAAAATACTCTGTATGAGGTTGTATTGGTGGAGACACGACATTGTGTATTTTTCAAAAGCCCGTAGAACCTACAACACCGAGGGAGAACTCAGATGTAAACTATGTACTTTCAGTGATCATGGTGTGTCAGTGTCGAGTCACCAGTTGTAGTGAAGGGACAACTCTGGTGTGGGGAGATTGTGTGCAACGGGAGGGATATATGGGAATCTTTGGTCTTTGCTGCTCCATTTTGCTGTGAACCTGAAACAGCTCAAAGACATTTTATTTTTGGAACCTCCATACAAAAGAGCTCAGTAGGGAAATTCTCCAAAGGGAAATTGATAATTAAATTGTAGTATATTTATTTATTTATTTATTTATTTATTTTTAAAGATTTTATTTATTTATTTGACAGACAGAGATCACAAGTAGGCAGAGAGGCAGGCAGAGAGAGAGGAAGGGAAGCAGGCCCCCCGCGAGCAGAGAACCTGATGCGGGGCTTGATCCCAGGGCCCTGGGATCATGACCTGAGCTGAAGGTAGAGGCTTTAACCCACTGAGCCACCCAGGCGCCCCAAATTGTAGTATATTTAAACAATGTTAAATATACACAGTGAAACTATAAACATACCAAAAAAAAAAAAATCCCCAAAACGTAATGTTGAGCAAAACTGAAAAATCGAATTACAGATGGACACACAGTATGATACTGTTTATTTATGTCATGTTACAATATTAAAAACTCTAAAAAAATGGATTTGAATAATAAACATTAAGTTCAGCTGAATGATAATTGCTTTTTCGGGGGAACAAGCAGAATAAAATAACAGCTGGGTATCTGGATGTCTTCAGCTGGTTATGTGATTTTTTTTTTTTTTAAGCTAGGTGTTTATTCATTTATTTTGACACTTGGGTGTTTATTCATTTATTTTTTTAAATTTTTACTTATTTATTTGAGAGAAAGTCAGAGAGCACAAGCAGGGGGAGTGGGAGAGGGAGAAGCAAACTCTTTGCTGAGCAGGGATCCCCATGAGGGACTTGATCCAAGGACCATGAGATTGTGACCTGAGCCTAAGGCCAGTGCTTCGCTGACTGAACCACCCAGGTGCCCATGGGTGTTTATTATGGGTTTTTTTTTTTTTTTTTTTTTTTTTTTAACTATTTTGTATTTCCAAAGTTCTCCATTTGAAAATAGCTCATGGAAAATAATGATTTGTAGCTAGAACCTTTTTAAAAATTTTTTATTTAAATTCCAGTTATGTTAGTTAACATACAGCATGATAATAGTTTCTGATGTATAGCACAGTGATTCAGTAGTTCCACGCATCCCCCAGTGCTCATCACGACAGGTGCATGCCTTCATCCTCATTTCCTACTTTACCTAAGCCCCCACACACCTCCCCTCTGGGAGCCATCAGTTCATTCTCTGTAGTTAAGAGTCTTTTCTTGGTTTGCCCCCATCTCTCTTTTTTCCCAGACCCTTTGCTCATTTGTTTTGTTTCTTAAAGTCTATATATGAGTGTAATCATATGATATTTATCTTCTTCTGACCGACTTATTACCCTTAGCATAATTCCCTGTAGTTCCTCCTATGTAATTTGGCAAGATTTCATTCTTTTTTATGCCTAAGTAATATTCTCTCTCTCTTTCTCTCTGTGTGTGTATCAGTGTGTATCGTCTTTATCCATTCATTAATCAATGAACATTTGGGCTGTTTCTATAATTTGGCTATTATAGATAATGCTGCTATAATCTTTGAGGTGCATGTACCCCTTTGAATTAGTATTTTTGTAATCTTTGGGTAAATACACAGTAATGTGATTGCTGGATCATAGGGTATTTCTATTTTTAACTTTCTGAAAAACCTCCATACTGTTTTCTAGAGTGTCTGCACCAGTCTGCATTCCCACCCACAGTGCGAGAGGGCTCGCCTTTCTCTGTTCCCTCGCCAGCACCTGTTGTTTCTTGTGTTGTTTATTTTAGCCATTCTGACAGGTGTGAGTGGTATCTCATCATGGTTTTGATTTGTATTTTACTGATGATGAGCATGGTGAGCATCTTTTCGTGTGTTTGTTGGCCATCTGGATGTCATCTTTGGAAAAATGTCTCCATGTTTTCTCCCCATTTTTTAATCAGATTAATAGAACATTTTTTCAATGAAGAGCAAACACTCTATCTGGAGGTTTTGATGTTATGAATAATAACTTTTTGCCGTTTTATATTTAGATTTTCAAGATTATGTCTTAGGATCCCGCAGAAGAAATTGATTCACTTGAAATTCATTCTAACTGGAAGTTTAGTATTGGGGTAAGATAGTCATCTTGGTGAATGCGAGTATGGGAATGGACAAGAGCTAAGGATGTTTGCTCTAGAGGCTGTGGTGCACCTGTTAGTATTAGTGGACTACTGTTTGGATGTAGTCCTTGCACCACTAGTTAACTAAAGTTTACCACCAGTCTTTTAGTTTGTAAGCTTCAATTTGCATAAAATGTATGACCTTAATCAGGCTCCCAGGTTTCATCCAGTCCCCTGTACTTGTGGAGATGTTGACTGTGTATGGCATTCCTTTCTCATTTTCCAAGACATAACCTCTCAGTATATTTAACATATGTTGTTTCAGGTAGCTAGTACCAATCCGTTGTACTTGAAATGAAACTGATTTGCCATCCTGGGTTAATCAGAATGGGCTAAGTTATGCTTAATAAGAAAGACATCATGAACCCCGAAATCTCAGTGGCTTTCTATACAGGAAAGGTTTAATTCACATACATGTTACTTGTCCAACACCGGTTAGGGGGCTCTGCTGCAGATGGTTACTCAGGAACTCCAGGTGACTAACACGCCACATTTAGAATGGTTTCAATTATCAAGGTAGGGGAAGAAAAGAGTATGAAGAATCAACTTTGTGTGTGTGTTTTGGTGTTTTGGTCCTAAGAAAAATACAAGTTGTCTCTGGCTTATAGCCAGATGCTAGAGCTGTTGGCTCATGGTCTGACAGAACTACAAGGAAGCTGGGAAATTGGGGGGATCTCATGTCTGTTTAGTAAATAATATGTGCTTCTGCCACTTGGGCATACTCGTAGTGCAGTAGGCTTTCTACTCTTTGGAAGAGTAGAGTCCAAAAAAACTGTGTTGGCTGAAGGGCAGGACAGGCTGTAACCTGGTGTTTTATGTATATATAATTTAGGAAATTTAGAATAAATGAACATTTAAAAAAATCACCCGGCTTAGTCATTTAATTTTATAAATGAACAAAGTGAATCCTAGTAATGTAAGGTCATTCAGACAGTGGCAGCATTGGGTCTAAATTGAAAAAGAAACCAAACTGTCAATATGTAGAGACAATATGATTATCTACAGGGAAAATATAAGAGAATATGCAGATGAATTATTAGGATTAATAAAATCATTCTGCAAAGTTCATGTATATAGGATTCATATGCAGTAATTTTACTGTACTCTAGCAATAACCAAAGAGAAAATGTACTAGAAAAGTTATTCACAGTAACACCAGAAATGATCAGACATATGAAACCAGGTGTTAAAAGGATATTTGAGACCTCCGGTGAAAATGTCAGTCTTACGGACAGACATGAGGGAAGAATAGAATGAAAAAGAATGTATTCTTTGGGCAAACAGATATATAATAGAAATTGTAACAAAACTTATACATAAAACATGTGGGAGATTTATAGAGAAAGGTTGCCTCATCACTGAATATATATTGTCACAGTTAGGCTAGTATTTTGAAAAAGGAAACAACCTTTTAGGATGTGTTAAACTGAATATAATGGTTAAGAACAGCATAATCCTTTCTCTGTAGTCTCTGAGAGCATTATATCTACCACAAAACACTAAAGGATATTAAAGTGATTAAAAGAATATAGATTCAGGTGCCTGGTTAACTGTCTGCCTTTCACTCAGGTCATAATCCCAGGGTCCTGGGATCAAGTTCCGCATCTTGTTCCCTGTTCGACAGGAAGTCGGCTTCACCCTCTGCCCCTCCCCCTGCTCCTGCACACACACACACTCTCTCTCTCCTCTCTCAAATGAATAAAATCTTTAAAAAAAAAAAAAGGAAAGAAAATAGATTCTGTTAATACGTTCCGTAAAAAATCAGTAAAAATTTTAAGTTTGCCTTGTTTTTCCAAGAAAATTAATTTACTAACATTACAAATACCAGAGTGGGATTTATACCTGTGTGGTACTTACAAAGTATGTGGCTGTAGACCATTATTAGCATAATGCCTGTTTCTCCATATCCCGTACTGCAGAATGTATGAGGTATAATTGTCCTTACCTTATGCTATCACTATAATGATTAAATGAAATAAATTAAAAGTGCTTTGAACAGTGCTTTTTAAAGTGTACAGTAAATGTAAGCAGTGTTTTCTACTGTTCATTATTGCTTCTTTGAACTGCTTGTTATTATTTCTAACTAGGGTGCTGATTGTTTTCTATTGCTATAGAAAATTAAATGTATATATATTCTAAAAAATAGTTTGGATAGTTTTCCTGAAGACTTTGCCTTAAAGGTAGTTAAGAGTAAAAATAACCCCTATAAACAGTATTGTTTATAAACAGATTCTCTATTTTTAGAAGTAGCAGAATATGTCTTGGATAGTGTGGAAGTTACTGATTTTCAATTAGAAAGGAGGGTGTTCTCCCCCTATAAAATTTCCATTGTGTTCTGTGAATTTCGGAACTGTTTAATTAATTCAACAAGTATTTATTGAGCTTTTAGTAAGTTTTAGACTCCAAGGAAAAGTTGTGAATCCCTTAATATGAAGACAGCATCCCTTTATTGTGAAAACAACATGATCCTTACTGTGGTTAGCTTTTATGCCTGGTTTGGGCACAGGAAGGAAATATTTATTTATAGATGATAAGTGCTATCCAGAGTCCAGTATAAGATGCTAATGGAACCTTCAGGAAAGTCATCTTGCCCAATCTTAGCATTTTAAATAAATGCCTAAGTCATGCCTTGAAGAATATATATCCTTATTTTGGGGAAAAACCTATAGATTAGTAGACCATGTCTATATAGAAAGCCTATTTATTACAGCTACACAGAGGGTAGATAAGCCCCTCAGAAGGGGATACAACTTAGTTTTATCTTTGGATAAACATAGAAACACAGTAATAGACTCCCTTTTCATAAATAGAGAGCTTACCTACTATGTGAGATGCACTTTTAAGGTTTAAATCAACTTTTAAGGGGTAGTTGTTCAGAAGGATTTTTGAAGGGAGTCAACTCTTAATTTAATTTAATTTATTTATTTTTTATTTTTTTAAAAAAATTTTATTTTTATTTTTTTAAAGATTTTATTTACTTATTTGTCAGAGAGATAGAGAGAGTACAGACAGACAGAGTGGCAGGCAGAGGCAGAGGGAGAAGCAGGATCCCTGTGGAGCAAGGAGCCAGATGTGGGACTTGATCCCAGGATGCTAGGATCATGACCTAAGCTGAAGGCAGCTGGTTAACCGACTAAACCACGCAGGCATCCCTAAATCATTTTTTAAAAATAGATTTTATTTATTTGAGAGAGAGAGAGAGAAAGAGAGGAAGATACAGAGGGAGAGTGAGAGGGAAAAACAGCCTCCCCACAGAGCAGGGAGCCCAGTGTGGGACTCAATCCCAGGACCCCGGGATCATGACCTGAGCCAAAGGCAGATGCTGAACTGACTGAGCCCACCCAGGCACTCTCTGGAGTCAACTTTAAGAGATACTGTTTTAAACTGTTGACCTTTTATATCCATTGAATATATTACATTTCATTATTACTTTTTTTTTTTTAAAGATTTATTTATTTATTTATTTATTTGACAGAGAGAGAGATCACAAGCAGGCAGAGAGGCAGGCAGAGAGAGAGAGAGGAGGAAGCAGGCTCCCTGCCGAGCAGAGAGCCCGATGCGGGACTCGATCCCAGGACCCTGAGATCATGACCTGAGCCGAAGGCAGCGGCTTTACCCACTGAGCCACCCAGGCGCCCCTCATTATTACTTTTTTTTCAGGGATTGGACTGCTCATATTGAGTGTCACCTATTTTTATTTCTGATGAATAAGGTGAAATTAGTATTAATAAGAATAAGTTAAGTTTAAAATGAATAAGTTGATATATTTACTACTGTGAGATGTTATGGCATGTTGATGGCTTTTCTTACATATCTAAAGGTTAAAAATAGTGAGCCCTCTGTTTGAAAAAAATTCTGTTTCAGTTGATGTTTAAATTTTTTTGTTCATTTTTGGTTTAGAGACCCTGTCAAGTAATTTTCCGTCAGTGTTGACGAGAGTATATTAGCAGTTTCCAGACTTGACAGATTGAAGTGTTAGAGGTTTTTAGGAATATCTTTAATACTTTTTCTTACTCGTTTAATATTTGATGAGTAAAATGGGAGTGTAGTTAAAATATAAAAATTATTTCTCTGAATTGGATCACATTGGCTCAGTAATGATTAAAGTGCATAATGGGCTGATGGTTAGAAAGCCATACTTTATTAAGGAAGATTTCTAAGCTATGGTGTGTTCATTGCTTTGGCGTGGAAGGCACATGGATCGGAAACACAGTGTTTGCATTGTGAGTTCAATTAAAGATAGAGAATGTGAGAGCGCTTCTTAAAAATAGGAACCCGTTTTGAGTGTCAGAAAGCTTTTAGAACTTTAATGTTATTTTAGTTATATATTTGATGTCCTTTTTTTGAGAAAATGAGGCATGACTGAAAATGCTCTTTTTGGTAACTGCTGCTTGTTTAAATAAAATGTCTTATTTGATTAATCAATACATTTTTAAATAGTAAATGCACATGCAAGTATGCTGTATGTATTTACACATACCCACACATACATTTTAATATTTATAAATAATTCAGTATACTGACAGTGCTTCTGGAATGTATGGTGGTTTCCCTGATTCCTTCTTGTAATCCTTAATCCCTAATCTCATAATCCCTAATCTCAGATAAGTACCCAGTGAATTATGTAAGGATTTCAGGAAGCATTGTTTAACCTGGAGCATAAAGTCTCTCTGGGAAGAGTCAGTGAAATATCACATTGATGAACATGGGTGTGTTCTTCTTTTTGGACAAGGGACTGGCCTAAATGAAATCCTTTATAAAAGCTTCTGCCTTCGACTCAGGTCATGATCTCAGGGTCCTGGGATCGAGCCCCACATTGGGCTCTCTGCTTGGCGGGGAGCCTGCTTCCTCTTCTCTCTCTCCCTGCCTGCCTCTCAGCCTACTTGTGATCTCTCTCTGTCAAATAAATAAATAAATAAAATCTTATAAATTGTACTTAGAGCATTTGAACAAAAATGGAGTGAGGGAAGCCGGAAGAAGGTAGAATAATTCTTGCAGCATTGTGTGTAAGATAGTAAAAAATCTGATTTGTGTTGGTACAGAAGGAAAGCGGTCCAAAATTTTGGAGGAAAAAAATCATAGGAGGCCTTGGTGATACATTTCACATTGCCAATAAAAGTCACACAACATTGAGATTAAATTTCTTAATCCTAGAAAAACAGGATATTTTGGATAACTTAGACATTGAGGTTTGCACTATTTATATTTCTGTTAATTATTGAAAATATAATAATTTAGAATGTGTAATTAATATCAGGTAGGGTTTGGAATATTGTGAACATTGTAATGTGATATTTGAATCTTCTCTCCTGGCTAAAATTTCCATAAAAATGGTCTAAAATAGGTAAGTTTGATTGAGATCTTTTAGTATATGTGATAACTTTGTATAAAAAGGGGGAAAAATCAATGGCATGCCTTTCATAGAGTTTGGTTGGTGTTTAAAATAAATTCTTAAAACTCATTCATTCAGTAAACACTGAATATCTACCTACTGTGTGTAGAGCAGTATCTGAAATCATGGGCTCTAGAGCAGTGATTGAGACAGAGTTCATTTGAGTGGATAAAAAGAACAGTTTTGTCACGTTGGTGATCTATGCCATAGAGAATGTTAAAATAAGTAAGGTGGTAGTAAAATGATAGGATAGCTCCATTAGATTGGCTAGGTTGTAGAGGCCTTTCTGAGGGCTGAATCACTAGAAGGAGGGAGTCACTGGAGGTATAGAGGAAGGAGCCGTGTAGACAGTTGGAGACATGGTGTGAAGACTCTTAAGCTGAGGGGGGATGTGGACAGTTCAAAGCACAGAAAATGGCTGCCATGGTTGGCCTCAAGCATGGGAAAGGATGAAATGGGATGATGTCAGAGAGTTGGGCAGGGGCCAAGTCATCCAGTACTTTGCAAACTAGACTTAGAAATTTTTTTTTTTAAGATTTTATTTATTTATTTGACAGAGATCACAAGTAGGCAGAGAGGCAGGCAGAGAGAGAGGGGGGAGGCCGGCTCCCTGCTGAGCAGAGAGCCCAATGCAGGGCTCGATCCCAGCCCAGGACCCTGAGATCATGACCTGAGCCAAAGGCAGAGGCTTAACCCTCTGAGCCACCCAGGCACCCCAGAAATTTGTTTTTTATTGTAATTTCAGTAGAAAGCCATTGGGTAGTTGAGAGCAAATGTGTTACATGATTTATGTTTCTAATTTTCCTGCTAGTTGCTGCAAAGAGAGGGGTTTGGAGAAGACCAAGGATGACAGTAGCTTGAACTGGGGTAATAGCAAAGGCTCTAGAAGTGGTTGAATTCAGAATCTTTGTTAGATTAAAGGAAAAGGAGGAATCCAAGCTTTTTGGATTTGAGCATATTGTTGAGATGAGCAACGTTGGTGGAAAGCACAGAGAAAGGAAGACATTAATATTCAGTTCTGTTTTGACTATGGCAGGTTTCTGATATCGGAGTAGAGATTGTCAAATTAGCAGCTTAGTGGTAGTCTGGAGTACCAAGGAGAGGTCCAGTTCGGTAACATAGACTTGAGAGTCACAGGTTTGGTTCAGAATCACCAGGGGAATTAGCAGTCATGCTGATGTGGGACACAGAGGCAGAAGAATAATTGTTTTCTTACCTACTGACAAGCCCTTAAAACAGGCAGTGACCTCCACCTTAAGGCTTTGCTAAGGGCAAAGGATAGTCCTAGCCTGACCAACCCCCTACCCCCAACCAGGAACCTGTGTCTACTTTAACAGTTCCTTTAGGAAACTTTTTTATCTAAACCTCCAAAATAGTGTCCACAATCATTCCAAAGCATATGGCCCACTGATATACATCTAAAGGGTCTCACGAGAAGGTTTTATTACTGGTAATGAATAGCCTTTTCCCCAAACAATAGCTAGCCCCTCAAGGTCCTAGAAACCTTGCTTCTAAAATTCCTTAGAGACTTACGCTATCCCTAACCCCCTTCCAACTTACAAGTATATAATAGACCACTCCTCACATCCCCAGGGCCACAGCTCTTCCTGCCCATGGGCCCTGTCCCCGTGCTTTAATAAACCACCCATTTTGCACAAAAGATGTCTCAAAAATTCTTTCTTGGTCATAGGATTTGGACCTCACCCCACCAAACCTCACCTATGTTCTATAACTTTATCAGTGCCAGAGAAGGGGCCTCAGGTCAAGCACTTCCAGCATTTTTCGTATGTCAGGGGATCATGACTCAGCAAAAGTGACAGGTTTTTTTTGTTGTTGTTGTTGTTTTGTTTTTATCTTCTAAGATCATCAGACTCTTTCTTGGAATACTTACTGTCCAAAAAATTGAAAGAATGGATGGTGAGTTAAATGTAAATACTTCAGTTGTATTGTAGTGGTAAAAGATAAAAGTGCATGATGAGCGCAAAAAAAAAAAAATCATACTTTTTGGAGTGTATGGGTGGGGCAGTCAGTTGGACATATGACTCTTGGTTGTGACCTTGGCTTTGTGAACTCAGGTGTGATCTGGCATTGTGGGATCAAGCTCTGTGTAGGACTCCATTCTCAGTGCTTGGATATCTCTCTGTTCCCTCCCACCCCCATAAATAAATAAATCTTTACAAAATGAAATCCCACTTTTGGAAACTTTTAATAGGTGAATGTATTTGGAAAAAGTAAGGAATGTAAAAGGAACAAAATAGTTGTCAAAAATACAAATGATGAAAGCAAAGATGTAATTATAGTCATACTTCTTACGTGGGAGAGGAAAGAAAAGTGAAGGTAATGGAAAGCCCCATCCCAGGAATAGAAATTCTTGAGAGGGAGAAGATTGATTTGTAAAGAAAAGGAAGGGAAAGAACAAAGGAAGACAAAGCCATGGGGCTCATGCATGGATTTAAATAATTAGAGGGAGGGGCCGAAGGTAATCTTTGTGCTGTGCTCTAGCAAGCCACAGGAACAGGTAAGGCATAAGCTCTTTAGTGTGTTTTAACACAGAGTGACGACTTACATAAAGATTAAAGCCACCATCCTCCATTGGTACAATAGCCTACCTACAGAAGTTAAGGTAAAGGTGGGTGTTCGGGGTTGAACTCTTCAGTGCGCTTCTAAAACCCAGGGAGAACAACTATTACAAGTAGTTTTAAAGCATTTGCAGTAGAGTTTATTTTATTTATTTATTTTTAAGATTTTTATTTATTTGACACACAGAGATCACAAGTAGTCAGAGAGGCAGACAGAGAGAGAGGGGGAAGTAGGCTCCCCGCCGAGCAGAGAGCCCGACTCAGGGCTTGATCCCAGGACCCTGAGACCATGACCTCTGAGCCGAAGGCAGAGGCTTAACCCTCTGAGCCATCCAGGTGCCCCAGCATTTGCGGCAGAATTGAGTCCATTGGGAGTATAACGTGGTGGCTTGGTTAAGAATAAGTTGAGAGCAATGTGGCCACTCTTCAATTCCAATAATTTTAATTTCAAAGTTTCTTAGTTTTTAAAAAGTACCCTGAACGCATGTTGAGAATTTTCACTGTGAAAGGAGTATTCATCATATATGGGGACCACGCATGTATAAATTAAGTAATCGTTTCCTTTCAAAAGACTAAGTTTTTTGGTCATATATTTTTTATATATTATAATGATGCTTACTGAGGCATTTGAATCATTTATTTCTTCAGTGATTAAGGGCTACTGTTCCCTTAACCAGTCAGATTCTTCTTTGTGGTGATTATTCAATGATCATTGACTGTGGTCACCCATTCTTGTCCATCAGCTCTGCCCCTGTCTGGACACAGGTTTCAGTGCTTGGTGCTGACATAAGGATGAAGATGAGAATCCCGACTTCAGGAGCTCATGGTTTCCTACAGCAATTGTCTCTAATGGCTCAAGGATAGCTTGTGAGGACTGTGATCAAAAAGAAAAACAAAACAAAACAAAACAACTAATAACCACTGGCCCAGGCTCTACAATTATATTGTGTATCTGGAAGATGTAGTGTTGTTTTTGTGTTGGTTTTCAAATTCTCCTAATCTTCTTAGGGAATTGAAATCCTTAACCTAGACCTCATTCGCTTCTTTCTGTTTCCTTTGGGGCCACTGCAGCAACATAACAGGGTGAAGGATTTTTATATACATATATAAATATATATATATATGTGAGAGTCAGTGTTCCTTTGTTTTTTGACATGTGCTTGTCATGGTTGTAAGCTATTTATCATTTATATGAATGTGCTTAGAAGTATTTTTCTTAAAATGATGAATGCTTAAAGTACAATTTTCAGAGTTTTGTTTTTTATTGCCTAGATTTACATAGATATTGCTTTAAACTCGTAGTCTTAGCTTAAATTCTTAAAATGCTACCAACTTTTCTGTTTCCTCCTCTTAATTCCCCTTCTTTATTCAGTGAGAACTGAGAGTTCCCATCGGCCAGAGTGTTTTTATTCTAATGTAACTCCCAGAAGGTGACCTTCTGCTAGAGAGAAAGGGGCTAGGGATGATACAACTTGAGCAAATTTGAGTGTAGGAGAAGGAAAGTGTAAGATCTGAGTTGTAGAGAGTTACTAATAAAGAGAAGAAATGATACAAAATCAGGTCATTGGGAGGTGCTTGGCTGGCTCAGTAGGTTAAGCGTCTGACTCTTGATTTCCACTCAGGTCATGATGTCAGTGTTCTGAGGTCACCTCTGCATCAAGCTCTTTGTTGGGTGTGGAGCCTGCTTAAGATACCGCCCCCTACCCACCTACCTCTTAAAAAAAAAAGTCATTAGGTGTGGTGGGGGGGCGGTCTTTGAACATGCAGCTTCCCTCAGAAGTGCAGTGGAAAATTCTCAGCCCCGTGATGACACTTGGGCGTGCTGGAATTCTGGGCCACAGGAGGTTTTCTGAGGCCGCTGCAGTCATTTTCCCACTTTCATTAGTTCAAAGTCATGAACAGGACGGGCTGGATCTACGTGTGCTATCCCAGTGGCGAGTTATACCATCTGCTAATAAAAAGTTTTACTCTTTGACATGTTCTGCTAAGGTGTTATTGTGGGTTGTGAATGTTTAATGTCCTCCTAAGAGCTTTTAGGAGAATATGTTTTCACAGCACACGTGATGCCGTAATACTGTGAACCGAACTAATGGGTTTTAATTACGCCAAGGCTGTGGATCCTGGAGCCGCTGACAAATTTGTAATGTGTTCTAAATTGCTATGATGGAAAGCACAAAGATTTAACCTGGAATAATGTCTGGAAAATAATTTCCTTTGTGAGATGCCACCTATCATTTTGATTTCTCGAGTTGAAGAATGTGGTTGACTCATGCAGCATCCTTGTCTCCGTGGCAGAGGAGAGAAAGGGCTGCTCTTGACACTGGGAGGCTGATTTTGGGCAAGGGTTTTCACTTTCTCTCTGTCAGGATTTGAACAGGTCATCTGACATGAAGCACTTCATTAAGCCTTAGCTAGAACACACCTAAGAGCTGTAATATTGATAGAATCCAGTAAGCTGATACCTGGACAAACAATGAAAAATTGAGTGGACTCTTACCTATGAACTACAGAGCCGCCAGGAGTTCTCTGCCTGGTTGGGAATCTGGTTCCTTTTGTTAATATTTCCCCCTTCCAGTTGCTGTTCTGGCTCTCTCATTTTCCCTTAGTCTGTTAAGCATAGCTCTTGGTCGGGGGTGAGCTGGATTCTGCATCCAAGTTGTTATATGTAATTTCGGTATTTATCTACTGTCTTCATTCTAAAAATTGCAGAGGACCAAGCATCAGCCCTGTGGCTAGCATATTGAGTAGCTCTGCTCTGCTGCAAACTTTGCAGTGGTCATATACATCCACTGACTGTCATGATTTGTTGGTAACTCACAAAACAAAGATCTTCGATGTTGACTTAGGCAAAGAGCTCCATCCTGATTTTTCAGATAGTGCTCCTACAGTTTGTCATCAGATGGCTATTATGATGGAATTAGTTGGTGCCAGTAGGGATATATATTACTTCTCCACTTTTTAAGAAAATACTCAGAAACTTGCTCTTGAGTCCCATCCTTTTTGCCTTGGTGCTTAGAGGACATCCTGGCATTTGTGAAGTCTGTTGAGTTTTCTGCCAGTCAGTCCTAGGTATAACTGAGTCTTTGTAACTGTCTTATGATACTTGAAATAAATGTAATGGAAAAGCAGAGTTCTTACCATATACTAGGTACTGATTAAGTGTTTTTAGAATTGAGTTGATAAGGACTTCTGTTCCCCAAGGGGAAGGGAGTGGTTATGTTGTGAATGTTGTGACATATGGCTTTGATTTAAATATACGCCAAATTTGTAATAACCAGTCAATTGTGTTACACTCCTTAAACACCAGTAAACCAAATAATTAGGAGATTTAAAAAGCAAAATGAAACAAAACTATAATCTCAATTAAAATTCTGCTTGGAGCTTAAAAAATAAACCTTTGCTATTCTCTACTGTGTACTCATCTGAGGTCTTCCTCAATTGAATATATACCTCTCATCCCTGTAAACCTCAAGGTTGCAAATATTTAGTACTGGAATTGGTAATTTCTTATGTTTCAAGAGGGTTCTAAATATTGTCTACTATTTGCTAAAGAATTGAAGACAGAAGGTTGTGATAAATCTATTGGAGGAAGTATGTGGCTATCATATTGCTGGAGAATATGGACTCACAAGACCAAATCCAAGTGTCTTTTTTTTTTTTTTTAAGATTTTATTTATTTATTTGACAGACAGAGATCACAAGTAGAGAGGCAGGCAGAGAGAGAGGAGGAAGCAGGCTCCCTGCCAAGCAGAGAGCCCGATGCGAGGCTTGATCCCAGGATCCCGGGATCATGACCTGAGCCGAAGGCAGAGGCTTTAACCCACTGAGCCACCCAGGTGCCCCAAATCCAAGTATCTTTTATCCATCTTTGTAATCCTACAGATTATCAGATAATTTACTAATTCACACCACCATAGCCATGTTTTATTTTTTGGTGTAAATCTTCTATGAGGGGTAAGAGATCTGTGGTTAGGGGAGATCATGACCTCATAGAGGGTGAGTGGTGTGGGAGGGATATGTGTTACTGTACGCTAATTCTATCTTGGCAACTCTAATGGACCTCACTTTACCATAGAATTCTTCCAAGTATGATATAATCCTTTTATGAGCACTAGTATCTACTGCTCATAAAAGGATTATACCGTATATTCATCCATGAATCAGACTTTAAAAAAAACACCATCTCTTGTGCGTTGGCAGTATTGGTTTCTTACTTGAGAAGGCAGTATGATGTTGAGGAAGGTATCCTGGACTGGAGGGGAGGAGACCTGGGCTTTTCTCCAGCCTCTTCCCATTTTGGGCAAATCCCTCATCATTTTATTTTCTTATTTCTGAAGCGTCAATGATCGTTGATTTTTCCTCATCCATTATAATTGTTTTGAGCATCATACAAAGTATGTAGTGTACATTGAAAATACGTAAAGTCCTATAGGAATATAAATTGCTGCTGGGGTGAAAGAGGAGAAACTCCACTCTGGTTATTTTTTTTTTTTTTTTTTTTTTAAAGATTATTTATTTATTTGACAGAGATCACAAGTAGGCAGAGAGGCAGGCAGAGAGAGAGAGAGGAAGCAGGCTCCCCGCTGAGCAGAGAGCCTGATGCAGGGCCTGATCCCAGAACCCCGGGATCATGACCTGAGCTGAAGGCAGAGGCTTTAACCCACTGAGCCACCTAGGTGCCCCCACTCTGGTTATTCTTAATGTCTGTCTGTAAGCCCCATGCCCAGAAGCTGCATGTGTGCCACGCCATTTGGGCTGTCTGTTCCAAAGCCTGCTTATTAATAGATCTTTCTTTGCATCCTAAGGTCCCTTGACTGTTATCTTATGCCTTCTTCCATTTCTAGGTGTGGGGAACTTGGGATCAAGTTTTCAAAATATAGGTGATGAAGTTTTCTCTTTATTTATATGTATATTAGTTGTATGCTTGTGTATGTGTATCCAGAATGGGGAATAATTTCAAACGCTAAAGAGCCATTATTTTCGGGTGTCTGGATTGCTCAGGTAAGCATCTGCCAGCAGCTCAAGTCATTATCCCATAGTTCTTGGATGGAGCCCTGCATCAGGTTCCCTGCTCCGCAGGGAGTCTCTTTCTTCTTTTCTCTCTCCCTCTGCCTCTCCCCTGCTTGTGCTCTCTCTCTCTCAAATAAATAAAAATAAAAATCTGGAAAAAAAAGCCATGTATTTTATGAAAATGTATTTTAACAAGAAAGTAAACAGAATAAACTATTAAAGCAAAATCCAATTTTATTATTTGATTTGCTGCATGTCCAAACATAAAATTCAAGACCTAGAAGTGTCCAGAATACATTGACTATTGCTGTCAATCAATACAGAATGACAAATATCCTAATAGGGAACAAAACCAAAAGCAAAACCAAAAAACCCAGAGAGATACAGAGGAAGAGGAATTTCAAGAGGAAATACAGATGGGCCATGATACTATGAAAACATTATCAGCCTCATTAATGATTGGTGACCTGAAAACTTAGAGCACAGTGACAGATTGGCACTATCGTGGGCAGGAACATGGAGTGATAGGATTTTTGGCCCACTCCTGGCAGGAAGGTATACTACTTATGTAGTAAACTCAAAGATGTGGGTACCCTATAACTTAGGTTTTTCATTCTAGGTACATATCTTAGGAAAATGTTTGCATGTGTGCACAAGGAAACCCTTTACGAATGTTGTAGTACTCTTGATGCAGAAAGAATTGGAAACAGCATCTGAGTAAATAAATTGAGCTACGGTTCTAAGTGGATTACTCTAGAGCAATAAAAAAGTGAACTATAGGTAGTCACATCACTATGGATGAATCTCGATAATGTAGTATTACACCACCAAAAAAACTAGGAAAAAATATATACTTTGTTTCTCATTATTTAAAGGGCAAACCCCAGCAAATTTAAACAATATCTTGTGTAAGTCTACAAAAATAAGTTTGTGATAATCTTAAAAAAAAAGCGAGGGAATGCTGGTGGTTAGAGGTACCCCAGGACCTCCCAAATCACTTGTAATGTGTGTTTTAACCTGCTTCATGGATTCATAGGTTGGGTGTTCACTTTATTTAAAACATATACTTCTTTATATACATTCTTTTCAGAATATAGTACTAACTCAATTAAACCGTGGGGGGCTAGAATGTATTGTTTGGTGCCCAGTTTGCAAACCTTGGCCGTAGAGAAAATGTTAGCAGTAAATGAATTTTCTCTTAACTGCTGTTTTACCAATGCCACTCTAATAAGCAGAAGAACAAGTACATGGTTAAAGAAATGAATGACTTACAAACTGAGGAGAGAAACTTAAAATATTTCTAAGACTGGACTATTGAATAATCAGTCATACTCACCTACAGTAACATATCAGATTAAATGCCATTTTAATAATTTTCTGATCATCTGTTTACATCTATCAAGACAAAAATTTGGGCTAAGTTCTTGTACATCATTTCTTCTGTATCCATCATGCCTTAATATGATGACTCATTATAATAAAAACATATATTTTAATGAATGATAATTTTAACTTTTATGAGGTATACAGTTATACTCCAGCACTTTCATTAACTTGTACCTGAGAAATTAGCAATATTTTGGGAGCGACATTGAGTTTATTTTCTCTATAGTATGTTTGTTGTGATATGATGCCATTTTTCTACTATACTTGAACCCAGCTGGTATTTTCTTTCCTACCTTAAAAGATTTAGAATAGTCACCTTATCTTCACCTGTTGCATGCCCATGATGTATCAGGGATTCTGTGTTCTTTCACTTTCTACATCACAAGGAAAAATCCAAAGGTCAGAGAGTTTAGGTTTTTGACCCAAGAGCACACAGTAGTTGAGTTGCAGAGCCAGACTTCTAAGCCGTGTCTTTCAAACTACAACATGATGAATTGTCTTTAGCAGGAAATAAATGTTTGACTCAGTGGTGAATGCAGAGGTGTTCTTAAATTGAAAAGCAACAGGAAATGCTGGTCTAGGTTTTCATAGTATAATGGTGACAAGGTCACATGAACAGACGTGAGCTTCTACAGTAATTCTGAAATTGCAATCATGAATATGTTCATTATGATTTTAGCCTCTGTTTATATTTATTAGTTTGTTTACTGAACTTTGTCATTTATTAATCTCATTTAAACTTTGTTCCTGTTTTTCATATTTGTTAGCATTCTGTCAAATTTCATGGCCCCTGATACATTCAGTGCTTTGATCTTAGAATCTGCTTTATTCCTTCTGATACTTATATAGATCCTGGGAACTGTTGCTTCTAGTACTAAATACAGTTTGATACCACATTATATATATATATATAAGATATATATATAATGTATATAACAGATATATTTGTAATATATATATATAAGTGGAATATAAGTATATATATTTGTAGTTTATATTTGAATTATTAATAGCTACCTTAAAGTATGAGCTTCCAGTCAACTGTACTATCTGTTCAATATTATTACTCACTTATTTTAGTCTATAGTATAATAGACTTTTACTACTATCTCTAGTAATGGTGTCCAGTCTAAAGTCTTGCCTCTAGGTGAGATACATTCAGTGGCTTTGGGAAGATATTATAGTAGCTCTTTATATTATTTTTATTAAAAAACAAGAAATCAGACTTCTTTAACAATCGTGACAAAAATTGACAGTCTCTTTCTTGGTTTGAATGACATTTGGTTACACATCACCATTATTTGTTGCCTAAAGTATACGAAATATCATGTAGATGATCATGAGTTCCACAGTTAGGGTTTGTTTGATTTTAGTATATCATAACACAGTGTAGTGGGTATCTATTTTCTGTAAGTTTCTAGATGAATTGAGTTAATAAATATCAAGTGCTTACAACAGTTAACAGGCTCAGAGTAAGCATTAGCTGAGTGTTAGCCATTATGATGATGATTATTACTATCAGAAATTCTAGTTCTATCTAAAGTAGCTCAAAAAGTGAACAATTGGCATTAAGATATTCTGTATAGACACACAAATTTAAAACTATCCTAGCAGTATAAGCACAAATGAAAAAAGGAAAATTAAAGAGTTGGTATTTTCATTTCTAGCACAAACTCTTTGCCAGGTGTATTACAAGGTCAAACAATGACAGTAATTAGAGCTGATAAGAAAATGGTAAAAAAACACTCAAATCTATTAGAAGGTATATATGGACTTAGAGTATTTTAACTACATATCTTTTTTTTTTTAAGATTTTATTTATTTATTTGACAGAGATCACAAGTAGCAGAGAGGCAGGCAGAGAGAGAGGAGGAAGCAGGCTCCCTTGCTGAGCAGAGAGCCTGATGTGGGGCTCAATCCCAAGACCCTGGGATCATGACCTGAGCGGAAGGCAGAGGCTTTAATCTACTGAGCCACCCAGGTGCCCCATTTTAACTACATATCTTATGGTTCAGTTGTTCCTTGAGAGCTGTATATATTAATCTAATAAGAGCGTGTGGTCATTGCATTAGTAAGATATTTTAGAACTAAATATTTAGATCATAAATTTGAGTATCCTAGGATTGTGTGTTGCTGAAAAATATTTAGAAATTCTTATTGTCTTCTCTAACAGTAGAAGACAAAATGTCACATTACCTTGGGAGTCCTAAAACAGGCTGAAGTAGGACTAGGAAACCGTATTGTCACATGCTAAGATGCATTCTTATGCTTGGAAATATGATTGGAAGATGTGTGGAAAACGTTACTGAATGAATGAAAGAAGTGTCTGGAATATTACTTAGCAGGGAGATCTGCTGTAGAACTGCATCGATTCTGTTTCAACAATGAAAATCATGAAGAGCTACTTTATTAAAAATAATTATGAAATGGAAACCTGGAGAAAGACATATTCTCAATAGTATTGAGAGTCTCTTGTAAAAGCAAGGAGTTTTTGGAGATGAGGCTGGTATTCATGTAGGGAAATGGGCAGGTAGAATCACTAGTGGAGTGGGGCTGCTTGCCTATAAATAAAATAAAAATCCTGGGGTGAGGTCACAGAAATTGCTCCTTATGTGGAATTCACAGCTGCTTTCTTTCTTTATTTAATTTATTTTTTTTTCAGCATAACAGTATTCATTGTTTTTGCACCACACTGAGTGCTCCATGCAATCCGTGCCCTCTCTCACAGCTGCTTTCATAGGCAAGCTGTTGTAGCAAAAAAGTTGGAGCCAGAATATAAGATATTAATAGTACTTTATAATGAAATATGCAATGACTATATCATGAGCAGTCTTCTTATAATCTTGTGGCAAAATACTTAAAGTGCTTAATTAAAAAAAAAAATAAAGTGCTCCAGACTTTCAATGAGAATCAGGAGTGTTTTTGTTTTGTTTTTTTTTTAAAGCATATTCCCTGAGATATTTCCAAGGTGAAGATGACACATTGGTGCAATGCAAAAGGACTTGCTTTCCAGTTGATCTTATTGTGGAAAGAACATTTTAAAAATGAATATGTACAATTCCTCATTACCTGAATGTGTTGCTAATGATCTAAGTGTGTCACATATAAAACCTCTAAAATAAGCAGACTTTAAAAACTTGAATGGAGAATTTTCTAATTCTCCAAATAAAGAGAGAAAGTGAAATATGAATCCATTTATTAAAGATGCTGAAAAGAGAAATTGAGTGATATATTTGTAAGGATGGATTGAAAATAGGGAAAATAGGAAGTTAGTAGGTGAATTTTAAGAAACTAATTTTAATTGGTGGATTGAAATGATAAATAAGAATCCTTTCCCATGTGGATCTGGACACATTTGTGGCCTTTCTTTTTTCAGCTTTAAAAGGCATTAAAACAAATTATTTTTGAGATTAAACTTCACTCAAAACCAGCATTTCATATTATTGTATCACAGATTTTAATCTGTGATTTAAAAAATCATAAAGCATATTCAGCATATTCCATTTATAACCAGGTGAACAATTATTTTTTTCAAATACCATGGTATAGAATATATCTTAGTTTCATTTTAATATTCTGTAATTTATTGTTATTAGTACTGGAATACAGATATTTAATTAAAATAACATTTTAATATGCATTGTTATGCAAATGTATGTTCAAAGTACTTGCTTATGGAGTGTGTGGTAGGCTGAATTGATGTCACAGGTGCTCGGATCCTAATCTCTGTAACCTGTGAATGAGTTACATGGCAAAAGGATTTGCAGGTATGGCTAAGTTAAACACCTTGACATTGTCCTGGGTTGGGTTAAGTTCTGCTTGTAATCACAAGTGTCCTTCTAAGAGGGAGGCTGGAAAGATTTGACTGTGGAAGGGGAGAAGGGGAATATGGTGACTGTGTTTAATTGGAGCGTTGTGCTTTGACAGTGGGAGAGGGGTGCAAGTCAAGGAATACAGGAGGTCCCTAGTCCCTGAAAAAGGCAGGAAAGCAGAGTCTCCCTTCAGAGCCAGGGAGAACAACCTTGCTTCTATCTTGATGTTAACCTAATGAAACTGATTTCAGGCTTCTGACCTCTTAGAACTGGAAGAGAATAAATTTGTGTTGCCACTAAATTCATGGTAATTGGTTAATTAGCATTAGGAAAGTCGTACACGGTGTACGGTGAGAAGTTTGGAGACCAGTCATCTCTATTCCCGTTTCAAACTTGAACTGCTCCTGCTTGAAATTAACCTTAGGTGTTTTATAGCACTGTTTTGCTTCATTTTTCTTCTTTCGATAGCTGTCGACCATCATGTTGCTGATTTCCATGAGTTATTCCACTTCAAAAAGAATTGCAGAAGATCTTTTGGAAAATGATCCGAATTACTTAGTAGGAAAATCATATTTAAAAATCAAATTCAGGGGCGCGTGGGTGGCTCAGTGGGTTAAAGCCTCTGCCTTCAGCTCAGGTCATGATTCCAGAGTCCTGGGATGGAGCCCCACGTCAGGCTCTCTGCTGGGCAGGGAGCCTGCTTCCCTTCCTCTCTCTCTCTGCCTGCCTCTCTGCCTGCTTGTGATCTCTGTCTGTCAAATAAATAAATAAAATCTTTAAAAAAAATCAAATTCAGAAAGCATGAATTTTCAAAGGCAAAACTATGTCAGTTATGCATCCTGGAAAAATAATGCTCGGTTTAAAGAGAGTTTTTATACTATGTTTTTAATTGTATTTGTAGCTAAAGTTTTGAAGTTCTGTAGGTGAAAAAGTGGTACTAGCTTTCAAGGTGTTCAGATTGCCCATTTAGATGTGAAAAATAAATTGTTAGCTCTGTTGAGCATGTATCAATTTGGTGGGAGCTTTTCAAGTTAGTGGCACAGGCACATTATAAACTGAAAGTTTTGAACAGTTACGTGCTTAAAGATGAGCGTGTTCTGTCCAACACAGAGGGAAGATTTCCTGAAGTCCCTGATAAATTACATGCTTGCTTTTTCCTGGTGGTTATGGCCTGGTGCTCTGTGATAAAGGAAATAAAATTGGCTTCTGTAGAAATGAGATCAGTCTAACGAAGATGCATTTCAGCAGACAGCGAAAACTTAACCAGATCATTCTTTAAGCACTTAGGGGTATAAACATAAACTGTGGTTAATGTGGATGAAATTAATATATACTGGGATTAGCTTGTAGAAAATAGATGGATGGTTATTTTAATAGGTGTTTTTATCATTGAATCTTTTCCCTAGGATTAAGCCTGGCATTAGTCATTCAATTCTATTACATGGTTTTGCCAAATAAAAGATTTAAAAGTGTGTAATTTTATCACTAAATAATTTACCTCTATAAAGATTCAACGACTCTTTCAGTGAGTAGCCTACATGTGAATGGATTAGATGTGTATGAATGCATCCTATTTCTTGCAATCGAGGATCCTGAAATAATGTAATTAAATTCTGTGTAGGTAAATTTGATTTTTTTAAACAAGTTTTTTCTTTTAGATTTAATTTATTTATTTGAAGGAGAGAGAGACAGAGATAGCATGAGCAGGAGGGAGGAGGCAGAGGGAGAGGGAGAAGCATACCCCCGTTGAGCAGGGAGCCCAACCTGGGGCTTGATCCCTGGACCCTGAGATCATGACCTGAGCCAAAGCCAGATGCTTAACTGACTGAGCCACCCATGAGCCCTGATACATTTGGTTTTTTTTAAATATTCAATCTTATAAACATACTATTTATTTTCAAAATCAGCATAAGTTAGAATTTTGAGACCGTCATGAAAATACTAGCCTTTGTGTTGTTTTAACATGCTTACCTTTGAAAAATCACATCTACATTATTTAAAATTCATCACTAAAATTTTTAAAAGTAATTTGATTGGCAGGTATTATAGAGGGCATGGATTGCATGGAGCACTGGGTGTGGTGAAAAAATAATGAATGCTGTTTTTCTGAAAATAAATAAATTGAAAAAATTTTAAAAAAAAGAAAATACAAAGTCTTAAACAAATTACTATTACTTCCATTTCAATGTTCATAAAGCTTTTCTTTTTTTTTATTAAAAAAAATACTTTTAGGACTTGTTTACAAATATTTTTTCAGTGTTCTATTTGCAGGGAGATGGTGTATGTATCACGACACAATATTCTTCCTTAATGGATTTTGAACTTGGGAGTTGAAGGATGAGTAGAAATTGGACAAAGGATAAAGATGGGGAAAGGAGATGTGTTCATGAAACATGGAGGATTGTCCAATTTAGCCTAATTGTAGTAGGTATTAAATATAGGCTGGAAAATTAGGTTGGATCTAGAATATGGACACCATGTAGGGAGCTTGGACTTGATTTATTAGGTAATGGGATTTCCCTGGCTGCCCCCCCCCCAGCTTTATTGAGGTTGTCATTGAAAAATTAAAATTATATATATTTAAGGCATAAAATGTGATTTTGTATGTAAATGGTGAAATAATTACCACAGTCAAGCCAATTAACATGTCCCTCACTGCACACAGTTATGATTGCTTTGTATGTAGCGTGAACCCTTAAGACTCTCAACAAATTTCATAATATGCAATACAGTGTTATTAACTGCAGTTACCATGCTGTACCTTAGATCTGTAGAATCATCAGTTCTGCAAAACTGAAACGTGGTGCCCCTTGACTAACATCTCCCCATTTCCCCTGCCCCTAACCATAACCATTCTAGTCTACTTTCTGCTTCTGTGAATTTGGCTATTAGAGATTCTACTTGAAAGTGAAATCATACAGTATTTGTCTGAGTCAACTGATTGCACTTAGCCTAATGCCAGGTTCATTGATGTTGCAAATGACAGGATTTCCTTTTTCTTTTTTCTTTAGAGGATGAATAAAATTCCTCTGTGTGTGTAATATATAATTTATTTTTTATTCAAGTATAATTAATATGCATTCCAATAATAGTATGTTGTGTGTGTCTGTATAGACGTTGTGTTTTCTTTTTGTCCTTTTCTCATATTTTCTTTTAAAAACACGTAGGGAATCGTTGGCTTTACATTTGGCCTTACGGTTTTTGTTCATGCCTCCTCTTTGCTTTCATCCTTTTGTGTAAAATGGTTAGTGTTCCATTTTGAAAACGTCCAATTATTTTACTAAAATTTTTTGAGTTGTATTCTTAATAGTTACTCTAGCAATGACAATATGTGTTAATTCACTTTAACCCATCCTTGTAACTTCACTACATATTTCAGAGTAATACTCATTTAATTCTAGTAAAATAAAGAAGATTTACTCCAGATAGCTCCATTCTTTATGCACTGTTTTTAAATGTATTGTAAACCCAATAACATAGTATTATAATTATTTCTTTATATAATCTTGTCTTTTCCCCAGCTTTATTGAGGTATAATAGACATATACCATTGTATAAGTTTAAGGTGTATAGCATGTTGATTTGATACACATATATTGCAAATGGATTGCGGCCATAGCATTACGTAACATCCTTATCACGTCATTTGCCATTCCTTTTTTGTGGTGAGCACATTTAAGATCTACTCTCTTAGCAATGTCCAGGTATATAATACAGCATTATTAACTATAATCACTGTTGTAATTAGATCCTTCGTTTAGAAGTTTGTACTTGCTGACCAACATCTTCCTATCTCCCCCTCCCTGCGGTCCTTGGTAACCACCATTCTAGTCTCTGAATGTGGGTTTTTAAAATTCCACATAAGTGATACACAATATTTGTCTTTGTCTGACTTAGCTCACTGAGAGCTGTCAAGTTCAATCCCTGCTGTTGGAGATGGTGGGGATTTCTTCGTAATCACGGCGGATAATACTCCATGGTTTATATATATCCCTCCTCTTCTTTATCCATATAGTCATCAACACTGAGGTTGTTTCCATATCTTAAATATTTTGAAAAATGCTGCAATGAACATGGGAATGCAGATATCTCTTTGAGATACTGCTTTCATTTCCTTTGGTTTTGCACCCAGTAGTGGAATTCCTGGATTCTATGGTATTGCTATTTTTAATTTTTCGAGAAACCTCTATACTTTTTTTCATAGTGGCTCTACCAATTTACCTTTCCATCAAGTGTAAAAAGGGCTTCCTTTTCTCCACATCTAGGCCAATATTGGTTGTGTTAGGGTCCGTAATCAAAAAAGTGAGACTGATACAAAGCGAAGGTCAAGCAAATCTTTATTTCGCGCAGAGCATCAAGAATCAAACTGACCGGTCAGGGCTGTCTCTTGCAAAGAGGCGACCCCTCCCAGCCTCACAGACCAACTTTTATAGAGGTAGTTTAGCCGGGCTATACATAGGTGGCCAATGAGATTGCAATACACAGAGAAAACTGCACAGTCATTCTAGGTCGGCCACACACAGAAAAAACTGCTAGGTAACACACGGGTGGCCAATTGAATTTCAATTTACCCTAGTAGATATATGTGCGCGATTGGATGTCTTCACCTGGCCTGACCTGCCCTTGTATCTAGGCTTTGCAAGTAAGTTCCTCTGGGAGGGGCGGGGTTGATCTAAGTTCACTAAGTTCACTACATAAACACAAAATGACTCCCTGTGGCCAACCAGGCCCTTACAGTTGTTTCTTGTTTTTTTTTCGTAGTAACTGTTCTAATAGGTGTGAGGTGATATCTCATTGGGGTTTTTATTTGCATTTTCCTGATAATTAGTGATGTAGAGCACCTTTATGTACCTTTTGGCCATTTGAATGTGGTCTTTGGAAAAATATCAATTCGGGTTCTTTTGCACGTTTTTTAATTAGATGTTTGCTCTTGAGTTATATGCATTCTTTGTACATTTAGGATATTAATCCTTCATCAGATCTTTTTTTTTTCCTTTTTCATTTTGTTGATGATTTCCTTTACTGTGCAGAAGCTTTTTAGTTTGATGTAGTCCTGTGTGTTTATTTTCACTTCTATTGCCTTTACTCTTGGTCATTGCCAAAATTGATGTCGAATTTTTTTGTTAGGAGTATTATGGTTTCAGGTCTGACCTTTAATGTATTTCACATTAATTTTTGTGTATGGTACAAGAGAGTGGTCCAGTTTCATTCTTTTACGTGTGCCCATCCCATTTTCCCAACAGTGTTTTATTGTTTCCCCATTGTATATTCTTGGCTTCATTGCTGTAAATTAATTGGCTGCATATGCATAGACTTATTTCTGGGTCTCTATAGGTCTGTGTGTCTCTTTTATGCCAGTACCATATTGTTTGATAACTGTAGCTTTGTAATCTAGTTTGAAAACAAGGAGCTTGATGCCTCCAGTTTTGTTTTTATTTCTCCAGATTACTTTGGCTATTTGGGGTCTTTTGTGGTTCCATACAGATTTTAGGATTATTTATTTCTATGAAAAATGCCATTAGAATTTTGATAAGGATTGCATTTAATCTGTAGATCATTTTAGATTGTGTAGACATTTTAGTATTTCTCCCATTCTGTTAGCACAGAATATCTTTTCCTTTTTTGGGGGGGGAGTCTTTTTCTATTTATTTTGCCAATATCCTATAGTTTCAGTATAGATCTTTATCTTCTTGATGAAATTTATGCTTTAGTATTCTTTTTGATGAAATTGTAAATGGGATTTTTTTTCTTAATTTCTCTGATAGTGTTTGTTTAGTGTATAGAAACAACTGGTATTGAAATTTACATTTTGAAATCTTATCCGATAGTTTTATTGCGTTAATTTATTCTAACAGATTTATGGTGCAGTTGTAGGGTTTTCTGTATATAATGTCATCTTGCAAATAGAGACCATTTTACATTTTCTTTTCCAATTTGGATGCCTTTTGTTTCTTTTTCTTGCCTAATTGCTTTGGTTAGGACTTCTGGTACTATGTTGAAAATTCTTTAGAGTGGGTATTCTTGCCTTGTTTCTGATCTTAAAGGAAATGCTTCAGTGTTACTCAGTTTATTATGTTGAAGTACTTTTCCTTTATATCCAGTTTATTGAGAATTTTTATACATGAAAGGATGT
This sequence comes from Mustela putorius furo, assembly GCF_011764305.1. Classification (NCBI taxonomy): domain Eukaryota; kingdom Metazoa; phylum Chordata; class Mammalia; order Carnivora; family Mustelidae; genus Mustela; species Mustela putorius. The sequence goes on from NW_025421577.1 coordinate 1,012,515, forward strand.
AGTTTTTTGTCAGAACCTTTTTCTGCATCTATTGAGATGGTCATATAATTTTTAGCCTACATTTTCTTAATGAGATGCATTGTACTAATTGATTTGTGGATGTTGAACTATCCTTATGTCTCTGAATAATCCCATTTGATCATGATGTATTATCCGTTTATCATTATTTTTTTGTGATAAGTACTTCTAGATTGTGATAAGTACTTTTAAGATTATGATAAGTACTTTTAAGATCTTAGCAACTAACTTACTGTCTGTCTTCCTTCCCTTTCTTACTTTCTTTCTTTTAAGATTTTACTTATTAGAGACATAGAGAAAGAGAGTATGTGCGGGGGAGTGGTGGAGGAAGAGGGACAGACAGACTCCCTGTTGAACAGGAGCCAGAAGCTCCTGTTCCTGGATCCTGAGATCATGACCTGAGCTGCTGTCTTTTGCTTAACTGACTGAACCATCCAGGTGCCCCTCTTTTTTTTTTTTTTCTTTCCCTGGGTAGAATCCGCATGCAGTGTGGGTGTGGCTTGTACTCACAACCTGACCCTGAGATCAAGAGTCATATCCTACTGACTGAACCAGCCAGGTGCCCCAATGTTTGATACTTTTAGTGTATCATTGAGTTTGATTATATAGTATTTTGTTGAGGATTTTTGCATCTATGTTCGTCACGGATATTAGCCTATAATTTTCTTACGGCATCCTTGTCTGGCTTTGGTATCAGGGTAATTCTGACCTCAAAAAATTAGTATGGAGATGATCCTTCATCTTCTTTTTTGTTGGAAGAGTTTGAGGGACTTGATACTTACTTCTTCCTTCAACGTTTGGTAGAACTCACCCGTGAAGCCATCTCGTCGTGGAATTTTTTATTAGGAGGGTTTTGATTACTGATTACCTCTGCTTCCTAGTAGAAGCTAGGAAAATGGTGCAGTAGGAGAACCTTAAGCTCACCTCCTACCATGGATACAACTAGATAACATTCACTTCAGCATAAATAGCCTGGAAAACAACCCCAAAGCTGACAGAACAAATTCCACAGCTAAAGGTAGAGAAGAGTCCACATCGATGAAGGTAGGAAAGGTGGAGATATGGTGGGGAGCAAAAGGGACCGCAGCTGTCCATGATGCAGAGGGAGCCACAGACACAGAGAAAGGCAAGAAGCAGGTTATCACATCGGAGAGCCCACTCAGGGAAGACAAGTCCTCCATAACATCTGACTTCAAAAACAAGAGCGGCCAAATTTCATGAGGTGTTACGACTGGTGGGATTTAAAACCTGGAATAGTAAATATCAGAGGGCTCTATTCTGGGAGAGCTGAGCTAGACTATAGGAAGCGGAGTCACTGCCCTCAGAGCCAGGACAACGTACAATCCACAGAGATTCACTTAGAAGCTCCAGTTTGAAAATTGCCTAGGGCATACAGGAGCGATACTTACTTACTCATCTGAGTTTGTCCCAAAGATACAGGATTTGTTTGCAGGGAGACTCCTCTAGGAATAAAGGAGCTGGCAGGTGCCATCTCCCTGCCCTGCCTCTCAGCATAAATACGTGGCCACCTGTAGGAACCAGCAGCACCAACATCCACTATATAATTTCCTTACAGCAAGCCCTGCCACCCCCACTCCAACCCATGGGTCTACCCTTTCCAGTCATACTTGTCTCAGTCCCAGGTCTTTGGGTCTCTTCCTCTGGAAAACTGGTGCAAAAAATATTCCACCCTAAAGCAGCAGAATACACATTCTTTAAAAGTGCACGTGGAGCATTCTCCAGAAAGCATCACATTAGGCTACGAAAGAAGTCTCAACAAATGGAAAAGAGATTGAAGTCATACCATGTTTCTTTACTGACAACAACACTATGAAACTAGAAATCAATCACAAGAAAAAATCTGGAAAGGCCAGAAATACATGGAGGTTAAATACATGCTACTAAATAATGAGTGGGTCAACCAAGAAATGAAAGGAGAAACCAAAAATTACATGGAGAGAAATGGAAATGAATACACAATGGTACAAAATCTTTGGGTTGTGGTAAAAGCAGTTTTAAGAGGGAAGTTTATAGGGGGCACCTGTGTGGCTCAGTTGGTTAAGCATCTGACTCATGATCTCAGGGTCCTGGGATCAAGCCCTGCGTTGGGCCCTGCACTCAGAAGGGAGTCTGCTTGAGTCCTCTCTCTCTCTCCCTCTCCCTGGGTCCCTCCCCTAGCTTGTCCTCACTCTCTAAAATAAATGAGTAAATCTTTAGAAAAAAGTAAGTGCCTTGCTGATTGGGGCACCTGGGTGACTCAGTGGCTTAAAGCCTCTGCCTTCGGCTCGGGTCATGATCCCAGGGTCCTGGGATCGAGCCCCGCATCGGGCTTTCTGCTCAATGGGGAGCCTGCTTCCTCCTCTCTCTCTCTGCCTGCCTCTCCGCCTACTTGTGATCTCTATCTGTCAAATAAATAAAATCTTAAAAATAAAAAAAAAGAGGGACGTTTATAGTAATGCAGGCTTACTGCAAGAAGCAAGAAAAATCTCAAAGCAACCTAACCTTACACCTAAAGGAGCTAGAAAAAGAGGAACAACAAAAACCGTTAAAACCCCAGAAGGAAGTAAGTAGTAAAGATTAGAGCAGAAATAAATGGTATCAAAACTAAAAAACAAAAACAAAAACAAGCAGAAACAAAGACCAGCTCAATGAAATTAGGAGCTGGTTCTTTGACAAGATCAACAAAATTGATAAACCTCTAGTCACACTCAACAAGAAGAAGGAAAAAAAAGGACAAAAAAATCAAAGAAGAGAAATAACAATGGGCACCACAGAGAAACAAGAGTTGTAAGAGAATTTTATGAAAAATTATATGCCAACAAATTGGACAACCTAGAAGAAATGGACAAATTCTAGAAACATAAAACCTACCAAAAATGAAGCAAGAAGAAATAGAAAATGACATTGAATTGGTAATCAAAAAACTCCTGATAAACAAGTCCAGGCTTCACAGGTAAATTCTACCAAACATCTCAAGAATTAATATTCAAACTACTCCAAAACAAAAGGAAGGAAAGCTTCTGCATGCATTCTATGAGGCCAGCATTACCCTGCCACCAAACCAGATAAGGACACCACCAAAAATGTGAAACTATGGGCCAATATCCCTGATGAACATGGAAGCAAAACTTCTTAATTAAATAGTGACAAACCCAATCCAACAATACATTAATAAAATTATTCACTATGATGAAGTGGGATTTATCTTGGGTTGCAAGCATGGCTCAATATTTGCAAATCTTTCAACATGATATATCACACCAAAAAAGAAAGGAGAAAAACACTATGATCATCTCAATAGATGCAGAAAAAGCATTTGGCAAAGTAGAACATTATTCATGATAAAAAACCCTCAACAAAATAGGTTTAGAGAGACCATATTTCAACACAATAAAGACTATGTTTGAAAAACCCACAGCCAACGGTATACTCAATGTGGAAAAACTGACATCTTTCCCCTACCTAAGGTCAGGAACAAGACAAGAATGTCTACTCTCACTACTCTCACATAGTTCTGGAAGTTCTTGCTACAGTGCTTGGACAACATCCAAAGGCATTCAGATTGGTAAGGATGAAGTAAAAGTTTTATTTACAGATGACATAGTGCTCTATATAGAAAACCCTAAAAACTCCCAACAAAAGACTACTGGAATGAATTCAGTAAGATTTCAGTGTACAAAATCAATGTCCAGACATCTGTTGTATTCCCATATACCAATAATGAAGCACCAAACACAGAAAATAAATCAATCCCATTTACAATTGCACCAAAAATAATGATACCTAGGAATAAGCCTAACAAAGGGGTGAATGACCTGGACTATGAAAACCATAAAACACTGTTGAAAGACATGGAAGAGGGTATAAAGAAATGGAAAGTCATTCCACTCTCATGGTTTAAGAGAACAAATACTGTTTATATGTCTATACTACCCAAAAGCAGTCTACAGGTTTAATGCAATCCTTATCAAAATACCAATAGATTTTTTTTTCACAAAACTACAAATAATCCTAAAATTTGCAGTGAAACCGTGAAAGACCCTACATGGCCAAAGCAATTATGAAAAAGAAAATGGAGGTATTACAATTCCAGACTTCAGGTTGTAATGCAAAGCTGTAGTCATCGAAGCATTGTGGTACTGGCATGCCAATAGACGTATAGATCAATAGAACAGAATAAAGAGCCCAGAAATAACCCCACAGTTATATGGTCAGTTAATCTTTGACAAAGAAGAAGAATATTCAATGGGAAAAGGAAAGTCTCTTTAGTAAAGGATGTTGCAAAGACTGGATACGCTACGTGCAAAAGAATGAAACTGGATCACCTTCTGACACCAGACACAAAAATAAACTCAAAATGGATTAAGGACTTAAATGTGAGACCTGAAGCCATGAAAATCCTAGAAGGGAGCACAGCCAATAACTTCTCTGACATCCATCACAGCAACATCTTTGTAGATCTGTGTTCTTGAGGCAAGGGAAACAAAAGCAGAAATAAACTATTGAGACTAAGTCAAAATACAAAAGCTCCTGCACAGCAAAAGGAGCAAACAACAAAACTAAAAGACAACCTGCTGAATGGGAGAAGATATTTTGCAAATGACATATCTGATAAAGGCTTTGTATCCAGAATGTAGGATTTGTATCCAGAATAAAGAACTTGAACAACTCCATACCAAAAGGCCCCCAAATAATATAATTAAATAAATGAGCAGACGTTTCTCTAAAGAAGACTTATAGATGTCGGACACATGAAAAGATACTCAACAGCACTCATCAAGATGAAATTTCAAATCAAAACCACAATGAGGTATCATCTCCTCCAGAATGACTAAAATCAAAAACCCAAGAAACAACAAGTGTTGGTGAGGATGTGGTGAAAAAGAAACCCTTGTGCACTGTTGGCAGGAATGCAGACTAGTGCAGCAACTATGGAAGATAGTATGGCTGTTCCTCAAAAAATTAAAAATAGAACTACCATATGATCCCATAATCACACTATTGGATACTTACTCAAAGAATATGAATACACTAATTTGAAGGGATACATGCACTCTTATGTTTATTGCAGCATTATTTGCCAAAGCCCCAAACTTTGGAAACAAAAAAGAGTATTGTTCAGCCATAAAAAAGAATGGAATCTTGCCATTTGCAACAACGTGGGTGGATCTAGAGAGTATGATGCTAATCAAAGTAAGCCAGTCAGAAAAGATAAGTACTGTATGATTTCACATAGGTGAGATTAAGGAACCAAACAAATGAACAAAGGGGAAAAGAGAAATAAACTAACAGACAGACTCCTAACTATAGATGACAAGCACATGGTTACCAGAGGGGAGGTAGGTGGGGGGTGGGGGGATGGGTGAAGTAGTTGAGGGGATAAGAGTACACTTGGTAGGCACTGAGTGATACATGCAACTCTTGAATCACTCTGTTGTACACCTGAAACTAATATGGCCCTGTATGCTAACCACACTGGAGTGAAAAGTTTTTTAAAAAGTGTGTGAAGCTAACAGTAGCAAGAAAATGTAGAGTTAACACTTCCTTTATTCCAAGATAGGAGTCTTTCAATCATGTTACTAGAAAAAAAAAAAAAAAAAAAAAAAGCTAATGAAAAGACTTTTTGGCCAAAAATGATCAAGACATGTTTATGAAATTTAGATTCATATCTAATATCTCTTACAGTAAACTCTATCTTTAACTTTTTTGAAATAAAGACTAATGTAGTAAATATTGAAATTGAGCTTACATATTAAATATACCAAGATTTTAAAAAATTAAAAGCTTATTCCAAGCACACACAAAATCCTGCTTTCTATAGTAATTGGGTTGGTATGAGGTTTTTTGTTTTTTAACATCTTAATTTTTATTTTTTTCATTTTCCAAGATTCATTGTTTATATACCATACACAAGGTTGGTATGATTTTTTATTTCTTTATGACTCATTCTTGATAGGTTGTATGTTTCTTTGCATTCAACCATTTCTTCTTAGCTATCCAATTTGTTGGTTTATAATGGTTAATAGTAACCTCTAATTTTTATTTTTTGTAGTATTTCTAATATCAGTTGTAATAATTCCTCTTCCATTTACAATTTTATTTCGGGGGGATAGTTGGCTTGAAAGTTTGGCTTATTTTGCTTATCCTTTTATACATTAGTTTCATTGATCATTACTATGTCTTTTTAGTCTGTCATTTATTTATACTCTGATCTTTACTGTTTTCTCCATTCTAACTATGGGCTTAGATTTTTTTCTTCTTGTTCCTACAGTCTTTAAAGAAGTTACTTGATAAAATGAGAACAATATTTCTAGAATCTTTTACATTAGCCCATATATATATGGGCTATATACATATGTATTTTATGTAAGATAAATATGTACTTATATATATATTTTTATTTCTGGTGCTTTTCTTTTCTTTTTTAAGATTTTATTTATTTATTTGACAGACAGAGATCACAGGTAGGCAGAGAAGCCAGCAGAGAGAGGGGAAGGGAAGCAGGCCCCCTGCTGAGCAGAGAGCTCTATCCCAGGACCCTGCAATCAGGACCTGAGCCAAAGGCAGAGGTTGAACCCATTGAGGCATCAGGTGCCCCTTTCTGGTGCTTTTTATTTCTTTCTTCAGATTTTATGAAAATTCCTGAAGGACTTCCTCTACCATTCCGTGTAAGTCAGCTGTGGTAGCAATACATTCTCTATCCGTGCTTATCTTGGAATGTCTTTATTTTACTTCATATTTGCAAAGTAGTTTAGCTGGGTATTGACTTCTGAATTTACATTTTTTCCAGCTGTCTGAATACGTCCACTGTCTTCTGACCTCATCTCACATGATAAGTCAGAAGTTAATCATATTGATTCTACATCGTATGTGATGAGTAATTTTTTTCTTGCTGCTTTAGAGGTTTTCTTTCTCCCCTTTTCTTCCTTTCTTCTTTCCTTCTCCTCCCTCCCTCTTTCTTTCTTTTCCTTCCTTCCTTCCTTCCTTTACAGTTTGATTATGTTGTGTCCATGTATGAATTTCTTTGTATTTATCCTACTTGGGATTTTTTGTGATTCTTGAATGTGTGGCTATGTCAACTAGTTTTTTCCCCTAGAATTTTAGCAGGTTTTGGTCATTGTTTCTTCAACTACATCTTGTTCCTGAAATTCCATATATGAGTGAAATCATGGTATTTGTCTTTTTCTGACTTATTTTGCTCAGTATCCCACTGTATAGCTCCACCCACATCATTGCAAATGGCAAGATTTCATTCTTTTTACGGCTGAGTAATATTCCTCTGTGTGTGTGTGTGTGTGTGTGTGTGTGTGTGTGTGTGTGTGTGTACACTGCATCATCTTTATCCATTCATCAGTTGATAGACCTTTGTATTATTTCCATGATTTGGCTATTGTATATAATGTTGTTACAAACATCAGGGTGCATGTAACCTTTCGAATCAGGATTTTTGTATCCTTTGAGTAAATATGTAGTAGTGCAATTGCTGGATGCTAAAGTAGTTCTATTTTTAACTTTTTGAGGAACTTCCGTACTGTTTTCCAGAGTAGGTGCAGTTCACCTGAACCTAATATTACACTGTATGTTAACTAAAGCATCTATCTGTCTGTATATCTATCTATCTTCCGGTCTTTTCCCTTTATCCTGGGACAATAATGGGACTCATTACATGTATATTGATGCATTTTGAGAGATTTTTGAGGTTTGTTAATTTTGTTAATTTGTTAATTTTTTTTACCATTTTTTTCTTTGTTCACAAATGATTGAATAATTTCTGTTGATTGATAACTTTAAGCTCACGGATTCTCCTTTTAGCTCAGATCTGCTGTTGAGACCCTCTAGTAGGTTTATTAGAGTTAGTATGCTCAAATCCAGAATTTCCACTTGATTCTCTTTGTGAAATTCCTGTATCCTTATTGAGAATTTTTATTTGTTGTTTCATTATTAAAGCACTTTCCTTTATTTGTTTAAACATGGCTTCCTTTAGTTCTTTAAATATATTTATGTTTTAATGTTGCTTTGAAGAGTTTCTCTGCTAACTGTAATATCTGGAAACACTCAGGGGCAGTTTGTCTTGACTTATTCCCCCCCACCTCAGTATTGGTACATTTTACTGGTGTCATTTTTGCTTTATTTTTTTTGTTGTTGTTGTTTGTTTTTTGTTTTTTTGCCTATGGCACATTTTTTGGGGGGGTTAAAGATAGAATATTTTAGGAAGAATACATTTTGACCTTTCCCCAATTCAAGGTAGTGGTGGTGTTAGTTTTATTTGTCTTTTCTTTTTTCAGCGACTTGCCTGGGCTGAATCTGTGAAATCTTTCTCCCCTGTGATGTTTTGACACTGATGTCACTTATCCAATTTTTTTTTCCTTCTTTTTGTTTAAACCCTGATTCCTAGAAGTTGCCCTGTTCATGCAATGTCTTAGAGTTAGGGCAATGACTGCACAGAGGTTGCACCCAGATACTTTGAGCAGCAAGGGTTCTGTTCTCTGCAGATGGACCTGTGTGTGGGTAGAGAAGTGAGTAAGTTTGGGTCATTTGAGCTCTGCTTTGGATTTATTTTGTGCTGGGTTTTTGGTGTCTCTTTGGGCACACACCACTCCAGATTAACCTGGAGTCTGAATAGCTTGGGTCTATTTTGCGTGCTTGTTATTTCATTCAGAAGTATACTGAGTTGGGGGCATCTGGGGGTTCTCAGTCAGTTAAGGATTAAGTGTTCAGTTAAGTGTCCAACTCTTGATTTCTCCTCAGGTCATGATCTTAGGGTTATCTCCCTCGGTCCCTCTCTGCATGCATCTTGTACACTGTGAGTCAGGCTAGAAAACCTGTCAGGTCTTGCTGGAAAGAGTAACTTCACACACAAGGTAGCATGCATGACATCTACTTTGAATCAGATGAGCTCCCCTCCATGGTGCGGTACAGCTTTCCACAGTCTGGCAGAAAACCAACAGTGGCTGAGCTGAGGGGAGATGAAAGAAGCCTGGAGACACAACACCATGGATTCATGGACTGTTTTTACCTGAAGTTCAGCAGTTTTCAAGTATGGAAGTTTGTCACATATATTTTTAATGCCTTTGGTTAAGTCCCACAGCTCTGAAAGTTTGTTTAAATTTTATCCACCTTGCTTTTCAGGGAGATTAGTTAACCTCCACACTCAGCCACATGAGGAAGTCCCCATTATTTTTGTTTTTAATGTAGCTTATCAACCATTTTATCTTCTTTGAATAGATTCTTGAATATCAAAAAGTATCACACTGTGGCTCTAATTTATCAAGTACCCAGCTGCTAGAGTCATCTTCCTAAAATATCCTCTAATTTCTTTGTGTTACCTACCCCTTCTGAACCAAAATACATGTTAAGCAAGAGGGAATTTTTGGTTATCCAAATTGTATCTGTACTCTGTTATCTTCTGCTGGATGTTTATAGTGTATATGGATTAATTGATCTCTAAAGTATGTCCAGATCACTTAACATCATGTCAGGGTTAAATTTCATCAAAACAGCTTCAGTTTCAATTTTGTATTACTTACCTAAAGTATCTACCCTGACCTAGCTCTTTTGTTTGTTTGTTTTAATTTATTTTTTAATTTATTTTTAGCATAACAGTATTCATTATTTTTGCACCACACCCAGTGCTCCATGCAATCTGTGCCCTCTATAATACCCACCACCTGGTACCCCAACCTCCCACCCTCCGCCCCTTCAAAACCCTGAGATTGTTTTTCAGAGTCCATAGTTTCTCATGGTTTACCTCCCCTTCCAATTTCCCCCAACTCCCTTCTCCTCTCTAACTCCCCCTGACTTAGCTTTTTAAATTCTGCTATATACTCCTCTCATCAGCTAGAAAATACGGTATCTCTTACCAAAGTGGTTAGAAGTCCTGTCTTCTTCAGATAAGGAAAAGATCCCTGTGTCCAAATATACCCACAAGGCATCCATCTAGAGAGGATCATTATTTTAAGCTCTTACTACAATTTTACTCCTGCTAACATGTTCCCAGAAGAGCTCATACCAGGTTTCGAGCTTTTAAAATATCCCACAAGGCCAAGTCCTAGAGTTTGGGTCACTCCTGACTCTGCTTCTGTGTATAATTAGAGTGTGAACACGGTCATGTTAGGTTTAATTTATCAGCAATAATTGCCATCACAAATGGATGGAAAAACCAAACAGCCAAGAACCAGGCTGATGTTACCTTGGGAGTGGCAATGTGGTATGGCTTTTAGACTAAGCAGATATTCCTGTCAATAGTTTCTGCTTAGATCAAGTTGTTGACTTTCCTGGTTCACCATTTACGCAGTTATGAAGCAGGGATACTACTACTTCCCTTGTAGGGTCTTGATGAGAATTAGGACCTAGGATGTAGAGAATTAGGACCTAGGATGCAGAGAACACTCAAATAGTTTATTATTGGGGCACCTGGGTGGCACAGTGGGTTAAGCCACTGCCTTCAGCTCAGGTCATGATCTCAGGGTCCTGGGATCAAGCCCCACATCGGGCTCTCTGCTCTGCGGGGAGCCTGTTTCCTCCTCTCTGCCTGCCTCTCTGCCTACTTGTGATATCTGTCAAATAAATAAATAAAATCTTAAAAAAAAAGATAGTGTATTATCATTTACATAATTATTTCTACATGGTTTTATTTATTTTACATTCTTGAAACTGTAGAGAAATTCCATGCTAGCAGAATTCCTCGGAAGAATTTCCTGGTGCTGAATGTCTCTGTTTGTATTTGCTTGGAGTTCTAGTTTTGAGGTTCCAGGTGATGTTACTGAGTTCATTCTAGCTTGATTTGTTCAGACTGATGCTGAGCAATTAATTTAGCTCTTGCCATTTTAAATTAATTTAGATAAAATCATCCAGCACATTTTCATAGAATGAGATACCTACGGGTGAGATGGTTGGTATTTGTATGATTATGCCTGAATAAATCTGTACTGTTACATAATTAATTAAATGTGCAGACATCATCTTATTGCCTACATAACTTGATGTGGAAGCCGTAAGTCTCCTTTTTGGTTTTTATTTCCTTTCTTACTGTGGAGCTCTGAGTAATTTCAGAATCTGTTGATTGCCCTTTTCACAAGTTTGTGTGCATTCTTTCCTCTTCTTTTAGCAGATTATGAGACCAGGGACTGTGATTATTGTAGCAAAAGGTCATATGACAGATAATTAGGTTGACCTAGTTATGATAAAATTTGTTTTTTCCCCAAGTACTTTCAAGCAGTGAGCCTGTCAGTACTTCCTGGAGACAGCACTGTTAATCATCAGAAATTTTCACTGGATTTAAGCAATAAATCTTGGAACACAGCATCAAAAATTAATGATGTATTTTATGGTGACTTACATAACATAATAAAAATAACAAGAAATTTTTACTGGAGGATCTACCAGGTTTGAGCACTTTTTTAAAAAATTTTTATTTTTTTTTTAGTTTTTATTTAAATTCACTGTATATTAGGTAAATACAGTATAACATTAGTTTCAAGTGTAGTCGAATTTAAGGATTCAACATTTACAATGCCCAGTGCTCACCAAAAGTGCTCTCCTTAATTCCCATCACCTGTATAATCCATCTCCCACTTCATGTCCCCTGTAGTAACCATCAGTTTGTTCTCTATAGTTAAGAGTCTGTTTCCTTTAAAAAAAAAAAAAAAAAAGAGCCTGTTTCTTGGTTTACCTCATTTTTCCCCCATACGATTATTTGTTTTGTTTCTTAGCTTCCTCATATAAGTAAAGTCATATGGTATTTGTCTGTCTGCTTCACTGGGATTTTAACATGGAGCAAGGCTGAGATGTCACTGATTGTAACATTTACCAAACACTTGCAGCTCACAGTAGTTTTGTCTAAGTTATTACTGTGTACTTACTATCACAACAATGCCACTTCCTTAGAGCATATGTAATGAGCATATAGGTATTTTGCTAATTCGTTAAAAAATCTCTTTTGAGTAGAAGGAAACTGCTCCAGAATAATCTGTGGTGACTTGCACTAGAGCAGTGTCTCCAATATTTGCACGAATTTATTTATTCTTGTGGTTTGTATATTCATCCATTTACCGATAGCTCTAAACTCTCTGAATTTAGTGGTGAGATCATGGCCTTTTAAATAGATTTTTTTTAGGGCGCCTGGGTGGCTCAGTGGGTTAAGCCGCTGCCTTCGGCTCAGGTCATGATCTCAGAGTCCTGGGATCGAGTCCCGCATCGGGCTCTCTGCTCAGCAGGGAGCCTGCTTCCTCCTCTCTCTCTTTCTCTCTGCCTGCCTCTATGCCTACTTGTGATCTCTCTCTGTCAAATAAATAAATAAAATCTTAAAAAAAAAACTAACTAAATAAATAAATAGATTTTTTTTAAGGGACACCTGGGTGGCACAGTTGGTTAAGTGTCTGCCTTCAGCTCACGTTATGATCTTGGCGTCCTGGGATTGAGCTCCGCGTCAGGCTCGCGGCTCTGTGGGGGGGCTGCCTCTCCCTCTCCCTCCCTGCCCCCTCCTTGCATGCTCGCTCGCTCTCTGACAAATAATAAATCATTTTCAAAATAGATTCTTTTAATTTGGAGCCCACATTCCTAGAACATCATCATGATGTACTGGTGGACTAGAAATGATGTGTTTTAAATGCAAATTACATAACTGGGCCATTACCTAGAGTCTAGAGAATTAGGCTGTTATCAAGATTGTGACTGATAAGACAGTTTGATTTAGCAAATTTTAGAAGCAGGGGGCTAGAGCCAGCGAACTATGAGTGGCATGTGTGATCTTTAAGATACCTTCATACTGAGGCTTAATTCATAGCAGAAGTCTCTCCTCTGGTTTTCTTTTGAGGGTTTTGCTTTCAAAGTATCATGTACTTATGTTATCACCAACAGTGGCTTCCACTCAAGGTGTGTGACCAGTTTTGACCTGAGACAATACTCCTGTGGTGATATTAGAATAGGAGACGTGATGCATGATGGGATGTCAAACTAGTGTACCTCTGATTTGCACTGACACATCTGAGTCATGTCAGTGTGAAAATAATTGTAAAAATGAGATAGGTTGGTGTATCTACCTAATATTATATTCAGTATTATGTTTATACATTGTATCAAAAGATGTGTGCCAGTGGGCAAAATGAACACTGTGCAGATCCTGGAAAAGCCTTCTAATTCACTTGGGATTGTCCTAATGAACTGCTGAATTGCCAGGATTATGGTTGTAGGTAGTGGTGATTTACACTCATTACTAGTCATTTAAACCTGCTAATAGATCCTTCCCCACCTGGACCTCTGTTGTCAGGAATACCAAGTGGAATGACTTGAGTTTTTCTGAAGAGATTCGAAGGCTTTAGACCTTGGAAAACCCAGACATACTGGTTTCATCCATTACAAGTACATTAAGCTTGGTTTAAAAAAAAAAAAAATACAAAAAACCTCATCTAAAAGAATTCATTTACATAGGATAAGTATTTCTTTCCCTAAGGCAGTTTGTTAATCTGTGGTGCAAAGTGGGATGAACAGGAGAAGAACTTGACAAAACAAACATAAAAGCAAACAAACTCAGTATTGTAAAGTCCCATGGGAAAGCGTGATGGTCTTGTAATAACCGTATTGTCAGGCTGGCAATAGGGTGAAATGTTAGCACTGGAGTTTTAAAGATCTATAAAGAGGAAAAAGTCAACTAAGATTTTCCTTATATTCTTTTTGATACTTCTTCCCACAGTATTTTATGTAAGTGAATGGGATACAAAAGCATTATTTTATTGGAATGGTAGGATATAGAAAATTTTTTTAAAGATTTTATTTATTTGACAGAGAGAGGTCACAAGTAGGCAGAGAGGCAGGCAGAGAGGTGGGTGGGGAGCAGGGTCCCTGCTGAGCAGAGAACCCGATGCGGGCTCGATCCCAGGACTCTGCGATTAGGACCTGAGCTGAAGGTAGAGGCTTAACCTGCTGAGCCACCCAGGTGACCAAATACATACATGTTTTAAAGAACATTATTCCCCCATATGGTAGGTGAAATTTTGTCTGGTTCATGCTTATACTTGGCAACTTGCAAAAACAATCAAACAAGATAACTTTTGGAAAAGATCCAGTTTGGTACTTCCACGGTTCATGGAGAAGTTGACCTTCCATGGTTACAGTGCCTTGCCAAAGGCCGCTGAGCAGATGTGTGGCTGAGCACAAACAAATCTGTCTCAACCTCAGACCATCTGCTGTACTCTAAAATATACTGTCTTCCTATTTCTTCATAGAAGAGTAGCTTTTCTCTTAATTTACATCTTGTCGATTCTGAGCTTTCTACACGATTTAGGTTTTTCTTAAATTAGGCAGATAAAATTATATTTTATTGGTGATTTCTGGTTGATAATGCATTGATTTTCTTATTTGAACATCAGAAACAATTCTTCAAAATGTGTTAAATATTTTACCACTTAATAGATGGGAAAGCTCAGACTGATTTATCTGAAATTCCTTGGGTAGTTCCATGCTGGACCTGAATCCCGTGTCCTCAGATGTGGTGACTTATTCATTTCCCTGTGCTGTCAAATTGTGAAGATTTAATACCCCATTAATTTTCAAAATACATTTTGAGATATCTGAGTTACCCTACAGGTTATATGGAGCACGTTTGAAAGACACTGCAGTGTCTGGTGGTTTGTCTTCCTTCACTCAGCATAATCTCTTCCAGTCCCATCCATGTTGATACAAAAGTTGGGTATTCATCCTTTCTGATGGAGGCATCATACTCCATAGTATATATGTACTGTATCTTCTTTATCCATTCATCTATTGAAGTGCATCTTGGCTCTTTCCACAGTTTGGTGACTGTGGTCGTTGCTGTTAGGAACATTGGGTTACAGGTGGCCCTTCTTTTAACTCCCATCTGTATCTTTGGGGTAAATACCCAATAGAGACTGAGAACACTGAGAAACAAACTGAGGGTTTTGGAGGGGAAGGAGTTTGGGGGTTGGGTGAGCCTGGTGGTGGGTGTTAAGGAGGGCACATATTTCATGGAGCTCTGGGTGTGGTGCATAAACAATGAATCTTGGAACACTGAAAAAAATTAAATAAAAAAACAGAAGAAAGATATAGCAAAAAGGTAAGTTAATTTGTCTTTGTATTAGGAGTCTAGGAATAAGTAGAGATCTGTTAGAGATCATTAGAGCTGTACCTACTGGTATCCCTTTAGGCAGATTTGCTTAATTTTCCAGATATAGATGGACTCAGAGCTTGAGGTCAACTCAGGGAAACAGTGAGCACCTTCTTTTGTTGGGAGGGTGAGGATTCAAGTTCAATAACAGTGTTAGATGGCAGAGAACTTGAACCAATCTTCAGGAGGAATATAGTATATCTAGATCCTCTAGCAGTCATGAATAATGAGGTAGATAAAGATCTACTAATAGACAATGATCTCTAAAACATATTAGTAATTTATAATATATATAATTTGTACAAGGTGAGCCCATTAATGGGAAAAGCTATTCCATATATTTGTATATGCACATATGCATGTAAATGCTAGAAAAAGACCTGAAAATGTGCACATCCAACAGGTCATCAAACTTCAGTTGGTGATGCCTGGGAGGGAAGATAAGGGAGAATGAATATAAATTTGGAAAGAGAGTTTTCTGTCCTTTGTTATTGTTTGAATTTTCAATAGGGAAAATGTTTTGTTATGTGATTTTATTTACATCATGAAGGATTTTCCATAGTTGGAAAACATGAAGGATTTTCCATAGTTGGAGACTTGAAATGGGTATTGTAGGCTAAAGGAGGAAAAGCTTGAGCAAAGGTATGGAGATGCTAAAATAGAGTGGTTAGTTACTATGCAATTTTTATACAGTGATAACGAGAGAGATGATCTGTGACTTCTGTAGTCCCAGATTATCTGTTGCAGTTCATTTAAGGTGATGGCATGTTTCAATAGGTTTTCAAATGGGTTAGGCAGTTATATCCTTGGAAGCCAAATGGTTTGAAGGATACCTCAGCTGGAAACCTAATTGATTTCATTCAGTCTCTCCAGTGCCAACAAAGCCAAATGCTGAGGTTCTTCTTGAGAATTTTCTCCCCTTAAGTCTAGGGAACTGTCAGGCAGAGGAGAAAGATGACCACTGTTGTGTTTTAAAAGGAAGAAAAGTTCCATAGCGAGGTTGCTAGCTTCAGGTTTGTTACTCTTAGGGAAGTACATGTCTCGATAAAATTGGGGTTGTCCCACATGAAGAGTAGTACTAACCTTTTGCCTGCTTGCTTTGGGTACTATTCTGGGCAGCGTAGGTAGACATTTAGTTGGAAGCACTTTCTCTGACTTAATTTTGCAGGAAAATAAATGTTATGGATAACAGTTAAGATGCAGACAGGCATACCTGCTGTGTTGTATTTCTTTAAGATTCTTACGTAGTCCATTTTGAAGCACTTAATAATGTAAAAGCATACAGCCTAAGCATTGCTTTTTACAATTTAGGAGTACCTTCATTGTAAGGACAAGCAATGCTCTTTTATATTGAAGTTGGAAAACTTCAATTTCTTAGTTGCAGGAAGAGTTGATTCAAAAAATAAAAGGTGATGGACAGGGTGACAGCTTGCAAATGTTTGTGAGTCGGACCTCTTGTTCCAGAAGATTATAGAATGTTACACTGTATTTCTTGTGCCTGGTGTTAGGAGTCGTTTTGATTTCTGGCCATTTAGTTTGTCATTAATGAATGAATGATACCCTTTATTTTCCCCTGACTTAATTTTATTTCTGGAGAGTGGGAACTGAGGCTTGACATAAATGCCATAGTATAGTTTAACTATAAAACATTCAAGGTTATTTGAAGAAACCCTCATCTAAATTAAGGAATACTTCTGGTAGTTCACTTTGAAAGGTCACGAGTTAGGGTAATGATTCTGTTGCCTAAAACAACCAGACCATTTTTCTTTAGAGCGAAACAAAAAGGTAATACTATAGAGTTCTGATGCATTGTTTCACATTTTCCTAAAAGGGGTAAACAAAATTTTATTCCCGCTCAGCTTTTCTCTGGCATCTGTGCATATTTTGAAGAGGAGAAGGGCAAAGAGAGAGAGAGAGAGAAGAGGAAGATGGGTCAGAAGAAAGTGGGTTGAGACTTTGAGAGGCAGTTGCCTCTATGGATTGTCTGTTTACTCTTGCTGACTCCCACTATCTAGAAAAATATCTCGTAATGGGCATGTACATCTATGGCAACATGAAATTCGTATGGCAGGATTAATTCGTTCCAAATTCATGTGTTTTTCAAGGATCTTTAAAATAAATGCAAGCTGGTAGAGTGATCCATATTTTAACATTTTGAGCAAAGTGAAGCATGAAAAAATTTATGTTCAGTATATGAGCTTGGCCAAAAATGACCTTTTCTTGAAAATAGTAGAATATTTTGGATATTATGAACCAGTGCATGATTATTGATGTATGTTTTCAAACACTGTTTCTTCAAAGTAGAGTCCATTTAAGAATCAGTTTTAAGAAATGAGTAGTACTTCATTAGTGCCACAGAGAGAAAGGATAATATGCAAAAATAAGGATAGTGGCTCCCTTATTTTGATTTCTTGTTATGTTCTTGACACTGTGAAAAGCTCTTCACTTACATTATCTCATTTATGTTTCACAGCAAGTCTATGGGGATGATAGAGTTATTATAATTACTATATCATTTTCCAGGGAAGGAAGCAAAGATTAGAGAAGTTAGCAGGTATTAAGTAGTGAGGCCAGGATTATTGTGTTGGGAACTATTTATAGAATCCAAGCTCTTAACTGTTATTTTATAGTCATCCTCAAGCAATTAATGGATAGGGGTCTGAAATCAGTCCAGTGGTTCCCTGGGAATAGTTCTCATAGATTTCTGAGAGCTATGTGTTACATATTTAGGAATTTTGTAAGCTGATGTATCGACATTGACTTTGAAATCAGCAGTTATTATTTATGTCATAGAAATGGGCAAATGCTACAAATCAAGGCTTTTTTTTTTTAGAAATTGGTTCACTAGCACACCATTTAATAACATAGGATTCTGTCAGCAGTGTTGGTCAGAGTATAGCTTGCAAACCTGAACATTTAAAATGGATAAGAATGGAATAAACTCTTTGAGTATCAGATTTTTTGCCCAATAGCATTTGTCTTCATCTGATAAATCATAATATAGCTAAAACTGAGATAATTAAATTTAAAAGAATTTATTCCTAAATGTGAAAGGAAGAGAGAGGTTCGTCCCTAGCTTTTATCTTTTATCTTTTATCCAGTCTTTTATCTGAGGATTTTGAATTTTTTTAAAGATTTATGTCTTTATTTGACAGAGATCACACAAGTAGGCAGAGAGGCAGGTGGAGAGGGGGGGGGAAGCAGGCTCCCCGCTGAGCAGAGAGCCCGATGCGGGGATTGATCCCGGGACTCTGGGATCATGACCTGAGCTGAAGGCAGAGGCTTTAACCCACTGAGCCACCCAGGCACCCTTATCTGAGATTTTGGAGAGAAAGCCCTTGTTTGGCTGACTGCAGATTAGGAAGGCAGTAGCTATGCCCAGATCTGGAAATTGGTTTTGACCACTAGCTGAGGTGGTCTGAGGAGGACTGGAGAGACATTTTGCTGTGCCCATGACAGGAAGATGGAGGATTCCAGAGAATGAAAGTTCATTAAAGAAATAAAACCCAAAGATACAGATGTAGTGAAAAGAAGAGCCATCTGTACCCCAATGTTTATAGCAGCAATGGCCACGATTGCCAAACTGTGGAAAGAACCAAGATGCCCTTCAACAGACGAATGGATCAGGAAGATGTGGTCCATATACACTATGGAGTATGATGCCTCCATCAGAAAGGATGAATACCCAACTTTTGTAGCAACATGGGCAGGAATGGAGGAGATTATGCTGAGTGAAATAAGTCAAGCAGAGAGAGTCAATTATCATATGGTTTCACTTATTTGTGGAGCATAACAAATAGCATGATGGACATGGGGAATTAGGGGAAATTGGAAGGGGAGGTGAACCATGAGTGACTATGGACTCAGAAAAACAATCTGAGGGGTTTTAAATGGTGGTGGGGGGTGGGAACCAGATGGTGGGTATTAGAGAGGGCAGGGATTGCATGGAGCACTGGTTGTGGTACAAAAACAATGAATACTATTATGCTGAAAATAAATTAAAAAAAAAAAAAAAAAAGAAAACCAAGCAGAACAAAACATGGGTGCCAGAGAGGTTTGTGGGATATGAGAAACCCCAGTGGCCAAGATGACGTGTTCCTTTCATCCACAGAAGAATTTTAATTCTGGAGCCCTAGCTCTTTATCTTGCCTTAAAATGATAATGTATCATTCTCTGCTGATAGGAATCATTCTAATGGTAGTGGTTCAGTTTAATAAACACTTAGAAATTGAAATTGTAATTTTGATACATTGTAGCAGGTTATCAAATTCGTCCTCTTAATGTTCTTTTTATGAAGGAGACATTGTCCCTCTTGCGTTTAGTGTTTAATGTGTTTATAATGTTACTCTGTTAAGAGATTCCTCCTTTGAGGATCTTCCCAGACCCAGTTGGACTGCCTCCTGGGGCCTGGTTATCTAAAGCAAAAAGAGTCATGAAAGATAATATACTTGTTCCTGATTGGGATGGTTCTAACTCACTTACCTGTTTCCTTCACCACCTTGAAAGTTATCTTTTGGGTTTTTCAGAATTGATGGGGTTTTTGTTTGGAGTGGGAGTTTCAAAGGAAGGAAAGAGAAGGGGAAAAGTATGAATGAGAAATGTAGCAACACTTACATACATTCACCCACCCACCCATCCATCTATCCATCCCAGGACAGAGCAGAAAATCACATTGCTACATCTCAAACATGTATCCAACTTGAGTAAAACAAAGTAATTGTTTTCTTTCTGGATGAAGAGAAGCCTGTGTAAAAGGCTCTGTTGTACTAATTCAATTTTCTATTTTTTTTTACTTCAATATTAGTTCAATGCAAGGATTTTTCTGTTCTTTATATTTTTTAATCAGCTGACTATGTAGTAGATTAGAATAGAATGCTTGAGGGGCGCCTGGGTGGCTCAGTGGGTTAAAGCCTCTGCTTTCGGCTCAGGTCATGGTCTCAGGGTCCTGGGATCGAGCCCCGCATAGGGCTCTCTGCTCTGCAGTGAGCCTGCTTCCTCCCCTCTTTGCCTCTCTGCCTACTTGTGATCTCTCTCTCTGTGTGTCAAATAAATAAATAAAATCTTTAAAAAAAAAAAATAGAATGCTTGAGAGACCAAAAAAATCTGGCCTTTCAATAATGCCTTGAAGAATTTAGTTATTGTGACTTTGGAAAATTCACCTAACTTCTCTGTTTTCTTGTACACACAATGATAGTAATAATCCTTACAGACAATCATAGAGGAGTTACTGATAAAGCTTTGAGTGCAATGCCTAGGAGAGTAGGCAGGCACTCAATAAAATGTTGGCTGTCATTATCTATAAATTTAAAAATGGATTAAGTGTGAGCAAAGATAATATATTTTCATGATTTAGGAACTGATACTAGAGAATTCACAAGTACTCTTTTTTTTTTTAATGAAGGAAACTGATACACAATAAGGTAAATTGGGTCTGATTGCTTGATGATGATGATGTTGATGATGGTGGTGGCGACAGCAGCAATGATGGCATCTTTTCCTTTTTCCACACAGAATGTTCCCCCAGACCTCTCCATCTGCACCTTTGTGCTGGAACAGTCTCTCTCTGTCCGGGCCCTGCAGGAGATGCTGGCTAACACCGTGGAGAAGTCAGAAGGGGCAAGTACTTA
This sequence comes from Mustela putorius furo, assembly GCF_011764305.1. NCBI lineage: Eukaryota > Metazoa > Chordata > Mammalia > Carnivora > Mustelidae > Mustela > Mustela putorius. The sequence continues at coordinate 1,033,281 of NW_025421577.1, forward strand.
ATTTATGTATACTTCTAGTATTTTGATGGTATGAATGATTTTGTTCATAGGTATTGGAGATTTTCTTTGTGCTGAAATAAGTCAATGAATTTTACTTGTAATTTCTTTAAGTTTGACTTTCTACTTTATTCAGCAGACCTGTGATATCTTAAAGAACTTAAAAAAAAAAAAATCCAGCCTCCAGGTGATGTGTGTCATTGAACCTCATGCTTATGTCTGTGGCTTAAAACAGAATTTTTCTTTGAGCAATTTGTGTGTTTTCTTACATTTTCAGAGCCTGTTAATGTTACTGTCTTAATTTCTTTATGCCTGGCTATTTGTCGTTAACCTTTATTTCATTTTCAAATGCCTCTAACCATGTGCCTATGTTCTAAGCTGCTTTATGGCAAGTAAAATTTCATGGCACTTGTATATTTCAAGTAATAATATTATGACAATATGTCTTTAATCAATTATAGTTTTGTAAACACCTAAGAATTTTCTTGTGAAAATTGAAATTCTTACTCTGTCGCCTATGAAGACATTTTTCTGTGAAATCTGATTTGCTAATTTAAATTTTTTCTATGCTATAACTTGATATGACTGATTTCTGGGCTACTTTCATTTTTAACCAGTTCATTAAAGTTTAGAATTAAGCAGAGGATAGATGGCCAAATTTTGGTTTCTTGATTTTTATTTTTTTGCACTAAAATTACTGCAATGTATGGTTTAAATGAAATTTAAATTTTCTCTTGGCATTATTGGTCTATGTTACTGTTATGGTTTTTAATCATTATTGCAGTTTTGATAAGTGAGAGCATTGAATAATAACACATAGTTCAACAGAAAATGAGTGATCAATTAGGATGTAACATATTTTCATTAGCCTCATAATTTTGAAAGATTTAGTTGCACAAAAAATTTAATTGGTTTGTACATTACTTCTAATTCATTTTAAATGTTAATAGTACACTAGTAAGTTTCGAGGAGAAACTTTAGGGATTTTTATTCTATATTAGAATAACAACTTAGTTTACAAAAGATCTAAATATACGTGTTTTAACTTTTCAAGTTCATTTTTGGTTACAAAGAAGTTTGAAATTACTGTGTTAAACTATATAAAATGTTTTTAAAATTTCTGTTCTTCAACATGAAGCTTTTAGAATAGGCTTACATAGGAGTAAAATATTTCTCAATTCAACTAGTTTTGTCTGTACCTGGAATAACCTCTTTGGATTTTTAAACATCACTGAGGCATGTCAGCTTTGAAATTCAAATCTATTTTTTTTTTAAAAAAGATTTTATTTATTTATTTGGCAGACAGAGATCACAAGTAGGCAGACAGGTAGCCAGAGAGAGAGGGGAAAGCAGGCTCCCTGCTGAGCAGAAAGCCTGGTGTGGGGCTCAATCCCATGATCCTGAGATCATGACCTGAGCTAAAGGCAGAGGCTTTAACCCACTGAGCCACCCAGGCACCCCAAATCTATTTTTAAAAAGAAAAATCATTTTTCTTTTGCCTAAGCATCTAGGAAAGTATGTATTATCATTTTACTTATACTGTAGATACCAGCTTATGCATGAAATGGTCATAAATTTTATTTTTATATTGCTAAGCTAAATTTTCTAAATTTAACATCTTTGAAAAGATGTTTTATCCCCCTAAAATCATGAGGTTGGATTAGGCAAGCTCTAAATTTTCTGTGTGTTGGGATGATGGAAATACTGGGAGTTATGTTTTTCAGATATTTATTAGGATTTCTGCATCCTCTCCCTAATACTCTAATCTAGCTGTATTTTATTTTGAATTATTCCCCATCTACAGGTTTCTGTCAGTTTCTAAGGTGGAAATTTATGTGATGTGTGGAACAGCATGTTTCAAAGCCCAGCGTAGCTACCATAAGACCTACATTTCATTAGAAAATATAAGTTGAGAAGAATCTCCTGCGAGGAAAGGACATCTTTCATTGATGTAAATGTCACTTTTAGATGACTAACTTTTAGGAGGAAACCACTGTCCATTAGCTCAAAGGGATTCTATATCTTAGAGAAAGAAGCGCTCCTAAATCAAAGTAGTTTGAATTATACCCTGAAATGATACCCAAAATACTTAACAACTTTGGAACAGGCGTCAATTAATGAGTGTGGACCTCAGCTATAATGCTAGAGGCGAAGTCCTGAAGAGATGTGAGGGTGGTCCCAGTGATTTGAGGGTATCCTGTGGTAGCCCTGGGTGCTCTTAGCTAAGGAACACCAGATTTGGTGCCATGAGTATTTACCAAGAAGGAGAGAAGTTCTCCTTGTTAGCAGCCATCTTACTTGTACTAGTGCAAGCTGGCTTAATAGCGTGTCTAATTATATGCTATCATGGATGTTTTTGGCATTTGTAGGAGTCAAGTCTTTTGGAGTTTATATGTATCCGTAGCCTACTTAGCTGTGCTTTGAATTCATGACAGGAATCTATGGCAACTTTGACCTATGTCAAGCAAATTGTCATCTCCAGCTTAAACTGTGGACGGTAGATTTGCTTAAAGAAAGATCCACTTGGGGCACTAGGGTGGCTCAGTGGGTTAAAGCCTCTGCCTTTGGCTCAGGTCATCATCCCAGAGTCCTGGGAGGGAGCTCCTGCTCAGCAGGAGCCTGCTTCTCCCTCTGCCTGCCTCTCTGCCTACTTGTGCTCTGTCTGTCAAATAAATAAATAAAATCTTAAAAAAAAAAGAAAGATCCACTTTTACGAGGAAGGTATATATCAGCCAAGTAATGCTTATTTTCATGAAATCATTTTTCTCCCTTACAAATTGCCAATGTATAAAACACAACCTCATGTATTACCCGATTCCCTAACTCATTCATAATCAATAATCAACTTTACTTACAAAGCCTTGTCCTTTTTTTTTTTTTTTTTTGGAAGATTTTATTTGACAGGCAGAGATCACATGTAGGCAGAGAGGCAGGCAGAGAGAGGAGGAAGCAAGCTCCCCACTGAGCAGAGAGCCCAATGCGGGGCTTGATCCCAGGACCCTGAGATCATGACCTGAGCCAAAGGCAGAGGCTTAACCCACTGAGCCACCCAGGCACCTCAAGTATTGTCCTTTCTTAAAAAACACAATTCTTCCTAAATTCTTTATGTAATTCAGTAAATTGCATAATACTATTTTAATGTCCAAAATGTTGTCATATACGCATAGTAATATGAACACATTTGATGATGATAAAGGAAAAAATCCCATCTAGAACTGTGCCTTTTCTTTTTGTGGTTAACCCATTTTGTTCATATTCTTGCTTCTTTTTGAATAAATGCATGGTTTTCATAAAGATTCAGGAAACTAGTGCGAAATTCCCGGCATCACTTGTGCTGAAACAAATCAAGAAAATTCCTGATAACAAAAGGGTATATGTAAGGTGAATCAGGGAAAAATATTACCTAATTTATGAAGTTTTGATTCTGTAGAGTTGCTTATTGTGACTATTAGTAAAATAACTAATGTGTTTGTGGCAGAAACGCATTCTGAAGGATTTTATCTAAAGAGATTTTCATCTGTTTAATAAAAAAAATGTGTAGTTAGATCTAAATCATATGTATATATCCACTGAATATCATTTAGATTTTATTCTTACTCAAATCATATCAGTATTAAAGATACTAAGATTCACTTATCCAAGTAGCTGCTCTTAGACCCTTTAAAATTTTGAGGGTGGAGATAATGCACATAAAACAAGGAGAAAATGACCCCTGGAGCAGTGCCCATCCCTTTGCCGAACTTTGCCTGGGCTTCTGTACATCAGCGTCCTTGCTTCTGTTACTCCTTCTGTCCTCCCCCTGGGTTTATGTGGTTCTGTGTAACTTGTCTGTCTGTGAACCCACACCCATCTGTCTCTTCTCACTCTTCTGATTGATTTTGTATGCTTGTTTTATATATAGCACAGGGCCAATAGATGGGCTTTGTAGAATTGGGAGAAATATTTTAGAATATCGGCTCGGCCATGTATTCACTCTGTGGCTTTGAGGGAAGCTAAGTCTTTATCGTCAGGTTTGGTGATGGTGCTTGGAGATGATTGTTCTGGTAGCATATTTTAACAGGGGCCATTATTGTTCCTTTCCTTATTCTTTTTCTCATCCCTTGTATGCTCCATTGGTAGGACTGTTCTGAATTTCTGATGGCCTTTTCTCAGGCCTTTGCTTATTGCTCCTCTGCCATCTTGGCTGGTTCAGATCTCCGTCCCTCTTCCTCCAACATCCCAACCCACTTCTGGCACATGGTTTTGCCAGTTTAATGAGGGCGTAGTTATTTTAAACTATAGAGTCAGTATTGTAGTGAATAAAGTTTAATGATTTAGGTGATCTTAGGCTTTGGGCTATTTTACTATACTTTTGTTAATTCACAGACCTTTTGGATAAACAATTTCTCTACATGGTTGTATTTTTTTTAAGGTCTAGTTTAAGGATTCTGTTTCATAGGAGCACAGATAGGAAGTGAGAGGGCACATAGTGTGGTGGAAAGAGCTTTTGAAGTCTGTGCACTTTATTGAAAAGTCTTACTTTTTCAGATAATTTTACTAATTATTATTTGTTGGAAAGGCTTTTTTTTTTTTTTAAATAATGCCATGAGTGTATCTAGTGGCTTACTTGTATATTGTGTTTAGGAGACTATGTTTTCAATTTGTAACATTGACTGGCTTTTCTGTCTTTTGGTTTAGTTGTTTCTGAAAGAATTATAAGAAATTACCTCTTGAATTTGCCTCATGTCCACTTGACTCTATTGGTTCCTTCTTTGAATTTTATAGCTTGAACCAAGAAAAATTACCTAAAATGAAACCAGTGTTTGCCCCTTATAGCCTGCTCTTTGGGGAAGTAGGTTGAAATTTATAATTTAGGTGATTATGATTGGTATCATTAATCAATAGGAATAAAAATCATTCAGTTCTCATCATTTAATGTAAGTTTTTTGAACATTTATAAGATATACATTAGAAGACTCTTTGGATAGAAAGATGAATAATAAGTGATTTTTGTCATCAGTGGGTCCACAGTCTAACGCAGGTATAGAAAAACAATTACAGTTTGTGTGTTACCGTTTTAGAATATACACTCTTAGTGTAAGCACAGTGAAGGGATTAGGCATGTGGAACTTGTCAATCCCTTGAATTTTCTTTGGACTTTTTCCATTTCTAAGACAAGTTGGGATAATTGTCAAAGTATTAATATAAAAATCATTTTAAATTTTTCTCCAAAGAATAAATTGATCTCACTAGGCTATTTTTTAGAATTCTAATAGAAAACCATACTTGCCAGGAGGACAATGCCTTAACATATCCAGAGATACTCTTAAAACTATTTTTATGTCTCAGTTTACTAAAATTGTTTGTTATTTTATATGACTTTTTCATATTTTTAAATTATACATTATTTGTAATTAAAGATACAAGATACTGCAGTGATTATCAGTACAAATATACATCAGACTCTGACATGTCTAGTTTTTTTGAGAAATGAAGTTCTAGAATGCGGAGTATTATTAATACAGCTGAGTCGTTCTTCTAATAAAACCTCTGCCTTTTTGAGGCATGTATGCAGAATATCAAAAACACATCAAGAACGCAGCTAGCTAAATTTACTGGTAAGCGAGTCTTTGAAAAATACATTTTTTTTTAACACTGAAGCACCATAAGTGAGTTTCTAAAAAGTACCTTTATCAGACAGTGAAGCACCAATTTCAGGCACGTGATTGTGTAAGATCAGTTTAAGTAAATGCGAGAGCAGCGGATGAAGGTCAAGAAGACTCCTACAGACTTCACAGTGGTGTGAAGCTCGTGGATCTGACACAGACTCAGAGTTCAATTCTTAGTAACCTTAGGAAAGCTGCTTAATCTTTCTTTCCCTCAGTTTTTTTTCATTTATAAAGAGAAATCTTTATATCTCCCTGAGAGTGTTGATGGGAGACTCTAATAAGTTAATGCAAGGAACATGTGCCAGCCATACATGTCCCTGCACACAGGAGACGCCACAGCCATGGTCCTTATTCTCGGGACTTTTTTCTGGCTCTGCCTGCCTACCAGAGCTCCTGCAGACCTCACTCCTCTGGAGGAAGAACTATAGAGGACCAAATCTTAAAAATCAGTACAAATAATAGCAAACCTCCCAAACACTGGAAGGCTCTGGAGAGTTGGGCCAAAGCACACAGGTTCTAGAGAAGAGCTGGGCTTGGAAAATGGGATCAATGTGGATGAGTTTCCTCATTTTTAAGGCTTTCAGCCTGCAGGTGGACTCAAGTCAGTGTTGTGTGGCAGCTCAGACTCCAAGAGAATAACCGTAGTCTCTCTGGAGACAGAATTCGGGGCCTTGAGAACGTCCAGGAATAATCCTGAAAAAGACAAATCCAGAGGTGGGGAGCCCCAAATTCTGTGTATAAACTGCCTACCCTCTCGCTGGTGCTTAAACCATGTGTGGAGGGCAGATGTCTATGCAGTTGCCATTGCTAGGGACCATACTGGATTGCCCACCATTTTGCAGTATGAGTTTCACTGACTTAATTAACTTTTGCAACAAATCACTCAACATTCTCCAGAGGTATATATTAGAATTAGAATCCAGAACCTTTTTTAAAAAAAATTTTATGTATTTATTTGAGAGAGAGAATAAGAGAGAGATCATGAGCAGGGGGGAAGGGTAGAGGGAGAAACAGACTCCCCGCTGAGCAGGGACTCGATCCCAGGACCCTGGGATCCTGACCTGAGCTGAAGACAGACACTTAACCGACTGAGCCACCCAGGTGCCCGGAATTCAGAATCTTAACAGCATAAAAAGACAGGATACAATCCGCAGTTGGTTGACATGGAAAGAAACATGCAAATGTGATCCAATCTCAAGAGAAGAAACAATCAACAAGAACCCTGAGATGATCTTACCAGACAAAAGCATAAAGCAGCTTATTGTAACTATGTTCAATGAAATAAAAGATTCAGATACTTAACATACACGAATTAATCAAGGAAACAAAATGGAATTTCTAGACCTGAAAACTGCAATATCTGAAAGATCACATAGCTAGCATGTGGTTTAAGTGGGGTACAAATCCATGTCCTCTGGACTCTAAAGTCTTTGTTTCTAAGCTCTTTACTCAGAGTGTCCATACAGTAAAAGCAATGGAAGAACCTGTGGGGATATCACTATTAAAGCCTTGGGAGAAAGAGGAAAAGGATCCTTTGGAAGGCTCTGGGAAGATACCCTCTAGAGATGAGGAGAACCAGGAGAAAAGAGTCACAGAAGCCACATGCCTTAGTTTCTATGGCTGCTGTAAAAAAAATTACCACAAACCAGATGGTTTAAGACACCATAAATTAATTATCTTACAGTTCTTGAGTTCAGAAGTCTAAAATTAATCTCAGTGAGCTGCAATGAAGTTATTAGCAAAATGATATTCCTTAGAGAGGCTCTGGGGAAGATTCTGTTTCCTTGTCTTTTCTAGTTTGCACTCCTGGTTTGTGGCCCATCCTCTATCTTCAAAATGAACTACATACTACCCTGTAACATATTCATAGATTCTGGGGATTGGGATGTGGATGTCTGTGGGGTACCATTATCTAGCTGACTACTTTGGGATGTAGGTGGAAGATGTTGACAAGATCCGATGAAAAGCAGAGTAATCTAGTTGAATAAGACCTGAAAAGTGTACTTTCTGGTAAGCCAGTCAAGGTTAAGACCAGTTTGTCTTATGTATATGTATCAATTCGTAGATACACACGTATTTAAAAGACTTTATTCTCTTAAGAGTTTTTGGAGTTTTCAGTATTGATTGGGCATTCCAAAAGTGGATCTTGATGTTTCTTTTATATCCTTATTCTTCTGGTATTTTGCTATATGCCCGATGGTACTGCATGTTAAGGACCTATTTGTTCAAGCTCTTGGGGAGATCAGAAATTAAAAGAATTAATTTTCTGTCCAACCCGGTTGAGTTTTATTTCCACGTTGATTTTTTTTCTTTTCCATCTGCTTTCCTTCTCATTAAAGTGAACTGGGATAGTGCGGGAGGGAAGGGTTTACAGACTTTGCTTGTGATTCATGTAATATATATTGTGTTCTGTATATTATTAAAACTTAGTTTAATATTATTAAAACTTTAGTTTTTAAAACTGAGCTAATGACTTACTCGAAAAAAGTGAAGTTAACTTAAATGCTTGATGTTGTTCATTCATTTTAAAATATGTTACGGATCTGCATGTCCTAAGTCTCCATTAAAATATAGAATCAAATGATTAGTATGATACTTTTAAATATCATGGTAGTAGACACCCGACTCTGAAGAGACCAGAGCCAAAGACTGAAGTAGGGATACTTTTTAATAAAAATAATACCATTCTCAGTTTTTATTTTTGCTTCAGGAAGATGCCTGGCTGGAATATGGTTGGGAATAAACTTTATAAATATAAATATAGATACATATGAATGTCCTCATTTGCTTATTTACTTGCTTGATTAATGGTATGTTAAAAGTAACTTCTTTACCATTAGCTGTAGCAACTTCTTTCTAGATAGGTCTCCTGAGGCAAGGGGAACAGAAACAAAAATAAACTGTTGGGATCACATCAAAATAAAAAGCTTCTGCAAATTAACAAACAGCAGTCAATGAAACTAAAAGGCAACTGACAGAATGGGAAAAGATGTTTGTAATGACATTTCTGATAAAGGGCTAGTATCCAAAATATATAAAGAATTTACACAACACTCAAAAGCAAATAATCCAATTAAAAATGGGCAGAAAACACGAGCATTTCTACAAAGAAAACATACCAATGGGCAACAGACACATGAAAAGATGCTCACCATCACTTATCGGGGAAATGTAAATCAAAACTAGAATGAGATATCACCTCACACCTGTCAAATGGCTAAAATCAACAACACAGGAGGAAACAGGTGTTGGCAAAAATGTGGAGAAAAAGGAACCTCTTGCACTGTTGGTGGGAATGCACACTGGTGCAGCCACTGTGGGAGACAGCACGGATATTTCTCAAAAAGCTAAAATTAGAGCTACCTGATGATCCAGCAGTCACACTACTGGGTATTAAAGAATACAAAAACACTAATTCTAAAGGGATACATGCACCCCTATGTTTATAGCAGCATTATTTACAAAAGCCAAGATTTGGAAACAGCCCAAGTGTCTACTGATAGACTAATTGATAAAGAAGATGTAGTGTATGTATGCAGTGGAATATTACTCAGCTATAAAAAAGAATGAAATCTTGCCATTTACAATGGCAGGGAGAGTGGTAGAGCAAACTAAGAAGACACACAGGTGGCCAACACGTACATGGAAAAATGCTTAATATCGCTAGTCATTAAGGAAATACAAATCAAAATCCCAATGAGATACCATTGCACACCCACTAGGTTGTCCACCATAAAAAAGACAAGAGATAATAAACACTGGAGAAGATGTGGAGAACAGGAAACTCTTGTGTACCATTGATGGGATTATAACTTGGTGCAGCCGTTGTGGAAAAAATATGGGAAGTCCTCAATAAAATAAAAATCGAACTTCTGTATGATTTGGCCATTCTATTTCTGGGACTATATCCAAAGGAATCAAAACCAGTAACTCGAAAAGATATCTGCACCCCATGTTTCCTGCATCTTTGTTTGCAACAGCCAAGACACAGAAACAACATTAAGCATCCACTGATGGATGAATAGGTGAAAAAGAGTGTTTGTGTGTCTATGTGTGATTGAATATTATTCAGGCATAAAAAAGAATGAAATCTTGCCATGTGCAACAGTATGCCTGGACCTTAAGGACATTATACTGAAGGAAATAAGTCAGATAGAGAAAGACAAATACTGTATGACTTAACTCATATGTGGAATCTACAAAAACAAAATAAAAACAAACTCGTAGAGAAAGAGATCAGATTTGTGGCTACCAGAGGTGGGATGAGGGAGAATTGGAAGGAGGGGTGGGGGCATGTCAAAAGAGAACAGCTTCCTGTTAAAGGATGAATGAGTTCTGGTGCTGTCGTGTCTAGCACGATGCCCATAGTTACCTTTGCTGTGGGGTGTGTAGGAGAGTTGTCAAGAGAGTAAATCCCAAGGGTGCTCATCACAAACAAAATTTTTTTTCTTTTTTTAAAAATTTTTTCATTGTATCTCTATTGAGATGACGGATGCTAACTAAACTTATTGCAATAATCATTTCATAATGTGTGTAAATCAAACCATTATGCTGAACATTTAAGCTTATATTACAGTCATGTGTATCAATTATATCTCAATAAAGCTGGGGGAAAACACATAATTAGTGCCTGCCATGCGTGTGATATAAACATACACTTAAATTTCCATTAAAATTTAAATTCCAGAACCATTTCACAATCTTATCCTCATAATAGTAATATTGCAGAGTACTGAATGCAAATATTTGCTTCATAATCCTCCTTTTCCCTGAAGACAACCATCGCTAAAAGATTGGTCTGTATCCATCTAGAAAGTCATGTACAGAAATACTTTTACATCAACGGCATCATATTACTGACTGTTGGGTCCTCTTTTACAACTGAATTATATGTGGTTTTTAAAAAAATGACACAAAGTGTCCAAAGACAGATAGTCCTGTTTTAATGGATCAGGGCTCTGGCTCACATTTTGTATAGTTCTCTTTATTCTGTTCTCTCTGTTTGCCTAGTTCTTAGGCTAGGTTCAAGAACGACCTCCAAATTCAGCATCTTCCATGGTGCGAAAAGGAGCTGATTTCTGTGTTTGTTGTTGTTGTTATTGTTGTTGTTTATTTGTTTAAGGGAATAAAGAAACCTGGTAGAATTTCCCTCATGCACACTGTTGCATGATTATGACTGTTACTTATTGAGATGTGGTCAGCACAATTGGCTGAGAGCATGGGGAGGGGGAGAAGAATGGTACATCTATAAAATTAGGTTCTTTCTTTTGGAAGAAGGAAGACAGTTGTAAGTGAGCGTTTGATCATTTCTGTCATTGTTTGCTGTAGTACCTGGCAGACCTAGAGTTGGCATTCTTATGCCTTAATTGGAACTATTTATTTACATTTGAGATTCTCCAGGTTCTTGAGCCAAACTAGGTCTAACAAGTTAAATCCTTATCTAGAAAAAGAGATCGCAAGTCTATGCTTCAGTTGTCTCCATAGCTGAGAAATGGAAAAGCCACATCCTTTTTCTGCCTTACTGGCTCAAGTACATTCATTCCACAAAAGTCTATGGAGTTGCTGTTGTGAATTCTGGGCTGGAGCTGCCAGAGGTCAATAAGAATGAATCTTTCCTCCTGAGAAATTTAGTGATGGAATCGTGAAGAGTAACTTTCCTCAATGAGAGTACAGAGAGGAAGGAGCTTCTGATAACTCACCCAGCGTTATTCCCCCAGCATCTCATCCTACATCACATCATAAGTGGCTGATGTCCTCAACAGGGAAGAGCTGTGTAAGGCTTAATGGATTAGTCCGTTTATATTGCAGACAATTTAATGTTATTATTTATATTGAAAGAGCAATTCCCAAATACCTACTATAACTTAACATTTTCTTTCCAGAGGCTGATTTCTATTTATCTTACTGTTCAGGAACATTCTTCGTAAAGCACAAATACTGCTTTGGGAGTGGAGTTATAATGCAAATAAATTAACAAATTACTAGCTTGATGGGATCATCTACCAGCATCTTGTGTAAAGCCTCTGTACATAGCCTTGTGCCTGTCTTCCATCTGTGAACTTGGAGAGGTGATTTAGAGGATGAACATGATTGTAATCTCCTGAAGGGCATATAGCTCAAAGTGTTCGCTGAGCCACCGTTATTTATCCACCGCTTATGTGAATGTGGATATTTGTCTGCAGTTAAAATGCACATCTTCTTTTAGTAGACGTTGCCTCTTTTATGGTCTTTCCGAAGCCAGACAGACTACTTTCCGCTCTGAAGCTAAGGATACTCCATGTTTCTGTGTATTTGAATGAAGTGATTTTCCAAGATGCCAGCATCGAACTCAATAAGGAGGCCAATTTAATTCACACGTAATTTAATCACTGTGGTGCAGTTATGTGCTGTTTTAGATGATGAATCTTGAATGTATAGATTATTTTATTTGATTACTCTCATTCAATTTGGGCATCTTCCTCAGAATTTTGTGTGTGTGTGTGTGTGTGTGTTTAAGATTAAAAAAAAAAATCTTACATATGGAAATCTTTGATAGTGAATGAATCAGATGGTAAATTCATCTGATAAACTATTCCTGAATTTACTAGTGATTTAAAGAGATTCATAACCTGTCTAGCCAACCATCCCCTAATTTTAATTCTCTTGAAGTTCTACCTTATTCTCGTAAAACATCCCAGTCTTTTTTTCTTTTTTTTTAAGATTTTATTTATTTGACAGACAGAGATCACAAGTAGGCAGAGAAAGAGGAAGGGAAGCAGGCTCCCCGCCAAGCAGAGAGCCTGATATGGGGCTTGATCCCAGGACACTGAGCCGAAGGCAGAGGCTTTAACCCACTAAGCCACCCAGGTACCCCGAACATTCTAGTCTTATCGTAGTCTTTCTTCTTTCTTTCACACCTGTTCAGCAGATGATACCACCCATACGCCCCTCCTCCCCTAACTCGTCTTTCTCCTTAGCCTGCTTGAGTTTTCCCCAGAGCACTATTACCTTTCGACAAAGTATGCATGTCTGTTTTTGTTTTTCTTTCTATTGTTTTTCAAGACCACCTGTCCCCACTAGGGTGTGAACCCCATGAGAGCCAGGTTTTCAGTGTGTGGTGACCACTCGCTCTAACCACTACCACATGGGATGCAGGTTATGAACCAGATTTCAGTAAATCTGCCACTGGCAGAACCGCAAGGTAGACCCTACAAACCCCAAATCAGAGGGCTGAAAAGTGCCAAAAATTGGGTTTCTGCTACTCTTGTAATAGCTTTGAAGGGAAGGTAGAACTTTTGCCTGTGAAGTGTAGCTCTTTTTCACATTGCCTCTTGCTGTTGTGAAAGAAAAGGGGTATTTTCAGAAGGGGACATGTGAAGTTAAACTTTGGGGTCAGGTACCCACCATCCTTGTTGGCCTGGGAAATCCAGGTTGGACACCCATCCTTGTTGGACAATCCAACAACAAGCTGTTGTCACAGCTTAATTCTTGCAAGTTCCCTTTTTTACTGTCCAGAGGGTCTCATCCGGGCGAGGATTTTTTTGGCCATCCCCAGGCATGGTGCCTTTGTGAACCCGATAAAAGTTCTAGTACCTTTCCCCAGAAGAAAACATAGATAATACACACATGTACAAAATCTGTCACATGATTTCAGATGTGACCATTTAAAAGGAGGCCACGCAGTTCATTGGAGTTGCAGACACACATGCATAGAAGCTGTCCTGTTTTATACAATGAATCTCAGAGCTGTAAGAGAAAGACCAAGACAGGGGTGATCTACATAACCGGGAGATGCCGGAGACCAGATGGGACATTTAAGGCAGGACTGGTAATTACAACCAGATTATGTTCCTGTGGCTTCTGAGGTCATGGTGAGGGCAATAGCTCTAAGAGTGCGTGGTGCCATGGGCCCATTCTCTGCTGGACTGGGAAACCTCAGGACTGCCCCTAGACCTTTCACAGAGTGCAGAAAGTAGCACCCAAGGATGCACGGAATGGGCTTCATACTGTAGCGTACCAATTCTCATAATTCTGGCGAACGGGAGATGGGGATGGACATACCAAAAGCGTTGCATTACATGACAGGAGAGAAGCAGCAGTGACCCGGGAAGATTTAGCACTTCGTAGGCTGGAGTTAGTAACCTACAGATGAGTAACCTCAGTGTGTGGTCTCTGCAGAGGAGATGGTGAGAGAGAGTCTGAAAGCCAGGATGATTGCTTCCCAGACAGGCCCGCAGGGTGTAAGAGGAATGTATGCCTTGAAAACACTAGGAAAATGCTTTTCTGGCGGGTGAAGGAATAAAAATAAGGTTTCGGGGTCAGAGATAAAAAAGGGATTTGTCTGTACACATCTGTGGCCTGGAAATTTTGATTTGTTTCTAGTGGCTTACAGAATAGAAGTGTTAGTATGTATAACAATTATAGGAGGAGAGAAATGAATTCTCTCATTGACATAGTCATGAGCTCTAGTTGCTAAACCAGCAGGTTGGATTTGAGGAGGATCCTGCCTGGATACATAAATTTGGTTGATTGGTTTGTAGTTTTTCCCCATAAGGAGTTGCTGCTGCTTCTGAGAGCCACTCAAGTATGGATTAGGAAAGAATCTGTGCACCTCGACGGGTCGAGCCAATCATCAAATCACCCTCTGTGTCTGTTCCCTGTGCAGACTGTTTCTGATTTAATTGTTGCTATGTGACTTCAGTGTTTGTGAGGGAATGTAGGCGCTGGTTTCTCTTTCTTTCTCCCTTCTTCTGTCCATCCGCCATCCGGTCTGGACTCATTCACTCCCTGAATATGCTCTGTTTTCGGCAGATAGCATTTCTTGTAAGCTTGCCACACTCATGCCTCAGCTTAGATTCCTGGGTCTTTCAGAAGTTCACTCCCTTGTTCTGTGCACGTGTTCCAAGTGTCCTCTTCCTTGACCAGTTTTGTAAGTCTCCCGGCCAGCAGTAGTATTTCCACTCACAGAGCCCCCTGTCGCTGGGTTTTGACGGTTGCTTATGCTTCTCTTGTTTTATATTACGTAACAACTATTTGGTATGTATTATACCCACTTTTTTATGTGAAAATGGCTTTTATGTCTGAAAAGCTTTTTATTTCACTTGTTTTTTTGTAGAGCAGTTTTAGGTTTATGGAACATTATTGAGAACATTCCCATATCTCCTGCCCTCAGTTTCCCTGTAATTATGGTCTTGCCTTCGTGGCACACTTGTTACAGTTGGTGAGCCCGTGTTGATGGCATCCTGATTGCAGAAAGGCACACAGTTTACATTGGGGTTCACTCTTCATGCTGTATGTTCTGTGAGTTTTAACAAAGGTTTGATGTCATGTATCTATGATGATTGTGCCATACAGAATGGTTTCACCACCCTAAAAATCCCCTGTGCTCCCCCTATTATTCCTCCCTCCCCCAACCACTGGAAACTACTGATCTATTACTGTTTCCATAGTTTTGCTTTTTCCATAGTTTCATGTAGTTGGAATCATACAGTACATACTCTTTTCACACTAGTTTCTTTCACACAGCAGTGTGTATTTGAGACTCCTCTGTGTCTTTGCCTAGCTTGATAGCTCATTTCTTTTTATTGCTGAAGAGTGTTCCATTGTATGGGGCCCCAACAGTTTATCCATTCACCTGCTGAAGGACATCTCGGATGCTTACAAATTTTGGCAATTGTAAATAAAATTGCTGTGAACTCACATGCAGGTTTCATGTAGATATAAACTTTAAATTCCTTTGTGTGAACACTAAGGAATGTGACTGCAGGATGACAGCATTAACAATATGCTTATTTTTGTAAGACACTCTCTTCCAAAGTCGATATGTCATGTTGCATTCCTGCTAACAATGAACTAGAGTTCCTGTTCCTCCACATCACCCTCAGCATTTGCTGTTGTCAGTCTTTGGATTTTAGCCATTCTTACAGATGTGTAGTGGTATCTTATTGTGACTTTAGTTTGCAATTCCCTGATGACATACTATGTTGAGCATTTTTCATATGCTTATTTGCTATCTGATGTCTTCTTTGGTGAGGGGCCCATGAGATCTTTTTTTAACTGGGCTGTTTCTGTTTCTGTTTCTGTATTTTAAGAGTACTTAGTATATTCTGGATGACAGTCCTTTATCATATATGTATTTTGCAAAGATTTTCTCCCATTTATGGCTTGTCTTTCCATTTGGCTAACACGATCTTTAACATAACAGAGGATTTAATTTTAATGAAGCCTAGCTTGTCAAAATTTTTTCTCATGGATCATGCTTTGGTGGTGCTATCTAAAATGTCCTTGCAAAACCCGGGGTCATGCAGATTTTTGCCTGTGTTACCTTCCAGGGGTTTTACTGTTTGATGTGTTACATTTAAGTATGTGATCCAATTCTAATTAATTTTTAGAAAGGGTTTAAGGACTATATCTAGATATTATTATTTTTTTTCTTTTTCATGAGGATGCCCAGTTATTCCAGCGTTATTTGGTAAAAAGATCATCCTTTTTTCATTGCATTACCTTTGACTGTTGGCCTAAGATCAGTTGACTGTATTTATGTGGATCTGTTTTCTGGGCTTTTTCTTCTGTTCTAGGGATCTCTTCGTTCTTTTGCCAGTGCCACACTGTCTTGATTAAGTCTCAATGTTGGCAGAGTGTCCATCTTCTTAATTTTTCTCCTTCAGTGTTGTGTTGGCTATTCTGAGTTTTTTTTTTTTTTGCATTCCCATATAAGCTTTAGAATCAGTTTGTCAGTATCTACAAGATAACTTGCTGGGATTTTCACTGGAATTGTATTGAATTGTTCTGTTAGAATCAGTGTATCCGTCTTTGAATCCCTCACCTTTTTTTTTCTTTTAAAGAATTTATTTATTTATCAGAGAGCATGAGTGGGGGGAGAGGCAGGGGGAGAAGCAGGCTCTGCACTGAGCCTCACTTGGCGCTCTGTTCCAGAGCCCTGAAATCCTGGCCTGAGCCAAAGACAGATGCTTTACCAACCGAGCCACGCAGGTATCCTGCATCCCTCACTTTTTTATAGTAAATGAATCTGAAATTTATAGTTTATTATTACATGGGGTTTATTATTTCTCATAGTAGATTCATTTAGAGTTCATGTAAGGTTCGTATTTCAGTTAATTATTTTCCCCAGTAGGTAAGCAAAGTTCCGTCCTTGTTCATGACTGATTATTCCATTTCTTATTGTGATACTTTTTAGTCATACATTAAATTCATACATCCCCAAATATGTTACTCTAAATGAAACATTCTGTCATACATGTTTGTCGATTATTATACCCAAACAGCACTGATTTGATCATTGTATTTTGGAAATGTTTTAATATTTAGTAGGGCAAGTTCCACCTCATTATTTTCCCCCTCACAGATTGTTAATACTTTTCTTCCTGATTAGTTTTCCCAAATGAATTTACTTGTGGTATTTAATTGAACATAGTAATTCTCATGAGAATCTATCTGGAAGAGAGCTACTATATTATTCGTTAGCACCTATCTATTTGAATTTGTTAACATTAAAGTTTACGCAAGAGCCATTGTGACATATTCTGTGCTTAAAGAAAAAGTGGGTGTTCCTGAGGCTTTGAAAAATTCAGAAAGCAATTTAAGCAGTTTTACAGGAACTGTTCCTTTTCTAAAATGGGAATAATTTAGGAATGGTAGATCTTAGTCTTCTATCACTTAGTTTAACTTTTAGACAGAAAAAAATACTTTCATGTAGATTTTCTAAACTCTTTTCTACAATTGAGTTAAATGTGCTGGTGTGGGAGATTGTCGAGTTTACTGTAGTGTGTTAAAGCTGTTCCGTTGTTTCATATACTCCCCAAAATATGAAGGTTTCTGCCTGATTAATAAAGTCTGAATAAAGCCAAGAAATTGGACCAAAGTATAATTCAGTGAATTTTTCTGGACTTCCCTTTTGTGACTTCATTTGCTTAATTAAGTTTATGATGAGCTTTTTTTTTTTTTCTTCAGCTGATGACAGAGAGGACTTTGAGGTCTCATGTGGTTTAAAGTACAAACCACGTTCAATATTGAATTATGGAGATATCCCTTTTTTAAAATTATAATTTCCTCAGCATTATCACTACATCTCTCCATTCTAATTTAATACTTCATATTTTCCATTTTAGTATTATGTGGCTCACTCCAGAGAGCATTAGGTAAATACCTCAGTTTGAGATCTGGTGAATCTTTAAATCTGTTATTTGTAAATATATATGAAAATCAAAAAGAAAGCAGAAATAAAGAAAAAATATATCCTTGTAACTGTGAAAACTAATAGTTACAAGGGAGAAAGTGAGTATAAAAATACCCACCACAGTATCCGTAGTAGTAGATTCGTAATAAGTATTAGTTTCTTTTCTGTTGCCAAGGGATAAACTTGGTGCTTGTTGAGATGTAATTAACCTATCTACATGCCAGTATTTTAATAAAAGTATATAATGTGATTTTAATTCCTTATTCAATGGCAGTTGGGTAACTCATTCAACAAATAACTAGGCACCAAGGAATCTGTTTTGTTTTGCGGAGGTGGGAGAAAGGAAACATGTAAGCCAAAACAAAGTAGGGTTGTTTTTTTTTTTTAAAGATTTTTTTTTTTTTTTTTTAATTTGTCATGAGAGAGAAGCGAGAGCAAGCACAGGCAGACAGAGAGGCAGGCAGAGGCAGAGGGAGAAGCAGGCTCCCTGCCAAGCAAGGAGCCCGATGTGGGACTCGATCCCAGGACGCTGGGATCATGACCTGAGCCGAAGGCAGCCGCTTAACCCACTGAGCCACCCAGGCGTCCCAAAGTTGTTGTTTTTTTAATTTAAATCTACTTAGCCAACATACAATACATCATTAGTTTTAGATGTAGACTTCAGTAATTCATCCGTTGTATAAACACTCAGTGCTCATTACGTGATGTAACCTCCTTAATGCCCATCACCCAGTTACCCCATCCCCCCTCCCCCCTCCCCTCCAGCAACCTGTTTGTTTCCTAGTGTGAAGATTCTCTCATGGTTTGTCTCCCTCTCTGATTTTTCCCCATTCAGTTCTCCCTCTCGTACCCCATGATCCTCTGTGCTATCTCTTATATTCCACATATGAGTGAAACAGCATGATAATTGTCTTTCTCTGATGGACTTATTTCACTTAGCATAATACATTGCAAATGACAAGATTTCTGTTTTGGGGTTGTTTTTTTTTTTTTTTTTTTGATGGCTGAGTAGTATTTCAGTGTGTATGTGTGTGTGTGTGTGTGTGTGTGTCACACACACCACATTTTTATCCATTCATCTGTCAATGGACATCTGGGCTCGTTCTATAGTTCGGCTGTTGTGGACATTGCTGTTGTAAACGTTGGGGTGCACGTGTCCTTTCAGATCGCTGCATATGTATCATTGGGTTTAATACCCAGTAGCACAATTGCTGGGTTGTAGGGTAGCTCTATTTCTACTTTCTTGGGGAACCTCCCTGCTCTTCTGCAGAGTGGCTACACCAGCTTTCATTCCCACCAACAGCATGAGGGGGATCCCCTTTCACTGAATCCTTGCCAACATTTGTTGTTTCCTGACTTGATGATTTTAGCCATTGTGACTGCTGTGAGTGAGGTGCTGTCTCGTTGTGGTTTTGATTTGTATTTCCCTGATGCGGAGTGATGAAAAACAAAGTGGTTTTAATTTATTTTGGGGGTTTTACTGTTTGGGCCAGACTTGTTTGAAAAACTGGGGGAAAATTTTCGTAGTTCCATTTCTAAGTTGTAATAGATCACTCACTACTCCAGCTGTTGAATGGATAAGTAAATTGTGATGTATTCATGCAATGGAATCTTACAAAGCTGGGAAAGTGAATTAATTACTACCACATACAACAACATGATGACGTTTATAAACTAAATGTCCGCTAAAGGAGCTAGATGAAAAGAGGACATAGTCTGTATTTTCAAAATAAGAAAAGGCAACTAATTAATAGTGATAGAATAATGGTTACCTTCAGGGTGGATGTGAAGGTAGCCTCGAGGTCATAGTAGTGTCCTATATTTAGATCTGGGTGCTGATTACATGGGTTTGTTTACTCAGTAAAATTTCAGCAAACTGTATACTCATGACTTACATATTTTTCTGAACTGATTATGTTCATTAAAACATGGCCTCTCCAGATCATAATTTACTTTAAAAAAATCTAGATGACTTCATCATATTTTGAATCCTGGAACACAGTGTGCAAATTTTCATGTCCCCACCCCTTCCCTTGCAGTCTTAATAATAAACAGCCTGTGTGGTGAAGAATTATTTATAGGGTAGGACAGTTTTTTTCTTTTCATTTTTCTGTAATTTATTACTTAAAAAAAAATAACAACACGGTAGTAGATTGTAGGCTTGCACTGAATATTTTAATTACTTTTTTTGTGTTTTGCCTTGATATTAAAAACTGTATATTCATGATGAATGTTTTATTGTTGCAGTGTAATTATTTAGAAATGTATCTATGCAGAAAACCAAACATGCCTCGAACAACTGAAATTTAACATCTTTGATGTTACAAGAATTTGGGACACCTGGCTGGCTCAGTCTGTAGAGCGTCTGAGTCTTGATTGCAGGGTTGTGAGTTCAAGGCTCACATTGGGCATGGAGCCTACTTTAAAAAAATCTTGAGGTGCCTTTTACTTTTTCTTACTTAGATGTTAACACATTGTATTGGGTAGCACTTACCAGAAGAAATAGGCTATAGAGCAATTTCAAATTAAATGCAAAATAAAATTTTGAAACAAAAGAGCCTGGGTGGCTCAGTCCATTGGGCATTTGCCTTCGGTTCAGGTCATGATCCCAGGGACCTGGGATGGTGCCTGGCATCATGCTCCCTGCTCAGTGGGGAGTCTGCTTCTCCCTTTCCCTCTGCCTCTCCCCTCTGCTCATGCATGCTCTCTCTCTCTCTCTCTCTTACTCAAATAAATAAATAAAAATATTGGACAAAAAAGAAAAAATGATATAACTTGAGTATGGTGTATGTAGTAGTGGTATGGGATTATGGGCTTTGAAGTCAGAGACCCAATTTCAGGTCAAGTTCCATTGTTTTTTAACTAAGTAACTTTTTTTTTTTCATTGTGTTCCTAACACCTTTATATTTCCTTTGTTTCTTCATATTGTAAAATGCAGACAGTAAGATTACATGTAAAGTATTTAGTTCAAAGCAGAGCACATAGTAACTGCTTAATGGGTGGCTTATAGGTTTAATAACAATAAAATTTTTCAGCTTACACAGTAAAATGAGTTAAGCAATTTGGAAGAAGCAACCATTTTTTTTTTTTTTGAGGTTGTGGAATAGTTCATGTTTATATGTCCAAAATGTATTAATTAAAATATGAATATAAAAAGAGATGTCCTATGAACATTCCATCTTTCATATAATGATATAATTCAGAATAATTACTTTTGTATTATATTTTTAACTCCTGTTCTCTCTGTTAAATGAGGTTGGTATTTAAATTTTGTTTTTCTTAATGGAAGTTTTGTTTTATTTGAAAAATGAGGTTGCCCTTTATTTAGTCATATTATGATAGAATATTTGATGTAATTTCCTAGTGATATTAAAATATTTATTTTCTCTCGATTAATGAAATCTCTGTATTTTTTTTAAATGCCACATGTTTGGATAATAAATGATTGGAATGAATGTTCATTTGTCTTTCATGCTTTATGGATTTGATAATTATTTAAACTCTAAAATTAATCAAGGTTATTGTGGACCTTATATTCCCCTTCTTCATTAGCTCCAAGAAATCATTCTCCTCTTCACCATTTGCAGGCATTTAATGAAATGATTCTTGTTAACATTAATAAGAGACGTGTCATGAAATCTTTCTGCATCGCTTATGCATAATTACAACTTTATTGCACTTTCGTCTTGTAAATCTGTGGGCTATTTGTCTTGTCTTATGTGTTGATCTGATAATTCATCCCCAGCACATTCTGTTGCTAAGCCTTTCTTTGGGTATTGGGATACAGAATTTGGTATATTGCTACTAATTCTTGCTACCTAAGAACTGTTTCTCTTTGTTAATATACATCATTAAAGAACTTCTATTATTAATAACAGTTTTGATTCTTTTTTTTAACAGTTTTGATTCTTAATTATAAGTTCTCTTTCCTCTAGAAAAATCCTGCAATCCTCTGTCTTTGCACTGATGCAAATGTGTGTGCATGAGAGGGAATATTTAACATTTAGAAATGAAATAGTAATGGGCTAATATAATGTCTTTGCTAATCATTATAGTCACTGAAATGGTGTATTTTGTTTTCCTGACAAGTATTTAAATAATTGCACATTTCCTTGAATTGTTGTTCTTGAAAGACAATAAATACTAGAATTTGTCCTTTTGGAGGTAGAAAAATAAATGGTAACTATTTTATAACTGACTAAATTTAACTAACTTCCCTTTGCCCCAGAATCCAGAGAAATAAATTCATCACTCTAAGAGGTTAATGTTTAAAATGAGGACTTGTGCTTTGTATCATAGCCAAATACCTTAAAAATGTATAGTGAAAACTGGGCCTTTGCATTCAGTAAATTTTTCTTTCTTATTAGCAGTTTTGTGTTTTTAAAATGCATAGTTTGGGAAGAGGTTTAGTACAGATTTTCCAGGGGACTAGCCAAATTGTTAAGTAAATCAAAGTGCTCCATTACAAGAAATCTAAGTGAATAGAAATTCACTGGGGCTTCAGAACAATTCTATCTGTATATTTAGGTTGATATTTTTATATCACTTTATAATATCTTAAAGATAACCACTCCATATATTATATTTTATGCACATTTCCTTTTAGAAGCTTGTTTACCAAGGGAAGCAGATTCTTATCTAGGACCCAAGATTTCTGGCCAAATAACGTTAGCGTCTTCCCTGATTAATGGATTTTCTAAGAAAAAAGGTTACAAATAAACTTAAATGGATGAGGAATCTGAAGAAAACCTCCAGTGTCACAGGACACTGATCATACGTATTATAGAAGGGAGGTAGGTCATGGAAATTTAACTCTGACACAGAGTATTCTCTTCAGTGTCAAATTTTTCTGTTCCTTTTGTTCTGATTGATTGGCTTGGAGTCCTAAGGCATTGTAGAAGATGGTCCTTGTTGATATATGGTTTTAAATTCTATTTTACACTTAGGGACTATAATTATAGTCCCTGAGTTTTTTAAAGAATCACATAATGATTATAAGGCTAACATACATTCAATAATAAATGCAATTTTAAAGATAATTTGATGCTGATATAATTTCAGAATTATTCGGCAAGGCATGCCTTTTGTTATATTGTGACATTTTATACAATATTAAGATTGGAATAAGAGAAGTTTAGTAAAACTGTATCACATGAAAGGTTTTTAGAGTTAGATGCTGTATTTCTAAAGTGACCTTTTTTATTAAAAAGATACTTAGTGGAGAACAGTCCTCCCTAAATCAGGAGGCCTATTAGGTTTGAGAATAAGGTAAAGGAAGGTTCATGTTTGATTCTGAATATGTTGGATTAGTATTATTTCATGTACCTGGTGCTTTTCTAGCCTAATAACTTTAGAAGTTCCAGTCACTAAATTAATTGAGTTTTCTTTTTGTTTCAAGAGATTAAAATGTTATTAATGAAAATTTTGAATATTTTTATTATCCGTTAGAGTTAGTAGTAGATTTTGGTGCAGGGATCTCATAACTGTTTATTTATGTGAGATTAACTGAAACGTTGCCAGGTCTGTATTTGTTTGCTTGTTATTTATTTTGGCTTTTTCTTTCCACAGCAAGTTGATGTGGAAAAATGGGTATGTGTTTCCATGTATTTACAAAGAAATCGTAATCTAAGTGAGTGCATGTTTGCTGTTGCCTCTAATCGTTCTGCTTTGCTTCCCAGTGTGGCTTGGACTCTTGAGTCTTCAAAATAACTGCTGTCTTGTAACGAACCCATCTTGTACTGATCTCTAGTTAGAACCTTACAAATGTTTATTTTTTCTTCATCTGAAATGAGGTAGATTGAAATCCTCCCCACACCTTAGAAGTATAGGCTTTCTCTGTCAGTGGCTTTGTAATTAGGATATGCTTTTGATCAAAGGAAGGCTTTGAATTAATGTTAATCAATTCAAAGGAATGAATATTGTGTATCTCTTATCAGAAAAATCTAGACTCTTTCAAGTCCTATTTCCTGGCTCCTTTATTTTTCCAGGTAACTATGGAAACGGTTTGTTATCTGTGTGAATGTAATCTTTAAAAGCTAAGGTGAATGGCAGTAGCATGAAGTAAGGTGCCATGGCAGGATTCTGGAGATTAACTGGACCAAAATTGTGACACACTGTGTGAAGTAGCCAAATGACTACATTGGTGTCACTTTCCTCTTCTGCTAACAAGAGAGGGAGAGAGAAGGATCCTTCCAGTCCTGAAAACCCTGATTATCCCAAATAATTCTGAATGGAGATTAGAGTCTTACCAACACTGAAGTTCCCCATCTACTTTTTTTTTCAGAGCATGCAGAACAGTGAGGCATATTGTATTATTTTCATAGTTGTGTTATTTTGTGTTGATTTGCTCTGTGACTTAATAGGATGACCTTTTAAAGATTGGCTTAACTGGTGGGTTCATTTTTATCTTTATTATTTTTCCTGATCATGGGATCAGATCTCAATATTCTCCATATTGTGAATATTTTGCTGCTTTTTCGGGAGCCTTTCAGTGGTTTCCCAGATGAGTGCAAGTTCACCTCTTTTTTTGTGAATCTTGGTTCTTTTGCACTTACTGTATCCTTTTATATTCATGGAAACCTTTTTTTTTTTTTTTTTAAATGAGTGGCCATTTCCATGATGATGACATGTATATATTGATTTTGAGAACTACTTTTATATTATATATCTGGCAACAATGTAAATTCATTATCTATTCATAGCTAAACTATTCCTAATTTTGTTCAATTTGTTTTTGTTTTGTATCTTTGGTTTTTTTGTATCTTGTATCTTTGTTTTTGTTTTCGTATCTTCTATGCCTGTAGCTAAAGTTCTGACCCAAGCTTTACATTGTTCTGGTTTTGGGAACAAAAGTCTGTTTCTAAGAACATGTTTGTCACTTTTTGGGGTCTTCTGGCAGTATCAGCCATCCTGAAACAAGTCTTTTTGTGTTTTCTTATCTTTGTACCCCATCACTTCCATTACACTATTTCTGTGCCGTACCTAGATCACTTTTTCTTGAACCAACTATTCAAGCCTCTTTCAAATCTCCCGGGAGTAGGATGCTCACAGAGATAGAAACCCCCTTTGCCGTTGTCTGTAAGTATTTCCCTTTCTTCCTCTGTGTAGCTGGTTACTTTTGATCTGCCTCACTATGTGGCTTTTCTCTCTCTTACTTTTGTAACAATTTCACATCTCAAAATTAAGTTTATTTCTAAACCTTTGCAATGGAGATTTCTTTTTTGATCCTGAGAAAGTAATGGAAGTAATATTGAGCTGAAAATCAGGCAGTTCCTCACCTTATGTAGGTTCTCTGTAGATTATTATCTTATCTATAGGGTTAGTATCTGGACTAGTCCTTTCTTGTTCTAAAATATTACCATCATATTAATAATAAAACATGGGTGGTGGAATATACTGCCATTTAGATATCATATAATTAAAATACCTTGCTGGATTCATTTGAGAAAACTGATAATCACTGTGCGCATAGGACTTGGTAAATTTTAGATTTGAGCTCTTTCTTTCTTTGAAGACTTGTGTAATTCAAATCTTATGCATTTGTCATTAGAAGTTTGAAATTCTACTGTTAACAGGTACCTTGAAGGGTAACCAAAAACACATTAACTGCCTACCTACCTACCTGCTCTGGTGGGGCTTGTTCTCCTCTATCCCATTAGTTAAATTAGGATGGGTCCTATGGCCTTTCTTATATTCAGACCGTCATTTTGAGTTACAAGTCTCATTTTTGTAATTAAATCTCCCAATCCTGTGTAATAGGTGAAGTCTGAAGGTAATGCAAGTTACTTGCATTGGGGCTCAGGCTGCTCCCGGTGGGAGGCCTGCAGGGGAAAGGGCTGTGGGGAGCTGCGTCTCACTTCGCTGCTGGGTTCCTCATACTTCTGCCCCTTGTCCAGAGTTCCTGCCCCTCTCCAGGTGCAACGGAAACATGGGAGAAGAGGAGAGTTGGCAGGGGGTCTTTATTGATGGCAGTGCCGTTCATCAGCTTTGCCCGGTGTTAAAGCTGACTTTGGAGGCATCTGGGAAGGTTTTCTGGGGGCATGCTCATCACCTGTGGCTTTCTTGCTGCCACCAGTGGTTCCCCCACCTAGTTGGTGGTGATGACTGCCTTGTCCTAAGTTCTCTTGGGGGCATTACAGACCTCTTTAGGCTGGCTCTTTCTAGGTCGGCCAGTTTGCTTGTTGGCAGCAAGCCACTTCCCAGTGGCAGCCCTGCACTCTGCAGACACATCCTGCTTGGCGAGAGTGTCTCTTCCCCTTGATCTTCAGGCACAGTCAGATGCTGGTCTCTAGTGTCCTGCTTCCTGAGGACACAGGTGTCCCTGAAGCCACACTTGCTAGGCCTGCGGTAAAGGCAAGCTTGGTTTGGGGGGAGAGCAAAACCTACCTCCAGGAAACCATCTCTTTGCTCTCCATCTGTTTCTGGAAGACCAGAACTGGGGATCAGCCAAAGGCAGCAAGTGGATCTTCAGCCACCCGCTTTGGTGTCCCTGCTTAGGTGGTTTAGAATGTGGTAGTATTTGCCATCACTTTGTTCTGAGACAGGTGTTCTACTTTAACGCTCTTATATTTATCTGTGTAGTACAGTTAACAACCCCAGACGAAGACCTTTAGGAGCATTCTAAAACTTAGATACATGTGGAAATTAAGATGGCTTCTTTATCCATTTTCTGATAACATGATTCTGGATAGCTGTATCCAAGGTCGATCAATCAGTCTTAATCAATGTTTTCCTCCCTCCCTCCTTCCCTCTCTCCACTTGTTTCCCAGTGTCTCTTTGAGCATCTTTGAGTATTTTGCATGTAATCATGAGCCCATTGAGTAATCAAATGCTGCTCTTCATGCACCAAAGGAGAATAACATTGGTGAGTCCTGGGTAATAGGTGATTGATTGCCTGTTATTTTCCTCTGCTCCACCCTAGCCTTTTGGCACCCTTAATCCAAAGCACTGGTCTCTAACGTGGGGCCTGGGATTGCAGGTCACAGGTGGAGTTGGGGAGAAGGAATGGGGAGGGTTGTGATATTTTTATACGTGGTGCATTGTTTATAGACAAAATGAGGTCTTGTATATTTACTTGCTCTTTTTAAGAATACATTGATGCCATTGTAATTGTTAAGATGATAGAAAGTTCTTTCAAATGTTCCTATCTCAAAGCAGTTTTTAAGAAGATGATGTGTTTTCTTATGCAAGTACTATTATGTGAGGGTCTGTGAAATGCTTTCATGTTATCAAGGTTCATTCATGTTTGAAATGGTTTTAAAAAATGGAATCTTCTGCATCTTGATCTACACCATTTTCTCTATGTAGAGTGTAGTCTGAGCATAGGTGATACTTTATGTATCTTCAGGTCAATATGATATGTATAGTCTGTGTGGAGATCAATTCATTGTTTTTGATTTAAGAGATCTTTTTCACCAGACAAGCTACTCAAAGAGGAAAGCCCTAAATAGTTCTTCTGTTTCATGTTTTAGATGTTCATATAGCTCAGTGATTTACAAACATCTGTCTGAGAGATAAAATAGGAGGTTTATAGTAACTTATAAGAATAATTTATTTTTTTTACTCTTCTAAAGAAGAACTAGATATAAATTATATATCTATGTTTGTAGATATACAAAAAAGAAATAAATTATAAGAATAATTTATTTTTTTATTAATTTTTTTTTACCCTTCTAAAGATAGATAATTCCGCATATATGTCAAATCCATTACACTCAAAAGAAAAGGCAGTCCATTTAAACCTTGCCTGGACCGAGTTATTGATAGTTTGAAAATGACAACATTACTACCAATCTGCCCCCCAGAATATAATGAATTTTTTAAAAGGTACGAGCATGCACATATAACTAGATGCCAGGGATCGTCATTAATATGAACAATGCGAGAACGTAGCCCTGAGCTTTATCATTAAGGTACCATTATTCTTTCATGGGCTGGAAGCTGTGCCTCTTTTAAATGCCTTCCGGGCCTCTAGTCAGCACATCTGTCCACTAATTCGGTCTTAGATATTTTCAGTGGGGTGTCCCTGGAAATTTAAGCATTCACATATGATGTCATCATAGGAGAAATAGTTGAGGGTTTTGTTTTTACAAGTGTATATCCATCTATCGTAGTCGATAGTCTATATTGATACACACTTGGAACTTGGAGTTAAACTTCTTTCTTTCCCTGAAATATGTTGGGAACATTATTAACTTAAAACAGCCACCAGCATGGATGGGTCTAGAGGGTATTATGATATGTGAAGTAATTCAGACAGAGAAAGATACATACTGTATCATTTCATTTATATGTGGAATCTAAAACAAACAAAAATAATGAAAAACAACAATAACAAAAAACAGAAATAGACTCATAAATGCAGAGAACATACTAGTAGTGGCCAGAAGGGAGATGCGGGGGGTGGAGGGCGAGATATGGGCAAAATGGGTGAAAAGGATCAAGAGGTTCAGTCTTCCAGTTATAAAATAAGTCACAGGGATGAAAAGCATAGCATAGGGAATATAGTCGGTGATACCGTAGTAAGGTATCGTGATCACACTTACTGTGGGGCATCCAGTAATGTATAGATTGGCAAATGAATAGGTTGTACGCCTGAAACTAATATAACATTGCATGCCAGTTAGACTTTAGTTAAAAAAAAAAAAGAAAAGCCACCAATAACCCCACGTCTTTGGTGGTGAAATACCTTTTTCTTTCCTTGACCTAATGAAGCTTACCAGATGGATCCTCACTCAAAAGGAGAGGTGACTAGTTTGAAGA
Source organism: Mustela putorius furo (assembly GCF_011764305.1). NCBI lineage: Eukaryota > Metazoa > Chordata > Mammalia > Carnivora > Mustelidae > Mustela > Mustela putorius. The sequence continues at coordinate 1,061,862 of NW_025421577.1, forward strand.
TCATGGAGAGATCCTAGCATCTTGAGAAATGGAAAGAAAAGGTGACCCATGAGATGAAATTCGATGGATAAGTAGTTTACAGGGTAGGATATTTCATACCCCTAATGGGAACTTCATTTTAAAAGGACTCCTGAATCAGACTTTTGCCTTAGTCCCTTAGACTGTTGTATTGGATAATTTTTCTTAGTGACAAGCCACCAAATTTTTATTCTGTGCTAATTCTGTATCTATATGATTTTTTTTAAAAGGCGTTTCAGAAAGATTCTTTTAAAATTTCTAAAACAGGTCCAAAGGCAGAAATATTAATTTTTTTTTTTAATCAACTGTCATTTCACAAAGCTGAAATAACAGTTTAGAAAACTCAAGGTTGAACTGAAAAGCATAATTATGGTAGGGGAGCTTTTTACTGTACCCAAATCACTGTTTCTTTATACCAGCAACAGATTAAATGTAATTATGCATTCTCATGATGTCCGGTGTTTGATTACAGTTTTCAGAATGGAGTATTGCTATTCGATTTGTTTTTCTACTCATGATCATTTGCATATGCTGAGAAAATCCCTAAGGTCTTTCTGATGTGCTAGATCAAATGACCTAGTCTTCTAGACCAAAGACTGTTCTGCTCAAGTTTGCCATCCATTAGACCCCGGGGCCATCTTTGTTGGAGTTAAAGCGTAAGAAGTGCTTTTTCTCTTGCTGGTTCGTGTTCATTTTGCAGAATGCACGGTGTGCCTCCAACCCTTGCTCATGTCCGAAGCTTCATCTCACTACCAATTCTGAAGTAATTACACTAAACCCAGGATACTGAGGTACAGCTATTTGTAATTTCACCCTAAAGAGCTAAAATCTCACCTTTGGGTTTCATCCTTCACCAGTCTCTTGCAAGACAGAAAGCAGTGTCAATCCATGGTGGTGTCTGGACTCTAACTGTGTTTAGAATCTTGCATTTCTGTATCTCATCTAATAGAATTTTAGCTTTTACCTAATCATCTTTCCGTGAGGGAAATAAATAAGTGTAAACTTGGAAGCATAAGGTGATATTATCCAACCTACATCAAGCCTGTTCTCTAGTATTTATCTTTATGCGTGGGTTTTCTTTGTTTGTTTGTTTGTTTTTAATCAAGTCAGCAATGCTTAAAGGATTTTTGTTACTTTTTTGTTGCTTTTTATCATACCTATACAGCATTTACACTGAGATTAAAAGAACATATTTATCCTTTTTATTTTAATGTATCTTGCATTTTTTACCTTGAATGATCCATTTCTTGCAATGTTCCCACTTTGTTATCACTAGCCCTTAAGCCAAGTGGACCAACAGATGATATGTACAAATAGCTAATGTCAGTAATGCCATAATAATCTTTTAAGTTTTTGATTATCTTTCGATAATGTGAGTCTACTAACATTTGTTGTTGTTTCTCATTTTATAGATGGATATTTTATTTAGCCTTTGCTAATTTTCAGTTTTCATTCTCATTTGCTCTATATCCAGATAATTCTCCCCTGTGACTTGCCCTTCTTCTAGTTAGACACAATTTAGTCTCTGTGAATAGCAGACCTCAGACTCCCCCGACCATTCTTTTTTTCCTATTTACTGCAGACCTGAACTAGTTTAACCTTAGATAACAGACAGTATTGTTGAGAACATTTCTCAAGGAAAAATCTCCAAAACCTAGATCAATTAAAAAAAAAAAAAGAAAGAAAGAAAACAACCCCTCATGAATAAAGTATCTGTCATAAACCATGATCTGTAACAAAAGATTGGATTTTTGTTTTTCTCTGAATTAAGCCTTAAAAAATGATTTTACCTAATTCCTCATGTAGTGATAGCTATATGTATCACCAGAGGTCACATTTAGGAGGTGATTGGTCCGTTTCATCATGGAAAATAAGTTTTCTCTTGTGATTTACCATTATCACTTACAAAAATGTAACCAAACAGCCTATATCTTTGAAGCTAAGAATGAAATGGTTCTTTACACTTTTTCCTTAAAATTGTAGTAGTACGGGGCTGCCTGGCTGGCTCAGTCAGAAGAGCATGCAACTTTAAATCTTGGGGTTGTGAGTTTGAGCCCACCCTTTGGGTGTAGAGATTATTTAAACAAATAAAACTGTAACCAAATTATAATATTAAACACAGAAAAAAAAAATCAAGTCACAATAGAGTTGCCATTTAGTTGTATATAAATTACTATGCACGTATGTTTCAGGAACACTACTGTGGTATTTATAAATATCTATGTTAGAAAAATTCCCCTTGCTGTTTTCTCCAAAATGAATATAAATATGTGTATCTTTTCTCTGTAGGGCTTACATGCTGTGACAATGAAATTTAATCCTAAATTTGGAAATATAATATCATTTTTCTTTCTTAGCTCTTTTTCATCTGTGTACTTCTCCTAAGAAGAGAAGGTCAAAGTCGATGGGTCTAAAAGAAATTGAGGATATGCCATGCACTTACAATGTTTTTAGAAGCAAAAAAAGAGCTATTATAATAAATGTAAATCATGAGAAGAGGCTGTGTCATTTTAAAGGAAAAAGAAGTTTTTGTGATTTTTCTTTGAAAATCACAATATGTAGTGTGTAGGACTTGCTTATTGTTATTTTTGCATGAAATGGGAGCAGTATATCGCAGCATTTTATTTTATAATCCACCTTACCAGTTTCTAATCCACAATTTTTACAAAACTCTGTTGCGTTGCTGTTTATATCATGGCATTTTTATGCAAAAGATGAATTAAAGAAAATTTAAAGCATTTTCAGAGTATAGTTTTTGAGATTTTAAACTTTGTTTTTTGTTTTGTTTTGTTTTAGGTGCTTAGCTATGTTGTAAATTGAATCACGCATTAAAGTAGAGGAGCATGTTTTCACAAGAATAGGAAAAGCTAATGTAAAGACATTTTTGAAGAGAACTACAAAGGTTTTGCGTGCTACAGCTTTTCTCTAGCATGTAGTTGATATTAAACTTCTCTGTGACACCACAGCGAGTGTGGGTTTTTTATGCTTACTGTTCACATAACTTCATTTTGAATGGTAGAATCTTTGTAAATAAGAGATATTTGAAAACAAGTCCTTGAAATAACGTATATTTAATATTTTCTCTCTTTTCTTTATGCCCTTACAGAAATTCATGATGAAGGTAAGACATTGGATCATCTGTTATGTATGTAATACTTTGTGCATTTTAAGTTTGGTTTACCTTTACTTATTTTCAAATTCATGGCATGTCACATTTTCAAGTTTTTTAAATGTAAATCAAACTTTGGAACTTGTAAATTAAATAAATAAATCATGCATTTAGATTTGATAGCTTAATGAACAATATTCGACATCTTGGGTTGTATTGTAATTGTTGTTGTTGTTTTATTTATCCAATGCTAGGAATTTCTCCTGTTCAAACATATATTTTTGGAAGGGGAGGAGCAAGATGGCTGACGAATAGCCTACCTAAATTTCATCTGGTCCCAGGAATTCAGCTAGATAGTTATCAAACTATTCTGAACATCTACTAAATCAACAGGAGATAGAAGGGCAGCAATTCTAGAAACAGAAAAGCGACCACTTTCTGTAAGGTGGGACATGCAGAGAAATGAATCTGAGGCTATTTATGGGAAGATAGACTGTGGGGGAAAAGGCTGGCTCCTGGCAAGTGGTAGAGCAGGAGAGCACAAAATTGGAACTTTTAGAAGTCTGCTTTACTGAGGGACATTGCTCCAGAGGCTAAGCAGGGCATAGAGCCCTCACTGGGACAGTGTGGTCTGAGGACCCTCGGGTCACAGAAAGACCAAGGATGTCTGAGTGAGGCAGAGTTCCCAAGTCCCCCGGAAGCCAGCTGCAAAGCAGACCCATGGAGTGGGCTCTCAGCTCGGGGTTGCCATAAACCGTGATCTAAGGCACACAGTTGGACCACTGCTTTTTGAGCATGGTCCCCACAGTGGCAGATCCAGGGAGACTCCCCCTTCTTCCCCCAGGAGGAGTGGAGCAAGAGTGTGCTGGAGGACTCTGCTGGGTCTGGAGATTCCAGATGGGGTTGTGTGCAGAGATAGAAATGCTCGGTCATATGCTGGGTGAGCACTGAGCGCAGCTAGAGACCAGGGAGATGCGCGTGATTGCTTTTTTCTGAGGGTGCACTGAGGAGTGGTTTCCGAGCTCTTGGCTCCTCCAGGGCTGAAGGCCTTCTCCATTCTTGTCCTCGAAAGCTGTATGGAAAGCATTCAGGGAACAAAAGCTTCCAAGGACAAACCTGAGCAGATTACTTAGCCTGGCCCTTAGCAAGAGCAGTGCAATTCTGTCTACGGCAAACACATTTAAGAATCACAGCAACAGGCCCCTCCCCAACAAGATTAGCAAGAACATCCAGCCAAGACCAAGTTTACCGATGAGTGAGAATTGCAAGACTCCAGCACTAGGGGAATAGAGCATATAAAATTCATGGCATTCCCCCCACAATTCTTTACTCTTTAAAAGTTAATTAAAAAATTTCTTTTCTTTTTCTTGTTTTTTTTTTGTTGAAGCTTTCTTTTTTCCTTTTTCAACCAACTTCTTATCAATTCCTTTTTAAAAAAATCTTTAACTAATTTTCATTTTTAAAGTCATATTCTATCCCTTCATTGTATTTAACCTTTTTTTGTGTGTATACACACACACAGAGACACACACAGAGAAGATTTTCTTTCTTAAAATTTTGGGACACAGTATCATCTAATAGACCAAAATATACCCTAAATCTAGTGTATGGCTTTGTTCTAATCTCCCACATGATCACATTCTCATCTCCTTTTTATTGTTTTTATTTTTCAAACCAACTTCTTATCAACTCATTTTAAAAAAATATTTTTCCATTTTCATCCTTACTTTCATATTCCATCCCTTCATTGTATTTACCCTTATTTTTGTATATATATGTTTTTCTTCCTGTAAAATTTGGAAGGCAGTGTCTTCTAACAGACCAAAATATACCCAAAATATACCCAAAATCTAGTGTATGGCTCTGTTATATTCACCAGCTTGACCATATTCTTATTTTTTTCCTTTCTTTTCCCCCCAGTTTCTCATTTGTTTAGTGTATATGTTTTGGGGTGGGGGAGTCCATGTTACCCTTTTAGCATTTTGTTCTTTCATTCATCAATTTTTCTCTGGACAAAATGGCAAAATGGAAAAACTCACATCAAAAAACAAACAAGAAAAGAATAAGAGGCAGTACCAACTGCCAGGAACCTAATCAATATGGATATTAGTAAGATGTTGGAAGTAGAGTTCAGAATGACGATTATAAAGATACTAGCTGGGCTTGAAAAAAATCATAGAAGATACTAGAGAATCCCTTTCTGGAGAAATAAAAGAATTAAAATCTAACCAAATCAAAATGAAAAAGACTATTAATGAGATGAAATAAAAAATGGAGGCTCTTACTGCTAGGATAAATGAGGCAGAAGAGAAAATTAGTGAAGACCAAATGATGGAGAACAAGGCTGAAAAAAGGAGAGATAAACAACTTTATCAGTTGGGGAGAATGTTGAGAGATAAGTGATGCCGTAAGATGGAACAATATTTAGTAATTGGGACCCCAGAAGAAGAAGAAAGGGAGAGGGGGCAGAAGGTATATTGGAGCAAATTACAGCTGAGAACTTCCCTAATTTGGGGAAGAAGACAGGCATCAAAATGCAGAAGGCACAGAGAACCCCCCTCAAAATCAATAAAAATAGGTCAACATCATGTCTTCTAATAGTAAAACTTAAAAGTCTCACAGACAAAGAAAAAGTTCTGAAAGCAACTAGGGGCAAGAGGTTTGTAACCTACAATGGTAGAAACATTAGGTTGACAGGAGACCTATCCATAGAGTCCTGGCAGGCCAGAAAGGATGGGCACGATATATTCAGAGCACTAAATAAGAAAAATATGCAGCCAAGAATATTATACCCATCCAAGCTGTCATTCAAAATAGAAGGAGAAATAAAAAGCTTCCAAGACAAACAAGAACTAAAAGAATTTGCAAATACCAGACCAGCCCTACAGGAAATATTGAAAGGGATCCTCTAAGCAAAGAGAGAGCCTAAAAGTAACAGACCAGAAAGGAACAGAGACAAAATACAGTAACTGTCACCTTACAGACAATACAATGGCACTAAATTCTATCTTTCAATAGTTACCCTGAATGTGAATGGGCTAAATGCCTCCAATCAAAGATACAGAGTATCAGATGGGATTAAAAAAAAAAAAAACAACAACAAAACAATAAGACCCATTGATTTGCTGTCTGCAAGAGACTAATTTTAGACCCAAAGATACCTCCAGATTTAAAGTGAGGTGGTGGAAAACCATTTACCATGCTAATAAACTTAAAAGAGAGCTGGGATGGCAATCCTTCTATCAGACAAATTAGGTTTTAAACTAGAGTATAATAAGAGATGAGGAAGAGCACTGTATCATACTTAAAGGGTCTATCCTACAAGAAGATCTAACAATTTTAAATATCTATGCCCCTCACATGGGAGCAGCCAATTATATAAGCCAATGAATAATAAAATCAAAGAAACACATTGACAATAATACAGTATTATTAGGGGACTTTAACACCCCTCTCACTGAAATGAACAGATCATCATCTAAGCAAAAGATTAAGGACTTTTAATGATACCTTGAACCAGATGGACATCACAGATATATTCAGAACATTTAATCCCAAAGCAACAGAGCAACAGGACATACATTCTTCTTTAGTGCACTTGGACAATTCTCCAGAAAAGTTCACATCTTGGGTCACAAATCAGGTCTCAGCTGGTATCAAAAGATTGGGATCATTCCCTGCAAGTTTTTGGACCATAATTCTCTAAAACTAGAATTCTATTATAAGAGGAAATTTGGAATGAACTCAAATACATGGAAGCTAAAGAGCATCCTACTAAAGAATGAATGGTCAACCAGGAAATTAAAGAAGAATTGAGAAAATTTATGGAAACAAATGAAAATGAAAACACAACTGTTCAAAATGTTTGGGATACAGCAAAGATGTTCCTAAAAGGAAAGTATTTAGGAATACAAGCCTTCCTCAAGAAACGAGAAAGGTCTCAAATACACAACCTAACCCTACACATATGGAGCTGGAGAAAAAACAGCAAATAAAGCTTAAATCCAGCAGGAGAAGAGACATAATAAAGATCAGAACAGAAATCAGTGAAGTAGAAACCAAAAGAACAGTAGAACATATCAGTGAAACTAAAAACTCGTTCTTCAAAAGAATTAATAAGTTTGATAAACTCCTGGCCAGACTTAACAAAAAGAAAAGAGAAAGGACCCAGATTAATAAAATCATGAATGAAAGAGGAAAGAACACAACCAACACCAAAGAAATACAATTATAAGAACATATTATGAGCAACTGTATGCCAGCAAATTATACAATATGGAAGAAATGGATAAATTCTTAGAGACATATAAACTACCAAAACTGAACCCTCAAGAAATAGATAATCTGAATAGACCCATAACGAGTAATGAAATTGAAGCAGTAATCAAAAATCTCCCAACAAACAATAGTCTAGGGCCAGATGGCTTCCCAGGGGAATTCTACCAAACATTTAAAGAATTAATGCATATTCTTCTGAAACTGTTTCAGAAAATAGAAATGGAAAGAAAACTTCCAAACTCATTTTATGAGGCCTTGATCCCCAAACCAAAGACCTCATCAGAAAGGAGAATTGCAGACCCATATCCCTGATGAACATGGATGCCAAAATTCTCCCCCAAATACTAGCCAATATGATCTAACAGTCCATTAAAAGGATTATTCAAATGACCAATCGGGATTTATTCCTGGGCTGCAAGGTTGGTTCAACATCCGCAAATCAATCAGTGTGATACAATACATTAATAAAAGAAAGAACAAGAACCATAGGATACTCTCAGTAGATGCTGAAAAAGCATTTGACAAAGTACAGCTTCTGTTCTTGATCCAAACTCTTAATAGTGTTGGGATAGAGGGTACATCCCACAATGTCATCAAAGCAATCTATGAAAAACCCACAGCGAATATCATTCACAATGGGGAAAAACTGAGAGCTTTTCCCCTAAGGTCAGGAACACAGCAGGGATGCTCACTATCACCACTGCTATTCAACATAGTACTAGATGTCCTAGACTCAGCAGTCAGACAGCAAAAAGAAATAAAAGGCATCTGAATTGGCAAAGAAGTCAAACTCTCACTCTTTGTAGATGATATGATACTTTTTGTGAAAAACCCAAAGGACTTCACTCCAAAACTGCTATAACTCATACAGGAATTCAGTAAAGTGTCAGGATATAAAATCAATGCACAGAAATCAGTTGCATTTCTGTACATCGACAGCAAATCAGAAGAAAGAGATTAAGGAGTCTATAATTTATAGACTTGGGTGCATTTATAATTGCACCCAAAACTATAAGCAGGAATAAATCTAACCAACAATGCAAAGAATCTGTACTCAGAAAGCTATAGACTACTCATGAAAGAAATTGAGGAAGACACAAAGAAATGGAAATATTTTTCATGCTCATGGATTAGAAGAACAAATACTGTGAAAATGTCTGTGCTACCTAAAGCAATCTACACATTGAATGTAATCCCTATCAATATACTACCACTTTTTTTCAAAGAAATGGAACAAATAATCCTAAAATTTATATGGAACCAGAAAAGACTCCAAATAGCCAGAGAAATGGTAAAAAAGAAAACCAAAGTTGGCAGCATCACAATTCCAGACTTCAAGTTCTATTACAAGGCTGTCAAGACAGCATGGTACTGGGACAAATACAGACACATAGACCAAAGGAACAGAGTAGAGAGCCCAGAAATGGACCCTTAAGTCTATGGTCAACTAATCTTTGACAAAGCAGGAAGGAATGTCCAGTGGGAAAATACTAGTCTCTTCAACAAATGGTTCTGGGAAAATTGGACATCCACATGCAGAAGAATGAAACGGGACCATTTCCTCATACCACACACACACACACACAAAAATAGACCCCAAATGGATAAAAGACCTCAATGTGAGACAGGAATCCATCAAAATCTTTGAGGAGAAAAAGAACACAGGCAGCAATGTCTTTGACCTCAGCCACAGCAACTTCCTCCCAGGAACATTGCCAAGGGCAAGGGAAGCAACAGCAAAAATGAACTATTGGGGGGGGGAGGAGTCAAGATGGCGGAGAAGTAGCAGGCCGAGACTACTTCAGCTAGCCAGAGATCAGCTAGATAGCTTATCTAAAGATTGCAAACACCTGAAAATCCATCGGCAGATCGAAGAGAAGAAGAACAGCAATTCTGGAAACAGAAAAACAACCACTTTCTGAAAGGTAGGACCTGCGGAGAAGTGAATCCAAAAATCAGGACTTTTAAAAGTCTGTTCCGGGGAGGGGCCGGCTCGCTCAAGAGGCGGAGCAACCGGCACAAAGCCCACAGTCAGGGTCATCGCCAGAGGCTACCCGGGGCAAAGGTCCCGCAGCGTGGCCTCAGGTCCCGCAGGGTCACAGAAGGATTGGGGGTGTCTGAGTGTCGCAGAGCTTGCGGGTATTGGAACGGGAAAGCCGGCTACAGAGACGGAGCCGACAGTAAGCTCGCAGCTCGGGGTGACCTTGAACGGGTCGCAGGCTCGGTGAACTCGGAGCGCGGCCGGAGGTCAGGCAGACGGGAGTAACTGGGCACGGTTCTCTGAGCGCGCACTGAGGAGTGCGGCCCTGGGCTCTCGGCTCCTCCGGGCCAGAAACCAGGAGGCCGCCATTTGTATTCCCGTCCTCCAGAACTCTACGGAAAGCGCTCAGGGAACAAAAGCTGCTGAAAGCAAACACAAGCGGATTACTCACCCCGGCCCCGGGTAAGGGCGGTGCAATTCCGCCTGGGGCAAAGACACTTGAGAATCACTACACCAGGCCCCTCCCCCAGAAGATCAATAAGAAATCCAGCCGAGACCAAGTTCACCTACCAAAGAGTGCGGTTTCAATACCAAGGAGAGCAGCAGAATTCTAGAGGAGGAGAAAGCAAAGCACGGAACTCATGGTTTTTCCCTGTGATTTTTTTTAGTCTTGCGGTTAATTTAATTTTTTTCTTTTTGATTTTTTTTTTTCTCGCCTTCAGGTAAAATATTTTTATTTTTTAACTGTTACCTTTTTCTTTTGTAACGATTTTTTACTAGTTTATCTAATACATATATTTTTTCTTTTTTATATTTTTCTTAGGCGTTTTCTTTTTTTTAAAATTCTTTTCTTTTTTTTTCTTTCTTTTTTCTTTTTTTTTTCTTTCTTCCTTTTTGAACCTCTTTTTATCCCCTTTCTCCCCCCTCACGATTTGGGATCTCTTCTAATTTGGTTAAAGCATATTTTCCTGGGGTTGTTGCCACCCTTTTAGTATTTTACTTGCCCCTTCATATACTCTTATCTGGACAAAATGACAAGACAGAAGAATTCAACACAAAAAAAAGAACAAGAGGCAGTACCGAAGGCTAGGGACCTAATCAATACAGACATTGGTAATATGTCAGTTCTAGAGTTCAGAATGACAATTCTCAAGGTTCTAGCCGGGCTCAAAAAAGGCATGGAAGATATTAGAGAAACCCTCTCGGGAGATATAAAAGCCCTTTCTGGAGAAATAAAAGAACTAAAATCTAACCAAGTTGAAATCAAAAAAGCTATTAATGAGGTGCAATAAAAAATGGAGGCTCTCGCTGCTAGGATAAATGAGGCAGAAGAAAGAATTAGTGATATAGAAGACCAAATGGCAGAGAATAAAGAAGCTGAGCAAAAGAGAGACAAACAACTACTGAACCACGAGGGGAGAATTCGAGAGATAAGTGACACCATAAGACAAAGGAACATTAGAATAATTGGGATTGCAGAAGAACAAGAAAGAAAGAGGGGAGCAGAAGGTATACTGGAGAGAATTATTGGGGAGAATTTCCCCAATATGGCAAAGGGAACGAGCATAAAAATTCAGGAGGTTCAGAGAATGCCCCTCAAAATCAATAAGAATAGGCCCACACCCCATCACCTAATAGTAAAATTTACAAGTCTCAGTGACAGAAAATCCTGAAAGCAGCCCGGGAAAAGAAGTCTGTAACATACAATGGTAAAAATATTAGATTGGCAGCTGACTTATCCACAGAGACCTGGCAGGCCAGAAAGAGCTGTCATGATATTTTCAGAGCACTAAACGAGAAAAACATGCAGCCAAGAATACTATGTCCAGCTAGGCTATCATTGAAAATAGAAGGAGAGATTAGAAGCTTTCAGGACAAACAACAACTGAAAGAATTTGCAAACACCAAACCAGCTCTACAGGAAATCTTGAAAGGGGTCCTCTAAGCAAAGAGAGAGCCTACAAGTGGTAGATCAGAAAGGAACAGAGACCATATACAGTAACAGTCACCTTACAGGCAAAACAATGGCACTAAATTCATATCTCTCAATAGTTACCCTGAATGTTAATGGGCTAAATGCCCCTGTCAAAAGACACAGGGTATCAGAATGGATAAAAAAACAAAACCCATCTATATGTTGCCTCCAAGAAACTCATTTTAAGCCCGAAGACACCTCCAGATTTAAAGTGAGGGGGTGGAAAAGAATTTACCATGCTAATGGACATCAGAAGAAAGCAGGAGTGGCTATCCTTATATCAGATCAATTAGATTTTAAGCCAAAGACTATAATAAGAGATGAGGAAGGACACTATATCATACTCAAAGGGTCTGTCCAACAAGAAGATTTAACAATTTTAAATATCTATGCCCCCAACCTGGGAGCAGCCAACTATATAAACCAATTAATAACAAAATCAAAGAAACACATCAACAATAATACAATAATAGTAGGGGACTTTAACACTCCCCTCACTGAAATGGAGAGATCATCCAAGCAAAAGATCAGCAAGGAAATAAAGGCCTTAAACGACACAATGGGCCAGATGGACATCACAGATATATTCAGAACATTTCATCCCAAAGCAACAGAATACACATTCTTCTCTAGTGCACATGGAACATTCTCCAGAATAGATCACATCCTCGGTCCTAAATCGATATCAAAAGATTGGGATCATTCCCTGCATATTTTCAGACCACAATGCTCTAAAGCTAGAACTCAACCACAAAAGGAAGTTTGAAAGGAACCAAAATACATGGAGACTAAACAGCATCCTTCTAAAGAATGAATGGGTCAACCGGGAATTAAAGGAGAATTGAAAAAAATCATGGAAACAAATGATAATGAAAATACAACGGTTCAAAATCTGTGGGACACAACAAAGGCAGTCCTGAGAGGAAAATATATAGCGGTACAAGCCTTTCTCAAGAAACAAGAAAGGTCTCAGGTACACAATCTAACCCTACACCTAAAGGAGCTGGAGAAAGAACAAGAAAGAAACCCTAAGCCTAGCAGGAGAAGAGAAATCATAAAGATCAGAGCAGAAATCAATGAAATAGAAACCGAAAAAACAATAGAACAAATCAACGAAAGTAGGAGCTGGTTCTTTGAATGAATTAATAAAATTGATAAACCCCTGGCCCGACTTATCAAAAAGAAAAGAGAAAGGACCCAAATAAATAAAATCATGAATGAAAGAGGAGAGATCACAACTAACACCAAAGAAATACAAACTATTATAAGAACATACTATGAGCAACTCTACGGCAATAAACTTGACAATCTGGAAGAAATGGATGCATTCCTAGAAACATATAAACTACCACAACTGAACCAGGAAGAAATAGAAAGCCTGAACAGACCCATAACCAGTAAGGAGATTGAAACAGTCATTAAAAATCTCCAAACAAACAAAAGCCCCGGGCCAGACGGCTTCCCGGGGGAATTCTACCAAACATTTAAAGAAGAACTAATTCCTATTCTCCTAAAACTGTTCCAAAAAATAGAAATGGAAGGGAAACTTCCAAACTCATTTTATGAGGCCAGCATCACCTTGATCCCAAAACCAGACAAGGATCCCATCAAAAAAGAGAGCTATAGACCAATATCCTTGATGAACACAGATGCAAATATTCTCACCAAAATACTAGCCAATAGGATTCAACCGTACATTAAAAGGATTATTCACCACGACCAAGTGGGATTTATTCCAGGTCTGCAAGGTTGGTTCAACATCTGCAAATCAGTCAATGTGATACAACACATCAATAAAAGTAAGAACAAGAACCATATGATACTCTCAATAGATGCTGAAAAAGCATTTGACAAAGTACAGCATCCCTTCCTGATCAAAACTCTTCAAAGTGTAGGGATAGAGGGCACATACCTCAATATCGTCAAAGCCATCTATGAAAAACCCACTGCAAATATCATTCTCAATGGAGAAAAACTGAAAGCTTTTCCACTAAGGTCAGGAACACGGCAGGGATGTCCATTATCACCACTGCTATTCAACATAGTACTAGAGGTCCTAGCCTCAGCAATCAGACAACAAAAGGAAATTAAAGGCATCCAAATCGGCAAAGAAGAAGTCAAATTATCACTCTTCGCAGATGATATGATACTATATGTGGAAAACCCAAAAGACTCCACTCCAAAACTGCTAGAACTTATACAGGAATTCAGTAAAGTGTCAGGATATAAAATCAATGCACAGAAATAAGTTGCATTTCTCTACACCAACAGCAAGACAGAAGAAAGGGAAATTAAGGAGTCAATCCCATTTACAATTGCACCCAAAACCATAAGATACCTATGAATAAACCTAACCAAAGAGACACAGAATCTATACTCAGAAAACTATAAAGTACTCATGAAAGAAATTGAGGAAGACACAAAGAAATGGAAAAATGTTCCATGCTCCTGGATTGGAAGAATAAATATTGTGAAAATGTCTATGCTACCTAAAGCAATCTACACATTTAATGCAATTCCTATCAAAGTACCATCCATCTTTTTCAAAGAAATGGAACAAATCATTCTAAAATTTACATGGAACCAGAAAAGACCTCGAATAGCTAAAGGGATATTGAAAAAGAAAGCCAACGTTGGTGGCATCACAATCCCGGACTTTAAGCTCTATTACAAAGCTGACAGAATGGGAGAAGATATTTGCAAACGACATATCAGATAAAGGACTAGTGTCCAGAATCTATAAAGAACTTAGCAAACTCAACACCCAAAGAACAAATAATCCAATCAAGAAATGGGCAGAGGACATGAACAGACATTTCTGCAAAGAAGACATCCAGATGGCCAACAGACACATGAAAAAGTGCTCCATGTCACTCGGCATCAGGGAAATACAAATCAAAACCACAATGCGATATAACCTCACACCAGTCAGAATGGCTAAAATCAACAAGTCAGGAAATGACAGATGCTGGCGAGGATGCGGAGAAAGGGGAACCCTCCTACACTGTTGGTGGGAATGCAAGCTGGTGCAGCCACTCTGGAAAACAGCATGGAGGTTCCTCAAAATGTTGAAAATAGAACTGCCCTATGACCCAGCAATTGCACTTTTGGGTATTTACCCTAAAGATACAAACGTAGTGATCCAATGGGGCACGTGTACTCGAATGTTTATAGCAGCAATGTCCACAATAGCCAAACTATGGAAAGAACCTAGATGTCCATCAACAGATGAATGGATCAAGAAGATGTGGTATATATATACAATGGAATACTATGCAGCCATCAAAAGAAATGAAATCTTGCCATTTGCGACAACATGGATGGAACTAGAGCGTATCATGCTTAGCGAAATAAGTCAAGCAGCGAAAGACAACTATCATATGATCTCCCTGATATGAGGAAGTAGTGATGCAACATGGGGGCTTAAGTGGGTACGAGAAGAATAAATGAAAGAAGATGGGATTGGGAGGGAGACAAACCATAAGTGACTCTTAATCTCACAAAACAAACTGAGGGTTGCTGGGGGGAGGGGGTTTGGGAGAACGGGGTGGTATTATGGACATTGGGGAGGGTATGTGTTTTAGTGAGTGCTGTGAAGTGTGTAAACCTGGTGATTCACAGACCTGTACCCCTGGGGATAAAAATATATGTTTATAAAAAATAAAAAATTATATTAAAAAAAAATGAACTATTGGGACTCCGTCAAGGTCAAAAGCTTTTGCACAGCAAAGGACACAGTCAACAAAACCAAAAGACTACTGACAGAATGGGAGAAGATATTTGCAAATGACCTATCAGATAAAAGGTTAATATCCAAAATCTATAAAGAACTTTTCAAACTCAACGCCCAAAGAACAGAGAATCCAATCAAGAAATAGGCAGAAGATATGAGCAGACTTTTCTGCAAAGAAGATACCCAAATTGCCAACAGATACATGAAAAAGTGCTCAGCATCCCTCGGCATCAGGGAAATACAAATCAAAACCTCAATGAGATACCACCTCACACCAGTCAGAATGGTTGAAACTAACAAGTCAGGAATGACAAATTTTGGCAACGATGAGGAGAAAGGAGAATCCTCCAACACTGTTGGTGGGAATGCAAGCTGGTGCAGCCACTCTGGAAAACAGTATGGAGGTTCCTCAAAAAGTTGAAAATAGAGCTACCTTATGACCCAGCAATCACATTACTGGGTATTTACCCCAATGGTACAAATGTAGTTACCTGATGGGGCACATGCACCCCAATGTTTATAGCAGCAATGTCCACAATAGCCAAACAATGGAAAGAACCTAGATGTGCATCAACATATAAATGGATAAAGAATATAAGATATGTGTATACACACACACACACAGAGTGGAATATTATGCAGCCACCAAAAAATGAAATCTTGTCATTTGCAGCAACATGGATGGCACTAGAGGGTATTATGCTAAGTGGAATAAGTCAATCAGAGAAGGACAATTATCATGTGATATCTCTGATATGAGGAATTTAAGAAACAAGACAGAAGATGATAGGGGAAGGGAGGAAAAAAGGAAGGAAGATGAAACCATAGAGGAAGATAAACCATAAGAGACTCTTAATATCAGGAAACAAACTGAGGGTTTCTGGAGGGGAGGGGAGGGGTGGGGAGTTGGAGGGATAGGGTGGGTGGGTGATGGACTTTGGGGAGGGTATGTGCTATGGTGAGCACTGTGAATTGTGTAAAACTGATGAATAGAAGATCTATATCCCTGAAACAAATAATTTATGTTAATTAAAAAAATATTTTCAACAGCTTCCTTTAGCGTTTACACTCTGGATAGGGGAATGCCTGGTGGCTAATTGCTTAGGGATCCAACTCTTGATCTCAGCTTGGGTCTTGTTCTTAGCATAGTGAGATCAAGC
Organism: Mustela putorius furo; assembly: GCF_011764305.1. NCBI lineage: Eukaryota > Metazoa > Chordata > Mammalia > Carnivora > Mustelidae > Mustela > Mustela putorius. The sequence goes on from NW_025421577.1 coordinate 1,078,116, forward strand.
CCCACCTTTGGCTCTGTGCTGGGTGTGGAGCCTACTTTAAAAAAAAGAATTTTCAATCTGGATTATATTGACTATTTTGTTTTAAGATGTGTTGCATGAATACAGTAGGAATTTATACTGTGGGAAATTAGAAGAGGCACCAAGAAGATTCTATTGAATTACCTAGCCCAGGCAAAGTGAAAATAATTTAACTTCTTTTCATTTCTTAACCAAATTAGAAAAATGGATAGGTTTTCAAAGGAGACAAACTCAAAGAGGAGAGTAAAGTACATGGTCATGTTATTGAAGAAAATATGCAGAAGGAGAAGAGCAGAATGTCATTGTTTTTAGACATAAACTAGAGGTCTTTTTTGTTTCATTTTTTCGTACCTGTCCTGTTTCTCATATACCACTTATGAAATTTAATTTTTTTATCCTAAAAGTGAGGAAAGAATAGAGAAACTTATATATTCACTTAGTAAAGGCTTAATATAATTAAAAAATTCAAAGGCATATCATTTAAAAAATATAAACTATGAGACCTGCTAAATCAAAATTCTGGATGTAGATTAAAAAGGGGGACTGAAATAAATAAATTTCATCATTAAGATAAATTAAAAGGCACCATGTAATAAAGGATGCCAGGTGTTCATGTTAGTCCATTACTTAGCTAAGTCTGTAATTACCATTTTCAGAAACTCTGATCCAGGAGCTTTGTGGGGTCCCAACCACTGCGCCTTTAGTCAACATTAGGAATTTGACGGTTTGTATAGGATGACAGAGCAGAACACTTCTTCAAAGACATCTGTCAAAAAGGACATGAGACATTTTCCAAAATTTCACATAACTGCAGCTATTAGTTTTCAGTAGAAGAGACTAATCATAACACTGGGTAGATGACATTAACTACTTAGTTAAACATCATGAAACAAGCATTTTAGCTGGGAAAATGGTATAAATAGTAGCAAAACCTGAATATGTCCAATCTATCTTTGCACCTAGTAATACACAGCCCGTGAAATTTTGTTTGAAAAACTCCATTTTTCTTGCCACATCGGCCGTTAGTATACTCCTTTTATCATCTTGCCATTTTACCCTATCAGTCCCTCATCCAGTGTTTCATCCCTTGGAAGAAGGTGAGTGAAATAGTTACCTGAAACTTCTGTTCCAAGCTCTTTCATGAGAGCAGGTTCATATAAAAATCAATGCAAACAGCAAGATGATGTGCAGAATCAATTAAAACCAGGCAGCATATCTAAAATAACTTAATTAGGTTCTAATTCCTTTTAATTGCAAAGCCAGAAGCCCAGTGGCTTATTTTTCTTACCTGCACTGAATGATCTGGGAAGGTTAGAATCTTGAGCAGAGGGGCTATGTGTGAAATTAGAGTATTTTAAGCCACTTAAAAGGGAAAAATGCTGAATTTTCTTCAGCTGTCATTTTTCAGGCATGGTTTGCTTTGGGTTTCGTACCTGGACAGGCATCATCTGACCTCCTAGAAGTAGATGCTTTCTGATGGCAGGAGCCCATTTGTGCTCTTGGCACAATGGTTGGTCACTACTGCCATCGACCTTAAATCTGCCCCCCTCTTCAGAGGCTTTTGGTTAAGCCCAAATCAGAACTAAGCCATCCAGTGGCAATGATTATCTTGACAATGTTCAGCTGGCTTTGTCAGATACATTTATTTTGCACTGATGCCAGATTTCTCATTATTACAGTCATTCTATGAATCTGTTATATGATTCACTATTAAAGATGGCAGCCCTGTGAGTATCTCCAGCTGCTGGGGGACCCCTCGGTTGACCAGAACCTGCGGCTCCATAGTTCTGTGTGGCTCTGGTTGATCTTGAGCCATTCCCGTGTGTGTTTCTCAGGTGATTTGAAAGCTTAAGCGTGGAAATATTTTTCTATTTTTCTCCTTGGAACAACTCATTTCTCAAGTTTTACTTTTAGTATTTCAAGGTAAGCAGTAAAGCTTCTCTACTTAAATAGCTGAACACAGTGAACAAAGTTCTGTAATGCAAATTTCTTATCCTTGCTGCTTGTTGTTTTAAATTTCGGTGACTTAACTAAGTATTACCTGTAGTAATAAATTCCTGTTAAGAGTTCATTGTTTTGCTTCTAAGACAGCATGTTATGTCTTATCCGTCAAGGGCTATGAAGTTCTATAGTTGGGCTTATTAAAAAACAAACAAACAAACCAAAAACAACCTTTGCATAATAAGGGTCTGGAATTATGAGAAATGTCCTCCATTTGTTAACATAGCATTTCTGTACAGGAAAAAATGAGAAAAACAGAAAACTTAAAATGTTTAGATAGTATGTGGTTAGTAAATTAGACAGTTTTAAACAGCAGCCATACAAGTGACATGTTAATAAGCCAATATATAACACAAACACATGTTTAAAGAATACAGAACAGAAAAAGAAAACAAAACCCAAACAACAGAAGCACAGTATCAATGATTTTTATGTGCGTGTAAACCCCTTAAGTTTATCTTAGTCATTGCTGTTACAGTTTTATTTTTCTGCTTTTCTGCTCTTAAATTTTAACCTTCTAATAGTAATACTTCAAATGGGGTTACAGGGATCCAATTTGTTTCCCTTCCCACAGAGGATAACAGATGAATACATTACGCCCATCGACTGCATATTGTTCTAAATAAACGTAAATGTAGATGCATTTACATGAAAGCTTTTACCTATAATATGGGTCCCCTAATTGGACATCTTTGGCAAGCTAGAGGCATAGGAATGCCTATCAATACTAAATTGCTGTTAAGATAATTGTTGTAAAGCTTGAGGCTGGTTTAGAATACATAGAGCAGTGTTGTTTGAGTGTGCTCTGGACTCTTATCCATTTATAGCTGCTGAGCTGTTGGTTTTTACACCGTTGTGCATCCCTAACTCTGCTGGTCATTTCAGGGGGTAAGGGGACTAAACCGACACACAGAATTGAAAACACGTTTTTCACTGTCATTTTCAAAAAGTCAAACTCTGCCTTGTGATAACTGTTGCTTAGCTCCCCAACATCAGAAGTACGGAGAGTTTGGAGATGACAGTTGGTAATTTTTTGTTGTTGTTGTTGTTATTTTCCCTAAGAGGGCTGCAGCTCCTTTACATGGACCCCATCATCTACAGGAGACCCCTGTCTTCTCACAGAGGCTGACTTCGGGGTCGTGGTTCTGCCTGCTACCAACTCACAACCATAATACAGTCTCTAGGAATCCTGTGGGCAGGGCTGGGGGCGGTGGATTGACAGCTGCATTTTCAGGGACAGGTAGGGTCTAAGTCACACTTGGAAATGTACCTGAGGGACATGTCAATTTCAGGTACTACTTTGATGGAAAGGATCTGATAATCCATCACATAGTTGGAGGCATTAAGAAACATACCATTATTCATACATTAACGTTAAAAATTCTCTTTGCTGGGGCGCCTGGGTGGCTCAGTGGATTAAGCCGCTGCCTTCGGCTCAGGTCATGATCTCAGGGTCCTGGGATCGAGCCCCGCATCGGGCTCTCTGCTCAGCGGGGAGCCTGCTTCCCCCTCTGTCTCTGCCTGCCTCTCTGCCTACTTGTGATCTCGCTCTCTGTCGAATAAAATAAATAAAATCTTTAAAAAAAAATTCTCTTTGCTGTTAGTGTGCAGATATTGGAAGGAAACTACATGAGATCCAGTATATAATTGTTGAGTGAATAAGTTAAGTTTTTTGGAGAAAACGTTGATCCTCAGTGCAGAAGAAAATACAATGTGAGCTTGTTCTGCATGATACCCTTGGCATCAGGTGTAGCCTTGCAGTCAATACTTCTGAATGATTAGGACAGAGTGTTTCTTTCCTATAATACTTACTGGAAAAAGCAGGACTAGTTAAAGTTTAGATGGCTTTAGTGTGAAATGAAAGTGTGTTCATCTTATGTAAAATTTAATTCCTTTTTTCAGTTGATACATTTGAAAGCCCTCCTTACTTTACCCACGTTAATTTCAAAAAGAGGGGAAAAAAAGCCAAGATTGTGTTTTCCTGTGTGTGATCTGGAAAGGCAGGCCAGCCCTGAGCTTCCTTCTCCATGAGCTTGATTGACTCCTATCTAGCTGGTGTTAGAGGGTTCTCATAGCGTAATATGGTCATATAGCTGAGCGCTTACAGGTGTAGTTTTGGAGGACTAAAGGGAAAATGGACCTTTTTTCCAGGATCCTGAATTACAACTGCTTGTGATACACCACCCAGCAGTGATGATCTTTTTCTTATTGAAATTGGTCTAGGGGAGTCCAACAGCCCACATAAGGCACAATATTGTAGAGTCTTGAAGGAATAACCCTAAAAGTGGCTACCAGAAGTTCCCTACAGCAGGAGAAGTCCCTAAATATTTGCTCACTTAAAATAAAGCAAGGAGCAGGCCAAATTTAACAAAAAAATTAACATGACGAAATAAAAATCACAGAAAAGAACCAAGGTGACTCTTTCGATGATTCTCACATACACTTTTTTTTTTTTTTGAGAAATGTTTGTTGAATGAACAGATTATCCAATCTGCTCAAGTGGAAATTACACATTTTTTCTGATTCAGAACGAGTTAGAACAGTATCTTTAAAAATGATAAGTTGGAGGAAGAGTGATGCAGACCCTGTGACAGAAATTGCATTCACTTTGTGTTAATAGTGCTCTCTTAAGTAACGAAGTTGATTTAGTGTGGATTATCTGCATACTTTTACAGGAGTTCTGTTAAAACTAAATCTGTGGCGTTGATTTGTATTTAAGTAGTGAGGAAATCGATAGCGTAGATATCTGTAATTGTCTAATTGTGTAATGTCTGTAGTTGAAAGAAAATTCAGACTCTATGACACTCCATATCTGTTTTAGCTTAACCAGTTTGAACATTTACCTTTGTGTGTGCATGTGTATGCGTGCACGTGTGTGTGTGTACACACATACATACACAGTGTATGTATGTACTCTGGGCAATCTTTAGAGTAAAAGGAGCACTTGCCACTTTTGGGTTAAATCTAAGGCCTTGTCCTGCATTTCTGAAAAATTTTGCTTTGATTGTTCTGACTGTCCAGTATTGTTCAAATTCATCAGTATTTTAAGGCTTTGGAGCCCACATCTGGAATGAAAAGGTAAACTCCTCTATCAAAGTGATCCAAATCAGACTAAGTGGATAAAATTATCCTTAGCCACACTAAATAGAACATATTATTTAAAAAAATGAAAGTACTTTTTAAAGAGGGCCTTGTTCTGAGGAGGAATGTGATTTTGCAAAATAGATTTTTCTCTTTTACTCTTTTTTCCCTGTTTTTTTTTTTTTAAACAGTTTTTCTTATTGGAATACCTTTCCATACCTGTTGTAAGAATGGTTTTGAGGTCTTTTAAATATAACATGAAAATAAAGTCATTTTTAGAAATTGTATGGAACAATGGGGAGGAAGATATCCTGAGTGAAAAGTATAGTAGTAGTAGATATTAATGTGTTTTCTTCACTTCTTAAAGTATACACAGTTTAGTATCCTCACTCTTTATGCTAAGCTCTCCTGGTGATTTATAAGCATGCTAAATTTTGAGAAGCCTTCCTCAATTTCATATAAAAAATGTGAACTCTTTTTAAAAAACAGTTGAAGGGTGTGAAAAAATTTTAAATCAATAGATGCTTTGATCAAAACTGTGTTTTAGGAAGAGTCACTCATTGAACAGATATTTATCCTTCCTGTGTGCCAGGCATTTTGCTAGGAACCTGGGGGGGTTGGTGGTGAATAAAGTACCATAGTCCCTACCTGATGCAGATCACAATATGATGGGAAATAGAGATAATAAATAACTATGAATAAATAATTATAAATTATGCCAAAGTCAAGTTCATTCTTTGAGGACTGGATCAACTGCTGACCCATAGTAGAGATTTTCTTGGTAGCCTATTCCCATTTAAATATTCTTTGATATAACTTTGCTTAGTTTTACTTAGTTCTTTCCTATTAAACTTTTCCTTGATAACAAGAGAGTATCTTAATGACTTAGTTATGATTACTCTTTTTTTTTTTTTTCCTTGTCGACCCCTCTTTTTTTCCCCACAGACTGCTCAAGGTGGTGGTCATCGGACACTCCTCTATGGACATGCCATATTGCTCCGCCATTCCTACAGTGGCATGGTGAGTAGGCATGTTGGTATCCTCTCTCAGATGGTCCATTTAGACATAAGTCATCAGGAGACATTGGTAATGGCTTTTCAAGGGATGTATTAATGAGTTCTTTAATTGTATGTGTTCTTTAATATCTTTGTCCCTGGTTTAATTTTCTCATTTATAAAATAAGAATTAGCTTTGATGACCTGTAAAGTCCTTCATTTCTATCATTTGTGACTCCTGTTTTTTAGTCTCTTTTAATAGACTGGTTTTAGGAGGAGGGAGGCATAAGAGTCAAGAAGTATTTCTCAGTTCTTATTATTTTTAAATGGTTCATTTATTAGAAAATTAACTCATATGATTAAAGAAACAGATAAGATTAAAAAAGCCATATCCACATGGGTTATCCTTATACATATAGATACCCATACACATTTCCATCTGTCTGTGTAGGTATATGTTTGTGCACTTCTGTATATTTTTATGTTATGTCAAATGATACATTTCATTTATTTTATATGTAAAAGTTTTATTCTATTCTTTTAAAAGCTTTATTAAGTTATATAAACAGCTCATACTCATTTTATGAAATTTGGAAATTACTGAAGACACAGTTCTTCACGATCATCTTAATGAGAGAAAGTGTGGGGATTTCTAACAAATTGTAATCTTTTCTGTTACAAGAATTTTATGTAATTGAGATCTTACTGTATAAGCAACTTATGTCCTGATTTTTAAAACATATTGTTTTAGCATAAGCATTTTCTACATCATTTAAACTTTTCATCAGTATAACTTTTGTGAATACATGAGGGTCCAACCTTTAGAAGTAAAATATAATTGATTATTCCTTTTAGGAAGGAGATAATTCTGATATTATTTAAATCAGAACAGGTGACTAAGCATAACCTTACTATCAATACTGAAAACATAAAAAATTATCAGTATTAATCACAAATACCAGTGTGAACATCTGACTTAAAGTTCTAGTTAATTCAGAAGTATAGGAAGAGAAGTATAGGAAAAGTATAGCTATGATTTTAATGATACCTTAATAATATCCTTTCTATTAATGTGCTTCATCATATAAATAGAATCAAATAAGAAAAATAACAATCATCTTAATAGGCACTGAAAAGGGATTTATTAAAACTCAAGATCCATTTCTTTTTTTTTTTTTTAAGATTTTATTTATTTATTTGACAGAGAGAATCACAAGTAGATGGAGAGGCAGGCAGAGAGAGAGAGAGAGAGGGAAGCAGGCTCCCTGCTGAGCAGAGAGCCCGATGCGGGCCTCGATCCCAGGACCCTGAGATCATGACCTGAGCCGAAGGCAGTGGCTTAACCAACTGAGCCACCCAGGCGCCCCTCAAGATCCATTTCTAATAAAACTAAGCATTGATTAATTTCTCAGTGATAAGGAAAATATAAACATCAAATCAGTAACCAACATCAATTTTAATTGTCAAACACTAAAGTGATTCTTGACAAAACTAACTCATAAAAATAAACAAAACCAAAAACATCTCTTCAACATTGTTCCAGAAATCTTGGCTGACACAGCAAGATACGAAATAAAATTAAGGCATATACTCTAGTAAAGAGGCTGGATACTAGATAAATATGTAAATACAGTTACATAGAGCAATAGTGCATTAAAAGTTCATGGAAAGAATTCTGTTTCTAATACCAGTCAAAACACGAAAAAAACATGAAATAATAAACATAAGGGACTGTTTTAAGAAAAGTACCCTTTATACGTATTGCGTTAGGAGCCTGGACTTGGTCAGTAGATCTAGGTTTAGGCTCACTTTCCTATATGCTGTTCAGCCTTGGAGAACTCTTTGGAGTCTCTAATTGCATTTTAATATTTTATTCATTTAAATGTTATTTAGCACCTACTGTGTGCTATGCACTGTTCAAGAGGCTGTATATTGTTGTGAAGAAGATCGTGTCCTTGTCCTTATGGAACTTAATGAACGTTTAGTGGAATAATTATGGTACTTACCTCATAGTTGTTGTGAACATTATTGGACGAGAAAATGTGTTAATAGTCACAGTACCTAGTACTGTAATATTATTGCAAAATATCGTAGAAGACTTTAATAGGATAAAAGCAGACATTTAATATGTTTACATCTAAAGTCTGTAAATCTCAGGCAGCCTTTCTCAAGGTCAGGCTCACATTTCTACACTGGGACCCTCAATATCTTTCTATAACCTTAGGAGCCAGTGTTTTGTCGTCAAGCGACAGAAATTGGACTTTCCAGGTGAATTTGATTTATATCCCAGTGACACTGACTTCCATTTAATATATCAGCACATCTGTCCCCTGATTGGTTCATCTCCTCCCTTCTCACACTCAGACACCCACTGAGGTGGATGGACCAGTTTCCCATAAGACTTTTCTAGACTTTGCATTATTTGTCCAGTGATTCTGGGAGATCTGGGCTTGCTCGGTGCCTGGAATTGGCTCTGACTACTCTTTGCAGGGCTCCTGTTCTTGCTGACAGCGCACTCGTTGCTGTGGATGGTAGTGTATCTTGAGCTCATGCTATGTTCATCCTTGTGTTCTCGTTTTTTTTTTTTCTTCCTTCATTGCCTAGTCTTAGTTAAAATTTTTTTATTAACATGTATTATTTATTTGAGGGGTACATGTCTGTGACTCATCAGTTTTACACAACACACAGCACTCACCACAACACATACGCTCCCCAGTGTCCATCACCCAGCCACCCCGTCCCTACTGCCCTCCCCTTCAGCAAACCTCAGTTTGTTTCCTGAGATTAAGAGTCTCTCATGGTTTGTCTCCAAAATTTTTTCTTATTGACTTACTTACCCTAATACCCTCTAGTTCCATCCACGTCATTGCAAATGGCAAGAGTTCTTTTTTGATGGCTGCATAGTATTCCATCGTGTGTGTGTGTGTGTGTGTGTGTGTGTGTGTGTGTGTGTGTGTGTGTGTGTGATATCACATCTTTTTTTATCTGTTTTATCCATTTTTCCATTGAAGGGCATCTCGGCTCCTCAGTTTGGTTGTTGTGGACATTGCTGCTTCTTTTCACTGCATCTGTATCTTTGGGGTAAATACCCAGTAGTGCAATTGCTGGTCATAGCTCTATGTTTAAAATCTTGAGGAACCTCCATACTGTTTTCCAGAGTGACTGCACCAGCCTGCATTCCCACCAACAGTTTAAGAGGGTTTCCCTTTCTCCATTTCCTCACCAGCTTGTGTCCTCATTCTTACACCAATTACCAAGGTTTTTGAAGTTGGAATGGGGTTAAGGGAGTTCAACTGACTTATCCTAAACTTCATGTCCAACAATACAGTTAAGGAAACTGAAGGAGGAGGGGGAGATGTAAGGAGATGATGGTGTTGCAAGAACTGGATTGTTCTTGGGGAAACCTACACACAGGCACACGGGAGAGAATCTCACTGGAGTGAGGTCACATGCTGCACAACAAAATAAATTCCAGATGGATTTCAGAGAGTTAAGATTTTAAAAATGAAAATGAAACTAGAAGATGAGAGTGAATTGTTTTCAAATTTCTGGTGGGAAGGAAGATTTCCAACTGTCAGATCAGGTTGTATTTCTGCTTAGGATCATGAATACCTCATACAGCGAGAGATGTACAGACATATCCCCAGTTAGGTGTCATCTTCTACCAACAGAACACATTTCCTCAGTTGTTCATGTGTGGGGAGGGGGGAGCTCATCTCCTACTGAATGTTGTTTAAGTGTTGTTCCACCTCCTGATGAAGAACCTGGGTTTTGCACAGAAGCGTCCAGATGTGAAGGAGAAGACTGATAGAGCAGAGATTTACTGGTAGCAAACTCAGAGTTAGACCCCCATGGGACTAAAAATGCTCAGTGACAACGACTGATTCTGTATCTTCTAGTATCTGTGCTGCCTGTCCACCTCCCGGTCTTCAACTGATAAACTGGCCTTTGATGTTGGCTTGCAAGAGGACACAACAGGTGAGTACCTTGTTCCCGGAAGAGGCTGCGTTCCAAGAGAATGTGGCAGGGATGGAACTGGAAGATGTAAGATATAGAGATATAGTAGATAAATGTTCTTATGTTCGGGGTCAGGAAGACAAAAATGAATGCCTTTCTAAGGAAAGTTTTTAGTAGAAGAAGGAAGTGTATGTTGTTCCTGTTAGTTTGTCATTGCCATGTAATTAGCTGGATGTTTAAATTGTATCTCAGACCTTATTCTTATTAGGGATTTGGCTAGAAAAACCATACTTATTACCGGATTTACTGGCTGTTAACTGTATTAGTGTGCACTGATCTGCTTGTGAAATAGCCTGCAAACCTCTTTTTTCTTTTATCTTAAAAATAGTTTGTCTAAAAAATGAAACATACTTAATATCACTATTGAGACAAAAAAGATAGAAAATGAAAGTGCTTCATTTCTGTGTCCAGAGGGCTACAGATCTGTCTGAATATACATGTATTTTTATATTTCGAACCAAAATGTATACATAAACACATTTATCCTTTCAGAAAATCGAAATAGGAGGACAGGGGCCCTATTTTTTATTCTGTTACATTTTATACAGCTATGTTCAATGTGATTATTTAATCTTTTACAATGAGCATGCATGGCTTTTAGAATTAAAAATAAGTAAAAGACCAAGTAGAAATAAAAGGAGGGCAATAGACCAACTCCTATTAAGTAGTTCCTTTCAGAGGTGGGATCAAGCTTTGCCCCCACATCTACCCCCATTCGTATTTTGTTTTATTTTTTTCCTATTCGTATTTTAAAAAATACTTTCCCAGGAGAGCCTGGGTGAGTCAGTCAGTTAAGGATCTACCTTTGGCTCAGCTCTGCCTTTGGTTCAGGTTGTGATACAGCAGTCCTGCGATCGAGTCCTACATTGGGTTCCCTGCTCAGCTGGGATCCTGCTTTTCCCTCTCCCTCTGCCACCCCCACCCCAACTCGTGCTTTCTCTTGCTCTCTTTCTCTCTCTCAAGTAAATAAAATCTTTAAAAAATACTTTCTTGTACTCTATAGTTTTGAGACAACAAATGGATAAAAATAAAGTAATAGTCACCAACCTAATTAACTCTTAAGAGACCAGTACATCATTATGCATGAAAATTCCAGAATTCTAGACACCAAAAAGATAAGTATTATTTTCTTTTTCTCTCTTTTTTAAGATTTTATTTATTTATTTTAGAGGGAGGGAGAGTGGCGGAGGGGCAGAGGGCAAGGGAGAAGCAGACTCCCCCCTGAGTGCAGAGCCCCTCATGGGACTCATCCTAGGACCCTGAGATCACGACCTGAGCTGAACCCAAGAGTCAGCCACTTAACCAACTGAGCCACCCAGGCTCCCCAAGATAAATACTATTTTTGATTTTTATTTCATTTTATAGAAGCTCAGTCATTCCTCTGTGTCTTTGCTAGTTGTTAAAAAAATTTTTCTCTTTTGATATCCTTCAGCAACAGTTAGATGAAAAAGTCTTCAGTTCTCTTTCTCAAAAGGAGTAAAGAACATGCATGATCTAGAATTTGTTTTCATACACTGAGATGATTATATAAGTCAAAACAACAAAATGAGGTCCCTCTGCCTACGTCTGATCCATTTATACTACTATTTTCCCCATAGCTTTTTACTTCATCTGAATTGCTGCATTATTATCATATTTCTTATTTCTTATGTGCTTTGATCGGAATTAAACTCCTAAGGCAGATGATTTTTTCTTCCTTGTTTATCGATGCATCCCCAGCTACTAGAGCAATGATTGACAAATAGTGGGTGCTTTATAATTGTTTGAGTAAATGAATGAAAACTCCCTGCAACTCTAAAAATGTGAATTGAATGAATAATGAGTCCTGTAAGGTGACGTTCAGGTAGGACTATGGTTTGTCTAAGAAAAGCATCCCAGGGTTCATTGCAGACTGGCTGTAAGAATGCTTGAGAAATGTTACTGGATGATTAATTTACCCATTTATGCAAATTGAATTTTTATTTAGTGCCTGTAGTATGCTAGTAGGAGCTGGGGAAACCCCAATGAACAAAACACATAAAATTCCTGCTGTTACGAAACTTATATTCTGGCATTGGGGAATTAGCAAAGAAGAAAAAAACCAAGTATTAGGGAAAAACAATAAAGCTGGTGAAAGGGATGGAGTAAGTATTAGATAACAGATACCACCGAAAAACTATTCTCATTTTTGGATAGAGCTTGCATTTGCATTCTAAAAGGAACTATAAACAGGTTGAAGAATTGTTTATATAAATTTATACTGTAGCTAATGGGCCTGGAGAATGAATTGTTATGTGGCTCAGGAGGCTTATGCTCGACTAGTTCTAGAAAAAATTATTTGATTTAATGTGTACCCAGTTATTTTTATAATGTATCCTTCTATAGTAGGATTCTTTTATATAATTTTACCCTTAGTTTAGTGGAAACTACCACCCATTAAAATAAAGAATAAAAACAAGGCACAGAATAGTAAAATTTCAGTGACAACACTGTATCTATTTTTAATCTGTATCTCCCACAAGTACAGAGTTTTAAAATTGATACAACACAACTGTTGCATTACAACACCCCAAGTCCTTTTGAAAATCATGTGCCAGAAAACTAGATATTTGTACAGAGAGCAGTGAACATGGGATTATGTAAAGAATGCAGGAAGGTCAGCATGACTGGTAAGTTTGGCCTAATGGTAGCATAAATAGCTTTTTAGAGGGGGGAAGACACCAAACCTCACTTTGCAAAATGCCACAGCGGGGTTCCATGAGGAGAATCTTTGCATTTCAGTATGTCTTTATCCTGAGTTAATTTGGCCTCAGTCTTTTGATTTTCGTGGTCTGCAAGATGAATTTACTGTCAGTTTCAAACTTCGGGAAGCTGTGGGAAGGATGGTTTTATTCATTTGTCAGGAGACTGATTTGGAAGCCTTGTTTTATTTTCCTCTTTCATTTTGGAGCTGCTGGCAAGAAAGACAGATTTCATAGTGAGAGGTGCCTCTTTGTGTTCATCCTGCAGGGGAGGCTTGCTGGTGGACCATTCATCCCGCCTCCAAGCAGCGGTCGGAAGGAGAGAAGGTTCGGGTCGGAGATGACCTCATCTTGGTCAGTGTGTCCTCTGAGCGGTACCTGGTAAGTGGGCCCATGCGGTCATGTGTTTGGCAGTGGGATCAAGTGCAGGCCAATCCTGCTTTCTCTGTAGACTGCGAAGGATCTAGGGAATTTACTTAGAGATAAGTCCGTATCTCTTCTTGACAAGTGACAAATAACTCCCTAAGTAGGGGAATAATGTGACCTTTGTGGAAGTGCGGTTTCCCAGGTTTAGGCTTCCCTGGTACCGTTCGCTCGTGTCTTTGTGAGCCTGAGAGCACCTGTTCTTAGATTATTGTACCAACGGCATGGAAATGCGGTCGAATCAGGAGTTCAAAATTCTGTGGACCAGTGAAGAAGGCTATATTAAGGAGGTTCTGAGTACCAATTCTGACATCTATGAAAGCAGGTGGTTATACGAGAAGCTCGTACCTGTTGAGAAAAGAGAAATGGACACAATGAGTTTCCCTCTCTCATCTACACGACATTTTTTCAGAGGGCAGGGGTTAGCAATGGGAGAAGGGAAGAAGAAGGTCTTATTTCAACTTCATAAGTGTATTTTATTTCTGTGGCGAGGCCATGATATATTTGACTTAACTTAATTTATTTAGTGAACTTTTGCCAAAGAATAATCCTGGACCAAAGTTTGCAGAAGGGTGAAGTCAATCGGAGTATGAAGGAAGCCAGTGCAAAATATTCTTTTTATTTTAAGGTTGAAAAAGTAATTAGACAAATAGGAGCGCTTGACTGGCTCAGTCAGTAGAGCATATGACTCTTGATCTTGGGGTCGTGAGTTCAAACCCCACTTTGGGTGTAAGGGATTACTTAAATCTTAAAAAAAAAAAAAAAGAAAGAAAGTGAACAGGTATAAATGGGGGTATTACATGTCTATTTCTATAAAAAAAAATTCCAAACACCATAGTGGATGATAATTGAAATAAAAATCAGAAGTAAAACATTGCTTCAGTTAAGCACAGACTGATTTATAGAAAGTGTATTCCGACTGGCATAAATCAGAATATTATTTATGTGTAATGAATTTAGGATTAAGTAGGTAGTTGGTACCCCCTGCTCCATGAATATGGGAGTTCAATTGGGTTTGGGGGTATTGGAAGTCACTTTCACTTACCAACCCATTTAGTTCCAGTTTTGAGAAAAGAACAGTTTTGTTTTACTTGCATTGTGGAAAGAGGTAATAAGACAGGGAAATGATGAAACAGTGTTCTTGTAACTGACAGGGAGTATTAAATGGAACAGCTAACATTGCCTTGCTAAAGGGAGGCCTGGAGCATTTCTCTCCTTTTGTCTCTTAACCAATGGAGGTGGAAACAGGCACCCTCCACATTTCTAGGACAAGTGTGTCAATTTGTCAAATAAGCATTTATTAAGCCCTTGCTGTGTGCATATGCTGTGCATTAAGGTGCTGTATGTCTTGATCAGGAGATAGACGTTTTGAGTTGTATTTTACATGGAAACCAATAACAGCTAAAAATAGTCCATGAATGCTTTTAAAGATCTACAGATCTTATTTTGATTTTGGCATATAACCATGCATGTTTTTTGTCATATGACTTGTACTTTCCACTGAAGGAGTAGAAAATGGGCAATCTCACCAGGGCTGTGGCTTCTCGAATCAATTCTGCTACCACTTTTCAGAGAGAGGCGTGTAATTGCCTGAATTCTAGCTTTCTCACTTGCAACATGATGATGATTATACTTAACACAAGGTTCCTGGGATGAAGCAATGAGATAATGAATTTGAATATGGTTTGATTGAAAAAGCACTATACAAATAAGACCAATAATCCTAATGCATGAGGCTCACCTTCTCTTGCTTTTAGAAATCAATAAACCTCATGATTAATGAAATCCACAAGTTATGTTCGAGATACCTTTTAGCCCCCTTTTTTTCTTTTTAAAGATTATTTATTTATTTATTTGATATTTTACAGAGATCACAAGCAGGCAGAGAGGCAGGCAGAGAGAGGGGGTGGGAAGCAGGCTTCCCGCTGAGCAGAGAGCCTGATGCGGGTCTTGATCCCAGGACCCTGAGATCATGACCTGAGCTGAAGGCAGAGGCTTCAACCCACTGAGCCACTCAGGCGCCTCCCCTTTTAGCCCTTTTATGCAAGTTCCTCTTCTGGTAACCTCTTTGAGAGCTACACACAGTGGCCAACCAGACTGTTAAGATTTCTCTTTCATTGGATAACAGACTCAGTGCTTATAGTGCTCATCTCTGAGCACCTAGCATGTCGTAGAAAGTACAGGAAGGACCAAGGGCACATTGTGTGTGGTTACTACCGTCAAAGAACTAGTGGAAGAAATGAACCAAACACCTAGGGCAATGTTTGAGAATATTACAAAGGCAGTAAGTATGTGTTACTGTTTAGGGTATAAGATACAGATATGGTTAATTAATTATAATCTCATGTTGCCACTGTGGTTGATTAGAAGGATCTAGAGAAAGTACATACAGGCAAGAAGTGCCGGAGTTAAAGGTCTTTGGACTATAGCAGTTGGAATAATCTACATACAACTGGATAACTAAAAATGGGCTGTGTGTCTATATATTTTGTTTGTTGGTGTAAATATGATCCTGGGCCAATCACATAACTTTGCAAAACCCTCAGTTTCTTCATCTGCAGTAAGGTGATGATAAATCTGGCTCACAGAGGTGTTAACAGGATTAAATGCTTTGATCCAAGCAAGACTTGTAGCTCCTTGAATGGTACATGTAAGAATTGCTTATGAGTTACCGCCACTATTTACCTGGAAGGTTTGTACTTATTGAGAAAGGTTAAGGAAAAGGCAGATAACTTAATCAGAAGAGAAAATCAGAAAGGGAGCATGAAGGGAGTAGGTAGCTGATTTTAAATAAAGGCTTGTCCTGGAAAGCCAGGTTCACATTCTGAGAAGTCGCTGGTGTCTTTCAAAGGAAACAAGTTAAGAACTTTGGCTGAAAAACACAGTCCTTATAACCAACTATTCTAAATAAATATTTCTAGTCATTGATTTTATGACTTTTTGTCATTGGTGTCCATTGACCTTGATCTGTTTTTCATCCAGGAGCAGTGATGAGCTGAGGTTAAACCATCAAAATGTGCATTTGGTACTCTACTATAGCTCATAACTGTTGGGGTGCTAACTGGGTTAAAATGGATGGACTGTAAGTGACTGATTTGCAGCCTGTGCTCTGCAGAGGTGCCTCATGGACGGGCGAGGGTGCTGTGTTGGGTACTGGGAGCCCCCAGGCTCCGTCCTCCTCTGCTTTATAAGTTGGACCTCCCTGCATGATTTCCCAGGAATAATGAGTCTTTTTCCTAGAGATGGTTGTAAATCACTCATCCAAATACTGTCCTTTCTCATCTGGCTATTTCGTATTCTAATATAGAATGATATCTTAATCTCCTTTGTAGGGCTATCCGAAAGGACAAAGAAATTCCTTTGCTCCTATTGGACTACTTGTTTTTTCAAGAAGACTTGGGCAAAGCAGCTTAAATATAAGAGAAATAGACAATTTAAAATAGAGAAAACATGGTCAAGTAGGTATTCTGACTGTGAATCTATTTCAAACTAAACAAGACAAGGTAAAGCATACAAAACAAGCTTTACTGATTTAGAAAGATGTAAAATCAGCCTGGTATGCACAGAAGTCTTCAGTCCATGGATTAGATTGCCTGCTTGGAAATGTTGATTGTTTTGACTAATTTTTTCTTAATTAGGTCACCTATAGAAATAGGGTTTTTTTGTTTGTTTTTAAGATCCATGAGAACATTGCCAAACAAACGTCTGAAAGGAAGAACAGAGCCCCACGATCTAAAGAGTGATGACAGATACGTGAAGAAGACTCTTTCGGGCTTCCTAAGAATTTCCGTACCTCTTCCCCGCCCCATCTCTGAATTTCTGATAAGAGATGCTAGGTGTTTTGGTGGTAGAATAAGTTGCTGAATTGCCTCAAGTTGCATAAAAATATCTATAGCTAAGAAGGACCGTGACCATAAATATTTCCAAGCTAATGATGGCATCAACCAGTGCATTATTTATTTATTTAATGTGAGCCTTTTCCTTTTTTTCTCTCTGGGGCTCAGGTGATGGAAGCGTAGGATATTACACATGGAAAGAGTGTCTGTTCTGTGCCCCTCATTTTTTTCTCAGAAGAAAATAAATGAAGCTCGTGTGGTGATATGTCTTGCTTACTTGTGTTCCCTGTCACTGGATGGTAATTTATCCAGAATGTTGCTCACCAGGGCCCAAGTGCCTGATGCTCAGAGAAATAGATGTGTTGAACAAATGCATCTGATAAGGGTTGAATTCAGATAGTCTAAAGAAATTTTTGTGTTGAAGACTCCGTGGGCAACCTTAGAAAGCCTATTGACTGCTTGTCTTCGTAAGGTTTCATTTTATTTTATTCTTTAAAATTTTTTATTGTGTTATGTCAGTCACCATACAATAATACATCATTAGTTTTTGTTTTTGTTTTTTACATCATTAGTTTTTGATGCAGTGTTCCAAGATTGTAAGGTTTTAAAAAGCACAAAATAGATGCTCAGGATTACAAAGAAAACTAAAATTTACCAAAGTGGAGTTCTGATTATTTAGAATATCCTGTTTCTGAGATTTTGTGCTTTGATCATAGAATGTCCTGTTCCCCAAAACACCGTTCTGGGACCACCGCAGCCTTGGTTGCCTCCACTTCTGAGTTCAAATCTGCGTTTGTTGACAGATCCTCTACTGATTCCTGTGGTCATTAGATCTTGAGAGTCACTAACAGAAAGGTCAAGGTGACCTTTGCTGATGGGTTGATGCTCCCATGGTATGTAAATTCTAGAGTAGTTACATGTTTCAGCCTAAGGTCCACTTTGCTTTCAACCTCGGCCAACATCTCTTTTGCTTTAAGGAGGACTTCCTTTTAGTAACTGAAATTGTTACTGCATCCTGAGTATTTAATGTGACAGGCCTGACCCGATGTTGTTCTTCCTCAGACTTCCCTTTGCTGTTTAAGCAGCAAAATTAATGAGAAGCTTCCAAAATAATAAGGCCTGGAGAATATTTTCTTGAGAAGAATGAGCATTATGTAGATAAGTTTATACAGTGTAATATAAACTTGAAATTTTTTTGGACTTTCTCTGACTGAAATTTTCATACTTTTATGATCCTCTCATATGTAGTATTTATATCTCGGCTTATGTAGGATTTGAAAATTGCATCTTAACCCACCTCTACACCCCATTATTTTCTTTCCCATAGCAGTGGCTCCATATTTTGTGAAGTACAGGTCCTTGTACCTGACTTCTCTGCAGATCCATGTCTCACTGTGTTCTGAGCATGTGCTCTAAGCCCCACAGGTGAAGCTCTCTATTTGATGTTCCCATATCTCTCCATCAGAGCATCTTGAAGGGCTAGAGAGGTCCAGGCCACTTTCCATTATGAGGTTTCTAATATATTAAAAGTGAAAATCTCCAAGCTTGTTGACAAAATGTAAATTGTCTCGGAAAAATTTTGGCACGTTTTAAACATTTCTACTTAGTGCCTTATCATTCATTATTAATACACATTCCCAAATCCAGTGTATGTACAAACTTACTTGAGGACGATATCTCTAAATACCAGACCACACAGTTCTACTGACCCCTCAAAGCCCTTATCCCACCCGAAATACATCTCTGGTGCAGATGTTGCCTATCCTCAAGGTTCTGTGTGACGAACCATGTTCACATTAGGTTGGCTAAAGTGTTCTTTTTTCTCCATTCCTGTAGCATTTTGATTACATTTCACCTAACAGTTTAAAAAAATGCTGCCTTGTAGCATTTTGCCTATATATTTTCCCTTCCCATCCCTATGACAAGCACCCTCAGGGTCCAGAGAAGGTGTTCCCTTACTATTTAACACAGGCTTCCTACACAACATGTTCGTGAAACATGGTGAACTAACAAATAATGGCATTTATCGTCATGGGGTATGAACTTTCACTCGAATTTAAATGTAAAAATAGAATCGTTTTGAATTGTCTTGTAATGGTTTGGGAAAATCCATATGGATGTGTGTGTGTGTGTGTGTGCTGTTATTTTAACTCAGATCATTGAAATAGGAATATTTATATAATAACTTCAGAAATTTTTTTTTGGTTTGTACAACTTAGATTCTAAAGGTTTGGTTGGCTTCTCCATGTACTTGCTTAGTGAATAGTGCTGTTCAATGTGGGTATATAGTCGTGAACCTCTTTCTAATCGCTTATGAAATGGGGAAGAAATATACACAGAACAATGATGTCGTGTGATGATTGCTTTGAAGGAACTTGTATTTTTCTTGGTTGCGGAAGCAGAGCGCATACGACTTATTTGTAAATAGTTAAATAATATTAATACTGGGGAAGAATTGAATGACCAAATCTCAGCTGGGATTTTGTGGCAGTGGGACAGGCTCAGTTTAAGGGGTTGTAAACAGGCCTATCTCCTTGAGAGGAGCAGGGGGGTCAGAGCAAGTGATTGCTAAATCTGATGCATCGACTGGTAAACTTTTAATTTTATTGATTAGAAAGATTATTGATAAGATGGATGTATATGTGTGAAAGGTCAAAACTTCCTTTGGTTTTTGTTCCTAAGAGAAAGATGGTGAAATACCTATTTTTACTAGTGACTTGAGAATGGTATGTTTCAGCAAGAGAATGTTGGGTCTTGAACAACCTGTGGAGTATGGAAGTGTGACTGTAATCGCTCTTCATCTAAGCTAGAGGGTCAGATTTCAGGGGAAAATCTAGTACAGTTAAAGACTTTAAAAGCTTGGGCTGTCATCAGCTTTGGAGAGGTGTTGCAGAAACATTACAGGAATATTGGTGGTGTTTACTGAGATGACTCTAAGGAAAATGTGGTTGTTCTGTGTCTCTTTGAAACTCTAGAGGCAACGAAGCACTGATTAGTAAAATGAGCAACACATATTTGGCTGTACTCGTAATTTTGTTTTTCTTTACTAATCATTTGATAACTCATATATGATGGTGCTCGGACATAGGAAATATGTTATTACTTTCGCACATTTCTATTTTTAAGAAGGAAAATCTGAAATTTGTAATATCTGAATTTTGGAGGAAATTCAGCGCCCCGGTTTGAGATGCGTATTAGGAAACATTGCCACCTAATGGCTGTTATATCAAATTGCAGATAAAAGTTCCCAGAGGACCCGATAAAACTAAGTAGATTTTACCTACCTCACCATCAAAAAACTGTCACAGTGTGATATGTAGGACACTTAATTACAGTTTCAATGATAAGTGCCCACTACCTGAACATTTTTGTCCATCAACGAACCTTAAAACAAATTAGTCTGTCTTAACACGTTTATTTTCCTAGTCTTGTTTGCATTTCCCAATGAGTTGCTTAGAATGAGGTTTAAAAATGCCTGCAGTCAAATAGGAGCTCTGATGTTCCTTCTACTAGTCTGTCAATGATTCAGTGACAGGACTGAAATAGATGCCGTCTGTGGACATTTCCCAGTCTGCAGTGTTAGGTTCCAGCACTCACGTAGTGAGCCTCCCGAGCACCTGAAGAGATGTCTCCTTTTGCCTCTTCTGCAGCATTTGTCTTACGGCAATGGAAGCTTACACGTGGACGCTGCTTTCCAGCAGACTCTCTGGAGCGTGGCCCCTATCAGCTCAGGAAGCGAAGCCGCCCAAGGTAAAAACTCCACTTCTGTGAGAGGGCTCATCCCAGCTGCACAGTTGACAGTCATCTCTGGAATTGTAATAATGAGCTGGTTGTTAATTAGAGCATTTTGTGTTAGACCCTTCCAGAATGCAGATACGTGACATTTAAGAATCTCAGTTAAATCGCTATTTAGAAGTGAAGTTTGTGTGAACATTGATCTTTTTTTTTCTATTCTTCTGCTACTGCTGCAGCTTTTGCTTATTTGTGTGGGCTTTATGTGTGAGCTTGTAGATGTTATTCACTCCAGTGTTTTGGCCTCAGGGTGTTGCTGAGTTAGGCTAACATTGAGGTTTCTCATCGTCCACGGTTGGGTGACTTAGAGCCAGATCACAGTAGTGTTTATGCATCAGGATTTCTTAGGAAACATCTGCATTTATGTTCTGATTGTTCTCATTTATGCAGGTTCAGTCTGATCCTACACATTCTTGTATATGAAAGGGAGGATTTTATGGGGTTGAGGTTGTGTTTTCTAGTGGGGACGTGACTACCTGTGGGACTCAGGAACCGTGAGTTCAGAGGTGGCAAGCAGGTGGCACCATTCTTCTCTGTGATTTGGGCCAGGCATTGAAACCTCACTAAGCTTTTGTTTCTCTGTCTGTGAAAATAGAAGATGGGACCAGATGATCTGTTCGGCTTTCAGCATCTGACCATGACCGCTCAAATGTGACTAATTGAATCTTTACAGGGTATCTAATTGGTGGTGACGTCCTCAGGTTGCTGCACGGACACATGGATGAATGCCTCACTGTCCCTTCAGGAGAACACGGGGAAGAGCAGCGGAGGTTGGTACCAAGCCCTGCACCTTAAGCCTTGCACTTCCTTGCCTTGGTATGGTCATTGAAGGATATGTCTGTTCAGGTCATCCACATAATAGAAAGTGGTCCACTAACACTTCCTCTATCCACTGAAGGGATCCATGTGTTGGCCTCTTTAGAAGTTTTCTCTTATGTTCTATTTTTATTACTTGATAGAATTGCTGAAAATTTTTGTAAAAATAAAACATGATCAGAAGTATTGGCTAAAATATACAGAGCAGAAGGAGTGAACACATTAAACTACTTACAACTTCCTTAAATGTTCATTAGTTTTGATTAATTTTTCTTTTTGGCATATTTCATCTCAAATTCAGTTTCAAAGTCAGAGTTCTCAAACAGCACAGAAGTTCAGGACCTTTTTCTATTACCTCCCACTTATATACATACATAATGAAATGGACCACTCTTCCTAATACATTACATAATTATAATACCTCTCTCACATTAATATTTGGTGGCATTGGGTGGAGACTGAAGTTAATGGAATTACTGGGAAAAGTGCACAAATAGTGCAAAGCCATAAGATGTTTAGGGTGATTTGAATGTTCTGCTTTGCTTGAGGAATTGGTGGGTGAATTGTGAGTTGAACACACAAGGGATTACTGCAGGAGAAGGCATTGTCTAGATGTTTTATTACAGGCTTTCAATTCTTTTAATGGACATTGTTCATAATACTAACATCATAGAGCGGTAACTATTACACATATTTATTTTTGGTAACTTAGAGAACATTTGGAAAGTTAATACTCATTTAACTAGCTGTTGCACCTTGGGGAAAGTCCCTTGGGGACCTGAGGTTTAGTCATGCCTCTCTGACCAGACAGACCTGGCTTATAGTGACCAGTGAAATGCAGAGCCTGGAAAACTCTGTCAACAAAACAATGCTCCTTATGCTAGTTTAGGAAGAGGATGTCGATGGTGTTGTAGGGTTTGAATAAAAGACAAGAGGGAATTCAAAAGGCAATTGGTTTGAGGACTTAATTCCAAGCAGAAGAATAAACATAAGACTCAAGGGGATGACAGCGTGTTCTGGGAGTAGCATCCTTCCCCAGAGTGACCGCAGGAAGGATAGAATCAGAGGTGGAAACTAGACAAGAGGGACCAGTGTGGTCAGCTTTTGAAGGATCCTTGGTGCCATTCCCCTGGATGGGCTTTTTATTCTGAGGGAGTTAGGAAGGAGTGTGGCACGAGGGTGAATTGGTCAGGTCCCTTGTAAAAGAAATAGGTAGATCTGACGCGCAGGAGGAGCATCAGTCAAAGATGAGGAGAGTCCAGATCAGGGAAGCCAATTAGGACAGGGCTGTTTTTAGGTATTTGTGGGGGGGGGAGGGGAGAAAGTTGCCCTGGAGAGTGGCCATCAGAATGGAGACATCTACCCGGACCAGCGACATGTTAGGTCGTATTGACTGGTTTAGGGGTGAACTTCTGGACTGTGAGGGAATGTATCTGATCCACAGGTGTCCTGATGTTTCTGATTTGAGTGAAGAGACACAGTACTAAGGATGTAGGAGACATATTTTGTACAACTGTTGAGTTAAAGTTTGGACAGCGGTGAGTACAGAGGGTCTGTGGGACATCAGGCAGGAAATTAGAATTTTTGAGTCTTTCACCTAGACAAAGCTTGGCTTGGATGTAAATCCCAAGCACACAGGGGATAGTTGAAGGAACGGGAGTCCTAAGTAGGGAGGGCAGAGCTGGGATTAAGGGGATGTGCTTGTCCGTCTGGGCATTGCTTTAAAAAAAAAAAGTCTATAAAACCTTGGAATAGATGAAGGAGAGAGGAGCCCAAGGGTGGAGTTTCAGAATGCTGCCATTTAAGATGTACATGGGCCAGAAAGTGTTGGCATGATGGTTGAGTAGAGAACCAGGGAGGTTAGTCATGGACGCCAAAGGAGGTTTGAGGGGCAGATGTGTTAAATGCTGTGTTATGTGTATATAGACGTAGGAGCAAAAAGAGGTTGTGTTTTGGTTTTGGGGGTCTTTATTCCCTGATTTGTGAAATCAAACACTTAAATGATTCTTAAAGACTTTATTCTTTAAGAGAAAAGAGACTTTATTCTTAGAGACTTTATTCTTTCTACAGACACTAGAGAGAGTTGTAGTTAAACGAATGGTCTCTGGAGATAGACAGCCCTGGGTTTGGGCCTCAGCTCTGCCACTTCCTACTGCAGGCCCTGAATTTCTTGAACCATTGCTTTGCTCCTCTGTAAAATGCAGCTTAAATATTAGCTGCAGCTCTGTGGGATTGTTGTGAAGATTAAGAAGAAAAGCAGGTAGAGTACTCAATGCAGTTGAAGAGGTCAACAGATTCTGTTGTCGCTGGCATTATTATGTAACAGAAAAGCATCATTTAGTCAGATAGGGAAAAATTTGAGGGACCCCCAGGCATGTGGATGAAAGCTTAGTAGAGCATCTACTTTGGAGGAGGAGAAGCTAAACTCTAGCAAAGAAAATCCTCTCTTCTTTGTATTGAATGGCATAGGTGTGGGGTGAGGAAGGGCTCCTGATTGTTGCTAAAGTTCTGAAGCCAGGAATGAATGAGCAAAGTTTTTGTTGTAACAGTTGAAGGTTTTCATTCTCAAATAAGACTATTCAGTGTCTGAAAGATCTTGGATTTCCTCAGCTGAGCTCCGTGGCAATAAGTACCGTTTTCCATATCTCCTGGACATTAGAGCGACTGTGTGTTTGGTAGGTGTTTCTTATTGAATGGATTTTTCTCCTGATTCTGTACGTAGCTGGTTATTACTGCAGAGAAAACAAGGGGCCGTTTCAGAGATATTTTTCCTATTGTTCTGGACCCACTTTCTCTTCGCACACATGTGAAAGTCTGTCCTTTTGCGTACCATTCTTGATTTAATGTTAATTTGTATATCAAATTAATCGCATTGTGTATTCAGTTCAGCACATCACAGCTCTTTCTAGGAAGTGATGTCAGTAAGAACACATCCATTTGTGCCCTTTGTATAGCATGTTTACACGGACTAAATTAGATTTCAATAGATGTCAGATCATGACTCGAAGGAGAAAATGAATCAGAAATAGGCAGCGGGAGCCCTAAGGCTGTTGCTTCCGAAAGGAGAGTTACATTTGCCTTGATTAAATGGCGATATTGGGCATTGATTTGCATAGAATGATAACAATAATTTCTTCAATTTTATATTCACTAAGCACGCTATTATTTCAAGTCTTGGTGTAGAAATTTCTTTATCTTTCTGCTCTTATCTGGAGTCATTTTGGTGCCTTAGGTGACTTGGGGAGGCAAAGGGCAGCTCAGCCTGAAGGCAGAAATTCTTTAATTGATATGAATCCATACTGGGGGAGAAAAATAGCATGATAAGCTAGGAATATGTATATATCTCTTGATTCGTTAAAAACAGAGAAGTGAAAATAATTTGACCTTTGGACAGCAACTTGAAAGCTGGAGAAGTTCCAGGGAAATATGTAAAAATTTCTTTTGCCGCACAGCCCTTTACCATCTTTGTGATCTGCTTAGGCTCCTTAATTGTGTCATATTATTAACGTCGAAGAGCTGAGGTCAAACCAGATTTGTCATAGGAAGCATTGGAAATGGGCAGATGGCCAGAAGTAACCGTTACCTCCAAGTAAGTTAGGAACATTTTGGTTCTAAATGCTCTCTTCCTGACTGGCTCGGTCAGCCCGCCCATGCCTCTTTCCACTGACACAACTGTAATTGTAGCAGTGGAAAATGCAGTTCAGGGATGGGTTCTATTATTCTAGAGACCAATACAGTTACCTTTAATTTCCCCTTGCATTTAGATTTGTACGTGGATGTGATCACGTAGGCATTCTCATGAGAGGATTAATTAATAAATTAATAAAATTAATTCATTAATTAAATTTTAAATTAAATTAATTAAAATAAAAAATTAATAAAATTAATTAAATAAAATTAATAAAAGCTCTTGGAATGAAGAGCATATGGTGTCCCATTCAATTAAGTGGAATCGAGTGGGCAAATGAGGCCCTCCCCAAGTTAAACTAAATTCATGGTCTTCTCTACTCTTCTTGCTCATCTTACATGTACAGTTTGAATTCTGACCTTTCTTGTGACATCTAGCAGCACTATAGATTTATTTTAAGTTTCTTGAGATTTTTTTTCCAGGAAGAGCTATGGCTCTAAAACTACTTAGTTTACAATTTGTCTAAATAACAATAAACATATCATCTATATGGGTTGTGAGCATTTGGGTAAAAGGGAGAGATACTTTAAGTGGTAGCTTTAAATTGTAATTTCTTAGTTCTTACTCAGGCTCTTCAGACAGTGAGAATACATTAAGGAGAAACTGGTGGGATTTGTCAGATGCAACATAGTGTTTTAATTATTGACGTAAAAATAAGCTTTCATTCTGGAGGCTGGAAATTTGATTACCAATTTTCATTTCGAGCATGACATATTTTATGTAGGGAGTATTTTCTGTCCTAGGTTTTGTCTCTGGATTGCATCTTATTACTTTTGTCTGTTTTTATGTGAAGCATATTAAAATATCAGCAAAGGCATTCCCTTTATGTGCACACACACTTACTTTTGCATTGAATATGCACTCTCTAAATGAAGCATGCCATACTTCTAAGTTAGTGTGTTTTAAAATGGATAGATTAGGGGAATATTACTGGGAATTACAGTATTAGGGGAATATTTTTTGAATAGCATTATTTGTATTTTTTTTTTAAGATTTTATTTATTTTAGAGAGAGAAAGCAGGGGTAGGGGCAGAGAGAATCTCAAGCAGGCTCCCTGCTGAGCCCTGCTGAGCATGGAGTCCAGTGTGGTCTCAGTCCCATGACTCTGAGATCATGACATGAGCCAACACCGAGTTGGAAGCCTAACTGACTGAGCCACCCAGGCATCGTCCCCACTCCCGCAACAGCATCGTTTGTAAGTTAAAACAGGTAATGCTATGCAGTGCACGGGTAGTTTTATTCAATCAGTAACAATTTGTGAAATGACCATCATGTTCTGGGTGCTGGGGTTATAGTAGGATATAAAAAAGATACAATGTCTCTTTTCTCAAGGAGTTTTCATTCTAATAGGGATATGGGACAGTGAAAACCTAAGTGCTCTTATTTGTAAATGCCCACACATATGGATACACCCCTGGTAATCTACAAGGTGATGATAAAGGCTTTTGGAAAGAAATAAAAAAGGGTGACAACGGAATGGAGAGGGTCCATGTTTCTGTGTGTGTTAGAGGGAGGGAGAAAGGGAAGAGGGAAGAAGAGAGTTCGAGTGAGGCAGTAATCAGCGGAGAGAGGTTGTAACTCTGTCTTAACAGGCATTACTGTTGGCACATACTTGCTCTGTTTTGCTACTTTGAAATTCAAGACAATTGAGTTATTGTTTCTGACAATATCTGGAAATAAAGGCTCCATTTGCTTTCCAGAACATGAGTCAGCGGGCAGAAGCTGGGTCATATGCATGCATGACAGTATTTTTTTTTTTGTCTCCTTGCCCCTTTTGTGATATTCTGATGATTTAATGAGCTTTAGTTGTAAATAATTGATAAGGCATGAGATGGGTTTGGTACCAGGGATGAAATGTCTCTCAGTCTGGCTTTGGAAGAGACGCATGGTTTCTATCTGTGTACACAATCAGATGACTAATACCATTACAGAATTTGTATGCCCTCAGTCACCACCTAGGAGGAAGCTCATAAAGCCATGTTCTGGGCTCCTGAGTGATCAAGGAGATAGGGTTATCCAGTGAGGGCTTCTCTTTCCTCCTCCTCTTCATGGCCTGTGTGTACCTGTGCAGCCTGGGTCTGGGAACAGCATGGCTTTACTAGGCAGTTTGGATGAAGAGTAAGTACATAGGAGAGAAGTATTTTCTGTTCTCTGCCTCTTGTCCCTTGAGACAGGTGCACTCTTCTCCCCAAACTTAAACTCCCTGCTGATTACAGAGAACTCAGCACTTTATTTCAGCATGTTTTCGTCAAGCAAACTGGCTTGGTCTTCAGCCACCCTCTCAAGGAAGCACTGGCCTGGAGTGCACTGTTTTATTTTTTTTTTTTTTTTTTTTTTTTTAAAGATTTTATTTCTTTATTTGACAGAGAGAGATGACAAGTAGATGAAGAGAGAGGCAGGCAGAGAGAGAGAGAGAGGGAAGCAGGCTCCCTGCTGAGCAGAGAGCCCGATATGGGACTTGATCCCAGGACCCTGAGATCGTGACCTGAGCCGAAGGCAGCGGCTTAAACCACTGAGCCACCCAGGCGCCCGAGTGCACTGTTTTAAAAAGCACGGGCCTCAAAGTCCAAAGATTAAAAATATTCATAGGAATTGGAGCCATTGGATTTCAGTAAAAATGGGGGGAAACAAAAGGACCTGACCTGAAATGTTGGATGCTCTTAAAGTTGAGGACATTGAAAAAGAGTCAAAAGAATGAAAACATCAACATTAAAAAAGGAGAAATCCTCCAGTTATTTTCTCACTGCAATTAAAAAAATTTTTTTAAGATTGATTTATTTATTCGAGAGAGAATGAGAGGGAATGAGAGCCAAGTACCCACACACATGGGGAGACGACCGGGAACAGAAGGAGACTCCCCACTGCAGCCCCGATGCAGGGCTCAGTCCCAGGACCTTGAGATCCTGACCTGAGCCAAACCAAGAGGTAGAAGCCTAACCAACTGAGCACCCTAGGTGCCCCCTCAACAAAATTTAGTACCATTTTTTACTTGTCCGTGTCTCATTTATTTGCTTAATCTAGGTATATAAGCAATATCTTTCAGGGGGGAAAAAAAAAGAAGAGCTTCCTCTTCTTTTTAATTTCCGAATGCCCTTGTGGTTATATTCTGGTTGGCATGAAAAGCAAAAGCAGCACCATCTCTTTTGCTGTTTTTCTGCTCTAGTGCTATTTACGTCGTTCTTTATAATAATGATTTGGAGTAGAAGGATCCTGTTTTTAATCTGTGATGATTCATTTACATTTATTTGGACGTGTCGTCCCCCAACCTACCTGTTTTCTCTTGTGCAGCAGTTTGAATAGAAATATCCTCACAGGCTCAGCCCCTGAGTGAATACATGTTTCGTTCAGTGCTGGGTAGGCCTCTACTTCTTGGTTTCGCTGTTGCTATGAAGACACTCCTCTGACAGTTTGCTTTCGCACCTGCCCGTGGCTCAGCTGCTCAGCCAAACACCCTCGTAGGCACAGGGAGGAGTGTTGCAGAAGCACAAATTCTACTGTGACAAATGTGTCAACTCAAACACTTACAATTTCACTCCGAAATAACCTTTGAATCCTGGGCCTACTTTGCCATCACTTCAACTCCGTTCCTTTAATGCTTAGTGAGGAACTAGTATGCTGTAGGCATCTTGGTGTGTGCTCCGTGTAGTGAGTGGAGCCAGCCCCTGTCTTTTTTTTTTTTTTCTTCTTTTTTTAAGTTTGGTGGTAGTCTATTGCATAGTGAGAGATAACTTGAAATTTTTAAAAAAGATTTTATTTATTGGAGAGAAAGAGAGATAGAGCCTGAGCAGGGGGAGGGGCAGAGGGAGAAGCAGACTCCCCGCTGAGCAGATGGGGCCCAGGACCCCTGGATCATGACCCGAGCTAGAGGCAGACACCCAACCGGAGCCACTGACACACCCCATAAACTGAATTTTTTTAAATTGCAAGGTGTTATTGTGTATTTTTTGGCCTCAGGAACCTGGGAACTCTTTGAAGGCAGGACCACACTTTGGCATTTTTGGTATTATTAGTTGAATCTTGCAGCATGACTGATACAAGCCTGGAGCGTGCAAGCAATATATTACCAAAAGCCCTAAAATAACAAAAGAAGTACAGAGAAATGCCTGAAATTTGCTAATCTATCCACAAAATTATTTATTTTCTGCATGTATTTCACCTGCAAATGCTTCCCTTCCAGCTCCTGGCCAGAATCAATGCAACAGAGGCCATTTCTTTAAATACTTCTGAAAAAGTAAATATACTTTTTTAAAAAACGTGTTGGTTTATGGGACACCTGGGTAGCACAACTGCTTGAGCATCTGACACTCAACTTCGCCAGCCCCTGTGTTTAAGGAGCTTATGTTCTAGTAAGATCTTGATATTACGTTCAAGAAGAAGCAAATGTTAATCTGAGAGTGGCCAATCTCAGTCTTTTTACAAATTAAATCTGAGACAACATCTCTTACCATTCTACCCTTTGAGGAAGATTAGCAAGGTGGGGATCTTTGTTGATCTTTGATTTTGAAGCAATAAGTTTATTAGCCTATATGAGTTAGTAAAATAAGCTTTTCTTTCCACTAATTGGTTTGAATCTGCTATTCACTATCAACTGTAAATAGAAATTGTCTGTGGGTCATTTTTCTGTGAACCTAATTATTTTCCTTATTATATTCATAGATGAAGCTTCAATATCTAGGGTCTGGTAACATATCAGCACAGCTGAACTTAATTTGGTTGGGACCATGTTGGTGGTAGGACTGTTTTTAACTGTCCCATACAAATAATGGCACTTGTCACAAATAATGGCACTTGTCACCAAGTAACATTTATTATCTTTATTGGTGGTCAGTCTCTTCTGTTGAACATCTATTCATTTTTCAGCCAGGACCACATTATTCATTCTTGTTAATCTTTAACACAGGGACACATATATGGGAATCTGCACACAAATGCTCATTCTTTCGTATTTGCAAAAGAAATAAGTAGAGAAAACAAGCCATGCACTTTACTGTAGGTTGTTTAAGGAGAACAGCGTTAAGGAGAGCGATACTTGCATTGGTGGCCACTCTGTCTCACTCAGCAAGATCAGAGGTCTCCCACTTGTATTATTTTGGTGATTTCTGAAAGATTGTCATCTGCTTGTACTTCAGGGAGGGGAAGAAAAGATGTCTTACTAAATCTGCACACCAACCTGAGTGATAGAAAACTAACTGCTTTGGGGCCCATGAGTCCCACATCCTGGGCTCAGAGCCTTCTCTATTAGAAGCACCTTGACAAAACTCCACAGGAAGAATCCCTATTCTTGTAGTAGGAAGCTGAGCCTTGAGAAACAGTTGTTTTCAAAAAAAGAAGAGGGTGGTTGTGGGTATCTTTGACAACCTGATGTACATTACACATTCCTAGAAAATTCACATACTTGCCAACATGGAAAATTGTTTCTGTGGTGTTAATGTAGGACTTCTCACTGAATTTTCCATTATTTCTCCTCATTTAAGCGGTTAGTGGTACCTGTGTTTTTCACCCCCAAAGGGGAGGTTTCTGACTTTACAGAAAGTTTAAGTTTTGTGCAAGGTACTTATATTCCTGACTATTATTCCCTAAAGACTATATTTGAGGAGGTTTTTCTGTCTAGTGTCTTAGAAGGGAGAAAGACAGATTGTCTCCGAAAGAAAAAGAAGAAAAGAGGGGACTTTTCAACTTAAAAGACTTTTGGGTGGAACAAATGGATGCCCATAGGCAAACACAAATAAACAAAACAAAACAAAAGTACAAAAAAAAAAAATCAAAAACCAAAAAACTGAGCTGAGCTTGGAGCCCAAAGCAGGGTGTGATCTCACAACCCTGAGATCATGACCTGAGTCAGAGCCAAGAGTTGGATGCCCAACCAGCTGAGCCACCCAGTTACCTACCTTGTGTGATAGATCACACATCTATCATGTGTGATACAATATTCATCATTCCCCATATATTTTCTTATTCTCTCTTTTATATTATATTTCCCAATCTCTTAACCATCAGTGTTTTAGTCTGAATTCTTCTGACCTAATCTCCAGTTCACTAATTCTCTTTCCAGCTAGTTCTAAGCTGATGTTGATCACCTTAAAGATAATTCTAAGGATAATTCTAAAAAGTGATTTTGATAATAATAGTAGATAGGTTATTTCAAAACATTGTACCCCTGAGAAAAACTAAAATAGGTAAACCATCCCCTAAAATCTGTTTGGAGATAATGGGGAGCAAAAAAAACCCCAAAAAACAAAAAACAATAACAAAAAAAACAAACAGTGAAAATACATGGGGCCAATTTCCCAGAATACAAGGAGACCAGAGAATTGAGTTTAACATTTGGAGCAGCCTCTTCTCTCTAACGGGTTGCAGTGGATCGAGGAGCAGGGAAGTGGGCAGGGCTGTGGTAAGAATCAGAGTGGAAGTGGATCAAAGCTGGTACAGGACCCTCGAGAGGAAAGGCACTTTCTAAGAGCTTTCCCCTTGAAGCAATGGTGAACCAGAAATAGACCAGTCCTCACAAGTATTCAGACTTGGCCTTAAATAATACTAGTAGCTGTTTGGATTAAGATGATGTGAGATTGCTTGTGACCTTTGACCACTGTACCTGCCAGAAGCAAAAAAGTGTATCTTTTGGGAGAAAATAGGACCTAGAACTCAAATGATCTCTATAATTTTCTATATATGATGTGTGATAGTCAAGATTAAATGAGCTCTTCTGTTTCAACCCCAATTGGTATAGGAGAGTGAAGTTCTGGCACTAACTACCCAAAGTGACCAGATTATACAAGTTAAGGACTTAAGTCTCTACAAAACTGCCCTTATCTCAGACTCTAGCTTCAAGTTGGGTGTGGGATTCTCAGACCATCTGTGCTTCTTACCAACTGTCTACAAATGTGGGTGTTCCCCAATCTCTTTAGATTCAGGAGATCAGGACAGTACTATAATTATGATTTCAGTTTTATTATAAAGCTTACAAATCAGACCAGTCAGATGAAGAGTTGTATCAGGTGAATTCCGCGAAGGAATGAATACAGAGCTTCTTTACCCTCTCCCTGTGGACCAGGATACATTAAATCGCTGTGTCCACCATTCAGGGAACTCAGCAGGGCTTTGGTTCTACAGTGTTTTTATTGTGGTTTTATTATGTAGGAATGATTGATTACATATTCTACTGCATGACTGAACTTGCCCCTCCCCGGAGGTCAGGCTGCATCAAACTTCCAACCTTTTAGTCATCACTGCTCTTTCTAGCATGGCCAACCCCCATGTTGAAGCTGTCTTGGGCTGACATGAATGAACTCATTAGCCGAAATTGAGTTGTGATTCAGGGGTTTCCTGAAAACCAAAGCCCCTGCTTTCATGTGGAAACTTGCGAGGTTTTAGAGTCTCGCTCCCAAGAAGCAGGGACATTGGTCAGCCAATTTGTTTGTTATACAACACAGGCATGTAAGATAGGAGTTGACCAAGGAGCAACAGCAAACACATGATAGAAACAAGGTCATGGGTACACAGATAATAGAATTACCACAAATATTAATTTAAAATACTTATGATTATTATGACCTAAGAGTTAAAAGATGAAGAAATTTAATAGAGAATTGAAAGCTATAAAAAGGGATCTTGTAGGCATTCCTAAAATGAAACTGAAGATTAAAATAACTGATATTAGAAACTCAATAAATTCAACATCAGCTTAGAAGTAGCTGAAAAGAGAATTAGTGAACTGGAGATTAGGTCAGAAGAATTCAGACTGAAACACTGCTGGTTAAGAGATTGGAAAATATAATATAGAAGAGAGAATAAGAAAATATATGGGGAATGATGAATATTTTATCACACATGTAACTGGAGCTCCCAAATAAAAAGATGAAGAAGGGAGGGGAGCAGTGAGAGAAGGAGAAAGAGCGAAAACAAGAAAGCTTGCAAATACACTAGAACACAGGCAATGTTTAATACAACTGCTTAAGGATTCTGCACAACTGACTAGGTGTATTAAGATACAGATTTAAGGACTGAATCCTAAGATGGACAGAAAGGATACTTAAGACCATGAGAGTAAAACTACAAACACAAAACGGAACACTTAAAAACATAGCAAAAAAATATATAGTAAAACATAGCAAAAAAATAAACCTTTAGTACCTTAAAAGTAACAATAGTAATATTTACATCTCACTTTGTCTAAGAAACAATTGGAGACATGAGATATAAACTTCAAAGTGCTTAAAGAAAATAACTGCCAGCCTGATGACCATTTTGTGTACTGAAATCATTTTTTTAAAAAATGATTTCATTTATTTGAGAGAGAGAGATCTAGAGATTGAGAGATCATGAGCAGGAATGGAAGGGATGGAGGGAGAAGCAGACTCCTTGTTGAATGGGGAGCCCAACATGGGGCTCAATCCCGGGACCTGGGATCATGACCTGAGTCAAAGGCAGACACATAACTGACTGAGCCACCCAGGTTCCCTTTAAAATGGCAATTTTCCAAAGACAAAGCTGAGGAATTTTATTACCAGCAGCCTTGTAGCAAATTGTGGAAATATTAGAGAGTGTTCTTCAAGTAGAAGAAAATGTTCTCAGATATAATTTTGGAGATAAAGGGGAGAAAAGAGCAGGAGGAAGGCAAATATGAGGAGAACTTGTAAATACTTGATTAAATAAAATAATGGCAGTTGTAAATCTTGGTTTTTAAAAACTATAGAAAAATAAAAACTATGCAGAACAAAATTCATCTTAAGAGCAGCACATGAGTCAGGAGGAGAATAAGTTGAACTGAATGACAGTTCTGTGTTGCCTGAGAAGTGGTAAAATTAGTAATTACATCATATTTTAATAACCAAGCACACATAATCTTTATATTAATCAGTTAAAATATAGTAAAAGGATATAAAATATTAAAGAGGAAAGCAGAAAAATAATATGAAAAAATACTTAATTCAAAAGAAAGGAAAGTTTAGAAGGAGTAGGACAAATAGAGAGTAGAAGATTGACTTGAGCCCCCAAGATTCTTGCTTCCTACTCTACAAGGTCTGTATAATTCCTTCTTTTTTGTGTGTGATGGGACTATGACTATGGTGGATTTTACTCCCACAATTAGGTAACATTATATAGCAAAGTTGGAAATTTGTTGCATATGTAAGTTTTCCAGTTTTCCATATTAAGTTTTCCAGTCTGCTGACCTTGAGTTAATCAAAAGGAAGATTTTCCTTTGTTGGCCTGACATAATCAGGTGAGCCATTAATGGAAGAGACTGAGCTTGCTGAATTTAGAGATTCAAAGTGTGAAAAAAAATTCTCCTGTGAACCTTGAAGTAGTAAGCTGCCATGTTGTGAGAGAGTCTATGGAGGGGCCCACGTGGCCAGGATCTGAGGGCAACCTTTAGTTGTTGAAAGAGGTCCCTGTCTGAGAGCTGACAAGAAAACAGGGACCATATGGCTGCAAACAACTGACTTCTGCCAGCCACCACTGAATTTAAGAGAATACTCTGGGCTCCAGGAAGAACACAGCCCCAAGCAACATTTTGAGATCCTGAGCAGGAAACCCAACTATGCCACAACCAGACTTCTAACCTACAGGTTATAGAATGATAAATGGGTATTGTTTCCAACTAATAAGTCAATGGTCAGTTGTTACATAATAGAAAACGAATAATTCCTGGGTGATACCACTTTAGGAATGAGGATGACAAAAGGGAAGAAACAAGTAGATATTGAAAATGCTCAGGGCTCCTGGGTGGCTCAGTGGGTGGACGTCTGCCTTCAACTCAGGTCATGATCCTGGGGTCCTGGGATTGAACCCCGTGTTGGGCTTCCTGCTCAGCAGGGAGTCTGCTTTTCTCTTTCCCTCTGCCCCCCACCAACTTGTGCTCTCTCTTTTCCAAATAAATAAAATCTTAAAAAAGAAAAAAAAAAGTTGTCTGTATCCTGTTAGTTCTCTTTCTCTGAAGAACCCTAATACAGTTATGAAAGACCCCAGACCTCAGATTTCATCTAGCTGATTCTGAGATTTAAATTACCAGTAATGTGGGCAGGATCTTTTAGACCAGGATTTGCAAACTGTGGTGTGTAGGTCAAATCCAGCCCACTGCCTGTTTTTCTAAATAAAGTTTTATTGGAACATAGACATGCATATTTCTTCACATACTGTCCATTTATATGTTTTCAGAGTTAAGTAGTATGAAAAAATATATATGGCCCATTCAATCTAAAGTATTTACTAGACCTTTAGAGAAGAGTTTGCCAGGTCATGTTCTAGAACTCCTTTTCCTAGTGGCAGTGAAAGTCTTGGGGGGCCTGTCAGCCCCAACAGTCATGGAGACATGGGGCAGTTCTTTGCTGGGAGCCGAAAGCACCCAGGGTGCCTTCAGAAGTAGGTCTTTGCGAGAGGGAGAAAGTGGCTAGGAAAAAAAAATATATGCTTTTAATCTATGTGTATATTCTTTTCAGAATTTGAGTTTCCTCTAGTGTCCTGCAGTAGATGCCAAGAAAAGTCAAATTGATTTTTATGTGAATTTTGAGACCCCAAAGGTACAAAATGAAGAATCACTTTATTTCGTGCATAGAACTAGCAGAAGCAAAAGGAGTTATGTAGATCATGGCTGTAAAGGAATGCTAGAACCACACGATTGTGCAGTAGAAGAACCTAGCAAGGAGGTCATGTAAATTATGGCTTTATTGCGGGGCACCTGGGTGGCTCAGTGATTTAAGCCTCTGCCTTTGGCCCAGGTCATGATCTCAGGGTCCTGGAATCGAGCCCTGATCAGGCTCTCTGCTCAGCAGGGAGCCTTCCCCCCTCTCTCTCTGCCTGCCTCTGTGCCTACTTGTGATCTCTATCAAAATAAATAAATAAATAAAATCTTTTAAAAATTTTCAAAAAAAACTATGGCTTTATTTCTTTCTTAGGTTATCCTAAGCAATTTTATAATTTAGGACTTCCTCTGTCTTTGTTTGTAAACAAGTATACAGTACTACCTACCATCTGTTCAATTCAACACAAAGTTTTGGGTTTTTAACTCTATCTTTGGGAAGATTGAGCGCGTCACCATCCTCCTGCCCCTCTTCCTCCTCTTCCTGTTCCTTCTCCTCCACACCCTCAGAGCCCCATTTGCTGTGTGAGGACTCTTTCGAGAGGTCTCCATGGGTTATAGCTTCCCTTTCTTCCTCACAGTAACCCTGTGACCATCAGCTTCATTTTATGTGTGTGAAAAAAAAAAATGAGGCCTGGAGGAATTCAGTTAATTCGCCCAAGTTCATATGACAAAGTGACATGTTCTGAAAGCTAGTCACAGTCAAGCGTGAGAGTGATTTGTCCACTCCCAGTGCCTCGTCCTGGATGTGAGTTAAGCATTGTGAGGCCATCTAATGACGGCGCCCTGTGGCAACATTCATAAAGTGAAAAGAAGTAGTTTTCTCCAGGGTGAATCTTTCATTAATCATGTTTTATGATTCTGTGTGAAAGTCCACTAATGGGAGTTGTGTATCTTATAAAATTCTTATAATAAATACATACCAATAGATGCCATCTGTCCTGCTCTGAAGAGCTCCTCATGACTGTGCTTTTATTACGATGCTAATCT
The DNA here is from genome assembly GCF_011764305.1 of Mustela putorius furo. NCBI lineage: Eukaryota > Metazoa > Chordata > Mammalia > Carnivora > Mustelidae > Mustela > Mustela putorius. The sequence continues at coordinate 1,115,069 of NW_025421577.1, forward strand.
TGTTTCTTCCGGCCTCGGATTCTGAAGATGACCTATTCCGGCTGTCAGAATGCCTTTCTACTGAAAAATAAGTGGTTCAACAATTGAGATTAGATCAAGATTGTATCTTATAAACCAAAAATACAGAAGTAGCTCACTACTTTTATTTCAGTGGACAACATTATAATACTTAGGAGAAGTGGAATTGATGATATAATAGGAAGAATTTGTACTTATTAAAAAGAATAACCTGAAAGGGCCTCTTCAGGCCATTTAATGTGACCAGCCTGAAATAGGAGCTCCTTAATGAAGCGTATTATATGGGGAGATAACGTGTTATGTAGGCATAACGTAGAACCTGAAGCCTGGAATTTTTCTAAATATTGTTGAATGAGACACACACTGTTGGTTATTAGGTGTGTGTACTTAAAAAATTCATAGTCAGTGAAATTACAGTGACTTTGAGTTTTTCTGATTCATGAGGTGGGAAATACTTTGAAAAAAAATTCTATCAATGATATCAATGGCCAGTTATCTTAACACATCATTTTCTTAGTAGTGATAATGTCGTTGTGGTTCATTGGAAAAGTAGTCTTGGAGTGAACAGAGAGCTGCATAGTACTGTTGTGTTTCATAACCTTGACATTCCCTTAAATTTTGACAACATTACTACCGTTTGCACTGAAATCTCCTGGGATGCTGAGCTCCAAAAGAGTTGTTGCTCTGGGTCTCTTCGATTCCTTAGAGAATCTTTCTCCTTTCGTCTTCTGTTGACAAAAGCACTTGCTATGATATTGATCATTTAGTTGTATGGGTTTAAATAGGGCCTCTAAAGCCATTTGGTAAATTTGGGGTTCTTTACAACCGTTGTTTTCCTGGATTCTGATTGGGTACTTTGGGCACATTGCAGGGGAAAGGGATGATCCCTTCAGAGAGCAGGTGTGTCTGTCCAGGGGGACCGATTTCTAAATAAGTTTAAATGCCCTTAGTGTCGTTTATGATGGACTGATTTTTATTGAATTTAGGATCTGGATATCAGGAGGCCAGTTTTCAGTCTGAAATCGCCTATACATAGTTGATTGGACAACCAGTGACATGCCATGTATTTATGGGGGGAGACTCTGTATAATAGGAAAGCTTTTCTCAGTTGACAACAAAGATGAGTAAGTCGTCAGATTTTCTACACCACCAGTGAAACATTTAAGAGAATAAAAAGAAATAATCTAATAATTCAAGGCAGGAAGTGCTTTGAGGAGGCAAATATTGAGGAAGCCAACCAGATAAAGCTAAAAATATGTCAGGTAGGAAGGAGGATCCAATTTTCCTTTGACTTTATATTTGTGTTTTAAATACTAGTTTCCTCCTAAGTTAAAATATCATTAGATGTCTACATAAACAAAAAAAATTCAAGAGCATTGTTAAAGTCAGCTAATAAAGGAAAAGTAGTGGAAGAATAAAACATTTGAAGGGTAATTGAAAATAAAAGAAATATTACATAAATAATATGTAAACATTTTTCATGCTATTTGTTTCTTTGAGTCCATTTAATTCTCAAGCTTAGCTCCTACAGAACTTTTATTATGTAATTAGTATTACCAGTTTGGTGTTCATTATTCAGCAGCTTTCTCCATGTTTATATAGAGAATATGTCTGCGTGTCCACATACATATATGCCATAGGTTTATTTATATTGTACATAAAATGTGTATCGTTTACAGTCTTGGACTTTACTTACCTTAATATGTCATAGAATCCCTTCTTTTTCTTTTCTGTGGTTTATTTCGTTCCCTGTTTATTCTCTTCAGACAACTCAAGTTTTGTTTTCATTACTTCTTTAATAATTAAGGGATTTCAGGCCTAAATTTTTCAAAGTTTACCTGTGAATCCTAGATTGGTTATGAAATGTTCTTGTCCTCATTACTTTTAGATATGGTATGGTTTCTGTTTCCTCTTTGACCCATGAATTATTTACAAGAGTTTCTGAGTTTTCCAAATTCTTAAATTATAAAACCCTTTTTAGTATTTATTTCCAGGTGTTATTGGTTATAATTAGAAAATATGAGTAAATAGCTTTAGGTTTAAAAGTATCTGATGAAATTTTCTTTGTGGCCCCATACAAGATCTTTGTGAAAGGTCTGATTGTTTTAAAAATCTATGTATCTATCTATGTTCGTATACATACACATATACATCTATATTTTGTCATATGTTTTTAAGTATATACCCAGAGATTCTAATTTACTTTGTCTAGGAATTGTCTGTTCATTGGAGTTTTCAAAGCTTTCCAGGCGATTCTAATATACAACGATGTCTTAAGAATCAATGTCCTAATAAAATAACATTCTAGTCCAGTGGTTCTCAGAATTTGGAACGGTTGCACCAAAGTCACTTGGAAACTTATTAGGAATATAGATTCTTAGACTTACTCTAGATCTATTGAATTAAGAACTTGGGGGCAGGGGTATCCAGCAATATATATATATATATATATATATATATAAATAATATATATATATTTTTTCTGTGTCTTTTTAAAAATTTTTTTATTTATTATTATTTTTTCTTATAAACATATAATGTGTTTTTATCCCCAGGGGTACAGGTCTGTGAGTCACCAGGTTTACACACTTTACAGCATTCACCATAGCACATACCCTCCCCAGTGTCTGTAACCCTACCCCCCTCTCCCAAACCCCCTCCCCCCAGAAACCCTCAGTTTGTTTTGTGAGATTAAGAGTCACTTATGGTTTGTCTCCCTCCCAATCCTATCTTGTTTCATTTATTCTTCTCCTACTCCCCTAACCCCCCATGTTGCATCTCCACTTCCTCATATCAGGGAGATCATGTGATAGTTATCTTTCTCCGATTGACTTATTTCACTAAGCATGATACTCTTTAGTTCCATCCACATCATCGCAAATGGCAAGATTTCATTTCTTTTGATGGCTGCATAGTATTCCATTGTGTATATATACCACATCTTCTTTATCCATTCATCTGTTGATGAACATCTAGGTCCCTTCCATAGTTTGGCTATTATAGACATTGCTACTATATCCATTTGGGTGCACGTGCCCCTTCAGATCACTGCGTTTGTATCTTTAGGGTAAATACCCAGTAGTGCAATTGCTGGGTCATAGGGTAGTTCTATTTTCAACATTTTGAGGAACCTCCATGCTGTTTTCCAGAGTGGCTGTACCAGCTTGCATTCCCACAAATAGCTACTGGATTACGAAGCAATACATATTTTTAAAAACCTGTAAGATAATTCTGATACTCACTAAAGACTGAAAGCCACTAATCTATATCAGTGGCTCAATAGTAGGGTTGGTTTTCTCCCCAAGAAGACATTTGGTAATATCTGGGAACAGTTCTTATTATCACAACTAGGGGGTGGTGGTGGAGAAGACAGCTACTGCTGGCATTTGGTTGGTAGGGCCCAGGGATCAGGGCACTGGACAGTCACCCAGAGCCAAGAATAATCTGACCCAAAATATCCATAGTGCTGCTTTAGAAATTGATCTGAACTGTGATTTCTCAACATGACTTTCTCATGACCACCATTTGGAGAGCTTTTAAAAAAAATTCCGACCTCAGATGTAGCTTAATTGGCCATCTTGTGAGTGCATGCATCGTGAGGGCATGACATCACATTCTAAAAATCTCTCCACGTAATTACATCTGCGGACGTGACTGAAAACCACCACCATGGCATTGTTCGTTGGTACACATAAATCTCTTACAATGGATGGATCACAGAGATTCTGAACCTACTGATCAATTTTAATATAAATATATTATATATTATATATTATTATAATAATCTCTATACTTTTGTTTATCTTTGAAAAATTCCATAATAAAAACAATGAGAAGGAATCTCTAAGCATGTGGGAGGAAAAGCAGGTGAGGGAGCATGGTGCTCGAAAAACTGTCTGGACAATAGGTGTTTCCACAGTGTAAAACAAAAACAAAAGCCAGCAACAGTCCATCGAATTTGGAACATGAATGTCATTTTATGGCATTAGCAAATATGTTTCATTGGAGAAGTGGGTCTGAAAGCAAGACTGGACTGCACGGAGAAGTGAGAGGGTGATCATGAGGCACATAAAGAGGGTGAGCAGGAAAGGAGAATATGGTCAAGTGTGTTAATTATGTTTGAGTTAGGATAAGGTTATGTGTGTTTGAATGATGAGGGAGATCCAGTAGAGGCAGAGACAGTGAGTCTCAGGGAGGAAACACGGAGTATGCACAAGCATTGGTTTTCCTAAAACCATCTCAATGGGTTCGCATAGAGTTGAATTTGGATAATCTGTATAAATTACTTAGCATTACTTTTACCATATTAACAAATTATCATAATGAGAGCTTTGAATTAGTGTTGGTGTGATGCTCATTCAAAGTTATTTCTCTTCTTGTGTACCTTTGTTTTGTTTCATGTTTATATTTTTGGTGGTCCTTATACTTTTCTGCCATCATTTTGCAGATTGTTATAATAAGGCACTAAAATTAATATGTTCTTATATTTCTTCAGTGTTCATATATCTAGAACAGAATTTAGAACCACAAATAATTATATGTGTATGTTTAAGTAATAAGGTATTAAACTATATGTAAACTCATAGCTGAGTACTTCAATGGACCTCATCTAAATAAGTCCAGTGAATGTATTTAGTGGGAGAGAGGGAGGGAGGGAGAGGCAGACAGGGAAAGAGGTGAGCAGCGGGGAGGCAGAGGGAATGAATGGAAGTAGAGGGAGAAAATGATGAGAGAATACATTTAAATTAAGAGTTTATCCAGGACAAACTTACATTGATCACTGTTACTGTTATTTCTGTTATTTTTATTTCCAGTTACACTGTCTCATGCCAGAAAGTATAACTTTATCTAAAGGCTTTCCATTTGCTTTTCTCTTGTAATTGGCTTGAGAAAATAGAGTCCATGAATGACACGTGTTAAAATCGGGCTTATTTTTTTTCTTTTTTTTTTTTTAAACCAGAACTGTTCACTATGAAGGTGGTGCTGTATCCGTTCATGCACGTTCCCTGTGGAGACTAGAGACACTAAGAGTTGCGTAAGTAGAATTTGTGAATAGAGCTGAGTGCTTCGAGTGTACAAAATACTTGCAGTGCTGTGGACTTGAGCTTTTATGCGAAAGCTCATGCAAACAACTATAGCAAACAAGCAAATGGAACAAGCAAATGAGAAACTGCTGGAGAGTTTCTCTCCTCTTGCCCTTCTTCCTACATTTATTTTGCTTTCTTTAGCCTTAATTCACCAGGTGGTATGCAGTAAATCTATAATTCTATATGATCTGCTCTTGTCTTTAGCCTGATTTGTTTGGGTAATGCCCTCTCCTCACCGTCTGTGCATCTCCTAGCAGAAAGTGCTTCTAGGACAGAGTGATGTAAGGTTTGGAAACAGGACAAATGGCTTGTAAGCCTGTTTTACATTTCAGGTCTGACATTGTTGGGTTTAACAGTCTAAAGGGCCGTGTACACAGGAAAGTTGAACATGAACAAGACTACAAGGGCTGTTACTGGCAGTCACTATCCTTGCTTACAAATCCCTTGATCACTGAGTAAGAAATCTGGATTGCAATACAAAGTCACGGTGTATTCGTTCGTTATACAAACAAATACATCTATATTCATATTCTTTTTTTTTTTTTCCTTTTTGGTGGCTTCAAAATTTTGTTCAGAGGTTGAGTTTTAGTTCCTGTAGATGAATGCAATGTTGATCATACTGGTGTCATTGTGAATTATTTTCATTAGAATTAAAATATTAGATTTTTTTGTTGTTGATTGGAAGGTTCATTCCTTTGCCTACAGAGCAAGTTTTTAGTGTATTTGTTCCCAATTACATTACACTTTTAGGAAATTAATGATTTAAAGTTATAGTTTCCAGGAATGGCTATAGGGAACTATCTTGGTATAGCATAGTTACCTTTGTAAGGCCTATTATTTTGAGATTAATGCTTATCTAATGATGATTAAAGTAGTTTAGTTATTTTTGCTTATATATCCCATACATTAGTTTTGAAACAATTTGAAAGGTGCATCCTTGAACATTGTAAGGTTTGACATTTACACTTTTCATTATAGTTTTTTTTTCATTATCAGTTTAAATAGATGCATAGAATATAATTCATGGGGTATTATTGGAAGTTATTTTTTTTAAAGATTTTATTTATTTATTTGAGAGAGAGGAGAGCATGAGAGGGGAGAAGGTCAGAGGGAGAATTAGACTCCCCATGGAGCTGGGAGACCGATGTGGGACTCGATCCCCGATCCCAGGAATCTAGGATCATGACCTGAGTGGAAGGCAGTCGCTTAACCAACTGAGCCACCCAGGTGCCCCGGAAGTGATATTTTAAAATGAAATAGCATACCACTCTTTTAAAAGTATCCCATTAACTCTAAATACTGCTATGATTGAATACCCATCTTTATTTATTTAAAAATACTTGAACATAGTCTACCTTAACAGTAGAAATTATATACTCTTTAATTTTCATGATATTTGTTATTCTCCCATGACAGAGTTTTTTATTTCAAATCATTTTTTTTTTTATGGTTGAAAGACTGTTTTTGCTCACTCTAGCATATACCTAAGCAACAAAAATATGTATGTAAATATTTTTACATTTCTGGTGATAGTAAGTCTGTAACTTTAAAAAGTTCTTCTATTTTAACCCCATTAATTGTTAATTAGCTGATAGTAAATTCTTCCATCTAAATACATAGCTGATGAAATTACCTAAGTACTAAAATTTTTGGTAAACATTGAACTTGAAAGAAAAATTTTACTGGAAATGCATCTCTGAAGGTGGAAAAAGAAGTGGTAGCCTCATAAAAAGAACTAAGGGGAACTCAGAGCTTTTGTGTGCTTCATAAATGATTCAGAGAATTGAGGGAAAGGGATTTTAAAGACATACAGGTATTTCCTTTACCTTGTGTGTTATAAAAATGACAGCTTAAATAGAGAAATAGTTAAAGTGAAGCTGAGATAGATGTGGCCACCATTGGAAAACAGACTCCAGATGTGTTTTCAAATTTATAAATATCCCTCCCCTTCGTGATTATGTGCTTAAAGAAATGGGTTTGTTTTTTTATTTGTTTGTTTGTTTTGAGCAAAGGAGGCCTTAAATATGTCTCACTTTGTAGATTAAAAAACCTGGGGCACCTGGGTGGCTCGGTGGGTTGAGCCTCTACCTTCAGCTCAGGTCATGATCTCAGGGTCCTGGGATCGAGTCCACATCAGGCTCTCTGTTCAGCGGGGAGCCTGCTTTCTCCTCTCTCTCTGCCTGCCTCTGTGATCTCTGTCTGTCAAATAAATAAATAAAATCTCAAACAAAACAAAACAAAACCAGAAGGATACAAACTCCTGAAAACCAGGCAGGGCTTCCTTTTTGTTGTCAATGTTGTTTTTGATGAACTGTAATTACATAAATCGAGGTCTTCTGCGTATCCTTCCATGATGTGATCTGGATTCTTTTTCTCTACTGTTGCCTATTGTTTGAAGTTTGAAATGGCCACTGTGGGGTCTGTTTGCACTTGAATGGTGGGGGGGGGTACTGAGAATATAAAAAGAAGCTGATCTCCAGGTCAGTCAGAGGTGAAAGGGGGCAAGTCTCCTCCTGATTGCCTCAGAATCCAAATGACAGCAGGGGACTAGAGCAGCTCCCAAAGCAGGTAGTTTTTCAACAGAGGAAAGAGAGATGCTTCTGTTGGACTCCGTGGCCCTTGATTTGCACCATTTGATCTTCCTGTCTGTGCTAGAAAAGCAGGAGGTTCACTTGCAATGAATGTAATTATGTTAAGTGTTTTTTCAGGTTCAGGTTCTGTTGAATTTTTGAACTACCTTGACTTCATTGTAAATGTACACATTAGACTACGTTGACTTTACACAGCTTCTTATATGCATTGGCCATGTAAATACTCATGTTTTTCTTTTTACTTAGAAGATGATAGTTAAACATTCTGCTTATGTTTATAACAGAATTTTATACCTGAAGGTCAATCTTTATACTATAATATTTGGGATATTCATTTTTTTTTCCTCCAACCAGGTCTCAAACTATATATTTGATATAGTTTATGCAGCCTAGTAGTTATGTATTTTATATCAAATACTCCTATAAATAAAATTAATACTGTCAAAAATTTTTCAGTATCATGAACATTTTAATAAGGTGTTTTTTTAACTTTGGGAGTTAAATATAATAGAGAACACATTCCAGTATTGTAAAGCTATTAGAACATTGTAAGTAAAATACATGTTGGTTTCTGTAGTAGGAATGATAATTGCTATTAAAAATATGCATTGTGTATGCTTCAAGTTCTGCCTTCTTATATGTTACAAAGAACCCACAAAATCAAAGGTGGATGTATCATGACAACTGACCAAAATACTTCCTGATCCCTTGAGGTCATTTCAAGTGAATATAGATAACACATAGGGAATAGTTTTCTGTTGTGTTACCATATTCTATTTCTGTGTTACTGTTACTGTTTTCAGCTTTGACTAAATATTTGCGGCCTTCTGATGCTCCTAGGCTTGTCCTCTTTTCTTCTGGGCCATGAACATTGGATGTCAGCTAATGTGAATGGCTATACACTAAAGAAAATGTACTTAGACTTTTCAGTGTTTTGCTGATAATTGGCCAGATTCTCTTGGTGATTTGATAGGTGTGCTTGTAAATATGCACCCTATTAAGTAGATTTGTACATCATATGCAGAATACCCTCTAGGAAATCTGGTACAAAGTATTGCTTGGTCTACATTTGGAACTATTTTGAAAATGAAGTTGTTTTTTATGATGATTAAGATGAGTCATTACTTAGAAAAAAAACATTTAGATGGTTCTTCAAATAATGAATGTGAATATTAAAAATAATTGTGTTTTTCATAGCATCTGCAAAGAATACACTTATTTTATAAGAGGGGAATAAACAAAGCTTTTTCCTTTACCAGACTAGAAATGATTTAATATTCTCTTGCTGGTAAGCAAATTTTAATTTCATTTTTAACAATACTGTGTTATTAGTAGGCTTTATTGGCACACAGTTATTACTTTAGTTGGGGGACTTGTCCAAATTAATTGCCTCTATAAACATATCCATGTAATAAAGATCTTATTACAGTATCACTTTGTTTTCCCTGCTAATATTCAAAGTGAAAAATCCAAGTTAGGAAATCAGCATAAAATGACTTACAGTTTACTAAAATTGGTGAATTTGAAAAAAGTATTCTCAATTTGTAGACTACAAAAGGCCCTATATTTTTTGATGACCTTTATAATCATCTTATATTAAAACAAGCTTACAAATTAATAAAATCATGTTAAAATTCTCCATACTTTCATTTTTTTGTCTATTTGATTCTTTACATAGTGATAAACGCTTCCACTGTAATTGTTTTTATATTTAATTATCTTTTTCTTTTGTCTCATTTTCTCTTTTCCATTGCCCTGTGAAGCTTCATGACATGCCTTCTTTTTTAGAGTATGTTTTTTCTCTTTATAAAACACCCACATGTATCCTTTTTATGCTTTTTACCTTAAATTCTAATTTGTTTAATATCAGCTTTGCCATCACTATTTCCTTTTGAATTTATATGCCTGATAATATTTTTTTATTCATTCATTTTTAGCTCTTGAAAAACTTACTTGATTTTCAGCATAATTCTTATCAGCGTTAAGAGGCCATCCTTGTTTTGCGCATAACTGCAGTCACATGCTCTACCCCTGAGCTATACCCCCTGTTTTGCGCATAACTGATCTAACTGAAAGGTGTGGATATCAGAGCCATGTTTCAGTACCATAGTGCATACAAGGTTCATACACATGTGACTTTCAGCTTACACAGCACTGCACAAAACAAGGATGATCTGTATATTGATTTTTCTGTTGTCCCCTATCTGGAAGTCATTTTAAAAAGCAGATTTTAATGTCAGTACTGCCTAGAGCAATCTATACTTTTATGCTATTCCGATCAAAATTCCACCAGTATTCTTCAAAGAGCTGGAGCAAATAATCCAAAAATTTGTATGAAATCAGAAGAGACCCAGAATCGCTAAGGAAATGTTGAAAAACAAAAATAAAATGGGGGGCATCACGTTACCTGATTTCAAGTTTTACTACAAAGCTGTGATCACCAAGACAGCATGGAACTGGCATAAAAACAGACACATAGACCAGTGGAACAGAGTAGAGAGCCCAGATATGGACCCTTAACTCTATGGGCAAATAATCTTCGACAAAACAGGAAAAAATATACAGTGGGAAAAAGACAGTTTCTTCAATAAATGGTGCTGGGAATACTGGGCAGCTATATGTAGAAGAATGAAACTGGACCATTCTCTTACACCATACACAAAGATAAGCTCAAAATGGATAAAAGACCTCAACGTGAGACAGGAATCCATCAGAATCCTAGAGGAGAACATAGGCAGTAATCTCTTCGATATCAGCCACAGCATCTTCTTTCAAGATATGTCTCCAAAGGCAAAGGAAACAAAAGCAAAAATGAACTTTTGGGACTTCATCAAAATCAAAAGCTTCTGCACAGCAAAGGAAACAGTCAAGAAAACAAAGAAGCAGCCCACGGAATGGGAGAAGATATTTGCAAATGACAGTACAGACAAAAGGTTGATATCCAGGATCTATCAAGAACTCCTCAAACTCAACACACACAAAACAGACAATCATATGAAAAAATGGGCAGAAGATATGAACAGACACTTCTCCAATGAAGACATACAAATGGCTATCAGACATGAAAAAATGTTCATCATCACTAGCCATCAGGGAGATTCAAATTAAAACCACATTGAGATACCACCTTACACCAGTTAGAATGGCCAAAATTAGCAAGACAGGAAACAACATGTGTTGGAGAGGATGTGGAGAAAGGGGAACCCTCTTCCACTCTTGGTGGGAATGCAAGTTGGTGCAGCCTCGTTGGAGAACAGTGTGGAGATTCCTCAAGAAATTAAAAATAGAACTTCCCTATGACCCAGCCATTGCACTACTGGGTATTTACCCCAAAGATACAGATGTCGTGAAAAGAAGGGCCATCTGTACCCCAATGTTTATAGCAGCAATTGCCACGGTCGCCAAACTGTGGAAAGAACCAAGATGCCCTTCAACAGACGAATGGATAAGGAAGATGTGGTCCATATACACTATGGAGTATTATGCCTCCATCAGAAAGGATGAATACTCAATTTTGTAGCAACATGGACGGGACTGGAAGAGATTATGCAGAGTGAAATAAGTCAAGCAGAGAGAGTCAATTATCATATGGTTTCACTTATTTGTGGAGCATAGCAAATAGCATGGAGGACATGGGGAGATAGAGAAGAGAAGGGAGTTGGGGGAAATTGGAAGGGGAGATGAACCATGAGAGACTATGGACTCTGAAAAACAATCTGAGGAGTTTGAAGGGGTGGGGGATGGGAAGTCGGGGTACCAAGTGGTGGGTATTATAGAAGGCACGGATTGCATGGAGCACTGAGTGTGGTACAAAAACAATGAATACTGTTATGCTTAAAATAAATTTAAAAAAATCTTAAAAACAGATTTTAATGATCATGACTTGGCTTTTTATCTTTTTCTTGCAACCATAATTTGTATGTTGTTTTTTGCATTTTATTTTTTTCCTTTTTTTCTTTCTTGACTGTTTTAGAATTCTCATTTTCTTGGTTTGTCCTTTTTGTTGATGAGTTTTGAATGATATAATTGTTCCACATTATTAAATTTCAATGCACAGGAATAGGTTTCAAGTAAATGTATACTTTAATTTATATATATGAGTTCCAATCAATCATAATTAGGCATTGACGGAATTACCACTGTTTTTCAAGGCTGCAAATTCAACAGAATTTTTTAACTAGTAAATTCTAAAGTTTTCTTTAAACTTATAATTTCCATATCTGTGACTAGTGATTAGACGTTACCTTGGACCACAAGTACTTAGTCATCTTTGCATGGGGCAGTAAATAGTATGGGTGGCATTATATTTAAAATCCAGGTCTTTGAGTTAAATTTTGCTTCAATTTACTATTATCTGTGTAAGACTATTACTTAGTCATTCTGGATAACCAGTTTGTTGTTTGTGGAGTGAAATTCATACCACCAACATCACAAGGTATTTGAGAACTTTAAATCAGACAGTCTATGATAAGCAAAGTTCCTTGTCTCAACACATACTTCTTAATTGCTTTTTCTCCTATGATTGTGGATGCTGTTGGATCAGGTCTTAACTGTGTTTGTTAGGTGGAGTGGAAGCCACATAAGATGGGGACAGCCTTTCCGACTACGCCATGTCACAACAGGAAAATACTTGAGTCTCATGGAAGACAAAAGCCTTCTGCTCATGGACAAAGAAAAGGCTGATGTAAAATCAACGGCATTTACCTTCCGATCTTCCAAGGTAAGACAGAAAATATAATTTTGGATTACCTGTAATTATGTCCCCACCACATTTCTTTTGATGTTAGAAATGGAAAGAGAAAGGATGTGACTATCATTTCTCTTGGCATTTTTTGACATGTATTTCTAAATTTCCAGTTTCTCTTCCATCCATTCCTTTAAAACTCATTTCCTAAACCACTAAAACCTGCCCAGGTGTCTCACCTACTTTATAGTTCTTTGGTTGCTTACGTATAAGACATTCATTTAGCTCGTTTCTGTTTACTTCGGCTTTGACAAGTGCACTTAGCACAAACTTCATGATGTTGTCCTTTCAGGATATGTTGGTAAAGCATGTCGGAACCTCAGAGGCCCATTTACATATCTCCTTTTACTTGCAGACCTTTCTTCCTGGGTCTTTTGAATCATTTGTAGGGGAAAAAGCCTCTAAGAAAAACTCTTTAGATCTCTAGTAAGAATTCCTCTGAACCAGATGATGAATAGAATAGGAAAAAACACAGGCAAGAAAGTCAAGTTGGAATGCTGGTGCTCCAGCCCAGCTCGTCCCCTCAGGACCTCTTGCACTGTGCCCAGCCTACCAACCCCACGATGCAATACCAACCCCACTCAGACTTTAGCAAAATAACAAACGTCTCGAACAGTGAGGTGTCTCTGGAGTAGTCGAAAATCACATGTTGAATTGACAAATGCCAAGCATCTATTGTATTAATTTTGGTCATAATTATATACTTGTGTCCTTAATCTCATGAGGAATGTGAACTTGAGCAGAATGGTAGGAATGAAGCTGGATTACTGATTAGATTTGTCGCAGAGCTGCAAAACCTGATGTCCCTGTTGTAGCTAAAGGAAGCTTGGATGAGTCCAGAAGTAACTGTGAGAAGATAGTAGCCTGACTACACATCCCTAGTGCCTTTCTGTTAGTTCTCCTGAGTGATGGTAGATGGTCCACACTCTTGAGTTCCCCAGAGATCTCTGGGAGAGATGGCAGTATAGATCCCTATTCTGTATGGTGGGAGTAGAGAGCTGGAGCTCAGACAGGGCTCACATGTTTCTGTTTCTTGTGTGGACCCATAGAGAGCTCTGAATGCTGTATTTCATGGATGTCTGGTGGCCTGTTGCTCTTCGTCTCTGTAGATGGAAAGCACAATTGGTCTTATTTGTGAATGAGCTTAGTGCTGAGGGCTTTTTCCTCAAGCCTAACTAAGCACAAGGGTGGGAGTTTGTTAGTTTATCCATTATCCATTATCCATTATCCATTACCTCAGTCCAAAAAGGGAAACAAACATTCAGCTCAGCAAAGAGGAATTAGTTATCTGATGGTAGAAGCCCTTTTTAAGTAAAAAACAAAAAACAAAACAAAACAAAAAGATGGTACCGATTAAAGTGACACAGAGCTTTAAGGCAGAAAATTAGAAAAACTAAAGGAAATGCATGGCCTCCTAAGGGCAAAATATAATTCAGCAAAACAAAATCCCAGAGAAGAAGAACCTGAACAGGCATATGACAATGAAAGATGTTGGAAAAGTTTTTCAAGCTGTAGCATTTACAGGGGCAAAGTCTAGCCAAAATTGGAGGTGAAAGGTAAAAAGTCAAAGGGGCAGTAAGTGCTCTGATTGCCTTACCAGCAGGCAAGTAATATTTTTTAAAACTGAAAAGTCAGTTAATGAAGTATAAGATTTAACAGTAAAAAGGCAAACACTAAAATATAATGAAAAAAGGTGGTGAAGGGGGAGAGGGGACTTGGTGAAAAAGAGGAAAATATTACCGCTGTCGTTGTCTGTAATACAATCCAGTAGAAAGAGGACAAGGCCAAAAGAACAGCCATGAAAACCCACAAGTCAACAGAGACAGGAGGCCACATAGCAAACGACTAGAAAAGAGAAAAATGTAACAACAGAAAACCTAAATGTGACAGAGTGGACATCTCATGTATTTTCCTTATCAACACATAAAAATGGGCTAAAATCACAATTTAAAATAAAAATTTCATATTGGATCATGACATATAAATGATGCTGACTTTAAGAGAAACCTCCAAAGCAGTTTTATTTGGAAAGTTTGTAATTAAAAGATGGCTCATGGAATACCAGGAAAATACAAATAAGAACAAAGAAGTGTCTGATTTAATATCAGATGAGGAGAAATTCACATAAAAGAAAGTATTGAGCGAGACAAAGGATATTTGTATCATAGTATCAGTGCAGTTCCCTGAGGATGTAACAGTTAACCAAGTCTGTGTACTACATAAAATGGCTTAGTATTCATATTCATTAAACCAAACCTATAGGAGATCCAAGAGGAAATAAACAGAAAAACTAGTGGCAGGAGACATGAAGTCACTATTTCTCAGTTCATGATCATGACATACAGAAGATGTAAATGCCATGTAATAAGGAATATATACGTATTCCACACCACTGAGGAATTTTAGGGTGTCCAAGCCTGGGGAGCCTACCCAGGAACCCTTCCCCTCCACAGGCATCCATTCACTTCAGAACATTTAAGGACTGCCTCGACCTGGCTTGGGAACTCACTGGGACCCTTTCTTTCCACACTCCTTGGCTTTTTAAAGACAATAATTGCTACATTTCTGTGACCTCTTAGAGGTCTGCCAACTGTAACTGATCTCACTGAGTATCAAGACACCCATTTTACAGGTGGGAGACCAAGGGCAGGAGGGATGAATCACTTGTCCAAGTCACTGGGCTGGGAGTGTGGAAGAGCCATGGACAGGAGGTTAACTCTGCCCTAAACCACCTGTCCAGTGGGGGTTTAAATAACCACACCTGAACTCCAGGCTTGGAACCCTGAACTGTCTAGTTCACTCATCCCCACCTATCCCCTTGCCTGGCTACCCCCAGAGTCTGGAGGTGTGCCTTTCACCCTGCAGGGCCCCACACAGTTGACGCACCACCCCAGCCCTCCACAGGCTCCCAGGCAAAAAGTCAGAATTGTGGTGTAGAAATCTGAAAACTGAGTTCCTCTTTTCTGTTTTTGTTATTTCTGTAACAATCATATTCCAGTGGTCTCTAAAATTCTTGTTTCTGTAGAAATCTGAATACTGAAACTGCTGGTCTCCTTTTGTTCTTTCTATAGCAATCCTGATTCCCCAGGAGGTAATTGGATGGCTGTGCAAAATGGGGATAAGTTATTCACATGGATATTGGAAATACAAAAGAGAAATGTGTATTGACATATTTTTAAACTTTGTTGTATACATATAGCCACCGAACGCACACACACCTATTATACATATATGAATACACACATGTTCATACATGAACACATGAACATATATGAACATACATTAGCAATGTAATTTTTCCTAATGTGGGGAGATTGTCTTACTGCTATAAAACCTGTGCAGGTTAACTTTATCATTCTTGGTCATGGCAAAAAAATTAGAAGACTCCAATATTCAACAAACATTGTTGATAGCTAAGTGGTATTAGCTTTCAGAATATACTGATCTGGAAAAATATCCATCCTAGTACCTAGTACATCCTAAAAAGAAAATTGTAATGTAATTTTAAAAACTTATTTTATTTTTACTTAAAAAAGAAATTCTTGTATGTGTCTACGTATATGATTATATGATAGATGCAGAAGGCTCTATACTAATCTTTTAATTTTGAGTACTTTAGAAACATCAGAATGGAAGGTATACGAGAGTAAGTATGGGGAAATTTTTTAACTTTTTAAAAAACAAATCTCTGGATTATTTTGCTTGTTAATAGCCGTATTTCTTTTGCAACAACAAAACATCAGTTAAAGTAGAAAACAACCATTGCACTGACATTCTTGGACATTAAGTTTTATGTACATTTTTTGTTGCTGGATGCCTAGAATTGGAACTACTCAAAAACTATGAATATTTTCAGAAGCTCTGGTTAGAAGTTCTAGGCCAAAATAGTAGATTTTGAAACGTTTTCCTCCAAATATCTCTGCTAATAGTCTGTCATTATTAGAGTGTAGCTGGCATCTGAAGAATTTTTACTGGCTAGATCTTTCTCATCCTCTCTGCTTGGGGGTTCTGTTTCTGGATTTTGGCAACTGTGTAATGTCATAGCTTACACTGGACATAGAGAACAAGGATCCCAATGGTACTTCGTAATGAACTATTAGATTTCTCTAAAACGAATCTCCTATTAAATTACTCTAATATGAAGGTAGTTGATAATTCACTGTCCTAAACTCCCACTTTTTAAATTCACCATGATAATTATATATGATAACATGGTTGAGAGTAGTGAGGTAGAGGTGAAAGCCAGGAAGACATTTTATTTCTACAATCACAGAATTTTCATCTAAAATCACTGGCAAATTAGGTAATAGTTCTTTCCCATGACATAGAAATAGAAAGTCCATCATTTCTTTCTAAAATTACTTTTTCATTATGTATAATAATCACAGAAAATTTTTAAAGGGAATAAAGAAATATAGTAGGGAAAATTACATTCCCTTACTCAGAAACAACTGTATCATATATGTATTTTACTTATTAGCAAATAGATACATATTTGGATATTTAAGCCAATAATTAAAATTGAAAACTGAGGAAAGTTGTTTTCTGCAATTACATAATAAAGAAGCATTGAACTTAGAACCAACTGAAATAGAATAAAAATAGTCTTTAATTGTACATGAAATTATCTATTTTTTTTTTTTTTTTTTTTTAAAGATTTTATTTATTTATTTGACAGAGAGAGATCACAAGTAGGCAGAGAGGCAGGCAGAGAGAGAGGAGGAAGCAGGCTCCCTGCCGAGCAGAGAGCCCGATGTGGGACTCGATCCCAGGACCTGAGATCATGACCTGAGCCGAAGGCAGCGGCTTAACCCACTGAGCCACCCAGGCGCCCTGAAATTATCTATTTTTAAAACAAAACATTTTTTATATTATCAAGATTTTAGAGAAAATATTATAAATAAATTCTCTCATTACTATGTTAATTATCACATTTGCTCATGGCCCCTGGTCTTTGAAATAAATATAGGGTTTACTTAAAGGTATATATATATATATATTTCACTTAAAGGTATATTTGTTGCTTTTTTTCTTCAGTCTTTTTTTTTTTTTTTAGATTTTATTTATTTATTTGACAGACAGAGATCAAAAGTAGGCAGAGAGGCAGGCAGAGAGAGAGAGAGGGAAGCAGGCTCCCCGCTGAGCAGAGAGCCCAATGAGGGGCTCAATCCCAGGACTCTGAGGTCATGACCTGAGCCAAAGGCAGAGGCTTAACCCACTGAGCCACTGAGGCACCCCTCTTCAATCCTATTGACAGGTTAAAAATGCTTGTTATATCTTTATATGTTTTTATTATACTATTTCCAATAAAAATGATGAGTACTTCAATTTCTGGAAGGTGGAGACTTTTTTATATAGCATTTCTTCTATTCTTAGTATGTTTTGAGTACACAATTAATAATGACTGTTGATTGTTATAACTACTGTGTTGTAACTCAAGTCTTCATTATTGATGAAAAATTGAACTTTTCTAGATCAGTTGAAAATGTCAACTTTTGGATTTAGAATATGGTTTCGGAAATTCTAGAAGTAAAAATCATCTCTCATGATTCTTTGTACTTAATTAAGCAGTCCCTTCTCTGTAACTATTGAGACCCCTTTGAAAGTATATTCTTAAAGTTTAGCAAATCATTAAGATTATTCTTAAAAGTTTAAGTGAAAGTGGCTTTAAAAAACTATTCTAGTTAATATAAGGAGCAGTTGGGTTTTTTTGTTTGTTTGTTTGTTTGTTTTTTTATTCTCATTGGGATGTCTTTGACACTAATATGAGCAGTCAGTGCCCAGCCTCAAATTCAAGATTTGATGGAAGACTCAACAGTTAATAAGTACATATTTTCAGAATACTCAGAATAAAACTATTTTCCACTATTTTATAACCTATGTTCTCTTTTTTCCAGCTTGAGATACAATTGACATGTAACCGTGTATAAGTTTAAGCTACACAATGTGATAATTTGATACATGTATAAATTAAAAAGTGATTATGTTGGTTTTCCTTTAAAGATAACAGTTTACTTAATGAAGGATTCAATTTGATTTAAGTAGATTTTTTTAGACTAAGTATTCCTCAGTTTCACTATTACTAGAACTTGAACGATCACTTTCAAGTGTGTTGAAATGTCAGTTTTAATCATTGGTAGGACTTGCCAATTACAAATTATTATGCTCCCCCTCAGAAGTAATTTTTCTGTAGCTTAATATATCAC
This sequence comes from Mustela putorius furo, assembly GCF_011764305.1. Classification (NCBI taxonomy): domain Eukaryota; kingdom Metazoa; phylum Chordata; class Mammalia; order Carnivora; family Mustelidae; genus Mustela; species Mustela putorius. The sequence continues at coordinate 1,133,715 of NW_025421577.1, forward strand.
TAAAATATTCCCCAGTGGGTGACTTTCTCCAGTTTTCTCTTTTCCACACACCCTGAACAAAAACTTTTTGCTGCTGAAATGTTGGAATACCTACCTTGAAAAGGCTGCCATTGAGATGACAGGACTTATGGATCGTATGGCAGAAATAGAAAGAACAAAACTTTTCAAGACATAGTTTTTAGTATTTCATTTTTATTTGGGGATTTTTTAAATTTTTGGTTCGAAAAATGTTTAAGATGTTTTAAAATATACACACGCAGTGAAAATAAGTGTAACGGGTAACAGTTTGTCATATGCCAAGTAATGTGCTAAGCACCTTGCCTCCATTATCTTATTTAATCATAGATATGAAGCTTAGATAATATTTTTAATCTTCATTATGCAGTTGAGAAACTGAGGCTTGGATGGGTTATGTGGCAATTTCAGACTCCAGACATAAATACTAAAACTAAAACCCCTTTTATTTTATTTTTAGTATTTATTCCTGTTTCACTTTTTTAAAATTTTATTTTATTCTTTTTCAGTGTTCCAGAATTCATTGTTTATGTACCACACCCAGTGCTCCATGCAATACGTGCCCTCCGTAATACCCACCACCAGGCTCACCCCCACCCCCACAAACCCTCAGTTTGTCTCTCAGAGTCCACAGTCAATTAAAGGTTTAATAATAATAATAATAATAATGTCAGCTAGAAATGGTACATTGCTCACCTGTGATCATCTTGACTGTTATGGCTGTTGATTGATTAAATAGCTGAAAAAATAAAAGCAAAGTGAATTTGGTTTTTTCTTATCAAAATAGTTACACAAAATCATCAGTGGAGATGGATTTTGCATTTAATCAGGATTAAATTCAAAATGAATTTTTTCAGTCACCCTTTACAAGGGGTACTGATGGCATAATAAAAATAATGCCAATTATAGAAGACATAGAAATTCAGTTAGAATTTTTATGCTGATCCTTTTTAGTGGCAGTCAGCTCAAGAATGAGCTCTGGGAAACCTGTGGTTAAGATGAGGTATATGAAAGTTCAACCAGAGAAGCATGAGATATATGCATACTAAGGGATTTTTATTATGTAAATTATCACAATTTATGAGATTGTGAGGACTGGTTAAGCAAGTCTGGAGTCTATCCTGCAAGTGGCTGGAAAGGAAGATCATGATTAGGAGGGAACCCCACGAGGCTAGCTGCTTGCAGTCTCTGAGCGCAGGGAAAGTCTAAGCCCTCCATCAAGGACCCACCTGATTAACTGTCACTCACCCAGGGTATCTGCTCACTGTCAACTAAAATAGGGACCTTAAGTACATCAGCAAGATCTTTTCACTTTTGCCATGTAATGTAATCTGATCATGAGTGCTATCCCATCATTTTTATTGGCCCAAACCACGCTCCGGGAGTAGGGATTACACAAGGTATCAGAGAGCTTTTCCTAAGTCATTGTGATCTTGTTTTACTGCTGCTCAAAGACGCTTCCAGAACAAGAAATTTTTTAAAGCCCTTCTCTCCACAAACCCACCCACCAGAGTGTCTCCTCGTGAGATTTCTGAACACCAGGGAAAAAAAAAAAGCTATGTATTTTTATAACCCTGCTTGGATAGGCAAAGGTTGGCCTGGTCTGTCCGTTCCAATAATTTCTCTAAACCTTCTACATTTTTAGACTGAGTTCTCAGTGACTATTTTGTGTTTAAGTGTAGCACCATAAAGAAGCCAAAAAATTTTGACCTTGTAATTTTCCTAATTTTAATTATTGTTTGTCTTAAGGAGAACTGGCTAGGACAAAAACAAACACTCCCATCCTTTAAGCATAAAGGCCTTTTTTTTTCCCCCCGACTTCCTGTCTGTCAGCCACCTGACAGAATAATTTGGAAGGATTTAAGGATGATTTAAATTAAGGCTAGAAGAATTTCTCTGAACTACCTTGTCCATTATAATAGGAATATAATCCTACATGACTAATTTAAAAATCTTAATGAGCCTCGGGGTGCCTGGGTAGCTCAATTGGTTAAGTGTCCAACTCTTGACTTAGGTTCAAGTCATGAACCCCACGAGCCCCACATAGGGCTCCATACTGGGTGTGGAGACTGCTTATGATTCTCCTTCTCCCTCTGCCCCTCGAAAAGATATCTTAATGAGCTTCATTTGGTTTATCCAATGCCTATATATCACTTAATATGGACAGTTGTCAGAAATAGTTTTGGCTTAATGAGCCAGCTTGGTATGCCCAAAGCCAAAATATCACTTAGTATTTTTCACACTGATCTTTTCTAATTCTCGAACCATTTTGCTATTCATTAGGAAATTAGATTTTCTAAGCATTCATAAGTGGAATTACTTGAATGTTAGGATTAGAAGTAGTTTACAAGTGTATTTTCTGTGGGAAATCTAATGGGGTGTATGATTTTCCTCCAAAAATTTATTCATCTAATAAATCTTTATCAAGAATCTAGTATTTGCAGGCACCATTCCAATCCTGGGGATATGGGCCATTGAGATGAAGGAACCAGACATATGATTCCTGCCTTTGAAAAACTAATTAATAGTCAAGTGGGAAAGAAGGCAGTCAAGAAGCAATTTCAGTAGAATGACAACATTTCTCTCATAGTTGAAGTATAGTGTGCTGTGGTTGTCTGTGAAGCAAATGGGGAAATGTCTGTCCAAAAAGTCATCTAATAGTAAAAATGTACGTTTTTTCAGTAACTCGAGACTGTCTCAAAAAGAGTTTCCTTTCTGAACATCTTTATGGTTCTCAAATCTCAAGACTATTCTTATAGGAGGGACAGTTAGACTATTTAAAAATTTATGAATGTTAGTGAATGCTAAGATAACAGTGAGGATCTAAACATTTCCTAAGTTAAATGCAGGAGGTATGGGAATTAAATATTAGGTAGTCTTTGGAGAAAAGTTTCCACTTAATGACAAAATGCCTATTATGTCAGAGTGCTTTTAAAGGCAATCCGATCTTGGGGGTTCCTGGTTGGTGCCATTGGTTAAGTGCCCGACTCTTGGTTTTTGGCTCAGGTCATGATCTCGGGGTCTTGGGATCAAGCCCCACATCGGGTTCTACATTTAGGCTGGAGTCTGTCTGGGACTATCTCTCTCCCTCTCCCTCTGCGCACTCCCCCCTCGCACCATGCAATGTGTGCATTCTCTCTCTATCTAAATAAATCTTTAAAGAAACCCAAAAAGCAGTCCCATCTTGAGACTGGAAAATTTCTATTGATCCACTTTCAACTTCGTTGACTCCTTAGTCTGTAATTCCAATCTGATGTTAAACTGATCCAATTAATTTTATATTTCAATTATTGTTTCTATTTTGCTAATACATTTCATTTTATATAGTTTCTGTTTCTCAACTGAGAATCCCATCAGTTCATTCATTATGTGAATGTTTTCCTTTATGTCCTTGAATGTATTTTATATTTATAATAGTTGCTTTAAAGTCCCTGTTTGCTCATTTTAAGGGCCATCTTTGCATCATTTCTGTTACTTGTCATTATTTTTTCTTGTATGAGCCACATTTGGTTTTGTTTTCTTAATTTAGTATAGACCATCCTTTCTTGTTTTTCACATTTACTTATTTTTGATAGTATATACTGGATATTAGAAATGATAGTTTATAGAGACTTTTAGTTTTGTTAAGGTTATGTTTTTTGCTGTAGGTTTTTTGTTTTTGTTTTGTTTAAGAGTGATTTAAGTTTTAGCAGCATTTAACCCTGTTGGACTGAATCTGCAGTTTTTTCTCTCTTTTGCAGGGGTCAGTGGCTTGTTCAGGTCTCATCCACTGTCATTTTTGTAGGGCATAGTTCAGTGGTCAGCAAGAATTCAGATGCATTTTATAAGCAAACTTGGCAGATACTTTTTTGGTCAAGGATTTAGCTCATCTAATTTTCTGGCGACTTGTGAACCCTAAAGTGTGTTCTCTGATATCTCAAGCCAGGAAAGCAGCAGATTTCTTCCACCTGAGCTGCAGGCGGATGGGCAAGGCATACCCCTGGGCAAAAAGCAGCTTTTAAAAAAATCACCTGGGTCCTGTTTTCCTCTAAGGAGAAAAATATTCTCCAATTTCTCCCTGCTTTTGGTCCCTCTCAAAGATCTTCGGATAGGTTCTGGGAAGTATTTTTTCCCTAAATTTTATAATTGTCATCAATGGGGGTGATTAGTCCACTTAAGTACTCTGTCATTTCCTAAAGCCAGAGTGAAACAAAAGTATTTAAAAAGGGGGGGAGATCATATGATAGTTGTCTTTCTCCGCTTGACTTATTTCGCTAAGCATGATATGCTCTAGTTCCATCCATGTTGTCGCAAATGGCAAGATTTCATTTCTTTTGATGGATGCATAGTATTCCATTGTGTATATATACCACATCTTCTTGATCCATTCATCTAAAATTATATATATAAAAAATAAAAAATAAAAGGGGGGGGGAGAATAAAAAAGCGATGCCAAGACCAAAAGCTGCTAATTTTGATACAGTATCATTAATACAGAGTATTAGTAAAATGATTACTTGCCTTCTCTGGAGTCTGTACTTCTAGTAATACAGCCCAATTTTATGTTAGAGGCTTTCAGTAGCTGTCACATTCTTGACTCATGCTTATAGTTGTTCAAAGCATCTAGGTTATTCTCACCTGGATTTCTCCTTCTCTTAGCCTGATTTATAGAAAATGACAGGAAATAAAAGAAAGAAAGAGCGTGAATGGCCTTTGTTCTTTTGTTACAGCAAATAATCACATGTTACTTTTTGCTAATGTTACTTCAGCAGTTCTTCCCTCACCTGAGGACCAGAGATAGTTACTACCCAAGTTTTCCTGAAATGTCATGATTAAATCTTTGAACCCAAAGAGTAAAGTGAACTGCTTAATAAAAGCCAAACAAAACATAGCTTTACAGTTAGTAATGGTGACTTCTTAAAACACAATCCACAGTCCATAAATAGATCACCAACTAATTCCCTCAGATAAAAGGAAAACAAAAAGTTAGAATGTTAGAGGCTCATTGTTTTTATCTGAGGAGATAATTACATTGTTATATTTTTCCCTAGAATTTAATTTTCCCATAGATGGGTTTGGTGTAAGTGGATTAGTAGCTTATCTTCTTTGACAGAATGAAGTTGGAATGGCTTAATAATCTGTTTTACTGCAGATTCTTAGAATAGTGTTTTAAGTTATTTGCATGATGGTTAAACCAACTTATAATTGTATTCATTTTCTTCTATGACCTTGACTGATTGTATTAAGAATTTCAATTCATTTTAATTTTCAAATGTTGGAGTGTTTGTAACCATTTTAGAGTTATTAGTATAATGTGCAAAACAAAATCTATCAAAATTATGTTTTCCTTGAATTACTCCTTTATGTATAACAGCCGTAAAGTTTACTCCAAACTAATCTTCAAAACATTTGTGTAATTTTTACGAAGGCTAAACAAGGAAAGACTCAAATGAAATTTAAAATTAATTTAACTATACAAGTTAGAACAAGGAGAAGAATTTTAAAAAAACACAAAAGGAGGTACAGTAACCAAAAGAACATTAGATTTTTTTTCGGGGGGGGGCTGTTATTTTAAGGACTGTATAGAACTTGAAGACATGTGTGCCTGAAAACCAGAAGTAAGTGTGGGAGGGAAAACTGAAAGAGTGTGTTGAAGGAGGAAACATTAAAATAAGGAGGGATTTCCATATTTATTTGGAATCAGAGGATTGGTTGTTTCTCATAACGCAGGGAGCTTGCCCTAGTAGCCCTATAGGGGCGAATCGTTCTGTAGTCCCCCTTGGAAGTTGCAATTGCAGAAACTGAATTATAGCTTTGATCAGTTCAAAAGAAATCCTCAGTGTTATTAACATCCTTAGTAACTCACCATCAACATTATTGACACCATTTTCATAGTCAGAATCATTAAAATTTAGGTAAGTGTTTATTTTGCCCCAGGCACCAGGCTGTACCCTTTATGTGCCTTATCTCATTTTTTCTGATACTGTGGGCGAGGTACTTTCCTTAGCTTTATGTATAGATGAGAAACTTGAGGCTGAGAAGGTTTACTTAAATTGTCTTAAGGTCACAGAGGTAATCAGTGGCAGAGATTGAACTCAGAACTGGATTTTCTCTTCCCTTAAACCTATGCCCTTAATTGCCAATAATGAAAAAAAAAATCTGGGGGTGCCTGGATGGCTCAGTGGCTTAAAGCCTCTGCTTTCGGCTCAGGTCATGATCCCAGGGTCCTGGAATCGAGCCCCGCATTGGGCTCTCTGCTCAGTGGGGAGCCTGCTTCTTCCTCTCTCTCTCTGCCTGCCTCTCTGCCTACTTGTGATCTCAGTCTGTCAAATAGATAAATAAAATCTTTGAAAAAAAAATTGGAAACAATATGAAGCATAAGCTACTAATATTAAGATCTCTGGTTTGGAGCTTGCCTTTAAGCAATGTAAAATTTTATATTAGGGCCAAAATAATATCCTACCAGTGTGAATAATTCAAGGTATGTTTATTGTTCTTAATAATTTCCCACTTTGATTTTCAGTATCAGTTGAACTGCTGGAATAGAGTATTTGACATTATTATTTTAAAGGATGTCAGACCGCTGAATTTTTCAAGGAACATAGCTACAAAAAGGCAAAGTTCTTTCAATATGAACTAGTACTTTGGGTACCTGGGTAAGCCTGGGTAAGCCAGTCAGTTAAGTGTCTTTGGCTCAGAACATGACACCATGGTCCTAGGATCGAGTTCCACATGGGGCTCCCTGCTCAGCAGCGAGCCTGCTTCTGCTTCTGCCTCTGTCTGTCTGCTCTCAGGAAAAAATAAAATCTTTAAAAAATATATATGTATTAAATGTATGTATATGTATGTATACACACACTCACACACAATACATACTGGTATTTTCAGGACTTTTGCTTATCTTCTTCTTTTTTTCTTTTCTTAGGAAAAATTGGATGTAGGCGTGAGAAAAGAAGTTGATGGCATGGGGACATCTGAAATAAAATATGGAGACTCAGTATGCTACATACAACATATAAATACGGGCCTGTGGCTGACTTACCAGTCTGTGGATGTGAAATCAGTGAGGATGGGATCCATACAACGTAAGGTAAGATTATGTAAACACGCAGTTTATAGCTGCCATTTTGTATGACAAAATATGCAAAAAGAGCAAGGGGTAGCTAACACTTGGAGCCACCTGCTAAACACGCAAAACCGTCAAATCCCACCATAATCATCTCTTTGGTTTTTGTGAGGTAGCAATGCCGGATGTCACATTATGGCTTGAAATACTAAGCTAAGAAATTAGTAATCTTTTCTGGATTACTATTATTAGATTTTTGTGCATTTTGGGACAACTTCGGTATGTCAATGTCCTTTTCCAGCTATATATGTCAATTCTAAAACAATCAAGTATTTTCACCAATAATTTGGTATCTAAATCAAGATATTCTATAAGTGTGAAAAATAAGTAAGTGTAAAAAATAAATACACTGGATTTTGAAGGCAAAGAACAACAAAAAGGGAATGCTAAATTCTTCATTAACAGCTTTGTTCTGTTTATTTATTGAAATAATAATATTTTGGATATATTAGGGAAAATCAAATATATAATTAAAATTTTACCTTTAAAAAAAACTTCCTTTGATGTGTGCTCTAGAAAAATTTACATATTTTAGAAACACTTTCTGCCACCCCTTCTCACCCACCCCATGCTTCCTTCTACTTACTACCACATCGAAGGATAAATACTGTCATTGCTCGTCATAATGGGGATGAGTTCTGTACAAGGCTTTTTATTTCATTTTATGGATGGAGATTTTATTGGATTTGTCCTACTGCATACTGTATGCAGTATCAATATTATACACTGATATTTACCAAAAAGGTAAACATTCGAGTATGATGGCATAAATCACAAGGAACAGAAAGAGGAAACAAAGCAAAATTTTTAACTCAGGTATGACCTTCTTTGAGCGCTTTCCTAGCACCACATTTTCATTATAGCTTATTTTTTCTTTTTAAGAGTTGAATATGATAGGGGAGCCTGGGTGGCTTGGTGGGTTAAGCCTCTGCCTTCAACTCGGGTCATGATCTCAGGGTCCTGGGATTGAGCCCCGTGTCGGGCTCTCTGCTCAGCAGGGATCCTACTTCCCCCTCTCTGTCTGGCTGCCTCTCTACCTACTTGTGATCTCTCTCTTTGTCAAACAAATAAATAAAATATTTTTTAAAAAAAGAGTTGAATATGATAAATGGTTATGGGAAAAATATAGGTAGAAATGGTAACATATAGGCACATTTTTTAGAGATGTGTTTATTGAGAGAGAGACAGAGAGTAGGGGTGCTGCAGGGAGGAAGAATCTCAAGCAGACTCGCCACTGAGTGTAGAACCTGATGCAGGGCTCCATCCCAGGACCTCAACTACCATCACCTGAGCTGAAACCAAGAGTGGGACACTTAACCTGCTGAGCCACCCAGGGACTCTGTCATATTTTTGCAAAGATAGAAATAAGTTTTAATCAGAACATCACTAGAAATTTCACGTTCCATTTCCCCATTCTCTATACTTAAGTGGTAAATGCAAAAAAAAAAAAATATATATATATATATATACACACACACACCTACATATATGTATTCACAATACTTAAATATATATAAAGATAGATATATCTATCTTTATATATATGGCTTAAACAGTTGTCTTCAGTCCTTTTTTCCTTTTTTGCCCAAGTACCACCTGAATGAATTTTTTAAAACCACACACCTCATGGCGTAGTTTTTATTATAAATTAAAATAGTTGCAAATAAAATGATTTCTGGCTTATTGTAAATAGGAACATTTTAAACCAAACTCTACATATGTCTTTTAAATATGTTGTCTGGGAATTAAATATCAAGAGTTCCCACAATTACCTTTCCCCATTCTGCTAAATTCAATGAAAATGCCAAGCCCTGGAAATTTTTTCTTCTAAGTGGACCTCAAAGTAATTCCCTCCACCATATCCCTGTAGATCTAGTTCAGCCTTTCTCATTCGTTATGTGCACTATTTCTAGAGCCTCTTTTTTTTTTAATTTTTTTATTTTTTATAAACATATATTTTTATCCCCAGGGGTACAGGTATGTGAATCGCCAGGTTTACACACTTCACAGCACTCACCAAAGTATTTCTAGAGCCTCTTCACCAGTATGTCTGCTTGCCTTCAGTCTTACTTCTCTCCAGTCTATTCTGGCTTTATGTCTGCCATGTTCAGAACCCATCATCGATGAGCTTTACTCTTTGTGGTAATTCCACAAGATCATTGCTTTATCAGTCCTTTCTCTGTCTTCCGTCCATTGCAGTTATGCTGGGGTTCTTAATAATTACTCTGCTGTCTTATTCCTTAACCATGGGTTAAAGTAAAAGTGGGACTTAGACTCACCATCATCAGCTAGAATAGAACTTTCCTTTTAGAAGGCTAAGGGTGTTGAGAAGCTAACCAGTCTTCAGTTAGAGAAGACAGACTTTATAGGCCATAGATGAGATAATCCAGTAAAGTCTCTATGGTAGACTTATTACCACTTGGAGAACCATCTACATATTAAATCCTTAGGGGAAGACTCTAAGGATTGAGTCATCTTCTTAACACCCATTTAGAAAGGAGATGGAAGTAATGGTGTTATTTCTGCATTTCTACAGGCTATTATGCATCACGAAGGTCACATGGACGATGGCTTGAATTTATCTAGATCTCAGCATGAAGAATCGCGGACTGCACGAGTCATCCGGAGTACAGTTTTCCTTTTCAATAGATTTATAAGGTACATTTTCTTTTGTTGTAGTAGTTGTTTGACATTCTATTTCAATTTCCTTATCGGGTTTACAAATACATAAGTCTAAGATATACAATGGTGGTAAACCTATAATTCGGTAGGATAGCAGTACATACTAGAAAATGACAGATGATTTTATGTCTTTCTTATAAATAAACTTTTAAAAAAGGGAATGTGATTTTTACAAATTGTGTGTGTAACTTATAATTTGTAGCTGTAGTTCAGGATTATTCTATAATAGACCCTTTTGCTTGAACTATTTAAATTTACTTTCACACATAATGAAGCCTAGATACTTGTGAATTTTGAACTGTATGAATGTGTATATGTATATATTGATTTTAAAGGTGTGGAGAGGGGAAAAGGAAGAGAGGGAGAGAGAGAATCTTAAGCAGGCTTCATGTCCAGTGTGGAGTCAAATGCAAGGCTCCATCTCATGACCCTGAGATCATGACCTCAGCTGAAATCAAAAGTCAGACTCTTAACCAACTAAATCACCCAGGCACTCCCTGAATGGTATTTAAAAATGATTCATGTAGTAAATAACTTTTCATATTTCCTAATAGAAACGGTTGCATATCTTCAAACTAAATCAAGCTCATGGTCAAGGTGTTTCCTGGTATCATTATACCAATATACATTCTGACTTTTGATGGATATATCATATGTCTCTTTAAACTTGCCAATTTGATGAGAAAAAAATTTACATGTGTGTGTATGTATATACAGATACATATATATTTATTTATAATAATTTTTAAGTTGAATTTGCTTAAGAATTGTGAAAATAGGTATTTCATATTTGTTGTTCAGTTTTATTTTTCTTTGTGATTTACCTGTGTAAGTCACATGTTCACTATGTTCATAGTGAACAACTATGTTCATGTAAATCATTATGTTCATATGTTTTTTATACATTTGAGTTTTACTTATATGCTTATTAGTATTTACTGAGCTATTGGACTTCCTGAATTTATACAGCTCCTTAATGTATTTTAGAAATATTAAAACATTTTACATAATTACAGAATATTTTAAAGGGTATGTTATTTTAAGTAAAATAATTTGATCCTTCCATAATATTCATGAAAGTACCAGGATTCTTTAAAATCTCCATGTCTTCACAATATTGGCACCTATATATTTTTCAAAGTAATTTTTTTAAGTATCCATTTTATTAATGTAGGTTTATTTACTATTAAGAGCCTAATTTTTAAAAATGCATAGGCAGACTTCTGTTTTTACTTCTTAGAGTGAGAGTCAAGGTCATTTAGTTTTTCTTCATTTGTGTTTTCTTTTTTTTTTTTTTAAGATTTATTTATTTATTTGACAGAGAGAGATTACAAGTAGGCAGAGAGGCAGGCAGAGAGAGAGAGGAGGAAGCAGGCTCCCTGCTGAGCAGAGAGCCCGATGCGGGACTCGATCCCAGGACCCCGAGATCATGACCTGAGCCGAAGGCAGTGGCTTAACCCACTGAGCCACCAAGGCGCCCCTCATTTGTGTTTTCTTATGTAGTTTCTTTTCTTTTTAAGATTTCATTTATTTTAGAGAGAGAGAGTGCAGGAGTGCATGCTCAAATGGGGGAAAAGGTAGAGGGAGAGGATGAGAATTCTATGCAGACTCCACACTGAGCATGGACCCTGACATGGGGTTTGATCTCACGACCCTGCGATCATGACCTGAGCTGAAACCAAGAGTCAGATGCTTAACTGACTGACCCACACAGGCGCCCCTCAGTTTATTTTTTGTGACCCTTCTGGTCTCTGTGTTCCAGGTCAGGGTAGTGATGGTGGCAGAACTGTGTCTGTGTGTGTGTGTGTGTGTGTGTGTGTGTGTGTTTGCACTTGTGTTGTGAGACATGATTCTATTTTTCTCAACTGTAAGAAAAACATATAAAACCTTCTTTTCCTTTCGGTATATTAATGAATGTATTCTTAAAGTAATTATATTAGGGAGGAATCTGTATTCAGTAGTAGTATTTTTTGATTCTCAAAATACAAAATGTAGAGATGAAATTCATGAATTTAACTTTCACTCTGGTATAGTAGGATTTTACTACCTTTGGTTACCTTGATTGTTTTTTTCTCTTCATTTTTTTGTTCTTGATAAATTAAAATGATGAATGTCTTCATAGGAAACAGATGTTGTAAAACTTAAATAACAATTTTAGGAGTCTTGGATAGTATTTGTCTGACAGAGGCTTCTAGAAAGTAATTTAATGGTTACATTACAGATAACATATATTCAACTTAATAACCTAAAAACTGACATTTATTGTTTCTTTTTACATTTAAAAATTTAGATATTAAATTTGGTGGTGCACCTGGGTGGCCCAGTCAACTGAGTTTCCAGCTGTTTGTTTTGGCTTGGGGTCATGATCTCAGGTTGTGGGATTGAGGTTCCCGTCCAGATCACACTGAGTAGGGAGACTGCTTGTCCATCTCCCCTCCCCCACCACCCCCCTGCCACATACATGGGTTCCTGGCCCATGCACTTGCTCTCTCTCTCTCTCAAATGAAAAAGAATTTTTAAAAATGTAAATACTATATATGAATAACTTTTGAATTTCATTCACTTTGGTGTGAGAGTTGACTTTGACTTCTTTACAAATATATTTATGATTCAATTAAAGTGTAATAGGATAAAATGTTTAAAACAGAAGTATATCATCGTATATAAATTTTCATTGTAGAAAGGGAGAAATAGTTTTCTTCTGAAAAGTCATTTATTTTACTTTTTTGGGCATAGAAAGACTTAAAGAGATGATAAAACTAGGCAATAGATAAGTTCCATGTAATAGATTGTAATGAAATTGCAGACAAAAACTTTAGAAAAGTTGTACAGTTTTCCTATTTCTACTCTTTAAAAAGCTGAAATCAACTATTTCAAAATTCTTTGTAATCTTTGTGTAATTGATGATGCAGCTTAAATATTTGTGAGCATTGTAAATTCAAAGATAAGCTAATTTTCATTTATGAGGCCCTTATTGTTTTTAAAATGTAAATTCTAAAACAGATAATTAGGCAGAAACATTTCCTTGGAATAAAATATTGCCACATAATTTTGCTGTTGCAGAGAACAGGAAAGGAAGTATAATATTTCATGCATTAAATTTTGTCATACCTAATGTGAGTATCGCTTTATCAACTATTGTAGATGCTTTCTCCCATTATTTTATGGTGTCTTGTTGTATGTTTTTTTTTTAATAAACTTCTTATTTGAAATGATTTTGAAGATTTTATTTATATATTTGGCAGAGAGAAAGAGTTTAAGCAGGTGGAGTGGCAGGCAGACAGAGAGGGAGAAGCAGGCTACCTGCTGAGCAGAGAGCCCGATGCGGGGCTCGATCCCAGGATCCTGGGATCATGACCTAAGCCAAAGGCAGATGCTGCACCAACTGAGCCATGCAGGCATCCCTTATCTTGAAAGGATTTTTATTTACAGATACCATATCTTAAAGTTCTTTCCAGATACCTTCAAAGCTGTGAATTTCAAAACTCAGAATCTCAGAAAGCTTACCAACTTAACACATTGACATGTCAGTAATGTGTTTTTCTTTGAAGAAAATGCAACACGATATTTCTTAATCCAATTTTAAATAATTTTTTGTTAGATAAGAGAAAAACATTTTAATATATTATTTTCTGATTGAGAAAATTTTAAAAATCAGCATCACTGGAATGTGTTTTTAAACTGGCAGGAACTTTCTGAATGGCAGTGGGGGTCCCTGATCATTAGCAGTTAACCGTTCCTTCTCCACAAACAAAAAACAGAACAAGTACAGTCAGAATTCTGAAGCTGGGAAGCTGCATCTTAAACCTTGAAGTGTACGTAGTGATTTTAAAATGCAATTCAATTGGTTTCTAAATATTGAGACCATGGGCTTTGTAGGAATTGGTTCTTGAGGCCCTTTAGGTTTTTGTCTAGATGAGTTTCTCTTGATGCTGGTGGTTCTAATACAGCATCATATACACTTGACCAAGTTTAGAATTTTTTATTTGAATATATTCGTTACTGCTGTTTAAGGAAAACTAGGACCTTGCTTATGGGTTCCTTTTCAGAGGTGTAGGGACAGAGAATAAAGCTTAACATCCTCTGTGGTCTAAAAAATCAAGATTGCAGATCGCTGATACAGAGAAATGTTTGCTATTTATTTTAGGGGCCTTGATGCACTCAGCAAGAAAGTGAAGTCTTCCACGGTGGACCTCCCTATAGAATCTGTGAGTCTAAGTCTGCAGGACCTGATTGGTTACTTTCACCCCCCAGATGAGCATTTAGAGCATGAAGACAAGCAGAACAGATTGCGAGCTCTGAAGAACCGGCAGAATCTCTTCCAGGAAGAGGTGAGTTTCTACGGACATTCGTCTCTTCTATGCTGCTGTCTCAGGAAAACAACTTCTCTGTGGGGAATTTCTCTGACAGGTTTGCATTTTGAGTTGGGTGAGCAGGTAAACTGTGGCATAAGGGAGCCAGGCCTTGGAGGAATGCTGCAATTAGTTTTGTTTCTCTGTCAGAGAGTGCTCCCTTAAAAAAAAAAAAAAATAAAATAAAATTTAGTTTGCCGTCTGTTCAGCCATCATGCCGATCATTCATTGCCCTGCAGTTTACTTCGTGTTCGTTATATAAACACAGTATCTTGAAGTATCTAAATGAATACTGGCTTTGTAAAACAGGAGGGTTTTTAGACTATTCCGGAAGTTCTTGAGGCTACTTGGATGTGCCTGAAGATCCACGGGAGTCTTTGTACGGGGAGGGAGTCTGTCCAGGAGAGGGCAGGCCACCTGGGGAGGCAGAGCTCAGGGCTCTCTGCTTAGAGCAACTCCACTTACTACTTCTATGTGTGTTCAGTTTTTGTGTGTGATTTTATTTCATGCACATTCCAGTTAAAAAGAGCTCAAGTGCCATATTTCATAGACAGAATAGCAGAAGGACTGAGGGATAGGTCTACCGATCCCGAAATGAGTGTTGGAATTAGTACCGTATATTCACGAGCTTCAGTGGGAGGATGTCAGAGGTGAGTCGGCACATCAGGCCAGCTTAGCAGGTGCTCGAATTCTTCTCAGTGCTCCCTGTATGTGGAATAATAAATGTGTCTGAGGAAAACTGTCTCTGCAAAAGCATCTAAGAAAACAGGTTAGTAAATATTGCTGAAGATCCATAAACCTTAACTCTACATTCTTCTAGTTTTAAAACCGTTTCCTCATTTTCCGTCAAAGGTCTTTGAAATTCACATTAATTTTTGGGGACTCTTACTGTGTATACAAAACCGATGTGCTTAGAGACCAAAGTGGTATGAAAGCACAGGGCAGGTCAGCAAGAGCCAGTAACAACATGGAGTAGTTTGGTGGGCCCTTTACATTTGGTGTGTACCAAAATGTTAGACTGTGCTGTCTTCATTTAGTATCCTGAAAAACTGAAATGAAATACTAGGGTATGAAATTTTGAAGTATTGATTTGGATTTCTCATGGAAGACAGCATAGATAGGGACCTAGAAATGGGCCCAGGTTCCTGGTGCCTCTTACAACTCTGTGAGAAAGAGGTTCCCTTGATCAGTCAACTTGAACCAGCAACTCCTTGTATATGCTTTGCCGCATTTTGGCAACCTTGATCTAGCAATAATAATAAAAACACAAGTTCAAATGTAGACAGCGTCTTAAAAAGCTCTATAATGCATTTTTGACCTTCTTTAAAGATCTCTTGTCATGAGCTTTTCTTCATTTATTAGATCTTTCATTTAATATTAAAAATAATGATAATGATTATGACCATTATGATGCCTGTCCTAAGAACAAAGTTTCTTAGGTCTTATGCTTTTCTAATAGAGGAAAAGAAGTCATTTTCCTCTACTTCTCTTAGGTTCATTGGTTGGGGTACTGCAGATTAGAGTGACAAAAGACAGATATTTAAGAGAAAACAAGATGTATTAACATGTGAATCACACATATCCATGGGAGCACTCAGTGATGAGCAACTCAAGGGAGTGGTTAGAACTCGGGCTTATATAGCGTCCTAACAGAAGGACAGTAAATTTGTAGAAAAGGAAAGAGATAAAGGAAAGGAGTTTTGAGCTTCTAGTGGCAGTAAATTGTGGGAAGGTGAATACCTGGGGGAACTTAGTGGAAGTTAGGGGTGAGTTAGTAAAGTTATGTAGCTTCATCTGTGAAGATTCTGGGCTGATAGATGTTGGGCCTTGTTTCTTAGGATTAACATCTTCTGTCCTTCTTGGAGGAGGAAAAAGGGCAGAGAATTTTTCTTGTGTCTGCCTTTTCTCAACTGCCTTCAGCTCCAAATAATCCTTGTGCCAAAGTGGCATATCTTGTGGTGGCATTCTCTGAACCTCTTCATTTACTCATGGTACAATGCAGTTGTGACTGATCCATTAATCTACTAGTAAACCTTGCAAATGGAAGTAGAAAGCACGTACCTTTGTATTGTTCTTCTGCTTCTATTCGAGCATAGCCCTCAGGATTTAAAAACCACTTGAATTATGTCAAGAACATTTTATTTTACATACAAGTGTTTTTCTTCCTGACATTTAAATAATAGGACCTCAATTTTCTTCATGATTAACAGTCTTACTTTAAGCCAGACTTTTTTTTAATGAATCAACCTAGCATTTTTTTGGTCTGTGAACAGAATCACAGTTTCTTATGGTAATTTGTATTAACCTTCCAGGGAATGATCAACCTCGTGCTCGAGTGTATAGACAGGCTGCACGTGTACAGCAGCGCGGCCCACTTTGCTGATGTCGCCGGGAGAGAAGCCGGCGAGTCCTGGAAGTCGATTCTGAATTCTCTCTATGAGTTGCTAGGTAAGAAGTATGATGGTTTTCAAGGTAGCTGACTCACATCTATTTCAAATGATCACATAGCAGGTAATGTAGTTTCATGATAAGCTTCTTCATCGAGGCTTTTGGTGTTTACTGTTGTTGCGCTTAAAGCCAAGTGATGTTTGTTGTACTTACATCCATCTTGGAGTGTGGAATGTGGCCAGAGCAGTAAATTGATCTCTGATTTATGGAGGGGCATCTTTGAGAGTTTGAGTTTGTGGGTGAGGGACCTCTGTGTGAATATGCATCAAATATTTCCTCTCCAATTCTCAGGTTAGTCCCACAAGACCCTTCTTTCTCCCTCACAAGAATCTTGTCAGGAGCCTTCCCCTTCACCTTCTGTAGTCTTTTTGAGATTTGTACTTGCACCTTCTAGGTGTGCTTGAGGTAAATGAAGAAATGCTTGTGGTGTTTGGTGCTGCATTCCTATTGTCTGTATGTGAACCTACGTCCTTAGTATTTTTGGCCTGGGCTATTCAACTAGCTTTCACTTGTCTCTTGTTAGGAACTATGACCTTGCGAGCTAGTGAGCTGACCTCCAATGAGGATAAAGAAAAATAGTTTATTTCTCAAAGCAATGGAAGAAGCCAAAATATCAGCATTTGGAGGCCAATTCTTCAAATCACACTTCTCGTAGGACAGTATGACGGGGACAGTTGACATGCAGTGGATTGAGTCACAGGAAAAGAATTGTGAGCTTAGGGAGTCCAGTTCAGTTACACTGGAAATACACCTGCCCACCCTTTTGCTTTGGATGGAGACATCATGATCAGCTAAGGCTGCTTGCTACAAATATCCTTGAAAATAAAGCCTATAAGAAAGGCTTTCAGTGGCTCCTTTACAAGACATGCAAAAACAAGAGACCAATAAAGAATGACCTCTGTCTTCACTCACCCTCAGTTACAAAATCCCAGACTCATCTGATACACTGTGACTGCACCTCTCTTCCATTTAGAAATTTCTTACATTTTCCCATCATTCCAGAAGGTGAAGTTTAACGTGCTTTGCCTGGTATGTGAGGTCCTGGTGAACGCTTCCAGCCTGATCTTTGCCACTCTCTTTTGCTTTTCTCTAGCTGTACCCATTTCTGAGTGCCCTGTCCATGCTTTGGTAACATTTTCCTACTCCCCTCTTTTCCAGAATTCCTGGCTCAATTCATGCATGACTTTTTTGAAGTTAATGTTGACATTTTTTCTAACTCTGTAGCATGATTGAGCAGTTCCTCCTCCTCTCTCTCTCTCTCTCTCTTTTCTCTCACTCACTCTGCTTTCTTGGCACTTAGTATTTACTTGTGTTATAACACTTACTCATTTCTTAGTTACATAGGTGCCTGTGATCTCCAGGGCAAGAATGGCACCTTCTCTGATTTTTGCATCTCTGTCCTTTAACTCTATGTCTGGCACATGGCAGATACTCAGTAAAGGTTGACTAATTAAATAAATTGAGTTCTGATAGAGTAGGAAAGTATATCCCTAAGTAGATAAAAGAGGTCTTGAGGTGTGTGTGTGTGTGTGAAGAATGAAAGGCATCAAAATATTTGTAAATTCTCTATAATCTAATTGAAACTCTTTAAAACTTAGTAATACTATTTAGCAAATAGAACTCCTATGCCTGCTAGCATTTCTAATATGCTCCCTTTAGGTGGGCTATTTGATCTGCCAATGAAATTAAACACAGGCATTTTGATACTTTTAGAATAAGGGGTGACTAGCGTTTCTTTGAGCATGACTAGGCCACAGAGGCTTTCTAGGAATCTGGATTTATTATTTTATCCATGAAATCATTAGGACAAGGATTTTATGATGCCACATTCTGGAGGCTGCATGCCTTTTCCAGTGAAGAAATTACAGTGGTGAGTTTCTGTATTTGGTAGAGACTGGTGTGTGGTTGTGTTTTAACACCACAATTTAACATCTTCACTTTCTGTGACATTCTAGATCTCAAGGTCAAGAGGTGCTTCATCTGTGTGTGTTTGAGGGTAGGAAGGATTATATGCAGAGAGTGTTATTTTGGAAATATCTAGACAGTGCACATCTTACTGACAACTTCATATTAGCTCTTTCCATAGTCGGGTACTTTTTTCATTTCAACAGGTCCATGTGTTCATGTATCCATAAGAATAAAAATGTACAGAGACAGCTCTAATGATTTTTCTAAAATCACAGAAAAAGTTTAATCCAACAAAGTCAACATCTCAGTTTTATCATTTTGGGCTATGTTTCCTCAAGCTTATACTCCTTTTACCTTCACAGACTTCTTTGGGGATTAAATTTCATTGTTTTAGAACCTAATGGAGTAGTATTAATGAATTCTCCAAAATGCTGAGACGTGGAGAGTGGGAGCACCACTCCTCATCAGAATTGGTTTCATGGCTTTATTCTTAATGAGACCATGGATAAAGATAGGGTTTTTAAATGGTTTATTCAGAGTATGGAGGGGGAAGAAGCAGTTGTTGTAGGTAGAATGATGGAATGAAGATGGATCTCTTAGGATATGTCCACTTGCAGATTACAGCCTCAGCTCAAAGTGGCTCACGTGGTGGAGGGCATTTATTGGGTAGTAGAGCTGGACGTCGGCCAGTGGGTGTACTCAACGTCTTCATCATGGCATCCAAAAGCCGCTTCTTTATATTTGTTCTGCCTTCCACAAAGGTCAGTTTCGTCCAATACCCGCTTGCCTTGTGTGGACTCAGTGGGCTGCCCTCAGCTCCCACTGCTGCAGATTTCCTCTCTGACAGGCAAAACACTTAAGAGGCTGCTCCTGGAAATTACCTCTTAGGGAAGAGTATGCCGTTTCCTAAAACCCCTAGCAAATCACCTCTTCATCTCATTAGCCCAGACTGTATCTGTTGTCTTTCCTGAGCTCATCACTCTTGCAAGGGAAGACACGAATTTCACTAACACTGGCTCTGACTGATCAAGGACTCACTCCTGGAACTGGGACCAAGCCCTTGGATTGCGTGGCTGTCATACAGAGGTGAACATTGCAGAAAATTCTGGGGAAGATGCTGAAGTGTCCAGCTCAAATGTTAACATAGATACTTGACTCATCCAAAAGTTTTTATGGACTAAATTCTAATCTGAGTGCTTTTGTCTGCCACGTATCACCACGTGTAAACAGTTGGCACTCAATAAATATTCAATAAGTGTATTAGAGATTCCCAGGGAGGTTAGATGTTCCTATAATAGCTTAGTTGTGGTCATTGCGTCACTGTTTTACACACCAGTGCACCTGCTACTCCCCCATCATTGTGTCTTATTCTTGGGGGAAAAAAAAAAGACTTAATCTTTAATCCATAGGCAACAGTCTCTGAGAAAATGACCCTTCTTTAAGCCACAAGGTCTCAAAATTAAAGCTCTCCTACTTGTATGACCTTGTACAGATGACTAAACTTAAAGTTCGTTTCTTCATCTGCAACACTGAATGTAGAGTGCCTGCTCCGGAGGTTTATCATGCAATCCCCCAAGGTGATGTGACGTACTGAGAACACCAGGCGCGTCGTGAGTGATACCTGTTGTTTTACATGTTACGTGTACATGGCTATAATTCTCCCTTAATGATGGTGTTGATGGCTTAAATCTAGTAAGAGTTTTTGTTAATCCCCCACACATACCTCTTTGTCTCTGTCTCTGTCTTTCTCTCTCTCTTAATATCTTTCTTCAGGAAGCTTCTTTTTCCATTTTGTTCATTATTTCCCAAGTGTCTTGAATCTCTGTTCCTCTTACTGTCCTCTTGAAGGGTATCCTCTGTAACAGAAACCACGCCATGTTGGGAGAACATGGACTTGGAGTCCAGTCAATCTGGATTTAAATAGGAGTCCCATCTGTTCAAAAGATTGAGGGCTTGCTGTCCAAGATGCCCTAATCTGGGCAGTGAGGGTCAGCTGTGACCAGGATATGATCCCTGCTGCCATGGAATTAATGGTTCAGTAAGAGACACATAATGCATATAACAAAGCTAGCCGTGATGTTGTGCAGTTACTGACTTTACTGCCTTGACCATCTTGATGCAAGTTATTGTTAAAAGATGTTAGTGATTAATATGAGATTGATAAATTTGACTACATCAAAATTAAAATATTTATGATAAATGATATTAAAAATAAAAAACAGGTGAGAATTTTGTAAAATATGCCACCTATATCAAAGACAAAGGCTCAGTTTCTCTAATATATGGAGTTTTCATAAATCCATAAGAAAAGGAACTATTACCTGATGGAAAAATGCACAAAAGATGGAGACAGTAGTTTCCAGAAAAACAAATAATAAAAGATTCTCAACATGACCAATAACTGTAAATTAAGATGATGAGTAAGGATCATTTTTCATTTATTAGCTTAGCAGAGATAAAAAATTTGATAACACCTGTTATTGGGGAAAAACTTGGTAATATGTTTTTGGTGGGAGTGGAAATTGGTAGAATTTAAAGCAAACTTTGGTTGACAGTACACATCGCACTTGAAATGTGTTTCCTTTTACTCTAGAAATCCTACTTTAAGATATGTATTCTAGAGATATATTTGCACAAGTGTGGGAAGGTTGTCCACTGCAAAATTTTTTATAGATTACATAAAATTGAAAACTATTTTTCTATCAACAGGGGATTGGTTACAAAAGTAATAGTATAGTAATGTGTTATCCTTGAAAATTGAGATAAACCCATCATTGGGGAAATTGTATAAGACAGGCCAGATTGCTGTCCTTTTCTAGCGTGGCCGTCTAGGATATGGTATTAAGTGGAAAAAAGAAAAAAAGAAAATAAAAAGCAAGAGGAACATTGTGTGCCCATGGAGATTCCAGTTGCATTGTATTAGAATTATGCAGAAAAAGATACATTCTTATACACCCTGGATGTTTCTGGAAGGATGCAAAGAAAACTGCTAGGTGGCTATTTTTTGGGGGACCCATCTTTTACTTTTTTTGTGTGTTCTATTATGCATTCTTACTGTGTTTACACACATTACTTCTATAA
This sequence comes from Mustela putorius furo, assembly GCF_011764305.1. Classification (NCBI taxonomy): domain Eukaryota; kingdom Metazoa; phylum Chordata; class Mammalia; order Carnivora; family Mustelidae; genus Mustela; species Mustela putorius. The sequence continues at coordinate 1,155,306 of NW_025421577.1, forward strand.
TTGAAAAAGTCATTAACATAAATGTGTAATGTTGCACAACTGAGGATGGAAGGGGAAGTTAGTACATGAATTCCAGTTCACTGAAGAAGTAGAATGTTTATAATTCAGTGCATGCATGTAAAGAGGATCTCTTTCAATATATACATGGCAGGTTCACTAGTGGTAATTAGAACGATGAGAGATTTCGTGGCTTAAGTATTTCTTTGGCTACTCTTGATTTTTTCTATTTATTGTAGTGAACACTGATTTCATGATTAGAAAAAAATGAATACATTTTTAGGTTGACTTAAGAATCATTTGCTGCCAGTGATTTTTATTAAAGTTGGTGTGATTATAAGTAACCATCTCTACACAAGGATATATTTCAGTCTGTCTACAGAAGTATCAGATCTGCAGTAATATTTGGAGTTCGTAATACATTTATACCCCACAGTCCTTCCTTACCCAGCTATCGGAAGTTGGGTTCAAGTTTCCATTCACTCCAAATTAATTAAGCCTCTTTCCCAAGCTTCCAACCAGGTAGACAGTTGACCCTGTCTTGGCTTCTTGTGTGGAAATAAGCCGCCTTCTTTTTTCTTCAGTAGGTGTATTTAGCATGGAGAGAGCAGGTGGGAATGATAATCTATAACAATTTTAAAATTTGACATGGATATATTTAATATATGTTTTAGGTGGAGAATGATAAAAGTAGATTTATGAGCCTGCCATGTGGAGGAATCTCAGAGACACTAGCATTCGTAGTTTAAAAGCATTGCTGTGGCTTCCTTCTGTGTCTTTTGTGAAATCCACATAATTAATCTGTAGGAGGCTTGCAAGGCAGGATGGTTTTTTAAAGATGTCTGAGAAATGGCCCTTTGGCAAACTCTGTCTATGAATACTCATGAAGATTCAAAGGATAGAACAAACAGCAAAAACCCTGGCCCTCTCAGAAAGGTGGAAGTTACCTTTTATTGAATATGTTAACACTTGGATAGGGAGCCATGATGAAGGATTTGGGCACATCCAGGACATTCTCCTGGGGTCCTAAGGAGGCAGATCTTCCGAAATGCTGTAAAACACTGGGGGAGGTAGCCAGGAGATGTTAGAGGAGGGCATTGCTTCAAACTTGCTCATACCAGGGATTACTTTGGCTTCTGCACATACAGATGTTTCTGTATTATCCTCCAGGAAATCCTGCAAGACATTTTATAAACAAAACACATTTTTTTCTTTTTAACCTGGTAATAATCACTTTTCTACGAAATGACCATGACAGTCAGTAATCCTTTTTTAATGGAAATGCACTTTGTAACCTATTTTGTGAGATGTCTTCTTAATCTGTTGATAGACACGGCCAGGATGCCACCCCTGGTAATCTCTTGTAAGTCAGGGGTTCCAGCAGGAAGAGACTGATGGCAGTGGGGGAGAGGGGCTGGAGCAGCACAGACTGGACCTGAGTATGAACTCTGCAATTAGAATTGCCTGGCTTTAAAGCCTTGGCTACCCTGTGAGCCCCACAAGCAGGAACATACTGCTGTCTCTACTTACCTTCCCCTGTACAAGCCAGCTGATTGCCTCCTGATGGCGGTAGAGAGGGAGGGGAGAAGATAGCACAGTTTTTACTTGGTTGTGTGGCTGCCTCTTCTCTGGCTCTAGCCAGAAGGTTAAAGCTCTCATCTCTGGTGGTGGGGGATTGGAGGGACTGGCAAGGAGTTGACTTTTTCCGGCTCACATGTTAGAGGTCTTTAGCTAAGTTCCTGCTGATGGGACAGGATACCTGCAGCTTGGTTGTGGATGGCTGTTGGTAGCTCCTTAATTGGCCATGTACAGGTAGTAGTTGATCTCCAGCCTCTTTTTCCTGAAATCAACCTGCTGCTCCTGATGGCTCTCCTGATGACTCTATTCAGCACGAGTCCACAGACATGCTCTCCCCCAGCATCCATGAGAAATGCTCATGCATTCTTGGCCTAACGCAGTCATGTAGGCCAGTGCATGCAAAGCAGTTTTTCATTGCTTCTCTTGCTCTGTCCACTTCCTGGGCAGGTTCATCAAACCTAAGTTCACAAAATTCCGGAACAACAGGGACCCTTCCTTACGCTTCCCAAGAAGTTTCCATGGCACAGCGCTCTTAAATTTTTCAACAACATTCTGGAGTTTTTGCTTGTTTATTTTTGGTGTTTTGGGTTTTCAGGACTTAGGAACAACAACTTGTTAATCTGAAAATTAAAACAAAGAAATCTTTGTGGATTCTAGTTCTTTGGTCCCTCATTTGTCTATGCTGGAATGATTAGTATTCCCAGACTTCGCATGGAAGCTCCAAAGGAGAGAAGCTCTTTTGATTTTCTGCTGTATCTCTTAGACCTGGAGTAGTGCCAGATGCAAAGCAGGTAATTCGTATTTGATAAATAAATTTCAAAAGTGAGAGTTTTCTTGGAAGATCTTATATCTTAATCTATTTGTGGTTTCCTGATTCTTTGAGTATATTGAGAAGTTATGAGTCTTGGAGCTTAAAGACACCAAAGCATGAGGACATACGGATATTACAATACAAATAAGAAAATGCAAAATAGAGTATTTTTTACAATCACCATTTTTTAAAAAGATTTTATTTATTTATTTGACAGAGAGAGATACAGTGAGAGAGGGAACATAAGCAGGGGAAGTGGGAGAGGGAGAAGCACGCTTCCCGCCAAGCAGGGAGCCCGATGCGGGGCTCAATCCCTGGACCCTGGGATCATGACCCAAGACCTCAATTAATGACTGAGCCACCCAGGCACCCCTACAATCATCATTTTTCAATTGGCCACCAATATTACTTGCATTTTATCTTCTGATGAGATAAAAGTTCAGAAATTTAGTTATTCAACATTAAAAATATGGTTCTGTGAACTACCACTTTCCTTTTTAGAGCCCAGTCTGAATTGTTTTCATCATATTTAAATCGTACTGTACTTAACCATGAATATTCTTATTCTGTAAGAGACTGGATGCTGTTTATTCATTCACTAGTAAGAAATAACATACCTTCCAAATTTCAGGCAATGTACAGAGGTGTAATAAGACAGTGTCAATAGAAAAGAACTTACAATATGCTAGAAGAAGACCCTCAAACCATTGTATTATATTCACATGTTATTCAAGTTCATACTCACAAGGGCCGGCTCTGGTGCCTGATGCATTTACATTCATTTTTAAAAAGATTTTTATTTTAAGCACTCTGTACACCCAGCATGGGGCTTGAACCCACAAACCTAAGATCGAGTTACACATTCTACCCACTGAGTCAGATATTTATATTATTTTGTAGGTAAAATAAATTTATTTATTTCTTAAATAAATACAGATGTATGGAAGAGCAAAGGTCTTTACCATCTTTAAGACCCATTAGCCAGCAACAGAAGAGGACTGGAAGGGGTTTAGTTTGCTTGTCCTGCATGAGGAAAGACATTTGTCTTGAGTATTTGCACCTTCGTCTTTCTTTCTTCTTTTTTTTTTTTTTTTAAGATTTTATTTATTTATTTGACAGAGACAGAGATCACAAGCAGGCGGAGAGGCAGGCAGACAGAGATCACAAGCAGGCGGAGAGAGAGAGGAAAGGGAGCAGGCTCTGTGCTGAGCATTGAGCCCGATGTGGGACTTGATCCCAGGACCCTGAGATCATGACCTGAGCCACTGAGCCACCCAGGCAGCCCCAAATTTTTGCACCTTCGTCTTGAAGCATCATGAGATTAAATTAAATTAAAGTTGCCATTGTGGTTTGGCATTCTTGAGACATCCAGCAGCAGCTGTCCATACCAATGATGTAGTTTCACCTTTTCTTCTTGAAAAGAAGGTAACTTTGTATTGTATTATTTGATTTTAAAATTAATGCTTCATTATAAAAATTCGATAGTTACTACAAAAAGGTGAAAACCATGTTAAAAATGTAACCACCCATGGTAATGTAGGACCTTTTAAAAATATTTCTTTGAATCCAGGTAACATTATACACATATGAAACACTTCACACACCCATGTGCACACACCTACTGAAGCATTGTGGGTTCACACCTGTGCAAACCCTGCACCACTATGGTATCAGTTAGGGCCTCCTCTCTTGAAGGCTTAGTTAGCTCGGTCCAAATGCCAATGCCAGGGATTGAGACAGGCTCATGGCCTCTTTGATGTCTGTACATTCTGAGGGATTATTTGGAGACAGTGTTTCCCATTTCATGCTTTTTCAATATCCTCTGTCTGTCTAAGGTTACATAATATCTTGGCCACAGAAGTTCACTTCCTTACAGATGAATACAACTTGCCGTTCTTATTCAGCATTTGTGTGTGTGTGTGTGTTTTTATAATGGAAGTTATTAGGGCTTCAGGGGTCTTTGTGAAGGAGCACACCACAGAGCATGATCCCCCCTCCACCGGCTTTATTAATCTTTCTTCCTATTTTAAAATAAAACCATGTCCTGTATTGAACTGGGAAGGCAGTCCCACCCTCACCAATGTTCTTTAGGGTCTGTGCTTCTGTCCCAGGGACTTACCAGGATATAATTCACAGAGGCTGTTCGCATTCTCCAAGGAGTATTCTAGAAAAACATGGTTTCTCCATGGTATGCATATACTTACATTGTGTGTATGTGTGGGTGTGTATGTATTTACTTCACAAAAATGGGATTGTATGATCAACATTCCTTTATAGCATTTGTTTGAATGGTCTTCTGTACTGCAGGCATATCTTCTTGGCAGTAAATGATGGTTTTAGTGGATGTACACTAGCCTACTGAAGGGATGTGCCATTGACTTAGCTCATAGTCAGGCTGTGTCCAGGATTTTGCTATTATCAACTGTATTGTGCTGAACTTCCCTATAATTTTCTGTGTAGGTTTCAATTACTTTAGAAACTCACTTGACTGATGTCTTAACTAACTTGCTGAATTGTAATGTTTTACACACTCCCTTTATCTGTAAAGGAGGGTATGTACCTGCACATACATACATATACACACACATGGATAAGGTTCAGAAGGCATTCTTTATGGAGCTTAATTTTTCTTTCATTAGAAGTATATATTTTGTCACAGTCTATTGAGATGACCACATTTTGTCTGTGACTTATTAACAGATTCCTACTACCTTTCTGTCTCATTGGAGGAATGGACCCCTACTTGAGTTAATGTTGCTAATGTATCGTTGAATATAATTTCTAAATACCATGCTTGTATAAGATTTTTGGATTGATATTCATAAGTAAGAGTTCCCTCTAGTTTTCTCATATACATACTTTGTTAGGTATTGATGTCAGTGTTATACTATCTTATGTAAAATAATTACGGAGATTTCCTTAGTTTCTTTACTTTGAAATAGTTTAGAAATACCTTACTTCTTGAGTATAGAAAAAAAGTTTTTGGTCTTTACTCGATATTAATCATGGTTGATTTTACTTTTTAGATTTTTCCCTTTAAATTTTTTTTCCTTTGGGTTAGTTTTAGTGAAAAAAAATGCGTGTGTGTGTGTGTGTGTGTGTGTGTATGCATAAATGGAAACCATTCTTTTTCCTATATGTTTAAAAATTCTAGTGCTGAGACCTCAAAAGTGTCTGTATTTATAATTCCTGTTTATTCTTAATTTTGTCTTTTTCCTTCATGATTAGAGAGTTGTTATTTAACATGTTTAAAAAAATTCTTGACTTTATTGATCAATCCTACCATTTAAATTTATTACATAGATCGTTTTCTTATCTCTAATGTTTTCCTTTTTGTTATTTATTTCTTTCTCCTATTTTACTTATATGTGTTTGATGTTATTTCTTAAATCTTGAAAGGATGTTAGGATAACACTTTTCACCTGGTGAAAGAAAGTGTTTAATTTTCCTCTGAGTACAGTTTTGACTATCTACCACTGATTGTATTGGGTAACATTTCTATATTTGCTATTTACTAGTCAGTCTACAATTGTGGTATTGATTCCCTACTGAATCAAAAATTATTAGTGAGTGAGTTTAAATTATTAAGTGCTTGGACTTTTAGTTTCTACTTTTCTTACTAATTTCTAGTTTCATTACATTGTTGTCAGTGGGCTAGGCCAACATGGGGTATACCATTTCTGTTTGCAGTAAATTTAATGAAGTCTTCTTTTTTGTGGCTTATTATGTGACTTTCTTAAATGTTTCATGGTTTATTGAAAGGGTCCATTCTTACATTGTTTGTTCCTTATCTCTAACATCTGACCTCTAGAAATCATTTAATCGCTTTCATTTTAAAAACCAGAGGTAAAATTAGAAGAGTGAGTTAAGGGAACCTGGGTGACTCAGTGGGTTAAACATCAGCTCAGGTCATGATTGAGGGTCCTGGGATCAAGCTCCACATCAGGCTCCCTGCTCCACCAGGAGTCTGCTTGTCCCTCTCCCTACCACCCTGCTCATGCTTTTGCTCACTCTCTCTCTTTCAAATAAACAAAATCTTAATATAAGAGTGAGTTAAACTTTAAGCAAATGAAACTCTAAAGATTCAAAGGTTTTATACTTGTCCTCAATGACTGCTGTTGTAAGTCATGAACAGATATTCTTATGGATTAAAATTAGAAATCCCATGGAGCACATAGGACTCCTTATCATTCCACTGTACTTCATCCCTGACCCTTGTCACTTTGTGTGTGTGTGTTAGCTGGTTGCTGATTCTTGCAGGGGCTCTGGTCCCAGGGAGCCTAAGTAATCAAGTGCATCGTTGTTTCATCATCAGGCAGACTAAATAAAGTCTAAGATTAATTGCACTCTGCTACTATAGGGACTCCTCCGTCTTATTCTTACCAGGGGATAAATAGGCAGTGCCCTCGAACTTTAGTTCCTTCAAACTGCTTCCTAGCACTACCAGATTTTAAATAGTGATTGTTTTCTTATGGCAACATCTTTTTCCCATTAAATATCCTACATCGCACCAACCCTTTGTAAATAGTTGTACTGTTTTGGAACAATCTCATGGGCATTAAGAGTAGAATTTTTATAAAATATTGACAAGATTTACTTTGAAAGAGTCGCGGGATTGTGAGACATCAGAACTTTTAAATGGATTCTGTAAATTGGGTTGAAGGAGATCATAAAGGTTCTGTAGGAATTTCATATAAGATGGTTTCTTTCATCAAAGACCAATCAAAAACACTAGGTGAAACAAAGTTAGACAGGTGACTTGACTATAGGAGTTCTGAGTCCTTCAAGTGCATTGTGAACTTTAAAGAGAAGTAGAGATACAGGAGGAAAGTGAAACATTTTCAAACTTATTAGCCATCTGCCTTCCCACCCTTTTTTCCAGGTAACAATTAATTATATCTCTCTGTGTGCCTGTTACAGTTACTAACTATATCTCCTAGTATTTTGTGCTATATTTTCAGGAAAACTGATGTGCTCTTAACTTTTTCATTATAGACATGAGAAAGTTGAGCTCTAGGGAAATTAAATCCTCTCATGGCTAATTAAAAGCAATGAGTATCAGAATCCAAGTGAGGAGACTCCCAGGACACTGGTTTTTCCATTATCCTTGGTCATTTCTTTCCAATATGAAATACTACTTTCTCAAATTATATTCCTTCTAATGAGCAGTATGGTTTTCTGGCCCCTGTTAACAAATATCAATTCTTTAAGAAGAAAAATATGAGCACTACCTCACTCCAGTCAGAATGGTTAAGATTAAAAACTCAGAAAATGACAGATGTTTGCAAGGATGTGGAGAAGGGGAACCTTCCTACACTGTTGGTGGGAATGCAAGCTGGTGCAGCACTCTGGAAAACAGTATGGAGGTTCCGTAAAAAGTTGAAAATAGAACTACCCTATGACCCAGCAATTGCACTTCTGGGTATTTACCCTAAAAATACAAACATAGTAATCCGAAGGGGCATGTGTACCTGAATGTTTATAGCAGCAATGTCCACAGTAGCCAAAATATGGAAAGAGTCCAGATGTGCATTGAGAGGTGAATGGATTAAGATGATATGATACACACACACACACACACACACACACACACACACAGAGCGGAATATTACTCAGCCATCAAAAAGAAGGAAACCTTGCCATTTGCAATGATGAAGATGGAACTAAAGGGTGTTCTGCTAAGTGAAATAAGTCAGTCAGAGAAAGACAAATATCAGGTGATTTCATTCATATGTGGAACTTAAGAAACATAGCAGAGGATCATAGGGGAGGAGAAATAAAATAAGATAAAACCATAGAGGAAGACAAACCGGAAGAGACTCTTAATCATGGGAAACAAACTGAGGGTTGCTGGAGGGGAGGTGGCTGGGGGATGGGGTAACTGGGTGACAGACATTAAGAGGGCACATGATATAATGAGCACTGGGTGTTATATAAAACCCCTAAATCAATGAGCTCTACCTTTGAAACTAATATTATATGTTAATAGACTTTAAATATTATATATTTTAAATATTTAAAAAATATTTTAAAAATATTTTAAATATTATATATCTCAATTTTATATATGAAGATGTGTCTGTATTTGTATAGATCTGAGAGGTAAAGTCAGAGTATTTTGTTCTTGTTCCAGTATTTTAGGGCTTACTACCAGCTTACCTTGCATTTTAAACTGGAGAATCATATAACTGTGATGTCTGCTTTTTTCTTCTGCAGCGGCTCTAATTAGAGGAAATCGTAAAAACTGTGCTCAATTTTCTGGCTCCCTTGACTGGTTGATCAGCCGATTGGAAAGACTAGAAGCTTCTTCTGGTATGTTTTCTGGTTATTTCCTTGTCCTTATACATTAATTCCTGTTTTCCTCTACTTTACATTCCTTAAGGTATAAAAACAAATTTTGAGCATCAGTGCCATTTAAATGTTTTCCTTTGAATAAGTTGAAATTTTTACTTATTGTTAAACTCATTGGTATTTTAGTATTTCTGAAAAGCAATTTTACAGTTCATTTACATTAAAAAAAAAATGAAGTCCCTTAGTATACCATGGAGCCAGAATCCCCATTGTTTTTCAGATCAGTTATTCCAAATGTATTATGTAAACAAAAAAACTGGTTTGGCATGTGAACTTTTAACTTGTGTTCAGAAGATTATTTGGACAATAATAGCCAAAAATCGGATTTGTTTCCAAATCGTACAGCACACTATTTTAAAGTGATTGAATACATGTTAATATTATGAGTCTGTATGATAGTCAAATAGTTACAGGCAATGAACCTGATCTCTCTCGCTCTTTAATATGTGTGTTATTCTTATTTTGGTGTTGTGAAAACTTAAAACTGATAACCTGAACATGTCTAGCAACATAGATTGTATCAGCGACCCCCAAACGAAAGTAGATTGCTCCTCTCTCCTTTTGCACAGTATCTCATTAGTTGCCATTCTGTGCCACTAATGCCCCTTTATGTTACCTATTTTTCCTCTCAATCTCCTAACTAGCAATTAACTCCTTGAAGCCAGGGGCATGATCTTGTTCATCTCTGGGTCTACCGTGTCCTCTGGCATCTAGTAGGATGAATAAATGAATGGATGAATGAATGGCTGAATTCCCTTAAGAAAATGCCAGTCAATACAGATAAAATTTCATGACTTTTGCATGAGAAAGGCTCACTCAAGGTTAGGTTTGTTGGAATTGAATGAGTAGAAGAACAGACGGTTGTGGTCCAAGAGGGAAATTTTAAGTTACAGAGTAAAATTTTAGTGTTTAAGATTTAGGAAGAGGTGGTGGAGAAATTTGAGTCACACACTGAGTTTTAAGACATTGTTGGACTGTTGGGTGGCAGAAATAAAGAAGGAGATTGTTGAGCTAAAAAAGACACAAGGATCGTAAGATGAGGGTTTTCAGGGTATCGCACCACAAACGGGGGGGGGGGGCCTGTGGACCATCACAGAACTTGCTGAAGAAGGAGAAAACTGAGTAAATGCTGGGAGGAGGTGGTCAAGTTAGTGGTAGCAAAATGATGGCAAGATTGCAAGAATGGATAAACTCTTGGGTCAGAGTATCCAGAATTGTTGGCAATCTCCAGTAGATACAAAGAATTGTGCTGATCCCCTTTTCTGGCCACAGGGAATCTCGAGAGAGATGGGCAGAGCTACCTTCAGGACAGTGTAAATGTCAGATGAATAGGCTGCTTCTCTGAAGACAGACAGACAGACACACACACACACACACACACACACACACACAATGCTCAGAGCAGAGAGGAAAGAGAGAGAAGGAAAGAACTGAGTGGAGCATCCTTTAAACTCAGCCAAGAAGAGTCCCATCTCTACAGTCTTCAGTTTGGCTGGTTGTAGGCACAGTTCCACTGGATACAAATTGCCATTTGCTATGATCTTTGTCCAGTGCAGCTGTTGGTCACAGGTACTTCTGTGTCAAGTAGATGTCCTATGCACTCAGAAAGCACAGGGAACATCAGGAGTAGGAAGGACCCTTGGAGAACCCTGAACCTGACATCTCACTTTAGAGGAGAGGAAATCAAGGCCTAGGACATTTGAATGACTGATTGGAGATGCTAGAATTAATTGTTATAGGAGAGATGAAACCCCAGCTCTGAACACAGAGGATGAGAATTTGAGCAGGGTCCTGGCAGTATCTGGTACCCAGCCAGCTCCTCTTTATCGCCTTCTCTGATTGTGGGGCTCAGAAAGAGGAGTGAGCAGATTTATTTTCTTATGCATGTTCTTCTGCTTCATTGAAGGCTGACTGGTATAACTAGTGCATAAAGGTTTAGTAGGGTACCTGATCAGTCTATTTGAAGAGCCACTGTGAATTTCTTGGGAGGAAAAATTAGACCTATTCCCAGGTTTCCTGTGTGACTGTGTCTCTAGGCCAAATTTAATGGAAAAGAGAAGATTTGTATGAGCAAGTCCAGTTAATCAAACTGATGGATTTCTGAAGGCTGAGTTTTCTTTAAGATGTTCGCCACACTTGAAATGCTGTTTGGGCCTTTAAGAAACAGCTGACTGAGCACAGTCTGCTGCTGCATCTTTTCTCTGAGTCTAACTTTTGTACAGTCTTTTCTGCAGGTAGTTTTGCAGTGGTGTAAGTGGCTTACTTGGGGATTCCTGCCAATTCTTATCCGCTCCTAGTTACGTGCCGTGAAGGATGTTCCCTCTGGGTTCAAGCAGAAGGAAGCTTTCAGGGGTCTTGAACTACCTGAGCATGTGCTCACATTTTTAATGCTCACAGTTTTAAGCTTCCAAAGATGTCATGACTGCTTCTTAGAGAGCATAAGCTCATAATTTTTAAAGGGAAAAATTCGTTAGGTGTGAATACTCTGTCCCAGAATGTTGTTTGCCAGGATCTTCTTCCTTGATACGTAGTTAGGTATGAACATCTGCATTAGAAAAAGCAGGAGCCCACGGGATATTGTATGAGACCTGCTGTTGGCGATGCAGAAATCCTAGCTAATCTTTTGGAGTCCTATCAGCAGTTTAGGCAACACATAATGATGACCTAGAAAGGACAGTTTTCTATGAAGTAACTTTGAAAAAGGGAAACTTCACTTGTTGGTTGATTTAAATCTTTTTTTTTTTTTTTTAGATTTTATTTATTTATTTGAGAGAGAGAGCATGAGCAGGAGGAGGAGCAGAGGGAGAAGGAGAAGCAGATTCCCTGCTGAGTGGGGAGCCTGATGCAGGGCTCTAGGTCCTATGAGACCCTGAGATCGTGACCTAAGAAGACACTTAACCGACTGAGCCACCCAGGCACTCTGATTCATATCTTTTGGTTGTGCCAGTTCTGGTTATAGCCAAGAGACTGTGCATCTGACCCTTAGGAGAAACATAAAATCAGAATCATGGTGATGTTGCAGACTTTGTAAAGAAAACCTTTCGTGATTGTTTTTGGGTCTGTACCTGTTTGACCCCATGGCACTGTAACATCTGCCTCTCTTGCTTCATTCGGAGAACATTACAGTGACTGGGGTTTTTAATAATGATCTGGGTCATCACGATGACAAGTTATGTTCGAGCTGATGGATCACTTACGACAGGGAAACCCCGTATACATTTTTCAAAGGCAATCACTCAGTGTTTGAAATAATACATTAACGATTAAAGGTTACTAATGAATATTTAGTGATGTCCCTTGTCAAAAATTACTCATTTTTGAATGATGCCAGAAAAGTCCCGAGTACAGCCGTACTCCTTCCTTTCCCAGCGAAGCATTAAATAACTGGAAAGCAAAAGAGAACAGGGAATGGAGAGTCTATGTTTGGAGGGCTTTTTGGAAAAAATATTCCTTACCAGCAATGTCAAATATGAAAAAAAAAAAAAAAGTCCCTCCAATTAAAATCCAAATGAAACAGAACATTCTTTTCTGAATGAAAAAAGTGATCAGGGTTGCCTGGTTGTCTGGAGTCACTATGCTTTTCAGAATTCTCTTCTGAAAGCCTGTGTGTGGGATAGATGGCACATTGTGTTTTTAGAAATGGTTCTTTTGAGATGAAAAAAAAAAAAAAAAACCAACTTCAACTGTCTCACATTGGAGAAGAGAACTATCCTGCTTTGTGACGTAGTTGATTGGTTTTATAAGCATTTCCCACAGTAATTTATGTAACATCCATGCCTGGCCCTGGGTGTTAAAGTTTGAAGGAGACCGGGAGTGATGGGGCAAAGGGCATCCCTGGGTTTCAGAGACTGGGGGGGTCCGCTGGTCTTGTTCCCGTGATGGTGGCTCTCTGAATGGTGCAGTGGTTTTTTGGTTCTTTTCCTGTGTTTTTGATACTCAATAGGAAGTTGATATTCACAGCCAGTGTTTAATTCTCGTATCTGTTTCTCATCTTTGTTTTATATTCGTGGTCTGCTTGACACTTCTGCCTCAGTGGTCAGTGAATTGTGCTGGCCTGGGGGGCCCCAGTTTCTCAGATAGGTTCGATGGCAGCAGGGCCAAAGCCAAGCTCAGTCTTGTCATCCAGTCTTTTTAAGGGGCAAGGAGAAACGGAGCCCTAGGCTGAGAGTCACAGGTGCCATAGTGCTGCTCACTCCGTTTCTGCCAATATGGCGGGGATGCTCGTCAGGGCTCTCTACCTCAGAGAGACGCATTCCTTGACAGAGACAGTCTCCTGAGGCTCTAAATCACCAGGCTCTTAAGGATTCAGGTGAGGAAGGTGTAAAAGATTGAAAGCCCAAGGTTATTGGGTCCCTTTTTAGTCACCTTCCAGTCCCGGGTGGGGTCTCATGCCCTCCTGACGTTATTCCATACTGGCCACAGTGGCCAGCAAAGGGCAGGCGATCGTCCTAGGGCAGAGATGAAAGGAGTTTACCCCTGAAGTGACACCTGCCCCTACCTGTCCTGTGGACGTGCTCCCCATCCAGCCTGCAGCCACCCACCTCTGACCTCCTGCCAATTCAGGAGAGCCTTTGTTTCCCCAAGGTCGTCTTGGGCGCTTCCTGGAATCCATGTTCCCATCCCGTTTCTTTAGATTTCCCAGGGATAGGTTGGAAGTTGGAACATTGGCCCGTTGTGCTGATTTTATTTCTCCCCACACACAGTGAGTTAGGGAGGCATCCTATAATTGTGTGGCTAGCTGGAGAAAGAGAGGAAGAAGTCTGGTCTCAGAGAAACTGTGGAGGGGCTCGCCTGAGGAAAACTTACTCAAAACAAAATCACAGACAGTGATTGCTACCTTTGACCTAGACTGTGTCTTTTCCTCTTTGAGGCTTATGGACAGAACAGAGACCTGAGCTCTTTTATGTGCTGCTTTGGACAGATGCCAGTGTCTGGTCTGACTGGGTTTTCTCATTCCACACTGGATATTAAATACTTTCATCGTCATCTTCAGTGAAATAATTGTGCTGTATCACTCGCTTTCAGTCATGCTTAAAGTTAAGCGACTGTGACCTCCCTTGGGTACATTATACTGGCTTGAGGACTTTGTCTCGAACTGAGTTCATTAAAGTCTCTTTGCAGTGTGTATCCCTTATCCCAATTTTGTCAAGTTGACTTACCTCTTGATCGCATCGTCTTTTAAGTACCTAGGCTTTAATATGGCTTCTATTTACTGGGACCCAGTAGTCAAAAGAAGGAAGTCGATCACTACCCAAGGCAGGACGCACACTCTTCAGGTGCCTTCCCTGAGGGTTGACCTACCATTGGGTTTCCTACCATTAGGTTTCCTACCATTGGGTTTCCTACCATTTCATCATCAAAATTAGGGTGGAGCTCTGCCAAGACGACCTTATCAGAAAGCTCTGTATTTAATAATCTCTTGGGTTTTTTTTTTTATCATTTTTTTCTTATCATTTTCTTATCATTTTTTCTTACCGTTTTTATTTTATTTTTTCAGTGTTCCAAGATTTATTGTTTACCCAGCACACCCAGTGATCCAAGTAATCTGTGCCCTCCTTCATACCCACCGCCAGGCTCACCCAACCGTTCACCCCCCTCCCCTCCAAAACCCTGTTTGTTTCTCTGGTTTCTACCTACTCTTATACTGTGTTAAGGAGAAGCAGAATTTAGGATTGATTACAAGTATGGATTCTGAGTTGGACTGGCAAAGTTCTAATTCCAGGATCATCCTTGATAGCTGCATGATCTTAACCCTTTTGTACCTCCTATTTTACATACGTTTGTAAAACAGGGATTGTAATAATTCCTGCCCCACAAGGATTATTAGTCAACACTATGGATGTCTTTATAATGTTAAAGGAATACAAGTGTCACAGTAAGTGTCTCATCTTTTTCATTTGTAATTAGGAGTTGTTTTAACTACAAGGTCATTTTTATTTTCTTCAAAGAGCACTGTAGAAATGGACTAGACAGGGGTTCTGTCTTCGACTATAAAGATAATGAAGACCACTGAGAGCTCAGATGAACAGCGAGCCTTCAGCTCTGGGTCGGGGTGGGGTGGGGACAGTTAGATACTGGCTGCCAGATCTGTGCGTGAATGTGGAGGTGTAGACTTGTACTCTGGGTACAGTACAAAGATCTTTAGTCAAAAACTTAAAAACAAACAAACTTGGGGGTGCCTGGGTGGCTCCGTCTGTTAAGCATTTGACCAGCTCAGGTCGTGATTTTAGCATCTAGGGATCGAGCCCCACATTGGGCTTCCTGATCAGTGGGGAGTCTTTCTGCTCCCTCTGACCACCCCCCCCCCCAGGTCAGTTCATGCTTGATCTCTCTCAAATAAATAAATAGAATATTTCAAAAATATTATATAACAAAATATATATAATATATATAGTAAAATTATGTCAATTTTTAAATTGTGACTCTTGATCGTGGCGTTGTGGTGATTATTTTTTAAAGATCTTGATCTTTACACCACGTTGGGTGTAAAGATAACTTTAAAAAAATCTTTAAAAAATTTTGGGTTTTGTTAAACAGTGTGTTGTATAACTTTTCTCTTTCCCTTATTCCACACTATCAGAAGTGAATTATTTTATGCACTTTTTTTTTTTCTTTTGTGCTTTTGGAAATGAGGCCTCTGGGCTGTCTTCATACTGCAGAACTCTCTCTGCTCAATTTTACTGGGACCCAGTTGACATACCTCACTGTATATGCTTCAAGTGTACATCATAATGGTTGAGCTTACATATATTATGAAACTATTACTCTAACAGATTTAGTTTGCATCCATCATCTCATATATATATAAACTTTTTAAGAAAGTGAAAAAAAACAGGGGCACCTGGATGGCTCAGTCAGTTAAGCATCTGACTACCTGTTCCAGCTCAGGTTGTCATCTCAGGGTTGGGGGATCGAGCCCTGTGTCGGGGTCTGCGCTCCGCATGGAGCCTGCTTCAGATTCTCCTTCTCCCCCTGCTTCACCTTCTGCTGGTGCTCTCTTTCTCTCTCAAATAAGTAAAATCTTAACAAAAAAAAAACAAAGTAAAATCTTAAAAAAAAAGAAGATAAAACAAAAAAGGACTTCCCTTGTGATGAAAACTCTTAGGACTCACACTCTTACCAACTTTCCCGTGTATCAGCGTTAGCTCTCCTCATCATATTGTATCTTATAGCCCTAGCACTTAGTGATCTTTTTTCCTTTGTCATGACTCCCTGCCTCTGGAATACATATCTGATCTCTTCTTCTCTGAGGGTTCTGTTTTTGGATTTTTTGTTTGTTTGTTTGCAGCATTTTTTATTTATATCTTGTCTTTCTGGCTGTTGTTAGTAGTAAATAATGCTGGTATGAACCTGGAGGTGCAGCTATCTTCTCGAGGCAGTGTTTCTGTTTTCTAAAGATTTATTTATTTGAGAGAGAGAGAGAGCAGGAGGGTGGGTGGAGGGCAGAGGGTAAGAGAGAATCTCAGGCAGACTCCATGCTGAGTGTGAAGCCTGATGCAGGGCCTGATCCCATGACCCTGAGATCATGACCTGAGGTGAAATCAATGTCAGACCCTTAACCAATTGAACCCCCCAGGCACCCCCATGTTTTTGTTTTCTTTGGATGTGTTCCCAGAAGTGGAATTGTTGGATCATATGGTAGTTCCATTTTTAATTTGGGGGGGTCCTGTATTGTTTTCCATCATGGCTACACCAGTTTGCATTCTCACCAACAGGGCACGAGGGTTCCCTTTTCTTTACATCCACAACAGCATCTGTTACCTCATGTTTTTTTTTTTTTTTTTTTCTGAGCGTGGCCATTCTGGTGGCTGTGTGGCGATGTCTCATTGTGGTTTGGATTTACTTCTCCCTGATGACTAGTGATGTTGACGGTCTTTTCACATATCTTTTGGCCATCCATATATCTTCCTCAGGAAAATGTCTACTTGGGTCTTTTGCCCATTTTAATTGGATTATTTTTTCTGATGAGTTCTTATATATTATGGACATTAACCCTTCATCAGATAATGTGATCTGCACTCCCCCTCCCCCGCCGCATTCAGTGGGTTGTCTTTTTACTTCATTGATGGTTTCTCTTGTTGTGCAGAAGCTTTTTAGTTTGGTGTGGTCCCACTGAATTTTTTTTTTAAAGATTTTAATTATTCATGAGAAGGAGAAAGAGAGAGAGAGTACATGAGCAGGGGGGAAGGCAAAGGGAGTGGGAGAAGCAGACTCCCAGCTGAGCAGGGAGCCCGATGCGGGGCTCGATCTGAGGACGCGGGGATCATGACCGGAGCCAAAGGCAGACGCTTAACCCACTGAACCACCCGGGGGTGCCCCTGATGCAGTCCCACTTACTTTTTTATTTTGTTGATTGTGCTTTAGGGTCCTAACTGAAAGATCATTGCCCATTCCTGTATCAAGGAGGTTTTTCCTCTTTCTTCCAGGAATTTCATGGTTTCAGGTCTACGTATTTATATCTTATAATACATTTTGAGTTCATTTAGTGAGTGGTATAGGATAGGGGTGTGGTCTCATTCTTTTACATGTGACTATCCAGTCTTCCCAGTGCCATTTATTGAAGAGACTGCCTTTTTCAAGATAACATTTAAAATTGACTCAAAGCTCAGTCAGATGCTGTGATCATTTTACATTCTTGCCCAGAAGAATAGTTCTCAATAAATATTTGCTGCTTTGAGCTAAGTATCTTTTTGGAGAGCTGCTTAATCTGTGTTTCTCTTGCCCTGAACGATGCATCTTAAAAGTACTCAGATGCATTGGTCTTCGAAAATTTTATTTAAAGGCCTTTTCAGCAATTAATTGCACCTGCCAACATTTTTATAAGTTCTTATATTTCACAGAGAGGCACACATTGTTGTTTTTTTGAGCACATTAATGAGCACATTGTGGGGCCAGGGAAATCTTAAGTGAATTTAGGGCACTGTGCTAAGATGTCATATGTATTCACTGGATCCTACAGGACTCTGTAAGGTAGGTTCCATTATCATTTCCATTTTACAAATGAAGACTTGGAAGCTGAGAAGCCAAGAGGGGTAACCTTTTCAAGGTCAAATGGAAGTAGTGGAGCTAGGACTGAATTTATATGGCCTGTAAAGTCACAAAAGCAGGAATGATATCAATTTCCACTCCTCATTTTACTTATACCCAGAACCTAACACATCGAATGGCCCATTTTATGGATTAAAAGATAATTGAGGGATTCCTGGGTGGCTCAGTTGGTTAAGCGGCTGCCTTCAGTTCAGGTCATGGTCCCAGTGTCCTGGGATCGAGTCCCACATCTGGCTCCTTGTTCAGCAGGGAGCCTACTTCTCCTTCTGCCTCTTTCTGCCTGTGCTCACTCTCTCTCTCTCTCTGACAAATAAATATATAAAATCTTTAAAAAAAAAAAAAAGATAAATGAACATGTGAATGGGGGAGAAAACACTGAAGAGTAAATAGCCAGATAAGAATATCTCAAAGTGTTTATAATTTCTTGTCTGGCACTTAGTCCTTTGTGGATTTTGAGATATGGCAATTTATACAAATAAATATTTGGCATAACATTTCTAACATTATTATTTAACTGTTGCATCATGAACTGCCTTTGATTGACATTTTCTTTTCTTAATTGTC
Source organism: Mustela putorius furo (assembly GCF_011764305.1). NCBI lineage: Eukaryota > Metazoa > Chordata > Mammalia > Carnivora > Mustelidae > Mustela > Mustela putorius. Next base: position 1,173,655 of record NW_025421577.1, read on the forward strand.
TTTTACTCCTGTAATTTTTCTTTTATAAAATACTACTCCCGAAATTGAAAGCAGCAAACCATCAGAAGCCTAGTTAAGCCTGAATACTGTTCAGCCTTAGAGTGTACTATTCCGTACACTCTAATTACATTATTTCATGTGCTATTTATTTTATTTATTTTGGATAATGTACCCCAGGAAATTTTTGACTCATGTTCATCTCATCTTCCAATAAAATACCCTAAGTCCATCTTTTTTATTCATTTTGCTAATGCATTCATGATGCCTTACCTTTCTATATATGAATAAAAATGTAATACAGACCTTTATCTTCACTAACTTCTGATTTTATTAATGTTCCTAATTCTGTCACATTTTGTTATATTTTAATCTTACCTTTGTCACTTCTTCTCTCTCTTCTCAACTTTATGTTAGCTCAAAAGATTTCATGAGCTTATTTTCTTCTCATGCCTCAAAACCATTGTAAAGAAATGGAAGGATGCATGATGATGTGTTTCCCCTATTTGACTCGAACCCCTACCTCTTGAGGTTGTTTCTCTAAACCCTCTCTATATTTTAATATTGATTTCAATTTAGTCCCCTTTTCCTCTCTATTTGGGTGTGATACGGAAACCCTACTTAGTGTTTATTTTACAAGTAAGCCCTGTATTATAGAAAGGAAACAAAACGTACATTGCTTCTGTTACCTTTTGTCCCTTTCTGCCTAAAAAAGTTAAAAAATAAATTCATCAGTTTATCTCACACTGAAACCCAAATACTTCCTTGACTTCAAACTTATACCCATTTTGAACAAACCACAGATATTCATTCCTAGTTCCCTCAGTGCTTCAGTCTGTGGCATGCAGAGTTCTCCTCTAAATGGTAAGATGTGTCGTAATTCTGCCGTATAGCGATGGGTTTTCACCTCCTGTTTGTTCTGGATGGGCCCAGTGCTGTTTGGTCAGGCTCTCCACCAGCCCTCCACTAGCTCAAACTAGAAGTTCCCACTACTTCTAGAAGTTCCACATTCATGCCCCACCACCAAAGAAGGACAACTTGGATGCGACCCATCGTTTATCACTCCATGTTGGTTCCATTCAGATTAGTGGAACAAAAAGCAGAGATGTGTCTCTACAGAGCCTTCTCAGACGCACAAGCCCAGGAACAAATTAACGCATTTGTATGTAACTCAGATTCTTTCTCTCTTGGCCTCCCCTTTGGTGTGTAGCCAAAAATCCCTCCCACACCCCTCAGACCTTTTTGTCAACATGGAGCTAGCTGGACTTTTCTTCTGCTTTTTCTAACTGCTGCCCACTTCATTTGCATGTTTGTTTGTTTTAATGGGGAGAGAAAGGGTTCTTGTCAAAGGAGCACATTATGTCTTTTTAAGCATTTATGAGCCAGTAAGTCTGCTTGCTGTAACATTTCATGGTATTTTTGGCTCAACAATCCTGTTCTCTCTAGAATGTAGAGCTTCCTACAGTTCTGTCTGTTGCCCTACTTGTGTCTCTTTGTCTTTCCCTCAATTTCTAACACTCTGGTGTAATTTTTCCTGGATTTACTAATTTAACTATTTTGATATCTACACTTCAATTTCCTTTCTCCATAGTGATCAATAAATATTTTCCCTGGATTTTCCTTCCAATCAGTATTGTCCTTCAGCATTTCTCTACCGTTCTCTGATGTTAACAGTTTTAATCTTTGTATAAAAATAAGCCTAGTTGTCAGATTTCCCAGTTGATCCTTTTTTATTTCATTTCATTTGTCATTTATATTATTTTGTTACAACCATCAAATAAGGACAGACGCTTACATCACACTGCTTGGATTCAGGCCTTTTCCTAAAAACTTTATATGTGTTAATTCCTCACAACATCTCCCCTTGGGGTGGGAACCATTATTAGAATTTGATTTTAGAAATGGGGACACTGGAGCACAGAGAAGTTAAGTAACTTGCCTAAAATCTGCCAGGACTCAAGTGGGGCCTGTTGACTTGTGTCCCTGGTTATAACCACTACATAAGACAACAGGATAATGATAATACCTCTTGCTATTCTAGTTCCTCATTTAAGCCTAGTAAATATCCAGGATGTTATTCCCCCTTCTGAAAGGATGACAGTCCATGATATAGACAGCTTGGCCTGGGTGTTTTGTGTTCTTTGTTGTCATGTTATTTCTCAGTCCCTTTCTCCCAGTCTTTTTACTTAAGTTCCTTTGTTTACATTAATTACACATGGCAAAAAATATAACTTTCCTCATTTCTATTTGCCTCCTGTGAGCCCTGGGAATTTGACTAATAAGGTCTGACTGAAAGGTTAAGAAGAATTTTAACTCCTAGGTAGGGGAAGAAGTAGACATGTCACCATTCTTGCGTTTTGTGATCTCTGCTGTTCATTTTCACAGTCCTGTCTTAAATCTTTTCTGGTATATTCTAGCTTTTGAATGCTATTGATTTTTGTGTATATTTATTTACAAAGAGAATTTATTTTTCTTGTGGTCTTCTACTTCTTGGTCTTTTGTCTTAATGGTTATATTAACCCTGCAAGTAGAGATTGGCAAACTTTTTCTGTAAAAGACCAGATAGTACAGGTCTTATGTTCTGTAGACCATAGGGCTCTATTGTTGCAACCACTCAACTCTGCCTCTTTGGTGCAAAGGCAACCACAGATGAAATGTGAACAAAGGAGTATGGATGATACGTAGTATAATTTTCTTTTCCAAACACAGGCAGCTGTATTTGTGCACTGCAGTCATATGTAACAGGAAGAAAACAAAGACATCAGGATAAAATATGAGTAATCTATTAAAAATTCTTTTCCTTTTCTATTAGTTTAGTTTATTTTAGCTAAGAATGAATGTGTTTATTACTCCATTTTTAATAGCAGAAGGATTCCGTTTAAGTACCCTTATATAAACATCTTTATCCATTAGCCTGTTGTATTATTTTCTGCTGTCTTGGATTTTTTTTTTTTAAGATTTTATTTATTCATTTGACAGAGATCGCAAGTAGGCTGAGAGGGAGGCAGAGAGAGAGGAGGAAGCAGGCTACCCATGGAGCAGAGAGCCCGATGTGTGGCTCAATCCCAGGACCCTGAGATCATGACCTGAGCCAAAGGCAGAGGCTTTAACCAGCTGAGCGACCCAGGCACCCTGCTGTCTTGGATTTTTAGCACAGCAGTTGATTTTGAGCTATACCAAAAATTGACTCATCTTGTTGGGTATTTTTTTTTTAATTGAGTATACATTCATATCATACTTCACCAAAATAAGTCATCAGTAAAGAAATTAACATAAGTAGCCCCTGTCCCATAATGGATTGGGATTTGGATCAAGCATAGATTGTGGCAGCCATAGTCTACCGTTACTTCTGTATTCTGCCATTTGTACACCTGAGCCCTTTTCCAAGAGAGTGAACTCCATTGGAGATGTACAGACCTTTCTGTGGATTTCTCTGTGACCCTTCATGATACTCTGTAGCTCTCAGAGATCACATTTTCTGAATGTTATATTTAATTGCTACAAGTGGTCTGTGCTTTCATTAGTGACAGAGCAAACTTTCTCACAAACAATGAATACATATGTATATATATTCAGCTTTCCGAGTTCACACTAAAAATTTTGATAATGAAAACTATTTTCTCTTATCTCTCTTAAGCTCTAATAAAAGAAAGGGTATATTCCCTTTTACCTTCTCGGATGGTTAATACTTTAAAATACCCCCGTTTGTGGGGGACCTGGGTAGCTCAGTCAGTTAAGTGTGCCTTCAGCTCAGGTCATGATCTCAGAGTCCTGGGATGGAGCCCTGCACTGGGCTCCCTCGTCAGTGGGAAGTCTTTTCCTTCTCCTTCTGCCTGCTTCTTCCCCTGCTTGTGTGTGTGCTCTCTCTCCCTCTCAAATAAGTAAATAAAATCTTTGAAAAAAAAATACCCCATTCTTAATCAGGTTTTGTATGTTGTGTATTTTTATGTAATTTTGCATTATTCTCTATATTTCTGTTGTTTTGTAAACTAAAGCATTTTCTACCATTTACCTCCACAACAATGTAATGATCTTTGTGGGTTTGGAAGCATTGTTATAAGGTTATACTCTCAAGCTGAGAAGCTTCATAAGCTGGTCCTAACCTATTACCTACCTGTCTTGTCCCCTACTTGCCCTATACGCCAAGCACCACAGGTATGCATTCCATTCAAGACTTCACTCAACCTCATATCACCCTAACTTTCCTGTCAGGAAAATGGTCATGAATGTGTTCTCTGAGGTTCTTTCTTTCATACCTTCCCAGGCAGAGGTACCTGCTTACTCTGCTAACACCGCCTGTTCCTCACTCAACTACTTCGTTATCTCTGGTTATCAGTCCCGTCACAAGCATCACTTGTCACCTCTCACCCAGTGCCCTGTGACAAACATATTGAGCCCATAATAATTACATGTTGATCTGAAGGAACACCTAGAGAGAAGGAAAGGCACTGGTCATCACAGACCCTTTAATCATATTTTTTTTTCTTTATCTTTAGGTATTCTTGAAGTTTTACACTGTGTGTTAGTAGAAAGTCCAGAAGCTCTAAATATTATTAAGGAAGGACACATTAAATCCATAATCTCTCTTTTAGACAAGCATGGGAGAAACCACAAGGTAAGGGAACGAATTTATTGCCATGGATGAGTTCTGGAATAATGTTAAATGTATTTTTAAAATAAGGTAACTTTTAAAGGTGTGTCAGCTGTGGCATATTTCTTGTTCCTTAATTATAGTCAAGGAATTATATTGCTGTTTAGTGCTTATTTGTAGCACCATTGAGACACTGAGCAGTTCTCAGCTCGCATTTTAAGAAAACTTAGAAGATACGTGACCTCGTGGCTGCCGTGTTCACATGGTTGGGTCAGAGGGAGCGTGTTCACATTCACAAGACATGCTGGGATACTCAAATCTGAATAAGGGAATTAGTCGGCTGGAAGTGCTTTTTCTCTTCAGGTTCTGGACGTCTTGTGTTCTCTCTGTGTCTGCCATGGAGTAGCAGTCCGTTCCAACCAGCATCTCATCTGTGACAATCTGCTGCCAGGAAGAGATCTACTGTTGCAGACACGTCTTGTGAACCATGTCAGCAGGTAGACTCAGACAGATATGGTCACCAAACAGGTGGCCTAACAAGGAATTCACGTTCTAGCTCTGTCGTTAAAGCATCGAATGGTCTGCTTGTTTTATTCAGATAGTTTACGTACTAGCCCAAGGAATAGTGTAGTTGTCCTGTCAGTTGGATGGGGTAATAGTAACAATAGGTGAACTGAGCAGAATATGCATTTATCACAAGACCATAAGCTTCCCTAGTCATATCCTGTGAGGCTGGCTTATCTCTGACTGACATCTTCAAGAGCAGGCTGACAATTCTACAGGCTTACAGTTAGATGTAATTATGTTTTGTGCTTTCTTAGAAGATGAGTAAAAATGCTACCCTTCAATGCCAACTTCAAAGTGGCTACTATATATAATAAAAAAACAAAAAAGCTGAGTTGGAATGTCTAAGATGTAATTCCATTAATAAATATAATAAAACTACATTTGGTTAGATGTCCCTTCCAAGGTATCAGAGGTTCCTTCAGCACTGTGTGTCAGTCACTATTTTCTATGCTTTCCATGTTTCCTCCACTGTGTTTGCACTGGGTTCAACTAGTCCAACTAGGTACACACTTTACAGATTAAAATGTTGGACTGTAAGTGGAACTCAAGTCTAATGCCAAAGGCTGAGCCCTTAAATACCAAGCCATGCTGCCTTCCTTATATCAAACAGTATAATAAAAATAATGATACAGCTTTCAAGTAAGAAAATATTTTGCTTGATAGTAATAATTTTATTATACTCTATCTAAGAGCTGTCCAGAACGTAATCACTGCCTTACCCTGTTTTAAACAAAAATGTAGGGTTTGGTGTGTATTTCTATATTGTGTTTTTTCTTTGGTTTGCCTTTTTTTTTTTTTAAACAGGGTTGATTTAAGACTTCTTGAGTGGCTCTTTGTATAACATATGTGCTGTTGTTGACTGCTATTTCCTGAGACCTTCACTAATCCTGAGCATTAACATAGGGTCTAAGTTTCTTAGAAATAGAATTAAATACAACTACCTAGAAATTCTTCTGCCCTCAGAGAGGCATTGAGAACAACAAAGCTGCTTATCCCCCTGTTCCTTTGCCAATAACATGGCTTTTCAGCTTGTACCTTACCTGATCCATGGCTTAGGAAGGAAAATGTCTGCATCTCCCAAATTAATAATAACTGCATGAATTCTACGGTCCTGTTACACTGAGTATCTCACCTTAAACATGATCAATGGTATAAAATGTGCTGAAAAGCAATTCAGAAAAAATAATCTTAGATCCCTGAGGGACTTTGTCAGGTAATCCAAAAAGCAGATACCCTTCACGGAATGTTAACTGTAGGCTGGCTATCCCCGCCTCCTGCCTCAGTGACTTAGTAATTTTGCAGTACTGAAGGAAAACATATATTTAATATATTGCGTTTTGGAGAAATGGGATGAATGTTCGAAATAGACCTAAATGAACACAACAGGTGGTTTATCCAGAGTTGCTCATGTGCTCTCCCTATTTCTTTGAAGCATGAGACCCAACATTTTTCTGGGCGTCAGTGAAGGGTCCGCTCAGTATAAGAAGTGGTACTATGAGCTGATGGTGGACCACACGGAGCCGTTCGTGACCGCCGAAGCCACGCACCTGCGGGTGGGCTGGGCGTCCACCGAAGGGTACTCGCCCTACCCAGGAGGCGGTGAGGAGTGGGGTGGAAACGGCGTCGGAGATGACCTCTTCTCCTATGGATTCGATGGCCTTCATCTCTGGTCAGGTCAGCACCATCCACGTCTTTCTCTGTGTGCGCGAAGGAGATCTGTTGCCCTTGCTCTTGGGTTTCCGAGAGCCATCCATGCTGCGTGTATTCAAATGTATTTTCTTCAGAAATTTACCATGGAAATGATGAGAGAGAATGTTAAGTACAAAGCAGAATTTCACTAGGGGAGAAACAAAACTCTTAAAATTATGGTACATTTCCAAAGACTGTATTGTTGATGAACAGTATGTGTGAAAAACGGCATCTTGATTCATAATTCACTGCAAAAAAGAAAGAAACAAAACAACACACCACATTTGTGTGTTTCCTATTTACTTTAACAGGTGTGTGTGAAGGTCTAGCTTCCACCAAAATTAGATCCTGCAAAACAATTGGAAGAAATAGAGAGTCTCATCTCCTCATAGATGACATAATATTGGGAATTGGTCATTTGTGACGCATATTGTGAGGTGTCAGTAATAATCAGATGACACTTTGTGTGGAACTGTTTCTAGAAAAGCATATATTTCATTTCACCAGCCATCAGCCTGAACTTTGATAGTGAGTACATATTAAGAATGAATGATAGGTAAAAATATTGTATCATTTTTTCTATTAGAAGGTACATTTTAGTCGGCTCCATTCAAAAGTTCAGTTCTTAATGATGTAGATGTTTCTAAGAAACTGGAATTCACGTGAATTCTGCAGACATGTGCTTGTGCTCATAAAGCTGCATTTAGAATACTGTTCTCATATTTTGTAACATAGTAATGATAGACAAAATATGGAAGATGTGTGTATTTTTGCATATAAAAAGCTGAAATCTGTCTTCTAGGGGGCACAAGTGATATTTATCAATGTTTCAGAGGAATGGTAGCTTATGAGGATTTTAAAAAGTTAAATTGAATTAAATCTGAGAGTTTACAGTAATGGGTTTAGAGATAGAAACATTTCACGTCATTGTATTTTATCCTGAGTATTTACTGAATTTTTTCTTTATTCAGTGCCTGTATTCAGTAGTCAGGAAGAGATGGGGCTTTGTTTTGGATGTTTCATCTAGCCCCGGGGGCATGTGGTTGGGGCCCCACATGTAGGAGGGGTGGCGTGTCTTACACACCATGCTGTTCTGGCCAGGCAAGTCAGAGAATCTGTTCCCACAGTATACTTTTCCAACTGACAGAAAAATGCAAAGAGCACTAACATCAGAAGGTCCAACAAACAGAAAGTAGAGGTAATGTCTTGTTTATAATACATGTGAATTCTCACGCTTCAGATTTTACTCTCTTCTCTCTTTACTCCTACAATGGCTCCAAGTGCCATGGCTACTCAGGTAAATGAAGGAATCATGTTAACTTGTTTTCCCATTTCCCATTACACAGAGATGGGGTGTGGGTGGGGGAAGAGTACTCTGATAAAATAATGCAGAATTGCTTCTAAATGTTTTAACCACACAATGCCACTTCATTTTCATTTTTGCAAGCTTTGAAGCTTTTTCTTTCAGCTCACAAAGAGAACCCAGCACTCACAGAGTTAACCTGTATGCATTATACTTTTTATTATAGGGTATCTGTTAAAGAAAACAGTAAGAATAACAACAGAAGTTTTCAGTGGATCTGTGAATATATCTCAGAGAGGAGGATAGGTTGGGGAATTCAGGAGAAAATCACTTGACACTTTCTATCAGGAAAAATTCAACTTTTTCTCCCCCCCCCTTTTTTTTAAATGGCAAGAAAGTATGTACCATGCCTTGCCTATAGTTGAAATGTGTGGTCTCTCAAGCTACAGGGGTTATTCAGTCAGACAACAAAAAGAAATAAGTGACATCAAAATTTTTTGGTAAGAAAGAAGTAAAACTTTCACTGTTTGCAGTTGACATGATACTATATATAGAAAACTTGAAAGACTCCCCCAAAAAGCTGCCAGAACTGATGCAGGAATTCAATAAAGTAGCAGGATACAAAACCCATGTGCAGAAATCTGTTGCATTTCTATGCACCAATAATGAAGCATCAGAAAGAATAATAAAACACTCCCATTTACAGCAGCACCAGAACTATAACATACTTGGGAATAAACCTAACCAAAGAGGTGAAAGACCTGTACTCTGAAAACTATAAAACACTGATGAAAGAAACTGAAGATGACATGAAGAAATGGAAAGACATTCCATGTTCATGGATTGGAGGAGCAATCTTGTTAAAATATCTGTACTATCCAAAACAAGCTACCTATTTAATACAATTCTTAGGAAATGCCAATAGCACTAGAACAAAAAAATCCTGAAAATTTATGTGGAACCAGAAAAAGTCTCCATATTGTCAAAACAATTTTGAAAAAAGAAAAGTAAAGCTGCAGGTATCACAGTTCTAAACTTCAAGTTACATTACAAAGCTATAGTCATCAAGACAGTATGGCGCTGACACAAAAATAGACACATAGATCAGATCAATAGCATGGAATAAAAAAAAAACAGAAATAAACACACAATTATATGGCCAATTAATCTTCGACAAAGCAGGAAAGAATACTTAATGGGAAAAAGACAATCTTTTCAACAGATAGTGTTGGGAAAATTGGACAGCAACATGGAAAAGAATGAAACTGGACCACTTTCTTTTACCATACACAAAGTAAATTCAAAATGGATTAAATACCTAAATGTGAGACCTGAAACCATAAAAATATTGGAAGAGAGGACAGGCAGTAATTTCTTTGACACTGGCCATATTAAATGCTTCCTAGTTTTAGATTCATAGTCAGCAAAGACAAAGCTGAATCATTTGGTGGCTTCTGACTCATTTACCAAGGTCAGAGTCCTAGTAATTCGGATTAATTTTCTTGGGGTCATTCTCCTGTTCTTTTTCTTTTTAATAGTTAAAATGGAATTCAGATCTGTGACTTCTGCTGTAGAGCACATTCTTTACCACTTAACTTGCTGTAATTTAAGGGTGCTGGCAGTTTTTGGAATGAGAATTAGGCTCATGAGCAAAAGTTTTGAGCTTTCTCTTCACTTACTCTTTCCAATTTCAACTATACACGGTGTTGTTACATTCTCCCCTCCGGGAAGGCAGAACTGGATTTTTGGGCACCCAAGTTCCAAATGTTTGTAAGGGAGGGCCAAAAGTATGAAAAATCTTGGTGCTTTGGGAGCATTTAAATATGGAAGTGTGGAGGAATGTCCTAGAACAGTTGAAGAGAAAGATGGGTAGAAATTTCTAGTCCAAGGGTGATAAATCAGACTGCTACTGTCTTTGTGGCTAATGCAGAGAACGGGAATGTAGTTGTCATCGGGTGTGATAGGTTTGCATAAATATGGCCTGAAAATGCTTCTAAGTGGATTCAGTAGTGTGAGTGCCATTGAAATTATAGACCTGAGGTTGTTCAGTATGATCCTTCTGTCTTACTTGCTTGTTTCAGGCATCACAAGAGAGTTTGCCATGGTGGTTTTTGGTCCTTAGCATTAGCATAATAATATCCCTGAGAGACCAATATATTTGGTGTATATAAATATATGTATAATAACACTTTCATTAGCTATTGATCTTGAGCTAAACAAGGGTGTAAACCTCTTTATGTGAGTTGCATTGCTTTTATATGATTTTTTCAAGAGCCATCTTTATTATACTCAGGGAATTTCAGGAGTAGTACTTGATAATGAATTTATTGCTTATAGATTTGAATATTGGTAAAATAAAACATTGACAGGTTTTAAAAAGTAGGTACACTCTACCAGTGTCATTTCAGATATGCTGTTGATAAAAAGTTTGGCATGCTGGAAATTTTAAAAAGATCTTATAAAAATGCAAATCTTGTATCATGAAATCCATCTTTGCCTTTGCTCAAATTGAGAAATTTTGTATGCGTTTGTGAGCATTGTTTGAGAGAGCCTTACCTTCATGTCTTTCAGTGTGTCCACAGAGACTAATTAGCAAAGGAGTTTTGACATTATCAGGAATGGGCGTAGGCCACAGGTTGGCCAGGGCAAGAAATGACATTTATCAAATAATCACTGTCACGCCTCAACTCATATCCTGCTGTTCTCAGGAAGCCAACCAAGATCTTGTGTGAAATAAACTGTAAAACAAATCAGTTGGCATGCATTTGTGTCTCAGCAAACAATGCACGGATGAACACATTTTCTGCTTTCCTTATCCCTGTTATTTCTATTTTATAAAACAAAAGGGATTGAATATTTGGAAAGGGTCCTGACATGCAAGCCCTGCTATGTCTGAGATGCTGTGTTCTTTTAAACCATTAGTTTAATCATCATAACAGCTCTGCAAGGTGACGGCATTTGGCTTCCAGGAAGTCAAGGTTTAGAGAGATTATGTAATTTGCTGATGGTCATACAAGTAGGAGGTGGTAAAGCATCTGTTGGAACGCAAGTCTCTCCCTGGAGATTTCTCTTTGACATCCTTCTGTTCTCAGCTTAAGCTGATTTGTGCATCAGATGCTGTCCTGCTCCAAGCAGAAGTTTCTCTGCATATCAGAAGGTCCAATTTACAATAAAGAGAGCAGCATGGCCCCAGGGGAGGGGGGAAGCAACAGTTTTTGGACAAAGGATTTAACATGTAGTATTAATTTGCATTCAAAATTTATTCTCTTCCAGTATTGTACATTGATTTGTCAGTACCTACTCAAATCTTTGCCTCGGAAGACGATTCTGTGAGGAAAAGAAATCACTGTCCTGACTATTTCTCCTCCATAGGCTGCATTGCTCGTACTGTAAGCTCACCAAACCAGCATCTGCTGAGAACGGATGACGTCATCAGTTGCTGTCTAGATCTGAGTGCCCCAAGCATCTCATTCCGAATCAACGGACAACCTGTTCAAGGAATGTTTGAGAATTTCAACATTGATGGCCTCTTCTTTCCGGTTGTTAGCTTCTCTGCAGGAATAAAGTTAGTATTTCTATGTGTTTTGGTTTGTGTCCCATCTGACTTCTCCTACTTTCACAGAAGACACTGCACTGCCATGCCCCACACTCCGCTAACCTTCTGCCCGCTCCTGTCTGTCCCCAGGGCATTTTTCTTGTTCCTTGGAGGAAGATTCACCCAAGAGAGGCGTCTTGGGAGGCTGAATGCTTTATCCACCTGTGCTACCATTTAGACGGGGAAGTTTGCTAACCCTACCCGGGATCCATGTCCTGAAATAGTTCAAGCCCATTTAAGTTTACTTGTTTTTTTAATAAGGGAAAATAAACAACATTGCATAAGAAAATATCGTTTATTTCCTTATGTTTCATTAATTTTCTTTTTCTCATCTCATATTTCCCTATCCCACTCCAAACCCCCATTTCTACAGAAACTAAATGGATTTTGTTGCTGCTGTTGTTCATTCTCTCTGTGTTACCCGCTACGTGTTGTACTGGTAAATTGTCTGCTGTGATCAGTTGGGTCAAGATGGTTTCCTCTAACTTGTTGCTGTCTTGCTGTTACCACATGGAAAGAGATAAATGATAATTCTTTGGAGTTCTACAAAGAGAACAAGCGATGGTCTGTTGTGATAAGGGGCTACCCTGTCACCTGTTAATGTGTGTGTGGCTCCCTCATGAGAGTGGCTCCTTATTATGACTGACCATCAAGTCACTCTGGGTATTCTTCCTATTAGAATTCTATTCATATGAATAAGTCATGGTTATAGAAGCACCATATTGAAGATGGGATAGAAAAAGCATGAAATACTATGTACCCATGCACCAATGACCTTTTCTGGTGTGTTTATACAAATTACATTTCTTTCTATAACCTTCTGGAGTGTTTCAAAACCTTTGTTTTCTTCATTTTTAGCCCTTTGCTTTTTTATTTTATTTGCTTATAATTATTGCCATTACTTTTGGCCTGGAAGTGAACCACAAATTAGAAAAAGAATTACAAGGAAAATGAAAATTTGGTTTTATTTTTGTAAGCTGAGGGCCTGTGGAATCAGTATTGTTTAGATGTGTTTTAAAAAGTGTTGTTCAGTGGAACTTGTTTTAAATTATTTTTAATTAAAGGACTTTGATGTATGAAAGATTTTAGTATGGTTTTGGGGTTCTTTTGTTTGTTTTTCATTTTTTTGTTTTTTGTCATCAAAGAAGGAATAAGGTGACTTTCTTCCACAAAGGAAATATCATTTGAGTTCCCTTTAAGGAATTTCCCTGGGAAGTGGGACAGTGGAAAGTGACTGTTTCTTTTCTTTTTTTTTTTTTTTTAAATCAAACCTCATGCAGTCCTATAATTTTAAGTATCTAGATGTTTAGATAATGTCTTCTCTTTCTCTGATGATTCTTTGGGCCTCTGGAGACATTAAATGACCAATTACCGTGCACAGATTTTTCTCCTATAGGAGTTTGATGCATGTGCTTTTGCAAATTCTCCAGTGACTAATAAGTTTTCTCAGATCCATCAATGTAATGTAATCAGCTTTTCCTCTCGTTGTGCTTTACCTTTTGTGCTTAGAGGCCCTTAGACTCCAAGGTGCTCACACTATGACGGCACTCGGGGGAACGTGTGGCTTCTGATAAGGTTAATTTTGTGCTAATCATTTATTCCATGTGTTTTGTTGGTTAGGGAGCTTTCCATACACCAGAGCTATACCTGACCCTGACATGCATCCTTTGTAGGGTACGCTTTCTGCTTGGGGGGAGACACGGAGAATTTAAATTCCTCCCGCCACCTGGGTACGCTCCTTGTTATGAAGCCGTTCTGCCGAAAGAAAAGTTGAAAGTGGAGCACAGTCGAGAGTACAAGCAAGAAAGGACATACACACGGGACCTTCTGGGGCCCACGGTCTCCCTGACGCAGGCTGCCTTCACGCCCATCCCTGTGGATACCAGCCAGGTACCCAGAGCACCTGTAATGGCGGCCGTTTGTACTGCTGTCCTCTTGTGCTGTTGTTCTGATGTGCAGTGGCTTTCGGTGGACACTCTTAACCGCAGCCCACAGGAACACATTTGCTAACACATCCCACAGTTTATATGCAGAATCAAAGAAAGTCTTCTAAAGTAATGCTTACCTTTATCAGATCCACTCACCTATTTGGTATTCAGATTCTATTCTGTAGTTTTAAAGAGTGATCTCAAGCCATTACATGGATTTCACGATGCACTAATGTGGATCACAACTGGGGGTAATGCATGCTTTTTCGAGGGTACACTTTTTGTATATGGTGGGCATGAAGTTTATTTCTTCAGCCATCCAGATACATTGTAACTTTGAAGCATGTTAACTGACCTTTATCTTAAGTAGAGATTGAGATCCTGGGCTCTGGAGTTGGAGCTCCTGGGGTCAGTTGCTTACTTGGGGACCTTGAGGAAGTCCCTCTCCTTGTCAGTTGGGTTGCCAAGAGTATGCTGGACAGAGTTCATACATAACAGATTAGCACAATACTTCGCAAACAGGCAACTGAAAAGTGTGAGTCCGTATTCTTTTCTGTCTCATAGATGTGAATGCATCTGACAATGATGGTGAATTAAATAAATAATTGCTTTGTCTTGATGCTGACGTAACTTTAGTAAGGTCAGTTATGCAAAGTTTTTGAAAATCCAAGAGATTGCCTCCAAAGTCTAACGTAGAGTTAACACCAGGCTAACTCAGAAGGTTTGGTTGTTGAGCAAATACTTATTTAGCTCCTGAATCCTGTTTTCTGCCTTATCATGCTGGCCTTTTATGTTATTGAGTGAAAGAAGCAAGCTTTTTCCATGGCTAAAATTCAGCTTGTTGTTCCTTGCCGCAAGATGGCAGGATATGTGGAATGCTACCAAATTTCAGTAGTAAACACGATCAGGAGGCTAGAAATGGACTGGAAGGGCCAATTGGATTATGCAGTGGGAGCACATGGAGGATTTCTCACGACACAGATTGTCTCCAGCGTTGTGGGGAAAGGAGCAGTGATAGCATGCTCCCTCAGGAAACTGTCTCATCAGTGAATGTTGTAGGCAGTCACCTGCTGTCTGTGGAGGGACTGGCTGTGGGGTGATACCTAAGTGCATTGCCAAACAGCAACAACCAACCCCTGACCCTGAGAACCAATCGTGTTCTTTACGAAGAGGTCATTAAACGTCTTTGAATGAGAACACGTAAAGATTGTTTTCCTTAGAAGCGTATTCTTGGAAACCACTAGAAGGAACAGAGCAGATTCAGGGAAAAACATAAATCACTGCAAGTATTTATAGGCTCGGAGAGCCAGTGGATTATCCTTTGGTCACTGAATTGCCTTCATTCTGGCCTATGTTTAATGGCTAGTTTAGCTGAAGAACCTGGGGGTGATGTCTCTTTTTAAGTGATGCCCGCACTGATGCTTACATCCCACATCCATGAAGCCATTGTTCTTAATGGTGACTTGTCCCCACCAATACCCCCGTCTTCCTTCTTCCCCACTTTTGTTCATAAATTCACTTGGAAACCTAAACTGTCCCACCAAAACATCCTCAAATTCCCTAAACAATTTTCAGATATACCTTGTTATATTTTTATAACTATGTTGGAAGGGTTAGAATCTAGTTATATTATTAACATCTTCTTGGTTTACAGTGGTTTTACTTGTTTCAGTTCACAGTGAGGACAATTAGCATGGTTTTATTGCATTTGCTTCTGATGTGGGTTTTCTTTATTATTTTAGATCGTGTTGCCTCCTCACCTAGAGAGAATAAGAGAAAAACTGGCAGAGAATATCCATGAACTTTGGGTTATGAATAAAATTGAACTTGGCTGGCAGTATGGTCCGGTATGTAATTTTGAAATTTATTTTCCGATTTGTTAATACATCTTTCTAAAAACATAACTTTTTCTCACTCATCCTGCTACGTGGTCACATGAATCGATTAGATTGATTTTTTCCCCCCTACACATTAGTTTTTGTTCAGTTTTTCTTTACAAGAAAGAATGACATTATTGGTGTGTTCACTGAAGAATAGCCTCGTTGCCTAGACAATTGAAAAGTCATCATTCTTGAGGCTGAAAGTTATATTTTTAAATCAAGGTTAACATATACAGACAATAGGGATTGATTTCTAAGCCACTGAGGGGAGAAAAAAAAATTTCATTGAAAGTGAAAGTGAAAGTTGAAAATGGAAAGAAATTAGTCATTTTCCTTTTCCGTTATCTAGTGCTTTGCTTCTTTTAGTCTTAACTGTGTATAACAGTCAGTACCAGGCCTGTGGGCAGAGGGCCACAGTTGTTTTCATAGGTGGAAGACAGGATGAGATATAATGATTGAATGTATTTCGAAATTATTATTTAAAGATCATAGTGGGCGCCTGGGTGGCTCAGTTGGGTAAGCATCTGACTCTTGATTTTGGCTCAGGTCATGATCTCAGGGTTGTGGGATCGAACCCCATGTGGGGCTCCATGTTCAGCAGGGAGTTTGCTTGCGATTCTCTCTTTCCCTCGCTCTCTGCCCCTCCCCCCATGCTTGTTCTTGTTCTCTCTCTCAAGTAAATATTTTAAGAAAATGAAGATCTTTATGGTTTGCAAATTAAATTTATTTCTAACAATTTTCTACAATTGTTTAACAATTTTTAACAGTTTTCTGTGTTACCAGTGTATCATATACCTTATTTTTGGCAGGGCTGTGGCAACACTTATATTTTTATAATATTATTAGTCTAAGTATCCCAAGATTATAACGCTGCCGTATACATTTGACTGACTATAGAAAGGAGTGTTTCACCTTGTCATAGCTCATTGCATTGAGCTTTGAATAAAGAATATTTTTTTATTAGTGCTGGTGGTGACTACCATATGATACCCCACACCACTCCCTCACTTTTATATATCTGTTTAGAACTTCCCATTTTCACATAAACTCTCACAGGTCATTGGGTTAAATTTTCTTAACAGCACACAGGGCTATTCTTTCAGTTTTGCTGGCGATGGCTTCCCTGAGTGTTGGGCCTTGAGAGTGGTCGCAGTGCTCTTGAGGAGCTCAGACTGGGGTCCAGATTTTCTCGCTTTCTCTCTAGGACTGTTTTCACTGTAAGACTTGCCAATGCTCTTATGGGTGGCCGAGGTGGGAGGTGGCGAGTTTCACTGTTGTGTGCAGGGGGAGGAGAGATCTGGTTGTGAGACATGTTTTAGAGTTCACGTTCGGGGTATGGGCAAGAGAGGGAGGGAAGTCTGGGCAAATTTCTGGTTTTAGCTTGGACACCTGAGAGGACATTGGTGTCTGTGATTCTCCCGTATACAGAATAGAGGCGAAGTGAACATGACATAAATGGGGAGCAGATTATTTCAGGACTTGGACACCTTCATTTCTACTTTGATGTTTAGAATTCAGAGTGAAATTTTCTAAACATAGATTTCGTTTCTGGACCTACGTGTTTAATCAAGTAATATGCTTTTGTGTAAGTCCTGTTCATTTGTAAAGATCACCAGGAAGAAAAAATATGTTATTTTTAACTTAGTGATGCCTGAAGAGTTAGAAAAAGTTCTTGCTTAGGTTGTGTCCTGTCTAGGTGGGATTTCTAGAACCTGATAGTTATTCGCATAGAGTAATTTTTTTTTAAGTTTTTATTTATTTGACAGAGATCACAAGTAGGCAGAGAGGCAGGCAGAGAGAGAGAGAGGGGAGGAAGCAGGCTCCCTGTGGAGCAGAGAGCCCGATGTGGAGCTCGATCCCAGGACCCTGGGATCATGACCTGAGCCGAAGGCAGATGCTTTAACCCACTGAACCACCTAGGCGCCCCACATGGAGTAATTTTTGTTTGCCAGCTGTCATCTTGGGGCTACAGCATAGTGATGCCTGTGGCATCTAGGTTTCTGAGAAGATAATCTATTTACAAGTGCAAGGATCTAAGACATCTTTCTCATTAATTCATTCCTAAAATCTTGAATTTTGGCTGATAGACACTTGCAAGAATAAATATGAAAAGTGCCCATAGGCTAACTGATATCGTTAAGGTGAAGGTATGATTTGCGGTATCTGTAGGTTACTCACAGTGGGTGAGATGATCCGCTGGAATCACTGTGAAGACTTTAGATCAGTCATTTATCTTGTCAATTGATGTCTTTAGTCTGGCTCTAAACACATAAAATTACTACACATTAAAACTAAGAACTACACCTTTCTTACACAGACTTCATTTCAATGTATGAAACATTTGTTGGGTGCCTACCATGTGCCAGGCATGTTCTGGGTGATGGGAGTACATCAAAGAAGAAAAAAGAACAGAATTTCTCTTTCTTTGGTCTTACATTCTAGTGCTAGGAGGTAGACCGCAAACCGGCAAGTGCGTGTCTGGTTCTGCCAGCAGGTGGAGTTTGTTATGGAAGAAAATGAAAGTGTAGAGTGAGTAGGCAGATGGTCATACTGGGAAGGAGAACAGGATGACCCTGATTGGGAAAGTAAGATTCAAGCAAATGTTGGAGGAGGCTGAGGTGGGGAGCATGTGGGTGTCAGGGTAGAACCGGCTTGGGCCCTGGGGGCCAGGAACTACACTGAACAGAACAGGGGCCCGAGGTTAGGCCAGGTTTTACCACTGATCATAAACATTAGCGTGCCTGGGGGCTTATGGGGACAGCTTTGCTGGGATGATGAGCTGAGCTGAGCCTTCCTTCTTGCTTTTCCCCTTCATTTTCCTGCCATGCAGTTGGATTGCCACGGCTGGTGTCTGGATTGGAGATGATTATCATGAGGATTTTCTGTCCCATTTCAGGTTAGAGATGACAATAAGAGACAGCACCCCTGTCTGGTGGAGTTCTCCAAGCTGCCTGAGCAGGAACGCAATTACAACTTGCAGATGTCGCTGGAGACCCTGAAGTGAGTTACTTACCTTTTCCTCTTTTCTGATCTGCCTGTCCTGAGACAAACAAGGTATCAATACAGGTTAATTCAGTTCGAATTAAGTTAATTAACTCAGAACTTTTCATAATGCCCAGGGGGATTGGATCAGCATTTGTTTGGAATTAGACTTTTGACCCTGCTATTTTGTGTCTTTATGCTTTATAAAGTATTTAGTGAAGAGCCTTCTATGGATATTTTGGGCATTACAGAACACAAGGATTTTCTGATCAGATACATTGCTGTTTACAGTGTGGGCCAAGGACCAGGTCTGTCACAAACTATTTTTGATTTGTGACAACATAAGTAAAGATACTAATAGGAAGTGTTGAGAATCTTTTATGCCAATTTAAAGGAACAATTATATGTGTTATTGAATCTCATTATTTATAAAATGCAGGCTTATATTTTATATGTCTTCATTTAAAAATTTTAATTTTCTCTAACAAGTTTTATTTGTGTTTTATCAGAGAATCCGGCTACAATAGGCTAGAAATTAAAAAGAAATTGGCCTTTTATCACAGATAGTTTGAGAAACACTGCTCTAATATATTTTAAAGATGCTGAGTTAAGATAATTGTTTATTTTGCTGATGGATTTTTCTTTCATATGATATGGGATCTGTTTGTTATTTCCCTGACTTATTTAACCATGCCATCTTTTTTTGTCAGAGAGTGCCTCGGGACCATTTCCCTGAGAAACACACTTTGAGAAAAGCAACCTTAGACAATTCACCTATTGTCTTTAAAGGCAGATTCACTTTGCAGTGACCCTGCCAGTTGCATTCAGGGAATTTGCTGCTTATCATTGCAAATGAAAGAATGTGGTGGAGTAAAATGAAGGAAAAGAATTTTAATACAAACAGTTTAGAAAAGGGGCATCTGAGGTGGAGTAAAATGAAGGAAAAGAATTTTAATACAAACAGTTTAGGAAAGGGGCATCTGGCTCAGTCAGTTAATCATCTGATCTTGATTTTTCGCTCAGGTTGTGATCTCAGCATCATGAGATCGAAGCTTGTGTCTGGCTCCGTGCTGGGCATGGAGCCTGCGTAAGATTCTCTCCCTTTCCCTACGCCCCTCCTCTCTTTCTCTCTCTCTCTCTCAAAAGAAAAGAAAAAAGTCCAGAAAATATTTTTGAGAAGACCATACCTTTTCTTAATTCCTTTTCTGTCCTTGGTGGCCTCTAGAACTAGATTTATTCAAATAGGTCACTTACTCTAATGCATATTTATATTAGGCTTATATCCTTGTGTCTATTTTTGTTTGTTTCAGTTTTGTTAAGAGTAAGGAGTTGTTCCCCTCAAAGTAATTTTACCAAGGATTCAGAACATAAAACTTCACCACTGTTTCAAACTTTGGGTTTTGGGTTCAGGTGTCTTTCTTCAAAGATGTGGTTCTAATAATCTTTATGGATGTTAACATACTGGGCATTGAGTGAGTTTAGTTTCTACTAGTAATTTGAAAGGGCAGGGAAATATATATTAATCAAGTAAGTTGAGAATCTCCCAGAGATAAAAATGGACAGAGCTTGCCTGCGATGAAGAATGCACGATGCGTGACTCTGACCTGTGAACCCCGTGTTTAGGGTCCCCTGACTTCCTTTGTATTCTTGGTTAGTGGCTTGTACATTTCAGTAAGTGATTCACAGCAGCTCACCATTCGCTTATCTTTTACAACAAAATGTTTTATTGAAAGGTCAAGGTCTAAGATAATTCAGTTAAATTTGTAGTACATTCCTTGTAATTTTAGTGATTGACAACTAAGCCAGCTATTGCAAAGGACAAATCCCAAGAAGCAGGGAAGTGGAGAAATTTCCTTATTTGCATAGTGTGTGGAGTCTGACTGCCTGTAATCTGACCTCATTCCTAAAGAGGGTCTGGTGGCTGATTTGATTAATCATCACAGTGCATGTACTGAGGTGCTGTTGCCGATCATGAATGCTAATGACCTTGTCCCTGAGCTAATCCTCAATACTTTACAATGAGCTGATTTAAAGTATTTCTTTAAAATTAGAACAAGAAGAACCCCTACTTCTCCAAAATTCACACTTAGCCCAATCTCAGTAGTTGGTGGTTTCTTTCTGTGTTCCCATTAGAGCCTCGTTTAGTTGATAGCTCCCAGAGCAGAGTAGGTGAGAACGCAGGCTTTGGTGTTAGATGGTACGGGGTCAAGGATTGCTGCTCCAAAGGGAATCTTAGCTTTTTCTTCCATCACTGAAATGGGGTCATAGTGGAATGGAATGGAATGGAATGGAATTGTGGTAGGGACTAAATCCTATAATAGTGATCAAGCTTGGAGCACCATATGTCTGATACACTTCACAAAGGTATCATGGGAAGGATCAAAACTTTATTCCTTTGAATTCTGAAGAGTGCCGAAGTAACAAATAAGCAGAAGATTACTACAGAATATCCCTTATTTTGGGCTGAAGGGTGGTTTCACGTGGATGTGAATGTTAGATGCTTTGTCTGTGATTTAGACTGGCCAGTTATCTGTGTGCTACAGAGTCCTGCAGACTTCCGGCTCCCTCTCTTGGGACAACCTAGTACTTCCAGCAGACCTGTTAGCCCTGTGCCCAATTTAGGCTGTGCCACTAAAGGTTTAAGTTCTGTTCTACTTAACAGTAGTTCCTGAATTTCAGATCTTAATTTTGGAATAATTGACTCATATTTAGGGAATGAATGATACAGTGATTTTTTAATCAACATCTTATATTTTCATAGAATCTTTCTTTGTAAGTTAGCAAAAATAGAGCAAGACTAGAACAATATTTTTCTTCTGGTCAGTAGGTTGTTTTTTTTGTTTTTGTTTTTTTAGATTTTATTTATTTATTTGTCAGAGAGAATGAGCAGGGGGAGCTGCAGTCAGAAGGAGAAGTAGGGTCCCCACTGAGCAAGGACCCTGATGAAGGACTCTTGATCCCAGAACTCTGGGATCATGACCTAAGTGAATGGCGGATGCTTAATTGACTGAGCCACCCAGGCATCCTTGATCAAGCAGTTTTTTCCCTAAAATTGTTTGTAGGAAATGCGATGTGTTTGTATACATATGTAGGGAGGTATGAGAAGCATAGGGACACAGGGACACCAAGGAGAGCATAGGAAAGAGAGAAAAGTAGTTAAGGAAGAGACATGATTTTTTCTAAAAGAGCAGGTTTTCCTCCTAACTTTGTACTTTCTTTTTGTTTGTTGTTTGTTTTTTATTTTTTCAGTCTCATGCTAGCAGCAGTTTTCCCGATCTCTGTTGTGATTCTTGACATTGAGCCCTGGGCTCACTCCTCTCTCTGTTGCACGGTCTCTAGGCATTCTTATCCACACCCATAACTTCTTATCACACCCATCACCCACCCAAACCCACACAGTTGCTGACAGCTTCCTAAATGTGCATCGTTACCCCCAGACACCTGTTCTGTGTGTATCCCATTCCTCAGCGGTATTTTCCCTAGATCGGAGGCAGCTTGACCCACAGCGTTACGTCCCCTGTGAATGGCATCTCTGTTCATCTGCTGCACAGGCCAGACACCTGGGGCTTATCCTGGACTCTTCCTTATGTTTGATCCCTGCATCCAGCCAGTCAGTGGGCACAGCCCATCACCAGATCCTCCCCAGCGCATCTCCAGTCTGTCCCCTCCCCCCCTTTCCACAGCGCTCCTCTTGGTCTGAGCCACCACCGCAAGTCCCCTTGACTGCCCTGAGAATCTCCTCACGGGTCCCCCCACTTACTTTCTTCCAGTTCATTCTGTGCACAGCCAGAGTTCATGCGCCTGTACCTGGGCACACTCACGCACACGGTGCTTGGGACCGTTCACGGCCTTCCCGTTGCACTCATTGCAGGAGTCTGCGCCAGTCCTTGGGGTCTACGCCGGCCACTTCTCAGCGCATCTGCCCAACTCCTGTTCTTGTTCACTGTGGTCCAGCCCCCGTGGTCTCTTCCCTCCAGGGACTCAGATTTTTTACCGCCTCATCTGTGCTGTTCCTTTAGCCTGAAAATTCTTTATCTGATGCTTAGATGGGCCCCTTCCTACTTTTACTTTCTGTTTCTACTTGAGTGTACTTCCTGGATGAGACCTTCCCCACCCCCTCTCCTCTTCTCTTCTAACACCTTGTAACATTTTTTTTTAATCGCTCTCGCTACCATGTAACATTTTTTTTTAATCGCTCTCGCTACCATTTGTAATATTATTCTCTGGGGTTATTTACTCTTTGCCTTTCTTACTAGACTAAGCTACACGAAGGTAATGATTTTCTTACATGATTTTTCTACATGATTTTATTTTTTATTTTTATTATTTTTTTTAAGATTTTATTTATTTATCAGAGAGAGAGGGAGAGAGACCGAGCACAGGCAGACAGAATGGCAGGCAGAGGCAGAGGGAGAAGCAGGCTCCCCACCGAGCAAGGAGCCCGATGTGGGACTCGATCCCAGGACGTTGGGATCATGACCTGAGCCGAAGGCAGCTGCCCAACCAACTGAGCCACCCCAGGCGTCCCCATGATTTTATTTTTTTAAACTCCCCATCCTATACCTGCCTTTTTCAAAAAAAGATTTTACCTAAAATTAATTGTGATAACAGTGTGTGTGTGTGTGTGTGTATGTGTGTGTGTGTAATACACACAGCTCCATTTACCTATACCAGCTGTCTTTCTGTCTCTAGATTTTCATTTTTCAGATGTTGTGGAGGAAAGTGTGAGTGAATTGTAGATACTTGCCACATGCCTACTGTGACTAGGCCCTAGAAATTCTGTAATCCAGAAGGATAAGCCATTGTATCTTATTTTGCTGGGTTAGGAGAAACCATTATTGCTGTGGATAGTGAATCATGTTTTCCATATAAACCTAGAGGACTCTAAAGGATGAGTTCTACAAGTGAATTGTAAGGATCTTTCTTGGGAAAATCAATGGAATTCATTCAGGGGAAGAAAAAAAAATACAGAGTATCTTAAAAAAAAAGAGTGAACAGTTGCTGGCAAACAGGGACCCTGATGTGTCATTTGAAAATGAAATTTTTTTCTAGACTACAAAGTCCCCTACAGGATTAGCAATATCTGGGGAATTTGTATCTAATAAAGGTTGCTTTTCAAACCAGGGGTAAAAGATGAATTATTTAGTAAATATTTTATGGAGAAGTAGATACCCATCTGGGAAAAAAAAATAAAGTTAAGCTATACCTTAAGCTAATAGAATCCCCTCACCATCACCCCCACACAGGAAAGCATGGATATTTTCCTTTAAATGGTTTTACAAATGGGGAATTTCTGAATGCCATATAAAACCCAAAAGCCATAAGAAAAGGTGGAAAATTTTCAGTTATATAAAAACAGATTTGAAATTCTGCTTAGAAATAACGATACAAAGAAAATAAAAAGACAGACTAGAGGGGCGCCTGGGTGGCTCAATGGGTTAAGCCTCTGCCTTCAGCTCAGGTCATGATCTCAGGGTCCTGGGATCGAGCCCCGCATCGGGCTCTCTGCTCAGCGGGGAGCCTGCTTCCCCCTCTCTCTCTGCCTGCCTCTCTGCCTACTTGTGATCTCTGTCTGTCAAATAAATAAATAAAATCTTAAAAAAAAAAAAGACAAACTAGAGAAAAACATTTGCAACTCATATCCCAGACACAGGAAGAGCTTCTAAAATGCAATTAAAACCCTATAACTAAAGGGAAGTTGAGCAAAGAATATTTTCACAGACAAAAAATAAGTACAGATATCAAGCATATGATAAAGGTGCTCAAATACTCTTATTTTAAGAAAAATATCGGGGTTCCTGGCTGGCTCAGTCAGCGGAGTGTGCAACTCTTAATCTTGGGATTATAAATTCAAGCTCCATGTTGCATGTAGAGATTATGTAAAAACAAAATCTTAAAAAAATACAAATTAAAATGATAATGAGATACCTTTTTCTCCCTTTTTTTTTTTTTTTAAGGTTTTATTTGTTAGAGAAAGAGAGAGTGAAAGCGAGCACAAGCAGGGGGAGTGGCAGGCAGAGGGAGAAGCAGGCTTCTAGGTGAGCAAGGAGCCCGGTGCAGGACTGGATCCCAGAACTCTGGGATCAGGACCTGACCTGAAGGCAGACACCTAACTGACTGAGCCACTCAGGCAACCCTTAAGGAGATACCTTTTTAACATACCAGTTGACAAAGTTTAAGCAGAGAACGTCTGGGAAGGAGGCAATGTCATACACGTCTGGTAGGAATGTAAATTACTACCAACTCTATAGACATTTGGGAATACTTGGGAATCTTTAAAATGTAAGCCAGTAATTCCATGTCTAGGAATTTTTAACCTATAGATGAAGGGCACAGTAGATGTATTAAATGTATGAGGTTATTTATTGTAGCCTTGTTTGTAGTAACAAAAGACTCTGAACAAATAGCTGGGTGAAAACATGACACACCCAACTAATGGAGTATTTCAGAGCTGTTGAAAAATAAACCGGCTTTATGTGAAAGAACAGTATATCAGAGTTATGGTGTAAGGTCAAGATAGAAGATTGCAGAGAGCTGTCTTTTGTATGTACCCATCACATAAAAGGGGGGAAAAGAAACAATACGCTTTCCTGTGTGCACACACACACACAAACCAGTCTGTGTTAGTATTTGCACAGACTGTAGCAAGACATTCAAGAATCAGTAACAGTCAGTGTCTTTAGGAAAAGAAATGGGACTGCATGGAGGGGATTGGAGAAAGACTTACTATTCAATATATTGCTTTTGGTAGTAATTGAAATATCACACGATTTACACATTACTCAAAAGTAAATGATTTAGAAATTAATGTTTTTCCTTTGCTTTAAAGGCATTTTCTGCTCTCCTTCCAAGGTGGAATGTTGCCGTTGATTCCCATCCGCCATTATGTTGGGTTATTCTGGAGATGGAGAACGAGTTCTTGCAGCTTATTTCTGGTTTTGTTTTCCAGGACTTTGCTGGCGTTAGGATGTCATGTGGGTATATCAGACGAACATGCTGAAGAAAAGGTGAAAAAAATGAAGCTGCCTAAGAAGTAAGTTGAATGTCTAAGCAATATTAACTAGTCTCTGCATTGATTCAATCATATATTCAATTACTTGGGTGCAAATGGATTTTCCAGTCTATTTGCACCCAAAGAACTCTTGATGGATACGTATATGACTTGCCCAGAGAGGAAACGAAACTCAGAAAATCTTGGGAGTATGTTATAAAAAGTTGTTACTTTCCTTGCATGTAAGTATGCATGAACACTTCGGTGCCCATATCCCTAACTGCTTATGTCTGGTTTTCCACTTTACACCAAAAGATGTTTTTATAATTTAATTTGATTTTTTAAAGATCTATTTATTTGAGGGGCGCCTGGGTGGCTCAGTGGGTTAAGCCACTGCCTTCGGCTCAGGTCATGATCTCAGGGTCCTGGGATCGAGTCCCACATCGGGCTCTCTGCTTGGCGGGGAGCCTGCTTCCTCCTCTCTCTCTCTGCCTGCCTCTATGCCTACTTGTGATCTCTGTCAAAATAAATAAATAAAATCTTTAAAAAAAAAAAAAGATCTATTTATTTGAGAGAGAGAGAGAGAATGCAGTTGGGGGTGAGGGACAAAGGAGAGGGAAAGAGAGAACTTTAAGTAGGCGCCATGCCCATCACAGAGCCTGACGTGGAGCTTGATCTCACAGCCCTGAGATCCCGACCTGAGCTGAAACTGAGTCAGATACTTAACCCACTGCACCACCCAGGCACCCCTAATTTCATTTGTTTTTTGCCAAAAAGCAAATTTTAGGAGGAGTTATAAAGTTGGTATTATCATCCCCATTTTAAGTTGCGTAAACTAAGGTCATGAATGCTATAGGGGTGATTTTGCCTGCTGGGCTATAGCCTCTGTCTGTGATCCTGTTGAACTTCTCAAAACTTCAGGTTTCTTAGCAGCTAACAGGTGATATGTCATTTGGGTATTAAATGAGTAAGTGCTCAATGAATAATGGCTGTTTCGTGTTATTATTTTTGTTTTGTTTTAATTTCCGAGGCCTATGCCTTATAGATAGCAGGTCTGGCCATGTGTTAAGTTGTATCATCAGCATAAAGCAAAAGAGCCACCCCTGCCTTCCGCTCAGGTCACGATACCGAGGTCCTGGGATCGAGCCCCGCATCAGGCTCCCTGCTCAGTGGGAAGACTGCTTCTCCCTCTGCCTGCCGCTCTCCCTGTTGTGCTCACTCTCTCTTTCTCTCTCTCTCTCTGTCTCTGTCAAATAAATAAATCTTAAAAAAAAATAAAATCACTTATTATCTCAGTTTTTTGGTAATTATATCATAAAGGCATTATTAAAATAAAAAATAATTGGGGCACCTGGGTGGCTCAGTGGGTTAAGCCGCTGCCTTTGGCTCAGGTCATGATCTCAGAGTTCTGGGATCGAGCCCTGCATCAGGCTCTTTGCTCAGCAGGGAGCCTGCTTCCTCCTCTCTCTCTGCCTGCCTTTCTGTCTACTTGTCATCTCTCTCTGTCAAATAAATAAATAAAATCTTAAAAAAATATATTAAAATATAAAATGAAAAATAACAACAAAAGCTGGTAGTTATATCTGTTACTCATTTCCTTAGAAGATACCTTACTTAACCTGATGTATGTAAGGATAAGAAGATAGAACTATTAATTTCAGATTACCTTTGATAGCATGATATATTTAAGAAACTATTGTATCATGTGCTGCATGTGTGTATCTTGTCAAAATTTGGGGGCAAAGTAGTCAGTCTGAAATGTATGAAAACATACTGTAGGATTCCATCTATATGACATTCTGAAAGAGGCAACACTATAGAGTCGTTGAAAGTATCAGTGGTTGCCAGGGGTTGAGAAGGTGGAAGAGACGGATGGTCAGAGCACAGAGGATTTTTAGGACAAAGAAAACATTGTGTATGACACTATAATGACTAGATAGTATCATTATACATTTATCTAAACCCATTAAATGTACAACGCCTGATGTAAGCCAGGGTCTTTGGATGGTAATGATGTCACAGTGTAGGTTCATGAATTGTAACAATTGTACCACTTTGTTTGGAGAATGTTGATAATGGGGAAAGCTGTGTGTGTGGAGGCAGAGAATAGTACTGTATCTTCATCTCAATTCTGCTGTGAACATAAAACTGTTCCCAAAAATAGTCCAAAAAATAACCAAGCCCCTCCCAGGTCAGAATTTAGCTTATTCAGTTTATGGAATTCATTTGCCATAAAATCTAATTGTTAAAACCAGGTTTCTCTGTGAAAGCCATCAGTTTAAATTGGTTGGAAAATGTCAGTCTTCTTTATTCTTTTGAGGTAAATGTGTTAATGTTTATTCCTATGATAGCCACCTCCATTCTGATATCTAAATCTGATATAAATAGAAACCAAAGGATTGATCAATGGATACACAGAGTATAGAGTTTGCAATAAGTTAGTCTTATTGAGGGATGGGTTAAAGTCTTCTGCCTTTGTAATTTTTTACTGATGCCTTTTATTTGTGTTGCTTTTAGTAGTTCTGCATTACTTGAACATAGATGGGGAAATGGACACAATGGTGTTGCTAAATGAAAGCTATTCGCACCTGCTGGAAATCTATCCTACGTCTCAATTTTTCATGAGATACCATCTCATTTGTTGGCAAAAATTAAGAAATTTGGTAATAGCAAAGATTGATGTCGATGTAGATCCACACAAGTCTTAAAGGTTGGAGTGTGTTTACAATCATTTTAAAAGCAGTTTGGCATAAAGTTAAACATTTTATAAAGTTAAACATTTGCACATCTTGGTGCCCAGCAGTCACTCCTAGAGATATGCCGTAGAGAAAGTCCACACCAACAAATGTGAAAGCTGTTGTTTTAGAAATATTATCTGTAATAGCATAAAAATAAGAGAGAAGAGTAGGAGAAATACTATTTAGTAGGAAGATGGCTTAAGTTGGATATAGTCACATAATAAAATTAATGAATTATAGTCATAAATGACAACATAGATGAACCTTAAAAAATAATGTTGTGGATGGATAAAAATATACCCCACATGCCTATATAAACTATAATAACTGTCTTTAAGACTAAAAAACGAGCAAAACATATTTATATAATGTGTGTGTGTGTGTGTGTATCTATGTGAGGAGTACACAGATAGATACAGTGGTTTAATAATATTCTTAACAAGGTGGTGGATTAATGGAATTCACTTTATTATAATGCTTGAAAGCATATTCTTTTGTTTTTGTAAAGAATAGTTATTTTAAAAATAAAAATATGACAGACAAATCCAAGTACATCAGTAATCACAATAAATGCAAATGGATTCATTTTTCCAGGTAAGATACAGAGATTGTCAGATTGGATTAAAAAAGATAACTCATGTTTTACATACCCCACAAAAATAATACAAAGCTATAGGTATTTTAGAATCAGTAAATTTAGAAAAATGGAACTATTTTATGATCCAGCAATTGCACTACTAGGTATTTACCCAAAGAATACAGAAGTGCTAATTCAAAATATACATGCACCCTGATGTTTATAGTAGCATTATCTACAATAGTCAAATTATAGAAACAACCCACGTGTCCATC
The DNA here is from genome assembly GCF_011764305.1 of Mustela putorius furo. Taxonomy (NCBI): domain Eukaryota; kingdom Metazoa; phylum Chordata; class Mammalia; order Carnivora; family Mustelidae; genus Mustela; species Mustela putorius. The sequence continues at coordinate 1,202,768 of NW_025421577.1, forward strand.
AAATGATGAATGGCTAAAGAAAATGCAGTGTGTATATGCAATGGAATATTACTCAGCTAAAAAAAAAATGCAATCTTGCCATTTGCCACAGCATAGATAGAACTGGAGAGTATTATCCTAAGTGAAATAAGTCAGCCAAAGGAAGAAAAATACCATATGATTTCACTCATGTGGAATTTAAGAAAAAAAAACAAGTGAGTTGGCAGGATGCAGCCAGAGAAATGCATTTTGGTCCATCAGCACCCAGAGTACTGCAGTGGAAGCTTAATCATGAGAGCTTCGGGAGGATTTTGGGAAAGAGGTAGATAAGAATTTCAAACGGTCTTGAATCTGCTTAGCAGAAAGTCCACCCACAAGCCTTTGGGAGTGACATGAACTACCTCGTCTCCCTACCAGGTCCATGGGCACCCCCAACTCACCAAGTGTTAAATGCATACTTTTCCCAAATCTGCCAGCTGTGTGTGTGCTCCAGGGTATGTCCAGAAAGGCAAGCTTCAGGAGACGGGGAGCATGCTCAGAACGTAGGCCACATTTGGTGGGCCAGGGAGAATCTACAAACTTGTGATATAGCTCACCCCTCTGGAAATTTAAAAAAGAAAAAGAAAAAGAAAAAGTTTCTAATAACCTGCCTAGCAAACTGTAAGAACCTGAGAAGACACAGAGCCAATTAAGAGGGTCTTGGCTACTTCAAATGCAAAAGCAAAGACGCATAGCTACAAGAAGTATGAAAAATCAAGAAAATAGGGCATCACTAAAAGAAAATAATTTTCCAGCAACCAAGCTCAAAGGCATAGAATATTACAATATGATGAATTCAAAATAGCTGTTGTGAAGAAATTCAACAAGCTCCAAGAAAACTCAGAAAGACAATCCAGTGAAATCAGGAATAAAGTTAATGAACACAAGGAGCTCTTGACCAAAGCAATTGAGATTCTAAAAAAGAACCAAATGGAAATACTGGACCTGAAGAATTCAGTGAGTGAGGTGAAGAATGTAGAGAAGAAGATCCGTCTCAACAGATCAGGGGGAGGAAGAAAAATGGCTTAGAGGTTAATGAATATAGAATTAATACGGTTAGAAGAGGAGCAGGAGCTAAGTTTAAAAAGAGTGAAAAAAGACTAAAAAAGCCCTCAGATTCTGTCAGAAAAGCAAATATCTGATGATCAGGCTCTAAAAGGAGAAGGGGCAGAGTCTGTTTAATGAAATAATAGCCAAGAACTTCCCAAACCCTGGGAAAGACTTGGATGTACAAGTCCATGAAGCTAATGGCATAGCCTGTTATGTCAGTGTAAAAAGACCTTCTCCAAGACACATTTTAATGAAACTGTCAAAAATCAACCATAAAGAATCTCAAAGCCAGGGGGAGAAGAAAGTCCCTGACAAAGAAACCCCCATTAGGCTTGAGCAGATTTCTCAACAGAAACTCTGACAGGCCAGGAGAGAGTGGAATGATGTATTCAGTGTGTTGAAAGATTAAAAATTGCCAGCCAAGAATATTCTATCTGGCAAACTTATTCTTCAGATATGAAAGGGAAATAAAGGCTTCCCCAGACAAAAGCTGAGGGGGGTTCAATGCCTCCAGACCTGCCATGCAAGAAATGCTAAAAGGAATTCTTCATGCTGAAATGCAAAGACACTAACCCAGGAATATAGCAGCGTGTGAAAGCTAATGGTGCACTGGTAATGGGGAGAAGTCAGTCAGACTTAGAAATCTCTAACACTACACTCAGATGGTGTGTTAACCATGCAACTATAGTATGGAATTTAAAGTAGAAGAGTAAAGAGAACTAAAGCCACTTGGGTGCCTGGGTGGCTCAGTTCAGTGTCCAACTCTTGATTTCAGCTCAGGTTATGATCTCAGGGTCGTGAGATCGAGCTCCAGGTTGGGCTCCCCGCTCAGTGCAGAGTTACTAAGTTCTTACATATCAACAATTACTCTAAATGTACGTGGTTTGAATTCAAAATCAAAAGGCTCAGAGTGGCTCGATGGAAAAAATGTTCAACTACGTGCTGCCTATAAGAGACCCATTTCAGATTTAAGGATTAACATGGACTCAAAATGTCATTTGAATTATATGCTGCATTTCCTATTTGAGAATAGACTATTTGTGTATTAGGGTTTTTTTTATGTATAATACACACTTCATTACAAAACCTTAAGGTTTTGTACAGACAAAGAAGAATGCAGTAGAAAAAGTCCACTTCTGAGAGCTGGTGATTGTCAATTTCTAATATGCCTGAGTAATTAAGATTTAAGAACAAAACAGAATTATAGGTATAATGAAATAAAAAAAATCTGGGGCACCTTGGTGGCTCAGTGGGTTAAGCGTCTGCCTTTGGCTCAGGTCATGATCCAGCTCAGTGGGAAGGCTGCTTCTCCCTCTCTCTCTCCTCCTGGCTTATGCTCTCTCTGTCTCAAGTAAACAAATAAAATCTTTTAAAAAATAAATGAAAAAAATCCTTGTCTGAATACCAATGCCATTTAGTAAAACCTTTCTTTAGCACGTATCTGTGTTATTAAAACAACACAGAGCATAGTAGATCAGGAACTGGTTGCCTGTGTTTATCACTGGGAAATAATAGATAGTGTTGAATTATGAACTGGTAGTATTTAGAATTGTCTGAGAGGTCTTTAAATTTAGTGGTAAATTCCTTCTGTCCACCATCACCTTCTTACCACTAATCCTTTGAAGTCCCTGCTAAGGATGGGAAAGGGGAGGTGTGAGTGGTATCTCAGGCATATGGGGACACATAAAAGGCAAGAATGATATTCTCAATGCATAAAGGTCTATATAAATGACTTTCTTAAGTTAAAGTCTTGGATGCTGAATATGTCAGCCCATGATATAGAGATAGAGATATACTGTTTATATAGACATAGCACATGTACTAAATTCAGATAACGTAAATATTTACCTAAGTGAAAGATGGTGGTACAAATACAGTTAAATTTTTTCTTTAATGATGAAGCACTGTGATCATGAAGGAAAAAAAAAAAAACAGCTTTATACACTCCTTTAATATGTAATGAGTAAATTTCACAAACCGCAAATTTAAAAATGTGCTAATATGTAATGTTCTTTATTTTCTCTGATCAGGTTTAATTTTGTATTTAAGCCCCATGGACTTGCACCACAATGAAGCTTAGGATTAGAAACTTAGTCCTAGTTTGTTGAGTGCAAACTCCATTAAAATCAAAGCTTTCTGTGTTTATTTTCACTTCTCAGTTTTGATTCAGATGTCATCTTCTCAAAGCATTCTTTCTTTACCTCCATTTAAGATTATTCCCTATTTAATAAAAAAAATTTGTTCCTATTTAAAATTATACATTTCCCCATGCCCCCCTTTTCTCCTTTATTTTTCCCCACAGCACTTATATCTTCTAACATACTGTTGTTCTACACTACTTTGTTTATTGCCTGATTCTACATCAGAACGTAATTCCTGTAAACATAGATTTCTTTGTTCATGTTATTTAATGATAATATCAGCAGTTCATAGAATAGGGCCTAAAACATTCTAGCATTGAATGAGTATTTGTTGTTGAATTTGAATTCAGTGTCTACCTCCCTCTTAACCACTGGGGCTACCTGTGTTTGGTACACTTACACGTTGGGGAGGAGACATTGGACATTGGATTCCTGGTCCATCTCCTTTGATTTTGCTCTCATGACTGAATTAATGTCAAAGCAAACCAGAGCTGGACAGAAGTTAAAAGTTTAGAGGCAAATTTTATTCAGGAACTATGGCAATTGGGGAAGAGAGACCTCTGTATCAAACTGAACCCCATTTGGAATCCAACGAGGATGAGTGGGGATTTATTGGCAGGGAGTGCCGGTGGGCAGTGGATAGAAGATTACTACTAGGAAACATCAAGGAGAAGGGAGATTCTGCAGAACCAATTTGATAGGATTCTTGCTGAAGGTAGACTCAGTGATAAGATATCAAGAAAGCGCAAAGAATGTGATCCAGTATCAAGGGTGGATTTTCGTTAAACTGATCCAGTAGGGTTCTTGCTAAAATGGAACTAATTAGAACAAGGGCAGAGCCTAAGGACAGAGTCCCAGTCTCAAAGAGGACTCAGAGGAGCCTGACTCAGGTTTGACCAGAGAGAGTGTCTTTGTCAATTACCTTCATTCATCGCTGCTGGCATCATATGGGATGCCTGTTTTCCCCACTGGTCTTTGGGTCTACTCTCATTTCTGTGAGTACTCTAGGTCATTGCTCTTCTTTTAGCTTCCTTTATAGGCTTAAAGGAAGCCTTTTAGGGAGTCCCAGAAACCTAAGAATACTCTTTCTGGCAATTTGGATATTGCAGCGTGTGGATGGAAGGGGTAGGGAACGTCGCCTGTCAGCCTAGATTGGGTTGGTTGCAATGTCTTGTTTCTCTGAAGTTGTGCCATGCAAGGAAAGGGTTTGGTGTGGGAGATTTTAGGATCTGGCCATTTTGCTCAGTGTTCTCTGGGAAGCAAGACAGAAGTTCACCTCGGTGCTGGGATCTACCTGGTCTCTACCTGGTTAAGTGTCAGGGAGCTTTGGCTTCCCTCCAGCTCCCCTGTCCTCTAGGCTCTGGAACCCGTCTGGGTAGGAGAAGGAGTCTTTATCTGGTTTTCTTCAAGTCTCAGGGCATCTGCACTTGCTTTTTTGATATTCAAAAGCATAGCTTTTAATATCAGAAGGCCTTTTATCTGAAAGACTAATGTCTCTGCAGTGAATTTTCAAAGCCCGTGTTAAAAATCCAAAAACCAAGTTTGGCTTTCTTTGGTCTCTCTGTTGAGTTGACCCGTTCTTGGGGCATTGGATACCTTGTGGTTTTGTTTCAAAGGGCCTGTGGGGTAGTAGAAGGCCTTGGAGTAAAAAGAAATCGATAAAAGAGGAGTTGGATGGGCTGGGGTAGGGAGGCCTCCCAGGCACATCCTCATATTACATTTACTTAAAAACAAAGAAGTGAACTAGTGGAAAAAATATATCCCTTGTCTGTTTCCTTTCTAATCTCTATACTGAAATTAATTCTCCAATATTTGTTTCCGGAGAAGGGTTTTTGAATTATCTCTCTATTCTTTCTGAGCAAATGTCAGCCCCGTATGCATTTTTAGTAGATGGGCTTCCAGCAAAACTTCCTTAATATCTCTGGTGTGCAGTCATCTGAGATTTTCCCGTTGGTTCCAAGGTACTTGAAGGGCTGATTTGGTTTGGAAATTTACACCTAACATCCACTGAACTTGGACATAATCTTTTCATGTTTATTGCACATCTTTTACAGCAGGATGACTTCCAAGCTTCATTTAGCCTGATTCCTACTAAACAAGTAAACTTGAGAGGTGCGAGAAGCTAGAAAAAAAAGGAAAAGTGCTTAGTGTTTCTCATTCTGCTGTGTTTTTTGTACACCACTTTAATTGCCCCTTCAGTGATATTATACTGCACACTTTTTTCAAGGGCTCATTTAGAATACCTGCTTAGGAAGAATGTAGGTCAGGTGGCAATGAAGTACAAAACTACATTGCTAGTTAACGTGACAATTCATCAGTGGGGGCCAAGTGCCATCAATTTTTTGTTCACATCTTCGTTAATTTGATGCAGATGAAACTGGCAGTTTACCAGTTGTGTTTTGTTTTATTTTTCTGGGGAAAAAGGTCCTTTAAAAAAGAAACTGAAGCCCAGTATATATAATTTATTAATCTTGCTGTTTTATTTTAATTATTCAATTGTATGCTACATCAGAATGAATTCAGAGCTAATAACTGCAAAAGAATTTGGATACCTTGGAAAGGGAGTATTTTGAATATATTTATTTCATCCCCTATATATTCCTCATAATCTAAATTTCAGAATGATTGATGGAATGGGGACTTTGAATATTAAGGTAAAAGAAGTTTAAAATGATGCCTGCTAAACAGCTAGATTGCAGGAGAAAGATAGCTGTTGACTGATTCTGGTAGAATTTTCCCAGGAAGCTCAAGAAAGTAGAATGTAACACATGGATGTCTTTAACATGAACTTTATGTATTTTGTATTAATTTAATTACTACTGATAGGACTTGTCCCTATTATTTGGACTATGAAATTCTACCCCCAAAAAACTGGTATAGCAGTATTTCTTTCATTTCTTTTACATTTCTGGGAATTAATCTGAAACATTACTTGAAACCACATAGCTTCCAAGGATTATGTCAATCACAATTTACTCCAAAAGCTTGGCTTTTTGTTCTTTTTCAACCATAAGAAGATAATATTTCCTACTAGCAGTTGGTTGGTTCATCTTTTTGTACCTAAATAGATTATATTATTAAGGTGAAGTGAACATTATTGGCCAAGGTTTATTTATGTTCTTTAAAAAAATCCCATTTTATGGGGCCCCTGGGTGACTCAGTGGGTTAAGGCTTCTGTTTTCGGCTCAGGTCATGGTCCCAGGGTCCTGGAATGGAGCCCCACATCGGGCTCTCTGCTCGGCAGGGAGCCTGCCTTCCCCCTCTCTCTCTGCCTGCCTCTCTGCCTACTTGTGATCTCTGTCTGTCAAATAAATAAAATCTTTAAAAAAAAGAAATCCCATTTGGTTACAATGGTTTGATTCTTTGTCAACATATACTACAAACAGAAAAAGAGTTTTATAAATCATTGTTGATACTGATTAATATTGGTTAGGTATTCATGATGTCAGCACATTTATCAAATACAGTAAGTTGAAGTCTATGAATTTCAAAGATACTTTTTTTTACTGTGGTTGATTTGAAGGACAACAGTATGGAAGTAAGGTTCGGGTGAAATAGGACTTAGTAACTTTGATTTGGATGGGATTATTAGCCATTTAAAAGAATCGTTTGAAGCTTTAAATCCTTTCTTGCACAGGGTTATTTAGGAAAGTAAAATGAATTGTAGTCTGCGTCTAACAGAGAGCATGAACTAATTAATTATTATGCTGTGTTAAATCAACAGATGGAAATGCACCTCCGTGGGTTTTCCTTGTGATCACAGATTAAAGCAGCTCTATAGATACTCCATGTAAGAAGGGGAAATTTTAGAAAATCAAGAGAAATGCTTAGGGTTCTATATTATCCAGCTTTACACATTGGTAGAACTTATCTATATTGTTTGACTTGGAAGGACCTCCTTCCCACCCTCTGCCTTTCAAACATACCCCCCTATTGCATATGAGATATTGCTGGGATGTCTACCATTAGAACTGGTTGTAAGAGAGTATTTCCCTCTTTTCAAATGTACACATTGCTCATTAAGATGGTTTCAGCTCTCATCAAGTTGCTATTGAAAAATGAGAGAAGAAAGAATGTGTGCTCTTGGGCTACCCCGTGCTGGGTGAATGTGAGGAAATCAGGAGGGGAGGGTGTCAAGCAGAGATAGGAAGATAGGACAGCAGAGAAGACTGAGTTCTTTGTCATTGCTCCTAAGGTTGCTTCCAACGAGTCACATTAAACTTAGAAATTAGACTCTGCCAGCTTGATCATTTGTCAGTGCCTTGGAAATATATTGGAAGCTCTTTATTGAAAAAAATATTTTGTGAATGAGAACTTGTATATGGGCTGCGCTTACAGTTTCTAGATTTATCTATTTATAATCAGAATTCTATAACATACAATGATTTATATGAGCTATTAAAAAATTCCATGTGGGACGCCTTGGGTAGCTCAGTTGGTTAAGCATTTGCCTTCTGTCGAGGTCATGATCTTGGGGTACTGTGATCGAATCCTACACTAGGCTTCTTGCTCAGTGGGGAGCCTGCTTCTCCCTCTTCCTCTGCCTGCTGCTCCCCCTGCTTATGCTCTCTCTCTGACAAATAAATAAAATCTTTAAAAAGAAAAATAAGTAAAAAACTCCCATGTGGCATAATTATAAAACATTTTTTAATTTAAAAATATTGTTAAATACCCAGATGTTCAGAGTTTTGATTTAAAACAGAACAAAATTTCTCGTCTATAAATGTAGCTTATGATGTAAATTGAATGACATAAGGCTGTAATTAGCCATAATTGTTACAATTGCTGCACTCATCTAATCCACTTAAACAAAACAAAATATTTCTGATACTTTTGTCTATAGATAAATGATTTATAAAATACGAGATGTCTTATGATAAAATAGTAACTAAGGCAGTTTCAACTTTATTCTTCTTAAAAATTATTTATTGCTGGAACACATTGATTCATTCAACATATTTTTATTGAATGTCTACCAACGATCAGACATTATTCTCCATTTTGTGGATAGCAGGGAACAAAGCAGTGGAACACCCTGCCTCTTTATGGTACCAGGCTTACCTGGTAATTCTGCTACCCACAGCCCAGAATACTTAAAAGAAAAAAGATTACATAGTTTTATCTCAGCATTTTCTCATGTTCTGGCTATTTTTTTTTTAACTTGGCATAATTAGCTGGTGAATTTCCTTTGTATAAAGGAGAATCTTTGAGATGAAGATACATGTACCTTTATATTAATTCGGCATATAAGTTAATTCTTTTTTTTAAATTTAAATTCAATTAGCCAACTTATAGTATATCATTAGTTTCAGAAGTAGTGTTCAGTAATTCATCAGATGTTTATAATACCCATTGCTAATCACATCACAAGCCCTCCTTAATGTCCATCACCCAGTTACCCCATTCTGTGTGTACCCACCTCCTCTTCAGAAACCCTCAGTTTGTTTCCCATAGTTAAGTCTCTCATGGTTTTTCTCCCTCTCTGATGATTTCCCATTCAGTTTACCCTCTCTTCCCCTCTAATCCTCTATGCTGTTTCTTATATTCCACTTATAAGTAAAAACCATATGATAATTGTCTTTCTCTGATTGAGTTATTTTGCTCAGCATAATACCCTCCAGTTCTGTCCACATCAGTGTAAATGGTAAGTAGTCATCATTTCTGATGGCTGAATAATTTTATATATGTGTGTGTGTGTGTGTATACATGTGCATGTATATATATATATATATATATATATATACACACACAGGGTGCCAGGGTGGCTCAGTCATTAAGCATCTGCTTTTGGCTCAGGTCATGATCCCAGGGTCCAGGAATCAAGCCCTGCATGGGATCCCTGCTCAGTGGAAAGCCTGCTTCTCCCTCTCCTACTCCCTCTGCTTGTGTTCCCTCTCTCACTGTCTCTCTTTCTTTCTGTCAAATAAAATCTTAAAAAATAAATAAATAAAATCTAATTTGTCTGATATGTGGATTGCTATCCCAGCTTTCTTTTGACATCCATTGACACGATAAATGTTTCTCTACCCCCTTACTTTGAATCTGAAGGTATTTTTAGGTATATATATATATATTTAGGTATACACACACACACACACACACACACACACACACACACACACACACACACACACACACACACACACACACACACCATATCTTCTTTATTCATTTATCTGTTGATGGACATAGCACTTTCCACAATTTGGCTGTTGTGGACATTGCTGCTATAAACATTTGGGTGCAGGTGCCCCTTCAGATCATTACATTTGTATCTTTGGGATAAATACCCAGTAATGCAATTGCTGGGTTGTAGGGTAGCTCTATGTTTAACTTTGTGAGGAACCTCCATACTGTTTTCCAGAGTGGCTGCACCAGCTTACATTCCCAGCAACAGTGTAAGATGATTCCCCTTCTCTTCATCCTCGCCAACATTTATTGTTTCCTGAGTTATTAATTTTTGCCATTCTGGCTGGTGTGAGATAGTATCTCCTTGTGGTTTTGATTTGCATTTCCCTGATGCCAAGGGATGTGGAACGATTTTTCATGTGTCTGTTGGCCATTTGTATTTCTTTGGAGAAATGTCTTTTCATGTCTTCTGCCATATCTTGACTAGATTATTTGTGGTTTTCTTGGGTGTTGAGTTTGATAAGTTCTTTATAGATAATGGATACTAGCTCTTTATTTGATATGTCACTTGCAAATATCTTCTATTGCATAGGTTGCCTTTTAGTTTGGTGAATGTTTTCTTTGCTGTGCAGAAGCTTTTTATCTTGATGAAGTTCCAATAGTTCATTTTTGCTTTTGTTTCCCTTTCCTTTGGAGACTCGTTTAGCAAGTAGTTGCTGTGGCCAAGGTCACAGAAGTTTCTGCTTGTGTTCTCTCCTAGAATTTTGATGGATTCCTATCTCACATTTAGGTCTTCTAACCCTTTTGAGTTTATCTTTGTGTAGTTTAAGAAAGTGGTCCAGTTTCTTCTTCTACATGTGGCTCTTCAATTTTCCCAGCACCATTTATTGAAAAGACTGTCCTTTTTTCCATTAGATCTTCTTTCCTGCCTTGTCAATGGTTAGTTGACCATAGAGTTGAGAGTCCGTTTCTGGATTCTCTCTTCTGTTCCATTGATCTATGTGTCTGGTTTTGTACCAATACCATACTGTTTTGATTCAGCTTTGTAATAGAGCTTGAAGTCTGGCGGTGTGATGCCACCAGCTTTGATTTTCTTTTTCAACTTTACTCTGACTATTCAGGGTCTTTTTTGTTTGGTTCCATACAAATTTTGGGATTATTTGTGTTAGCTCTGCGAAAAAAATTGATGGTATTTTGATAGGGATTGCATTGAATGTATAGATTGCCCTAGGTAGTGTAGAGATTTTAACAATATTTGTTCTTCCAGTCCATGGGCATGAAATGTTTTTCCATTTCTTTGTGTCTTTCTCAATTTCTTTCAGCAATATTCTATGGTTTTTAGAATACACATCTTTTACCTGTTGGGTTAGGTTTATTCCTAGATATCTAACATTTTTTTGGTGCAGTTGTAAATGGGATCAACTCCTTAATTTCTCTTTCTTCTGTCTCATTGTTAGTGCATAATGCACATAATGCAACTGATTTCTGCACATTGATTTTATATCTGTCATGTTGCTGAATTCCTGTTGAGTTCTTAAAATTTCGAGGTGGAGTCTTTCAGGTTTTCCACATAAAGTATCATGTTTCCTGTGAAGAGTGAGTTTGACTTCATTGCTATTTTGAATGCCTTTTATAACTTTTTGTTATTAGATTGCTGAGGCTAGGACTTCTAGTACTATGTTGAACAACAGTGGTGAGAGTAGGCATTGCTGTTGTGTTCCTGACTTTAGGGAAGAAGCTCTCAGCTTTACCCCATTCAGAATAATATTCTCTGTGGGCTTTTCGTAGATGGATTTTATGATACTGAGGTATGTTCCTTCTATCCCTACACTGTGGAGAGTGTTAATTAAGAAACGATACTATATTTTGTCAAATGCTTTTTCCCATCAACTGAGAGGATTATATGGTGCTTGTCCTTTCTTTTGTTAACTCATTGAATGAGTTTGGAAGTTTTCCTTCCCTTTCTGTTTTTTTTGAAACAACTTCAGAAGAATAGGTATTCGTTCTTCCCCCTGGGAAGCCATCTGGCCCTGGACTCTGATTTGTTAGGAGATTTTTAATTACTGCTTCAATTTCCTTGATGATTATGGGTCTGTTCAGGTTTTCTATTTTTTCCTGTTTCAGTTTTGGTAGTCTGTATATCTCTAGGAAATGCATCTATTTCTTCCAGAGTGCCTAATTTGTTGGCATATAGCTACTCATAACAGGTTCTTATAATTCTTAGTATTTCCTCAGTGTTGGTTGTGATCTCCCCTCTTTCATTCATGATTTTATTAATTTGGGTCCTTTCTCTTTTCTTTTTGATAAGTCTGGGTAGTGGTTTATTGATCTTATTAATTCTTTCAGAGATCCAGCTTCTAGTTTCATTGATCTACTGTTCTTTTGGTCTCTATTTCATTGATTTCTGCTTTATTCTTTCTTACTGCTTTTCTCCTGCTTGGTTTAGGCTTTATTTGCTGTTCTTTCTCCAGTTCCTTTTGGTGTAAGACTAGCTTGTATATTTGAAACTTCTCTAATTTTTTTGAGAAAGGTTTGTGCTGCTATGTATTTCCCTCCTAGGGCCTGCCTTGCTATATCCCAAAGGTTTTGAACAGTTGTGTTTTCATTTTCTTTATTTCCATGAATTTTAAAAATTCTTCTTTAATTTCCTGGTTGACCCATTCATTCTTTAGTAGGATGCTCTTTAATCCAAGTGTTTGCATTCCTTCCAGATTTCCTATTGTGACTTAGTTCAAGTTTCAATGCCTTGTGATTTAAAAATATGCAGAAATATTCCCAATCCTCTGGTCCTAGTTGGGGCCTGATTTGTGACCCAGTATGTGATCTATTCTGGAGAGTGTTCCATTGCACTTGAAAAGAATGTGTATTTTGTTGCATTAGGAATGAATGCTCTGTATATATCTGTGATGTCCATTTGGTCAAGTGTGTCATTCAAAGCCCTTATTTCCTTGTTGATCTTATGCTTAGATGAGCTGCCCATTGCTGTGAGTGGGGTAAAGTCCCCTACTATTATTGTATTACTATCAATGTGTTTTCTTTATTAATTTAATACTTATATTGTTATAATTATATACATATAATTATATATAATTATATAATTAATACTTATAATTGTTATATGTTCTTGTTGGATAAACTCCTTAAGTATATATAGTGTCCCTCTTCATCCCTTAGTACAGTCTTTGCTTTAAAGTCTAATTTGTCTGGGGTGCCAAGGGTGGCTCAGTCATTAAGCATCTGCTTTTGGCTCAGGTCATGATCCCAGGGTCCAGGGATCAAGCCCTGCATGGGATCCCTGCTCAGTGGAAAGCCTGCTTCTCCCTCTCCTACTCCCTCTGCTTGTGTTCCCTCTCTCACTGTCTCTCTTTCTTTCTGTCAAATAAATAAAATCTTAAAAAATAAATAAATAAAATCTAATTTGTCTGATATGTGGATTGCTATCCCAGCTTTCTTTTGACATCCATTGCCATGATAAATGGTTCTCTACCCCCTTACTTTGAATCTGAAGGTATTTTTAGGTCTAAAGTCCATCTCTTATAGGCAGCATATGGATTGGTCTTGCTTTTATCCAGTCTTATACCCTGTGTCTTTTGATTGGAGCATTTAGTCCATTTACATTCAGAGTAACTATTGAAGGATGAATGTAGTGCCATTGTATTGCCTGTAAAGTCCCTGTTCCTGTTGATTGTCTCTGTTTATTTCTGATCTATGTTACTTTTGGGCTCTCTCTTGAGAGAGAGAGATAATTTATTTAATATTAATAATATAAAATAAAATTTATATTTTAAAATATAAATTTTAAAATAAATTTAAAATTTATTTAATATTTCTTACAGGGCTAGTTTGGTGATCACAGATTCTTTTAGTTTCTGTTTGTCCTGGAAGCTCTTTATCTCTCCATACATTTTAAATGATACTTTAGATGGAAAAAGCATCTTTGGCTGCATGTTTTTTTTCATTTAGCACCAAGAATGTGTCATTCTGGCCTTTTATGGCCAGCCAGGTCTCTGTGGATAGGTCTGATGCCAGTCTAATATTTCTATCATTGTAGATTAAGGAGTTCTTGCCTCAAGCTTCTTTTGGGATTTTCTCTTTATCTCTGAGATTTGCATGCTTCACTATTATATGTCAGGGTTTTGATCTATTTTTAATGATTTTTGAGGAGCGTTCTCTCTACCTCTTGGACTTGAATGTCTGTTTCCTTCCTTAATTATGGAAGTCCTCAGCTGTGACTTGCTCATATATGCCTTATGTCCCTGTCTCTCTTCTTTTTCTGGGACCACAATAATTCTAATATTGTTGATGGTATCGCTAATTTCTTGAAGCTTCCCTTCGTGATCCATTCGTTGTTTTTCTCTCTTTTCCTCAGCTTCCTTCTTTTACATCATCTTGTCTTCTCTGTCACTGACTCTCTCTTCTGCCTCATTTACCCTAGCTGTTGGAGCATCCAATTTAGAATGCATGTTAGTTGAAACATTTTTAAATTTCAGCCTGATTAGATTTTATTTCTGCATTAAGAGATTCTCTGGTGTCTTTTATGCTTTTCTCGAGCCCAGCTAGTAACTTTATAATTATTATCCTGAATTCTAGGTCTGACATTTTACTTATATCCATATTGATTAGGTCTGTGGCAGAGAGTATTACTTCTGTTTTTTTCTTTTGTTGTGAATTCTTCCTTGTAGTTATTTTGCCTAGAGAAGAATGGATGAACAAGGGAATAAAATAAAAAATATCAAGGATGACTCAAGCAAAATACCAACTAGACAAATCTGAAGAGGTCTGAAACCAAAAATGAAAAGAAAAAGGAAAAAAAAAGGAAAAAAGAAAATATAATTTCCCAAGTGGATAAGACAGGGTGGTCCACTTGGTCATGGGTATATTTTGCTCTGTTAGAAGACCCTAAATCCCAAAATTTCAAAGAAAGCAAAACATATATATATACAAAAATGAAATTGAATACAGTGAAAGGAAGCGAAAAATGAAGACTATATCTATAAAATGTAAATGTGAAAATGAAAGTTTTAAAAAAAAGGCTAAAAAATAGAGTTGCTAAAATAAGAAAGTAGTTGAAAAGGGGGAAAAAAGATTATAAACTGAAAGATAAAAGAATCATGAGAAAAAACCCTCGAATTCTATATACTATTTTCCCCTCACACTGGAGTTTTGCAATTCTGTGTGTTTGGTACACTTGGTGTTACACTGATGTTATAGCTAGTTTTCTGGGAGAGGGGCCTGCTGCTCTGATTCTCAGATGCCTTTGCCTGGGTAGAGTTTCACTGTCCCTTGCCAGGGGACCAGTCTCAGTGTAAGCTGCTTTGGGTTGCTCTATGTGGGTTTTGTTCCCCGAAGGATTTCTGTGGCCCATTAGAGGACAAAAATTAAATGAAAATAAAAATGGCTGTATCCCTGTTTCTAGCCCTGGAGCTGAAAGATCTTGGGCCCCTAAATTCAGTAAAAATTCAGGGAAAAGCAGTCTTCACTTTTATGTGCACCGAACTCTGCAGACTCCTTCGAAGCACACCCTACTTTTCTTCCCAGGGGAGAGAAGAGGGTTCTCCCAGGCCTGCCACATGTAGGCCTCCCCGCACGGAGACCAGTCTTCGGATTGAATTGCTGTTCACGGTTTATGGCGAACTGAGCTGAGATCCCACTCCTGGGCTTGCTGACCATAGCCAGTTTCCTGCTCCAGTGCTTGGGAGCTCTGCCAGCTCAGGCATCCCCATTCTTTCTGTGACCCCGGGGATCCTGAGACCACAGGATCCCACCTAGAATTTTGTCCCGCTTTGCCATCTGAGCACCTTTCCAGTGGGGTTGTCTCTCACTGGAGCAGATTTTTAAAAGTACTGATTTTGTGCTCTGGGGCTGTAACACTCTCTGGGAGCTGCTTACAGAGGTTCCCTCCCCTGCTGTTCATCTTCCAATGTATTCCATCTGATTCAGATCTCCACACCTCCTACCGTCCCCAAAGTGGTTGCTTTTCTATTTGTAGAATTCCAGCAATTCTTTTCTTTCATCTCAGGTTGAATTCGTAGGTTTTCAGAATGATTTGATAGTTATCTGACTACATTCAAGGCACCTGATGAAACAAGGCTCCCTACTTTTCTGCCATCTTGCTTCCTTCCACCAAATCTTTCAAAAACTATAAATCAGAAGGCTGATTATCTGCCATGTCCTATTTCAAGTACGATGGCATTTTGAAAAATGGATTAGAAACAAATCTGACCTCAAAGCCTGGTTGACTATAGGTAATACAACAATGACAGAAGAACAGAAGAGAAGCAGCTATAAAACAGGTTTTGTTGGAATCTCAGTAGTTAAAGAGAATGAGGTGACTCTGTGTGTATCTGTGGGGGGTCGGGCAGTATTATTGCCCTAATATGTACATGCTGGAAACTTGGTATTTTTCAATTTTATAGCTCTTATGAAAGATGAAAACCTACACTTGTTTTAGTGCTTTCTCTCCATTTCAGCATATAGAAGTAGTTTCAGGTAAGAGTTCCTTAAAACCCAGGCCTTCATTATTTTTTAGATGGTTAAATACCTGGGATTTTCTACCCTCTGTCTTATCCAGATGCTTCCTAAATTATATAACTAAGAAAGAAAATAGAAAAATAACTTATAAATGCATTAAAATTTACCTATAGAATAATAAATAGCTAGTATCTGTAAAGATCCACAGATTCATTAAATACGTAAATATACAAATTAATGCAACACTTAATAGTTGAAGAAAATGAGAATAGGAAGAGAAATCCATCAGATGTTTTCATTGATAACCAGTATTTTGGTGGTTTGTACTATAGAAGAGCCTCAAGAGTTAGGAACTCAGTAAATCCTTCTCAACCTTGAGAGATAGGTAACTTGTCTCATTTCGCTTTCACTGGCATAAAAATTAAAACCAAGATTGTGTGGCCTTTCTACTTAATGAGTTATTAGCTTAAGTGAAGGGTTCCAGGCTTGCTGACCAGGTAACCACTGTGGTTAAATGAACCATTAGAAGTAGGTATGGCCATAAAGAGACTGGTATAGGGATTTTTCAGCTTTGACTTTTTCAAAAAGGCCAATTACATATTTCTTTTGTTTTGCCTTATAGTTACCAGCTGACAAGTGGGTACAAGCCTGCCCCAATGGACCTGAGCTTTATCAAACTCACCCCATCTCAGGAAGCGATGGTGGACAAGTTGGCAGAAAATGCCCATAATGTGTGGGCCCGGGATCGAATCCGGCAGGGCTGGACTTATGGCATCCAACAGGTATGAGGGGGCTTTAGAGCATGGAGGCTGAGGTTTGTTAAGTGCCAATCAGCATTGTTCGTAACAGGGGAGATTAAATAATTATTGTTTTGAAATTCACATACATGTTTTAATATACGTATGCAGTGACACACCTGTCCAGTGCTGGACTCTGGAAGTCAGATGACCATAACCCTGAGTAAAAACAGGGAGTTTGAACCACCACAGTGATTTATAATGTGGTTTCATGGCATTTCTCTCTCTCTCTGAGATTGTCTTTAAGGAGAAACTTCTGAAATATGAGAAGATTGATATACAATAATAATAAAAGAGGTCCACAGTTCCTCGTTTGAAACCCCTGGGGCCAGATGAATGTCAGAATCCAGATATCTTTCGGTTTCTGGAATGACGATACGGTGATCGATTACATGCTTCTTAGCACCCTCCGCAGGGCAGCAGAATGTAAATTACTATTTGTTCAGCACCGTGTAGGCCTGATCATACCAAGAGGGGATAAATAAAGCCTATAAACAGGCTTGCTTCAATTCAGATCACGTTCTACCACCAACTGAGTTTGTGTTAAAGTTAGTCAAGGATGGGTTTTCTGAGGTTTCTGGATGTCAGAGTCGTGGATCTCTCTCTATTAATGGTGGCGCTGGTGGGAGTGACTAACAGTCCGTGAGTACACCAGGAGGTGTCATCGCCGAGGGGCCGAAGAACGCATTTGAGCCTCTCACCTCTGAGTCCTCGTGTGACCCTGGCAGGCTTCTTAAATTCTCTGAGCCACTGTTTCCCTCGGCAGTAAGGAACTTAACGTCATTCTATAACTTACTTGTGAGAGAGGCTCACAGCAGTGCCTGGGCAGACCAAATACGTAGGGCGGTTTGCTCTTAAATTAGGTGGCTGTCCCCGACAGGAGCTTTACACATATTCTCTTAAACTCTGACAACAGTTCCATGAGGGAGGAATCCTTTTATTCCCAGCTGACATATGGTGCACGGGGATCCTCCTTGGGCGCGGTTTGCCCAGCGCTCTGCGGCTAGCAGGTGGCAGACCCTGCTTGGGATCAAGCCTTCGGACTCCAGAGCCAAGATGCTTCACTGCCTTGTTGCAGTGCCTCTTGGCAGCTCAGTTTAGGCTTCCTGTACTTAGAATTTTTCAGGAATAAAATGGATTCTTACTTACAGGCTTAGACTATGGTCCAGGAAACAGCCTAAATATTGGTTTGAAGAAATGAGTTTTGAAAACCCGTGTAAGCCAGTGACTTCTTGCTATTGGGAAGGCCAAATAAAAATGGAAGAGCCTTGATATACCTCATAAAATATATTTTTATATTGAATTAAGCTGGTTGTAGCTGATGAGAATGTCAACACTACATCTGCTCCAGCATTGTTTCTATGTGTAGGGGTGTGTGTGTGTGTGTGTGAGAGAGAGAGAGAGAGAGAGAGAGAACCTGAACCTTATATTCCCAGATGGATGAGGGGTTCACACTGGCTCTGCAAAAGGAGGGCTTAACTTATCTTGAAGACCACGGAGCTCTGTCAGACAAATGAGCAGTTCCCTAAGGTCCCTGTCTTCAGGGTAGGGGCGCTCCTTCCTGTGCATGTGTTTCCTCATAAAAGCACAAGGCTCTGTTTGAACCTGCTGGAGCTCTCATTTAAATCATTTCCATTCCTTCCCCCAGGTCGCACCCCATCCCTCCACCGCATTCCCCACTGACATAGCCCATGTTTGCCAGGTTATTTGAATAAGTGTCTTGAATTTTCCATCACCTTCTTGTTAACATAACCTACTGAAAGTCCTTGAGAGTGGTTTCCTCAAATTACCCTCTTCTCTGTCTCTCGAGCACAGCTGCTTTCAAACATGAGTGTGCGTCGGATCCCCTGGGGAGCTCCTTTTAACTGAGTCCCAGGACACCATCTCAAGAGAGGAGGATGATTCATTTAATGCTTCAGACCTTCTATAGAGGAAAAGTTTGGGGCTAAAACCACGTTGAAAGAGAGGAGAGCAGGGTGATGTTTATAGTGTTAGTTTATTTGGTGTGGCTTTGGAGTGGTGCTCCCCACCAAATGACCTAGGCGACCTTAACCCCCAATGTGTCCATCCGTGTTCATGTATTCAGGAGCAGGTGTTCAGTACAAATTTGCTAGAGAGAGGGGAGAAGACAGTAAGAAAAGCTTTCCTTGCTCTTACGCAACCGAGACAAACCCCATCCACCACGTGGCATATTTGTTTTGAGACATTTGGGAAGGATCTACAGCCTCGTCATTCTTAGTCAAGCTCAGGTTCACCTGAGAATTGAGAATGCTTCTTGAGATCTGGAAAGTCCGACAAAATCTGCAGCAGAGTCTCAGGCAGTGGAGGAAAGGAAGCGCTTTCTTTTGCCAGGATAGTAGGATAGCTAGCTTTCTGGCTTTGCCAACATCAGTGCCATCGCATTTTAAACCTGGAGCCTCTTTTGTCATAAACAGTTCATGAGTTTTGTAGGTATTTCAGTATTTCTGCTATTAACAGGTTTCACAGGTTGATAGAGTCACCTTAATGCATTACTCTTCAGGCCATTTGAGTTCATAGAATGGCTGTCTATAACATGCTGAGTTTTTCCGAGAAAGAGACAGCAGCCATATGTTGTTTGTGGACTAAAATCACTGAAAAGTGACCAGTGATCATTTGGCTGTTCTTGTAACAAAGACTTGTCTGTCAGCTTTGCAAGGAAATTCCATGTTTTCTAAATTCACAGGTTGCCCTGTGACCCCTGCAGATGGAAGGTGGTTGAAGAGATCCTTCCAGCTGGCTTGGTCGTTGTTGTTGTTTACTTCTTCTTCTCCTGGGGAGGGCCTGCAGTCACTCATCTGATCCATCTTTTCTATTGCTAGGGGTTCAGTAACTTCCATTACCTGAAAAGACTAAGGTGGTGGGGGAGGGGCAGCTTTTACCTCAGGGGCCTCACATTCTATTATATTTGGAAGCTGTCACCCTTCCAGAAGGATTGCTTTAGTCCTACTTTGACGATGGACACCTTTTCTCTTCCTGTAGGATGTAAAGAACAGAAGAAACCCTCGTCTGGTTCCCTATGCCCTTCTAGATGACCGCACCAAGAAATCCAATAAGGACAGCCTCCGTGAGGCCGTGCGCACGCTGCTGGGGTATGGCTACAACCTGGAAGCGCCAGATCAAGATCATGGTATTTTTTTTTTTATAAGATTTTTATTTATTTGACAGACAAGCAGGCAGAGAGGCAGGCAGAGAAAGAGAGAGGAGGAAGCAGGCTCCCTGCTGAGCCGAGAGCCTGATGCGGGGCTCGATCCCAGGACCCTGAGATCATGACCTGAGCCGAAGGCAGAGGCTCAACCCACTGAGCCACCCAGGCGCCCCCATGCTATTTTTTTTAAAAGATTTTATTTATTTATTTGAGAGACAGAGAGACAGAGCATGAGGGGGGAGGGGCAGAGGGAGAAGGAGAAGCAGGCCCCTTACTGAGCAGGGAGCCCAATGCAGGACTCGATCTCAGGACCCTGAGGTCCTGACCTAAGCCAAAGTCAGGCACTTAATCCACTGAGCCACCCAGGCATCCCCAAGATCATGGTATTCTGGTTTTCCTTTCTTCCTCTCAGGTATCGAAGTTGTGTGGTAGTTCTTCAGAGCCAAATAATTAGCTAAAAGGGCAGCATACAATGGGTCCTTTGGGATGTCATCTAGTTTGTAATTTAGGACAGTGTTTTAGGGCATTTTTTTTTTTCCTGAAGGACGCTTGAGGGATTAGACTCATCTCTCATTTGAGTGTCTCAGGACCACAGTGATTCTGCTGGGGGGAGAAAGGAGAGAAACCTTCCCAAAGAGTTTGATATGAACAGTGTACTCTCTTAACTGTGGTACAGCTCCCACCCAACCCCACCCGTTCTCCTTCAAAAGAGTTGATTTAGTTGTTTAACTCGTGTCTTCTGAACTTTCATTATTTATACTCATACCTAGAGGTAATATTAACTAATTAGTGCAACATTTTGCTTTAAGATAAGCGCATTAGAATAGGCATTCAATAAATTTGTGTTGAAAAAACTGGGTTTTCAGAGTTCTTATAAAGAACACATTCCCCCTTAAATAATACCTGTTAAGAATATGGTTTAAAATATCAGTACCAATTCCTTTTTCCTTCGCCTGAAGTTTGACTTGGTATGACTCTCCGTATTTTAAAATCGGCAGAGTGAAATAAACAATGTGTGTTTCCTGATAGTGCCTGTATTTTTTTGATAGAAATTTTTAAAAAATGTATCCAAACTATTCTCTAATGACTAACATCTTCAGTGTTGTATCTGTGCATAGAAATCCAGACTGTAAGTAGTAATAATAGCTAATGTTTATATAGTGCTTGTCATGTGCAGCAGGTGTTTCCGAGACCTTTATAATTAAGTGATCCTCACAGGAGTAACCCTATGGGGTGATCCATGCATTAAGCTCAATTTACAGATTAGGAACTTGAGATGCAGAGACTTCTCTGCCTTTCTGTATGCTACGTTGCAGGTGGAGAATCCCATCCCCAGGCATTCTGACTCCAGACTTCAGTCTGTGGAGTTGATTCAGTAGGTCGTTAAATCTCAAGAGCTCTAGTAGATACTGAATCCTAACATTTGCTGCCAATAAAATTAGGTATTCCCTTGGTAACAGTGGTGTTCATAATTATACCTCCTTATTTTCTCTTGAGGTCAGTTTTATAGCAACAAATATTTGGTAGACCCTTATTAACTGGGTGCTATCAGGTGTGGAAGGTATGAGAGGGATCCGTGTCTTAAAGAGTCTATAGTCCATATGACCACTGGAATAGAAATAGACAATACAAAGCTTCTTATCTAAGATGTAACAGAATAAACCATAAGTTTTTTTTTTTTAATCCATTCTTCTGTTGATGAAGGTTTGAATTGTGTTCAGTTTTTGGCAATTACGAATTAAACTGCTATGAAGACTTGTAGACAAGTCTTTGTGAAGACTCAGACTTTTCATTTCTCTTCAGGTAAATATCTAGGGAGTAAAATTACTGGACCATGGGACAGATATATTCTTTATAGGAAGATTCCAGATGGTTCTGCAAAGTTACTCCCATGACCAGTGTATGAGGGTGCCAGTTGTTCCCACATCCTGGCCAAGGATTGGTAGCTAATCTTTCTGATTTTAACTGTTCTGGTAGATGCAAAATGGAATCTTGCAGTTTCAATTCTCATTCTTCTCATGAGTAATAATGTTGAATTTTTTTTCTTGTACTTACTGGCCATTGGTATAAGTCTTTTATTTCCCCCCTGAATTTATATTCAATTAAAAATTAGGGTGTTTTTTTTTATCTTTTTATTGAATTATAAGTATATGTAATTGTAAGCATATATATAAATTTTCTGGGTATAAGGGCTATGTCAGATATTGGAAATAACTCGTTGTTTCTGGGTTGTGCTTTCATTTTCTCAGTGAGATCTTTCAGAAAGCCCACCATTCTTAATTTTGATGAAGTCCTTTATGATTTTTTCCCTTTAAGGTTGTATATTTTATGTCCTGAAAAATCTTTGCCTGTGCAAAACCAAAGATTCTCTCTTGTGCTTTCTTTCAGAAGTTTTATTATTTTACTTTTTTGTTTAGGTCTGTAGTCTAATTTGAGTTGAGTTTTGTTTGTGATGAGACACTAAGGTCAAGGTTCACTTTCGTCCTGGTCGATATCCAACTGTCTCAGCACCATTTATTGGAACAGATTATCCTTTCCTCATTAAATTGCCTTGGTACCTTTGTCATCTATCTATTGACAGTTGGGTCCTATCGATCTGTATGTCTGTCCTTAACTCAATACCACACTACTGTCTTTATTATTATAACTTTTTAACAAATCTTAAAATCAGGTAGGGTAGTCCTCTAACTTCTTTAAGAGTTTTGTCAGCTTCTTTTTTTCTTTGCATTTTCTTACATTTTAGATCCCCACTTGTAAATTTGGTTTGGATGGGCTTACAGCTGGCTTTGTAGGTCACTCTAGGGGAGAATTGACATCTTAACAATATTTAGTCTACCAGTTCACAAACGTGGCATATCTTTCCTTTTTTTTTTTTTTCTTTTTGTCTTTAGTTTGTCTCCAACTTTCAGAGTAGAGATCTTGCCCATTATTTTATAGAGGCATCTGATATTTTAGAAATATCATAAATTAAATTAGTTTTCACTTCCTTTCATCTTCTAGTTGTTCACTGAATATGAGAAACATTATTAGTATATACATATTATTATAATTATATCATTTGGTCTGGCAGAATTCATCTTACTTTTTTTTCTTTCTTTTACTCTTTTTCTGTGTACAAAGTGTTTACAGTTTTCTACCCACATAACCATAATGTTTTCCCCTCCCCCCCTGTATTTTACTTTTTCCTTTATAATTATCATGCATTTTTTGTCTTTTGACTTAGTGAACTGGTTAAGACTTAGAGTGTTTATTAGTAGTGGTGAGAGAGGTTATCCTGCCTTCACTTCATAGTGAAACATCAAGACTTTTTCCCTTAAGACTGGGAACAAGGAGAATATCACACATATTGGAGTAATGCCAGTGGTGATCAAGGATTAAGAAAAAGGAAAAACAAACAAAAACAAAAACAAAACAAAAAGAGCAATAAAGGAGACTTATAGAGACCAACAGAATAATATGAATGAACTGAGTAGCAGAGTCTCTGTTGGAGCTCCCAACACATGTTCATACACATACACACCCTCTCCCACACAGACTTATATGGACACACACACACATACACGAACACCCCAAAAAGTAAAATGAAAAGTCAGATGAGAAAACATTCTGGCATCGGAGCTGGTTAAAATTACGATGCGATATTATGAAGGTGTTAAGTACAATGAAATGCTGATAGGAAGCGCTCTCAGGTGTTTCATATTAAGGTTAAAGAGCAAAGTCGTGAAGTCTGCAAAGAGCGTGGTACTATTCTTGTTATAACAAAGAATATATGTAAACACTTGCACACGCACAGACGGACTGCGAATAGACACAGAAAACAATGGTAACAGTGATTGCTTCCAGGAAGCATAGCTAGATAGCCAGCAGACAGCTGTGGGAGGGAAGATTTACATTTTGCCACATATCATTTCTTTTAAATTTTATACTCTATTTGCATTATTCATTCAAACAAAAGAAATGAACTTTTTAAAAAAATTATGGTTGATATCCAAGAAAGGAAGTGCATTTTACCCTGTACAAGGACATGTGCAGTATATGCCAGAAATAAATAGTGATGATTATATTTTATTTATTTTTATTTTATTATTATTATTTTTTAATTTTTATTTATTTGGCAGACAGACCACAAGTAGGCAGAGAGGCAGGCAGAAAGAGAGAGGAGGAGGAGGCAGGCTCCCTGCTGAGCAGAGAGCCCGATATGAGGCTCGATCCCAGGACCCTGGGATCATGACCTGAGCCGAAGGCAGAGGCTTTAACCACTGAGCCACCCAGGCACCCCAGTGATGATTATATTTTAAAGACATTATCAGTCAAAGGCATAGGTTGTGTCAGTTACATCTGATGTCTTCACTTTTTAGGGATGACCGTATTCCCTGGATACCGCATAAGATGTTGCCTTTATGATGTATAATTTTACAATATTTACAACCGTAATTTTGTCTTCTTCATACCCTTGTGAGGCAATGTATTGCTACCTTGCAGTTACCTACTTTTTTTTTCTCAAGGAAAAATTTATTTTTTTAAAGTTTAATTACTTATAATCTCTATAAGCAGATGAGGGATGAACTCATGACCCAACATCAAAAGCAACATGCTCTTCTTTTTATTTTTTAATTTTAATTTTTATTTTTAACTTTCTTTTCAGCATAACAGTATTCATTGTTTTTGCACCATACCCAGTGCTCCATGCAATACGTGCCTTCCATAATGCCCACCACCTGGTTCCCCCAACCTCCCACCCCCCGCCCCTTCAAAACCCTCAGGTTGTTTTTCAGAGTCCATAGTCTCTCATGGTTTACCTCCCCTTCCAATTTCCCTCAACTCCCTTCTCCTCTCCATCTCCCCATGTCCTCCATGTTATTTATTATGTTCCACAAATAAGTGAAACCATATGATAATTGACTGTCTCTGCTTGATTTATTTCACTCAGCATCATCTCTTCCAGTCCCGTCTATATTGCTACAAAAATTGGGTATTCGTCCTTTCTGATGGAGGCATAATACTCCATAGTGTCTATGGACCACATCTTCCTTATCCATTCGTCTGTTGAAGGGCATCTTGGTTCTTTCCACAGTTTGGCGACTGTGGCCATTGCTGCTATAAACATTGGGGTACAGATGGCCCTTCTTTTCACTCCATCTGTATCTTTGGGGTAAATACCCAGTAGTGCAATTGCAGGGTCATAGGGAAGCTCTATTTTTAATTTCTTGAGGAATCTCCACACTGTTTTCCAAAGTGGCTGCACCAACTTGCATTCCCACCAACAGTGGAAGAGGGTTCCCCTTTCTCCACATCCTACTTTCTTGTTGCTTATGTGAATTTCAAGAAGGGAAGGAGTTCATATTTATAAAATCCTTGTTTGGGTTTCACGTTACTTCCATATTTCAGGTCATCCTCCTTTCCATTTGCCTTTAATACATAGTTATGCCTAGTTCTGGAGATTAAAAATGAGTAAAACTGTTTTTGCCCACAGATAGCTTTCAGGGGAGGCAAGGAAGAGAGACTCTAAATTGTCAACACCACTCTATGGTGTAAGCATTAATCGTCAAGTGTCACAGCACAGAGGGCTTAACTCAGCTTGCTGATGTCGGAGTGGTCTTCGTAGAAGTATGTTGGTTGTCTGTTGCTGTGTAACAAATTCCCCCCCTAAAACTTAATGACTTAATGAACATTGTTATCTCAAAGTTGCCATGGTTTGGAATTTGAGAGTGAATTAGGTAGTTCTGGCTCGTGGTCTCTCTTGAGGTTGCTGTCAAGTTGCTCAGGGAATCAATTATCTAAAGACGTCAGTGGGGCTAGAGGATTTGCTTCTAGGACAGCTCATTTGCATAATTGTTGGCCAAAGTATTCCGTTTCTGTCTGGCTCTTAGTAAGAGGCCCAAGCGCCTTGCCAGTAGACCACCTCAGAGAAATGCTTGAGTGCCTCCACACAGCTGACTTCCCCCAGTGTGAATAAGAGATAGTGTGAGGGGGAGGCATCAGTGCCCATTACAATTACTTCTGCCATATTCTGTTTGTTACATGTGAATCAGTAAAGCAGCCCACACTCAAGCCCACACATTTTGAAAGGCAATGTGACAAAATATTTGAAGACGTGTTTTAAAACCACCTACTTTACCTACTTAAAAGTAGGTAAAGCTAGGGGAAAATATAGAAGGATGAATAGAAATCAACCAGGTTCCATGTATTCCAAGAGAATGACATGTCAAAACGCTTGGAGCCACAAGGGGGCATTGCATGTGGGATTTCAGCTTGGTGTGGCTAAATGTAGAGTTTGAGAAGTGGCAGAAAGTGAAGTAGAGGAGGCAGAGATTGAAAAAAAGTATTAAGGTTTTTTTCTATTAAAAAAATTAATCTAGTGACTCTTGGGAGAATGGGTTGAAGGTGAACGTAAGTGGAAGTGAGGACAACAGTTTGGCAGCGATAAAAGAAGTGTAGATGAGGAGTGTTGAAGTTCTGAGCTTAGGCAATGTTGTGCACGGAGAGAACAGGCCAGAACCATTTGACCTGTAGAGGTAGAATTTGCAGAAGGACAGAGGGGTGTCAGGGATGGTATCTGGGCTGGTAGATGTCAAGTGCTTCCACATTCACAGGAAACACAGGAGTCAGAGCAGGTAGAGATGGATGTTGGGGAGATGCCAAGTTTGACTTTACACACGTTGAATTGGGGCACCTGAGTGATTCTGTCGTTTAGACATCCGAGTCTTGATTTCGGTTCAGATCATGATCTCAGAGTTGTGCTGTACATGGAGCCTGCTTGAGATTCTCCCTCTCCCTCTATCCTCCCCCCCCTTCTCTCTCTCTCTCTCTCTCTGTCTCTCTTCCTCTCTTAAAAAAATAAAAGTAAAATAAACATGTTGAGTTTGAAATGCATGCGAGACACTAGACAGAGCTACCTACTACCCATAGGTAAGTATAAAGCTGAGACTGTCTGCTAGAGAGGAAGAAAGGGTTAAAGAGTTTATTTATTTTTTAAATGGGAGATATTTGGACATTTTTATATGCTAAGGGAAAGAACCAGCAGAAAGTAGGAGGTTGAAGATAAAGAAAAGGAGCTGGACAAAATGGAGCATCTGGGAGGGTGGGGGGTGAATTCAGAGCATGGAGGAAGGGACTGGCCTAATATAATAGGGAGAACACTTGCTCCCCTAAGTTTGGTAAAAGAGGTAAGGATTGAAGGGAATGTAGAAACCCGTGTTCATGGAAAGTCAGGATGAAGCCCAGGGAATTCTTGCTACACGGGTCCTATTTTCTGTTGAAAGATAAAATGAGCTTATTTGCTAAGGGGGCAGCAGCGGGAGAGGGCTGGACTGTGTTGGAAGCCTTGAAGAGAACAACGAAGATTTGCCGAATGTAGAATTCTAGGTTGGCTTTTCTTCTTTTCCCTTCACTATACATGTCCTCCCTCTGCCTTCTGGCCCCCCGTGTTTTCTGATGAAACACTGGCTGTTACTCTTATAGAAGATCCTTGTATGGGATGTGTAGCTTCTGCCTTGGTCCTTTCAAGACTGTCTTTCAGTAATTTGATTACAATGTGTCTAGAGTTTGCCCTATTTGGATTTTGTTGAGCTTCGTGGAACTGTAAATGTATGTTAGTCATCAAATTTGTTTCTCTAAATATTCTTTCTGCCCTTTTCTTCTCCTGCTGAGATGTCCATTATATGTGTGTTGGCACACTTGATTGTGTCCCATGGGCTTCTGAGGCTGTTAATTTTTTCATTCCTTTTTTTCCCAGTTTTTCATACCTGGTAATCTCAGTGGATCTATTCAGTTTCATTGATTCTGTCTTTTGCTAGCTTAAACCTACAGGTGAGCCCCTCTAGTAGACTCTTAGTTTCAGTTATTGTACCTTTCCAGAACTCCTATTTAGTTCTTTTCTATAATCTCAGTTTCTTTATTGATATTCTCTATTTGGGTGAGACATCATTCTCCTACTTTCCTTTTGTTCTTTAGACATGATTTGTTTAATTCTTTGAACACATGTAAAGTAGCTAATGAAAAACCTTTGTTTAGTATCAGGGACAATTTCTGATTTCGTTTTTTCCCCTGTGGGATTCATACTTTGTCTCTTTGCAAGAGTTTCTTAACTAGTTTTGCACACCTTTTTCTTTTTTATGTGTGGCCCTGGGAGTCTGTGTTTCTTTAGCCTCATAGTCAACTAGGGATTGGGCAGAGACTTCCTTAAATGTCTGGCACTTGAAGTCTCCCAGTCTTTGTTAAGGGAGGGGCTTTGTGTGCCTGTTGGGACAGGCCTCCAACATATCACCAGGCACCTTCACTTACTGCAGATCCTTAAGGTATCTCAGTGGTGAGAACTTACGGACTTCTCAGGTCTTTCCTAAACACGCACGCGCGCACACACACACACACACACACACACTCTCTCCTGGACATGAATGTGGCATTCTGGATTCCAGGATTACACTGGAACTTTTCACAACCCACATGGACATGTCATTCATCAGTTATTCTTTTTCAGTTTTTGGTCATCTTAATGTTTGCCTCACTGCTTAAGTAGCTGCAGTGTTAAAAAATTGCCTCTGATGATTGTTAGCAAATGCCCTTGGGGAAATGATTGTTTGCTCTGGACAAACAAAGGTCAAATAAAGAGAAGCCTTGCAAATGGGATTTCCCAAGAACTACCATTAAAGGAAGATAATGATAGTTATCTGTGAATGAGCTTTGGAGGAATTCTTCTTCTCATCTCAGCAGCTAGGTTGCTGATTTTCACTGTAATGGAGAAGCTGTTGGTTTTCAATGTGCCATGTAGCTAGAGAGAAGAGGATAGCACCAAAGCAAGTTAAAACCCCAGTAAGCCTGCTGTCCTTACAAATGTTCATCCACTTTAATCAAAAAATGTCCCAGCTTGTTGCCAGACTTTGGCTAATTTCCAGAACTCTGAAAGTTGATTTTGATGGTTTTTTTTTTCCAGTGTTCTTGTTGGTTTTATAGAGAAAGCTTTTTGGAGGTCTTTACCCTGCTGATGACACTCAACAATAAAAACTAGAAATAGCTGTTTTGTGTGCTGTAACAGAGAGCTAGTTGCGAACAGATAAAAAGATTGCAGAGAAACGTTAATGGTCTCATTTCTGTTGGAGACCGTGAGCTTGTCTAGTAGTGGTGCCAATCTGTCGTGTGCCTACGCTTTCCAGCAAGCTCAGTAGAGCAAGTATAGATGTTGAGGAGAATGAAGAACCTGAAATCAGACAAAGGTTGGGGTTGACAGCAAATAAGGAGAAGAGAAATAGGGCAGAAGACATCAAAAGCTATCTAGATAAGGAAGGGAAACCTAGGAAGAAGTTAATGTGTTCCAGGAGTGAATATGTTTGTGCAGGAAATGAGGAAACTAGGAGGGAAAAGTAGTGATCA